>NC_091283.1:171007521-172246271 GCF_032444005.1 Ranitomeya imitator
AGCAAAAACGCAGCAAATAATGATACCTGCGTTTTTGCTGCGTTTTTTTCAACACCCATTCAAGTCAATGGGTGAAAAAACGCAGCAAAAACGCTGAAAGAAGTGACATGCAGCAAAGCACAAAATACTGATCACACAAAAAAAAAAAAAAACAATGTGTGTGCAGGAGATTTCTGAAATCTCGTAGGCTTTGCTGGTACTGTAAAAAGCAGCTGAAAATTAGCATTAAAAAACGGAGCAAAAACGTCCTGTGTAAACTTGTATGAAAACAGCTGCTGCAGATCCACCAAGAAGATAGGGCACAAACTTGGAGATGGGAGGATGTGAACCTGCACTGCCGGGAGCCATACGATAAAACCACCATGTCCTGATGAAGAGGTGCGATCACCTCCAGATAAACCTGCATCCGGCCTCTTATCGTATACTGGATCCTCGGCAGCGCAGGTTCACGGCCACTCATCTCCAAGTCTGGACCCTAGAATTCAGAGCATAATACACACCTCAGCTGCAGAAGCAAATACTAAACACCTCAACTGCTGCAGAACCTCATAATACACATCTCAGCTGCTGCAGAACCTCATAATACACACTTCAGTTGCTGTAGAACCGGGTAATACACTGCTCCACCATAGCTATATACAATGTCTAGGTTGCTCTTCCTCCATGAGACCCTTGTAGTTGCCCACCCCTAGTGACTCGCCGCTGGATGACGACTTCTACCAGTGTGGCCCTACAATCATGGCGTCTCTCCCTCACTTTTGCGCCTTGCAGCTCTCCGATCCGTGGGATACAACAGCTGGAATCTTCTGGCTCTGGGAGTTGAATATGGAGGTTCTTGGTCTAAATCCAATAAGGAGAGATCAAGTGGAAAACCAATGGAAGAGGAGACTGGGGTCCACCTGGAAGCGGAGTCTCATGAAGGGTCCGACCACCAGACCTTCTATCATTCCGTCCACCGGCTGCGAGTCATGAACACGGTCATGGACAGTCCAGAAGAAACCGCGGACCGGGAATCGCACAACTTGGTGGATTTCCACGAGAAACATAAAGTATTCATGGGTGACCAGAGAGACGGGTAAGATTTTCTGGGTTTGAATTACAATCTTCTGAGAAAAGGTTTGATGGTTGCTCCAAGTCGATGACATGGTCCATTAGGGGCTCTCCGACCATTAAACATCGGATTCACCTTATAGATCATAAAACATGAAGTATGTTCAGCATATACATGTGAGCAAACATCGCCTTACGTAGTATGGCGCCACCTGGTGTTCACAGTGTTTAGCAATGTGGATGTCCACCATAGGAGCCCAAGCTGCAGGACACACAAGCTCAGTTACTACCCCCAAAGCCAGGCCTCGGCTTCTTCTGTTTATTGCAGAGCAACCAATAGGGATAGCTTCCAGGCCTGCTGGTCAGGAAAGGAGCAGAGTTTCATCAGTAGCAAGACAAAATAGCAGAAACGTCTCCATCTGCAGGGGAAGTAAGAAGGGTCTTTATTGTCAGCTGCCAGAGGGGGAAGGAAACTAATTCTATCAAGAGCATGCCCATAACAGCACATTTTAGCAGCAAAATCAAGATAGACACATAAAATAAATAACACAAGATCTGTCCTTGAGTGGCCACCATTGAAAGCAAGGGCCAGACCCCTAGGTTCCGCATTGACAGCTGCCAGAGGAGGAAGGAGACTAATTCAGTCCTAAGCATGCCCCTAGCAGTCCAAATTGGCAGCAGCATCAAGAAAGACACATAAAAGCAAATAAATAAATAATTTAAATGCAGAGGATGTGTCCACCAGTGGTCACCAGTAAAAGCAAGGGCCAGACCCCCAGATTGTTCATTGCCAGCTGCTAGAGGGGGACGGAGATTAATTCTGTCCTGAGCATTCCCCTACCAGCATCAAGATGGAAATAAAAAGACTTCAATACAGAGAAGCTGTTCACGAGTGGCCACCAGTGAAAGCAAGGCCCAGACCCCCATGTTCTGCACCAGTCATGATCTTAGCAGAGCCCCCTTTGGATAACCATTAGCGCACAAATTCGGCAGGAGAAGAACTCGACTCCACAGATCAGTGATGGCCCCGACCGGTTCTTACTCTCAGATGAGACGTTCCAGTTTGTCTGGTTAATTACAGCAAATCTGGATTTAAAAAAAAAACAAAACAAGAATGGGAAAGAGACGCGATCTGACATTTTTTTTAAATGTCCTGTCTCATTCCCTAGAGATTCCCTTCCCCGAGATGTGAGACAGTGTAAAAATGAGCTGGGGACTAAGGGAATATTTAACCCTCTATGTTTCAGAATGCTATATATCAAGGCCCTCCATGTGTAGCATTGCGTACTGATGAAAATCGCTTTGGCACGGCATTAGGGGTGCGAGTCCTGTGTACCCCATACACCCATGCTGGAGAGGGGTCACACCGATGACCAATGGGACTCATCCCATTATTGTACAACAGCTTTAAATAGACATGATGTTATTTTATATATGGTTCTGTTAATTGGTCACTGTATGTGAGTATTATTTGAGCACAGTATTTATGTATTGTGTCTGTTTCTTGGGACTGTACAGTAGATTCTTCTTTGCAGAATGTGCTCACTGAAATGTCATCCTTTAGGCATCATACTGTATGGAGCTGATAGCTAGACACTGTTGTGCAGTATATTTATTGGAGCACTGTTGGGCGGTCTTTATGCATTGTGTGGCCCTGCTATTTGGGAAATGTGCAATATATTTTTTGTTTGCAGAATTTAGTCTTGGAATCATTGATTAGCATTATTACTTAAGAACTCTATTGAATAGAGCTAATAACTAGATGCTGTGTTTCATGGTTATTTGAGGACTATATGGCGGTATTTATGCATTATGTGGCACTGCTATTTAGGCAACTTACAGAATATTATTTCTTGTATAATTTGGTCAATGCAACATCAAAAGCATTGTCATGTAGGCATCATTCTGTAGAGAGCGGATACTTAGACACTATGTTGCATCATTATTTTGGCGCTGTATGGCGGTATTTAGATATTGTACATCTGTTACTTGGCCAATGCACATTATATTATTTTTGCAGCATATAGTGGTGAAGGCTTCAATAGTATTATCACTTTGGTTCCCTGCTGTGTAGTAGATACAATAATTAGGTACTGTTTTGTATAGTTATTTAAGCACTGTTTGGCGGTATTTATGCCCTGTGTGGCATTGCTATTTAAGCAATGTATAGTTAATATTTCTTGCAGAATACCATCCAGGAGGCATTATTATTTAGGCACTATACTGCACAGAGCTGATACCTAGACACTGTGTTGTATAGTTGTTTGAGCACAGTATGGCGGTTTTTATGCATTGTGTGGCACTACCACTTAGGCACTACATGGTATATTATTTTTCCAGAATATAGTTTTGGAACCAGCAAAAACTGTTATTATTTATGCCCCAAACTGTATGGAGCTGATACGTAGACACAGTGTTGTATGGGGATTTTTTGTGCACTGTATGATGGTATATTATGGTATAATGGGCCCCAACAAGGCAGCAGACACCATACACATTTTTTTCTGTGCTTCATATTTACATTGAAACAGTCCTCTATCTAGAAGAATGCTATGGCTTTATTTGCATACAGAATTTCTTGGTTCACGAATAGAATGCCAGAATGATAGTGAAGACTGACACATATCCTGACAGAACAGTAGAAGAACGGGAAGGTGGTGCAAAAGTCATTTTGGGTATTGGAAAAGTTAGGCTAATGGGGCCGCCATTTAAGTTGGCGCATTATAGAGTTTAATTAGTTTAGAATAAGAGGACAGCTGGAAATCTTGATGGGTGAATGCTAGAACTGCTGCATAATACATGAGGAGGATTAATACGTGGGTGATGGGTAAGAGGCTTGGAATGAGCTCTTATGAATTCACAAGGAAAGTGCTGTGTTGTCACCCTGACGAATAGTTCTGTTAATGAAGATCAGATTGTTTCCGGCTCTCACCAGTGACATCATAGCAAAGATTAATTCTGGTAATTTACTTACAGACTCAAAATGGTTAAGTCAATGAATGCTGGCAAAACAACAGGGTATTACTGCCAGTCATGGGGAAGTGAATGTATCCGGCTGCAGTGGGGCAAGGAATAGTCATAGTCTAAGATCAAGTCATTTATAGGGGAGTTAAAGGGGCACAACGATCCCCCTGCTAAGGGTCAGACACGATCAGGTCCTGTATGCCTATTCTTGTACATAGGGGCAGTATTATAGTAGTTATATTATTGTACATAGGAGCAGTATTATAGTAGTTATATTCTTGTACATAGGGGCAGTATTATAGTAGTTATATTCTTGTACATAGGGGCAGTATTATAGTAGTTATATTCTTGTACATAGGAGCAGTATTATAGTAGTTATATTCTTGTACATAGGGGCAGTATTATAGTAGTTATATTCTTGTACATAGGAGCAGTATTATAGTAGTTATATTCTTGTACATAGGGGCAGTATAATAGTAGTTATATTCTTGTACATGGGGCAGTATTATAGTAGTTATATTCTTGTACATAGGGGCAGTATTATAGTAGTTATATTCTTGTACATAGGGGCAGTATTATAGTAGTTATATTCTTGTACATAGGGGCAGTATTATAGTAGTTATATTTTTGTACATAGGCGCAGTATTATAGTAGTTATATTCTTGTACATGGGGGCAGTATTATAGTAGTTATATTCTTGTACATAGGGGGCAGTATTATAGTAGTTATATTCTTGTACATAGGAGCAGTATTATAGTAGTTATATTCTTGTACATTGGAGCAGTATTATAGTAGTTACATTCTTGTACATAGGGGGCAGTATTATAGTAGTTATATTCTTGTACATGGGGCAGTATTATAGTAGTTATATTCTTGTACATAGGGGCAGTATTATAGTAGTTATATTCTTGTACATAGGGGCAGTATTATAGTAGTTATATTCTTGTACATAGGGGCAGTATTATAGTAGTTATATTTTTGTACATAGGAGCAGTATTATAGTAGTTATATTCTTGTACATGGGGGCAGTATTATAGTAGTTATATTCTTGTACATAGGGGCAGTATTATAGTAGTTATATTCTTGTACATAGGGGCAGTATTATAGTAGTTATATTTTTGTACATAGGAGCAGTATTATAGTAGTTATATTCTTGTACATGGGGGCAGTATTATAGTAGTTATATTTTTGTACATAGGAGCAGTATTATAGTAGTTATATTCTTGTACATGAGGGGCAGTATTATAGTAGTTATATTCTTGTACATAGGGGCAGTATTATAGTAGTTATATTCTTGTACATAGGGGCAATATTATCTACTATATAATTGTCTAAGGGTCACTTCCGTCTTTCTGTCTGTCTGTCCTTCTGTCTGTCATGGATATTCATTGGTCGCGACCTCTGTCTGTCATGGAATCCAAGTCGCTGATTAGTCTCACCAGCTGCCTGTCATGGCTGCCGCGACCAATCAACGACGGCCACAGTCCGATTAGTCCCTCCCTACTCCCCTGCACTCAGCGCCCTGCGCCCGCTCCATACTCCCCGCAGTCGCCGCTCACACAGGGTTAATGCCAGCGGTAACGGACCGCGTTATGCCGCGGGTAACTCACTCTGTTACCGCCGCTTAACCTTGTGTGACCAAGTTTTTACTATTGATGCTGCCTATGCTGCGTCAATAGTAAAAAGATCTAATGTTAAAAATAATTTAAAAAAATAAAAAATCATCATATACTCTCCTTCCGCCGCCTTTCCCACTCCTCGCTCCTCCGGTGCTAAAAATGGTATGCGACAAGGACCTTCCATGACGTCACGGTCATGTGACCGCGATGTCATCACAGGTCCTGCGCACCTGCGCGACAAGGACCTTCCATGACGTCACGGTCATGTAACCACGACGTCATCACACCCTTGGACCAGAAGCTGGCGAACAGGCGACAGAACTACAAGGGGCCCTCGGATCCGAAGGTGAGTATGTTTATTTTTTATTTTTTAACCTGTGACATACGTAGCTGGGCAATGTACTAGGTGGCTCTGTGCTGTATACTACGTCACTGGGCAATATACTACGTAACTGGGCAATATACTACGTAACTGGGCACTATGCTCTGTGCTGTATACTACGTCACTGGGCAATATACTACGTAACTGGGCAATATACTACGTAACTGGGCACTATGCTCTGTGCTGTATACTACGTCGCTGGGCAATATACTATGTGGCTGGGCAATATACTACGTCGCTGGGCAATATACTACGTGGCTGGGCAATATACTACGTAGCTGGGCAATATACTACGTGGCTCTGTGCTGTATATTATGTCACTGGGCAATATAATACGTGGCTCTGTGCTGTACGTCACTGGGCAATATACTACGTAACTGGGCAATATACTACGTAACTGGGCAATATACTACGTGGCTGGGCAATATAGTACGTGACTGGGCAATATACTACGTGGGCTGTGCAATATACTACGTGGCTGGGCAATATACTACATGACTGGTCCGAATAACTAATGGCTGGTCCGAATAACTATAGCAATTGTTACCATCCACCTCTCGTGTCTCCCCTTTTCCTCATAGTTTGTAAGCTTACGAGCAGGGCCCTCACTCCTCTTGATATCTGTTTTGAACTGTATTTCTGTTATGCTGTAATGTCTATTGTATGTACAAGTCCCCTCTATAATTTGTAAAGCGCTGCGGAATATGTTGGCGCTATATAAATAAAAATTATTATTATTATTATTATGACTGGGCAATATAGTACGTGGCTGGGCAATATACTACGTGACTGGGCAATATACTACTTAGCAGGGCAATATAGTGACTGGGCAATATACTACGTGGGCTGGGCAATATACTACATGGCTGGGCAATATACTACGTCGCTGGGCAATATACTACATGGCTGGGCAATATACTACGCGGACATGCATATTCTAGAATACCCGATGCGTTAGAATCGGGCCACCATCTAGTAGTAGTTATATTCTTGTACATAGGAGCAGTATTATAGTAGTTATATTTTTTGTACATAGGGGGCAGTATTATAGTAGTTATATTCTTGTACATAGGAGCAGTATTATAGTAGTTACCGTATATTCTTGTACATAGGGGCTGTATTATAATAGCTATGTTCTTGTACATAGGGGCAGTATTATAGTAGCTATATTCTTGTACATAGGGGCAGTATTATAGTAGTTACATTCTTGTACATAGGGGCAGTATTATAGTAGTTATATTCAGGGGGATGAGGAATACAGAAGGGTGGTGTCGAATTTCGTGGATTGGTGCAATGGTAACTATCTACAACTAAATGTTAAGAAAACTAAGGAGTTGGTGGCCAACTATAGCAGGATAAAGATGGAATGCTTACCGATCACTATTGCTGGTCAGGAGGTAGAGCAGGTGGAGAGTTATAAATATTTGGGGGTCCATTTGGATAGCAAACTGGACTGGAGATGCCACTCAGAGTTTGTCTACAAGAAGGGGATGAGCAGACTGTATTTCCTAAGGAAACTGAGGTCTTTTAATGTGTGTAGCAAAATGTTAGAAATGTTCTACCAATCTGTAGTGGCAAGTGCCATCTTTTTTGCAATCACGTGCTGGGGTAGTAGTGTGCGGGCCTCTGATGCTAATAAGCTGAATAAGATTATTAAGAAGGCAAGTTCTGCTGTGGGCTGTAATCTGGACTCTTTTGGGGAGGTAGTGGAGAAAAGAACTCTGAGAAAGTGTATGGCAATTATGAACAATAATGCACATCCACTATATGAGCTATTCATGAGACAGAAGAGCACCTTCAGTAACCGGCTAATACTTCTGAGATGTAAGAAGGAAAAATATAGGAAATCGTTTGTGCCAACTGCCATGGGAATGTACAACAATAACATTAGGGTTAAACCACCAAGGTGAATGTCTACTTATTTCTCTACATTTCAGTTCACTTGTTGTGTATGTCCTATTCTAATGTATAATGTATAATGTTCTTCTGTCAACTCCACTGTCATGTCAACTATGTAATTCCTTTATGATTTTTATGATTTAAGTTGTGCTGCTGTGATACCTGTTGTGAATTCCGCTCTTGGGCTCCCTCCAGTGGTTGTAAGTGGCACTTTTGTGAGTTCTGCTCTTGGGCTCTCTCCGGTGGTTTTAAGTGGTATGGCTGCTCCTTGGATTTAGCAGTCTGCAGCTGCTTCCACTGATTGTCTTTCTGCTCGGCTATTTATGCCTGGCTCTTCCCTTCAGCAGTGGGCCACTTGTACTGTTATGAACTGGTGGTTTAGGAGCAACATCGGACGAGCTCTGAAGGAGTTGGTGCCTGTACTGACCGCAGTCCCTAAGCTCAACACAACACTAGAAGTAGCCGTGGGATGCTCCTGTCACTCCCTAGGCACCTCGTCACAGCCTGAGAACTAACTACCCCTAAAGATAGAAACAGGAAAACTATCTTGCCTCAGAGAAAATCCCCAAAGGATAGATAGCCCCCCACAAGTAATGACTGTGAGTGGAGAGAGAAAAGACATACACAGAATGAAACCAGGATGTAGCACAGGAGGCCAGTCTAGCTAGATAGATAAGACAGGATAGAATACTGTGCGGTCAGTATTAAAAACTACAAAAATCTACACAGAGTTTACAAAAATCTCCACACCTGACTAAAGGTGTGGAGGGTAAATCTGCTTCCCAGAGCTTCCAGCATAACAGAATTAATCCATACAAACAAGCTGGACAAAACATAGAATGCACAGAACGAATAAGTCCACAACAAGTGGACAGAAAAGAGCAAAGCAAGGACTTAACTTTGCTGAACTGGTCAGGATATCAGGGAAATCCAAGAGAGATGTGAATCCAACCAGGAACCATTGACAAGTGGCACTGCTAAAGGGAAGAGCCAGGCATAAATAGCCGAGCAGAAAGGCAATCAGTGGAAGCAGCTGCAGACTGCTAAATCCAAGGAGCAGCCATACCACTTAAAACCACCGGAGGGAGTCCAAGAGCAGAACTCACAAAAGTGCCACTTACAACCACCGGAGGGAGCCCAAGAGCGGAATTCACAACAGATACCATAATTTCCCACGGGATCAATAAAGTGTATCGTATCGTATCGTATAGTATATTCTTGTACATAAGGGCAGTATTATAGTAGTTATATTCTTGTACATAGGGGCAGTATTATAGTAGTTATATTCTTGTACATAGGGGCAGTATTATAGTAGTTATATTCTTGTACATAGGGGGCAGTATTATAGTAGTTATATTCTTGTACATAGGGGGCAGTATTATAGTAGTTATATTCTTGTACACAGGGGCAGTATTATAGTAGTTATATTCTTGTACACAGGGGCAGTATTATAGTAGTTATATTCTTGTACATAGAGGCAGTATTATAGTAGTTATATTCTTGTATATAGGAGCAGTATTATAGTAGTTCTATTCTTGTACATAGGGGCAGTATTATACTAGTTATATTCTTGTACATAGGGGCAGTATTATAGTAGCTATATTCTTGTACATAGGAGCAGTATTATAGTAGTTCTATTCTTGTACATAGGGGCACTATTATACTAGTTATATTCTTGTACATAGGGGCAGTATTATAGTAGCTATATTCTTGTACACAGGGGGCAGTATTATAGTAGTTATATTCTTGTACATAAGGGGGCGGTATTATAGTAGTTATATTCTTGTACACAGGGGCAGTATTATAGTAGTTATATTCTTGTACATAGGGACAGTATTACAGTAGTTGTATTCTTGCACATAGGAGCAGTATTATAGTAGGTATGTTCTTGTAAATAGGGACGGTATTATAGTAGTTATATTCTTGCACATAGAAGCAGCATTATAGTAGTTACTAGATGGTGGCCCGATTCTAACGCATCGGGTATTCTAGAATATGCATGCCCACGTAATATATTGCCCAGCGACGTAGTATATTGCCCAGTCACGTAGTATATTGGCCAGTCACGTAGTATATTGCCCAGCCACGTAGTATATTGCACAACCCACATAGTATATTGCCCAGCGACGTAGTATATTGCCCAGCCACGTAGTATATTGCCCAGTCACGTAGTATATTGCACAGCCCACGTAGTATATTGCCCAGTTACGTAGTATATTGCCCAGCTATGTAGTATATTGCCCAGTCACGTAGTATGTTGCCCAGCTATGTAGTATATTGCCCAGTTATGTAGTATATTGCCCAGCCACGTAGTATATTGCCCAGTCACGTAGTATATTGCCCAGTGACGTAGTATATTGCCCAGTCACGTAGTATATTGCCCAGTCACGTAGTATATTGCCCAGTAACATAGTATATTGCCCAGTCACGTAGTATATTGCCCAGCTACGTAGTATATTGCCCAGTCACGTAGTATATTGCCCAGCTATGTAGTATATTGCCCAGTTACGTAGTATATTGAACAGCCTA
Organism: Ranitomeya imitator; assembly: GCF_032444005.1. Taxonomy (NCBI): domain Eukaryota; kingdom Metazoa; phylum Chordata; class Amphibia; order Anura; family Dendrobatidae; genus Ranitomeya; species Ranitomeya imitator. The sequence continues at coordinate 171,017,965 of NC_091283.1, forward strand.
TGTAGTATATTGCCCAGCGACGGAGTATATTGTTCAGCCACATAGTATATTGCCCAGCCACGTTGTATATTGCCCAGTCACGTAGTATATTGTCCAGCCACATAGTATATTGCACAGCGACGGAGTATACAGCACAGAGCCACGTAGTATAGAGCCTTAAAAAAAAAATAAACATATACTCACCTTCCGAAAGCCCGTTGAAGTCCGGCTATACTCACCATCCGCCGCCTTTCCCGCTCCTCGCGACGCTACTGGGACCACTCCATTGCAAGCGGCAGCTTCCGGTCCCAGGGCTGGTGTGAGCAGGACCTGTGATGACATCGCGGTCACATGACCGTGACGTCACGGTAGGTCCTTGTCGCACACCAGCCCTGGGCCCGGAAGCTGCCGCTTGCAATGGAGCGGTCCCGGTAGCGTCGCGAGGAGCGGGAAAGGCTGCGGATGGTGAGTATAGCAGGTTTTTTGTTTTTTTTAAATTATTTTTAACATGACATATTTTTACTATTGATGCTGCATAGGCATGAGTGGAGGGGATTATGGAGCGGGCGCCGAGCAGTGAGTGCAGGGGAGTAGGGGAGGGACTAATCGGACTGTGCCCGTCGCTGATTGGTCGCGGCAGCAATGATAGACAGCTGCCGAGACCAATCAGCGAATGAATAACCGTGACAGAAGGACAGACAGACAGTGACCCTTAGACAATTATAAGGTAGATATTCTTGTAAATAGGGGCAGTATTATAGTACCGTATTTTTTGGCGTATAAGACGACCCCCAACTTTTCCGGGCTCATCTTATACACCAGGTGTCGTCTTATACGGCGTGTGCAGGGAGCGGTCCCTGATGGTTCCCAGGGTCTGGAGGAGAGGAGACTCTCTCCTACAGGCCCTGGGATCCATATTCGTGTAAAAAAAAGAAACAAAATAAAAAATATGGATGTAGAGAACTCCGGGGTAAGTATATCCATATTTTTTATTTGTATTCTTTCTTCTTTTTTTAACACAAATATGGATCCCAGGGCCTGAAGGAGATTCTCCTCTCCTCATGACCCTGGGAACCATCTGGGACCGCTCCCTGCACCACATGCGGCGACTTTAGAGCTCCGCACATGCCGTACCCGGCGTATAAGACGACCCCCGACTTTTGAGAAGATTTTCAGGGGTTCAAAAGTTCTCTTATACGCCGGAAAGTATGGCAGTTATATTCTTGTACCTAGAGGGTAGTATTATAATAGTTATATTCTTGTACATTGAGGCCTTATTAATGGAGCAGTGCTATAGTAGTTAGTGCTATTGTAATAAATTTAAATTGACCTAATCTATTTGGTTTATCATTTGTATTCATGATTCCATTTTCTAAGGGAAGACGAGAAATAAAAAGCTCTCAGTTATCATTATTCGTCTTTTCAGTTCCTTTCTTAAAAGTGTGAACACTCCCCTTGGCAGATTAATGTATTATACAGTAGGGGGCAACAACGAGCAAAGTTCCTACTAATAAAAGTAATTTAAAATGTTTACTCTGTTGTCAATCACAATGGGGACAACATATAGAGAGTTCTACATTTTTTTCTTGTAACATTTCTTCACTACTTTTATCTTTTATTAATGTTTATTCTTTATAGAATTGCATTAAAATGTAAGAGTACCCTGAATGTCTTTACGGTGTTTATTATAAGCCGGGAAGCCATTGGTTAATTCTGAGCATACAAGTTCCTCCTCCTCTCGGGTGCCAACCTCCCCAGGGGGTACTGCCCCAGTTTTGCTCACATGCCTCCGAGGCCTTGCAGCTGCTGCTGACGCTCCGAGCTTTATAAATGAAGGAAAGTGCAGAGTCTGCAAGCTGCTTCCTGGGGTTCTCGTGACATCGTTTTCCTCTCTAGAATCAGAGCTTGATCCTTTATCAGGTCAACAGGTCAAAACGAGGTCCAAACATGAAATATAGGGGGGAGATAACGCTAGATCCTGTCCCATATACATGTCTGATTATTTTATCCTTCAGACCCAAGCCAAATCCAGTCTTCAAAATTAATGTGGAATTTACATCTAGGTATTCATCAGAAATGAGCGAATTGATTCAATGTGAGTCAAATTTGTGTTCATTTTTTTTTTTTAGGAGATTTGTTGGACCTGGTGAATTTGAATAATTTGTGATTTCATTTGCACAAAAAGCCGTTTCTTACATTTCACGCCGAGCTCCACAAAATGCCTTGCGGCTATCACATCCCTTGGCATAGCAGAGTCCATCAGGAAAAACTGTCACAGCCAGTATAAAAGCAGAGGCAGAGAATGCAGCTGCCAGTTTGTGGTGAATCTAAATAGGGATAGGATGGCACAGCTCACAGCTTAGCCATAGAGGTATGGATACATGACCATAAAACACTGAGGGAACTGTAGAGATAGGATGTGACAGCACAGTGCTGACTAGTTACAATCACTTTACCCATAGCTTTATACAATATGTTGAGGAGAACTAATCAATTTGCTTCAAATTTTTTTATTTTATTTTAAAGCTGTTGAATTTGAAAAGATTTGTTAATTGCCGGTATTTATGACTGCCATATTGTGCACTTAGTAATAAGCAGTTTCCAGAGTTATATGCCAGTTCTAGTTCTGACCATTGACTGTGTATATTGGAAAGCAATCGTTTTAAGAGTCCCCTTGTAGCAGATTGTTATAGCAGTGGTACAGGGCACACCCAGACTCCTCTGCCACGTAAGAAGGCATCACTATTACAAATGGCACATGGTGACGGAGGGCGGTGGACCCCTTTACAGATTTTGGATTGGGGCTCAGAAGCAATAAGTTACACAACTGATACTGGAAGAGACCAAACTGTGAGCAAACGACAATATCCTTACCCACTACTCCAAGACCAGCACCATACATCAACTCCCGAACCCAACAGTCAAAGGATCCCAATTCATTATTTGGGTCTTTTCTTTTTTTTGTACAAGCAAATTCTACACCAAATACGGTACATAAAAATTGGGTGCATCGAGTTTGATGAATACAAAGGATTCAGAGATTCAAAAATGCTTATTTTTCAACTTTTTTAGTTTTTTTTTAGAACTTTTTTAGAGTCAAAAGTTGCATGACCCTTACAGTAAGTATTACATTTATGCATGTTGGCCTTTAATTTTGGGGAAAATAGTTTTTTTTTCTTACTTAAATACATGTATTTTTGGACAATAATAATTTTTGCAATTGGATTTCTTTAAAAAGTTTTCACTTTCAATGGCTGACTGCAGAATGAGTTAACTGAGTCTCTATAAGTGAGTGTCCTCTGACTTCCAAGGAAGTGTTTGTAAGGCCGGTGTCACACTTGCGAGTGCAATGTGAGAAACTCGCGCATCAATACCCGGCACTGCCGCCGACACTCTCATGCGGTTGCATGAATCTCTATGCAGCTGAACGCTCCAGTCTGAACCGCCGGCGTCAGTGCCCGGTACTGATGCGAGAGACTCGCATTGCACTCACAAGTGTGACACCAGCCTAAAGGTACCGTCACACTCAGCAACTTTCCAACGATCACGACCAGCGTGATTGTTATGACCTGGTGGTTAGGACAATAATGGACCTGGTGGTTAAGAGCACATGGAAAGACCTGATAGTTACAATAATACAGGACAAGCTCAGGGACGTGGGAACTCTGCTGACCGCAATCCCTAATCCTATCAAACACACTAGAAATAGCCGTGGATTGCTCCTAACGCTCCCTATGCAACTCGTCACAGCCTAAGGAACTAGCTAGCCCTAAAGATAGAAAAATAAAGCCTACCTTGCCTCAGAGAAATTCCCCAAAGGAAAAGGCAGCCCCCCACATATAATGACTGTGAGTAAAGATGAAAATCACAAACACAGAGATGAAATAGATTATAGCAAAGAGAGGCCCGACTTACTGAACAGACAGAGGATAGGAAAGGTAACTTTGCGGTCAGCACAAAACTACAAAAAACCACGCAGAGGCGCAAAAAGACCCTCCGCACCGACTCACGGTGCGGAGGCGCCCCTCTGCATCCCAGAGCTTCCAGCAAGCAAGACAAAAATCAAAATAGCAAGCTGGACAGAAAAATAGCAAACAAGAGAAAAACAAGCAGGAACTTAGCTTCTGCTGGAGAATACAGGTCACCAGAACGATCCAGGAGCGGACTAGACCAATACTAGAACATTGACAGGTGGCATGGAGCAATGATCTAAGTGGAGTTAAATAGAGCAGCTAGCTAACGAATTAACCTCGTCACCTGTGGAAGGAAACTCAGAAGCCGCAGCCCCACTCACAACCACCAGAGGAAGCCCATGGACAGAACCAGCCGAAGTACCATTCATGACCACAGGAGGGAGCTCGACAACAGAATTCACAACACGTGATACGACTTGGCCGTGATCGTTGGAAAGTCCTTGTGTGGTCGCTGGAGAGCTGTCACACAGACAGCTCTCCAGCGACCAACGATGCCGAAGTCCCCGGGTAACCAGGGTAACCATCGGGTTACTAAGCACAGGGTCGCGCTTAGTAACCCGATGTTTACCCTGGTTACCATTGTAAATGTAAAAAAAAAAAAAAAACATACTCACATTCCGGTGCCTGTCACGTCCCCATTGTCCGCTTCCCTGCACTCCTCCTGCATCCTGTGTAAGCGCCGGCCGTAAAGCAGAGCGGTGACATCACCGCTGTGCTCTGCTTTACGGCCGGCCGGCGCTGACACAGGATGCAGGAGGAGTGCAGGGAAGCGGACGCCGGGGACGAGACAGGCACCGGAATGTGAGTATGTGGGTTTTTTTTTTACATTTACAATGGTAACCAGGGTAAACATCGGGTTACTTAAGTGCGGCCCTGCGCTTAGTAACCCGATATTTACCCTGGTTACCAGTGAAGACATCGCTGGATCGGCGTCACACACGCCGATTCAGCAATGTCAGCGGGTGATCCAGCGACGAAATAAGGTGCTGGCCTTCTAGCTCCGACCAGCGATGTCACAGCAGGATCCAGATCGCTGCTGCGTGTCAAACACAACGAGATCGCTAGCCAGGACGCTGCAACGTCATGGATCGTTATCGTTGTCAAGTTGTTCAGTGTGAAGGTACCTGAAGGCTACTTTCACACTAGCGTTTTCTGCAATCCGTCACAATGCGTCGTTTTTCAGAAAAAACGCATCCTGCAAAAGTGCTTGCAGGATGCGTTTTTTCCCCATAGACTTGTATTGACGACGCATTTGCGACGGATTGCCACACGTCGCATCCGTCGAGCGACGGATGCGTCGTGCTTTTGCGGACCGTCGGGAGCAAAAAACGCTACATGTAACGTTTTTTGCTCCTGACGGACCGCTTTTTCCGACCGCGCATGCGTGGCCGGAACTCCGCCCCCACCTCCCCGCACCTTACAATGGGGCAGCGGATGCGCCGGAGAAATGCATCCGCTGCCTCCGTTGTGCAGTACGTTAAACGCTAGCGTCGGAATCTCTCCCCGACGCATTGCGACGGGGAGATTCCGACGCTAGTGTGAAAGTAGCCTAACTCATTTATCTGTCTTTTGTTTTAGCTCCTCTCAGCTGATTTATGACCACAGAAAACAAAAAAAGTTAAATAAGTAAGGAAAGCAAAGAGCCTGTAAAAGCCAAAACAATGCAAAATGTTTAATGAAAATTAACAGTAACAAATATTTTAAACCCAAAACTCATCCATTAAGTGCAAAAAAAGATGTCCCCAGAGGTAAACAGCCCCTTTAACTGGGCAAAAAAAATGCAGACAGATTTAGCATCGCACTAGGGGACTGAAGTACAATTGCACACGCCGGTACATTTTCTGACATTTTGAAAAGTCACAACTAATGGATGAGATTACAGCATCTGGATAACTAAAAATATATGTGTAATGCTAAAGAAAAAAATAAATAAGAGACAAAACCAATTAAAGAGGACTTAAAAAAGGGCAAAAACTAAATATTGAATAAAGCGCGTTTTTACTCTAGAAAAAAGGCGCAGAAGCAATAATGAATCCGGCCTTTAAGTCTTCCTTTAAAAAATAAAATAATAAGAATTTTTTGGGGCGGTTTGCAAAGACAGATTTTTGCTATAATACTGTATATATATTCATAATGTATATATTTTTTGTATTGCATTCACCTCCAAGCTATGGGGTGCATATTATAATAGTACAGAAGCTGAAAGTGTAGTTACCATGGGGCCCTTGAAAATTGAGGGGGAAGGGAGAAGAGCATCGTATTAGGTGTTGAGAACCTGTTTAGGACCACCTTTCATTTAGGAAGTGTGTTATTTGCAATCGAGGGGTGGGGAATCCCCAGGGTCATTGAAGTGTGTAGGGGGAGAAACCATCTAGGTGTGGATCTTTTGGGACCACTGTAAGTTGCATAGATCTTATTGGACCCCTGTGTCTTGTGTAAATCTTTTGGGACCCATTTATGTTGCAAGGATTTTTCAGGACTGCTTTACATTGTGTGAATCTTTTAGGACCTCTGCATGTTGCAAGGATCTTTTGGGACCTCTTTACGTTGCATTAATATTTTCAAACCCCAGTACATTGTGTGGATCTTTTGGGACCTCTGTATGTTGCATGAACCTTTTGGGACCCCTTTACGTTGCGTGGACCTTTTTGGACCCGTTTATGTTGCATGGACCTTTTGGGACGCCTTTATGTGGCTTGGAACTTTTGGGACCCTTTTATGTTGCATGGACCTTTTTGGATACCTTTACATTGCATGGACCTTTTGGGACCCCTTTATGTTGCTTGCGCCTTTTGGGACCCCTTTACATTGCATGGATCTTTTGGGACCCCTTTACATTGCATGGACCTTTTGGGACCCCTTTATGTTGCTTGGGCCTTTTGGGACTCCTTTCTGTTGCATGTACCTTTTGGGACCCCTTTACGTTGCATGGACCTTTTGGGACCCCTTTACATTGCATGGATCTTTTGGGACCCCTTTACATTGCATGGATCTTGTGGGACTCCTTTCTGTTGCATGGACCTTTTGGGACCGCTTTATGTTGCTTGGGCCTTTTGGGACTCCTTTCTGTTGCGTGGATTTTTTGGGACCCCTTTACATTGCATGGACCTTGTGGGACTACTTTCTGTTCCATGGACCCTTTGGGACCCTTTTCTGTTGTATGGACCTTTTGGGACCCCTTTACGTTGAATGGATCTTTTGGGACCCCTTTACATTGCATATGTCGCTGTTGCCGGATTTAGCTCATATTACACAGCTCTCTGTAACATAGTAACATAGTTAGTAAGGCCGAAAAAAGACATTTGTGCATCCAGTTCAGCCTATATTCCATCATAATAAATCCCCAGATCTACGTCCTTCTACAGAACCTAATTGTATGATACAATATTGTTCTGCTCCAGGAAGACATCCAGGCCTCTCTTGAACCCCTCGACTGAGTTCGCCATCACCACCTCCTCAGGCAAGCAATTCCAGATTCTCACTGCCCTAACAGTAAAGAATCCTCTTCTATGTTGGTGGAAAAACCTTCTCTCCTCCAGACGCAAAGAATGCCCCCTTGTGCCCGTCACCTTCCTTGGTATAAACAGATCCTCAGCGAGATATTTGTATTGTCCCCTTATATACTTATACATGGTTATTAGATTGCCCCTCAGTCGTCTTTTTTCTAGACTAAATAATCCTAATTTCGCTAATCTATCTGGGTATTGTAGTTCTCCCATCCCCTTTATTAATTTTGTTGCCCTCCTTTGTACTCTCTCTAGTTCCATTATATCCTTCCTGAGCACCGGTGCCCAAAACTGGACACAGTACTCCATGTGCGGTCTAACTAGGGATTTGTACAGAGGCAGTATAATGCTCTCATCATGTGTATCCAGACCTCTTTTAATGCACCCCATGATCCTGTTTGCCTTGGCAGCTGCTGCCTGGCACTGGCTGCTCCAGGTAAGTTTATCATTAACTAGGATCCCCAAGTCCTTCTCCCTGTCAGATTTACCCAGTGGTTTCCCGTTCAGTGTGTAATGGTGATATTGATTCCTTCTTCCCATGTGTATAACCTTACATTTATCATTGTTAAACCTCATCTGCCACCTTTCAGCCCAAGTTTCCAACTTATCCAGATCCATCTGTAGCAGAATACTATCTTCTCTTGTATTAACTGCTTTACATAGTTTTGTATCATCTGCAAATATCGATATTTTACTGTGTAAACCTTCTACCAGATCATTAATGAATATGTTGAAGAGAACAGGTCCCAATACTGACCCCTGCGGTACCCCACTGGTCACAGCTACCCAGTTAGAGACTATACCATTTATAACCACCCTCTGCTTTCTATCACTAAGCCAGTTACTAACCCATTTACACACAATTTCCCCCAGACCAAGCATTCTCATTTTGTATACCAACCTCTTGTGCGGCACGGTATCAAACGCTTTGGAAAAATCGAGATATACCACGTCCAATGACTCACCGTGGTCCAGCCTATAGCTTACCTCTTCATAAAAACTGATTAGATTGGTTTGACAGGAGCGATTTCTCATAAACCCATGCTGATATGGAGTTAAACAGTTATTCTCATTGAGATAATCCAGAATAACATCCCTCAGAAACCCTTCAAATATTTTACCAACAATAGAGGTTAGACTTACTGGCCTATAATTTCCAGGTTCACTTTTAGAGCCCTTTTTGAATATTGGCACCACATTTGCTATGCGCCAGTCCTGCGGAACAGACCCTGTCGCTATAGAGTCCCTAAAAATAAGAAATAATGGTTTATCTATTACATTACTTAGTTCTCTTAGTACTCGTGGGTGTATGCCATCCGGACCCGGAGATTTATCTGTGTTCTGTATTTCGGCTCAGCCCCCCTGGATACACTGAAGAAGGGAAACATGTTATATCCTGGGATTGTCCCTTTAAGCCACGGGCAGGTATTGGCAACTAAATTATATTTCAAGTGGAAAATTAAAAAAGAAAAACTATTTTGCTTCTTTATTTTTACGCATGGGATTTCAATTATTTAAATATTTTAGTTGAAAATAAATTAGCTGCTAGAAAAATCACAACATCAAAGACTTGGAGCAGCTGCCGTTACCGGGTCAAACCAAGGTTTCAACGACCCCTTTGAACATAATTACTATTAAAAATATATCTAAAACAAGTGAATTATTTATAGTTTATAAAAAAATAGAAACATGTCTGATTTTTTCCAAAAACACTGCCATTCTTGTGCACAGGGCATGTGCGGTATTGCAGCTCAACTTCAATGAAGCTGAACTGTAACAGCAGGCACAAACTATGGTCAGATGTGGTGCTACATAGCGATAGTGTGAGTTTAATATAGACATATTTTTCTAATCCTCCACAACCCCCTAAGGGCTCATACCCATAAGTCTGAATTAAATGGGTCCAATGTTGTTCCTGAAAAGTTGGACGAGTGTCATGCAAGTGGCATGTGATTTTCATGAGCTATGACGCGCAGCTAAGTGTCTCTGCTGGCTGTCAGGCTGAAAGTTTGCATCATGCCGTGGTCAGCATGGCAAGTAGATGTAGCGGAGCTAGACTCGTCAAGGGACAAACGGATTATCTTCTCGTCGGAGGGGTAATGAATATGGTTGTTTACTTTTGTTCTCTTTACAGGGGACATGGGCATCGGAGGATTATATTCACATCGAACAGGTGAGGGATATGGTTGGTTTTTTTTTATCTTTAACAGGAGACCTGGGCTTCAGTGGATTAGGCGTACAGGTGAGTATAACTTTGCTTTTTTTATTTTTCATTAAAATAATGGTGTCTGTGTCTTTATTTCAATTAAAGGACTTTATTCAGGGTGCTTTTTTGTTTAAAATATGACTTTGGGGTTAGTAATGGGGGTGTCTTATAGATGTCTCTCCATTTGTAACCCCTGGGCTTGATATTAGCTGTCAGTACAAAGCTGACATCAACTTTAACCCCCCATGTCACCGAAGCAGGGCAAGTGGGAAGAGCAAGGCTAAGGCTGCCGTCACACTAGCAGTATTTGGTCAGTATTTTACATCAGTATTTGTCAGCCAAAACCAGGAGTGGGTGATAAATACAGAAGTGGTGATATGTTTCTATTATACTTTTCCTCTATTTGTTTCACTCCTGGTTTTGGCTTACAAATACTGATGTAAAATACTGACCAAATACTGCTAGTGTGATGGCAGCCTAAGTGCCAGAATTGGCACATCTTATCGATTAACCATTTCTGGGGTGGCTGAAAGCTGATGTTTTTAGTCTGGGAGAGGGCCAATATCCATAGACCCTTCCTAGCCTATTTATATGAGCCTGCACCTGTCTACCTTGCCTTTGCTGATTATTAATTAAAGGGCGGCCCACATCATATTTTGTGGGAGTCCCCCATTTTAATAACCAGTAAAGGCTAAGTATACAGCTGTGAGCTGATATTAATAGCCTGTGAAGCTCCATGGATATTACCCCCATCCCAGGCTATAAATATCTGTCCCCTAGCTGTCCGCTTTCCCTCTGCTGGTAAACAAAATTATTGGGGATCCCATGCAATTTTTTCTTTAATTCATTGATTTATTAATTAAATATATGTACAGTGAGCTACACAGGCAAGGCACTGATTATAAATCTCTCATATATTTCTGTCTATCTGTCTATATCTATATACAGCTCTGGCAAAAATTAAGAGACCGCCACATCAAAACCGTGTCATGGGCAGCCCAATCTCCAGACCTAAACCCCATTGAAAACCTCTGGAATGTAATCAAGAGGATGATGGATAGTCACAAGCCATCAAACAAAGAACTGCTTACATTTTTGAGCCAGAAGCAGTGTGAAAGACTGGTGGAAAGCATGCCAAGACGCAGGAAAGCTGTTATTAAAAATCATGGTTATTCCACAAAATATTGATTTCTGAACTCTTCCTGAGTTAAAACATTAGCATTGTTGTTTCTAAATGATTATGAACTTGTTTTATTTGCATTATCTGAGGTCTGAAAGCACTGCGGTTTTTTAATTTTGACCATTTTTCTTTGTCAGAAAAAAAAAACAAAAATTATTGCTTTGAACTTTGGAGACATGTTGTCAACAGTTTATAGACTAAAAGAACAATTTACATTTTACTCAAAAATATACCTATAAAGAGAAAAATCGGACAAACTGAACATTTTGCAGTGGTCTCTTAATTTTTGCCAGAGCTGTATGTGTTGAAGAATATTTAGCTTTAAAAGTATCTTTAAATGACAGAATTGCTCTATGTAAAAGCTAATGTTAAAATTGCATTGCTTACACATGTCCTCCGGATGTTGTACGGATGATAGGTGAGAAAAATCGCATTCTGCTTGCATGAAAATCTCACGCCACTTGCATGACACTCATCTGACTTTTCAGGAACAACATCGTACCGATTTTATTCATGCTATAGAATATATACTCCCCTATCAGGTGATCACCTATGGATCTATGGATATGGTCTTCCACTTGTAAGACTATAGCACATATGAAACTACAAGTTCCAGCATGCCCTACTAGATCAGGACACTCTGAAAGATACAAATTAGAGGCCAGTGATCTACAAATATTACCCGAGGACCCCTGCTGCGAGTTGCAGTTTTATAATAATTGGGGAGCCACATGACAAGGGTCCTGGTTATCTGCTGGGAGTTGTAGTTCCATAACAGCCTGAGAACAACAGATTGGAGGCCAATACTGTACATATATTGATTAGGGGACCTGTTGGGAGTTGTAGTTCCATAACAGCCTGAGAACAACAGATTGGAGACCAATACTGTACATAAGTTGATTAGGTCCCCTGCTAGATAGCCACAGGTAGGAAATCATTACTCTAAATACATGTTTTCTGGTCACCTGCTGGGAGTTGTAGTTTCTTTACTGCTAAAGGGTCGCAGCTTGGAGACCAATTCTGTACATAAATTGACTAGGTCACCTGCTGGGAGCTATAGTTTTGTAAGAGCTAAAGGGCTACAGGTTGGAAACTACTGCTCTAAGTGCATTAGTCTGGGTCATCTGCTGGGAGTTGTAGTTCCATTGGAGCCTGAAAACAACAGATTGAAGACAAATACTATACATAAATCGATTTAGGTGACCTGCTGAGAGTTGTACTTTCATTAGAGCCAGAGAACCACAGTAGAAACAAAGCACTCTAAATACACTAGTGCTTGCCCTTATCATTTCCCGCCTTGACTACTGCAACCTTCTACTCTCTGGCCTCCCCTCTAGCACTCTGGCACCACTTCAATCCATCCTACACTCTGCTGCCCGACTAATCCACCTGTCCCCCCGCTATTCCCCAGCCTCTCCCCTATACCAAGCCCTTCACTGGCTTCCTATCGTCCAGAGACTCCAGTTCAAAACCCTAACCATGACATACAAAGCCATCCACAACATCTGTGAAATGGTCTCCGGGTACTTACCTACACGCAACCTCCGAAACTCTCAAAATCACTTCTCTACTCCCCTCTTATCTCTTCTTCCCACAACTGCATACAAGACTTCTCCCGTGCTTCCCCTGTACTCTGGAACTCTCTACCACAACACATCAGACTCTCGCCTACCATCGAAACCTTCAAAAAGAACCTGAAGACCCACCTCTTCCGACAAGCCTACAGCCTGCAGTGATCCTCAACCTACTGAAGCGCCGCACTACCAGCTCTACCTTCTCCTAGTGTTTCATCACCCATCCCCTGCAGACTGTGAGCCCTCGCGGGCAGGGTCCTCCCTCCTTATGTACCCGTGTGCCTTGTTTTTGCTCATGTTCATTGTATTTGTCTATATTTGCTCCCTTCTCACATGTAAAGCGCCATGGAATAAATGGTGCTATAAAAATGTACAATAATAATAATAATAAATACATGTTTTCTGGTCACCGGCTGGGAGTTGTAGTTACTTAAATGGGTTGTGAAATTAAACCAAGTTATCACCTATCTGCCTGATAGATGATACATTACTGATTGGTGGGGCCTGAACTTCTGGGAACAGCAACGATCAACACAATGGGCAATTTGTATCCCCAATAGGTTCGGGGCGGTCAGGCATGTGCACTGCTGCGCCGTTCCAATGGGGATACAAGTGCCCTGTTCTGCATATCTGTACAGGTCCCAGCGGTCGGATCCCCACCGATCAAGAAGAATATCGATAGGTGACAACTTGCTTTCACTAGACAACCCCTTTAAGAGCCGAGGGGCCACAGGTTGGAGACCACCGCTCTTCATACATTGACCAGGTCACCTGCTGACACTTTTACAACAGGCGGCTGCTCCACATACATGTACCGGGGTCACGGCTAGATAATGGTCTCTTCATGTCTCCCCCATCCAATGTCCCAGCATCAGGGACCCATGTTAGATTAAATAATTTACACCTCTGATATCAATCAATAATTAATGTGAAAGAAGCGGGGGCCGCTCGGCTGATCGCTATACATTGTGAGCGTGCATTGCCCGACCCGGTCTGGTCCCACATGTGCAATTATCACAGATGACGGAAATGTCCCCCATTTACCGACAGGCAGCCATTGGGCGCAACGGCGGCCGTGCATCTGGAGGAGATGGGGTTAATCTGCCGAGTTTAAAGGGGAGGGGACAGGTTGCTGCTGCCTGATGTCACATTGTGACTAGCAGGAGTTGTTGCTGATCTCGTCTTCCTTTTGTCATCTCATCTCTGGTTTCTTCCTGACATGAACAGGGAAGGAGGAGGGGGCAGGATCTCATTTGGAAATAGCAGATCTGATGCTGGGAGATGCTTAAAAAAAAAAAAAAAAGCAATATATCTCCATTAATGTACAGGACTGATACATCTTGTCTAATACCGAATGAATATTTCACTTGCGATTCCTAAAATACCTCGAAACACTGCCACAGCCGAGTTGACATTTTGAGGGGATGTACGGGCGGCGGCGGTTATTTTCGGTTTTACCCAGTGAGAATAAATTAAAATGAGCTGAGCAATGATTTATTTGAGATAAAATGTAGAGATCTGTCAGGCGCAGATTTGTTATCTGGTCTGCTGCTTCACATGCATTTGTTCTTTATTTAACACTTTATTTCGTATTGCTGGTAAAACGGAAAGCTCGTTAGGATAAGGGTAGACCTTAAAGGGGTTGTCTGGCTAAGAGCTTAGAGTCACTGTAAGGAGCGTCTATAGCCCTGGAGGACCCAGCACCTCCACTCATCACACACAGGTCATTGATTTCAATGAGTACCATGTCATATTTTATTCTCCTGTGGTGGCGCTGTAGGAAAGTTGCCCATTCTCTGCTATAATCCCTCATAGACAATCGCTGATGGTCTCAGCATGGACTCCCTGTGATCATCTTCTATCCAGCAGACCCAACACTCCCCATAATCTAGCATGTATGGAGCCTACAAATCTTCTCCCTCCATGGATGATCATTCCAGTAGTGAAAGATCAGTAGCTGCTAGCAATAGCGACATCAGTAGGATTGGGCATGTTGAAATTTAATAATCCCATCCTTCTTTCCCCTTAATATGCCCAGTGAAATAAATATGCGCTGATGTGGCTGCTGGCCGTCTTGTATCTATAGCCAGCGCGGCTCGGCTTTTTCAGATTGGCTGATGCACATGAGCACAAGCCCGCCAGAACCTTTTGTTAGATCACTGATGATTTCCATTAGAGAAAGAACAGATTGAATAGTGATAGTCACGTACTGGCATTATAGTTTGAGGATCAGATCAGTTTCTTCATACACAAGATGGGGGTACTCCCATCACTGGGGGCCGCCATTTCTTGCTGATAACTTAGCTACTAGATGTCACATAATAGGAATAATCAGACGATTAAGCACATCAATTAGTGGCATGCAGCTCTGCAGGGCTTAGAGGGACCGCTCATCTGGACATTCTGCCGTCAGAGTAAGACTAGAGCATATTCCCAATCCCTGCCCCCCACCATGACACAATAACCTTCTGCAAGCCGCCTTCTAGCAATAGGAGTAGCAAAGATGCCGGCAAAGGTGGAAGCAAGAGCAACGAGAAACACAGATATTATATATATATATATATATATATATATATAAATATGTGTGTGTGTGTTCCCATATATCAGATTGACAGCTGAACTGGCAATGATCCCTGGGAAACAAATATGCAAAGTAGCTCTCCTCAAGAGGAAAGAAAGCTGTCTCTCTGGTACCACCTATAGGTGGAACGCTGTAAGTTAATGTCTGATCTGTTATGGAAGATCGGTACATTATGCACATTGAGTACGGTGCTCTGGGGGGCTTATATACAGTATGCCGGATGCTTTACACAGTCATCCAGCGCAGACCCTGTCCCTCCATGATCGAGGTCCTTAGGCCCGAGGTGAGAAGTGCCCCCGGAGTGGTGACCCTGGGGTGCCTTCACTCATTGGGCATGGGAAACTCACTTAAGTTCATGGCACATTGTACCTTTTCATTCTTTTTCAGCACACACCCTTTTCCGGGCTTTTTTGGCTAAGATGGAGAATGTCCGTTGGAAGGTTCGGCTAGTATTACACTAGAAAAACTTAACTATTTGCAGTAGTTAATGGTTTTCACTTGTGTGTCACCCTATCACAGTGCCTTGTCACTAGGACTTTTCTGGGTGCGGCGTTTCCATCATGGGTTCCCTCCAGATCGATCTGGGGGGGAAGGTGTTTCCATCAGGTTTCACTTCCCCCTAAAAAACTCCTGGCTCTCCTCCCTCTGGGGAGCCGACCTAGATGGCTCCTAGTGGGAGGCACCCCTGGTGGATGCTGGGAGGAAAATTGGACCTCCCTTGGCTTTGGCTGGAGGAGGCCGCTAGTCCCTGACATTCGCTGTGGCCTTCTAGCTAGAAGGGAAGAGTATCGCTTATTAGGAACTTTCTCCTGTTGGCGAGAACTATGACTGGCGCATTCTAGTGCATTTTTTCCTGATGTATGCTGGTCAGGAGCCCCCCGTTTCTCTGCCGGCTGGGGCGCAGTGCACTCCTGATGATTGGCAGCTCTGACTGGTGGCATGGCTACTTCTAGCAGAGAGCTTTGTCTGTGCAACATCGAAAGAGTGCAGGGGCTCTGAGCTTGGCCGCATCCAGCCACAGTTACAGCAGCGCTTACAAGCTCTAGGCAAAGCCCACTCTCTTGCCCAGGACACTGTCCACTTCTGCCACCTCTGACAGACTGCAGAGGCCACTGGCGACCTTTACAGCCAGAACTAAACTATAAAAATAACGGAAAGGATTTTCAATAAGGGGTACATTATGACAAGATGAAACAACACATTTAATAAGTTCTCCGAGGATCAGATGACTCACACAGATCCAGCCTCAGAAACCACTAGCCATAGGCCAGCAATAAATGTCCCCTGCAATGATGGCCGACCAGCAAGCCTTCCGGCAGCCTCAGAAACCACTAGCCATAGGCCAGCAATAAATGTCCCCTGCAATGATGGCCGACCAGCAAGCCTTCCGGCAGCATCAGAAACCACTAGCTATAGGCTACGAATGCCCTGTGGAAACAGTGGCCAGCAATAAATGTCCCCTGCAATGATGGCCAAGCAGCAAGCCTTCCGGCAGCCTCAGAAACCACTAGCCATAGGCTACGAATGCCCTGTGGAAACAGTGGCCAGCAATAAATGTCCCCTGCAATGATGGCCAAGCAGCAAGCCTTCTGGCAGCTGCTTATCTATTGTGATAGCAAAAGGGTCAGGCATGCTGAAATTGAACATGTCCGATCTGTGTGTCTCCTAAAATCTGGACATTCCTGCGCACATAAGAAGAACGGCCTATCCCGCCACGGCTGATACTTCTCTAATGTGTAGGACTAACAGAATGTGTGTAGAGTTCATTCTTTTTTATTGGTTCTCCACTCAGAGGGTCCTGTACGGAGAAACCCCCTATATAATGTTTATATGTCCTATTAGGGCACACGGAAGAGGCTTGACTTACTGGGATGACCCCTGGCTACATCATTTCTGTACCGCCTTCGTAAAGACAATAAGGATGTTAATGGCATCCAGTGCATCTTGTGTTATGAGTCAAAATCCTTGGGGGCACTTAATGAGTTTAAGATATTTGGTTGGGGGAGGGAAGAATGGCGTGCAGGCTTAGTTACAATATAGAACAGGCAAGAAGACTTTAATAGTTAGAGATGCAGGGGACATAACGCTATGTAGGCACCATATAGCGGCACGTAGTAATACAGACCCCAATGTACAAGAAGGGGTGACATAAGCTAATGCTCCAGTAAAATAACAGATAAAACGGGTCTTTTGACACTTGACAAACTGAGCTCTGCTACGTCTAACAAATTCATCACGACTATATCTATTAGTTATATTAAGCAGTAGTATGGATACAATCTTACTTGAGACATACGTGAATGATTTTGGACAAGACACTGCTGGAATTTAATTCCTCGGGGTAAAGACAAAAACCCATAAGTGACAAATAGCAGAGTGGCACCATTTCCAATACATTAACACCTAATTATAGGAAGGATTGCAGAGGAAGACACATGCCAGGGAGTTAAAAGCTTCTCTGGTCCACAGAATGATGAGGCCGTGTGGGGCGAGCAGTTATTTCACTCCCTGGAACATTGTAACAAGTTATTGGAAAGATTAAACTATAAAATGAAAGGTCCAGTGAAAGGAGCCTACAAAAGCTGTCAGGTTAGGGTGGTAGACTAAAGGCAGCGTAGCTTGGACGACAGCTTCTCCTCCTAGATTCCTCAATATACATGAATGTCGGCCAAGTAAAGACGGGTTTTCTATGGAGAGGAAAGAGTAATCCGCCACCAAACACTTCGGGTGGCAACTGGCAACTTATCTCCACCGAGAACAAAAGGGTAGGCTGTAAAAAAAAATCAACATGTCCGATCCTTCGTTCTACAAGAAATATCTCATATCTATGTAAAAAAAAGTTAAGCAGTACCACCCAGCAATCAAAAATGTCATGAATGAGCGCAAGGCCCTCCAGGATTCCGCCAAGAATCTCTTCATAGGTACTTCTCTAAAAGAAAAATTCAAGAAAAGTCCTTAAGTTCTTTTCAGAAACATTACCACGTGGGCTGAAAAAAGTCTGTCTCACTTTGCATTTGGACTTGGTGTTCTGCCTGTTTTTGAGAAATATATCTATCCAGGGCCAGGACGAGGGGTAGGCAAATTAGGGCACTGCCTGCCAGAGGGGTGGCGCACATTGGGGAAAAGAAATGACATCGCTGAATGCCTGCGGCCACAAGGAACCTTCCTCCAGCCGCAGGCATTCAGCACAGTGAGGAATTCTGTCAGATGCGAATAGAAGTGCTGTGAACACTGCCAGTACAGGAGCAAAGGTGCTGTAATTAGCTCTCAGCTCCACCAAAAACTCTAGCAGAACACAGGTCACTTCGGGCCTGCGCCCTGTTGGACTGTGCATGCAGGGGACATTGCATGGAGCGATGAAATGATGTCATCACACCATCCAGCTTCCACTGCTGTACAGAATAGAAGAAAAGACAGAGTCTATGCTGGATGAGGAGCCTGGATTAGGGGAGTATAAGTTTTTTTTAAATTCTCTTAGAGGGGCTGGCTGTGGAGACATATGTAGGACTAGCTGTGGGCAAATACATGCTGCTGGCTGTGGGGACATTCAAGGGGCTGGCTGTGGAGACATACAAGGGGCTGGCTGTGAGGACATATCCATGGGGCTGGCCTGGGCTGCCACCAGGAATTTCCGGGCCCCATACTGGCATAATTTTCGAGCCCCCTTGAGACTCTGCTCAGGATCCACACCACTCTGCCTCCACCCCTCAGACCTTACACGGTCCCACCATCCACTCTTGGAAAAACTCCACTTCTTCAACACGTCCTCACCAATCACACATTAGCTGTTCCCATTGAACACCATATTACATACAAAGCCAGCAGCTTTTGTTTTGGCCAACAAGGTAGACTCTTTTGGCAGGGCCCTACTCTGCTCTGACCTATAAAACATTTCTTAAAATATCCAATACTCTTTTTAGGTATATATATTTTTTTCTTTAAAGGGAAGGTGTCACCTACATTTTTTTTTAATGACCAATAATACCACATATAAGGGACGAATACCACCACACCATGACAAGGCCACATATTACCACCACATATTGACTGAATAATACTAAATACAGGGACAAACCGCCATCACACCATGATCAGATCACATATTACTTACTACCACATAGTGACTGAATAATAGCACATACAGGGACAAATATCGCCACATCATGACCAGACCACATTACCACCACATAATGACCAAATAATACAATATACAGGGACAAATACAGTCACTCAATGGCCGAACCACATATTACCACCACATAGTGACCAGACAATACCACATACAGGGACAAATACCACCACACAGTGACCAAACCACATATCACCACCACATAATGACTGAATAATGCCACATACAGGGATAAATACTGCCATACCATGACCAAATCACATATTACTACCAGATGGTGACTGAATAATACAACATACAAGGGACAAATAGAGCTACATGATGACCAGACCACATATTACCAACAAATAATGACCGAATAATTCCACATAGAGGGGACAAATACCACCACACTGTGACCAGACAACATATTACCACCACATAGTGACTGAATAATACTATATACAGGGACAAATACAGTCACACAATGGCCAGACTGCATTTTACCACCACATAGTGACTGAATAATACCACATACAGGAACAAACACAACCACACCATGACCAGACCACACATTACTACCACATAGTGACCGAATAATGTCTCATACAGGGACAAATACCTTCACACCATGACCAGATCATATATTACCGCCACATAGTAACCAAAGAATGCCATATACAGGGACAAATACCACCACACCATTACCAGATCACATATTACCACCACATGGTGACTGACTATTACAATACTGATCATTAATGAAAAAAAAAATTAATAATATTACCATAAGTGCCATTATACACAGGAGTGTATACATATACAGTGTATAATGTCAGTGAACAGTTAATAGAGTGACATTATACCAAGGAGCTCTGTATATAGTGTACAGGTAATAAAGGCCTCAGTGGTGATATTGTACACAGGAGCTCTGTTGTTGTGAATTCTGTGGCAGAGCTCCCTCCTGTGGTCACAAGTGGTACTTCGGCTGATTCTCTCTGTGAGCTTCCATTAGTGGAGGAGAGTGGTACTGCGGCTTCTGAGTTTCCTTCCTCAGGTGATGTGGTGAAGTCGTTAGGTGCTGCTCTATTTAACTCCACCTAGTGCTTTGATCCTGGCCTCCAGTCAATGTTATAGTATTGGACCTGTTTCCTCCTGGATCGTTCCTGTGGCCTGCTGCTCTGCATAGCTAAGTTCCGCTTTGCTATTTTGTTTGCTGTTTTTTTCTGTCCAGCTTGTCTATTTGTTTTTTCTTGCTTGCTGGAAGCTCTGGGACGCAGAGGTTGTACCTCCGTGCCGTTAGTTCGGTACGGAGGGTCTTTTTGCCCCCTTTGCGTGGTTGTTTGTAGGGTTTTGTGTTGACCGCAAAGTTACCTTTCCTATCCTCGCTCTGTTTAGTAAGTCGGGCCTCACTTTGCTAAATCTATTTCATCTCTACGTTTGTCTTTTCATCTTAACTCACAGTCATTATATGTGGGGGCTGCCTTTTCCTTTGGGGTATTTCTCTGAGGCAAGGCAGGCTTATTTTCTATCTTCAGGCTAGCTAGTTTCTCAGGCTGTGCCGAGTTGCATAGGGAGCGTTAGGTGCAATCCACGGCTGCCTCTTGTGTGGTTGGAGAGGATTAGGGATTGCGGTCAGCAGAGTTCCCACGTCTCAGAGCTCGTTCTATGTTTTTGGGTTATTGTCAGATCACTGTATGTGCTCTGACTTCTATGTCCATTGTGGTACTGAATTACCTCATCATAACACTCTGTATATAGTGTCTGTGTACAAGTAATACAGTGACTCACCAGTGACATTATACACAGGAGCTCTGTATAAAGTGTCAGTGCACAAATAACATAGGGATCACCAGTGACATTATACACAGGAGCTCTATATAAAGTGTCAGTGCACAGATAATATAGGAATCACCAGTAACATTTTACACAGGAGCTCTGCATATACTACATATTGTATGGTGTCCATGTACACATAACACACTGACTCACCAGTGACGGCTGTAAAGAGGGATGTGATGACCATATTGTACAGGGGACTGTTGAGGACATCATACTGTATAGGGGCTGAGGTGACCATATTGTATAGGGGCTGTGGTTGACATTCTGTATATTGGGGGCTGTGGTGGACAGTGTACTGCATGGTGGGCTGTGGTGTACATCATAGTGTATATTGGGGATGTTTTGGATATCATACGGTTTGAGCTGCTGTAGTGACCATCATATCGTGTAGGGGGACAGTGTGAGGAGGAGAAAGCAGGTGAATACCAGCACTCAAAACTTCTAAAAATTCCAATTTTTTATATATTCAAGTAAAAATAGATAAGGAAAGACAAACAATAATGTCACTAAGGGGGGGAGATATCATCAGCAAACAATTTTTCTCTGATTTTTCTTGTTACATGAGTGTGAGGAGGAGGTATAGTTTGAATAGGACAAAGTGGAGGGCAGTATGAGGTCATAGTGTGAAAAGGGAGCAAAGAATGGATGTCGAGAAGGGGCAGCATGCAATGGGGGGCACAGTATGGAGAGAGGTAACCATGGTGGGGAGACAGTGTGATGATTTACAGAGTGTAAGAGAAAACAGTGGAGGGGGACAGCCATGGTATAGGCTGTGGTTTATAAGGGCGGACGGTGTAGCAGTTATATCTAATAATGGCAGACAGTGGGGTGGCTATAACTGATATTGGTACAGTGTGGAGGCCATATACCACTAGAGACTTATTTAGGGCATAGTATGGACAAATATTTTTATGCAGAGAGCATTATAATGACACCTTTATTGTGAAGGGCACTGTGTTGGTATATGCTGCAGACAAGGGAGTTTGGAGGAAAGACCTGTGGATGTGAAAAGTCATCATGGGGTCAGGATAATATTGAGACGAAAAGAAAGAAACAACTTAAGCAGAGAAGAAGTCACCTATGAGGTACCTGGATGTAAATGTTTTCTTGTTGATAGTATGTCTCATCAGTACTATGGTTCCTGTATGGCCTGCAGTCTGATAAAGACTGATAAAAACAACTCCCAGCATCTCCTTACCATTGTTAAGGACATACTGGGAGCTGTAGGCTCATGAGATAGGGGCCTGACTTGACATTACAATTGATTGCTGTACTAAGCTCTATTATGTACAGTCATGGCCAAAAGTATTGACACCCCTGCAATTCTGTCAGATAATACTCATTTTCTTCCTGAAAATAATTGCAAACACAAATTCTTTGGTATGATTATCTTCATTTAATTTGTCTTAAATGAAAAAACACAAAAGAGAATGAAGCAAAAAGCAAAACATTGATCATTTCACACAAAACTCCAAAAATGGGCCAGACAAAAGTATTGGCACCCTCAGCCTAATACTTGGTTGCACAACCTTTAGCCAAAATAACTGCGACCAACCGCTTCCGGTAACCATCAATGAGTTTCTTTCAATGCTCTGCTGGAATTTTAGACCATTCTTCTTTGGCAAACTACTCCAGGTCCCTGATATTTGAAGGGTGCCTTCTCCAAACTGCCATTTTTAGATCTCTCCACAGGTGTTCTATGGGATTCAGGTCTGGACTCATTGCTGGCCACCTTAGAAGTCTCCAGTGCTTTCTCTTAAACCATTTTCTAGTGCTTTTTGAAGTGTGTTTTGGCTCATTGTCCAGCTGGAAGACCCATGACCTCTGAGGGAGACCCAGCTTCTCACACTGGACCCTACATTATGGTGCAAAATTTGTTGGTAGTCTTCAGACTTCATAATGCTATGCACATGGTCAAACAGTCCAGTGCCAGAGGCAGCAAAGCAACCCCAAAACATCAGGGAACCTCCGCCATGTTTGACTGTAGAGACTGTGTTCTTTTCTTTGAATGCCTCTTTTTTCTCCTGTAAACTCTATGTTGATGCCTTTGCCCAAAAAGCTTTACTTTTGTCTCATCTGACCAGAGAACATTCTTCCAAAACGTTTTAGGCTTTTTCAGGTAAGTTTTGGCAAACTCCAGCCTGGCTTTTTTATGTCTCGGGGTAAGAAGTGGGGTCTTCCTGGATCTCCTACCATACAATCCCTTTTCATTCAGACGCCGACGGATAGTACGGGTTGTACCCTCGGACTGCAGGGCAGCTTGAACTTGTTTAGATGTTAGTCGAGGTTCTTTATCCAACATCCGCACAATCTTGCGTTGAAATCTCTTGTCAATTTTTCTTTTCCGTCCACATCTAGGGAGGATAGCCACAGTGCCATGGGCTTTAAACTTCTTGATGACACTGCGCATGGTAGACGCAGGAACATTCAGGTCTTTGGAGATGGACTTGTAGCCTTGAGATTGCTCATGCTTCCTCACAATTTGGTTTCTCAAGTCCTCAGACAGTTCTTTGGTCTTCTTTCTTTTCTCCATGCTCAATGTGGTACACACAAGGACACAGGACAGAGGTTGAGTCAACTTTAATCCATGTCAACTGGCTACAAGTGTGATTTAGTTATTGCCAAAACCTGTTAGGTGCCACAGGTAAGTTACAGGTGCTGTTAATTATACAAATTAGAGAAGCATCACATGATTTTTCGAACAGTGCCAATACTTTTGTCCACCCCCTTTTTTATGTTTGGTGTGGAATTATATCCAATTTGGCTTTAGGACAATTCTTTTTGTGTTTTTTTCATTTAAGACAAATTAAATGAAGATAATAATACCAAACAATTTGTGTTTGCAATCATTTTCAGGAAGAAAATGAGTATTATCTGACAGAATTGCAGGGGTGTCAATACTTTTGGCCATGACTGTATTCATGTAGTGATGGTCGTATACACGTACTGATGATGATACTGGAGTTTTATTTATTTACCGTATTTTCTGGTGTATAAGACGACTGGGCGTATAAGACGACCCCCAACTTTTCCATATAAAATATGGAATTTGGGATATGCCCGCCGTATAAGACGAGGGTCATCTTATACGCCCAGTCATCTTATACGGCGTGTGGTTCCCAGGGTCTGGAGGAGAGGAAACTCTCATTCAGGCCCTGGGATCCATATTCATGTAAAAAATAAAGAATAAAAATAAAAAACATGGATATACTCACCCTCGGCGGCCCCTGGCTCACAGCGCTGCTAGCGTCTCCCTCCGTTCCTAAGGAATGCAGTGAGTGAAGGACCTTCAATGACGTCGCGGTCACATGATCAGTCAGTTCTGATGCCACATTCATATACTGACAGTGGTACTGGTGTTGTATTTATCTACAGATGGTGGTTCTCGTTATGTATTCAAGTACTGATTGAGGTTCTGATGACTTATTTATGCACTGATGGTGGTTCTGGTGATGTATTCATGTACTAATGGTACTTCTGATGCCACATTCATATACTGACAGTGATACTGGTGTTGTATTTATCTACAGATGGTGGTGATCATGATGAATTCATGTACTGATTGAGGTTCTGGTGACTAATTTATGCACAGATGGTAGTTCTGGTGATGTATTCATGTACAGATCGTAGTTCTGGTGCCACATTCATGTACTGATATTGGGTGAATTGACCGATTCATTGATTATAGTTCTGGTGCTGTATTTATGTACTATTGATGGCTCTGGTGTTTTTTATGTACTCATGATGATTTTGGTTTCTTATTCATGTACTGATGATGGTTCTGGTGATGAATACAGTACAAGAACTGCATGTTTTTGTATATATACAGTCAAGAAAAGATGGTTACTGCCTGTTTTCTTATGCTTCTTGGTTTGGGTTGGTAACAGACAATGATATCATATAGAAGAAAAAAAAACATTATGCTATTGAGAAGCCCAAGCAGGTTCCACTGATTGGGAAACCCTTTCATATAACATGTCTCTTTATTGTCCCATACCTCTGTAATGCCTCCTGGAAATGTATAAGTACTTTGTATTGAATAAACGACTACACATTACCATTCCCTTAGGCAGTACGGCACGTCCTGACACTGCCAGCACTGATTGGACAGTGTCAGACTGTGTAAGGGAACACCGTTTATGCAAGACAAATTTGCAAGCCCAGTTGTAAGTTTATTCATACACTAGCTGTACTACCTGGCTTTGCCCGAGTTAATAACTGCTGTTAGCAAAATAGAATGTGTTAACAAACATTTATTCTGCACACAAAAAACACAAAACAAATAGATAGAAATGTAATTATTAAAAGGCCCTTGAGGAAGCAGCTCTTGTTTTCATGTCTGCAAACCTCACTTCCCTCTCCTCAGAAAGTTCATTGGCTCTTGAGGAAGCAGCTCTTGTTCTCTTGTCTGCAAGCCTCGCTTCCCTCTGCTCAGAAAGTTCATTTGCTCTTGAGGAAGCAGCTGCTGTTCTCATGTGTGTCAGCCTTGTTTCTCGGTCTTCACATTTTTCATTGGCCCGTAATACAGCTTTTCTTTTCGCATCAGCTGACATTCGTGCCATGGAATTCCTTTTCTTATGAGGCATACTGTAAGGCTACTTTTACACTAGCGTTTTTTTTAATACGTCGCAATGCGTCGTTTAGGGGAAAAAACTCATCCTGCAAAGTTGTTTGCAGGATGCGTTTTTGCCCCATAGAGTAACATTACCGACGCATTGCGACGTATTGTCACACGTCGCAACCGTCGTGCGACGGTTGCGCCGTGTTGTGGCGGACCGCCGGGAGCAAAAAACATTAAATGCAACGTTTTTTGCTGCCGACGGACCGCTTTTTCCGACCGCGCATGCGTGGCCGGAACTCCACCCCCACCTCCCCGCACCTCACAATGGGGCAGCCGATGCGCCGGAGAAATGCATCCGCTGCACCCGTTGTGCGGCGCATCAAATGCTAGCGTCGGAATCCGACGCTAGTGTGAAAGTAGCCTAACTGGCAGTTTCTATATCCTCTCACATAGAGGTAATGTGACTGACATCAGACTTTCCACCAACACACCCTGACATGCTATTACCTCACACAAGCTTTCTTATACTGAGAATGTCCTTTGTTGCCTATATTAACCAATCAGAGCTCAGATTAATTAACTGTAGCAAAATAGAAGCTGAGCTGTGATTGGTTACTATTGGCAGACTGATAAATCCCCAGCCAACAGGAAGCCCTTCCCCTGGCAGTGTATATTAGCTCACACATACACATAATAGACAGGTCATGTGACTGACAGCTGCCGGATTTCCTATATGGTACATTTGTTGCTCTTGTAGATTGTCTGCTTATTAATCAGATTTTTATTTTTGAAGGATAATACCAGACTTGTGTGTGTTTTAGGGCGAGTTTCATGTGTCAAGTTGTGTGTGTTGAGTTGCATGTGGCGACATGCATGTAGCGATTTTTGTGAGATGAGTTTTGTGTGGCGACATGCGTGTAGCAACTTTTGTGTGTCGAGTTGCATGTGACAGGTTAGCGTAGCAAGTTGTGTGCAGCAAGTTTTGCGCATGGCAAGTTTTGCGCGTGGCGAGTTTTATGTGTGGTGCGTTTTGAGTATGTGCAAGTTTTGTGTGAGGCAACTTTTGCATGTTGCAACTGTTGCAACTTTTGTGCATGTGGCAATTTTTCCGTGTGTGCAAGTTTTGCGTGTGGCGAGTTTTCCATGAGGTGAGTTTTGCACGTGTGGCGTGTTTTGCGTGAACCTAGTTTTGCATGTGGCGAGTTTTGTATGTGGCGAATTTTGCGCGTGGCGAGTTTTGAGTGGCGAATTTTGTGTTTCGACTTTTATGTGGCGAGGTTGGTGTATGTGTGGTGAAATGTGTGCTGAGGGTGGTATATGTGTTCAAGCACGTGGTAGTGTGTGGCGCATTTTGTGTGTGTTCATATCCCCGTGTGTGGTGAGTATCCCATGTCGGGGCCCCACCTTAGCAACTGTATGGTATATACTCTTTGGCGCCATTGCTCTCATTCTTTAAGTCCCCCTTGTTCACATCTGGCAGCTGTCAATTTGCCCCCAACACTTTTCCTTTCACTTTTTCCCCATTATGTAGATAGGGGCAAAATTGCTTGGTGAAATCATGTGATGCTTCTCTAATTTGTGTAATTAACAGCACCTGTAACTTACCTGTGGCACCTAACAGGTTTTGGCAATAATTAAATCACACTTGCAGCCAGTTGACATGGATTAAAGTTGACTCAACCTCAACCACATTGAGCATGGAGAAAAGAAAGAAGACCAAAGAACTGTCTGAGGACTTGAGAAACCAAATTGTGAGGAAGCATGAGCAAGCTCAAGACTACAAGTCCATCTCCAAAGACCTGAATGTTCCTGTGTCTACCATGCGCAGTGTCATCAAGAAGTTTAAAGCCCATGGCACTGTGGCTAACCTCCCTAGATGTGGACGGAAAAGAAAAATTGACAAGAGTTTTCAACGCAAGATTGTGCGGATGTTCGATAAAAAACCTCGACTAACATCCAAACAAGTTCAAGCTGCCCTGCAGTCCAAGGGTACAACAGTGTCAACCCGTACTATCCGTCGGCGTCTGAATGAAAAGGGACTGTATGATATGATAGGAGACCCAGGAAGACCCCACTTCTTACCCCAAGACATAAAAAAGCCAGGCTGGAGTTTGCCAAAACTTACCTGAAAAAGCCTAAAACGTTTTGGAAGAATGTTCTTTGGTCAGATGAGACAAAAGTAGAGCTTTTTGGGCAAAAGCATCAACATAGAGTTTAACAGGAGAAAAAAAGAGGCATTCAAAGAATAGAACACGGTCCCTACAGTCAAACATGGCGGAGGTTCCCTGATGTTTTGGGGCTGCTTTGCTGCCTCTGGCATTGGACTGCTTGACCGTGTGCATGGCATTATGAAGTCTGAAGACTACCAACAAATTTTCCAGCATAATGTAGGGCCCAGTGTGAGAAAGCTGGGTCTCCCTCAGAAGTCATGGGTCTTCCAGCAGGACAATTACCCAAAACACACTTCAAAAAGCACTAGAAAATGGTTTGAGAGAAAGCACTGGACACTTCTAAGGTCATCCCATAGAACACCTGTGGAAAGATCTAAAAATGGCAGCTTGGAGAAGGCACCCTTCAAATATCAGGGACCTGGAGCAGTTTGCCAAAGAAGAATGGTCGAAAATTCCAGCAGAGCATTGAAAGAAACTCATTGATGGTTACCGGAAGCGGTTGGTCGCAAGTATTTTGGCTAAAGGTTGTGCAACCAAGTATTAGGCTGAGGGTGCCAATACTTTTGTATGGCCCATTTTTGAAGTTTTGTGTGAAATTATCAATGTTTTACTTTTTGCTTCATTCTCTTTTGTGTTTTTTTTTTAATTTAAGACAAATTAAATGAAGATAATAATACCAAAGAATTTGTGATTGCAATCATTTTCAGGAAGAAAATGAGTATTATCTGACAGAATTGCAGGGGTGTCAATACTTTTGGCCACAACTGTATTTACTGCAAGTATGCAATGCTTCAGACAGGGGAAAATTTAGATTTTTCACTTTGAAAAAGGGGAATTTACTTTTAGAAAATGAAATTCTATTTGTAAACCTCACGCTCAGAATTTGGGGAATAAATTGAATCTGAGTCTTAATTAACCTCATAAAACATGTAAGTAGGTTTGGTTTATTGTACATGTTATTTCAGAAAGGAAAAGATGAGAAGCGTTTCCAATACAACCAGGCAGCGCTTATCTGTTTTAAAAACATGGGATCATAAAGATTAAAATCTAAGCTGTCAGATCCATGGCCCTTTCACAGGAGATACTGAAGGGCAGACACATCAGGTAACCTAATAGTCAATATAATGTCAGTGGGTGCTATAAAAATGGACACAATTTGCCAATAAAAAAAATGAACATTTATGGCCAGTTTGCAAAACTCAGAGAAACCATTTACAGATTTTTCCATTAGTGAGATAGGAGATGGCGCTTATAAAGTGCTATGGAGAACTGTAACTCTCAGCAGTAATGTATCGGCCTCTAGCTCCTCCTCCTCCATAGAATTTTAAAAGCACCAACTGTGATCTTCCATCTCTCTCAGTAATGGGAACATCTTGAGGCTGTGTGCACACGTTGTGTTTTTTTCTTTTTGCGTTTTTTCGCTATAAAAATGTGATAAAAACGCATAAAAAAACACATACATATGCATCCCATCAAATATAATGCATTCTGCAATTTTTGTGCACATGATGCGTTTTTTTCCGTTGAAAAAATGCGTCACGGTAAAAAAAAACAGCATGTTCATTAATTTTGCGGATTTTTCGCATTTTTCCCGTTATTTAATGCATTGGGACAAAAAACGCGCAAGAAAAACGCGAATGTCCGGTTTTCTTCATGAATTTTCTGCAAAAAATCCTGACGTGTGCACATAGCCTCACTGAACACAGATTTTTACCCATGAATTGAGAATGATCAGTCCAGGAGGAGAAAGAAGCTGATTTAATTGTAAAGTGCTGCGGAATATGATGGCGCTATATAAATAAAAATTATTATTATTAAATTATTATTATTTTTCTTGTGAATTCTTCAGGCCTTATGCCAATGGCGGTATAACAGCATTTGTGAACTATAGACGACTGAACTTGCATTGAGTTTGCTGATGAGTAGATGCTAAGCCCATGTTATATCAGTCAGATTTCAGGTATATGCCCTGCACCCAGGCTCATTTTTATATAGTGAACAGCTCTGCTTATTCTGTGTAGCAAAACCAATTTACCATCCAACTATCTCCTCACCCCTTAATTCCGATGTGTCACAACAGAGCCACAAATTGCTATCTCCAGTCTATGAGATCCTCTGCTAATTGCAGATCCGGCATGGCTTAGCGATTACGAATACGAAGCCCACCCCAAGCGTCTCCCATCACTCTGACATTAATGACCACTTCTTACTGGGGCGTCGTTGACCGCTTTCAGCAGCTGGACAGCTCCCAGAAGGGTGCAGGCTCCACCCTGGCATCTCTGTAGGGCTCCAGCCCTGGCACATTCCAAACCCATGCCAACCCACCCATCCTTTGATAGGACCCCAGAGTTTTAGGATGCAGGTGGGTGGTGGACACAGGCGTGGCACTGATTCATCAGTAAAACCCATCAAGCGAATTAGCTTTCTCCATGACCAGAAACCAAGTGCTTGAGATTTCTGTGTCTACAGGCAAAAAAGGAAGGAGGAGGAAGGGAGGGAGTGTGCATTTAACCCTTGCAATGCTTGGACAGTGTTTTCCTTTAAAATAAATACAATAAAAAAAAAGCCAGCTCTATGAGCAATTTGCATTGAGTTGCTTTGCAAGGGATGTATGTATTCCCTCTTGATTTGGGGTCTTTTTATGAGAAAGGGGGGAGGGCTGCAGAGTATATGCCTGGAGAAGACTATTTTGCTTGTTCCAGGGGTTGTTGGCCTAGGTGGAGCCCCCCAGCTTATTGGCTGGCGTGTATCACATGTCTTGCCTCTTATAGGGGCTGAGGTTCACAAACTGCTTCACTGTGTTCATCTGGTAACTAAGTGTCTGTGCAGGGACCAGCTCCTTTCCCTGCGCTGGCAGCAATCATTGGAGCAGGGAGGGCATTCCCACTGGAGAAGGCAGCAGTACAGGAAGCTGCCAAGGACACTGTCTCCACCATCTAAAGCTCAGATTGATTTTTTAAGATTTTTATTTTTTTCTTACATTGTGTCTCACTCTTTTAAGGATCATTTCAGAGGAAGAGGAGGAGAAGCCTGGTCTGCTCCTGGGTTTCTGCTCTAGGATTGCAGCCTGAGGGTGTTGCATTCAGTGGGAAGCCTTGTCTGCTCAGCAGAGGTTCTCTTCTCATGAAAGGAGGCAAAGTGTGAGGAGCTCAGTGCATGGGGATGAGGCTACAGCCCCCAACCTTGGCTGCCAGTTTGGATTCTAACACTTGCTCCTGTGCAATTCTAGAATGGCCCGCTTTGGAGATGACCTGCCCACCCGCTATGGAACTGGGGTGCCTGGAGGGCCTGGAAGAGGGAGCAGCCGGCAAGGTGGACCTCAAGCTGGCCAAAGGATGTACAAGCAGTCCATGGCTCAGAGGGCGAGGACCATGGCTCTCTATAACCCCATCCCTGTCAAACAGAACTGCTTCACCGTTAACAGGTCCTTGTTCATCTTCAGTGAAGACAATGTCATCAGGAAATATGCCAAAAGGATCACTGAGTGGCCATATCCTTCACCTGGGTGTTGCATTGTATGGGCAAGTAGGCATGTAGGGCAATGCACCTGCAGGATGGTGCCAAGCGCATTCCTTGGAGCTTTTCAACTGGGACTGGGTTGCATTGCATTGGTGGTAGTAGAGGAAAGAAGGGGGGCTTGTAGGGTTGAATTTAACTCTTGTATTGCCATGCAAGGCCTGGAGTGGAGCACACATGCATCCATGCATATCCCTCCTGGTAGGAAAAATATTTCCATTTATATTTATTATATTGAACTAACACATAATCCTGGTAGAAAAATATGTATCTATATATATTTATATATCTGTATTATATATATAAAATATATTCAATAAACACAATCCAGGTAGAAAAATATTTATCTATATATATATTATTAGAAAAATATTTATATATATGTATTATATTTATTATATTGAAATATATTGAATAAACACAATACAGGTAGAACAAATATTTATATATTTATATTATAAATATTTTATTATATATTATTATATTAAATATATTAAATAAACCCATAACCCTGGTAGAATAATATTTATTTATGTTATACATTATGTTAAAATATATCAAACAAACCCATAATAATGGTAGAAAAATATTCATATTAAATATTATATTAAATAAACCCATAATCCTGGTAGAAAGATATTTATGCATATTTATACTAAAATATATTAAACACATATGTTAATCTCTCTTGGTAGAAAATTACTTCCATTTTTATTTATTATTATATCAAATAAACACATCATTCTTATTAAAAAAAAATTAATGAACATTTATATCTATTAAAATATAGAAATGAACACATAATCCAAATTTTCCCCTGCTGTTTCGAAAAATGCTAAATTCATATTTATTGTATGATAACATATAAAACACATCACCCAGGCTGATTTTTTTTTTCTTCTGACAACCGAAGAGTTAATAAGCAGTGGTCAATAGGCAGGTGTCATGTTTTAGAGGGTCTATCACTGTAGCCCCTTCATTGTGGGTTATTGATGGTTGCGAGGAAGGTTGTGGTGGTGGTGGTGGTGGTGGTGGGGGGGGTTTGCTTAATTTAACTGCTTGCTTGCCAGGCAAGGCCTGAAATGGAACATATGGGTGGGCATCAGTGTTGGCAAGAGAAGTGCTAATATAGCAGACAGATGCCAGTGACCTGCATGTGCCAGCAGTGGTACCCCATACTGGGTGTAGAGCACAGAATTTGGGAAGGGAGGAGGTGTATGGAAGGTTCTATAGGATTTGTCATTGATCATGGATTTAGTGTGAAAAGCAAAACCCCAGTAGCTGCCCATTCATCCTGTCCCTAGGAAGTCTTTGGGTGTGTAGTGGCTGCTATGCTGAGATTAACCCTGGGCGTCCATGGTTATGAAATAACACACCTATTGATTCCTTAGTATGAGCCATTAGGGCCTCCTCACTGAAACCTAGCAACCCCATCCCTTACCATTTGTATGCTCCTGTCTACACCCCCTTTCGCTAATGCGTTTAAATTAGCATACCATTTCCCACATACAACTAGTGATTTTTGTATTTGTCATCCCCAAACCTGCAGATGTCATTAGGTGGATCCTTCCTAATATATCTGGGAACCACTAAACCCCATGCTGTGGGGTGATGATGATGATGATGATGGGCTTGGAGGAACATCATGTAAAGGATGCCCCAAAGGGGTCAAATATTGCCAAATTAGTCACAGGGGTTAGGGCAAGTCAGTGTGAGGCTGAGATGAGCGCACAATACCTGCTATACAGGCCTGTTCAGACCCAGCATAGATCCACCCAGGTATACATTTTGTCTCCTGTGTTAATTCATCAGTCAGGTCCATTATGGAGACAATCACAAGTGAAAACCCTGTGTGTAGCTGTGCCAGTGTGGAGTGCTGGGGGTGGGGTGTGCCTGTCTGTGGAATGGGTGTGAAGACACTTTATGGACCCTGCTGCTACTGTCCATGGTGCTGAAAGGCTCCAGATGCAAGAAGCAGACCCACAGTAAGGAGAAAGCTGCTCACACTGTGACAGGGAAATAGGAGCAATCACCCCAATGTAGAACACCCCATAGATAGTATATGAAATGTCAGAGCGGCATATAGAAAACCAACATAGCAGAATATGGGTTAACGTAATGTGTTATTGCATGATATAGTATAATGTATTATATTGTAACATATGGCGCTCCATCATATAATACAGCATTGTGCCTCAAAATACAAAGCGATATAGCATATCAAGGTTATTACATGGCAATTTATTATATAGTGATCTAGACTATGTATCATGGAATATGCTATATCATTCTATGGTATAGAGTGGTAAGCCAATGGTCAGGTATAGTAATATATGACATCATATTGTGTATAATATTTTATAATAGGTAGCATAAATATCCAATCTGCTGATATTATATGGCATAGTTTATTATAGTATAGTACCATATGGCATTATATAGTGATCTATAATATATGCTTTAATGTAATATACTATAACATACTGTAGTATCATAGGGTATTGTTTGATTTAGCATTGGGCAAAGTATAGTAAGATATGCCATTTTATGTGTAACATAATGCTTCATATTAATATAACAACATTATATAGTGCTATATAATTATCCTATGCATTATATAAGATATAAAGCATAAAATAATTGAATATATCTTAACAGCAATATACATTCCAGCATAACACAATATGGGTTCACATAACATATATTGCAAAAAATGGCATAGTATAGTATTATCTTATAAAATATAGCACTCTATAGAATAATATAGCATAGTGAATTCTAACACAAAGTAATAATGTGATGTTTTATTACATAGTATAGTACCATATGGCATTATATATCGTGATCGATAATAAATAATATAAGTAATATACTGTAGTATCATTTGGTTTAGCATAGATAGGCAGGCAATATATGACATTATATTGCTTTATAATAAGTAACAGATAATTGTATGGGCTATATCATGCAATAATGACATAAGTGAGCAGTATATTGTAGTATAGTGTGGCCTGGAGTGGTTAGCATGTGTAGTGTTACGAGGCTTTATAGTGTTCATTATAATGCTCTACAATGTATTATTCCATAGTACTGGGAAACATTGGTCATCACTTTATGATTAAAGTCAGATAGGTAGAATTTTTACTAGTATGGGCGGCATTGAAGTTATGTAAGGGTTACCCATCACCCATCACAGCCTCTTCTGACTCCCGTCATCACATAGATTGAAAAGAACCTACAAAGTGAAGGAAAGTGGCGATTCTGTGGGACTATATCTGCTGCCGCTGTTGCTATGTATCATGAATATTTTCCATCCTTGAAAAGGATAAAGTCCATTTACCTCAATGTGACAATTAACCACGGGAGGTATCATACATGAGGAAATATTGACAATGGTGCCGAAGTCCAACAATATTAATAAATGGGGCTATTAATACTTTTAAAGAGGACACCAATCTAAAATCCTTTTGGATTTGTGAAAGTGACATGTGAGAGAATGTTTAGGTTCAGCTTCATGAACTTGGATCTCCATTAGACCTTAAATATATTGGATATTTGCACTTTATGGTGCTCCCAAGACCCTACAAAGTGCACTATAGCTTATCTCCAGTGTTCTCTGATGGGCTTTGGCCCCATCTCTCAACACTGCAACCCCTTTAGTTTTGGAAGCAGTAAGAGTGCAAGTTTAGACATCTGCAACAATTCCAAGATTTGTTGCTATCCTGCAATTATGGTCCCCAACATCGCCTTCTGCCACGTCACTTCTCCGTCTGATTTCCCAATGGCATACACATACATCGGGCCCATTAATAGCCAAGGGCCCATCAGATTGTCCTGTAGATACAATGTCTTGATGTTTATGAATTTAACTAGATGTCATTTTATTTCCTTAACTTTTCCTTACTCCATTTGAATATATGATTTTAGCCACCATCATTGCCAATTGCATTGTGTTGGCACTGGAGCAGCATTTGCCGGAGCACGACAAAACCGATATGTCAGAGAGACTGGTAAGTAAAATTGTGACTGCTCACTGGTTTCCTCGCTTGGAAGTCAGTGGGGGGTTTTGATGTTGTTGCGAGAGTGAAAGACCATGGGGTACGTGCTACAAGATATGTGGGCATAGGCACGGCTGGCGGATGCCTCGTTAGAGGACGGGTGTGATATAGGGCAGGTAAGTGTCTCCATTTTTTCCATAGAACACATACAGAATGTGACTTGTCTGAAAGTTTGCATTTTTAAAAATGACGCTGACCCACATTTACACTTCATAAATAAGAGGTGGCATATGCAACATATTCATCATACCCTCTTAGACCCCCTGTTATAAGAGAATTATGGTGGGTGCATGGCATTATGACAATATAAGACTTACACCGCTGCACACACGGCACAAAGGGGAACTTAAATGGCAGACACTAACTTAAAGGGGGACTCCACATCCATAGTCTTCATACACGCATGCATACTTTACGGCAACAATGTTGTAAATCATTAACCCTTTACTTCTGCATGAATACAGATATGATGTCATGACTAAAAATATGTTATATTCTATTGCTATATCAAATTTTAAAGATCAAGTCTGACCTCCGCCATTAGGTCCAGTCCTTCTGGACTTTCCTGTTGGTGTGAAACTACAACCCCCACCATACTCTGTATTTGCATTGCATGCTTGGATTTTTAGTTCCACAACAGCTGGGTATTGTCTCAATTGTGATCTGTATATTTCCATTTTGTCAGCTCTGTAATATGTTCATTGAGAAAATCACATTGTGGTGAAATAGTGATCGGTTTTCCGTTTTTGTGCTTCACTACCCATTTTTTTAAATCCCTGCTTGCTTCCTGTGAGTTGACCCAGAGGACTAAAAACTTAGTAATGAAGGATGGATACAATAGTGTTCACAATCCTGAGAGATAAATGCCCCTCGCACAATCAGCAGCACAAATCTCTTGGATGTTTTGATAATATGCAACAATAATCTATCAGAAAAGGGAAAAGTATCCGTTCACAGAGCATTCTCCAGACTAGAAACATACAAGAAACCCATCAGCTTCGTGCGCAAAGCCGGATCTGAATGTGAAAAGACGTTTTCCATTTATTAACAGAAAATAAGCAGGATGAAAAAGCAAAGTAAATTTGAAAGTTTCAGAACTTTTCATTAAAACAACGCTGATTGCATTTGAAGAGGTCACTAATCCCCAGCCTTCTGCTTGCCAAAGAATGGCGCGCACCTGATTGACAGCTCAGGCCTTGACAATGTCCTTGTGCTTCTGGTCAGAACTGTGCGCTCTCCAATGCTGGCAAGTACAGGTTGCTTTGCCACAACAGCATGGGACGAGCTAGCCTAGCGCGGAGTTAACACCGCAGTCCAGAGTTCTGGCAAGCGTCAGAGAAGTGCTCACAAGCTGTATTGGAGAGAGCTTGTAAGCATTGCGCTTGTTGCTTATGAAGCCAGCTGTCGCTGATAGACTGCGGCGGTTGCCACTGAGCAGTAAACAACGAAAATTCCTCCATTACTGAGAATGGAGACAATTTTTAATATGTAGTAAACTGCGCATTTGCTTCTTTTTACATGCACTTTGCAATTTTAACCATTAAAGAACTGTAGGAGATCCCATTAAAAGGTTAATACCATCTTCATAAATGGATATTGTTGGATCGTGCTTGTAAAAACAAACACTTTTGCATTTTACTGCTTAAAATTTTCAGATTTCTTGAGATGTTAAGCTTTTCTTTTGTTTACTGCTTGTTGCCTTGGAGGCCGACCATCGTTGTGGTCTAGCTTGTGAGCGCTGTGCTGAAGCTGGTCCAGATTAGGTGGTGACAGCACATTCCAGCAAACCTGGACAGCTTCAAGTCAGTGCTTACAAGCTCTATAGAAAAGTGCCTGCAAGCAGTGTGCATGCGCCGCTGTCTAGCAGCCCATATGGCTACTAAGAGGCAGGGTTGGTTCCATCACAAATTTTGTGTGGTACTCCCCTATATAGAGGAGTTACATTGTCATTGTTGGAAAACATGAGTTGTGGAATTGACACATGGGTCATGAAAGGGTGTGGAGGGAGACAAAAATCAGCAATGCTATATGTCAGGGTAAGGCTGCCGTCACACTATCAGTATTTGGTCAGTATTTTACATCAGTATTTGTAGCCAAAACCAGGAGTGGGTGATAAATACAGAAGTGGTGCATATGTTTCTATTATACTTTTCCTCTAATTGTTCCACTCCTGGTTTTGGCTTACAAATACTGATGTAACATACTGACCAATACTGCTAGTGTGACGGCAGCCTTACACAGCACAGACTGGGAGGGATGATGAGTGTAGTGCTCCCCTGCTTCTGGCTGGCTGCTTATCCTCTAGGAAGTGAAGGCTTGAGAGGCTTGTAGTCCTGCAGGTGTCAGAGCACCGATTTCCAAATACACGATGAATGCATATTAACCCAATTCATTATACCTACTGATATGACATGAATTGTCCTTATTTCATGCATGGGCAGTTCTATGGCTCTGACACTGCGCCCCTGAAGTGTTCTGTGCTGCTGAGACACCATCTACTTTTATTCCACATTTGTGGCCTCCCATGTGTCTCTATTCTGACCCTTCCCACGTCATTTGCCACCCACCTCTTTATAACTAACCATGTGTGTAGTCGAGAGACCGCTTTACATTATGAGACATTGCTTCTTATTTTCCCAATGTGTGGTCTCTGATGTATCTCAATTCTCATCTTCATATCTTGTGTCATCCTGCTCTTTTGAACATAATCATAAGATATAGGGTATTGATTCCCGCGTGATCAGACTTCTGCTCTGCTTAAGTGCTCTGTGCTGCTGTGTGGCCTCTAACTTTTCTTATCATCCCTATTTTTGACCTGTGACATACGTCCATTCTGATCTTCACATCATATGCCATCCTGATGGGGTACTGACTCCCACTTGATCAGGACGCTGCTATGCTGAAGTGCTCTGTGCTGCTGTGTGTCTAGACCTGCTACCTGTGACAGTATGCAGTTTCCTCTGTCTTCTCAAAACTCATCTTCACATGAAACCTCTGCCCCCATCACATGTCACCCTGCCCTCTATAACATAGTCACGTGAGTACGGCTTCTCTAAAGCCAAGAATATGCCAAACCTTAAATGCTCTGTGCTGCTGAGGCACCTAATACTGCCATGTACAGTATGTTGGATCTTTTACAGCATAAGGCAACGTGCACATGTTCAGTGTTTGAGTATTTTAGCTCAGTATTTGTAAGCAAAAACCATGAGCCGAGCAATCAGAGGAAAAGTATAACAACAGGCACCACCTCTGCACATTTCACTCACTCCTGGTCAGGGGTGAACCTAGCCACACTGCTGCCTGAGGCGAACTTCAAAACGGCCCCCCCCCCAAACACATATACAGTACAGCCCCCCTATAGGGCTCCCATCTCATATACAGTCCCCCCATACATTACATGAGTGATAACTATTGTACATTCTACAATAGGTCATAAATCAGACAGTATAGTCCTCCATACAGTATTCTGGGCACCACAGTGCTCCTTACAGAATAAACCCCATATATTGCTCCATACAGTATAATGAGCCCCATATATTGCTCCATA
Organism: Ranitomeya imitator; assembly: GCF_032444005.1. Taxonomy (NCBI): domain Eukaryota; kingdom Metazoa; phylum Chordata; class Amphibia; order Anura; family Dendrobatidae; genus Ranitomeya; species Ranitomeya imitator. The sequence continues at coordinate 171,056,768 of NC_091283.1, forward strand.
CAGTACAATGAGCCACACATGATGCTCCATACTGTATAATGGCCACACAGTGCTCCACACTGTATAATGGCCACACATGATGCTCCATACTGTATAGTGGCCACACATAGTGCTCCATACTGTATAATGGCCACACAGTGCTCCATAATGTATAATGGTGTCACATGATGCTCCATACTGTATAATGGCCACACATTATGCTCAATACTGTATAATGGCCACACAGTGCTCCATACTGTATAATGGCCACACAGTGCTCCATACTGTATAATGGCCACACATGATGCTCCATACTGTATAATAGCCACACATTATGCTCAATACTGTATAATGGCCACACAGTGCTCCATACTGTATAATGGCCACACATGATGCTCCATACTGTATAATGGCCACACATGATGCTCCATACTGTATAATAGCCACACATTATGCTCAATACTGTATAATGGCCACACATAGTGCTCCATACTGTATAATGGTAATGGTATAATGGCGACACAGTGCTCCATACTGTATAATGGCCACACAGTGCTCCATACTGTATAATGGCCACACATGATGCTCCATACTGTTTAATGGCCACACATAATGTTCCATACTGTATAATGGCCACACATGATGCTCCATACTGTATAATGGCAACACATAGTGCTCCATACTGTATAATGGCCACACAGTGCTCCATAATGTATAATGGTGTCACATGATGCTCCATACTGTATAATGGCCACACATTATGCTCAATACTGTATAATGGCGACACAGTGCTCCATACTGTATAATGGCCACACAGTGCTCCATACTGTATAATGGCCACACATGATGCTCCATACTGTATAATAGCCACACATTATGCTCAATACTGTATAATGGCCACACATGATGCTCCATACTGTATAATGGCCACACATGATGCTCCATACTGTATAATAGCAACACATTATGCTCAATACTGTATAATGGCCACACAGTGCTCCATACTGTATAATGGCCACACAGTGCTCCATACTGTATAATGGCCACACATGATGCTCCATACTGTATAATAGCCACACATTATGCTCAATACTGTATAATGGCCACACAGTGCTCCATACTGTATAATGGCCACACAGTGCTCCATACTGTATAATGGCCACACATGATGCTCCATACTGTATAATAGCCACACATTATGCTCAATACTGTATAATGGCCACACAGTGCTCCATATTGTATAATGGCCACACATAGTGCTCCATACTGTATAATGGCCACACATGATGCTCCATACTGTTTAATGGTCACACATAATGTTCCATACTGTATAATGGCCACACATGATGCTCCATACTGTATAATGGCCACACATAGTGCTCCATACTGTATAATGGCCACACAGTGCTCCATAATGTATAATGGTGTCACATGATGCTCCATACTGTATAATGGCCACACATTATGCTCAATACTGTATAATGGCCACACAGTGCTCCGTACTGTATAATGGCCACACAGCGCTCCTTACTATATAATGGCCACACATGATGCTCCATACAGTATAATAGCCACACATTATGCTCAATACTGTATAATGGCCACACAGTGCTCCATACTGTATAATGGCCACACAGTGCTCCATACTACAATAGGTCATAAATCAGACAGTATAGTCCTCCATACAGTATTCTGGGCACCACAGTGCTCCTTACAGAATGAACCCCATATATTGTTCCATACAGTATAATGAGCCCCATATATTGCTCCATACAGTATGATGAGCCACACATGATGCTCCATACTGTATAATGGCCACAGATAGTGCTCCATGCTGTATAATGGCCACACATGATGCTCCATACTGTTTAATGGCCACACATAATGTTCCATACTGTATAATGGCCACACATGATGCTCCATACTGTATAATGACCACACAGTGCTCCATACTGTATAATGGCCACACATAGTGCTTCATACTGTATAATGGCCACACATAATGCTCCATACTGTATAATGGCCTCACATGATGCTCCATACTGTATAATGGGCCCACATGATGCTCCATACTGTATAATAGCCACACATAGTTACTCCTACACACGCGGCTGTGCTTCGTACACCTTGCACACACGGCTCCACTCCGTACTCACGTGGCTCTACTCCATACACCTCATACACACCTGGCTCCGCTATAGTCCTCCATACAGTATTCTGGGCACCACAGTGCTCCTTACAGAATAAACCCCATATATTGCTCCATACAGTATAATGAGCCCCATATATTGCTCCATACAGTACAATGAGCCACACATGATGCTCCATACTGTATAATGGCCACACAGTGCTCCACACTGTATAATGGCCACACATGATGCTCCATACTGTATAGTGGCCACACATAGTGCTCCATACTGTATAATGGCCACACAGTGCTCCATAATGTATAATGGTGTCACATGATGCTCCATACTGTATAATGGCCACACATTATGCTCAATACTGTATAATGGCCACACAGTGCTCCATACTGTATAATGGCCACACAGTGCTCCATACTGTATAATGGCCACATAGTGGTCATAAATCAGACAGTATAGTCCTCCATACAGTATTCTGGGCACCACAGTGCTCCTTACAGAATGAACCCCATATATTGTTCCATACAGTATAATGAGCCCCATATATTGCTCCATACAGTATGATGAGCCACACATGATGCTCCATACTGTATAATGGCCACAGATAGTGCTCCATGCTGTATAATGGCCACACATGATGCTCCATACTGTTTAATGGCCACACATAATGTTCCATACTGTATAATGGCCACACATGATGCTCCATACTGTATAATGACCACACAGTGCTCCATACTGTATAATGGCCACACATAGTGCTCCATACTGTATAATGGCCACACATAATGCTCCATACTGTATAATGGCCTCACATGATGCTCCATACTGCATAATGGGCCCACATGATGCTCCATACTGTATAATAGCCACACATAGTTACTCCTACACACGCGGCTGTGCTTCGTACACCTTGCACACACGGCTCCACTCCGTACTCACGTGGCTCTACTCCATACACCTCATACACACCTGGCTCCGCTCCATACACCTCATACACACCCGGCTCCGCTCTGTACACCTCATACACATGCAGCTCCGCTCCATACACCTCATACACACCCGGCTCCGCTTCGCACACCTCATACACACCCGGCTCTGCTCCGTACACCTCATACACACCCGGCTCTGCTCCCTACACCTCCTACACACAAGGCTCTGCTTCGTACACCTCATACACACACGGCTCTGCTCCGTACACCTCGTACACATTCAGCTCCGCTCCGTACACCTCGTACACATTCAGCTCCGCTCCATACACCTCATACACACATGGCTCCGCTCCATACACCTCGTACACATTCAGCTCCACTCCATACACCTCATACACACACGGTTCTACTCCATACACCTCATACACACACAGCTCCGCTCCATACACATCATACACACATGGCTCCGCTCCGTACACCTAATACACACCCGGCTCTGCTCCGTACACCTCATACACACACGGCTCCGCTCCATACACCTTGTACACACACGGCTCCGCTCCATACACCTCATGTACACACTTACCATGGCAACCAGCACAGCAGAGTTCTGCAATCCATGGAGGTCCTGATCATGTGACCCCTGACTCCTCCCCTCCTGTGACCTCATCACAGGTCCTGTTTGCACAGAGCAGCCAGCCAATATGTGTGCTGCTCTGCGGGTGCAGGGATGACCAGCTGATATTTCACACCGTGGGTTGTGAGCCGGGGCGCGCGCACCGCACTAGTGACAGCAAATGTCAGGGATTATGGAGAGTCGGCACCAGGTGCTCTGACCGCCGCTCTGCCACCCCCTGTCTTTCAGTGACAACTGCCGCCTGAAGCAAAGGGCTCAACTTGCCCCATGATAGCGGCACACCTGCTCCTGGTTTTGGCTTACAAATTCTGAGGTCAAAAACTCGCCAAATACTGATTGTGTGCATGTGGCCTTACACTGCCCTGTCGCCAGCCTCCCTGACTACAAGATCATAATCGTGGTATTACTTTCCACATAGCAGACAGCTCTTCTGAAGTGCTCTGTCCTGCCGGGGCAAATTATTTTGACATTCCTGATAGGTGACATGTATCGTTTCCATTTTCATTTTCACATCCTTTCCCCATAACATAATCATGAGATGCTCTGCTGCCCACAACCAGTACACTGCTCTGCTAAAGAGCTCTGTGCTGCTGTAAGGAAATGAGCAAATCTATACTAAATCAATCAGATTCATCATGAATTTCACAAAAAAAGCAAATTCACACTTTTGGGGATTTGAAAACAACAAAATGCTGACTAGGCCTCACATCACTGATTAGGCCTCACATCACTGACTAGGCCTCACATAGCTGAATAGGCCTTACACCGCTGACTATGCCTCACACTGCTGACTATGCCTCACACCGCTGACTATGCCTCACATCGCTGACTATGCCTCACATCGCTGACTATGCCTCACATCGCTGACTAGGCCTCACATCGCTGATTAGGCCTCACATCGCTGACTAGGCCTCATATCGCTGACTAGGCCTCACATCGCTGACTAGGCCTCACATCGCTGACTTGGCCTCAAATTGCGGACTAGACCTCACACCGCTGACAAGGCCTCACACCGCTGACTAGGCCTCACATCGCTGACCAGGCCTCACATCGCTGACTAGGCCTCACATCGCTGACTAGGCCTCACATCGCTGATTAGGCCTCACATCGCTGACTAGGCCTCACATCGCTGACTAGGCCTCAAATTGCGGACTAGACCTCATACCGCTGACAAGGCCTCACACCGCTGACAAGGCCTCACATCGCTGACTAGGCCTCACATCACTGATTAGGCCTCGCACAGTCATATGCATGTTAATGACCTCTGCCATGCTCCATGTGATGGCGGTGGGAGACCAAATACTTCACATCACTGATTAGGCCTCACATCACTGACTAGGCCTCACATTGCTGATTAGGCCTTGCACAGTCATATTATATATTTAAATTAGGCCATTGGGCCATATGCTTTTCGGCTTTTACATAACATATTATATTAGTCCAATATTTTATTCTAAGATCTGTTAATTAAAATGTGCTTTGTTTTGGGACAACCCCTTTAAGTTTGTTTTTGTATGAAAAAGTTAAATATTAAAGTTGTAATATTTGATGACAAGGAAACGCCCTCAATTACAAACATTTTTTTTTTTTATAAATATCAAGGTTGGCCCACAACTTTGACCAAGCTTTTAATTTTGGCCCTCTGTGTATTTGAGTTTGACATCCTGGCCCTATAGTTATATCAATAAATGTCAGCTCAGGTGCAAAAGGTAACGAAACTAAAGTGAAAAAAAAAAATTCCATGGTAATTAAAGGGTTATGTATTGGAAGAGGGGGGAGCATTTACGCCCAATGATTTGCCCCAAAAGAGCCAATTTGGCAACTGATAGCCAATCAGATTCGTTCTTATTTCACTGAAGCATAGCTCCCAACCGTCCCTCATTCTGTGGGACTGTCCCGATTTTGAGGCTGTGCACAGGACTCTACTTCTCCCGCACAGCAGGAGAAGCAGCCGACATGCCCCCTTGTATTAGGCCATGTCCCCTCCATATCTTCTTCTTCCGGGGCGGTGGTTCAGAGAGGGAGAGAGAACATTCTGGCGGTCTCCTGGACTGAGGTACTGTGTGTGTGTATGTGTGTGTGTGTGTAGAAGGCAATGAAGGGAATGGGGGTGTGAGGGCAATGATGGGGGTGAGGTAACTATGTGTGGCCATTATACTGTATGCAGCATCATGTGGGGCCATTATACTTTACCCAGCATCATGTGGGGCCATTATACAGTATGCCTCATCATGTGGGGTCATTATACTGTATGCAGCATCATGTGGGGCCATTATACTGTACCCAGCATCATGTGAGGCCATTATACAGTATGCCTCATCATGTGGGGCCATTATACTGTATGCAGCATCATGTGGGGCCATTATACTGTACCCAGCATCATGTGAGGCCATTATACAGTATGCAGCATCATGTGGGTCCATTATAATGTATGCAGCATCATGTGGTGGCATTATATAGTATGGAGCACTGTCTGGCCATTATACAGTATGGAGCACTGTCTGGCCATTATACAGTATGGAGCATCATGTGGGGCCATTATACAGTATGGAGCATCACGTGGGGCCATTATACTGTATGGAGCATCACGTGGGGCCATTATACTGTATGCAGCATCATGTGGGGCCATTATAGAGTATGGAGCACTGTGTGGCCATATTTGTATAAAATACAGGACTATGATTTTGGTTGAGAGGGGTAATTTGCTCCCAGTGTGAAAAAAAAATGTAACAGGACAGACACTTACAATACCAGATTCCAGAGCCCACATTTTGGATCCCTAACTTGCTATCTCGGAAATATCCCTTAATGACCCCAACATGGCACCCACGGTGGTTCTGATATACTGAATTGTTACCAGCGCTGTATGTGATGTGATCTGGCTTATAGGGTAGAATTTCTCATTTAAGCTTTCAACGGCACTTTTCCTCCTCTTCTTGCATCCACCGGTGTCATACTGTTGTCACAACAAGTCTCCTGTCTGAAAAATGACAGACTTGTAAAAGTGAAAAGAGTAATGTCTGCAGAAAAAAAACAAGCTGCCTTCAGGTAAAGAAGAGGCCAGAGAGAGGTAGAGAGCCAGACAGAGATGATGGAATTTTGCTGACTATCTACAACCAATATTCAATAAATGTGACCCCCCAAAAAAAAGTCTCTTCTGGATAGAGGTGATAGAATGAACGTGGTAACGTGCTGGCCATAGACAAAAGATAGAGGTCGGTCCATGTATAGCGAGATGTTCCATACAGTACTATGCACTTCTGTTAAACAAAGGAGAAAATGTGAAAAGTGGGCATTTTTTACTCTTATTTTAATTTTGTTGCTTATTTCATTCTGTTTTGATTTTTTTCTTTTAAAAACATCCATACGGTTCCAGAGATATCGCTCTTTTTTATTTAGTACAATTTTTTAAGGTCTTTACAAGAGGGTGTGGCTCGCAGGTAATAATGCAGATCAGCGTAAAGACACATCCCAGAGGATCCTGTAAGCCACGCCCCCGTGCTAAAGACCATAAAAGATTAGCACTAAATAATAATAATAAATATCTCTGGGACTGTATGGAGGATCTAAAAAATGCACAAAAAAAAGATGGAATACTCAGGGGAGCAGTGTGAATAAAATAAGAGAAAAAATGTCGCTTTTAACCTGCAGACGTATTGTTAAAGGATATGATCACCCATGGAAGGCTTTTTTTTTCTACCTAAATGCATTTTAATTAAAAAATAATTTTTGCTATTGGAATTCATTAAAATGTTTGAACCATTTGGCTTCTACCTGCTGCTATTTTCCATGCAAATTATCAGCTGCCAACTGAGTTAACAGAGAATCCGTCAGTGTGTCCGTTCTGACAGTTTGTAGCTCTTTAACCTGTCTTTTCTGAGCTCCTCGCAGCTGATATATTCTCAGCTCAACCTTGATGTGATCTTAGAGTTAGAAATTGTAGTGAGAATGAGCGCGCTGACTCATTCTCAGCTCATTCAGCAGCCAGAAATGTGCAGAAAAAAAAAGTTGGCAAAAATAAAAAAAGGTACAACATTATTAATGAAGCCCTATTGCAATGGTTAGTTTTAAGTCCAAAATATCTTGGATTTAGGTAAAAAAAAATATCCATATATTTTATGGTCTCCAACATAGAAACTAGAGCAAAGTTGTCCAAACCTACCAATTTTGGTTGGATCGACTGACTGACTTATAGAGGTGTATGGAGGCCTCCTGACTCTCCCAATAAGGTGATGTCTGGGGAGAGGATCGGATATGGTATATTTTTAATGGACAAACCTTTTATTCTTTAGGAAAATGGGCAACCACCAAAGATGACAGCCAGTGTTCATGTACTTGTGAGAGGCTAGAGGAATACATATTGGGCAAACAAGCATTTTGGCTACCAGCTATGAAAGTTGTGAAGGCACTTTTACATTGGAGACAGTCCAACTAGGGTCAGATTCACCAGAGAGGCCGGCCAAAGAACTCCTACATGGACCTTGGTGAGATGTTAGAAGGTGGTGACATATGCAGGACTCCTCTTTAAAGAGGAATACAAGCACGGCATCAGGAATCTGCCCAGAAGTCTTGGAAAGAGATTGGAAGTAATCACCAGGCTGCAGAGACCATGCTGGAGGGGGACAAGTTTTAGCTTTTTACCTTATGGTTCCCTCGGTTTTTTTGTGCACTATTAGATCCAACTATTGGGTTCTGATACCTTGAAATAGTTGAGTCGTAGTTTCACTTGTATAGAAAATCTGTATGGAAACGGTTAGAGGTTCTCAAGGGCAACACAAGTGAGCACCATTAATTTCAGCTCTGTTGGATTAGACTCTTATCACCTCGACCTTTCATCTGATGGATGGAACCTTGGGCATCCCTTCCATTGATTACCAAGCGCAGATCCATATTTTTGGGTAGTGCCTGATATCACTTCAAAGTCTTATTTTGTATACAGCGACTGCCAAAAGTATGGTGCAGTGCCTGGTAAGGAATAAAGGGGACGGTCAGGAGCCACTGCTCCATCAATCAGATCATTGGTGGGGCTGGTGAAAATCCAATAAGTATCGCTTTAATACTAATGTTCTATACTAAGGATCAGTTATCAGTTTTGTAGTCCTCAAGAACCCAAAAGTGAGACTGATGACAACAGGAACCTGAGCCCCACTGATAAAAAAAATCTCTGGTAGAAGAATCCTTTGGACTACCGGGTCTGTAGTTCAGCTGATAAATATGAGTGTGTGTGGTGGAGAGGCCAGTGCCAGGCATTTGAGATGTCAATAACCAATGATGATGGGTGCTCTAGCAAAATAGGAAGGAGCAATGGCAGTGCCCATTATCGTGCCCAAAATATTAGTGCAGAATGCCTACGTGCAATCCCGGCCTGTATTATGTATCCACGTATTAGATATATGGCAGCAAGTTTTCTCTGCTGCTCAACAACATTCATCAAGGAGCAAGAACTTAATTTTAACAGGGTTCATGAGCCACAAGGGGGTCACACTTTTAAATTTCTGACAAAGAAAAAAAAAAGGAATAATTTCTGCTGTTTTATTAGCATTGTCAGCTCGGCGGTTATTACACAGAACAATCTGTTTTAAGGGCTCAGAGACAAGGCAAGAGGAAAACCCCAAAGATGTAGATTGTTAGGAAAAGAGAGCGATTCGCCATTAATTGGATTAGCACTCGAACCCCCGCTATGCCATGCAATGAATGGCACTGAGAGGATAGACAAGAGAGCTTCTGATAGGCCGTCATGTCCTGACTCATCTCTTGGAAGCAAAATATCTGCATTGAAATGTACTGTGTTATTGCTGCCCTGTTTTTCTTACACGCACCAAAATATTCCTCCTGCAACAGCAGGTGGTACTTTGGCTAGGAACATAGGTTAATCATTAAGTGCAGTACAGAACAGCATGCTGCGTTTAGATCTGCCAGGCCACAGTGTGACCGCTGACCGGGGATCTGATGCCGAAAATAAATATTTTTACACTTTTTGGATTTGAGTTTGGACTTATGCCTTGAAAATATTCCATTTATATTTAATTGATGGCAAATAATTAATCTGACATATTTGCAGAACTAAGGGATAAAGCCATAGTTGCAACAATGTCACCGTTACATAGACCTAGTGCTAAAACGGTATTAAGCTGAGTTCAGACGCTACGTATTTGCTGCACCGCAAATCTACAGCAAATTACACTACAATACGGAAAAACGCTGCACAGAGAAATGGGCAAACTGCAGAATTACACCACGATGTTGGCATTTCATGGAGTTTTACCATGGTTTTTGTCCCCTTTTTGTAACTAGAGGTGAAATCTGTGATAAATTAGTAGTGAAATTTGCTAATTTATATGTGAAATCACTCTGTATTTAAGACGAGATCCACATCGAAAACTTCCAGCACGTATGGATTTGGCATTATAGTTCCCATCAATAAAGCTTGTTCAATTCTAATTAATTTTTACAATTTTCCCATATTTTTTTTCATATATATATATTTTTTTTACCTGTAGTCATTCAATGGAAACCTTAAATGGGAACTGTAGTTTCAACCAACTTTGCATAAATCGTCAGTAATAATAATAATAATTTTTTTGCTTTAAATAGATTTTTATTAACAATATAAAGAAGAACATCAGAATGCCATTTACATTACAATATGTCACATACACATTTTCTTATTTTAATAAACCCCAACATTACCCCAACAACCCCCCTCCCCCATAAGACAGCTCATTCCCAATCTGCACCCCTCTGAGGCCATCTCTGCCTCGAGTATTTTACCCTTATCCAGGTCTTAATAAACCCGACTTCTATACTCCTCAATCCAGTTCAAGCCAAGGAGACCACATTCTATTAAACATTTCTATTCTCCCCCTTTTTTTGTACACCCCCTTTTCCAATTTTAGACCATGTTGTACATATTGGAGAAATTCCCGCCTCGCAGGTGGTTCAGCGTTTATCCAATTTCGTGCTATCACTTTCCTAGCCATGTATAGTAGCCTAGCGATTGCAATCTTCCAGGTATTGTCAACTCCAATTTCTTCCACATATCCCAGCAAGCATACTATCGGGTCTCTAAGAACTCTACACTTATAAGCTACTTCAACCCGGCTCAAAACCACCACCCAAAAAGCAGTCAGCCTAGGACACGTCCACATCATGTGATATATTCCTGCATTCTCACTCGCACACCTCGGGCACTCAGAATTGGCACGCAACCCCGCTTTGTGTAGCACTTCCGGAGATTTATATACTCTGTGCAAAATATATAGCTGCGAGAGTCTATATGGTTCACTCAAGGATAGTCGCGGAACCCACTCCATCACCGATTCCCAGGTTTCATTCTCCATCGGCCCCACGTCCCTCTCCCATTTAGCTCTTGCCTTTATAGGGAAATCTAGCAAAAACGTGTGTATAAGGTCCTTATACAGGGTGGAAATAACTCCCCTTGTAGTCCCGTCACCACACACATACTCCAAAACTATATCATCTTGAATCCTGATATCAGCTTTCTTACTCTGAGCTCCAAAGGCATGTCTCATCTGCGCATACTGATATTCCCCTGTGGATCGCAGACCAAACTCTACCTGCAATTGGGAGAAGGATTTCAATGCTTGTCGCTGGATTATCTGGTGAACAAAACAAATTCCCTTAGTCTGCCATTCCATCAGTCCTCCCAGAGCCTCAAATTCCTTTAAATTGTTGTTAGACCATATCGGTGTGAATTTAGTCAGCCCTGTAACCCCACGAATCTGCCTTAGTCTGTTCCATAATTTACGAATCAGGAACAGGGTTGGATATAATTTCCCTAGAGCGCCCAAGGAGCCATCTTCCAAACATTGAACCACCAGTCGTCGGCCCGTCACCTCTTCCATTAGGCGTTGTACTGCGCTGGATGACGCCTCTCGCGCCCAGCCCTTCAAATGCTGAATCTGGGCTGCAAGAAAGTATATTTCCGGGTTGGGCAAAGCCAAACCACCCTCTTCCTTGGGTCGCTGAAGCGTCTCCAGGCTAATACGTGGATATTGTCTCCCCCATATCAAACTTCTAAAGAGGGCATTAATCTGCCTGAACTTCCCCCGAGGGATCCAAATTGGTGCATTGTGTAAAACATATAGAATTTTAGGCATCAGGACCATTTTAATAAGGTTAACCCTTCCGACCACCGATAGATGTAGTTTATTCCAGGCATCTACCTTCGCCTTTAGTACCCCCATAACAGGAGTCAAATTCCTTTGTAGGAACTCCGCAATTGGCACCGAAATCCATATTCCAAGATATTTAAATTGGGAAACCACCTTTAGCCTCTCATCCCCAACATCCTCACTCACATTCTCTCCTACATCATCCACCCTAAAAAGAACCGATTTACCCCAATTAATTGTTAGTCCCGACACGGTACCAAATCTCTCAACAATTTCAGTGAATAATTTTATTTATACAGCGCCAACATATTCCGCAGCGCTTTACAATTATAGAGGGGATCTGTACAGACAATAGACATTACAGCATAACAATAATCACATAGATCCAAGAGGAGTGAGGGCCCTGCTCGCAAGCTTACAATCTATGAGGAAAAGGGGAGACACGAGAGGTGGATGGTAACAATTGCTTTTGTTGTTCGGACCAGCCATAGTGTAAGGATCAGGTGTTCATGTAAAGCTGCATGAACCAGTTATCAGCCTAAGTATGTAGCAGTACAGACACAGAGGGCTATTAACTGCATAAAGTTTATGAGAACATGACGTGAGGAACCTGATTATGGTCAGTACACGCAAATATAAGAAATCTGCTTCTTTCCAACTTATAATACACTTCTTCCTCTTCCCTTGTGTTCTAAATGCACCATCCTCCCTGAAAATCAGCTCAGTATGACAGCCCATTATACTCTATGGAGAGAGGAGGGAGGAGCAGAATTAGGAAACAAGCAGAGGGAGACACAGAAAGATCGTGCTACACTTCAGCTCACAGTTGATGGCAAATTACAGATAAAGCCTGCAGAGAGGAAAACTATTTAAACAAAATGCAGGACACAAGTGATAGAACAGCCAGGAATAGTCATCTTTTAATTTTGTACTGGTCATTTTAGGGACACACAGATTTTTGGTGTGGCAAGCTGCTGGTACTGTAAAACGCAGAATTTTTCACAGCAAAACTGCGCTAGAAAATTGTGGCAAAAACACAACATAAAACATTCCCTTACAAGCCCCAAACAATTCCTCACAGATTACCATGGCTGCCTTCTCTCACACAAGATCTTTGGCCTGTTGCATCCACAAAGTTTTGCTTAGCGGCTGCCCTGATTCCCGCTCATTTTGGGGCTTTTGTTAGATATTTTCCCACTGGAAAATCCAGAGCATCAGAAACCAGATTAAAGGAATTGTACATGTTATCATCCTTCATGCAGTGACACACATTTGGAGACTCCCTTCTTTTGCTGGAGCACGTGAGGTTTCGCACTGAACATAAAAGCTATCTTTTCTTTTTTTCTTTTCCTTTTTCTTCTTTCGCTAATAGCTTGTGGGTTTCATCCTTGCCACAGCCACTTAAAACAGTCACAAATTACCTTCTGATATAAAGTTCCTCTAGAAGAAAACAGCTCCTTCCCATCACGCCTGAACCTCTTACAGAGGCTTTCATTTCAGCGGAGCCGCAAATTGCATTAACCCTTTCCCCGCGTGGACGAACAATCAGGGAAGAGGAAAGCGATAACATGATTAATAAACTTGAGATCTGTTAGTAATGAAATCCTTAACCTGCTCGATTCCAGGTGTACCTAGTTGTGAGCTTGTGTGTCTGGGCAATAAAAAAGGACCCCCGCTGTTGCATCCCAACATATGTGCAGTGGATGTCCTCCCCAATCTGCCCCTATATCTGGCTGTTCCCCCTTCTATGCTGACATTATGAGATTGTGCATAGTGGACATATTCCTTAATAGGAAAGGGCTTCAGTTGAGAAAGATTTTTCATGAACCCCACTATCTGCACCATCGACCACCTCTATAGTATATAAACCCTTAAAGGGGTTATCCGGGACTACTATAGTAGTTGCTAACCAACTGTTTGTTCTGCCCGGCGCTTGCTCAGAACAGTCACGGACCACTCCTGCCGACGATTCTGCTGCTTCACGTCAACAGAGCAGCTCTTCCTCTTATGGGCTGCTCTGTCGATGAGCCATAATGGCTGACGTCAAGCTGATAGACAGCCGGCTCCCTGCAGTTATTCAGCAGGGAGCCAGCTGTCCATGATTAGCATGACATCAACAGTGACTCCCTTGAACAGAGCTGCGCAGAAGAAAAGAAGTTGCTCTGTCGATGTGACGTCATCAGAAGCTGCAAAGTCGTTGGCAGGAGCACTGTTTGACAACGCTGAGCCGGCAGAGATCTGTGTTGGGCAAAACAGGCAGGTAGTAGTGATAAGCGAGCATGTGCGGATAAGGTGTTATCCGAGCACGCTCGTGTCCTAATCAAGTATTTTCAGCCATGCTTGAGTCGCCGCATCTACATGTCTCACAGCTGTTCGACAGCCGTGACACAGGGATTGTCTAACAAACAGGCAATCATTGCATGTGCTGTGGTTGTTGAACAGCTGCAAGACATGCATTCTTGGGGACGGGAGCATTGTTTTTTGAGCACGCCGAAGATATTCGATTAGGACACGAGCATGCTCGGATAACACCTTATACGAGAACGCTCGCTCATCACTAGAAGATAGGCAAGTTCTTAGGCTAATAAGAAAAAAATAAAATGACCCCTTTAAACAAGGCTAGCACTTTGCTAGCTTAAATGACCACCCTCTTTCCCGCCCATGCTTAGCCAAGTTTTATTATGGAGCCCACTAGATTCATAGTCCCAGATTGCTTGGCACATAGTTATGTTTTAAGCCAACCAAACATGCCCCAAATCATTGGTTATTGACATATTGGCGCAGCAAGATAAATCACTGTCAGTGGGAAAGATAAGCTTCAATCCCTTTGACACCGCAGATCTCCTGGAAGAAATGGGATCAGACATGTAGGAGAACAACCTGCCTGATCTTCCATGAAAAAGAAAAAGAAGGAACGTAATGTCTCTGGCCACCTAGACCAATAGTCTTATTTTTATACCATCAATCCATAGAAAGTTTCCTCCTTTACTTCCATTCTTAAAAATGAAAGTCTATAAATACTCTTTTCGAAATGAAGGGGAGGGGACTGCTCAGATCCTGTGAGTCAGCTCAGTTAATTTCAGGGGACGCTCGACATTTTGGCCGAGATGCAAACATGTTCATTAGCAGGGCTAACATCATCAGAACCCTTCAATTATGACCTTGCAAATTTTCTGACAGTGACTGAGGCTTTCAGTGTTCTTCTGCTCTACTTGATAAAATGATGTGATGCATAATATATGTATATATTTATATATGCTTTATATACCTATTTTAGTGGCGGGAACTTATGCTAAACAATCACTATTGCCACCCTGCACCTGCATCGTGGCATCGGTACTAGATTGGCATAGAGGCTTTTTTGATTGATGTGAATTAAATGAGGCGTATAATCAATACTGTCATGTATCAAATATTTATTGCTAGCTGGGATCATTTTACTTTGTTTGTAAAACTGCCCATAACCGTAGATATTATAATAGTGATCAGATCCCTTTTTCAGATTTTAATGTTTTAAAGGCAGCACATTCATGTAAATGAAGAGGTGCAACCTGCATAAAAAGCCAGGAATTATCATATATTTCCTGGGCAAAGACACAATAATACACTAAACGTTTTTACCACTAGGCGGTGCTGTACAATTTTTGCACTTCATCTGTGTTAATTGAAGGAGCATTGTGTTCCTTCACTCATAGAAATGATTCTCCTTAACAGCAATCCATGTGGTGAAGTGCGGTACTGCAAATAAAACTTAAACATGGGATCAGAGGGAAATAAAATCATCTGAAAGTGTTAAATTGCAATAGTCAGACATATACTAGTTCGGTTTAAAACACAACAAAACTTCCCAATTCACATACGTTATATAAGTAACAAAGGCTAGAACTAAAAAAGAATCAATAACACCGAGCGTGAAGAAAAGCACAGACAAAAGTATATATTGTGCCCATAAATATTTTACTCCATACTACAAAAAATTGAAAATCATTAGCTATAGCTAGTATTATTAATTGGAGCAAAATGATACACATATTGGAAAAGGAACACATAGTAACATAGTAACATAGTAACATAGTTAGTAAGGCCGAAAAAAGACATTTGTCCATCCAGTTCAGCCTATATTCCATCATAATAAATCCCCAGATCTACGTCCTTCTACAGAACCTAATAATTGTATGATACAATATTGTTCTGCTCCAGGAAGACATCCATGCCTCTCTTGAACCCCTCGACTGAGTTCGCCATCACCACCTCCTCAGGCAAGCAATTCCAGATTCTCACTGCCCTAACAGTAAAGAATCCTCTTCTATGTTGGTGGAAAAACCTTCTCTCCTCCAGACGCAAAGAATGCCCCCTTGTGCCCGTCACCTTCCTTGGTATAAACAGATCCTCAGCGAGATATTTGTATTGTCCCCTTATATACTTATACATGGTTATTAGATCGCCCCTCAGTCGTCTTTTTTCTAGACTAAATAATCCTAATTTCGCTAATCTATCTGGGTATTGTAGTTCTCCCATCCCCTTTATTAATTTTGTTGCCCTCCTTTGTACTCTCTCTAGTTCCATTATATCCTTCCTGAGCACCGGTGCCCAAAACTGGACACAGTACTCCATGTGCGGTCTAACTAGGGATTTGTACAGAGGCAGTATAATGCTTTCATCATGTGTATCCAGACCTCTTTTAATGCACCCCATGATCCTGTTTGCCTTGGCAGCTGCTGCCTGGCACTGGCTGCTCCAGGTAAGTTTATCATTAACTAGGATCCCCAAGTCCTTCTCCCTGTCAGATTTACCCAGTGGTTTCCCGTTCAGTGTGTAATGGTGATATTGATTCCCTCTTAAGTATTAATCCAATATATAAAGATGTAATTAAAATACTATAGCTAACAAGACAGTAAGAAATAGAATCAAGTAGGGGAGAATCAATAATGCCATGCAAAGTAATAAAATTGTCCAGGATAAAATATATACATAGCTATTAAAATGCTTACATGTGATGTGATTGATTTCCATGTGTCCCTGCCGACCCAACTGGCGTTTCGCCCTTCTTCTTCAGGGAGCATCAACTGGCATAACTAAAAGGCGATAATTGTAAGAATCTACTTTGCTCCTGGGGTGTACATACGCAATAAATTGTAGAGTCCTGATGGTTGACTGGCATACAAAGAGAGAATAGGTTTGTAGTGAAGTGAAGGAAATGTAATAAACTGAATTAGGACCTCATGGCAAAGGTATAGCACCTGAGGCACATGTCCTGCTAGTCATCAAATACTTCCTTTTACACCCTTGTACCGTGGACTCTATTATTGTTGGGCACTATGAAGCTTCTGGGTCCTAATGCAAAATCTCCACCAGGGTCCCCCTTTAAATAGTATTGGTCTTTTCTAATAGGCCTAAGGGACTTTTTGGACCCCCTAAGCTCCATGATCAGGGTGCGACTGCAACCCCTGCACCCACTATAATTACGTTCCTGACACTATTAGGGTATCAGAACCTTGGTCCTCTGGAGTCCACTGGTCTTCCAATGGGCCATTCCCCCTTTGGTTTCTCATTTTACAGTCTTTATAGCATTATATAACTTTATTGTAATGTAATGCTCCTCAGGTCACTATTACTGCCTTACAAATCACACTGGGTTCTTGAAGGACAGTAATGGAACTCACCTTTTCTCTTTGCAGGATGATACCGAACCATATTTTATTGGCATATTCTGTTTTGAAGCCGGCATCAAGATCATCGCCTTAGGCTTTGTATTTCATAAAGGCTCGTACCTGCGGAATGGCTGGAACGTCATGGACTTTGTAGTTGTACTCACAGGGTAAGTGCATGTTGGGACATTTCTATGTGACGGACGGTAATGTATATATTCATGGTCCTGATCTCACGGGGTACGCTACATTGGTTTGCCGTCTAAGTCAATGGCTTAGGAAGCTCTTTGTGTAGATTTTGACTCTATGATGTTGTTTGGTGATGATACAGATGGAAAAAGATCAGCCAGCCAGGATATGTATATGGCCCATCAGGTTGTTGCATCTCATCCATTTACAACCTGTTATATTGGAGCCATGGATAACGCAATAATCTAAGAAAACAGATGGCTTGCTAGCCGACTTGGCATGTGGCCACATGGCTCAGGTCAGTATAGTCGGTGCAATGTAACTAGACAGTGCACCACTGGGAGCTGCACCTTCCCGTAAGTTGTAAAATGGCAAAAAATCCAGAGTTGCTTCTGACCGCCGATCCAGTTGCCTGGTATATGAAGATACTATGGCAGCTGATAATATTGCTTTTTTGCTACTCAATTTATAACATTGATGTTGGACCCTGCAGACACATTTTATGTATTGTAACAGTTCACAGCTATTCCCTTTATTCCTATTTGAACTGACCACATTTTTTGGCACAATTTTGCTTCACCTCTTTGACTGTTTGTCATTCCCTTCCTGTAGACCCACACTCCCTTTTCTCCTGTACCATGCCCCTAGTCAAGCGAGGAGCAAAAAGTATCTAAAACGCATCATAAATGTGGTGCAAGTAAAGTACGCACGTTTTTTAGGTGTAAATTGAGGCAAAATTCTGTGTTATTGAGCTTGAATGGGAGTTAATTCGGCATCACTTAAAGTGGACCTATCACTTCCACCGACATGTCTATTTTAAGAAGCACTTGTATACCCCCTGAATGAATAATTCTGGAAAATTATCTGCATTCTTCTGCTCCTCTAAGGCTACTTTCACACTAGCGTTTTTTTTAATACGTCACAATGCGTCGTTTGCAGAAAATACGCATCCTGCAAAAGTGCTTGCAGGATGTGTTTTTTCCCCATAGACTTGCATTGACGACGCATTTGCGACGGATTGCCACACGTCGCATCCGTCGAGCGACGGATGCGTCGTGCTTTTGCGGACCGTCGGGAGAAAAAAACGCTACATGTAACGTTTTTTTCTCCTGACGGACCGCTTTTTCCGACCGCGCATGCGCGGCCGGAACTCCGCCCCCACCTCCCCGCACCTTACAATGGGGCAGCGGATGCGCCGGAAAAATGCATCCGCTGCACCCATTGTGCAATGCAGCAAACGCTAGCATCGGAATCTCTCCCCGACGCATTGCGACGGGGAGATTCCGACGCTAGTGTGAAAGGAGCCTTACTCTTCCTAGAAATATACCAGTGGTAGGATGCCTGGGTGTCACTAGTTGGACGCGTGGGGGGTGTCCGCAGACAATCCAATCAGTGATGGCAGAGTATGTCACACCCAGTTGACAACTTGCTGATAAATTGCAGGAAAAGTAAAAGAGGGACGGCAGGTGCAGGGTATGCAAGTATTACTGAGGCAGCGAGGCTGGGGTGACGTCCTCTATAAGCTCCGATGGAAGGGCAGGCATGCTATCACCACTGCATACTAACTAATAAGACGTTACCCCTTTATTAGTCTTACCAGTGAAACAACGGAGGTCCTGAAGAAGGTTGGGGTCTCAGACGGGCCCTTTAATGTGACACTTCTCCCCCTGAGAACACTGCATGCGTGCTGGAAATGGCAGCATAAAATATGTATGCATCCAGCGGTGTGTGCTTTTACTCACTGCTGGATTAGCTGTAAAGCGCTTGTTGGATGTACAGGGGGCACAGGGGTAGTGGCATGCATGAAAAATGGGGGTTTTGTGGCAATGATAAAAATTACTCAGGTGCCACCTGAAAGCATCACACTTATATCACTCGGAGCAGGAGGTCCTGGTGCCTCCATCTTATCTTTGGGCCTGCAGAGATCACATCTATGTGGAGATTCTCGCCGGCCATGGGAATTATAACCCCCTCGGAATGGGTGTGATGTTTCCCAGAGACCCCATAGCTGCCTCATTGGCTCATAGGCCCATGGTAAGACTCATGTTTCCTAATCTAAGAGTTAGGAAGGTTCCAAGATGATTTTTGAGTCTGATTTCTAGAATGGTACACCTCCCTCCCCCTTGTAAGTTTAGAGGAATCTCCGCCTAGTCCTGTGCATTATTTTCATAGGTCGGCAGCAGCTCTGATCTTCAGCTCTCCTGTGAAGTGCATCCAGCCTATAAAACTTGAAGCAGAATATTTCCACCTGTACGTGCGCTCCCTTTGCTCTGCGAGGGGAACAGATGCTTTGAAAGATATTTTGATCACATTTTTTTTTTTAACTGGGAACGAGTTTGCAAGGGGGGAAAAAGGCCACTAATGAATCCTGGTATTGGGATTTCTGGCAGCTGCAGACGCTCATATACTGAATGCAGCAATTATAGTGTTATTGAGATTGGGAACAAAACAAGTAGAATTGATGAGCCCGATACCCCCCAACCAACAGCGTGCGCTATTCATTCTCGGGAAAGAACTAACTTGACAGCTGTATTAAGTCGTCTCTATTAAAGCAGCAAGTTTTTTGTCCTTCATTTTCTGCATTGCTCTGCGCGTTGTTTTATCACGTTTTCCCGCCTCCTCCCCGTTCATCTGGGGATCTCTCACTGCAGATTTCGTCCCTTTGTAATAAAATCTGATTGGGGCGGGGGTGTAAAAAATAAATAAAAAAGGCAGAACAAACACATTCCTTGCTGCAGAGCAATTTCTATGAAATTGTCCTTTTCTTTGGGCCAAGAAGATATTTTTAGTTTTATTCTAGTGGTGATTGTTTTGTGGTGTTATTTTTATCAGCCTGGGGATCAGCAGGGTAACGTCAGAGAAGAAGGATTCGGTTTGTTAAAGGGGCACTCTGTGTATAACAAAGTGATGGGGGTCCGCCCACAGGGATCCTCACCTATGGCCAGCATGTAGGTCCTGTTCCATCCCAGCTCTGCTGTTCCATTCTATGGCATTGAGGGGGGATAACCGGGTGCCTCCAGCCCTATAGACTTTTCCCGTGGTAATGGGCGACACAGGACCCATATTCTGGGAATTATCACCTACCCTGTGGTATACCCCCTTAAGCTTAAGAATGAGTTATAGTCAGGATTACCTAAAGGGTTATTCCCCAAATTACAAGTTATCACATATCTCTAGGATAACAATCCTGAAACCGGTATGTAGAGCTCCATTGTGAAAGAAGGAGAGGTGCGCCTGTGGGGTCTAGCAACTGGGACCACCTGCAATCCCAAGAATGGCGCTCTGGAGCCCTGTACTGAATAGAGCAGAGGTGCGCATCTTCACCTTCACTCCATTCATCGTCTATGGGACTGCTGGAAATAGCTGATCTTTATACTTGGCTTTCTCTGGCAGTCCCATAGACAATTAAGCGAGCCGAGGTCGAACATACACATCTGTGCTCCATTTAAGACAAGGTTCCAAAGTCTCTTAGTATTGCTGGAATTCCCAACGATCGGACCCCCATAGATTAGTAAATTATCACGTTATGTTATGGATAAGGAACAACTTAGATTTGGGGGAATCACCCTTTAACAATCCAAGTTCCCTTTCATTAATGGCTCTCCCTGTTTTGCTATTTTTGTGGTTATTAGATGCTTATTACCAACCTGTTTGCAAATTTTGGTGATAATTAAGTCAGAGTAGCGGTGTAGTGCCCAAGTATTACCAACAGGGGACATTTAAAAAAAGTTTAGTATTGGGCCATTTGGATGAATAAACCTGGTCATAAACACTTGTTCAACTAACAACTATGTCTCTTGACCCCCATACACATGGATGCTCTTCTTGTATGATTGTGCATGTGCTCTGATTGGGGAGACAGAAATAATCTGATGCCAGACACCATTGGCCAAGAGTTTTCTCTTCTGGGACCAAATAATTGGCATATGGGAATTCACTTCAGGACCCTCCTTCCCACCATACATTGGAGGGTCTTCTGTTCTTACAGAGATCCATATGCTGACTATAAAGTCATGAAGGCCGATTATTAATCAACACTAATTAGACATTCTGAAAGTAATCATGAGATATTCTCGCTGTTTGTCCGTCACCAGTATTTTCTGCAGGTTTAGGAAACAAACAGTCTTGTAAAAAAATCTTCCTCTAATTTGTGTCATTTTTGTCTGGAAAATAGCTGGGGTTGCAGCGTATCCCAGAGGATGGGATTTAACTATGTTTTTGTTCTGCTGCAAACAGGGCAAAGGGGAGAGGCTCCTGCTGCAGCCAATTGCCCTTGCAGGGTGTGGGGACCCGGCGTTGGATCCTGAGACACATAGACATTTCATTATATATTTTCTGTTAGATGAAACAAAATGGGAATAAAGGTGGGGAGGTTAGGAGAGGAAGTGTTGGGATTTCTTCTTTCTTTCTTCATGAGATTAAGTACTGACATAGGTCTGCCCTGCTAATGTCAGGTCCGCTCTTTTCTGTGTCTATGCAGACTGACACAGACGGTACGGCTACTTGGCTCATATTGTAAAAGTATCTCAAGGTGCAATATATTTGGTTTCTAAAATCACTTTGCAGAGAAACATCTTTGAATGAGGAAATGATTGAGTTCCAATTCATATCTGGGTTGCAGCCAGATATTTTCCTTTTGCAAAGGAAATTGAGCCCTGACTGTTACTTGCCTTTCCCGATCCGGCACGGTTGTCTCCCACGCACTGGTAATGACGATGGTCTTACTGGGTATTGGATTCATGTTCTCCTACCTTCCTTCTTCGTGATGTCTTGAGATGCCCAGTGTTGTGTTTTCGATCTGACACCTTGATTGATTCCCGATCCTTGCCCTGAATCTCAGCATCCAGTGGGGCATGGGACAAGTTATGGGGATTTATTCAAATTGTCATGATAGGAATCAGGAAAAAAATGTTTCCCCCTATTATGGAGCATTTGGCATTCATTATACAGGGGTTTTCACCATTCTGTGGATCAAAATGATAGAATATGTGCAGGACTGTATCTTAATTTTTCAACTTTGCAAACTTTGTCATTTTATGAGATACATTGAGTCCAAATATTACATTTAAAGATCAGTAAGCGGCCTCATTCACATAACGTCTTTCCCCATATTTACTGTGTTTGGCAGGAAAGCTCTTGGGGAAGAGGCAGAACAAGGCCATAGGTGTACATTTATTTGACAGAGCCCAGAAGATTCTATTAGAGTAGGTGTGAGCAATTAATTTTCCCAAGGAACCACATGAAAGACAGTGATTGTTGTGGAGGGTCGAACCAATAAGTTGAAATGAATTCTGCTCCATATTAATATCAACATATTAATAATTATTATTTTATATTAACACTAGTTGGCCCGTGCAAAATTTTCGCACATTGGTTGTCGGGGGCGCAGGCAATTTCCGGAAAATCAAGCTGGTCAAATGTAAATGTATTTAATGAGATGATGAACACAGAGAGGTATGTGTGTCACTGACATATATATATATATGTGTGTGTGTTTTCACGAATATTTGAACCACATGGCCTCCTATATACATGGTGAGCCCTCACATAGCCTCTCTATATGCAGTGTGAACTCCCACATAGCCTCCTATATACAGTATGAGAAGCCTACTATTTACATTGAGCCCTAACATAGCCTGCTATGTACAGTTTGAACCCCCACATAGCCATCCTATATACAACATAAAATAAACCCACACATAGCCTCCTATATACAGTATGAGCCCCCACATAACATTTCTATATACAGTCTGAGCCCCCACGTATCCTCCTATACACAGTGTGAGCCCCCATACAGCCTCCTATATACATTGAGCCCCCACATAGCCTCCTAAATCCAGTATGGGCCCCCACATAGCCTCTAATATACAGTATCAGTAGCCTCCTATATACAGTGTGACCCCCCATATAGCCTCCTATATACATTGAGTAGCCTCCTATATACAATGTTAGTTCCCACATAGTCCCCTTTATACAGTATGAGCCGACACATAGCCACTCTATATACAGTATGAACCGACACATGGCCTCCTATATACAGTATGAGCCACCACATAGCCTCTTATGTACAGTGTGAGCACCTACATAGCCCCCTATACACAGTGTGAGCCCCCACATATCCCCCTATACACAAGTAAACATCCCATACACATATAAGGAAAAAATAAAAACATCCTCAGCTCGCTACGTTCCGTCGCGTTCTGCTCCTGTCTCCCTTGCGCTGACTCCTGCACACCAGACACGATGAAGAGAAATCGTTTCGTCTGCTGATTGGTGTAAGAAGGAGCCGGCGGCTCCATCCTTCACCACATCAATGAATTCACGGCTGTTTTCATCCTGAGGATGCAGACGGCGGTGGACGGACAGCAGGTGAAGGCATGGTGCGGCCCATGGGCCACTGTTTCAGCCCTTCCACTCTCTCGGTCCATGGGCTGGACTCGAACAGATGTGGCCAGGTCTGCATTAGAAGGTACTACATCCTTATATTATTTTATATACATCCTGTAAAATAAAAGTATCCTTTAAACCGGAGCCATTATAGTAGGTGATAGATGTCACTAGAAGGCATCTGTCACCGGCGTGGCCAAACATAACCAATGCAACCACACTCTGCTGACTCAAATGATTGACTGCCTCAGTCACGTTTGTGCTGATGAGATGTCAGTGCTGGAACAAGTAACCAAAGACTGAAGCGTCGGAGCGCATCGATTTTTTTTTTTTTTTTTTTGATCTTGGACAACCCCTTTAAGATGTGCAAACATACATTTTTTGTAACTATGTGAGAAAACCCCTTTCAGATATCTGATTTTCATGTGCTAAAAGACTACAATGGAAGAACTGTTCCCACTACAACTAGCAGAGGCACATCTTGGATAAAGACGATTGGCTAAATCCATAACACAACATGTGTTTATATGAGAGCCGACCACGTTCCTCGTTACTGACTTCATGTTCGAGATAATTGTAAGCCCTGATGAAACTCATTTAACAATATTTACACTGAATAAAGACGGCTTCCAAATGTTTCCATGTAACAAGCCATACATATGGGACATCCAAATGCCGGTGAGTCATTCACTGGATATACTATGAAACAATGATTAACGCGTTCCTATTCATAAAAGCCATCGTTATTTCATTCATCTGCTTCCTTCTTTAAAGTTGTAACTGGTCCGAGAGAATTAATTGGAAGTAGTAGGAGAGAGCCTGTGACATGGCATCATGCCAATACACTTCAATAAAGTCCAATATGATGGTCAGAATTCCAAGTGACTTGAGCGGGTGTACTAATTTTGGATCTGATGTCTGAAATCGTCTATAAGTGTTGCTTAGCTATCCTATCCACAGGATTGGAGAGAAATATATAATCGCTGGGAAGACCAACACTGGCAATTCCCCACCGCAACGTGAAGAACTTAAAACAGAGCAGTGTTCAAGCAGGCACCATGCCTCTTAATCCAAAGCCTGTGGGGCTGATAGAGTTAAAAAGTACAATGTGCCCTTTAGACAGAGTGGAGTGGTGGTCAAGTATCTGCTTTCCATTGGTCTGTATGCCTGAGTAAAATGCTCACCTTTTTTTCCTGAAGTGATAGCGCCCATAATTGACCATCAGTGTATTCATACAGGAGACTACAGAGCCCAATTTTTCAGATTGATGGGGTTACCAGTAATCGGACCCCCAGGCATCACATATTTCCTTTGGATATGTGATAAAGGTCCATTATGGGGATAACTCCCCATAGCATCACAGCTAAAAACTCACTTGTTCAGACTGGCCTACCGCCTCAATGCATTAACCTAACGATCCCTGTGTGGCCTATTTATATTAAAAAAAAAAAAAAAAAAACAGGTTCCTCGCATCATGTTCTCATACACTTTATGCAGTATTAGCCCTCTGTGTCTGTACTGCTACATACTTAGGCAGTTAACTGGTTCATGCAGCTTTACATGAACACCTGAGCCTTACACTATGGCTGGTCCGAATAACTAAAGCAATTGTTACCATCCACCTCTCGTGTCTCCCCTTTTCCCCATAGTTTGTAAGCTTGCGAGCAGGGCCCTCACTCCTCTTGGTATCTGTTTTGAACTGTAATTCTGTTATGCTGTAATGTCTATTGTCTGTACAAGTCCCCTCTATAATTTGTAAAGCGCTGCGGAATATGTTGGCGCTATATAAATAAAAATTATTATTATTATTATATATGTCCCTACATAACGGATGAAAGTTATAGAATATTCTTGAGATCTTGCTATAGGTAGCAGGCTGCATCAACCGATCATGCAAAGCCTACCCTTATGTGATAAAAAGTGTATAATTTGGTAACATCATATCTCATGATGATTTTCCTTTAATTGGACTCTGACCGTTCAATGCAGATACATTTTTAGCAGAGGTCAGTCATGTGATTGTATCATAGCTTCTACATATGGTATATCCCTATATAACAGATGATAGCTAAGAGACTATTCTTAATATCCAGAAGGGATTTCTACATCTACAGCTAGCAGGTTGCATTAACCGATCATGCAAAGCCTACCCTTATGTGATAAAAAAGTGTATAATTTGGTGACATCACATCTGATGATGATTTTCCTTTAATTGGGCTCTGACCAATCAATGCAGATACATTTTTAGCAGAGGTCAGTCATGTGATCATATCATAGCTTCTACATATGGTATATCCCTATATAACAGAGGATAGCTAAGAGACTATTCTTCATATCCAGAAGGGATTTCTACATCTATAGCTAGCAGGCTGCATCAACCGATCATGCAAAGCCTACCCTTATTTGATAAAAAGTGTATCACTTGGTGACATCATATCTCATGATGATTTTACTTTAATTGGACTCTGACCGTTTTTACCAGGAGTAAAAATCTTGAAAGTGAAAAACTGGCTCTCATTGCAGAGACCAGTTGTAACTGGGGAAAATGTATAAAAATTATCTCTCCCTGGAGGAAGAAAAATTTCTCTAGGGCTACTTATTGGTGGAAGCTACACTGTATGTCAATGCTCAATGCTTTAATGAGCCTTGCCACATGACTATGGACATTAGCCAAGTCGGACACCCATGTGAGGAAAGAGTGGAGGCGGATATTTTATCCCAAAGTGACTCTCAAAGTATTGAGCGCTTTAAAGCAGATTTCTCTCTGATTGCCTGCCCTGCGATTTTCTGACAATTAACGTGAAACACAGTTAATGACATTTCTTCTCTGGCACCGTGCCTCCTGTAATCTCTTTAATAAACAATACTTTGGGGTAGATTAGGAGCATTCACCAAATTCAGCCTTTTTTTTTACTTTATGAGACCACGTAGTATCCTCCTGTGGAACTGGCAAAGTACAGACTTTGGTGGAAATGGTGTGAATCACGGGCAAGTTAGGCTCTCAAAAAGTGGCATATGGACCACAGGCAAATATAAACTTCTACAAAAATGGATACTGCTAACTTATACTTCCATCCATGTAATTCCAAAAAATAGTTCCATACGATATCCATATAATGCCCAAATAACACATACTGCCATGCAATGCTGAATACTAAGTGACTTAAAGTGGCTCTCCACCCTGAGATGGAAAAGGGATCATACCATTTCTCATGTGTAGTCACCCTACCTGGTGCCTCCTGTGTTCTTCCACTGCCTCCTCCGCTCAGATCGGTGTTGCATCTCCCCTGTTTCCAAGATGGCTGCCACCATGGGGCGCACAATGGTAAGTCTAAACCACACCTTTCCTATTCTACAACACACTTTGGAAGCAGGAGGGGCACATTGCCGATCTGAGGAGGAGAATGGAGGGCACCAAGTAGGATGAGTATACATGTGAAATATATAGTCACTTTTCTGTCCCAGAGTGGAGGGTCACCTTAAAGGGAACCTGTCACCCCGTTTTTTCAGATTGAGATAAAAATACTGTTAAATAGGGCCTGCGCTGTGCGTTACAATAGTGTATGTAGTGTACCCTGATTCCCCACCTATGCTGCAAAATACATTACCAAAGTCGCCGTTTTCGCCTGTCAATCAGGCTGGTCGGGTGGGCGTGGTCAATCAGGCTGGTCAGGTCGGGTGGGCGTGGTCACAGCGCTGTTTCTTCCCCAGCTTTACGTTGGTGGCGTAGTGGTGTGCGCATGTCCCAGTGTCCCAGTGCTGAATCCACTTGCGCGCACGTGAATTAACAGCCCGCGATCTGCGCTATTACTGTCTTCGGTGGGGGCGGCCATCTTCCTGGGGCCGCGCGTGCGCAGATGGAGTGCTCTGCTGCACGGGGCTTCAGGAAAATGGCCGTGGGATGCCGCGCGTGCGTAGAAGAGATCGCGGCGGCCATTTTCCTGAAGCCGAGTATGCACTCCATCTGCGCACGCGCGGCCCCAGGAAGATGGCCGCCCCCATCGAAGACAGTAATAGCGCAGATCGCGCGCTGTTAATTCACGTGCGCGCAAGTGGATTCAGCACTGGGACACTGGGACATGCGCACACCACTACGCCACCAACGTAAAGCTGGGGAAGAAACAGCGCTGTGACCACGCCCACCCGACCTGACCAGCCTGATTTGACCATGCCCACCCGACCTGACCAGCCTGACTGACAGGCGAAAACGGCGACTTTGGTAATGTATTTCGCAGCATAGGTGGGGAATCAGGGTACACTACATACACTATTGTAACGCACAGCGCAGGCCCTATTTAACAGTATTTTTATCTCAATCTGAAAAAACGGGGTGACAGGTTCCCTTTAAGTGAACATTGAAGGTTTACAAAGATGGCCGCTGTTAGATTGCTCTCGGAGGTCCTGGCCAGTTGACCAGTTATTTGCTCCCTAAACTTGTCCCAGGTTGATGATGCGTCTCTAAGTCTATGTGCACACGATGCGGATTTAGTGCGGATCCGCAGCGGATTTTTCCTCGCAGAAACGCTGCAGATCCGCACTGTGATTTACAGCACAATGTAAATCAATGGGGAAAAAAAAAGCTGTGCAGATGGCACGGAGGAATCTGCACGGAAACGCTGCGGATTTAAAAGAAGTGCATGTCACTTCTTTTGTGCGGATCTGCAGTGTTTCTGCACCCTTCCATTATAGAATTCCGCAGTGGTAAAAAACGCAGAAAATACGCACAAAATCTGCATCAATTCCGCATAAAAACCGCACAAAATCCGCAGCTAATCTGCACCTGCGGTTTCTCCCAGGAGATGCGGATTTTGTACAGAAAATTCTGCACCCCATTCCGCAACGTGTGCACATAGCCTAAGTCCCTCTGTTGTCTGTGCTTCTAGGGTCATTCCGATACCCTGATACATGGATATACTCAGCTACACTGGGCGCATGGGTGGTCTTGATTGACATGGTTTGAGTATGGATCCTTTGCTCCATTAATAGTTACCATGATGCCAAATGCAGCTCAGGGGCAAGGTTTAGAGGTCAAGAGATAAGGCAGTGTATAAGAATGTGACTTTTGAGGGGTCCCACCCAGTAATTCCTTTCCTTCTTCTGCATAGTAGAGCTTGATGCTTTTGATGTCACCAATGACCCAGCCCACACTTGGTTCAGCCGCTCAGTAATTAGCATTGTTGCCTGAGAGCGCTGCTGTCATGGGTTCGAACCTGACCATGGGCAACATTTACATGAAGCTTGTATGCTATTTACCCCCTTTGCCCAGCAAGGACCTACCAAATGATGGTCCTTACCCGAATATGGATATATGTAAATTAGCGCTAATCAGTCTATTATTACGTGATTTGCGCTCATTTCAGATGCTTTATGGATCCTTGTGACAGGACCCTACCTTCCACACTACAAAAAAAACATATTCGTTGGTAATTTGATTGTAAGACCTGTTGGGGACAGGGGCTGATGGATGACAATCTGTTCGGAGCTGCAGAATATGGTGGCACAATATAAATATAGTAATAATTCTAATTGTCCAGGTCTTTGCATACATATATTATCATTGATACACAATACGATGAATCTAGTGCCGCTCTCCATACATTGTCCCCGATCTGTCTACCAGATTACAAGCAGGTTTTCTGGTTGAGGACAGATGGCCGGAGTTGCTGGATTATTGTTGCGTTGCTGACTGTCGTTGGCCAAACGCTGACAACATAGAGAGAGGTGACCTCTTCACCTTGATTAGCTGCGGGCGCTCATGATACATTGCATCCGATATTTAGGAGTCCTGAGTCACTGTAGGCAAATGCCTATGGGCAGCAGGTGGCAGCTCACAGCGTGCATGCAGCAAATCCGACATGACAGTCTCCCTCAGACACTGATCTGCCCGAGAGTGAGATTCTCAAACGCACCAAGTCAAAGCAGCGGTGGATTATTGTTTATTCTGCTGCTCATGAAATTACCACTTTTTACTTGTAGTTCTCTGTCCTGGATGTTACATGTGAGCCAAACCTTGTGCAATTTAAGAGCAACCTCTCAATTCTTTTAACCTTCTCTTAAACCCTTTGAAAATGACCTTATTGTTTGTCAGATTTTTATGATAAAAGTATTTTTTTTTTTTTAAATGTTGAAAATTTTGTATTTTTTGTATCACTATATACAAAAAAATAAAATCTTGCAATGTTCACACTGGTCTATAAACCTAATAGACTCCTTGTTCTTCTTCACATTAGCAGCAATAGACTTACACAGAACTTATTTATTACTACAGAAGTATAAACTGGGCATGCTAAAAAATGAGCAATTATAAGGGAAAGGAAGGAGGTGAGCTGTAACAGTTATATTGTTAGCTACTGTATATAGAGGTGTTATCAGTCAGGAGGAGGAGGTGAGCTGTGACATCACCTATTGTGAATGGTGGATCCTGTGTTATCTACTGTATATAGAGGTGTTATCAGTCAGGAGGAGGAGGTGAGCTGTGACATCACCTATTGTGAGTGGTGGATCCTGGGTTATTTACAGCGGCATGTAAAAGTTTGGGCACCCCTGGTCAAAATTACGGTTATTGTGAACAGTCAAGCAATTTGAAGATGAATTGATTTCTAAAAGGCTTAAAGTTAAAAATGGCACATTTGCATAATATTTTAGGCAACAATTACAAAATGAAAATGGGCCTATGTAAAGGTTTGGGCACCCTGCATTGTTAGTACCTACTAGAACCCCTTTTGCATGTATCGCAGATTCTTAAAGCTTTTTGTAGTCAGACAAGAGTCTTTCAATTCTTGTTTGAGGGATTTTCCTCTCCTTTTGTGAGATTCCTGGGTCGTCTTGCATGCACTTCTCTTTTGAGGTCTTGATACAGATTTTCAATGATGTTTAGATCAGGGGACTGGGAGGGCCATTGTAAAGCCTTCAGCTTGTGACTTTTGAGGTCGTCTATTGTGGATTTTGACGTGTGTTTAGGATCATTATACATTTGTAGAAGCCATCCTCTTTTCAACTTCATCTTTTTTTACAGATTGTGTTATGTTTGCATGAAGAATTTGTTGAAATTTAATTGAATCCATTCTTCCCTCTACCCATGAAATGTTCCACATGCCATTGGCTGCAACACTATTCCAAAGCATGAATGATCCACCCCCTGCTTAACCCCTTCACCTCTGGAGCTTTTTTTTGTTTTTTTGCTCCCTTTCTTTCCGGAGCCATAACTTTTTTATTTTTCCGTCTATATGGCCATGTGAGGGCTTGTTTTTTGTGGGATGAGTTGTCATTTTGAACGACACCATTGGTTTTACCATGTCGCGTAACAGAAAATGGGAAAAAAATTCCAAGTGCGATGAAATTGCAAAAAAAGTGCAATCCTACATTTGTTTTTTGTTTGGCTTTTTTGCTAGGTTCACTAAATGCTAAAAATGACCCGCTATTATGATTCTCCAGGTGATTACGAGTTCAAAGACACCGAACATGTCTAGGTTCTCTTTTATCGAAGTGGCCAAAAAAAATCCAATATTTGCTAAAAAAAAAAAAAAATTGCACAATTTTGCAAAACTCGTAGCGTTTCCATTTTTTTGTGATCTTGGGTCGAGTGAGGGCTTATTTTTTGCATGCCGAGCTGATGTTTTTAATTATACCACTTTTGTGCAGATACGTTCTTTTGATTGCCTGGTATTGAATTTTAATGCAATGTCGCGCCGACCAAAAAACTAATTTTGGGGTTTTGAGTTTTTCTTGCTATGTTGTTTAGCGATCAGGTTAATCCTTTTTTTATTGATAGATCAGGCGATTCTGAACTTGGCGATACCAAATATGTGTAGGTTTGATTTTTTTTTTGTAATTGTTTTATTTTGATTGGGGTAAAAGGGGGGTGATTTGAACTTTTATTTTTTTTATATTTTTAAACACATTTTTTTAAAACTTTGGCATGCTTCAGTAGCCTCCATAGGAGGCTAGAAGAATGCACTACTCGATCGCATCTGCTTCATAGAGGTGAAGTACAGATCACCTCTATGCAGCAGAATTACTGGTTTGCCGACCACAGGGTGGTGCTCATAGCAATCTGCCATCAGCAACCATAGAGGTCTCGAGGAGACCTCTGGTTGTGCTGGCAACACACCGATGACCCCCGATGACGTGACGGGGGTCAGCGGTGCGAGTATTTTTGGCCGCTCAGCTGGCAGTCCTTGTTAAATGCCCCGTCAGAGTTTGTCAGCGGCATTTAACTAATTAATGGGCGCGGGCGGATCGCGATTCTGCTGGCGCCCATTGCGCGCACATGTCAGCTGTTGAAAACAGCTGACATGTCTCGGCTTTGAGGTGGGCTCACCGCAGGAGCCCACCTCAAAGCGGGGGATACTGCCAGCTGACGTACTATTCTGTCAGCTGACAGAAAGGGGTTAATGGTTGGCGAGATGTTCTATTTTAACCTCATCAGTACACAGGACTTGTTTCCAAAATGCATCAGGCATGTTTAGATGTTCTGTTGCATAGTTCGGATGATGAATTTTGTGGTGAGGATGCAGGAGAGGTTTTCTTCTGTTGACACTTTCACCAAGGTCATATTTGCCGGGCTGCCACTAGGAATTTCGGGGCCCCATACTGGCAAAATTTTTGGGGCCCCCTTGAGACTCTGCCCAGGCTCCACCCCTCGAACTGTCCATAGTCCCACCGCTCTCTCTTGGAAAAACTCCACTTCTCACCAGTCGCACAGGTAATACATTGATTACCGGTGACATTATACACATGAGCTCTGTATATAGTGTCAGTGTAAAGGTAATACAGTGATCACTGGTGACATTATACACAGGACCGCTGTATATAGTACAGTGTATAGTGTCAGTGTACAGGTAGCACACTGAATCACCAGTAACAGACCTCCATCACTTTTTCCAGCCAGGGCTCTTCTCTGCAGGAAATAACAAAGTTATCTAGAGCTCCGCTTGCTGTACATAGTACTTAATTTTTTCTGGGGTCTAAGGGGTAAGGTTTCCCCTTGTGGAGAGTGACATACCAGCTCTGGCTTGTCAAGGTAAAGAGGCTTACTCGCCGTGCAATCTCCTCTGGGAAATTTAATATGCAAATTGCCTCTTCAGAGAAAAAGAGGACTTAAACTCTATAGTGCCACCTGTTGGAAGTAGCGATCCTACAAGTCACAATCAACCCTTTAACGAGTCTTGCAGTATGACTTAGGATAAAAGCCAAATCAGTTTCTCAATTGACATCAGATGAAGAAAAAAAGGCGACAGTGTCACTCTGCATAGTAACAGGACCGCCTCCCCCATTTAAAACAGTATCCTCAAAAAGTAAAATAAACACAGTAATAATATCCATTAATTAGCCCCTATGGTAATAATATCCCACATCCTTTCCCCCCGTGTATCTCATTCCTGGCTCCAGTCATATGTTCTTCAATCCTGCCCGCATGAGTATCCATTCTGCCCCATGTGATGTCCGATCCTGCCTGTCTCCATTGTATCCATCCTGCCCCATGAACCTGCCCCATCTTTGTCCATCCTGCACCATGATCCTGCCCCTTCGGGCTCCATTGTATCCATCCTGCCCCATGATCCTGCCCATCTGTCTCAATCCTGCACCATGTCTCCATCCTGCACCATGTCTCCATCCTGCACCATGATCCTGCTCCATCTATCTCCATCCTGCCCCATTTGTCTCCATCCTGCCCCCTGTGTCTCCCATCCTGCCTCCAATCCTGCCCGTGTCTCCCATCCTGCCCGTGTCTCCCATCCTGCCCCAGGTCTCCATTCTGCCCCAGGTCTCCATCCTGCCCCTTTGTCTCCATTCTGCCCCGTGTCTCCATTCTGCCCTGTGTCTCCATTCTGCCCCATGTCTCCATTGTACCCCATGTCTCCATTGTACCCCATGTCACCATTCTGCCCCCGTGTCACCATTCTGCCCCGTGTCTCCATTCTGCCCCGTGTCTCCATTCTGCCCCATGTCTGCATTCTGCCCCATGTCTTCATTCTTCCCCTGGTGTCCATACTTCCCTCTTTGTCTCCATTCTGCCCCCTTGTCTCCATCGTGCCCCTTTGTCTCCATTCTGCCCACTTTGTCTCCATCTTGCCCCGTGTCTCCATCCTTCACCCGTGTCTCCATCCTGCCCCCGTGTCTCCATCCTGCCCCGTGTCTCCATCCTGCCCCATGTCTCCATCCTGCCCCGTGTCTCCATTCTCTCCCGTGTCTCCATCCTGCTCCCTTGTCTCCATCCTGCCCTCGTCTCCATTCTGCCCACTGGTCTCCATTCTGCCCAGGTGTCTCCATCCTGCCCCGTGTCTCCATTCTCCCCATGTCTCCATCCTGCCCCCTTGTCTCCACCCTGCCCTCTTGTCTCCATTCTGCCCTCTTGTCTGCGTTCTGCCCACTTGTCTCCATTCTGCCCCCGCATCTCCATTCTGCCCGTGTCTCCATACTGCCCCCGTGTCTCCATTCTGCCCCGTGTCTCCATTCTGCCCCCGTGTCTCTATTCTGCCCTGTGTCTCCATCCTGCCCCCGTGTCTCCATTCTACCCCCGTGTCTCTATTCTGCCCCCCGTGTCTCCATCCTACCCCATCTGTAAAAGGGAAGCTGAAAAGAGGATGGCTTCTGCAAATGGATAATGATCCTAAACACACGTCAAAATCCACAATAGACGACCTCAAAAGGCGCAAGCTGTAGGCTTTACAATGGCCCTCACAGTCCCCTGATCTGAACATAATTGAAAATCTGTGGCTAGACCTCAAAATAGCAGAGGATGCAAGACGACTCAGGAATCTCACAGAACTGGGAAAATTTTCCAAGGAAGAATGGATGAAAATAACAAGAATTGAAAGACTCTTGTCTAACTACAAAAAACATTTACAAGCTGTGATACCTGCAAAAGGGGGTGCTACTAGGTACTAACCATGCAGGGTGCCCAAACTTTAGTGTCAGCCTATTTTCCACTTTGTCATTTTTAAAATTTAAAAGATGAAATAATAAAAATATGTGTGTGTATATATATATATATATATATATATATATATATATATATATATATATATATACACAGTGGGGCAAAAAAGTATTTAGTCAGTCAGCAATAGTGCAAATTCCACCACTTAAAAAGATGAGAGGCGTCTGTAATTTACATCATAGGTAGACCTCAACTATGGGAGACAAACTGAGAAAAAAAAATCCAGAAAATCACATTGTCTGTTTTTTTAACATTTTATTTGCATATTATGGTGGAAAATAAGTATTTGGTCAGAAACAAACAATCAAGATTTCTGGCTCTCACAGACCTGTAACTTCTTCTTTAAGAGTCTCCTCTTTCCTCCACTCATTACCTGTAGTAATGGCACCTGTTTAAACTTGTTATCAGTATAAAAAGACACCTGTGCACACCCTCAAACAGTCTGACTCCAAACTCCACTATGGTGAAGACCAAAGAGCTGTCAAAGGACACCAGAAACAAAATTGTAGCCCTGCACCAGGCTGGGAAGACTGAATCTGCAATAGCCAACCAGCTTGGAGTGAAGAAATCAACAGTGGGAGCAATAATTAGAAAATGGAAGACATACAAGACCACTGATAATATCCCTCGATCTGGGGCTCCACGCAAAATCCCACCCCGTGGGGTCAGAATGATCACAAGAACGGTGAGCAAAAATCCCAGAACCACGCGGGGGGACCTAGTGAATGAACTGCAGAGAGCTGGGACCAATGTAACAAGGCCTACCATAAGTAACACACTACGCCACCATGGACTCAGATCCTGCAGTGCCAGACGTGTCCCACTGCTTAAGCCAGTACATGTCCGGGCCCGTCTGAAGTTTGCTAGAGAGCATTTGGATGATCCAGAGGAGTTTTGGGAGAATGTCCTATGGTCTGATGAAACCAAACTGGAACTGTTTGGTAGAAACACAACTTGTCGTGTTTGGAGGAAAAAGAATACTGAGTTGCATCCATCAAACACCATACCTACTGTAAAACATGGTGGTGGAAACATCATGCTTTGGGGCTGTTTCTCTGCAAAGGGGCCAGGACGACTGATCCGGGTACATGAAAGAATGAATGGGGCCATGTATCGTGAGATTTTGAGTGCAAACCTCCTTCCATCAGCAAGGGCATTGAAGATGAAATGTGGCTAGGTCTTTCAACATGACAATGATCCAAAGCACACCGCCAGGTCAACGAAGGAGTGGCTTCGTAAGAAGCATTTCAAGGTCCTGGAGTGGCCTAGCCAGTCTCCAGATCTCAACCCTATAGAAAACCTTTGGAGGGAGTTGAAAGTCCGTGTTGCCAAGCGAAAATCCAAAAACATCACTGCTCTAGAGGAGATCTGCATGGAGGAATGGGCCAACATACCAACAACAGTGTGTGGCAACCTTGTGAAGACTTACAGAAAACGTTTGACCTCTGTTATTGCCAACAAAGGATATATTACAAAGTATTGAGATGAAATTTTGTTTCTGACCAAATACTTATTTTCCACCATAATATGCAAATACACTGTTAAAAAAAACAGACAATGTGATTTTCTGGATTTTTTTTCTCAGTTTCTCTCCCATAGTTGAGGTCTACCTATGATGTAAATTACAGACGCCTCTCATCTTTTTAAGTGGTGGAACTTGCACTATTGCTGACTGACTAAATACTTTTTTGCCCCACTGTATATATATATATATATACACCTATATATATATATATATATATATATATATATATATATATATATATATATATATATATATATATATATATATAATTTGCCTAAAATACAAAGGAAATGTGTCATCTTTAACTTTAGGAGTTAATTTCATCTTCAACTTGCTTAACTGTTCACCATGTCAGTAATCCAGGGGTGTTATCATGGTACAGAAGGTGGAGGCGGTGAGTTGTAGATCCTATTGTGAGTGGTAGATCCTGTGTTATCTATTCTTCCAATCTATGAGGTCAATCAGCAGACTCTGACTCCATTTACTTCTGGGATTTGACCCTTGGGTTGTTACCAAGTTTTTTGCACATTGATATATAAAGCAATAGAAATTAGAAAATTACAATTTTTCAAGTAGTTGGACTGTAAAATTGGAGGAAAAACTCAGAGGAATTTTAGTGGGTGAGGTCAAGGTAAGGGTGCATTCACTCTCCAAGCACATACTGTATGTCAAACATACCTACGGGCCATACTGGCCAACTATTACAGAGCCTTTCCCGAATTTCCAAAGTCTGACACAGATAGGTCCTATTTATGGAGACAGCAACTCCACAAATCTTCGTGTATTAAAGACAAGAGCTGACCATGGTGAAGACGGTGCCACGTAATAACGTCATATAATGTGTGATTTGTGCCTCCTAGGGAATTCTCTCCAGACAGACATAAATTAGGATGAGACAGTAGACTTTACAGTTGCACGTCCTAGTAAAATAAAGCAAGTTCTCCATCACAGATGCAATATGGACTACGGGACAGTAATGTCACCAAAGTAAAAAGCTGCATTCATATTAGGCCTGGTAATGTGCAGGTTTATAGGGAGTGTATTATCTGTTGAGACAATGTCCACACGTATGCCTTGAATGGATGACTGCTTGCGAAACTGACAGGACCCAGATGATGTGTCATCTCTTCCAGAAGCATGGGAGGTTTATCTTTTTTCGGCATCTTAGTTTACATGGACTCGTTTAATCAGGAACCTCGAGTTGTGGAGTGCTATAGCAGTAATATCATTAAGCTTTTCTTCTTCATGCAACTTAATGAGAACCTGTCACCTGTCGTCTGATCTTTGGGCAGCTTGTTATAGATCAAGAGTCACAGAGTTGATTGTTATACAGTTTGTGGGGAAAGATTTAGTAGAACCCTAGATCTGCTCATTCTTGACTTGGGATCCAGTAGGTGGCCCTAATCAATGATTGACAGCTGTAAATACTACCAAGAAGACCACCTACTGGACCGAATAAAGTAAGTTCTGCTAAATCTTTTCCACTAAAACTATATATCATCCAACTCAGCTCGACTTCCTCTATACCATGTGGCCCATAGAACGGATGTTCAATGTGACAATTTCTCTTTAAGAACCAACTTTTGCCACTACATCCAATTGGTTTCTCAGCTGCAGTGTAAGACCAGGTAGACTGGACCTCACATCTAAGGACTAGTGACATTGTTCTGCCTGCAAAGTGATGTCAGTTAATTGGAGATGTTTCGCTGAGCGTAAAAAGATGTTGAAAGTGTTGAAAGCAATCTATTGTATTGGTTTCAAGCATGCTTCCATAGCTGAGCACCAGGACTTGTATCAAGCAATGTGCGGCCCCATCTACCCGGTTACCCAGGTCCTTCCCTGACATTAGTGCTATCTTGGAGGGTTTAAGGAGACCATTAATAGCCACACCATAGTTTTGGTGGCATCACAAAAGCTGAAGAGCAATGGAGCTATACGGCTAGTAGAGCTAAGTGCAGCGGGGTCACAATGGAACCGGAAGTGATGACAGGTACCCTGGACATGGAGACTTAGTTGTAATTTGTACAAGCTACACTTCATAAGCCATTACATAGATAAAACAAAAAAAGGTATCAAGATAAGCAGCACAGCTTCTGTCCAAAGTGAGAACTTCTTCAGAACCTCGTGCTCACACATCGAGGATTCCCATCTGCTCCAAATGTCTAGATTTCTCCGGGTCCGGCACATAGCAGAGGGGGATCCATCCCTCCCAGACACAACAGACATTGTTTAGTAGAATGACACCTGTAAATGTTATCACTCCTTCTGTGAAGTGACAGAATGCACCCACAACAAACACAAATACACCCAAAATTACAGGGAGAGATGAGGAGGAGGGACGTGTAGATGTGGATCACCACCACGTTACACCCATATGCACGTTTAATGCACAGGTTGGGTGATACGGCCTTATCAGCCTTACAGGTTTTGGATTGGGTTCTCCTTGAGTCATCATTTTGCCCCCTCTGGGCATTGCATATGGTGATCTAAGGTTTACGTGTGGCCAAGGAAATCAACACATGGGGCATCAAATTCACATGCTGCCACTTCCAGAGTTGGTTTAAATTTCGGTATAAGGGCATTTTTAGGTGCAATGTGTAAGGATGTACATACCTTTTAGGTAGTTTAGTCAATGTTTGGCGATTCCTAGGTTGTCATCATCCCTGATTTTAATGGGTGGGTGGCTCTGAAGTGTAATAAACAAGGCGAGGAAGTAACCAAAAAATATGGAAAGACGACAGAGCAAAAAAGCACCAAGTCATCCGGGGGATCCATTTTAATGTTTTCTTTGGGACTCATTCACCTCTGTGTCTGCATCTGACCATACCCCAGTCTATGGCTACGGAGCTTGGCTCAATATTTCACCGGACTGTTAGCCCGCTGATATGGCCAAACCCATTATTCTTACAGAGGGTGCACATAATCATTGACAGGTTTCCATGTTTGGAATAAGCAAATAGTAATGTTTGTTCATCTAGAAGATTTATTTTCTTGTTATCCTGATTGCTGGGCCGCCTTAGTTAAAGGGGGAATATAAGATGAATATGGATGAAGGCGTATTAAGGTCAGGACCACAGAGGAATTTGCCGATGATGGGACCAAGCAGCGATTGTTTTTAATTGGCAACATTGAAACAATAACCATGAAAAGTTGGCATGGCGTTGCATCATGATGTTGTGTGTAGCTGGAGAAAATGTTTGCTGTCACCAGAGGACACAGTCGGTGACAAGATGCCAGCAGAGCACATAAAGGCACCAAGCCTGATCACATCACAAGGCAGTGTGTTGTAAGCAGCTCCAATTATTAAGGAATCGTTTAAGGAGACCCAAAGATGTATTATAGATACAATCAGTCAGAATCCCGACTGCGGATAACAATCACTATTTCCAGTTCTTAGGGTGAAATGTGCAAAATCAATGACAAAACATGGAAAATCATGGTCACGGGATATTATTATTATTATTATGTATTTATATAGCACCATTGATTCCATGGTGCTGTATATGAGAAGGGGTTACATACAAGTTACAGATATCACTTACAGTAAGCAAACTAACAATGACAGACTGACACAGAGGGGCGAGGACCCTGCCCTTGCGGGCTTACATTCTACAGGATTATGGGGAAGGAGACAGTAGGTTGAGGGTTGCAGGAGCTCCGATGTTGGTGAGTCGGTAGTGGTGAGGAGGCAGCGGGGTCAGTGCAGGCTGTAGGCTTTCCTGAAGAGATGGGTTTTCAGGTTCCGTCTGAAGGATCAGAATGTGGTTGATTTGTCGGACGTGTTGGGGCAAAGAATTGCAGAGGATGGGGGATATTCGGGAGAAGTCTTGGAAGCGATTGGATGAGGAGCGAATAAGTGTGGGGGAGAGAAGGAGGTCTTGGGAGGACCGGAGGGGATAGATGATAAATGCATAATAACTGGGGTCCGCGTCTGGACTGCCCACTGATCACTAGAACAGCGGTCCCAAATTCCTCTGTGTGAATGAAGCCTTAATCAGTGTGTGCGACCACTGCTACATTGTTTATTATTATTGGGGCAGTGGTCGCACGTGCTCACTCGCACAGGGGACGTTTGCACCCCTCATTCCCCTAACTGGTGATATTTCTAGCAGTCAGAACTCCAGAACTCACTCTTTGGTCATCTATCCTGTGGCTATGTGATTAATGCTATCTGTGGACAACTCGGGGCTCATAGGAACATTAAAAAAAGTCTTATCGAAATGCACCTTTCAGTGATGTTTAATCAGTTGTTCCCTGTTATCAGTCATTTCAAGCTTTTCATTTGAGCTTAATATATTGCTCAATTCATATTTTGTTCTCCCATTCTCACTCCACAACGCCACATATCCTGGGAGCCCGGAGAGACAATTCCATGTGTGAATGACATTGGCATCTGCCTTATGGCGGTGCCGACTGTAGATTGAGCGCCCCTTTAAGTGTAAATACTTCAGTATTTCATGTATATTATGGGGCCGGGTGATGCACGGTTTTTGATATATGCTAATTTCAGATAACAGACGAAGAGCGTGACATGGGAGAAGCAGTATTGCGTTGCATCTATTTGCGAGGCTGTAGGATCACTCTTCCCACTCCCTTCGCAGTGCTCTGCAGAAAAGTCCATTAGATCTGGAGAGTTAATTTATAGCACATTAAAGTGCATGGCAGAACGAGAGTCTCTTAATCATTTCAGCCCTGATTTCAAAGTTTGCATCATAATACTGCACCGCGCAGCAGCCCCCTGCAACCCACCGCAAGATGCAGAGAGCAGGCGCAATATATTAAAGTCTCGCTCAGCTCCATTGATCCGGATACCTATTAACCGTTTCTTCATTCTGCAAAGGCTTTTCCAAACCTAATATTAAAAGGCTGGAAACTCTCAATTCCATTTATATACCACCGCCCAACCTATCAGATCTGCTGCCGAGTGTACCGACACGAGAGGACCCAAGTAACAATGACATGCCCCCATTTATTTCTGGGTCCCTTTAACCCCTTCCCGACCTGTGACACAGCGTATGCGTCATGAAAGTCGGTGCCAATCCGACCTGTGACGCATATGCTGTGTCACAGAATGATCGCGTCCCTGCAGATCGGGTGAAAGGGTTAACTCCCATTTCACCAGATCTGCAGGGACAGGGGGAGTGGTAGTTTAGCCCAGGGGGGGTGGCTTCACCCCCCCGTGGCTACGATCGATCTGATTGGCTGTTGAAAGTGAAACTGCCAATCAGAGCGATTTGTAATATTTCACCTATTATAACTGGTGAAATATTACAATCCAGCCATGGCCGATGCTGCAATATCATCGGCCATGGCTGGAAACATTGATGTGCCCCCACCCCACCCCACCGATCGCCCCCCCAGCCCTCCG
The DNA here is from genome assembly GCF_032444005.1 of Ranitomeya imitator. Taxonomy (NCBI): domain Eukaryota; kingdom Metazoa; phylum Chordata; class Amphibia; order Anura; family Dendrobatidae; genus Ranitomeya; species Ranitomeya imitator. Next base: position 171,098,651 of record NC_091283.1, read on the forward strand.
ATCTGTCCTTTACACTGCTCCGCTCCCCTCCGTCCTCCTGTCCGCTCCCCCCCGTGCTCTTGTCCGCTCACCCCCGTGCTCCAATCACCCCCCCGTGCTCCAACCGTCCCCCCTGCAATCCGATCCATCCCCCCTGCAGTCCGATCCACCCCCCCTGCAGTCCGATCCACCCCCGATGCTCCAATGCACCCCCCCGTGCTCCGATCCACCCCCCCGTGCTCCGATTTACCCCCCCATGCTCCGATCCACCCCCCCGTGCTCCCCCCCCACCCCATCATACTTACCGAGCCTCCCGTGGTCCGTGGTCTTCTTTCCTGGGCGCCGCCATCTTCCAAAATGGCGGGCGCATGCGCAGTGCGCCCGCCGAATCTGCCGGCCGGCAGATTCGTTTCAAGTGCATTTTGATCACTGCGATAAAACCTATCGCAGTGATCAAAATAAAAAAAATACTGAATGACCCCCCTCTTTGTCACCCCCATAGGTAGGGACAATAATAAAATAAAGATTTTTTTTTTTCTTCCACTAAGGTTGGGGTAAGAATTAGGGTTAGGGTTAGGGTTAGGGGTAGGGTTAGGGGTAGGGTTAGGGTTAGGGGTAGGGTTAGGGTTAGGGGTAGGGTTAGGGTTAGGGTTTCGGTATGTGCACACGTATTCTGGTCCTCTGCGGATTTTTCCGCTGCGAATTTGATAAATCCGCAGTGCTAAACCACTGCGAATTTATGGCAGATTTACCGCGGTTTTTCTGCGCATTTCACTGCAGTTTTACAACTGCGATTTTCTATTGTAGCAGTTGTAAAACCGCTGTGGAATCCGCAGAAAGAAACGACATGCTGCGGAATGTAAACCGCTGCGTTTCCGTGCAGTTTTTCTGCAGCATGTGTCCAGCGATTTTTGTTTTCCATAGGTTTACATTGAACTGTAAACTCATGGGAAGCTGCTGCGGATCCGCAGCGTTTTCCGCAGCGTGTGCACATACCTTTAGAATTAGGCCATGTGCACACGGTGCGGATTTGGCTGCAGATCCGCAGCAGTGTTCCATCAGGTTTACAGTACCATGTAAACCTATGGAAAACCAAATCCGCTGTGCCCATGGTGCGGAAAATACCACGCGGAAACGCTGCGTTGTATTTTCCGCAGCATGTCAATTCTTTGTGCGGATTCCGCGGCGTTTTACACCTGTTCCTCAATAGGAATCCGCAGGTGAAATCCGCACAAAAAAAACTGGAAATCCGCGGTAAATCCGCAGGTAAAACGCAGTGCCTTTTACCCGCGGATTTTTCAAAAATGATGCTGAAAAATCTCACACGAATCCGCAATGTGGGCACATAGCCTTAGGGTTAGGGTTGGAATTAGGGTTGTGGTTAGGGTTAGGGGTGTGTTGGGGTTAGGGTTGTGGTTAGGGGTGTGTTGCGGTTAGGGTTGTGATAAGGGTTATGGCTACAGTTGGGATAAGGGTTAGGGGTGTGTTGGGGATAGTGTTGGAGGTAGAATTGAGGGGTTTCCACTGTTTAGGCACATCAGGGGTCTCCAAACGCAACATGGCGCCACCATTGATTCCAGCCAATCTTGTATTCAAAAAGTCAAATGGTGCTCCCTCACTTCCGAGCCCTGACGTGTGCCCAAACAGTGGTTTACCCCCACATATGGGGTACCAGCATACTCAGGACAAACTACGCAACAATTACTGGGGTCCAATTTCTCCTGTTACCCTTGTGAAAATAAAAAAATGCTTGCTAAAACATCATTTTTGAGGAAAGAAAAATGATTTTTTATTTTCACGGCTCTGCGTTGTAAACGTCTGTGAAGCACTTGGGGGTTCAAAGTGCTCACCACATATCTAGATAAGTTCCTTGGGGGTCTAGTTTCTAAAATGGGGTCACTTGTGGGGGGTTTCTACTGTTTAGGCACACCAGGGGCTCTGCAAACGCAACGTGACACCCGCAGACCATTCCATCAAAGTCTGCATTTCAAAAGTCACTACTTCACTTCTGAGCCCCGACGTGTGACCAAACAGTGGTTTACCCCCACACATGGGGTATCAGCGCACTCAGGAGAAACTGGACAACAACTTTTGTGGTCCAATTTCTCCTGTAACCCTTGGGAAAATAAAAAATTCTGGGCTAAATAATTATTTTTGAGGAAAGAAAACGTATTTATTATTTTCACGGCTCTGCGTTATAAACTTCTGTGAAGCACTTGGGGGTTCAAAGTGCTCACCACACATCTAGATAAGTTCCTTTCGGGGTCTAGTTTCCAAAATGGGGTCACTTGTGGGGGGTTTCTACTGTTTAGCCACATCAGGGGCTCTGCAAACGCAATGTGACGCCCGCAGAGCATTCCATCAAAGTCTGCATTTCAAAACGTCACTACTTCACTTCCGAGCCCCAGCATGTGCCCAAACAGTAGTTTACCCCCACATATGGGGTATCACCGTACTCAGGAGAAACTGGACAACAAATATTGGGGTCAAATTTCTCCTGTTACCCTTGGGAAAATTAAAAAATTCTGGGCTAAATAATTATTTTTGAGGAAAGAAAACGTATTTATTATTTTCACGGCTCTGCGTTATAAACTTCTGTGAAGCACTTGGGGGTTCAAAGTGCTCACCACACATCTAGATAAGTTCCTTTCGGGGTCTAGTTTCCAAAATGGGGTCACTTGTGGGGGGTTTCTACTGTTTAGCCACATCAAGGGCTCTGCAAACGCAACATGACGCCCGCAGAGCATTCTATTAAAGTCTGCATTTCAAAACGTCACTACTTCACTTCCGAGCCCCGGCATGTGCCCAAACAGTAGTTTACCCCCACATATGGGGTATCACCGTACTCAGGAGAAACTGGACAACAACTTTTGGGGTCAAATTTCTCCTGTTACCCTTGGGAAAATAAAAAATTGCAGGCTAAAAAATCATTTTTGAGAAAATAATTTTTTATTTTATTTTCATGGCTCTGCGTTATAAACTTCTGTGAAGCACTTGGGGGTTCAAAGTCCTCACCACACATCTAGATTAGTTCTTTTGGGGGTCTAGTTTCCAAAATGGGGTCATTTGTGGGGGATCTCCAATGTTTAGGCACACAAGGGCTCTCCAAACGTGACATGGTGTCCGCTAATGATTGGAGCTAATTTTCCATTTAAAAAGCCAAATGGCGTGCCTTCCCTTCCGAGCCCTGCCGTGCGCCCAAACAGTGGTTTACCCCAACATATGGGGTATCAGCGTACTCAAGACACACTGGACAACAACATTTGGGGTCCAATTTCTCCTAATACCCTTGGCAAAATAGGAAATTCCAGGCTTAAAAATAATTTTTGAGGAAAGAAAAGTTATTTTTTATTTTCATGGCTCTGCGTTATAAACTTCTGTGAAGCAGCTGGGGGTTTAAAGTGCTCAATATGCATCTAGATAAGTTCCTTGGGGGGTCTAGTGTCCAAAATGGGGTCACTTGTGGGGGAGCTCCAATGTTTAGGCACACAGGGGCTCTCCAAACGTGACATGGTGTCCGCTAACAATTGGAGCTAATTTTCCATTCAAAAAGTCAAATGGCGCGCCTTCCCTTCCGAGCCCTGCCGTGTGCCCAAACAGTGGTTTACCCCCACATATAAAGTATCGGCGTACTCGGGAGAAATTGCCCAACAAATCTTAGGATCCATTTTATCCTATTGCCCATGTGAAAATGAAAAAATTGAGGCGAAAAGAAATTTTTTGTGAAAAAAAAGTACTTTTTCATTTTTACAGATCAATTTGTGAAGCACCTGAGGGTTTAAAGTGCTCACTAAGCATCTAGATAAGTTCCTTGGGGGGTCTAGTTTCCAAAATGGGGTCACTTGTGGGGAAGCTCCAATGTTTAGGCACACAGGGTCTCTCCAAACGCGACATGGTGTCCGCTAACGATGGAGATAATTTTTCATTCAAAAAGTCAAATGGCGCTCCTTCCCTTCCGAGCCTTACCATGTGCCCAAACAGTGGTTTACCCCCACATGTGAGGTATCGGTGTACTCAGGAGAAATTGCCCAGCAAATTTTAGGATCCATTTGATCCTGTTGCCCATGTGAAAATGAAAAAAATGAGGCTAAAAGAATTTTTTTGTGAAAAAAAAGTACTTTTTCATTTTTACGGATCAATTTGTGAAGCACCTGGGGGTTCAAAGTGCTCACTATGCATCTAGATAAGTTCCTTGGGGTGTCTAGTTTCCAAAATGGGGTCACTTGTGGGGGAGCTCCAATTTTTAGGCACACGGGGGCTCTCCAAACGTGACATGGTGTCCGCTAAAGAGTGGAGCCAATTTTTCATTCAAAAAGTCAAATGGCGCTCCTTCCCTTCCAAGCCCTGCCGTGCGCCCAAACAGTGGTTTACCCCTACATATGAGGTATCAGCGTACTCAGGACAAATTGGACAACAACTTTCGTGGTTCAGTGTCTCCTTTTACCATTGTGAAATCAAAAAAATTGTTGCTAAAAGATAATTTTTGTGACTAAAAAGTTAAATGTTCATTTTTTCCTTCCATGTTGCTTCTGCTGCTGTGAAGCACCCGAAGGGTTAATAAACTTCTTGAATGTGGTTTTGTGCACCTTGAGGGGTGCAGTTTTTAGAATGGTGTCACTTTTGGGTATTTTCAGCCATATAGACCCCCTAAACTGACTTCAAATGTGAGGTGGTCCCTAAAAAAAATGGTTTTGTAAATTTCGTTGTAAAAATGAGAAATCGCTGGTCAAATTTTAACCCTTATAACTTCCTAGCAAAAAAAAAATTTTGTTTCCAAAATTGTGCTGATGTAAAGTATACATGTGGGAAATGTTATTTATTAACTATTTTGTGTCACATAACTCTCTGGTTTAACAGAATAAAAATTCAAATTGTGAAAATTGCGAAATTTTTAAAATTTTCGCCAAATTTCCGTTTTTATCACAAATAAACGCATAATTTATTGACCTAAATTTACCACTAACATGAAGCCCAATATGTCACGAAAAAACAATCTCAGAACCGCTAGGATCCGTTGAAGCGTTCCTGAGTTATTACCTCATAAAGGGACACTGGTCAGAATTGCAAAAAACGGCCAGGTCATTAAGGTCAAAATAGGCTGGGTCATGAAGGGGTTATTGGTCTCGTTCTTATCGCTAGCCATGTACGAGATAAGAGAAAAGTATTTTCTTTTTCTTCTGGAAACAGCACCACTTTAACACATGCAGATCACTTGAACTGAATTGAGATGCAGTACCAGAGACAGCCTATGGACAAGAGTGGCGCTGCTGCTGCTGCTGCTGGAGAAATAAAAAACTGGAGCAGCGGAGTGTATTTGAGACCACTGCTCCATTCACTTTTATGGGCCCAAGGGAGTGGTAGTCATTGAATGGAGTCGTGGACCAGGTGCAATAGAGCCTTGTAAGCGCTGCTTTTGCGGGGCAAACTGTGGTTCTAATTGATCACCTTTTGGCATACAAATGACTTATTGATCACATTTTATTCCATTTATTTAGAAGGTGAAGTAACATAAAAACTGCAATTCTGCCTTATTTAACCTTTTTGTGGTTTAAAAACTGATATTTGTATAGCCCCGATTTATGTGATTCCTTGATAACAATTATCTTTTTCTTTTTATTGTTTAGATTTTTTTTACATACTAACTAAAAAAAGTTTTAACTTCTATGTATTAAGTTTGTTTTTTTTTTACAAATATTTTTGAAAATTTTAATGAAATTCACGACCTAGCATCTGTTGATCAAGATAAGAGATAATTAATTGAAAACCAGCCTTTATTGAAATATATAAAAAAAAGATTAAATAAGGATCACAAAATGGCACGATTCATTTTAAGAATTCACCTACTAAGTTCGATAACCTTGGGGCAAATGTTAGGAGCTTGGTCGCCATGATAGCCCATTTGCATGCAACTATCATGTTACGAAGGGCCAAATGGACAACATGGAGAGTTTAACTGCTTAGATGCTGCAGTCGCAGCTGACTATGGCATTGAAGGGGTTTAATGGAAGTTTGAGTCATCTTCAAAAACTACAGTTGGCACCGACTACAAATTTTTAGTGAATTTAGGAGATATTCATGTAGGCTATATGTGCATCACATATAAGGAAGGGGTTATGTTTTTATTTCAGAATAGCGGGCCATTGGGCAAAAATAAGAGTGTGAACGGTGATGGTTCCCAGTTTACAATTTTGTCATTAATTACTATATCTATGGGTCTAGGTTAAGTGGCTTTCAAATAGGGTACATTCTACAAATGTTCTCCAGTAATGGACTACTGAGATCGATTAATTCCTTTAATTATCGTTCTACGGAAAGAGCCAGTCTGTTCCAGATATATGTAGGCACCATGACGTAGCGCACATAGTGGATATGTGAACTGATAGAGCTGTAGGCCTGTAAGGAAATGAAGATCAGACCTTACTTCTGCCATGGACAAGCCCATTGATGCGGCACATTTATTATCCATACCTGCCCTATGGCAGCAGCCGAATCCCCTCGCACCGCTATCCAGTCGCACATAACCGAGCCCGGGCTCACCTCTCCTGACTCCAGTGTTTCAGGCAGGCTGTATCCACAGGCATTGGCAGAAGGTAATTCTGTGTGGCAGAACAGTGTGCTGCGATCAAGACTCAGCTCAGGACTCGTGTAGGATTGGGGCATAATAGGCCAGTTATGAGACACATTTCTCAGGATATAGAAGCCAGTCTGCCTCTTTGTGTCTGTCCCTTCTCATCTCTGTCACACTCAATGCTGCATGATTAGAACTAGTAAAACGAAGAAGGCGTTCGTTTCCCAAACTGCTCACCGGCAGAGGGTTCTCAAGATGTGCCCACCCCGTATGGGTAGCGGAAGAAAATTCAGTCTGTTATTCTTCATAAAGGTTTATATTCATAGATAGGCAGTAGATGATATTAGGGGCCTTCCTTCACCTGGGGCAAAGAGTCTGCGGCTGTCTTACCCCATACGTGCCAACTTTTACTGTGTGAGGAGCGACACCCAAAATTTTACACATGACGATGTCCCCCTCCTGTGTCTCCTTTACCAATCCCCCCCCTCCCCGGAATGCCTAGTCTTTGACACCATCATCATGCACAAGGAAGTCATGGTTTCCCAAGACTTCATGAAGGTCTGCATATTATTCAGGAGACTCTCAGAAGATTTGGTAGCACTAGTAAGAGGATGCACTGCACAGGTGAGCGGCTCCTTATCACATGACAGACGCCGGCAGAACCTGTTAATTGCAGTTAATCAGCGCTAAGCAGGGCGCCTCGTTTCCCTTTGTGGTAATGGAGATGGCCTCTTCTCCAGTGATCCGCACACATCAGGAGCAGCAGAGGATTGTGACTGATTTGTACCAGCGTTCCAAGGCTAATAGGAACATCCTCACCCCTTATCTGTGAGCAGGCACCGCGGAAACTCATTGAAAATGCAATAATACATTACAGCAATACAGCCGAAGAGCTGAGAACAGCCTATCATGGTACAATTGAGCCCAACACAATTGCAGCTGCTGCAGAACCTCTTGATAATCTGACAGTAAATAGTGGGACGTAACCTACATCCTGAATCCCCAGGGTCCTTATGGCCTGGAAGGTTGTATAGGCACTTCCATTAACTGACCTGTCACCAAGGCCGCATTTTTGCAGTGTTTTTACTTGTAGTTTTTTCCCATTCAATGGAATAGGTGAAAAAGGAGGCAAAAACACTGAAAGAATTGACATGCTGTGGATTTAAAAAAAAAAACATTTTGAAGGTTCAAATCGGCGAGGAACAAATAATCAGCTTATGCCTGAGATGTTCCTTCATTTTGCTGGTGCTGTAAAGTGAAGCATCTTTTTACACTTGAAGAATGCGTAATGAGGTGCTATAGTTCAGCTCCGAACTGCAGCACCCTGGCACAACCGCTACACAACCGCTCTGTTCACTGTTTACATCTTGATTCCACCAGAGTTGGGGATGCCTGGTATTGGACCCCAATCTATCGGATAATTATGACCTAGCCAAGCTCTGTAAAGAATAGTGAGAGAATGAGTCCCTTATACATCCTGGGTTGTGGGGGTGTTAACATGCACAACTGGGGGCTTATTTTCTTTATAGGTATAGCAAAAATGGGGATATTAAAACTTAACGTTTAGTAGGTATATTCAAATACCAAAAAGCAAATGAAAACCGTGCGTATACACAAGTGCCCTGAACCAGTGACACTGCAGCAACCAGGAGATCTGGTGGATGATGAATTTAGCTCCCCTGATGAGTCCACATGGGTGAAACGCGTCGGGTATCGTTAAAGACTTGACACTATCCTTCACACTAGTGGCAGAGTGTTGAACTAGGGATAATCCCTGGCCAAATGGGTGAGATCAAGCCTTTTTTTTACATATTGATACCTAAAAATGTTGGTGTCTTTAAGAATATTTTTCTGCACACTTATGATTTAAAGGGAGAAAGCATGATCCCGAAAATCCTCTGATATATATGGTGAGCATAAGAAGCACAATTTACTACACTGGGAGATACATACAGCCCACTCATTTGCTTGTGTACCTACACAGAATATTTAGGGGTCTGGCGTGCATAAATGATCACATACATGACTCTTCTCCGCCATACATTGTGATCTCATTCTGGTGTGTATCCCCCACCCCCTAGCACTGTGTTTACTTGATATACCATTATAAATGCACTAAGACCACTTTCATCATGCGATCCTGAAATCTGACAGGTCTGAACCACCATAAGGATCCTGTTGTGAATTCTGTGGCAGAGCTCCCTCCTGTGGTCACAAGTGGTACTTCGGCTGATTCTCTCTGTGAGCTTCCGTTGGTGGAGGAAAGTGGTACTGCGGCTTCTGAGTTTCCTTCCTCAGGTGATGTGGTGAAGTCGTTAGGTGCTGCTCTATTTAACTCCACCTAGTGCTTTGATCCTGGCCTCCAGTCAATGTTCTAGTATTGGACCTGTTTCCTCCTGGATCGTTCCTGTGGCCTGCTGCTCTGCATAGCTAAGTTCCGCTTTGCTATTTTGTTTGCTGTTTTTTCTGTCCAGCTTGTCTATTTGTTTTTTCCTGCTTGCTGGAAGCTCTGGGACGCAGAGGGTGTACCTCCGTGCCGTTAGTTCGGTACGGAGGGTCTTTTTGCCCCCTTTGCATGGTTTTTGTAGGGTTTTGTGTTGACCGCAAAGTTACCTTTCCTATCCTCGCTCTGTTCAGAAAGTCGGGCCTCACTTTGCTAAATCTATTTCATCTCTACGTTTGTCTTTTCATCTTAACTCACAGTCATTATATGTGGGGGCTGCCTTTTCCTTTGGGGTATTTCTCTGAGGCAAGGTAGGCTTATTTTCTATCTTCAGGTTAGCTAGTTTCTCAGGCTGTGCCGAGTTGCATAGGGAGCGTTAGGCGCAATCCACGGCTGCCTCTAGTGTGGTTGGAGAGGATTAGGGATTGCGGTCAGCAGAGTTCCCACGTCTCAGAGCTCGTTCTATGTTTTTGGGTTAGTGTCAGGTCACTGTATGTGTTCTGACCTCTATGTCCATTGTGGTACTGAATTACATTTCACAACAGTACTGGAGGCCCAAAGTACTAATGATTCTCAATAGAGGGAAAAAAGAAGTTCTGAGACCATTTTTTTTCTCTGCACTGTGTTTTGCCTTTTTTTTCCCCTAGACATTTGGGTGGTTCAGGACACAGGTGTAGCGATGGACATTAAAGGTCTGTCTTCATGTGTGGATCAGCTCACGGCAAGAGTACAAAATATTCAAGACTTTGTGGTTCAGAATTCTATGTTAGAACCGAGAATTCCTATTCCTGATTTGTTTTTTGGAGATAGAACTAAATTTCTGAGTTTCAAAAATAATTGTAAACTATTTCTGGCTTTGAAACCTCACTCCTCTGGTGACCCAGTTCAACAAGTTAGGATCATTATTTCTTTTTTACGTGGCGACCCTCAGGACTGGGCATTTTCTCTTGCGTCAGGAGATCCTGCATTAAGTAATATCGATGCGTTTTTCCTGGCGCTCGGATTGCTGTACGATGAACCTAATTCAGTGGATCAGGCAGAGAAAAATTTGCTGGCTCTGTGTCAGGGTCAGCATGAGATAGAGGTATATTGTCAGAAATTTAGGAAGTGGTCCGTACTCACTCAATGGAATGAAGGTGCGCTCGCAGCTATTTTCAGAAAAGGTCTCTCTGAAGCCCTTAAGGATGTCATTGTGGGATTTCCTATGCCTGCTGGTCTGAATGAGTCTATGTCTTTAGCCATTCAGATCGGTCGACGCTTGCGTGAGCGTAAATCTGTGCACCATTTGGCGGTATTACCTGAGCTTAAACCTGAGCCTATGCAGTGCGATAGGATTTTAACCAGAGTTGAACGGCAAGAACACAGACGTCTGAATGGGCCGTGTTTCTACTGTGGTGATTCCACTCATGCTATCTCTGATTGTCCTAAGCGCACTAAGCGGTTCGCTAGGTCTGCCACCATTGGTACGGTACAGTCAAAATTTCTTCTGTCCGTTACCTTGATCTGCTCTTTGTCATCGTATTCTGTCATGGCATTTGTGGATTCAGGCGCTGCCCTGAATTTGATGGACTTGGAGTATGCTAGGCGTTGTGGGTTTTTCTTGGAGCCCTTGCAGTGTCCTATTCCATTGAGAGGAATTGATCCTACGCCTTTGGCCAAGAATAAGCCTCAGTACTGGACCCAGCTGACCATGTGCATGGCTCCTGCACATCAGGAGGTTATTCGCTTTCTGGTGTTGCATAATCTGCATGATGTGGTCGTGTTGGTGTTGCCATGGCTACAAGTCCATAATCCAGTATCCAGTATTAGATTGGAAATCCATGTCTGTGTCCAGCTGGGGTTGTCAGGGGGTACATAGTGATGTCCCATTTCTGACTATTTCGTCATCCACCCCTTCTGAGGTTCCAGAGTTCTTGTCTGATTACCGGGATGTATTTGATGAGCCCAAGTCGATACCCTACCTCCGCATAGGGATTGTGATTGTGCTATCGATTTGATTCCTGGTAGTAAATTCCCAAAAGGTCGACTGTTTAATTTATCTGTGCCTGAGCACGCCGCTATGCGGAGTTATGTGAAGGAGTCCTTGGAGAAGGGGCATATTCGCCCGTCATCGTCGCCATTAGGAGCAGGGTTCTTTTGTGTAGCCAAGAAGGATGGTTCACTGAGACCTTGTATAGATTACCGCCTTCTAAATAAGATCACGGTTAAATTTCAGTACCCCTTGCCGTTGTTATCTGATTTGTTTGCTCGGATTAAGGGGGCTAGTTGGTTCACCAAGATAGATCTTCGTGGTGCGTATAATCTTGTGCGTATTAAGCGAGGCGATGAATGGAAAACTGCATTTAATACGCCCGGGGGCCATTTTGAGTATCTAGTAATGCCATTCGGACTTGCCAATGCTCCATCAGTGTTTCAGTCCTTTATGCATGACATCTTCCGAGAGTACCTGGATCAATTCCTGATTGTGTACTTGGATGACATTTTGATCTTCTCGGATGATTGGGAGTCTCATGTGAAGCAGGTCAGAACGGTGTTTCAGGTCCTGCGTGCTAATTCTTTGTTTCTGAAGGGATCAAAGTGTCTCTTTGGTGTTCAGAAGGTTTCATTTTTGGGGTTCATCTTTTCCCCTTCTACTATCGAGATGGACCCTGTTAAGGTCCAAGCCATCCATGATTGGACTCAGCCGACATCTCTGAAAAGTCTGCAAAAGTTCCTGGGCTTTGCTAATTTTTATCGTCGCTTCATCTGCAGTTTTTCTAGCATTGCTAAACCATTGACCGATTTGACCAAGAAGGGTGCTGATGTGGTCAATTGGTCTTCTGCTGCTGTGGAAGCTTTTCAAGAGTTGAAGCGTCGTTTTTCTTCTGCCCCTGTGTTGTGTCAACCAGATGTTTCGCTTCCGTTCCAGGTCGAGGTTGATGCTTCTGAGATTGGAGCAGGGGCTGTTTTGTCGCAGAGAAGTTCTGATTGCTCGGTGATGAAACCATGCGCCTTCTTTTCCAGGAAGTTTTCGCCTGCTGAGCGAAATTATGATGTGGGCAATCGAGAGTTGCTGGCCATGAAGTGGGCATTCGAGGAGTGGCGTCATTGGCTTGAAGGAGCTAAGCATCGCGTGGTGGTCTTGACTGATCATAAGAACTTGACTTATCTCAAGTCTGCCAAGCGGTTGAATCCTAGACAGGCTCGTTGGTCGCTGTTTTTTGCCCGTTTTGACTTTGTGATTTCGTACCTTCCGGGCTCTAAAAATGTGAAGGCGGAAGCTCTGTCTAGGAGTTTTGTGCCCGACTCTCCGGGTTTATCTGAGCCGGCGGGTATCCTCAAAGAGGGAGTAATTGTGTCTGCCATCTCCCCTGATTTGCGGCGGGTGCTGCAAAAATTTCAGGCTAATAAACCTGATCGTTGCCCAGCGGAGAAACTGTTTGTCCCTGATAGGTGGACGAATAAAGTTATCTCTGAGGTTCATTGTTCGGTGTTGGCTGGTCATCCTGGAATCTTTGGTACCAGAGAGTTAGTGGCTAGATCCTTTTGGTGGCCATCTCTGTCGCGGGATGTGCGTACTTTTGTGCAGTCCTGTGGGATTTGTGCTTGGGCTAAGCCCTGCTGTTCTCGTGCCAGTGGGTTGCTTTTGCCCTTGCCGGTCCCGAAGAGGCCTTGGACACATATCTCTATGGATTTTATTTCAGATCTTCCTGTCTCTCAAAAGATGTCAGTCATTTGGGTGGTCTGTGATCGCTTCTCTAAGATGGTCCATTTGGTACCCTTGTCTAAATTACCTTCCTCCTCTGATTTGGTGCCATTGTTCTTCCAGCATGTGGTTCGTTTACATGGCATTCCAGAGAATATCGTTTCTGACAGAGGTTCCCAGTTTGTTTCGAGGTTTTGGCGAGCCTTTTGTGGTAGGATGGGCATTGACTTGTCTTTTTCCTCGGCTTTCCATCCTCAGACTAATGGCCAGACCGAACGAACCAATCAGACCTTGGAAACATATCTGAGATGCTTTGTTTCTGCTGATCAGGATGACTGGGTGTCCTTTTTGCCTTTGGCTGAGTTCGCCCTTAATAATCGGGCCAGCTCGGCTACCTTGATTTCGCCGTTTTTCTGCAACTGCAACTCTGTGTTCCATCCTTGTTTCTCTTCAGGGCAGGTTGAGTCTTCGGACTGTCCTGGTGTGGATACTGTGGTGGACAGGTTGCAGCAGATTTGGACTCATGTAGTGGACAATTTGACCTTGTCCCAGGAGAAGGCTCAACGTTTCGCTAATCGCAGACGCTGTGTGGGTCCCCGACTTCGTGTTGGGCATTTGGTTTGGTTATCTTCTCATCATATTCCTATGAAGGTTTCCTCTCCTAAGTTTAAACCTCGTTTCATTGGTCCGTATAGGATTTCTGAGGTTCTTAATCCTGTGTCTTTTCGTCTGACCCTTCCAGATTCTTTTTCCATACATAATGTATTCCATAGGTCATTGTTGCGGAGATACGTGGCACCTATGGTTCCATCTGTTGATCCTCCTGCCCCGGTTTTGGTGGAGGGGGAGTTGGAGTATATTGTGGAGAAGATTTTGGATTCTCGTGTTTCAAGACGGAAACTCCAGTATTTGGTTAAGTGGAAGGGTTATGCTCAGGAAGATAATTCCTGGGTCTTTGCCTCTGATGTCCATGCTCCCGATCTTGTTCGTGCCTTTCATATGGCTCATCCTGGTCGTCCTGGGGGCTCTGGTGAGGGTTCGGTGACCCCTCCTCAAGGGGGGGGGGTACTGTTGTGAATTCTGTGGCAGAGCTCCCTCCTGTGGTCACAAGTGGTACTTCGGCTGATTCTCTCTGTGAGCTTCCGTTGGTGGAGGAAAGTGGTACTGCGGCTTCTGAGTTTCCTTCCTCAGGTGATGTGGTGAAGTCGTTAGGTGCTGCTCTATTTAACTCCACCTAGTGCTTTGATCCTGGCCTCCAGTCAATGTTCTAGTATTGGACCTGTTTCCTCCTGGATCGTTCCTGTGGCCTGCTGCTCTGCATAGCTAAGTTCCGCTTTGCTATTTTGTTTGCTGTTTTTTCTGTCCAGCTTGTCTATTTGTTTTTTCCTGCTTGCTGGAAGCTCTGGGACGCAGAGGGTGTACCTCCGTGCCGTTAGTTCGGTACGGAGGGTCTTTTTGCCCCCTTTGCGTGGTTTTTGTAGGGTTTTGTGTTGACCGCAAAGTTACCTTTCCTATCCTCGCTCTGTTCAGAAAGTCAGGCCTCACTTTGCTAAATCTATTTCATCTCTACGTTTGTCTTTTCATCTTAACTCACAGTCATTATATGTGGGGGCTGCCTTTTCCTTTGGGGTATTTCTCTGAGGCAAGGTAGGCTTATTTTCTATCTTCAGGTTAGCTAGTTTCTCAGGCTGTGCCGAGTTGCATAGGGAGCGTTAGGCGCAATCCACGGCTGCCTCTAGTGTGGTTGGAGAGGATTAGGGATTGCGGTCAGCAGAGTTCCCACGTCTCAGAGCTCGTTCTATGTTTTTGGGTTATTGTCAGGTCACTGTACAGGTCCTTCTCAAAAAATTAGCATATAGTGTTAAATTTCATTATTTACCATAATGTAATGATTACAATTAAACTTTCATATATTATAGATTCTTTATCCACCAACTGAAATTTGTCAGGTCTTTTATTGTTTTAATACTGATGATTTTGGCATACAACTCCTGATAACCCAAAAAACCTGTCTCAAAAAATTAGCATATCAAGAAAAGGTTCTCTAAACGACCTATTACCCTAATATTCTGAATCAACTAATTAACTCTAAACACATGCAAAAGATACCTGAGGCTTTTATAAACTCCCTGCCTGGTTCATTACTCAAAACCCCCATCATGGGTAAGACTAGCGACCTGACAGATGTCAAGAAGGCCATCATTGACACCCTCAAGCAAGAGGGTAAGACCCAGAAAGAAATTTCTCAACAAATAGGCTGTTCCCAGAGTGCTGTATCAAGGCACCTCAATGTTGTTGTCTGTTGGAAGGAAACAATGTGGCAGAAAACGCTGTACAACGAGAAGAGGAGACCGGACCCTGAGGAAGATTGTGGAGAAGGACCGATTCCAGACCTTGGGGAACCTGAGGAAGCAGGCGTGTGCAGGAAATTGGCTACAGGTGCCGCATTCCCCAGGTAAAGCCACTTTTGAACCATAAACAGTGGCAGAGGCACCTGACCTGGGCTACAGAGAAGCAGCACTGGACTGTTGCTAAGTGGTCCCAAGTACTTTTTTCTGATGAAAGCAAATTTTGCATGTCATTCGGAAATCAAGGTGCCAGAGTCTGGAGGAAGACTGGGGAGAAGGAAATGCCAAAATGCCTGAAGTCCAGTGTCAAGTACCCACAGTCAGTGATGGTGTGGGGTGCCATGTCAGCTGCTGGTGTTGGTCCACTGTGTTTCATCAAGAGCAGGGTCAATGCAGCTAGCTATCAGGAGATTTGCTTTATGGAGATGAAGATTTCATTTTTCAGCACGACCTGGCACCTGCTCACAGTGCCAAAACCACTGGTAAATGGTTTACTGACCATGGTATTACTGTGCTCAATTGGCCTGCCAACTCTCCTGACCTGAACCCCATAGAGAATCTGTGGGATATTGTGAAGAGAAAGTTGAGAGACGCAAGACCCAACACTCTGGATGAGCTTAAGGCCGCTATTGAAGCATCCTGGGCCTCCATAACATCTCAGCAGTGTCACAGGCTGATTGCCTCCATGCCACGCCGCATTGAAGCAGTCATTTCTGCCAAAGGATTCCCGACCAAGTATTGAGCGCATAACTGAACATTATTATTTGATGGGTTTTTTTGTTTGTTATTAAAAAACACTTTTATTTGATTGGATGGGTGAAATATGCTAATTTATTGAGACAGGTTTTTTGGGTTATCAGGAGTTGTATGCCAAAATCATCAGTATTAAAACAATAAAAGACCTGACAAATTTCAGTTGGTGGATAATGAATCTATAATATATGAAAGTTTAATTGTAATCATTACATTATGGTAAATAATGAAATTTAACACTATATGCTAATTTTTTGAGAAGGACCTGTATGTGTTCTGACCTCTATGTCCATTGTGGTACTGAATTACCTTTCACAACAGGATCCCAGATGAGTGTATGGTTAAAATAAGTGCCTTAAAAAGGGGTAAAAAAATAAGGTAGCAGCTAATAATGTATCTGAGAATATAGCGGTATTCAAGTATTATGTCCTATATTGATTTTGGACTGTGTCTTAGACTCTTTAGATACTATACACCCCACTATAATTGGTTTAGGCCACTTGTGTATATACGTGGTTTTCGTTTGCTTTTTGGAATTTTAATATACCTATAAAAGGTTAAGTTGTATTATCCCCAATTTTGCTATACCTGTGATTATACTGATGGGCGATGTATAATCCCCCGGGGTGAATACTTATTTTGTTTGCCTTTCTACTGTCCTAAGATGTCATTGTAAAAAAAACAACTTCAAATACACGAACTAAAGGGGTTATGCCAAGATTACATGTATCTGCAGGATAGCTAATAACTTGCTGATCAAAACTCTAAGACCCCCACGATCACAAGAACAGATCCCCCATTTGAGTGAAGTGGTCTTTGAGCGTTCACAGTCAATGGGACTGTTGGACACAACAGAGTACAGTCAGCCCAGCAGTAAGCAGGACTTTCTTAGAGCTTTGTGTTGTTTTTTCTGTTCGTACACCCTTTTTATCCAGGCAATGTAATATTCCATTATGTCTACACTGGTGAGTCTGACAATCTTTCCAAGTATTAGCGTTTCAGCTGCGAAATGCGCCAGCCCATGCATGTCCTCTCTTACACACCAGGACCTCGTGTATAATATGTTCTGCTACCATTGAGATAAACACATAAATTAAGAGCTTGCCCTTGTAACAAGCTTCCTGCCATCACTTCCTTCAAAAGAAAATTACCACTGATTAGATTTTGGGTTACAATAAAACACACACACAGACCCGTTTTACTAGCAATCTAAGGGTCATTACTCATTACTTTTCAATTTCTTTCTGTAAAACAAAATAAGCGAACATCCTGCATTTGAATCAGACGTCAGGAGTGAAAAATTAGTGTTTTTAAAAAAAGAGGAAAAAAAACAAAAACGTGATTATGTGGCTTGATCTATTTATTGCTAGCTTATTTGTCATGCGCTGCCACTGAGGAGAGATGGCTGGGAACGAGCAGCGGGGTGCGGCTCCTGGTAACAGGCAGGAGGATTTCTTGTAACTGTGAGTCAGCGAGCCCAAAGCTTCATCGTTAGGCACGCTGGTGTATCATACGACTAATAAGATCGACTTCACGTTTTTATTTTGGGGACAAATTTGCTCAAAATAAAGAAACTATCCTCAACTTCTGCTTAGATTTTATTGGTATTTTGGTATTTTTACATGCATAGTCAAAGAAAATCTTGGGCCCCTATAGGCAGTGCACAGGGCAGACATTAAAATATCTTGGTCCCAATAAAGTGCAATAATCAGGGCCGTATGTGACTCTTTCAGAATGAATTCTATTTTCCTGGTCCACGGATAGGATACACAAGGATATCTTGCCTCCACATGCAAAAAACCATGTCAATAACGAATCACAAATGCATATATTTTATGCTGCGTTCTTCCTGCGAACACAGTATTTGCAAAATTGATAAATACTGCAAAGTAAAAATGTATTTAAAGATGCAGTGACATGTAAAAATTTGAGCACCCCTGGTCAAAATTACTGTTATTGAGAACAGTTAAGCAAGTTGAAGATGAAATGATCTCTAAAAGGCCTAATGTTAAAGATGACACACTTCCTTTGTATTCTAGATATATATTTTCAGTTTTTGTTTGAATGATTTTCATTCATTCTTCCTTGGAAAATTCTTCCAGTTCTGTGAGACTCTTGGGTCGTCTTGCATGCACTGCTATTTTGAGGTCTAGCCACAGATTTTCAATGATGTTGAGATAAGGGGACTATGAGGGCCATTGTAAAACCTTCAGATTGCGCCTTTAGAAGTTGTTTATTGTGGATTTTGATGTGTGTTTAGGATCATTATCCATATGTAGAAGCCATCATCTTTTCAACTTCAGCTTCTTTTTACAGATGGTGTTTTGTTGCACCAAGAATTTGTTGAAATTTCATTGAATCCATTCTTCCTTGTACCCGTGAAATGTCACTGGCTGCATCACAACCCCAAAGCATGATTGATCCACCCCCATTTTTAATAGTTGTCGAGATGTTATTTTCCTGAAATTCAGTGCCCTATTGAATGTATACTCTTGTCGGTATAATAAAGCCCTTTTTTCTCCAGACATACCTTTGATCACTGTGGCCAAATAATTCTATATGAATCTCATCGTTCCAGAAAAAACACCAAAAGCAGGCAAAGATGCTTACCTGTCTAAATAGGCCTCAGTACAAATGCACAAGCAGGGTGCAGCAGACCCAAACAAAATAGCAAATGCATAGGTGCAATACCTAATGAAACAGCCAGCCTTCAATAAGGGTTTGGCTGTGTGGTACACCAATGCACTAAGATAAAATACTCTGTATGTGGCGTGTTCACACAAGGAATACAAAGCGTCTGGCTACAGCCTATTAATGACGCCCCTTTGCCTCAAAACTACTGGAACAACATGTCCATATTGAACTGTCCTCCCATCTATCTTCCTGCTCCTCCTTCGACCGCTTTCAATCAGGCTTCCGGTCACACCACTCCACTGAAACTGCCCTAACTAAGGTCACCAATGACCTATTAACCGCCAAGAGCAAGCGACACTACTCTGTCCTCCTCCTCCTGGACCTGTCCTCTGCCTTTGACACAGTGGACCATTCCCTGCTGCTGCAGACCCTCTCATCCCTTGGCATCACAGAATTGGCCCTATCCTGGATCTCATCATACCTAACTGACCGTACATTCAGCGTCTCCCACTCACACACCACCTCCTCACCTCGCCCCCTATCTGTCGGAGTCCCGCAAGGTTCAGTTCTAGGACCCCTGCTCTTCTCCATCTACACCTTTGGCCTGGGACAGCTCATAGAATCTCACGGCTTTCAGTATCATCTCTATGCTGACGACACACAGATCTACATCTCTGGACCAGATATCACCTCCCTACTAACCAGAATCCCTCAATGTCTGTCTGCTATTTCATCCTTCTTCTCCACTAGATTTCTAAAACTTAACATGGACAAAACAGAATTCATCATCTTTCCCCCATCTCACGCGATCTCCCCAACGAACCTATCCATTACAGTAAACGGCTGCCCACTCTCCCCAGTCCCACAAGCCCGCTGTCTCGGGGTAATCCTTGACACTGATCTCTCCTTTAAACCACATATCCAAACCCTTTCCACTTCCTGCCGCCTCCAACTCAAAAATATTTCACGGATCCGCACATTCCTAAACCAAGAATCTGCAAAAACCCTAGTCCATGCCCCCATCATCTCCCGCCTTGACTACTGTAACCTCCTGCTCTGTGGCCTCCCCTCTAACACTCTTGCACCCCTCCAATCTATTCTAAACTCTGCTGCCCGACTAATCCACCTATCCCCCCGCTATTCCCCGGCCTCTCCCCTCTGTCAATCCCTGCACTGGCTCCCCATCACCCAGAGACTCCAGTACAAAAGCCTAACCATGACATATAAAGCCATCCACAACCTGTCTCCTCCATACATCTGTGACCTCGTCTCCCGGTACTTTCCTGCACGCAACCTCCGATCCTCACAAGATCTCCTTCTCTACTCCCCTATTATCTCCTCTTCCCACAATCGCATACAAGATTTCTCTCGTGCATCCCCCCTACTCTGGAATGCTCTACCACAACATATCAGACTCTCGCCTACCATCGAAACCTTCAAAAAGAACCTGAAGACCCACCTCTTCCGACAAGCCTACAACCTGCAGTAACCACCGATTGACCAAACCGCTGCACGGCCAGCTCTACCCTCACCTACTGTATCCTCACCCATCCCTTGCAGATTGTGAGCCCTCGCGGGCAGGGTCCTCTCTCCTCCTGTACCAGTTGTGACTTGTATTTTTCAAGATTATTGTACTTGTTTTATTATGTATACCCCTCCTCACATGTAAAGCGCCATGGAATAAATGGCGCTATAATAATAAATAATAATAATAATAATAATAATAATAATAATATGGCGGGCTGCCCAGTGCTAAAATGCATCCCGTGCGAACAGAGGCCACAGTGTACAGAACAATTTGGGCCCAGCTGCACCCTGCAAAAAATATACGTGCAAAAAAAACATATAAATATATGTAAGGTATTAGTTGATATTAGGGCCATAATATGGAAGCTGGCAACCCACGCCAAGGGTCCTTACGTATTGCCAGTCCTACTCTAACATGAAAAACACCAAAAAAGGACACATTCAAGAAAAAACACCAAAAGCAGGCAAAGATGCTAACCTGTCTAATAGGCCTCAATACAAATGCACAAGCAGGGTGCAGTGGACCCAAACAAAATAGCAAATGCACAGGTGCAATACCTAATGAAACAGCCAGCCTTCAATAAGGGTTTGGCCGTGTGGTACACCAATGCACTAAGATAAAATACTCTATACTATATGAATCTCATCGTTCCACAGGACTTGATTCCAAAATGCATCAGGCTTGTTTGGATGCTCTTTTACATACTTCTGACACTGAATTTTATGGTGAGGATGCAGGAGAAGTTTTGTTCTGATGACTCTTCCATGAAGGCCATATTTATGCAGGTGTTTCTGAACAGTAGAACAATGTACCACACTCCAAAATTCTGTTAAATCTTTCTGAAGGTCTTTTGCAGTCAAGTTGGGGTTCTGATTTACCTCTCTAGCAATCCTACAAGTTGCTGTCACTGAAATTTTGCTTGGTCTTCCAGACCTTATCTTGACCTCCACTGTTCCTGTTAACTGCCATTTTTTAATTGCATTTTGAATTGAGGAAAGGGCAACTTGAAAATGCTTTGCTATATTCTTATATCCTTCTCCCACTTCCTGGGCCTGCACCATTTTCATTTTCAGAGTGCTAGGCAGCTGCTTAGAAGAACCTATGGCTGCTGTTTTTTGCACAAGGTTAGAGGAGGCTGGGTTTTTATAAAGCTGGGAAATTTGCGTCACCTGACCTTTCCTAATGATGATAGTGAACAAGTAATAACCCTAACAGGCTAATTAAGGTATAAAACCTTGGTCAAAGTTATCTGAGCACACCAATCTCCAAGGTTGCACAAACTTTTGCATCGGCAAATTTTCTTTTTGTAATTTTTAGAATGTAAAATATTATATGTATATATATATATACATATATATATATATATATATATCTATACACACACACCGTATTTTTCAAACTATAAGACTATAAGACACACCAGACCATAATACGCACCCCAAATTTTCAGAAGGAAAATAGGGGAAGAGAAAGAATGTGTCAAATGGGGGTCTTTCTTACAGTCAGAATTCAGGTTACCAAGCAAGGGATCGGCACAGGTGGAGGAGTGGTCACAGGGGTCGTTTGGTGGTCCAGGCTGGTGCGGTGGCCTCCGGAAAATCCCATCCCAAGCTGGTGCGGTGGTGGCAGCTCTGTGCTGGGGCAGGAGTGGTGGCTCTGTGCTGGGGCAGGGGTGGTGGCTCTGTGCTGGGGCAGGGGCTCTGTGCTGGGGCTCTGTGCTGGGGCTGGGGCTCTGTGCTGGGGCTCTGTGCTGGTTCAGGGGCTCTGTACTGGGGTACAGTGCTGGGCAGGGGCTCTGTGTTGGGGCTCTGTGCTGAGGCTTTGTGCTGGGGCAGGAGGGCTGTGCTCCAGAGCAGGGGCTGTGGTCAGGTGCAGTGGCAGCGGCTCTCTGTGGGGGGCTTCGCCATCATTTCGTCAAAGCACGGAGGCCCCCGCACATCCGTTGCTGCCATGTTGCGGTGACCTACGGGAGCATGGCCGGCTGCCAGGTCAGGGGTGGCGCATGCTCAGATTCAAATCTCGGTAACTAGATCTCGTCACGGGCTTTGACGAAATGCTGGCGGAGCCCCACACGGAGCACAGAGAGCCGCTGTCACTACCCTGGAGTACAGCCCGCCACCACCACCCCACAGAGCCCCGCCGCACCGCCACAGCCGCAGGATTTGTAAGTATATTGCAACCATGAGACACCGCCCCCCATTTCCCTCCAAAATTTTGGGGGAAAATAGAGTGCATCTTATGGTCCAAAAAAAAACGTTATATATGTATATATACAGTATTTAATTTTTTTCCTCTAAAATACAAAAGGAATTGTATTTAACTTTAGGCCTTTTAGAGATAATTTTCACTTAACTGTTCACAATAACAGTAATTTTGACCTGAGATGCCCAAACTTTTACATGCCACTGCAGAAATGTTAATAGTTTATTTTTATCAATTAAATTGCAAAGTGAACAACTTGAACAGCACATCTTGAAACCCCAATCTGCTTTGAAATCTTTGCAAGGGACAGACATTGCTGATGCGGTATAACTACCATGTGTCTTGTTGCTGGCTCAGTCTTGCCATGGTGTATGATCTATGACATGAAACCGTCCCCCACAGCCTCACCTTTATTGTAGAGTTTGGCTGTTCTTCACTCAGTTTTATGCCTCCTACACTGTATTTTTTTTTAAGTTAATGAACGTGTTTAAACCTACATAAAAATGATGAATATTTGGAAGGATGTTTGGTAGAATTGGTTACTCACACACCTGAGTGTAATCCTACAAAATCCCTGATTTTTTGTAAGTGTTCCTAGTGATGCAGTTTTGAAAGTAAGGCGCAGTCACGCCAGATATTGATGGCATTTAGATTTATTCTTTTGCTCGTTCACTTCACTAATTGCTAGTTTTTCTACACCTGCTGAAACCTTTAGCACAGTACTGTACATATAGACACAGGCTTGGACTGGCCAACAGGAGAATCCTCCGGGGGCCCCTGTACAAGAGTGGCCACCACCTCTTATATGAGCAGTACTTGCCACTTTATACTTGAATCACTGTGTACAGACAAAGGCGGCATCTTACTCATTTAACAATCTACCCGGTTCATTGCTATATAATTCTGTGATTGAGGATAATGTCACATTTGCATGTAGCTGAAAAGAGGAGCCCTGGAGTGGGTTACTAGTGGGCCCTTGGCTCTCCAGTCTGACGGTGTGTACACACACGCATATATACTGTATATATACATATATTCCCCACCACGCAGCAGCTTTTTTAAAGGGACACTGTCACCTGAATTTGGAGGGAACAATCTTCAGCCATGGAGGCGGGGTTTTTGGGTGTTTGATTCACCCTTTCCTTACCCGCTGGCTGCATGCTGGCTGCAATATTGGATTGAAGTTCATTCTCTGTCCTCCATAGTACACGCCTGCGCAAGGCAAGATTGCCTTGTGCAGGCATGTACTACGGAGGACAGAGAATGAACTTCAATCCAATTTTGCAGCCAGCATGCAGCCAGCGGGTAAGGAAAGGGTGAATCAAACACCCAAAAACCCCGCCTCCATGGCTGAAGATTGTTCCCTCCAAATTCAGGTGACAGTGTCCCTTTAAGGCAATTTAAGATATTGAAAGAATGTCAAAGCTCACAACTCAGCAATAAAAATAGGGAGAGAAAGCCCTAAGACCTACTATCTAATTGTCTAAGGGTCACTTCCATCTGTCTGTCTGTCCTTTGGTCTGTAACGGTTATTCGTTCGCTGATTGGTCTCGGCAGCTGCCTGTCATGGCTGCCGCGACCAAACAGCGACGCGCACAGTCCGGAAGAAAATGGCCGCTCCTTACTCCCCGCACTGACTGCCCGGCGCCCGCATACACCCCTCCGCTCACCGCTCACACAGGGTTAATGCCGGCGGTAACGGACCGCGTTATGCCACGGGTAACGCACTCCGTTACTGCTGCTATTAACCTTGTGTGACCAAGTTTTTTACTATTGACGCGGCCTATGCAGCGCCAATAGTAAAAACATCTAATGTTAAAAATAATTTAAAAAATAAAAAACGATTATATACTCACCTACGCCGCCTTTCCCACTCCTCGCAATGCAACCGCCACATTCCGTTGGCACAGATGGTCTGGCAGTAGGAGCTGCCGTGACGTCACGGTCATGTGACCGCGACGTCATCACAGGCCCTGCGCGAGCAGGCTGGGACCGGAACCTGCCGCCTGTACCTCGCACAGGCGACAGAACTACAAGTATGTGAGTATGTTAGAATTACAAGGGGCCCTCGGATTGGAAGGTGAGTATGTTTATTTTTTATTTTTTAACCTGTAACATACGTGGCTGGGCAATATACTATGTGGCTGGGCAATATACTACGTGGCTCTGTGCTGTATACTATGTCACTGGGCAATATACTACATGGCTGGGCAATATACTACATGGCTGGGCAATATACTACGTCGCTGGGCAATATACTACATGGCTGTGCAATATACTACGTCGCTGGGCAATATACTACGTGGCTGGGCAATGTACTACGTGACTGGGCAATATACTACGTGGCTGGGCAGTATACTACGTCGCTGGGCAATATACTACATGGCTGGGCAATATACTACGTGGCTGGGCAATATACTATATGGCTGGGCAATATACTACATGGCTGGGCAATATACTACGTCGCTGGGCAATATACTACGCCGCTGGGCAATATACTACGTGGCTGGGCAATATACTACGTGGTTCTGTGCTGTATACTACGTCACTGGGCAATATACTACGTAATATACTACGTGTCTGACCAATATACTACGTGGACTGTGCAATATACTACGTGGACATGCATATTCTAGAATACCCGATGCGTTAGAATCGGGCCACCATCTAGTATTTGATAAATACCGTACTCCACACAGTAATGTATTGTACAACTACATCAGTGAATAAGATAAAGAATGTAGTAGTCTACAAGATTCAATTAATAGTGGAGAGACAGGATAGGTGACAGACTCCATACTATGGAGGAGCTGCATCTGTCCTGCCACATATGAATTACAATTAGACATTATTATTGTTAATTTTTAGTGCACTAAAAAGCAGCAGCAAGCCAGCAAAGAATTTTTTTTTACAGTTAAAAAATAATCTGAAACCAGTGTCAGTGAGACTTTTACGGTGCTGCTTTTCTCCAGCAACTGTACTGAAGTTTTGAATGTCTTGTGTAATCTTTTCTGCGAGAGGGAGGAATACAAATTAAAATGATCCAAAATCCAATAATTTATATGCCACTGTCTTCTTCACAAAGTGTGGGTATCGGAAAAAATTAAACTTTTACATATCTGGTTTACTAATCAAATTTTTCATCCGCACACCAATACAGTGCCCTGTTGCAGGTGTTGGCTTTTTGGATATGTAACTACCTAGCATTTCCTATTACGGTATGTCATTTTTGGGAAGGGTGTAGACGTTTGTTAACCCCTTAGTGACAGAGCCAATTTGGTACTTAACGACCGAGCCAATTTTTGCAATTCTGACCACTGTCACTTTATGAGGTTATAACTCTGGAACGCTTCAACGGATCCCGCTGATTCTGACATTGTTTTTTCGTGACATATTGTACTTCATGTTAGTGGTAACATTTCTTCGATATTACTTGCGATTATTTATGAAAAAAACGGAAATATGGCGAAAATTTTTAAAATTTAGCAATTTTCAAACTTTGTATTTTTATGCCCTTAAATCAGAGAGATATGTCATGAAAAATAGTTAATAAATAACATTTCCCACATGTCTACTTTACATCAGCACAATTTTGGAAACAAATTTTTTTTTTGTTAGGGAGTTATAAGGGTTAAAAGTTGACCAGCAATTTCTAATTTTTACAACACCATTTTTTTTAGGGACCACATCACATTTGAAGTCATTTTGAGGGGTCTATATGATAGAAAATAATGAAGTGTGACACCATTCTAAAAACTACACCCCTCAAGGTTCTCAAAACCACATTTAAGAAGTTTATTAACCCTTTACGTGCTTCACAGGAACTGAAACAATGTGGAAGGAAAAAATGAACATTTAACTTTTTTTTGCAAACATCTTAATTCAGAACCATTTTTTTTATTTTCACAAGTGTAAAAACAGAAATGTAACCATAAATTTTGTTATGCAATTTCTCCTGAATACGCTAATACCCCATATGTGGGGGTAAACCACTTTTTGGGCACACCGCAGAACTTAGAAGTGAAGGAGCGCCGTTTGACTTTTTCAATGCAGACTTGGCTGGAATTGAGATCGGACGCCATGTCACGTTTAGAGAGCCCCTGATGTGCCTAAACAGTGGAAATTCCCCACAAGTGACACCATTTTGGAAACTAGACCCCTTAAGGAACTTATCTAGATGTGTGGTGAGCACTTTGAACCCCCAAGTGCTTCACAGAAGTTTATAACGTAGAGCCGTGAAAATAAAAAAATCGCTTTTGTTTACACAAAAATGATCTTTTCGCCCACAAATTCTTATTTTCACAAGGGTAACAGGAGAAATTAGACCACAAAAGTTGTTGTGCGATTTCTCCTGAATACGTCGATACTCAATATGTGAGGGTAAACCACTGTTTGGGCGCATGGCAGAGCTTGGAAGTGAAGGAGCGCCGTTTTACTTTTTCAATGTAGAATTGGCTGGAATTGAGATTGGATGCCATGTCGCGTTTGGAGAGCCCCTGATGTGCCTAAACAGTAGAAACCCCCCACAAGTGACCCCATTTTGGAAACTAGACCCCTTAAGGAACTTATCTAGATGTGTGGTGAGCACTTTGAACCCCCATGTGCTTCACAGAAGTTTATAATGTAGAGCCGTGAAAAAAAAAAATCGCATTTTTTCTACAAAAATGATCTTTTTGCCCACAAATTTTTATTTTCACAAGGGTAACAGGAGAAATTAGACCACAAAAGTTGTTGTGCAATTTCTCCTGAGTACATCGATACCCAATATGTGGGGGTAAACCACTGTTTGGGCGCACCGCAGAGCTTGGAAGAGACGGAGTGCCGTTTTACTTTTTCAATGTAAAATTGGCTGGAATTGAGATTGGACGCCATGTCGCGTTTGGAGAGCCCCTGATGTGCCTTAACAGTGGAAACCCCCCCACAAGTGACACCATTTTGGAAACTAGACCCCTTAAGGAACTTATCTAGATGTGTGGTGAGCACTTTAAACCCCCATGTGCTTCACAGAAGTTTATAACGTAGAGCCGTGAAAAAAAAAATCGCATTTTTTCTACAAAAATGATCTTTTTGCCCCCAAATTTTTATTTTCACAAGGGTAACAGGAGAAATTAGACCACTAAAGTTGTTGTGCAATTTCTCCTGAGTACGTCGATACCCAATATGTGGGGGTAAACCACTGTTTGGGCGCACCGCAGAGCTTGGAAGAGAAAGAGTGCCGTTTTACTTTTTCAATGTAAAATTGGCTGGAATTGAGATCGGACGCCATGTCGCGTTTGGAGAGCCCCTGATGTGCCTAAACAGTAGAAATCCCCCACAAGTGACCCCATTTTGGAAACTAGACCCCCCATGGAACTTATCTAGATGTGTGGTGAGAACTTTGAATGCCCAAGTGCTTCACAGAAGTTTAGAATGCAGAGTCATAAAAAAAATATACATATATTTTTCCATAAAAAGGATTTTGTAGCCCCCAAGTTTTTATTTTCACAAGGGTAACAAGAGAAATTGGACCCCAAAAGTTGTTGTCCAATTTGTCTTGAGTATGCTGGTACCCCATATGTGGGGGTAAACCACTGTTTGGGCGCACGGCAGAGCTCGGAAGGAAGGAGCGCCGTTTTGGAATGCAGACTTTGATAGAATGGTCTGCGGGCATTATGTTGTTGCATTTGCAGAGCCCCTGATGTACCTAACCAGTAGAAACTCTCCACAAGTGACCCCATTTTGGAAACTAGACCCCCCAAGGAACTTATCTAGATGTGTGGTGAGAACTTTGAATGCCCAAGTGCTTCACAGAAGTTTAGAATGCAGAGTCGTGAAAATAAAAAATATTTTTTTTTCCACAAAAAAGATATTGTAGCCCCCAAGTTTTTATTTTCACAAGGGTAACAGGAGAAATTGGACTGCAATAGTTGTTGTCCAATTTATCCCGAGTACGCTGATGCGCCATATGTTGGGGTAAACCACTGTTTGGGCGCACGGCAGAGCTCGGAAGGGAAGGAGCGCCTTTTTGGAATGCAGACTTTGATAAAATGGTCTGTGGGCATTATGTTGCGATTGCAGAGCCCCTGATGTACCTAAACTGTAGTAACCCCCCACAAGTGACCCCATTTTGGAAACTAGACCCCCCAAGGAACTTATCTAGATGTGTGGTGAGAACTTTGAATGCCCAAGTGCTTCACAGAAGTTTAGAATGCAGAGTCGTGAAAATAAAAAATATTTTTTTTTCACAAAAAAGATATTGTAGCCCCCAAGTTTTTATTTTCACAAGGGTAACAGGAGAAATTGGACCACTAAAGTTGTTGTCCAATTTATCCTGAGTATGCTGATGCCCCATATGTGGGGGTAAACCACTGTTTGGGCGCACGGCAGAGCTCGGAAGGGAAGGAGCGCCGTTTTGGAATGCAGACTTAGATAGAATGGTCTGTGGGCGTTATGTTGCGTTTGCAGAGCCCCTGATGTACCTAAACAGTAGTAACCCCCCACAAGTGACCCCGTTTTGGAAACTAGACCCCCCAAGGAACTTATATAGATGTGTGGTGAGAACTTTGAATGCCCAAGTGCTTCACAGAAGTTTATAATGCAGAGTCATAAAAAAATATATATATATATTTTTCCACAAAAAGGATTTTGTAGCCCCCAAGTTTTTATTTTCACAAGGGTAACAAGAGAAATTGGACCCCAGAAGTTGTTGTCCAATTTATCCCGAGTATGCTGATGCCCCATATGTGGGGGTAACCCACTGTTTGGGCGCACGGCAGAGCTCAGAAGGGAGGGAGCACCATTTGACTTTTTGAGCACAAAATTGGCTATCGTGTTGGAGACCCCCTGATGTACCTAAACAGTGGAAACCCCCCAATTCTAGCTCCAACCCTAACCCCAACACACCCCTAACCCTAATCCCAACCTGATCCATAATCCTAATCACTAACCCTAACCATAATCACAACCCTTACCCCAAAACAACCCTAATGTCAACCCTAACCATAACCCTAATCAAAACCCTAAATCCAACACACCCCTAATCCTAATCTCAACCCTAACCTCAAACCTAACCCTAATCCCAATACACCCCTAATCACAACCCTAACCTTAACCCTAATCCCAAACCTAACCCTAATCCCAAGCGTAACCCTAATGCCAACCCTAACCCTAATACCAACCCTAATCCAAACCCTAACCCTAATCCAAACTCTAACCCTAACTTTAGCCCCAACCCTAGCCCTAACTTTAGCCCCAACCCTAACCCTAGCCCTAAGGCTACTTTCACACTTGCGTTGTTTGGCATCCGTCGCAATCCGTCGTTTTGGACAAGAAACGGATCCTGCAAATGTGCCCGCAGGATACGTTTTTTGCCCATAGACTTGTATTGCCGACGGATCATGACGGATGGCCACACGTCGCGTCTGTCGTGCACTGGATCAGTGTTTTGGCGGACCGTCAGCACAAAAAAACGTTAAATGTAACTTTTTTTGTACGTCGCATCCGCCATTTCTGACCGCGCATGCGTGGCCGTAACTCCGCCCCCTCCTCCCCAGGACATAGATTGGGCAGCGGATGCGTTGAAAAACTACATCCGCTGCCCACGTTGTGCACAATTTTCACAACGTGTGTCGGTATGTCGGGCCGATGCATTGCGACGGCCCCGTACCGACGTAAGTGTGAAAGAAGCCTAACCCTAAATTTAGCCCCAACCCTAACTCTAAATTTAGCCCCAACCCTAACCCTAAATTTAGCCCCAACCCTAATCCTAGCCCTAACCCTACCCCTAACCCTACCCCTAACCCTAGCCCTAACCCTACCCCTAGCCCTAACCCTACCCCTAACCCTAGCCCTAACCCTAGCCCTAACCCTACCCCTAGCCCTAACCCTACCCCTAACCCTAGCCCTAACCTTACCCCTAACCCTACCCCTAACCCTAATTTTAGCCCCAACTGCTCTTCTCCTGCCGGCCGGCAGATGGAGACAGATGGCGGGCGCACTGCGCATGCGCCCGCCATTTTCTTTTGCCGGCGGCCAGGAGGAGCAGCAGGAGGACCCAGGGACACAGGTGAGTATGGCAGGGTCCCCGAATCCCCCTATGTCTCTGTCCTCTGATGTGCGATCACATCAGAGGACAGAGAATTACACTTTGACTTTTTTTTTTTAAACAGTTAATTACCGGCGATCGCAAAACAGGGGTCGCTAAAACCGACCCCGATCATGCTCTTTGGGGTCTCGGCTACCCCCGGCAGCCGAGACCCCAAAGATTCTCGCGGGACCGGCCGGCGGGCGCACTGCGCATGCGCCCGCCATTTTGAAGATGGCGGCACCCACCGGGAGCCACGAGGAGCATCGGGGGAGATAGGTGAGTATTGGGGGGCTACCTGGGACCCCTTTTCTCTGTCCTCCGATGTGCGATTACATCGGAGGACAGTGAAATTAAAAAGAGATCGCGTTTTGTTTTTTTTTTGCGATCGCCGGTAAACGGTTAATTACCGGCGATCGCAAATGCGGGGTGGGTTAAAAACCCCCCGAATCATGTTCTCTGGGGTCTCGGCTACCCCCCGGCAGCCGAGACCCCGGAGAAAATCCGACTCTGGGGGGCGCTATTTACTTTTTCCACAGCGCCATTAATTAACGGCGCTGTGGTTTAAGTACCCTTAGCGGCCGCCGTTAAAAGGCGTATCGGCGGTCGCTAAGGGGTTAAATAAAATGTTAAAACGTGTAGACATTTAACTGTGGAAGTCTGTTTTTTTCTTTACACAATTCAATTGGACA
Organism: Ranitomeya imitator; assembly: GCF_032444005.1. NCBI lineage: Eukaryota > Metazoa > Chordata > Amphibia > Anura > Dendrobatidae > Ranitomeya > Ranitomeya imitator. Next base: position 171,129,545 of record NC_091283.1, read on the forward strand.
GCAACACATATACTATGGCCTGCTGCCACATCTTGCTTTGTATTTACCCACCATTTTTCGTTATGTCCTTTTTGGTAAAGGTGAATAACAGGTTGATTAAATTTTCAAAAAATGATTAAAAGTATTTTACAAAATGTATACTAAAATAAATAGTGGCAATTGATGGGGTATTGTAAAAGAAAAAAAAATACCCATACCACGGCTAAAAATGTGGGAGCCGCTAGCAGCCTTAGGCCAGTTTCACACGTCCAGATAATTCCGGTCCCGGAAAAATCGGTACCGCAGTTATCCGTGTCCGTGTGTCCGTGAGCTCACGTAGGCCATCCGTGTGGCACACGTGCGGTAGCCGTGTGCCGACTGGGTACCACACGGAGCGTGCAGGAGACAGCGCTAGAGATAAGCGCTGTCCCCTGCATCTGGTGCTGAAGCCGCCATTCATATCTTCTCTCCAGCAGTGTTCGCTGGAGAGAAGATATGAAAAATCCTTTTTTTTTTTTTTTTCGGGTTTAAAATAAAGATCCCTGTGGGAGGTGGAGCCGCATATTTATGACTGTAATCGGCGGCACCACGTGACCGCTCATACAGGAGAAGCTGGCGCTGAGAGGAAGCTGCGAGGGAGCCGGGTGAGTATTTTATTAACAGCGGGCGGGCGCACAAGGGGTGGGAGGGGGGAGGGGACAGGGATCTTTATTTTAAACACGAAAAAAAAAAATGGATTTTTCATATCTTGTCTCCAGCGAACGCTGCTGGAGAGAAGATATGAATGGCGGCTTCAGCACCACGCTGGGGGGACAGCGCTTACTGTAGCGCTGTCTCCTGCATGGCACACGGACTGCACACGGACAGCATCCGTGTGCGGTACGTGTTTTACATGGACACATATACTTTAATGGGTCCGCGTAATCCGTGCGCTCCCACGAACACTGACATGTCTCCGTGTTTTGCACACGGACACACGGTCCGTGAAAACACGCTGACATGTGCAGAGACACATTGATTTGAATGTGTCTACGTGAGTCAGTGTCTCCGGTACGTGAGGAAACGGACACCTCACGTACCGGAGCCACTGACGTGTGAAACCGGCCTTAGAAGCATCACTACAGGCACTAGCCATTTGTGCAGTAGTACTTTCAAATGCAAGTCACTATGGTTCTACTTTTTCTCCAGCCAGAGTATTATTGGGGATTAAATATAGGATTTAATGACTATATGACACATCACCACTTGCCTCAGTCATAGCAGAATGATGTTACCTCTGACAGTGACACTGTCAGTTTGAGTGAGTGTTCTGCCTGGTCTGCCTGATCACGAATAACTAGGAAGAATAATTTTTCGATCATATTTTAAAATAAAAACATTAAAATGTCAATACACTATTATCAGGGGTGTCAAACTGCATTCCTCGAGGGCTGCAAACAGGTCATGTTTTCAGGATTTCCTTGCATTGCACAGGTGATAATTTAATCACCTGCAGAGAATGATTCCAGCACCTTATGCAATGCTAAGGAAATCTTGAAAACACGCATGGTTTGAGGCCCTCGAGGAATGCAGTTTGCACCCCTGCTATTATCATATGGGGTTTAGGTTACTACCGGGTTACCATCTGTTTCTATGGTGAAGTCATTTTGACATTGCTAAGGTGGTGTTTGTCATAGAGAGCTTGAAAGGGGTTGTATACAGTCGTAGGAGACCTCACAGTGTTGCACACATCTTTTCTGGGCGTTTGGAGGCTTAACAGTATTCTACTCACGGTGAAACAATTTACTGCAAATTACATTTTCTTGAAAAATTAGCTGGACCTGGCAAATTTGAATTTGCTGCCTGTTGGAGATTAATAACAAACAGTGCTGCCCACAGATTTTCTAAAGTATACTCCGATAATCCCAACCTAACCAGATCCTGACAGTGAGTCCTCTCTAAACACAGCTGGTCAGAGAGTAATTATGTAAACCCTGCCTACCAGAAATTGCCCCAAAAAGTGTATCTGAGTGCACTTATAAACAGAGTATCCTCCAAAATAGTTTCTGTTTCAGTGCTTATGAATGTGCCACTATAAATAGCGCCCCATAAACTGTCTACCAAAAAGTGCCCTCATGAACAATTCCTATCAGAAAGTGTCTCTATAAAAAAAAATCTTACCAGAAACTGCTCTAATTAACAATGCCTATTAGATCAAAAACTGGAGCTATAAACAAAGTCTACCAAAAATTGGCGCCATAAACAATACCTCTGACAAAGTTCCTCACTTAAACAGTAGCTGAATTATACGAAATCCAGAGAAAACCCAACTTGCTGAATTATTCAACTCCAGCAGTGAAAGAGTAAAGTTGTCATCATATTTGTCTATCTGGTGAAAATGTTAATTTCCACGCGGCCTCTGTCGTCTCTGCAGTATTCTCTTCTCATTTCCTCTGTTTTTTTCCTCTCTGTCTCCTTCTGCTGTTCCCGCATCAATTTTTATCTGGAAGAATAGAAAATGTCATTCTATAATTGTCGCTGGCGTTTCGAAGGCTTTGGGAGGAATGAATAGCTGGCGGAAATGAAAAGGGGGATCACTTTGAATTCGGAAATATGTCGCCACTGGCTCAGAATCTTGATATTAGGCCAAAGACCTTTATGTGAGGAGTACACAGCTCAGACAGCGACAATATTATTGCCTGAAAGCCAAATAAAGGCTGTAAACAGAAGTTATCCCACGAGGTCACCTCTACGTACCATTTGGTTATGACTGACCATCAAGGTATGGGAGATCGTACATGATGCCACACTGCTGCTACTCAAAATTAAGTATAGTGTTATCTCCATATACAGACAACCTAGATTACTGCACTTAAACTTTGGGTAGACATTTTTTTGTTGGATGGAAGACATGACTTAATTTGTTCCTTGTTGAGGCAGTTGAGCAAAAGAGCACTCTACTTACAAACTGATAAGGTATGATCATTTCTATACCGGTAAAGGACAAGTCGGACCAGATCTATGAAGCAGAACACAATTCAAACCTGAAGAACCACCTGTGTGCTACCAGAAAGATCTCATAGACTCCTCCAACTATGACTGAGTGGTAAGCACCATTCTCCCCCTATCTAGGAGGCAAGGCAAGGAATAATTAGATTGCATGGAGGTTTCCAATGTAATTTCATCATTGTCTGCATACATGGGCCAGTACTTGGCAGAGAGATTGGGCAGTATGGACAGTTTGCCATGAAAATATCACAATATCGAGAAAAGACAGAAGGATAGAAAAGTAGAGGTCTAAAGTAACTTGTCAGTGGGGTGTAACGTGAAAATAGGGCGTTTCCTTCCTCCTTGCAAAGAGCCTTTGACTGGTCTTCTATGATAGTCTATTCCATTTCCTTTTGCTATACAGTTAGTGTGATGCAGTGACCCCTGTTACAGCTAGGGGAGCTGCATGTGCTCCTCAGGATACACATGGAGGCGTAAAGGTGATAATGAGATAGTGTCCGGCATGATTATAAATTGCCGGTATGTGTCGCAGAGGGAGTCTGCGCTGTAAGCCTGAAGTAATGTTGTTCTGGGACCTGTAGTTCCCTAAAGTGTTTGTTTACTTTAAAGGGAGGCTTATGGGGTTAGTCGGAGAGCTGGGCGGGTCTGACTAACCACACACACCCTCCCACCTATGGGAATGGTTACAGGTATATAATGTGACCATGGTGTGGTCAGATGTTAGAGAATGTATGGACCTAATTGGTCCATGTGTAAGGTCCTGGAAGGCCTATGTGTTGGACAGTCCCAGGTGGGGACGGACATCCTGAAGAGCACATGGTGAGGCCTTGGATCTGGTAGCCTGTGTGTTGGATGGTCCCAGGTGGGGACGGACATCCTGAGTAGCTCACAGAGAGGTCGTATGTGCAGAGTCTGTGATGGCACTGCGTTGGGGAAGCTATTGTCTGTCTCAGGATCTGGACTGTCGGGAGTGCACTGGTCACAGGGACGGTGATCCCAGTTCGGCAGCTTTCCCAGGAGAGAGCACTGACAGGAGGTCAACGTGCGGAGCAGGAGCTCCTGGAAGGTAACCCAGAGTATGGGGAACTGTGCGGTCACCCATGGTAAATGAATGGAGTAAGGTCTAGCATGTTCTGAGACTGCAACCTAATGTCGTGTGTTGGCTGGCGCCTGTTGTGTTCCATGGACATTAATGAACTGTTCGGCGTGCGGTCACCCACGATAACTGGACAAAGAGGTCCGGCGTGTTTGGTGACTGTGTTTCAAAGCCGTGCACTATGATGTATCAAGTGTATATTAAACCACATGGACTTTTTAAGTAAGAAAAACGTGACTGTGAGCCTTCATCCCGTTGTCAAGCGAGTATTCCCAAACCTGCTAGTGATCGCGCATCACATAAGGTAATAAATGATTATTCCATGTTTAGACAAAAATACTGTAGTCTTTAGGAGCCAGGTTGGCCACTCTTGGAATTTTTGGCAATTTTCTCTTTTTAATTTTTCATGTACATTGAAGGACGTGAGCAAATTTTGTGACACATTTAATCTGGAATTCAGTATTTTGCTATTCAATATCTATAGTTTCTTATGCTATTACAGTACTAGGTGTTACTTTAATAATGGCACTGATTCGAGGTTAGATCCAGATATGTAGGGCCTGTTGGCATCAGAATCATATAGTCCATGCACCCATTGACTTGGCAAAGGCCACTCAGACTATTGTGCCCTGACAACTGCCCCAGATTAGCTGTTATTGACACCTTTCCTGTTGTGATAGATAGCTGCTGTGCTGGGAATGTTCTTTCATTCATGTCCATTGCTGCTTGTAGCTGACTGTACAGAATCACCAAGATTAGTCAGCAAATACATCTGAAAAATCATGAAACGTTACATAAATGGGATTTGAACATGGGGGAAAAAAAGTTTTTGGTCATTTCTTCTTCAAAAGATCTCAGCACGAATCTTATTTTTAGAATGTGGATTACTGTAATGAGTTAGGGGGCCCCATAAAATATTAGGAAACCCCCACCACCTATTCTTTCACTCTTTTTTAGATGGTGGGACCTACTTTTTTATGTTTAACCTGTGGTGCAAGGTAGAGCCCTGCTTGACTCTGTGTTATCATTGCACCCTTGCACCCAGATGACAAGCGAACTCATAAACCCAGGCATTTCTGAAATGGCAAAGCAATTTTCATGTGTATTCTTCATCTGGCTCTGAGCCGCAGCATTGAAGTGAGTTACAACAAACAATAATCTCCGTTTTAAAGTACCTCATTATGGGACCCTGGTTAGAGTGCTATCTCATTAGTAATCGCAAGCATTTATGGACCCTTGATACATACAAGTACATGCTTTGCTACAATATATAAAAAAAAAAAGAACTGGAACAACCTATATGACAGGCAGTGGCAAAGCAAATGGCAAACTGTGAACCCATTGTGCTGCCTGATTTTAACACACAGGCTAAAATGGCCTAGTATTTGTTTCCCATCCACTGATTTCCTCAACACTTGGGTGCATTCTATAAATGTATTGCTGCAAATGCAATTCCTCTGTAGAGGAGAGCCATATACAAAGTACTTCCACCTCTATCAAAGTATGCCAAGCAGGATGGAGATCCCTCTCCAGAGCCCCCATTTAGCCATATACAAAGTACTTCCACCTATACCAAAGTATGCCAAGCAGGATGGAGATCCCACTCCAGAGCCCCCATTTAGCCATATACAAAGTACTTCCACCTATACCAAAGTATGCCAAGCAGGATGGAGATCTGTTGTGGATTCTGTTTTTGGGCTCCCTCTGGTGGTTACAGATGGTACTGGGTGACTTTTGTTCTCTGCGGTCTCTGGTGTTCACCTGTTCTATCAGGATATGGAAGTTTCCTATTTAACCTGGCTTTCTTGTCATTTCCTCGCCGGCGATCAATGTAATCAGTGTGTCTTGTTACCTCTGCTTTCCGCTTCTGTAATCATCAGGACAAGCTAAGTTTTTGATTTTCCTGTTCCACGTTTTGCTTTATTTTTGTTTTAGTCCAGCTTGCAGTTATGTGATTCCTTGTTGCTGGTTGCTCTAGTGGGCTGATATTACTCCTCATGTTCCATGAGTTGGCACATGAGTTCAGGTAATTTCAGGATGGTTTTTTGTAGGGTTTTTCGCTGACCGCGCAGTTCACTTTTGTATCCTCTGCTATCTAGTTTTAGCGGGCCTCATTTTGCTGAATCTGTTTTCATTACTACGTATGTGCTTTCCTCTCATTTCACCGTCATTACATGTGGGGGGCTGCTATTTCTGTGGGGTGTTTCTCTGGAGGCAAGAGAGGTCTTTGTTTCTTCTAATAGGGGAAGCTAGTCCTTCGGCTGGCGCGAGACGTCTAGAATCATCGTAGGCACGTTCCCCGGCTACTGCTAGTGTTGTGAATTAGGTTCAGGATCGCGGTCAGCTCAGTTTCCATCACCCTAGAGCTTGTTCTGTTTTTTGTGTGCTTGTCCTTTTGTGATCCCCTGCCATTGGGATCATGACAGTATCGCCGGCCCGAAAAGTGGTAATCGTATTGGCTGAAGTAGGAGGAAAAGTAGTCTGAGGAAGTTTTTTTTGTTTTTTCTCCTTCCCTCAGAGTTTGCTGCCTAGCCTTAATTGCAGCCTGGCTGCGTCTTACCTCCTCTTAATCCTTGAATGGCTCTGACCTCAGCTGTTTATCATGGACGTCCAGAGTTTGGCTTCCAGCCTGAATAATCTTCCTGCTAAGGTTCAAAATATACAAGATTTTGTTGTACATGCTCCTATGTCTGAACCTAGAATTCCTATCCCAGAGTTTTTTTCTGGAGATAGATTTAGTTTTCTGAATTTTAGGAACAATTGCAAGTTGTTTCTTTCTTTGAAATCTCGCTCCTCTGGAGACCCTGCTCAGCAAGTCAAAATTGTAATATCTTTCCTGCGGGGTGACCCTCAGAATTGGGCATTTGCATTGGCACCAGGGGATCCTGCGTTGCTCAATGTGGATGCGTTTTTTCTGGCATTGGGTTTGCTCTATGAGGAACCTAACCTAGAGATTCAGGCTGAAAAAGCTTTATTGGCTCTCTCTCAGGGGCAAGATGAAGCAGAAATATATTGTCAGAAATTTCGGAAATGGTCGGTGCTTACTCAGTGGAATGAGTGCGCTCTGGCTGCAAAATTCAGAGATGGCCTTTCTGAGGCCATTAAAGATGTTATGGTGGGGTTCCCGGCGCCTACAGGTCTGAATGAGTCTATGACTATGGCTATTCAGATTGATCGGCGTTTACGGGAGCGCAAACCTGTGCACCATTTGGCGGTGTCTTCTGAACAGGCACCTGAGACAATGCAATGTGATAGAATTCAGTCCAGAAGTGAACGGCAAAACTATAGGCGGAAAAATGGGTTGTGTTTTTATTGTGGTGATTCAGCTCATGTTATATCAGCATGCTCTAAACGCATAAAAAAGGTTGATAAGTCTGTTACCATTAGTACTTTACAGTCTAAGTTCATTCTGTCTGTGACTCTGATTTGTTCATTATCAGCCATTTCCGTTGATGCCTATGTGGATTCAGGCGCTGCCCTGAGTCTTATGGATTGGTCATTTGCCAACTGCTGTGGGTTTAGTCTGGAGCCTCTGGAAGTCCCTATTCCTTTGAAAGGAATTGACTCTACACCTTTGGCTATGAATAAACCTCAGTACTGGACACACGTGACCATGCGTATGACTCCCGTTCATCAGGAGGTGATTCGCTTCCTGGTACTGTATAATTTACATGATGTCTTAGTGCTTGGTCTGCCATGGTTACAAACTCATAACCCAGTCTTGGACTGGAAAACGATGTCTGTGTTAAGCTGGGGATGTCAGGGGGTTCATGATGATGCACCTCCGATTTCTATCGCTTCATCTACTCCTTCTGAGGTTCCTGTATTTTTGTCTGATTATCGGGATGTTTTTGAGGAGCCTAAGCTCAATTCGCTTCCTCCTCACAGGGATTGCGATTGTGCTATAGATTTGATTCCTGGCAGTAAATTTCCTAAAGGTCGTTTGTTCAATCTGTCAGTGCCAGAGCATACTGCTATGCGGGATTATGTTAAGGAGTCCTTGGAAAAGGGACATATCCGTCCATCTTCATCTCCTTTGGGAGCAGGTTTTTTTTTCGTGGCCAAAAAAGATGGTTCCTTGAGGCCTTGTATAGATTACCGTCTTTTGAATAAGATTACGGTCAAATATCAGTATCCTTTGCCATTGTTGACTGATTTGTTCGCTCGCATTAAGGGGGCTAAATGGTTCACTAAGATTGATCTTCGGGGTGCGTATAATCTTGTGCGGATTAAGCAGGGTGATGAGTGTAAAACCGCATTTAATATGCCTGAGGGCCATTTTGAGTATTTGGTGATGCCTTTTGGACTTTCTAATGCTCCTTCTGTCTTCCAGTCCTTTATGCACGATATTTTCCGTGAATATCTGGATAAATTTATGATTGTGTATTTGGATGATGTTTTGGTTTTTTCTGATGACTGGGAGTCCCATGTTCAGCAGGTCAGGAAGGTGTTTCAGGTCCTGCGGGCCAATTCTTTGTTTGTAAAAGGTTCAAAGTGTCTCTTTGGAGTCCAGAAGATTTCTTTTTTGGGGTATATTTTTTCCCCTTCTACTATTGAGATGGATCCCGTCAAGGTTCAAGCTATTTGTGACTGGACGCAGCCTACATCTCTTAAGAGTCTACAGAAGTTCTTGGGCTTTGCTAATTTTTATCGTCGTTTCATAACTAATTTTTCTAGTGTTGTTAAGCCTTTGACGGATCTGACTAAGAAGGGTGCTGATGTTGCGGATTGGTCTCCTGCGGCTGTGGAGGCCTTTCAGGAACTTAAGCGCCGGTTTTCTTCTGCTCCTGTGTTGCGTCAGCCAGATGTTTCGCTTCCTTTTCAGGTTGAGGTTGATGCTTCTGAGATTGGAGCGGGGGCGGTTTTGTCACAGAGAAGCTCCGATTGCTCGGTGATGAAGCCATGTGCGTTCTTTTCTAGAAAGTTTTCGCCCACTGAGCGGAATTATGATGTTGGTAATCGGGAGCTTTTGGCCATGAAGTGGGCATTTGAGGAGTGGCGTCATTGGCTTGAGGGTGCTAGACATCATGTGGTGGTCTTGACTGATCACAAAAATCTGATTTACCTTGAGTCTGCCAAGCGTCTGAATCCTAGACAGGCTCGTTGGTCACTGTTTTTCTCCCGTTTCGATTTTGTGGTTTCATATCTGCCAGGTTCAAAGAATGTGAAGGCGGATGCTCTTTCTAGGAGTTTTGTGCCTGATTCCCCTGGAAATTCTGAGCCCACTGGTATCCTTAGGGATGGGGTGATTTTGTCGGCTGTCTTCCCAGACTTGCGACGTGCTTTGCAGGAGTTTCAGGCGGATAAACCTGATCGTTGTCCGCCTGAAAGACTGTTTGTTCCGGATAATTGGACCAGTAGAGTCATCTCCGAGGTCCATTCTTCTGCGTTGGCAGGTCATCTTGGAATATTTGGTACTAGAGACTTGGTGGCCAGGTCTTTTTGGTGGCCTTCCTTGTCGAGGGATGTGCGTTCTTTTGTGCAGTCTTGTGAAGTTTGCGCTCGGGCTAAGCCTTGCTGTTCTCGGGCCAGTGGATTGTTGTCACCTTTGCCTATCCCGAAGAGGCCTTGGACGCACATTTCCATGGACTTTATTTCGGATCTCCCTGTCTCTCAAAAAATGTCCGTCATCTGGGTTGTGTGTGACCGCTTTTCTAAGATGGTTCATCTGGTCCCCTTGCCTAAGTTACCTTCCTCCTCTGAGTTGGTCCCTCTGTTTTTTCAGAACGTGGTTCGTTTGCATGGGATTCCGGAGAACATTGTTTCTGACAGGGGATCCCAGTTTGTGTCTAGATTTTGGCGGACGTTCTGTGCTAAGATGGGCATTGATTTGTCCTTTTTGTCTGCATTCCATCCTCAGACGAATGGCCAGACGGAACGAACTAATCAGACTTTGGAGACTTATTTAAGGTGTTTTGTTTCTGCTGATCAAGATGACTGGGTTACCTTTTTGCCGCTTGCCGAATTTGCCCTTAATAATCGGGCTAGTTCTGCTACCTTGGTTTCTCCTTTCTTTTGTAATTCGGGGTTTCATCCTCGTTTTTCCTCTGGTCAGGTGGAGCCTTCTGATTGTCCTGGAGTGGACATGGTGGTGGATAGGTTGCATCAGATTTGGAGTCATGTGGTGGACAATTTGAAGTTGTCCCAGGAGAGGGCTCAGCAGTTTGCTAATCGCCGTCGCCGCGTGGGTCCTCGACTTCGTGTTGGGGACTTGGTGTGGTTGTCTTCTCGTTTTGTTCCTATGAAGGTCTCTTCTCCTAAGTTCAAGCCTCGGTTCATCGGTCCCTATAGGATCTTGGAAATTCTTAACCCTGTGTCGTTTCGTTTGGATCTCCCGGCATTGTTTGCTATTCATAATGTGTTCCATCGGTCGTTGTTGCGGAAGTATGAGGTACCTGTTGTTCCTTCGCTTGAGCCTCCTGCTCCGGTGCTGGTGGAGGGAGAATTGGAGTATGTTGTGGAGAAGATCTTGGATTCTCGTGTTTCCAGACGGAAACTTCAGTATTTGGTCAAGTGGAAGGGTTATGGTCAGGAGGATAATTCTTGGGTGGTTGCCTCTGATGTTCATGCTGCTGATTTGGTCCGTGCATTTCATAGGGCTCATCCTGGTCGCCCTGGTGGTTCTCGTGAGGGTTCGGTGACCCCTCCTCAAGGGGGGGTTACTGTTGTGGATTCTGTTTTTGGGCTCCCTCTGGTGGTTACAGATGGTACTGGGTGACTTTTGTTCTCTGCGGTCTCTGGTGTCCACCTGTTCTATCAGGATATGGGAGTTTCCTATTTAACCTGGCTTTCTTGTCATTTCCTCGCCGGCGATCAATGCAATCAGTGTGTCTTGTTACCTCTGCTTTCCGCTTCTGTAATCATCAGGACAAGCTAAGTTTTTGATTTTCCTGTTCCACGTTTTGCTTTATTTTTGTTTTAGTCCAGCTTGCAGTTATGTGATTCCTTGTTGCTGGTTGCTCTAGTGGGCTGATATTACTCCTCATGTTCCATGAGTTGGCACATGAGTTCAGGTAATTTCAGGATGGTTTTTTGTAGGGTTTTTCGCTGACCGCGCAGTTCACTTTTGTATCCTCTGCTATCTAGTTTTAGCGGGCCTCATTTTGCTGAATCTGTTTTCATTACTACGTATGTGCTTTCCTCTCATTTCACCGTCATTACATGTGGGGGGCTGCTATTTCTGTGGGGTGTTTCTCTGGAGGCAAGAGAGGTCTTTGTTTCTTCTAATAGGGGAAGCTAGTCCTTCGGCTGGCGCGAGACGTCTAGAATCATCGTAGGGACGTTCCCCGGCTACTGCTAGTGTTGTGAATTAGGTTCAGGATCGCGGTCAGCTCAGTTTCCATCACCCTAGAGCTTGTTCTGTTTTTTGTGTGCTTGTCCTTTTGTGATCCCCTGCCATTGGGATCATGACAGAGATCCCTCTCTCCAGAGCCCCCATTTAGCCGTACACAAAGTACTTCCATCTTTAGCAAAGTAGGCCAACCAAGACAGAGATCCCTCTTGCCAAAGCCCCCATTTAGCCGTACACAAAGTACTTCCATCTTTAGCAAAGTAGGCCAACCAGGACAGAGATCCCTCTCTCCAGAGCCCCCATTTAGCCGTACACAAAGTACTTCCATCTTTAGCAAAGTAGGCCAACCAGGACAGAGATCCATCTCTCCAAAGCCCCCATTTAGCCTTACTCAAAGTGCTTCCATCTTTAGCAAAGTAGGCCAACCAGGACAGAGATCCCTCTCTCCAGAGCCCCCATTTAGCCGTACACAAAGTACTTCCATCTTTAGCAAAGTAGGCCAACCAGGACACAGCCCCCTCCCTCCAGTCCCCATTTGTAGCCAAGTAAGATACTTGGCAGAGCCTGTGCATCTCATTCTGTCAGGGCAGTGGTTAAGGGCAGAGCCTGTGCATCTCCTTCTGTCAGGGCAGTGGTTAAGGGCAGAGCCTGTGCATCTCCTTCTGTCAGGGCAGTGGTTAAGTAAGTATATTTTCACCGCACACTCTAATGACAACGTGTTGATTGCTTAAACATTTATTGTCAAATAAACTTATATTGGGGAGCGAAACAGAAACACAGAACTTGGAAGCGATATGTACAGACGTTTCGGCTCTACCAGAGCCTTACTCTTTGTATCGCTTTTCCACAGTAAAGAGTGAGATGAGGCGAAGAGGGTAGAAATCCCACAGTGCCCAGATAAGGCTATGGCTGTGGTGCTGCTCCTATACTGTATGCAGGGCAGTGGTTAAGGGCAGAGCCTGTGCATCTCCTTCTGTCAGGGCAGTGGTTAAGGGCAGAGCCTGTGCATCTCCTTCTGTCAGGGCAGTGGTTAAGGGCAGAGCCTGTGCATCTCCTTCTGTCAGGGCAGTGGTTAAGGGCAGAGCCTGTGCATCTCCTTCTGTCAGGGCAGTGTTTAAGGGCAGAGCCTGTGCATCTCCTTCGGTCAGGGCAGTGGTTAAGGGCAGAGTCTTTTTAGTGATGGGCAGTCCGGCTCCTTTTGGCGATCTGCCTAACTTGGCTCCGCTCACCAAAAGAGACTGCTCTTTTGGATCTTAAATTGATCCCTATTAAATATGTGTTCACCATAAGTGAACACATATTTAAGGTGACGTCAATATAGCTGAAACTCCGCCCACCGATGGGAAAAAACACGCCCATGTGCAGCCAGCCAATTAAATTGATGAACAGGTGGAGTTTGTTTCAGGTGGGCGGGGTTACGTCTGCCAAACTTGAGAATTATACGTCAGTGAGAGCCATTAAGAGAATTCAGTGGCTCTCACTGGGGTGCCAGCTCCCATCGTTCACAGCAGGGAGCCAGCTTTTTGTCTCAAACGATCAATCAATACTTTGCATCTCCTTCTGTCAGGGCAGTGGTTAAGGGCAGAGTCTTTGCATCTCCTGCTGTCTGGGCAATGGTTAAGGGCAGAATCTGTGCATCTCCTTCTGTCTGGGCAGTGGTTAAGGGCAAAGACTTTGCATCTCCTGTCATGGCAGTGGTTAAGGGCAGAGTCTTTGCATCTCCTGCTGTCTGGGCAATGGTTAAGGGCAGAATCTGTGCATCTCCTTCTGTCTGGGCAGTGGTTAAGGGCAGAGACTTTGCATCTCCTGTCATGGCAGTGGTTAAGGGCAGAGTCTTTGCATCTCCTGTCATGGCAGTGGTTAAAGGCAGAGTCATTGCATCTCCTGTCATGGCAGTGGTTAAGGGCAGAGTCATTGCATCTCCTTCTCTCGGGGCAGTGGTTAAGGGCAGAATCTTTGCATCTCCTGTCGCTGCAGTGGTTAAGGGCAGAGTCTGTGCATCTCCTTCTGTCATAGCAGTGGTTAAGGGCAGAATCTTTGCATCTCATGTCATGGCAGTGGTTATTATTATTATTATTATTATTTATTTATATAGCACCATTGATTCCATGGTGCTGTACATGAGAAGGGGTTACATACAAGTTACAAATATCACATACAGTAAACAAACTAACAATGACGGACTGATACAGAGGGGCGAGGACCCTGCCCTTGCGGGCTTACATTCTACAGGATTATGGGGAAGGAGACAGTAGGTTGAGGGTTGCAGGAGCTCCGGTGTTGGTGAGGCGGTAGCTCCGGTGTTGGTGAGGCGGTAGCTCCGGTGTTGGTGAGGCGGTAGCTTCGTTGGTGATGAGGCAGCAGCGGTGTCAGTGCAGGCTGTAGGCTTTCCTGAAGAGATGAGTTTTCAGGTTCCGTCTGAAGGATCTGACTGTGGTTGATAGTCGGACGTGTTGGGGCAGAGAGTTCCAGAGGATGGGGGATATTCGGGAGAAGTCTTGGAGGCGATTGGATGAGGAGCGATATTATTAGGTTAAGGTCAGAGTCTTTGCATCTCCTGTCTTGGCAGTGGTTAAGGGTAGAGTCAATGCATCTCCTGTCGGGGCAGTGGTTAAGGGCAGAATCTTTGCATCTCCTGTCGCGGCAGTAGTTAAGGGCAGAGTCTTTGCATCTCCTGTCATGGCAGTGGTTAAGGGCAGAGTCTTTGCATCTCCTCCTGTCTGGGCAGTGGTTAAGGGCAGAATCTGTGCATCTCCTTCTGTCTGGGCAGTGGTTAAGGGCAGAGACTTTGCATCTCCTGTCATGGCAGTGGTTAAGGGCAGAGTCTGTACATCTCCTTCTGTCGTGGCAGTGGTTAATGCCAGAGTTTGTGCATCTCCCTCTGTCGGGACAGTGGTTAAGAGCATAGTTTTTGCATCTCCTTCTGTCAAGGCAGTGGTTAAGGGCAGAACCTTTGCATCTCCTGTCGGGGCAGTGGTTAAGGGCAGAACCTTTGCATCTCCTGTCGCAGCAGTGGTTAAGGGCAGAGTCTTTGCATCTCCTGTCATGGCAGTGGTTAAGGGCAGAGTCATTGCATCTCCTTCTGTCGGGGCAGTGATTAAGGGCAGAATCTTTGCATCTCCTGTCGCAGCAGTGGTTAAGGGAAGAGTCTTTGCATCTCCTGTCATGGCAGTGGTTAAGGGCAGAGTCTTTGCATCTCCTTCTGTCGGGGCAGTGGTTAAGGGCAGAGTCTTTGCATCTCCTGTCATGGCAGTGGTTAAGGGCAGAGTCTTTGCATCTCCTTCTGTGGGGGCAGTGGTTAAGGGTCTAGTCTTTGCATCTCCTTCTGTCAGGGCAGTGGTTAAGGGCAGAGTCTGTGCATCTCCTTCTGTCGTGGCAGTGGTTAATGCCAGAGTCTTTGCATCTCCTGTCTTGGCAGTGGTTAAGGGCAGAGTTTTTGCATCTCCTTCTGTCGGGGCAGTGGTTAAGGGCAGAGTCTTTGCATCTCCTTCTGTCGGGGCAGTGGTTAAGGGCAGAGTCTTTGCATCTCCTGTCATGGCAGTGGTTAAGGGCAGAGTCTTTGCATCTCCTTCTGTGGGGGCAGTGGTTAAGGGCAGTGTCTTTGCATCTCCTTCTGTCAGGGCAGTGGTTAAGGGCAGAGTCTTTGCATCTCCTTTTATCGGGGCAGTGGTTAAGGGCAGAGTCTTTGCATCTCCTGTCTTGGCAGTGGTTAAGGGCAGAGTTTTTGCATCTCCTTCTATCGTGGCAGTGGTTAAGGGCAGTGTCTTTGCATCTCCTTCTGTCAGGGCAGTGGTTAAGGGCAGAGTCTGTGTATCTCCTTCTGTCAGGGCAGTGGTTAAGGGCAGAGTCTGTGTATCTCCTTCTGTCAGGGCAGTGGTTAAGGGCAGAGTCTGTGCATCTCTCTTCATCCACCACAGCAATGGGCGAGAGCAGGACCTGGGCATCTGCTTCTTTGTCAGCGATGGCTAATGATGGGACTTGTGCATTTGTCAGTAGCATGGGTAAAGGAAGGGCCTGTGCATCTCCCTCCAGCACATGAATGGTTAAGGACAGGACCTGCTCAGTTCTCAGTTATATTTTGATTAGCTGAGCAGGAGCGCCAGCCTTGGCCTGGTTTCTATGGTGATCTGTAGTACCTATTCACATTATTTCCTTCTAGATGCGACTGCCTGTCTGTAACATTACAAACGTTTCCCCTATGCTTTACACTGTCAGACCGAGGAGTGCTGTCTGGAAAATAACGTCACATCTCCTCCTCTTTTAATTTTTTTTCAAACTCGTTTATATATCTAATATTCAAGCCTTGACTAGCCGAGCCTCTAAAAGGGGTCTCAGTAGAGAAGGGGTTAACACACAGCAAGAGTGGTATACAGCTTGTTGGGGCTGCAGATGAAGATAATGAGAGGATGGGACGTGGGGGGCGCCCAGTATCTCCTATCCAGGCAGCAGGAAGCAGAAACATACAATCAGACAGCACATTAGAAGTGGTTGACCCACAATATTATTTGTATATGTTGCCCTGAAACCATGTAAGGGGCATAAGCAGCGTTTTTTGAGCACTGAACCATTATTAACGTCACATACCTGAAATTGATGACATGCATTTTCCCATAACTTACACACTGTCTCTTTAAAAAAAATCAATGGGGGTCTAATCTAGTGTGGCAGATGGCTAAATTTCTATATTAGAAGTGGAAAGACATGCTCTATCTATGTGGAGTCGTACTATGAATCCCAAAAATCCAGTGGCCCTATGATACTTGAGCACAGTTCTGTGCCAAGCCTAAAGAGTTAAAACCAGAGCTAAATACCTAAGGTTCATGAATAGACGTTAAATCAGGGTCACCAATATTTGATAATCATTGTACGGTCACCTTTATAAAAAAAACAATTTTTGCCTTTTTTTTCGGCAGAACACCTAAGCTAGGAAAAGGTAAAAAAAAAAAAAAAAAGAAGAAACAAATACCCCTTCAAAAAAAGCAAATATACACCACTATGTGATGAGGTATGTAACATTTCTGCCCTGGAGTATTTTACAAATTTGCTCTTTAAACTCTGTGGTTTGATTAGGAAAGAAAAAAAACGTCTCATCATCACCACCTGGTGTTGATAGACGTTACTGCAGATGTATCCCCAAATCTATAGAAAGCACACAATATGTTACCTATGCAAACGATTTATGAGAAGGCCATTAAGTATAAAGCATTTAGGTATTTACATGTTTATACTCATGTCCTTAGATAGAAATTCTATCATTATACCCTTTAAAAAAATAGCTATAAATTACAATAAATCATTTCAGTGCATCATGCAAATTTGATTTTGCGTCTGTAGAAAGGTGGACTATTGCTATTGTTTCCCTATTTCTGTTATAGTCCTTTTGACTATTTTCCCTCAAATATGAAAAACACAGAGTGGAAAGGTTAAAATTAAAACCCCCGATAAGATTAAGGGCACAGCTGACAGCCAGTAGGACAATATGTAGTGTCTCATTACACATTGGTTTGATTTTAGGAAACACTGCTGCCTGCAAGTCACCACAACCAGACATTATATGAGATATATGTATTTAATATATTCCCCCGGAGTGTGTAGTGTGGGGGAGGGGAGCCCTTTATGGATTTATTTTACCTGGAGCAAAGATCAACTACAAAGAGTCTCTCTTCCCCCAGAAGGACCTAACATGTCCATGCATTTTGTCTCTTCACCCAGGAGGACCTAACATGTCCATGCATTTTGTCTCTTCACCCAGGAGGACCTAACATGTCCATGCATTTTGTCTCTTCACCCAGGAGGACCTAACATGTCCATGCATTTTGTCTCTTCACCCAGGAGGACCTAACATGTCCATGCATTTTGTCTCTTCACCCAGGAGGACCTAACATGTCCATGCATTTTGTCTCTTCACCCAGGAGGACCTAACATGTCCATGCATTTTGTCTCTTCACCCAGGAGGACCTAAAATATCCATACATTTTGTCTTTTCCCCCAGGAGGACCTAACATGTCCATGCATTTTGTCTCTTCCCATTGGAGGACCTAACATATCCATGAATTTTGTCTCTTCCCATTGGAGGACCTAACATATCCATGAATTTTGTCTCTTCCCATTGGAGGACCTAACATATCCATGAATTTTGTCTCTTCCCATTGGAGGACCTAACATATCCATGCATTTTGTCTCTCTCGCCCCCTGGGAGGGCGTAACATATAGATGCATTTTGTCTCTCATACCCTGGAGGACCTACCAATCCATGTATTATACAGATACAGTAGCTCATAGTCTTTAGTGGGAAACTTGCAATTCTTCATTTTGCCTGTGGTGGAGCTGCAGGGGAAATTAAAACTTTTTGCTGGAGTCTCAGCTGATCAGGTGACCTGTCGTGTCCATCATGCCCTCAGAACCACAAGCAGTTACATAGCTAAATACCCTGCCTAACAATCCTCTATTACATTACACACATAAACAGATCTTTACAAAAAGTATTTCTGAAGTCCATTTATGATATGTAAATGAGGGCTTTGACTAGACGATGGGGCGTTAGTGTACCCAGAGTAGTCGGCCCACTTAGATGTTATCACACCCCTGTGTTCACGTGCCGACTTCTTAGAGGTGCACTGTGTATAATTGGAAGTATGATTGGTCCTATGCTTCCAGTTTTGTTAAAGATATTTCTGATGAAGGTCTTGTGATTCGACCGAAAACGTTTAAATAATCTTTGAACTGGATGCACAAATAAATGGGATGTTCACTTTTTCATCTGAAAGAAACCATTTGAGTGCCAAGTGATTTATTACTATTGGATTGACGGGCTGGAAACCTGACTTGGGCACCACACAGGATCCTTGAGTGCCGTGTCTTTTGTCTTTATGATTGGAAGTGAAGAATACTTCAGAAAATGACTGATTCACTTGTTGTGAATGGTGGACCCTGTGTTATCTACTTTATATAGACGTGTTATCAGCCATTGTAAAGGAGGAGGAGGTGAGCTGTGACATCACCTATTGTGAATGGTAGATCCTGTGTTATCTACTGTATATAGAGGTGTTATCAGTCATTGTACAGGAGGAGCAGGTGAGCTGTGACATCACCTATTGTGAATAGTGAATCCTGTGTTATCTACTGTATAGAGAGATGTTATCAGTCATTGTACAAGAGGAGGAGGTGAGCTGTGACATCACCTATTGTGAATAGTGGATCCTGTGTTATCTACTGTATATAGAGATGTTATCAGTCATTGTACAGGAGGAGGTGAGCTGTGACATCACCTATTGTGAATGGTGGACCCTGTGTTATCTACTGTATATAGACGTGTTATCAGTCATTGTACAGGAAGAGGAGCTGAGCTGTGACATCACCTATTGTGAATGGTGGACCCTGTGTTATCTACTGTATAGAGAGGTGTTATCAGTCATTGTACAGGAGGAGCAGGTGAGCTGTGATATCACCTATTGTGAATAGTGGATCCTGTGTTATCTACTGTATAGAGAGATGTTATCAGTCATTTTACAAGAGGAGGAGGTGAGCTGTGACATCACCTATTGTGAATAGTGGATCCTGTGTTATCTACTGCATAGAGAGATGTTATCAGTCATTGTACAAGAGGAGGAGGTGAGCTGTGACATCACCTATTGTGAATAGTGGATCCTGTGTTATCTACTGTATAGAGAGGTGTTATCAGTCATTGTACAGGAGGAGCAGGTGAGCTGTGACATCACCTATTGTGAATGGTGGATCCTGTGTTATCTACTGTATAGAGAGATGTTATCAGTCATTGTACAAGAGGAGGAGGTGAGCTGTGACATCACCTATTGTGAATAGTGGATCCTGTGTTATCTACTGTATAGAGAGATGTTATCAGTCATTGTACAAGAGGAGGAGGTGAGCTGTGACATCACCTATTGTGAATGGTGGATACTGTGTTATCTACTGTATATAGAGGTGTTATCCGTCATTGTACAGGAGGAGGTGAGCTGAGACATCATCTATTGTGAATGGTGGATCCTGTGTTATCTACTGTATATTGAGGTGTTATCAGTCATTGTACAGGAGGAGGAGGAGGTGAGCTGTGACATCACCTATTGTGAATGGTATATCCTGTGTTATCTACAGTATATAGAGGTGTTATCAGTCATTGTACAGGAGGAGGAGGTGAGCTGTGACATCACCTATTGTAAATGGTGGACCCTGTATTATATACTGTATATAGAGATGTTATCCGCCATTGTACAGGAGGAGGAGGTGAGCTGTGACATCACCTATTGTGAATGGTGGATCCTGTGTTATCTACTGTATATAAAGGTGTTATCAGTCATTGTACAGGAGGAGGAGGTGAGCTGTGACATCACCTATTGTGAATGGTGGATCTTGTGTTATCTAATGTATATAGAGGTGTTATCAGTCATTGTACAGGAGGAGAAGGTGAGCAGTGACATCACCTATTGTGAATGGTGGATCCTGTGTTATCTACTGTATATAGAGGTGTTATCAGTCATTGTACAGGGGGAGGAGGAGGTGAGCTGTGACATCACCTATTGTGAATGGTGGATCCTGTGTTATATACTGTATATAGAGGTGTTATCAGTTATTGTACAGGAGGAGGAAGTGAGCTGTAACATCACCTATTGTGAATTGTATATGGTATTGGAAGTGAAGAATACTTCAGAAAATGACTGATTCACTTGTTGTGAATGGTGGATCCTGTGTTATATACTGTACAGACAGGTGTTATCAGTAATTGTACACAAGGAGAAGGAGGTGAGCTGTGACATCATCTATTGTGAATGGTGGACCCTGTGTAATCTACTGTATATAGAGGTGTTATCAATCAATGTACAGGAGGAGGAGGTGAGCTGTGACACCACCTATTGTGAATGGTGGATCCTGTGTTATCTACTTTATATAGAGGTGTTATCAGTCACTGTACAGTAGGTGAGCTTTAATATCACCTATTGTGAATGGTAGATCTTCCAGTATCTGCTGTATGTAGATAATACAGGATCCATCATACACAATAGGTGATGTCACAGCTTACCTCCTCCTGTACAATGATTGATAACACCACTATATACAGTAGGTAACACAGGATCCATCAATCACAATAGGTGATGTCACAGCTCACCTTCTCCCCCTGTACAATGACTGATAACACCTCTATATACAGTAGATAACACAGGATCCACCATTCACAATAGATGATGTCACAGCTCACCTCCTCCTGTACAATGACTGATAACACCTCTATATACAGTAGATTATTATTATTATTTATTTATATAGCACCATTAATTCCATGGTGCTGTACATGAGAAGGGGTTACATCAAAATACAAATATCACTTACAGTAAACAAAACTAACAATGACAGACTGATACAGAGGTAAGAGGACCCTGCCCTTGCGGGCTTACAACACAGAATCCACCATTCACAATAATTCACAATAGGTGATGTCACAGCTCACCTCCTCCTCCTGTACAATGACTGATAACACCTCTATATACAGTAGATAACACAGGATCCACCATTCACAATAGGTGATGTCACAGCTCACCTCCTCCTCCTCCTGTACAATGACTGATAGCACCTCTGTATACAGTAGATAACACAGGATCCACCATTCACAATAGTGATGTCACAGCTCACCTCCTCCTGTACATTGGCTGATAACACCTCTATATACAGTAGGTAACACAGGGTCCATCATTCACAATAGGTCATATCACAGCTCACCTCCTCCTCCTGTACAATGACTGATAACACCTCTATACAGCAGATAACACAGGATACACAATTCACAACAGGTGATGTCACAGCTCCCCTGCTCCCCCACCCTTCCTTGTGATCTTTGGGGCATGCTCATTATATGCGTCAATACAAAATGAATGGCTTGAGTCAGTCTATTACTGCTAATGTACAAGCAGATTTCTTACAAGAACTTGGACTAGAATAGCCCCAGTGGCCAGTGTGAACATTTCAATAGTCAAGTCCAGGACCTGAAATGCGCAGCATTTTGAGTGAAGGGGCGGTGGTGTTCTGGTCATATTTCCATGGTTGAAGCTTTTTGATCCTATTGGTTTCAGTAGAAGCAGTGTCAGCACTTAAAGCGCAGTCGACAGAAGCCACAGACTGAACCCTAAGACAACGGGGCCTTTTTATTTTACTGATTAGCGTGGTCTCAGCTCACGGACCATCACTAATTCCATCTCCTCACTGTCACATGTGAACATATCCCTTTAAACCTTTCTTTACCTGGATCCTCATGGAGATTTACGAGTACAAGTAACCACCAAGTATTCTTGGCTATAGCCGGGACGCCGGTCGTAGCCGGCTCACTGTGGATACATCAGCCCGGTCCGCTGCGTCTTCCTCCAGAGCAGAATTAATGATACATATTGATCAGATCATAAATTGTCCTGTACAAACACCAGACACAGCCCCCCAGTCAGTGATACCCCCAATGGTGTTTTTTATAAATTGTCCACTCTCTTTCCTCGCCTTTTATTTTCTCCGCACCAGACAATATTTCGTAAGCCATGTCGTGGATTTGACCTGCAGGCTCCTTGGCCAACGCTCCACCTAAATCTCCTCCCTGACAGATGCCGATATATACATTGTACGGCATAAAACACCGGAAAATAGGGGTTATAATCAGCAGAACAGGTGCATAATTACCATGAGAAGTAATCATATAAAAGTCAGGAGAGAAACTCATCACCGTGACACTTTTGATTGAAAATGTTTGTTATAATTGAGAAAAATCAGAATTTGCATAATAAATATACAGTATGTGCTTATTTTTCTGCTGAAATCTACACGTTAACTGTGATAATACTGAAAAAATACATATAAAACTTATCTGAAATGTATAAATTTAGGAAGCGGCATATCCCTTTAAGCAAATTTATACCTTAATCATTATGTGAGTTGCAGAATTGGTTCTCAGATAGGTCTCGTTCTGTTACTTGTAGGTATGTTAGTCATTATCCACCTTTAGACACTACTTCTTTAAGTCTGATTTGTTCCAAAAATGAGGCATCTGTTTATTTTCTTTCAAGTTTCCCATCATAGGCGTAGAGTAAAATGTTAAAATTCTATCTGCCTTTAACAGCCACTAGGGGGAGCTAAGCTGCTCTCTGTATACAGCTTTACAACCAATATAGCAATTAGGGCCCCAGGTGGGGCAGTAAATCATTAAGCAGTACCGCCATCTATGGGGGACATGGGGTGGCGTTAGGCGCAGCTTACCCCAGAGCCGGAGCACACGCGCCTCAGCTGCATATCTGAATAAAGGTCATTTTCTCTAGTGACTATGTGGCCACAAAGCTATGCTAAAAAAATAATCAGTACAAATGGACCTAAATGGTGGAAATATCACTGGAAATGTCTTTAATCACAGGAAAATTGTGATAATAAATGCCTAAGGCTGTAGGAAAATAAAGAACGCCTACCCCATGCCAACACTTCCTGCAACTTTGCAGCAGCAGCTAAGTATTTTCATAGGGAAATTGTCATCAACCAGATGACTACTTTGAAGCTGATCCATCACCATATTTCACAATACAAACATACATTATTGAATAGATTTAAGACCAGTTGAGGCTAGTGTACTTACTATCACAATTCATGTGTGATCTTTTTCTTTAAAAAAGTTAGTATCTTCCTGATGTTGGGATGGAGGACGGCTCATAAAATGTTTATTTGGTATCAGGGATCATACAGTCATACAAACACAGATTATCAAAGTAAACACACCAACCTCACCAGGTCTACAATACCTATTTATTTATTCATGCATGCAGCTTGTATTGTGAAATCTGGTGACAGATCTGCTTTAATTTCTCCCCTACTGGTGTTAGAAAGACTAAAGCTGGATTGGGATGGATTGCTATGAGGATCTTTTTCTCTGTTACATCCCATAAGGTCTGACATTGCTCATACCAGCAAAGCGGCGGTTAATAAGTGCTACGAGAGATAAAGGATGTCTGTTTTGACTGCCCCCTCTGCGTCTCATTATATCCTGGATATTTCAGGATTGTGTGACATTGACAAATATAGATAATACATTCTGCGGATGACGTCAAGACGGGAACTATTGTACCAGCGGAGGGGTAATTACAGCGGGGGAGGCAGAGGCAGGATGCTATGGAGGCAGGGGACAGAAGAGGCCGCTGTATAGTCACAAGCCACCGAGGACCAGAGGATGCAAGATGGACAGGAGACCATTGCAAGGCTCCAAGAAGGTGCATAGGGCGAGAGCAAGCTGGTGAGCAGATGGGAAAGAAGAGTTCATTAAAGATGAAAGTATCTCTAGAAATGCAAGTGCTGTCCTACACGGGACTCAAGGTGTGCAGCCGTATTCTATGGTTCATATACTGTATACTCACCAGTCTCCAAAGTCTTCATATATACAATGTTTAACTATGATCCCCCAACCTTGGAGACCATTATGGGCTAAACACAATGAAGAGGAGCCATTTGTTATACAGCATCTGTGGCAATCACCGGACTAACCCCTGAGGCCAGTATCACACGTCCAGATAATTCCGGTACCGGAATTATCCGTGTCCGTGTGCAGGAGACAGCGCTACAAGTAAGCGCTGTCCCCTGCATCTGGTGCTGAAGCCGCCATTCATATCTTCTCTCCAGCAGCGTTCGCTAGAGAGAAGATATGAAAAATCCTTTTTTTTTTTTGTGTTTAAAATAAAGATCCATGTCCCCACCCCCCTCCCACCCACTGTGCGCCCGCCCGCTGTTACTAAAATACTCACCCGGCTCCCTCCAAGCGTCCTCTCCGCGCCGCATCTTCTCCTGTATGAGCGGTCACGTGGTGCCACCCATTACAGTCATGAATATGCGGCTCCACCCCTATGGGAGGTGGAGTCGCATATTCATGACTGTAATCGGCGGCACCACGTGACCGCTCATACAGGAGAAGCTGGCGCTGAGACATGGATCTTTATTTTAAACACGAAAAAAAAAAAAAGGATTTTTCATATAGAAGAAGAAAAGGTGTGGGGTCTGGAAGAAAGAATAGCAACTTTGAAACTCATCAAAGAGAATGAAGACTTTCTAGACAGAACAGAAGCATCTCTACTGGTCACAGAAGGTGAAAAAAGTGTCAGAGAACCTCCAAAAGCAGATGAGTGGAAGCATGTGACCAAAAGAAGCAAGAAGACCGTGGAGAAATCACCAACCACACAACTGAAGAACCGATATCAAATCTTTGTAGAGGATGAAGATGGCACACCTAAGGATGAAGCAATACCAGCAAGCAAAAAAGAAAAGGGCACACAGCAACAAGTGACAGCAAAAAGTACAGCCAAGAAGCAACGAAGAGTGGTGGTGGTGGGAGACTCACTACTGAGAGGCACAGAAGCAGCCATCTGCAGACCGGACATAACTGCAAGAGAAGTATGCTGCCTTCCAGGTGCGATGATCAAGGATGTGACCGATAGGATACCAAAGCTCTTCAGCTCCAAGGACGTCCACCCATTTCTTCTGATACATGTTGGCACTAATGACACGGCAAGGAAGGACCTACCGACAATCTGCAAAGACTTTGAAGAGTTGGGGAAGAAAGTAAAGGAACTGGATGCACAGGTAGTTTTTTCTTCTATCCTTCCAGTAGACGGGCATGGCACCAGGAGATGGAACAGGATCCTTGATGCAAACAACTGGCTAAGACGATGGTGCAGACAACACGATTCGGATTCCTGGACCACGGTGTGAATTACTGGTATGATGGACTCCTCGCCAGAGACGGACTACACCTCAACAAACCTGGGAAACACACATTCGCCAGAAGACTCGCTACACTCATCAGGAGGGCGTTAAACTAGAAGAAGAGGGGACGGGAAGAAAAACATTAGACTTGAACAAAGAAGATCCAGGAAAACATACTCAGAAGGGAGGTAAGAACATTTCTAAAACAATCCACAGCGAGGAGATTGGAACAAAACAAAATCCTCTAAACTGCATGCTCGCAAACGCCAGAAGTCTGACAAACAAGAAGGAAGAACTAGAAGCAGAAATATCTACAGGTAACTTTGACATAGTGGGAATAACCGAGACATGGTTAGATGAAAGCTATGACTGGGCAGTTAACTTACAGGGTTACAGTCTGTTTAGAAAGGATCGTAAAAATCGGAGAGGAGGAGGGGTTTGTCTCTATGTAAAGTCTTGTCTAAAGTCCACTTTAAGGGAGGATATTAGCGAAGGAAATGAGGATGTCGAGTCCATATGGGTCGAAATTCATGGAGGGAAAAATGGTAACAAAATTCTCATTGGGGTCTGTTACAAACCCCCAAATATAACAGAAACCATGGAAAGTCTACTTCTAAAGCAGATAGATGAAGCTGCAACCCATAATGAGGTCCTGGTTATGGGGGACTTTAACTACCCGGATATTAACTGGGAAACAGAAACCTGTGAAACCCATAAAGGCAACAGGTTTCTGCTAATAACCAAGAAAAATTATCTTTCACAATTGGTGCAGAATCCAACCAGAGGAGCAGCACTTTTAGACCTAATACTATCTAATAGACCTGACAGAATAACAAATCTGCAGGTGGTCGGGCATCTAGGAAATAGCGACCACAATATTGTACAGTTTCACCTGTCTTTCACTAGGGGGACTTGTCAGGGAGTCACAAAAACACTGAACTTTAGGAAGGCAAAGTTTGACCAGCTTAGACATGCCCTTAATCTGGTAGACTGGGACAATATCCTCAGAAATAAGAATACAGATAATAAATGGGAAATGTTTAAGAACATCCTAAATAGGCACTGTAAGCGGTTTATACCTTGTGGGAATAAAAGGACTAGAAATAGGAAAAACCCAATGTGGCTAAACAAAGAAGTAAGACAGGCAATTAACAGTAAAAAGAAAGCATTTGCACTACTAAAGCAGGATGGCACCATTGAAGCTCTAAAAAACTATAGGGAGAAAAATACTTTATCTAAAAAACTAATTAAAGCTGCCAAAAAGGAAACAGAGAAGCACATTGCTAAGGAGAGTAAAACTAATCCCAAACTGTTCTTCAACTATATCAATAGTAAAAGAATAAAAACTGAAAATGTAGGCCCCTTAAAAAATAGTGAGGAAAGAATGGTTGTAGATGACGAGGAAAAAGCTAACATATTAAACACCTTCTTCTCCACGGTATTCACGGTGGAAAATGAAATGCTAGGTGAAATCCCAAGAAACAATAAAAACCCTATATTAAGGGTCACCAATCTAACCCAAGAAGAGGTGCGAAACCGGCTAAATAAGATTAAAATAGATAAATCTCCGGGTCCGGATGGCATACACCCACGAGTACTAAGAGAACTAAGTAATGTAATAGATAAACCATTATTTCTTATTTTTAGGGACTCTATAGCGACAGGGTCTGTTCTGCAGGATTGGCGCATAGCAAATGTGGTGCCAATATTCAAAAAGGGCTCTAAAAGTAAACCTGGAAATTATAGGCCAGTAAGTCTAACCTCTATTGTTGGTAAAATATTTGAAGGGTTTCTGAGGGATGTTATTCTGGATTATCTCAATGAGAATAACTGTTTAACTCCATATCAGCATGGGTTTATGAGAAATCGCTCCTGTCAAACCAATCTAATCAGTTTTTATGAAGAGGTAAGCTATAGACTGGACCACGGTGAGTCATTGGACGTGGTATATCTCGATTTTTCCAAAGCGTTTGATACCGTACCGCACAAGAGGTTGCTACACAAAATGAGAATGCTTGGTCTGGGGGAAAATGTGTGTAAATGGGTTAGTAACTGGCTTAGTGATAGAAAGCAGAGGGTGGTTATAAATGGTATAGTCTCTAACTGGGTCGCTGTGACCAGTGGGGTACCGCATGGGGGTCAGTATTGGGACCTGTTCTCTTCACCATATTCATTAATGATCTGGTAGAAGGTTTACACAGTAAAATATCGATATTTGCAGATGATACAAAACTATGTAATGTATACAATAAACTTGGCACTCAAAACGGTAGTAAGGTGAAGTTAAAGGGGTTGTCCACTACTTTCATGTAACCCCCCAATGTATCCCCCCAGGGCCCCTATTGCATTGTGTAAATACCTTGCGTTGTCGTTTTTGCCTGTGAGCGGCGCTATGGCTGCAGCTGGGTACGGGTCACATGACCCCCAGACTGCAGCCGCCGCTCATTTCCGCCGACGTCACGTCAATTTCCAGGCTCTGAAAATTGACGTGACGTCAGCAGCAGGCGTGACCAGCCCCCACAGTCTGCAGTCACTCAGCAAAAGTGACTGGGCTGGGGGCGGGGCTGCCTGCAGGGCTGTGCTGGGGGCGGGCGGGGCTATGTGTGCTCACTGCTCACGCTGGGATCTGAGGACAGGGCTGTGCTGGCTCTGCTGGGGGGAGTGCGTGGATGCCTGACGCTGGGGTCTGGGTACCGGCATGTGCCGCTCGGCGCCGGGGGTCTCCTGTGCCGCTCGGCGCCGGGGGTCTCCTGTGCCGCTCGGCGCCGGGGGTCTCCTGTGCCGCTCGGCGCCGGGGGTCTCCTGTGGGGGGTTGTTGGTGTGTGTGTGTGTGTGTGTGTATGTATATATATGTGTATGTATGTGTGTGCAGGCATCGTCCGATGGGACTACAAGTCCCATCGGGCTCTGCTTGCTACACTGACAGTGACTGGCACATTAGCCAATGATGGGACAGTTGTAGTCCCATCATCCGGCTAATGTGTTGAATGAAAAAAAAAAACACTCAGTACATACATACAACACACACCATGTAACATGCGACGACATGCACCATGCGACGACATGCTACATGCACCATGCGATGACATGCACCATGCTACATGCACCATGCTACATGCACCATGCGACGACATGCTGCATGCACCATGTGACGGCATGCGACATGTACCATGCGACGACATGCACCATGCGACGACATGCACCATGCAGCGACATGCACCATGCAGCGACATGCACCATGCGACGGCATGCAACATGCACCATGCAGCGGCATGCGACATGCACCATGCGACGACATGCACCATGCGACGACATGCACCATGCGACGACATGCACCATGCAGCGACATGCACCATGCAGCGACATGCACCATGCGACGGCATGCGACATGTACCATGCGACGACATGCGCCATGCACCATGCGACGGCATGCGACATGCACCATGCAGTGGCATGCGACGACATGCACCATGCAGCGGCATGCGACGACATGCACCATGCGACGACATGCACCATGCAGCGACATGCACCATGCAGCGACATGCACCATGCAGCTACATGCACCATGCGACGGCATGCGACATGTACCATGCGACGACATGCGTCATGCACCATGCGACGGCATGCGACATGCACCATGCGGTGACATGCACCATGCGGCGACATGCTACATGCACCATGCGCTGGCATGCACCATGCGACGACATGCAGCGGCATGTGACATGCACCATGCAGAGGCGTGCAACATGCACCATGCAGCGGCATGCGACATGCACCATGCAACAACATGCGCCATGCGACGGCATGTGACATGTACCATGCGACGACATGCTACATGCACCATGCGATGACATGCACCATGCGACGACATGCACCATGCGACATGCTACATGCACCATGCGCCGGCATGCGACATGCACCATGCAACGACATGCACCATGCGACGACATGCGACATACAGTACATACATACTACAGACATACAGTACATATAACATAGAGTACATACTCACCATCACTTGTCACTTTGTTCCCCGAAGCCATTGTCACCTGTAAAAAATATTAAAATAATAAACAAACAATATACTCCCTGTCCGCAGAAATCCAATTAAAACGAGTGTCCCACGACGATCTCCCGTGGAGAGCAGGAGCATCAGTTGATGCGACCACTCTCCAGGGGCTCCAGGAACACAATGATGGAAGGTATCCTTCCATCATGTATTCCTCACAAGGTATTCCTACGCCCCTGTGAGAAAATAGTCCCTAGTCTCACTATTGGCATTGCTGGGTGAGACATTTTCCCACGCAGCAATTGCCATAAAGTGAGACCAGTGAACTAGAGTAACCTCAGTGATGCACTGCAGGAGCCATTGTCTCCTGTCAGTGTGTCACTGAGGGTCCTATAGAGCAGTGACATCACCCGATGTCACTGTTCTATAGGGGAGATCGTCGTGGGACACACGTTATTAATTGGACTGCGTCGGACAGGTAGTATACGGTTTATTATTTTACTTTTTTTTGCAGGCGCAGAAGTATGGTAAGTATGGTTAAATGAAGAATATTAAAATATTTTTTTCCAAATGTGTGTGTTTTATTAACCCTTTCTTACTATTGGATTAGTAATGGATAGGCGTCTTATTGACGCCTCTCCGTTATTAACCCGGCTTCATGTCACCTTACAATAGCAAGGTGACATTAACCCCTTATTACCCCATATCCCACCGCTACTCGGGAGTGGGAAGAGAGGGGCTAAGTGCCGGAATTGGCGCATCTTACAGATGCGCCATTTCTGGGATGGCTGCGGACTGGTATTTGTAGCCGGGGGGGGGCCAATATCCATGGCCCCTCTCTAGGCTATGAATATAAGCCCGCAGCTGTCTGCGTAGCCTTTCTGGCTATAAAATATAGGGGGACCCCACATCATTTTTTTGGGGGGGTCCTCCTATTTTAATAGCCAGTAAAGGCTACGCAGACAGCTGCGGGCTGATATTCATAGCAGGCTACAAATATTGGCCCCCGGCCGTCGGCTTTCCCTCTCTGGCGCAGAGAATTGCACGGGAGCCCACGCCGTTTTTTTCTTTATTTTTAAAAAATTCAACGCTCATTAAGGCCTCTTTCACTCTTGCGTCGGTACAGGTCCGTCGCTATGCGTCGGGCCGACGTACCGACGCACGTTGTGAAATTTGTGTACGAAGTGGGCAGCGGATGCAGTTTTTCAACGCATCTGCTGCCCATTCTGAAGTGCGGGGAGGAGGGGGCGGAGTTTCTGCCGCAACGGCCAAAAAAACGTTCACTTGAACGTTTTTTCGTGCCGACGGTATTCCAAAACACGACTGATCCGTAGCACGACGGACGCGACTTGTGGCCATCTGTCGCTAATACAAGTCTATGGGTGAAACGCATCCTGCGAGCACATTTGCAGGATCCATTTTTTTCCACCGGGATGTTTTTTTTCCGCCGGATCCGTTTTTTTCCGCCGGATGTTTTTTTTTTTCCACCAGATCTGTTTTTTCCACCGGATCCGTTTATTTTCGCCGAATCCTTTTTTTTACGCCAGATCCGTTTTTTCTCATAGAGTTGTATTAGCGCCGGATTACACCTGATGGCCACACGTTTCATCCGTTTTTGGCAGGATACTTCAAAAAAGCTGTTTCCGCCGGACGGAAAACACATACAGAGAAACGGTTTTTCGGTACGTCGAAAAAATGCACAGCGACGGATCTAGCAAAAAACGGATGAAACGTGTGGCCATCAGGCGCTAATACAACTCTGAGAAAAAACGGATCCGGCAAAAAAAAAAAAGGATCCTGCAAATGTGCTCGCATATAGTATATAAGACAGCCTCCCCCATAGAATATAATATACCCCACATAGTATATAAGACAGCCTCCCCCATAGAATAGAATATACCCCCGCAGTAGTATATAACACAGCCACATCTATAATATAACACTGGGAGCGTCACTCTGTCCGAAGCCTTTATAGACTGCGCAAGCGCCGGCGCAGTCTGGACCCCACAGAGTGACGCTCCCAGGAGATCGAGGTATGCGTAAACACTGAACGCACACCACGATCTCCAACGGAGAGGCAGGGACGCGCCAGGAGGGTAAGTATAAGCTATATTCACCTGTCCCCCGTTCCAGCGCTGCGTGCGGCTCTGTCTCCCGGGTCCTCTGCCTGTGATTTTCACAGTTCAGAGGGCGCGATGACGCGCTTAATGCGCGCTGCCCTCTGACTGAACAGTCACAGCCAGAGGACCGGAAGAAGTGGCGTGCAGCGCTGGAACAGGGGACAGGTGAATATAGCAAGTGTCGGGGGCCTGAGCTAGCGGCAATACCGGCACCTGACCCCCACAGCGCGCCGGTGTCCCCGCCTGCTCAGGCCCCCCAGCACTCGGTGCTCAGCGACGATAGGTGAGTATGTTATTTTTTTTTTTTTTTATATATATATATCGCAGCAGCATACGGGGCATATAATACTATGAAGCATCTTATGGGGGCCATCAACATTTATGGAGCAGTGTATGGGGCATATACTATGGAGCATGTTATGGGGGCCATGAACCATAATGGAGCAGTGTACCGGCCATATGCATGGGAGCAGCAAATTACAGAACGGTGGCGCAGGATGGGAGCAGCACATGTCAGAATGGGGCTGCAGGATGGCAGCAGCACATGACAGAACAGGGGTGCAGGATTTGAGCAGCACATGACAGGATGGGGGCGCAGGATGGAGCAGCACATGACAGGATGGAGACCATATACCAATATAAATGCTCGCCACCTGGGCGTAGAACGGGTTCAATAGCTAGTAGTATATAACACGGCCTCCCCCATAGAATATAATATACCTCCCATAGTATATATCAAAGCCCGCATATAATATAGCACAACTTGCATAGTATATAGCACAGCCCATGTAGTAGTATACAGCACAGCGCGGGTCGTAGTATATACAGCACAGCCCGAATAGTAGTTTACAGCACAGCCCGTGTAGTAGTATACAGCACAGCCCGTGTAGTAGTATACAGCACAGTCCGGGTCGTAGTAAATACAGCACAGCCCGCGTAGTAGTATATACAGCACAGCCCGCGTAGTAGTATACACAACACACAGCCCACACAGTGGTATATACACAGCACAGCCCACACAGTGGTATATACACAGCACAGCCCACACAGTGGTATATACACAGCACAGCCCACACAGTGGTATATACACAGCACAGCCCACACAGTGGTATATACACAGCACAGCCCACACAGTGGTACATACACAGCCCAGCCCACACAGTGGTATATACACAGCACAGCCCACACAGTGGTATATACACAGCACAGCCCACACAGTGGTATATACACAGCACAGCCCACACAGTGGTATATACACAGCACAGCCCACACAGTGGTATATACACAGCACAGCCCACACAGTGGTATATACACAGCACAGCCCACACAGTGGTATATACACAGCACAGCCCACACAGTGGTATATACACAGCCCACACAGTGGTACATACACAGCCCAGCCCACACAGTGGTATATACAGCACAACCCACATCTCATCCCCCCGATAATGGCTCCACACTCTCCTCACCTTTCCTCTTGCCCGCGCTGCTCCTGGCTCCTGTCTCGGCGGCTGCAGTCTGCCCGGGACACAGCAGGTGTGCGATGATATGACGTCATCGTGCACCCGCAGTGTCAGAGGCAGAGCGGGGAATGATGGGAGAGGGAGCGTCAGCGGACGCTCTCTCCTCCATCATTGCATTGAACTATACCAGCGTCATGGACGCCGGCATAGTTGAATGCGGCGGCGGCACTGGCGGGAGTAGGGGGGAAAGAGTGCAGCGGCCCACTACTGGCACCGGCCCTTCTGGCATTTGCCAGAAGTGCCCGATGGCCAGTTCGGCCCTGGTCACCACCCACACACTTCCCTCCTCCTGAACTGCAGCGTTTCTTGGACCCACATCCGCAGCAAAACTGCAGATATTTTCTACATCTCAATGAAAGTTTGAGGCCGGAGTCACACTACAGCGAGATACGGCCGAGTCTCGCAGGTTAAATACAAGCTCTGGCACCGGCACTCCGGAGCGGAGCGTGCGGCTCCATGTATTGCTGTGCGGCTGCACGCTCCGCTCCGGAGTGCCGGTGCCAGAGCTTGGTTTTAACCTGTGAGACTCGGCCGTATCTCGCTGTGTGTGATCCCGGCCTAAGGGTGCAGAAACGCTGCAGTTCGGCACAAAAGAAGTGACATGCTGCGGAGAAAAAAAAAAGCTGCGTTTCGGTGCGGCCTTTTCCGCAGCATGTGCACAACAAGTCTGCGGCTCCCATAGACTTACATTGGTTGTGCACTACAATGCGGATTTGCTGCAATTCTGTGCGGCAAAAAACGCTGCGGATCTGCAATCAAATCCGCAACGTGTGCACACAGCCTTAGCATTTAGTGAGCCTAGCAAAAAGGCAAGCAAAAAACAAGTGTGGGATTGCACTTTTTTTGCAATTTCATCACACTTTGAATTTTTTTCACATTTCCTGTTACACGACATGGTGAAACCAATGGTGTCGTTCAAAAGTAGAACTTGTCCCGCAAAAGATAAGCCCCCACATGGCCATATTGACGGAAACATTATGGCTCTGGAAAGAAGGGGAGCGATAAACGAAAAAAGCTCCAGGGGTGAAGGGGTTTAGAAACATGGATATGGACATATCTATGGAAATAGATATATAGATATATCTGTATGTATCCATCTATCCCATATCTATCTAATTCTATCCATCTGTCTGTGTCTATCTATCTATCTATCTATCTATCTATCTATCTATCTATCATCTCTCTATCCCATATCTATCTATCTATCTATCTATTATCTCTCTATCCCATATCTATCTATCTATTATCTGTCTGTGTCTATCTATCTATCTATCATCTCTCTATCCCATATCTATCTATCTATTATCTGTCTGTGTCTATCTATCTATTATCTCTCTATCCCATATCTATCTATCTATCTATCTATCTATCTATCTATCTATCTATCTATTATCTCTCTATCCCATATCTATCTATCTATTATCTGTCTGTGTCTATCTATCTATCTATCTATCATCTCTCTATCCCATATCTATCTATTATCTGTCTGTGTCTATCTATCTATTATCTCTCTATCCCATATCTATCTATCTATCTATCTATCTATCTATTATCTCTCTATCCCATATCTATCTATCTATTATCTGTCTGTGTCTATCTATCTATCTATCTATCTATCTATCTATCTATCTATCTATCTATCTATCTATCTATCTATCTATCATCTGTCTGTCTATTATCTATCTATCCCATATCTATCTATCCCACATCTATCTATCTATCCCATATCTATCTATCTCTCTATCTATTATCTATCTATCTATCTATCTATCTATCTATCTATCTATCTATCTATCTATCTATCTATCTATCTCTCTGTGTAATGGAGTGTGGGTTGGACAAATGTAAAAGAGGAGTTGGACAGAAATGACACCACAAATCTTTTTGAAGAGAGAGGAGGGAGAGGAGGGAGGGGTTTGGGTGTGTTTTTGGAGGGGGTGTGCTAGATTCGGGCTTAGTGGCATTGCAAAGCATCATGGAACTTGTAGTATTAGGTCACAATAAGGAAGTAGTCGATTAACCCCATGAGAGCTGAATCCAGCACTGAAGATGTGCTGCTACAGCATGATAACAGCTAATATTGCTAAAATAAACACAGTAGATGTTTTCAGTGGCACATAATAGCAAGATTTATGAAAAAAAAAAAAAAACTTTATAGTAGTGGATAACTTCTTTAATCAGCTTTATTGCAAGTCCCAGATACAGTTTCGACAGTTAAACGTTTTCGGTCCCACCGGACCTTCTTCAGAACAATTTCCAATTTATCTGGTTAAGCTGGTTACAACGTGTGGAAGGAAAAATCACCTTCTTACGCGAAACTGTGGAGTAATGCAATAAATGAGAAAACGAAAGGGCTCTAGGCGAACTAAGTCGCTAATGGAGTCTGTGGCCCATAATCAGGGTGAGGAGCTCAGATATGCGTGGCACCGGATCGCCAGAGGTGAGTGCGTCACGGACTGCACACGGACTGCACACGGACGCTGTCCGTGTGCGGTACGTGTTTTACACGGACCCATTGACTTTAATGGGTCCATGTAATCCGTGCGCTCCCACGAACACTGACATGTCTCCGTGTTTTGCACACGGACACACGGTCCGTGAAAACACGCTGACATGTGCAGAGACACATTGATTTCAATGTGTCTACGTGAGTCAGTGTCTCCGGTACGTGAGGAAACTGTCACCTCACGTACCGGAGCCACTGACGTGTGAAACCGGCCTTAGTGACAGAGCCAATTTGGTACTTAATGACCAGGCCAATTTTTACAATTCTGTCACTTTATGAAGTTATAGCTCTGGAACGCTTCAACATATCCCACTGATTCTGAGATGGTTTTTTCATGCCATATTGTACTTCATGTTAGTGGTAAAATTTGTTCGATATGACTTGCGTTTATGAAAGAATGGAAATTTGGCAATAATTTTGAAAATTTAGCAATTTTCAAACTTTTAATTTTTGTACCCTTAAATCAGAGAGTGGTGTCACATAAAATAGTTATTAAATAACATTTCCCACATGTCAGCTTTACATCAGCACAATTTTGGAAACATTTTTTTTGTTTTGTTACGATGTTATAAGGGTTAAAAGTTGACCAGCGTTTTCTAATTTTTCCAACAAAATTTACAAAACCATTTTTTTAGGGACCACCTCACATTTGAAGTGAGTTTGGGGGGTCAATATAACAGAAAATACCCAAAAGTGACATCATTCTAAAAACTGCACCCCTCAAAGTACACAAAACAACATTTAAGAAGTTTATAACCCTTCAGGTGCTTTACGACAACTAAAGCAATGTGGAAGGAAAAAAATGAACATTTTACTTTTTTCACAAAAAATTTACATTGGAACCAAACTTTTTTATTTTCACAAGGGTATCAGGAGAACATGGATGACAACTTGTTTTGTGCAATTTCTCCTGAGTACGCTAATGCCCCATATGTGGGGGAAAGCAGAGTTCAGAAGGGAGGGAGCACAGTTTGACTTTTTTAACTAAAAAATTGGCTGGAATCCATGGTGGCGCTATGTCGCATTTGGAGACCCATTGATGTACCTAAACAGTGGAACCCCCAATTCTAACTTCAACCCTAACACAAGCCTAACCCCAACACACCCCTAACTCTAATCATAACCCTAACACACCCTTAACCCTAATCCCAACCCAGCCGTAATCCCAACATAACCATAACCACAATCCTAACCCCAACACCACCCTAACCCCAATACCACCATAACCCCAATATCACAACCCTAACCCCAACATAACCCTAACCTCAACCCTAACCTCAACCCTAGCTCTAACCCTTGCCCCAACCCTAACCCTAGCCCAACCCTAACCCTAGCTCTAGCTCCAACCCTAACCCTGGCTCCAACCCTAACCCTAATAGAAAAATGGAAATAAATATATTTTTTATTTTATTATTTTTACATAACTAAGGGGGTGATAAAGGGGGTTGATTTACTATTTACTATAAGGTCTATCACCCTGATCAAAATGAAACAATAGGAATATTTTTCTATTGTTGCCGGGTGCCAGCCGGCAGATCTCGGGGGACGCACAGCGCATGCGCCCACCATTTTCTTCCTAGAAGAAGTTGACAAAGACCGGGAAACAGAGCTGGAGGGATCGGGGGACATCAGAGGTCCCGGGGGCTCAGGGGACCCCATTTATCTCTCCTCTCATGTCCTAGATCATATCAG
This sequence comes from Ranitomeya imitator, assembly GCF_032444005.1. Classification (NCBI taxonomy): domain Eukaryota; kingdom Metazoa; phylum Chordata; class Amphibia; order Anura; family Dendrobatidae; genus Ranitomeya; species Ranitomeya imitator. The sequence goes on from NC_091283.1 coordinate 171,166,471, forward strand.
AGGAGAGAGAAATAAACGGGAAATGGACTTTTTATTCGGTGAATAACGGTGATCACAATACTGGGGACGGTAAAAATCGACCCGAATCATGTGCTTCGGGGTCCCAGCTACCCCCGGTAGCCGAGACCCTGGAGATTTACCCGACGCTGGGGGGCGCTATACACTTATTTCTCAGCGCTGTTCAAAAGTGTCGCTGAGGAATAAGTACCCTTAATTGCTGCCGTTAAAAGGTTTATCGGCGGTCGTTAATAGGCTACATACACTATGTACAAAGGTCTGTATGGAAATATTTACTAATATCTACAGCAGTCTATATGGATCAGAATATAGTGCCATCCTTTTCATCCGTGGTAGTCTATAGCCAGTGCTATCCTGGTTGGGAGGGATTCAGGCTATCATTTCAGGCTATTGCAGCATATAACTACTATAAGGCCAAGTTCACACGTTCAGTATTTGGTCAGTATTTTACATCAGTATTTGTAACCAGGAGCGGAACAATCAGAGGAAAAGTATAATAGAAACACGTCACCACTTCTGTATTTATCACCCACTCCTGGTTTTGGCTTCCAAATACTGATGGAAAATACTGAACAGATGCTGACAGTGTGAACATGGCCTAATACTGTTCCTATGTACAAAAATATAACTTCTATAATGCTGCCCCTATATTCAAGATTATAACTACTATAATAATGCTCCCTATGTTCAAGAATATAACTACTATAATACTGCCCCTATGTACGAGATTATAACTACTATAATACTGCCCCTATGTACAAGAATATAACTACTATAATACTGTCCCCTATGTACAAGAATATAACTATTATAATACTGCCCCTATGTGCAAGACTATAACTACTATCATACTGCTCCCATGTACAAGAATATAACTACTATAATACTGCCCAAAGTACAAGAATATAACTACTATAATACTGTCCCCTATGTACAAGAATATAACTACTATAATACTGCCCCTATGTACAAGAATATAACTATTACAATACTGCCCCTTATGTACAAGAATATAACTACTATAATACTGCCCCTATGTACAAGAATATAACTATTACAATACTGCCCCTTATGTACAAGAATATAACTACTATAATACTGCCCCTATGTGCAAGAATATAACTACTATAATACTGCCCCTATGTACAAGAATATAACTACTACTAGATGGTAGCCCGATTCTAACGCATCAGGAATTCTAGAATATGTATGTAGTTTATTTATGAAGATTTTAGAATAATACATTGAATACACAGGATTCGGCTGGGCGCGACCAATTAGCGAAGCGTGGTTCAAATCCCGCGCCAATTTGCGGCCGGACTGCGCCTGTCGCTGATTGCTCGCGGCCGGCCATGTAGTATATAGCACAGCCACGTAGTAAATAACAGCCCACGTAGTAAATAGCACAGCCACGTAGTACATAGCACAGCCACGTGGTATATTGCACAGCCACGTAGTATATTTCACAGCCACGTAGTATATAGCACAGCCACGTAGTATATAGCACAGCCCACGGATTATATAGCACAGCCCATGGAGTATATAGCACAGCCACGTAGTATATAACACAGCCCACGGAGTATATAGCACAGCCACGTACTATATAGCACAGCCCACGTAGTGTTTAACACAGCCCACATAGTGTATAACACAGCCCACGTAGTATATAGCACAGCCACGTAGTATATTACACAGCCACATAGTATATTGCGCAGCCACATAGTATATTGCACAGCCACATAGTATATTGCGCAGCCACATAGTATATTGCACAGCCCACATAGTATATTGCACAGCCCAAGTTAGTTTGTTGCACAGCCCACGTAGTATATTGCACAGCCCACGTAGTATATAACACACCCCACATAGTATATTGCACAGCCCACATTGTATATGGCATAGCCCACGTAGTATATTGCATAGGCCACGTAGTATATTGCACAGCCCACGTAGTATATTGCACAGCCCACGTAGTATATAGCATAGCCCACGTAGTATATTGCACAGCCCACGAAGTATATAGCACAGCCCACGAAGTATATTGCACAGCCCACGAAGTATATTGCACAGCCCACGTAGAATATTGCACAGCCCACGTAGTATATAACACACCCCACGTAGTATATTGCACAGTCACGTAGTATATTACACAGCCACGTAATATATTGCACAGCCACATAGTATATTGCACAGCCTACATAGTATATTGCACAGCCCACGTTAGTATATTGCACAGCCCACGTAGTATATTGCACAGCCCACGTAGTATATAACACACCCCACATAGTATATTGCACAGCCCACGTAGTATATTGCAGTCTACGTAGTATATTGCACAGCCCACGTAGTATATTGCACAGCCCACGTAGTATATAGCACAGCCCATGTAGTATATAGCACAGCCTATGTAGTATATAGCACAGCCCACGTAGTATATTGCACAGCCCATGTAGTATATTGCACAGCCCACGTAGTATATAGCAATGTGGGCATCATATCCCTGTTAAAAAAAAGAATGAAAATAAAAAGTAGTTATATACTCACCTTCCGTTGGCCCCCGCATCCAGGTAAAGCATTTACCAATGCTGCTCGTGCACTCCGGTCCCAAGATTGCATTGCGGTCTTGCGAGATGATGACGTAGCGATCTCGCGAGACCGCTACGTCATCATCTCGCGAGATCGCAATGCATGGAGCGGTCACCGGGGCGTCGCGAGGAGCGGGAAAGACCTGTTCTGGATCCGAGGGGCCGACGGACGGTGAGTATATAACGATTTTTTATTTTTGTTATTATTTTTAACATTAGATCTTTTTACTATTGATGCTGCATAAGCAGCATCAATAGTAAAAAGTTGGTCACACAGGGTTAATAGCAGCGTTAACGGAGTGCGTTACACCGCGGCATAACGCGGTCCGTTAACGCTGCCATTAACCCTGTGTGAGCGCTGACTGGGGGAGAATGGACTGCGGACACTGACTGCGGGGAGTAAGGAGCGGCCATTTTGCCGCTGGACTGTGCCCGTCGCTGATTGGTCGTGGCTGTTTTGCCGCGACCAATCAGCGACTTGGAATTTCTGTTACAGACAGACAGAAAGACAGACAGACAGAAAGACGGAAGTGACCCTTAAACAATTATATAGTAGACTAGATGGTAGCCCGATTCTAACGCATCGGGTATTCTAGAATATGTATGTAGTTTATTTATGAAGATTTTAGAATAATACATTGAATACACAGGATTCGTCCAACCGCGACCAATTAGCAAAGCGTGGTTCAAATCTCGCGCCAATTTGCAGCCGGACTGCGCCTGTCGCTGATTGTTCACGGCCGGCCACGTAGTATATAGCACAGCCACGTAGTATATAACAGCCCACGTAGTAAATAGCACAGCCACGTAGTACATAGCACAGCAACGTAGTATATTGCACAGCCACGTAGTATATAGCACAGCCACGTAGTATATAGCACAGCCCATGGAGTATATAGCACAGCCACGTAGTATATAACACAGCCCACGGAGTATATAGCACAGCCCCGTAGTATATAACACAGCCCACGGAGTATATAGCACAGCCCACGGAGTGTATAACAGCCCACATAGCATATAACACAGCTCACATAGTATATAACAGCCCACACACGCAGTGTATAACACAGCCCACGCAGTGTATAACACAGCCCACGTAGTATATAACAGCCCACGTAGTATATAACAGCCCACGTAGTGTATAACACAGCCCACGTAGTATATAGCACAGTCCACGTAGTATATAACAGCCCATGTAGTGTATAACACAGCCACGTAGTATATAGCAGAGCCCACATAGTATATAGCACAGCCACGTAGTATATTGCACAGCCACGTAGTATATTGCACAGCCACGTAGTAGATTGCACAGCCATGTAGTATATTGCACAGCCACGCAGTATATTGCACAGCCCACGAAGTATATAGCACAGCCCACGTAGTATATAGCACAGCCCATGTAGTATATAACAGCCCACGTAGTATATAACAGCCCATGTAGTGTATAACACAGCCACGTAGTATATTGCACAGCCACATAGTATATAGCACAGCCCACGTAGTATATAGCACAGCCACGTAGTATATTGCACAGCCACGTAATATATTGCACAGCCCACGGAGTATATAGCACAGCCCCATAGTATATAGCACAGCCACATAGTATACTGAACAGCCACGTAGTATATTGCACAGCCCACGTAGTATATTGCACAGCCCAAGTAGTATATTGCACAGCCCACGTAGTATATAGCAATGTGGGCATCATATCCCTGTTAAAAGAAAAAGATTTAAAATAAAAAATAGTGATATACTCACCTTCTGTTGGCCCCTGGATCCAGACCGCTACGTCATCATCTCGCGAGATCGCAATGCATGGAGCGGTCACCGGGGTGTCGCGAGGAGCGGGAAAGGCCTGTTCTGGATCCAAGGGGCCGACAGAGGGTGAGTACATAACTATTTTTTATTTTTTTTATTATTTTTAACATTAGGTCTTTTTACTATTGATGCTGCATAGGCAGCATCAATAGTAAAAAGTTGGTTACACAGGGTTAATAGCAGCGTTAACTGAGTGTGTTACACCGCGGCATAACGCGGTCCGTTAACGCTGCCATTAACTCTGTGTGAGCGCTGACTAGAGGGGATTATGGAGCGGGCACTGACTGCGGGGAGTAAGGAGCGGCCATTTTGCCTCCGGACTGTGCCCGTCGCTGATTGGTCGTGTGTTTTGCCGCGACCAATCAGCGACTTGGGATTTCCGTGACAGACAGAAAGACAGACAGACAGAAAGACGGAAGTGACCCTTAGACTATTATATAGTAGATAATACTGCCCCTATGTACAAGAATATAACTACTATAATACTGCCCCTATGTACAAGAATATAACTACTATAATACTGCCCCTATGTACAAGAATATAACTACTATAATACTGCCCCTATGTACAAGAATATCTACTATATTATTGTCTAGGGGTCACTTCCGTCTTTCTGTCTGTCCTTCTGTCTGTCTGTCACGGATATTCATTGGACGCAGCCTCTGTCTGTCATGGAAATCCAAGTCGCTGATTGGTCGTGGCAAAACAGCCACAACCAATCAGCGACGGGCACAGTCTGGCAGCAACATGGCCGCTCCTTCCTCCCTGCAGTCAGTTCCCGCTCCGTACTCCCCTCCAGTCAGCGCTCACACAGGGTTAATGGCAGCGTTGACCGCGGTGTAACGCACTCAGTTAACGCAGCTATTAACCCTGTGTGACCAACTTTTTACTATTCATGCTACCTATGCAGCATCAATAGTAAAAAGATCTAATGTTAAAAATAATTTAAAAAATAAAAAATAGTTATATACTCACCGTCCGTCGGCCCCCCGGATCAGGAACAGGCTTTTCCCGCTCCTCACGACACCCCGGTGACCGCTCCATGCATTGCGGTCTCGCGAGATGATGACGTAGCGGTCTTGTGAGACCGCAATGCACTCTTCAGACCGGAGCGCGCGAGGAGCGTCGGTAACCGCTTTGATCCGAGGGCCAACGGAAGGTGAGTATATAACTATTTTTTATTTTAATTCTTTTTTTTAACAGGGATATGGTGCCCACATTGCTATATACTGCGTGGGCTGTGCAATATATTACGTGGGCTGGGCAATATACTACGTGGGCAATATACTACGTGGGCTGTGCAATATACTGCGCGGGCTGTGCTATATACTGCACTACATGGGCTGGGCAATATACTAAGTGGGCTGCTATATACTACGTGGGCTGTGCAATATACGCTGTGCAATGTACTGCGCGGGCTGTGCAATGTACTGCGCGGGCTGTGCAGTATAGTTCCTGGGCTGTTCAATATAGTACGCGGGCTGTGTAATTTACTAGGCGGGCTGTGCAATGTACTACGCGGGCTGTGCAATATAATGTGTGGGCTGTGCTATACACTACGTGGCCTGTGTTATACACTACGTGTGTGGTACTGCGTGGGTTGTGCAATATACTACACGGGCTGTGCAATATACTCCGTGGGCTGTGCTATATACTCCGTGGGCTGTGCTATATACTCTGTGGGCTGTGCTATATACTCCGTGGGCTGTGCTATATACTCCGTGGGCTGTGCTATATACTCCGTGGCTGTGCTATATACTACGTGGATGTGCAATATACTATGTGGCTGTGCTATTTACTACGTGGGTTGTTATATACTGTGTGGCTGTGCTATATACTACATGGCCGGCCGGTCGCGGTTGGCCGAATCCTGTGTATTCAATGTATTATTCTAAAATGTTCATAAATAAACTACATACATATTCTAGAATACCCGATGCGTCAGAATCGGGCTACCATCTAGTAACTATTATAATTCTGCCCCTATGTGCAAGAATATAACTATTATAATATTGCCCCCTATGTGCAAAAATATAGTCCTAACAATACTGCCACCTACAGATAATAATATGAAGCTGAATGAGTTAAGGACTGTTGTCGCAGGCAGCACTCAGCCTTTAATACGTCACTGCAGACATATGAGGACATGCCTTGTTTTACTATTGCCTTGTTGCTTGCTTTTCTAGGATTGAGTTTGTGCTTTCCGATATAACTCACGTGGGGTTGAATCCCAGAAGTTGGTTCTTGTAATAACAGGCTGCAAAAAGCACAAATTGCTGTTTTATTCTTGTCGATGTGTTTGCAGAGTTGTACTCTGTGTTCACCCCCTCTGATTATAGCATTTCCTCAGGAGTAGGCGGGCAGCAGCGGACGGCATCGGGGAGATATTCTGCTGCTCTCGTTTGCTCTGTCGCGATGATCCTTCTCCTTTATACACCTTGATTTTACATTAGCCAATTCCCTTTGTCAGTGAGTGACTGGTCCAACTCGACCTTTGTAACTCAAACCCTAAATTACCATGTTGGTGCAATAAATAATTTCTCTTTTTATGTAAGTCTTACTCACCGCATTGAATTCACAAAAGTAGAAAGTCCGCCAAGCATCTGCCATCGTAACTGTGTTCAAAAATGTTTCCAGTTGTAAAATCGATGATTAAAAGAAATACGGAGGTTTTATATGCATTTACATAAAAATGAGAGCTGCCAGCAGGCGCTGGCACCAGCTACGCCGAGAGGTATCGGCACATTATGCCGGGGACGTGAAAACATTTTAGTTAGAAATAATGAACGTCACTATTTATTGAGCAAAAATCTCTTTCTTCCCTTTTGAGCGGTGGGTGCTGTTTGTTCGTCAGGCTCAATGCTCGGAAAAAAGGTGAACAGAAGACGCTTTGTCAAAGCGGGTTGAATTGTTGAGTCTTTGAAGCATTATACAAAGGTTATGGTGGTATAAAAAAAAAAAAAACACAGTCATGTAGCAAAAACGGAACATATACAAGTACTGTTTAGGAAATCAAACAAGGGGTGCAAGGGCAGCATTGCCGAATTCTGTAGTGACCTCCTCCATCCAGGTTCTGGGTCACATACACAGCCTCCACCTTTTTTGGAGGAAAAATGGCTCATTTTTCTTCTCTCAGTGCCATCCATTGTAGGAGAGTAAGAAGGTGTGATCCTCAGGATGGTTTCCCGCTCTCCTGGGGTACTGCCCATAATAAAAGCATAGTTGATTCACCTGAACATGGTTCTCCTCAATTTAGACCCCATAGGCTTGGTCTCCAATCTGCGGCTCTTCAGTTCTAAGCTACGTTCCAGGTTTATAGGAGCCCTTGATTTCATGTATTTTCATTTTAAAGGGAATCGGATCAACCTTCCTAAGCCATCTACAATACATGGGCATTCAGGTCATAGGAAGCTGAATAAAATGACACCATGATATCTGTGATATGATGTTTTATTCCAGAGAAATTCACATTTTTCTTAATATGTAAATGAGCTGTTAAGATCTACGGGCCAGACATAGATCTCCCCGAAACTCTGCCTCTGGAGCTTATTTTAAATGAAATGAGGTGTAACCTGTGTGAGATGTGTAATGACTGACAGTCTGCTCTCCTGATCTACATGTCTCACACTGGTAAACCTCCATTAATTTAAAATACACCCTGGATGTAGATTCTCAAGGAGATCTATGTCCGGCTCATAGATCTTAACCGCTCAAGAAAAATGTGAATTTCATGGGAATAAGACATTAGATTGCAAATATCAAGGTAGCATTTTATTCAGCTTCCTACGACCTACATGCCCATATAGTCTTTTAGGAGGGTTGATTCCCTTTAATTGTAGATGAAATGACGAACAATAAACTATTGTGATATTTTTATTAATGGTATTTACCAAATATGTAATCAAATTAGTAAATACAATAGTATGGCACTTACTCTGGCTCACTATTAGTATTTATGCCTCTCATACCGCAGGTCCTGAGTTTGTGTCGTAATGACCTGGAGAATCATATATCATATATCAGGTCAGTTTTAGTATTTAGTGAACCTAGTAAAAAAGCCAAACAAAAGACAAGTGTGGGATTGCACTTTTTTTTCAATTTCATCGCACTTGGAATTTTTTTCCTGTTTTCTATTACACAACATGGTTAAACCAATGGTGTAGTTCAAAAGTACAACTCGTCCCGCAAAAAACAAGCCCTCACGTCACATGGCCATATTGACGGAAAAATAACAAAAGTTATGGCTCTGGAAAGAAGGGGAGAGAAAAACGAAAAAGCTGCGGGGGTGAAGGGGTTAAATGGGACTAAGAAAACTGCAAGAGAATGAGAAAAGTTCAGTAGTGCCTCCCCCTTCTAAGGTCGCTGACCTGGCCAGGTGCTGATCGCAGCCTTAAGCTACTCCAAAATCACAACCCTCAATATTGCCTCACAGGTGGAGCGGCAGAAGCCATCAGGTCTTGTTGAGAGTTAACCATTTAGAACCACAGCTTGGAGGCCCTCTCTACTCTACAACTTGTTAGCCCATGGGAAAGTTGCAAATTTTAGTACTGGAGAACTACAGATTTGGCAACATTGCTCTATTGTTTATTTTTGCTATTAAATGTTGCTAACATTAATTGTATCCCTTTGAGACAGACCTCAAGAATCCAAATGGTCCATCCAAAATTGTACCTCTTCCATTCCAAAAATGGACACAGATATATTTAGCGATAACTGCTCAGCCAATACTTTGAAAGCCTGTGGATCTTATGGGGAAGGGGAGTTTGTACATGGTTCGCAGATGGGGTTGGAAAGTTTTGGTGGAACCACTCCAAAAATGTATTGTTTTATTTTGTACAGACCTCATTTGTAGCTTTGGACCTTTCCCCTACTAAGCCACAACTCTTATCAAAGCTGGACACCAAACCTGGCATCTGCCTATTGTCTGGTAGAGTATGGGTACTTGTCCTACCTGTGCAGACTTTGCATTTCTGTTGTTTTTTTTTTCTATAAATAAATGAAACTTCAAGCTTTTTCTCCATCCTCTATCTTTAAAAAGTTTCTCCCGCTAACAAGCAAATGTGACTTTTATTTGAACTAGGACCCATGCTATCTCCCCCCTGTAATCGTGAATCACCTCTCCGCTCCAGAGATGGAGCCACATACTGTGCAGAGCTGTGTAATCTATGCACTATACAGCGTCTGCCTAAAATCACATCATGCAGAGACGGCCTTATTTTCTGCTGTTGGCTTCAGATACCCGAACATTAACAAGATATGCTAAGAATGATACTGAATCCGATTCGGAATAATATAACTAGACGGCAAAGAGATTCAGTGGTGACATCGGCTAACCTGTCAATCTATATGGAATTGATGCGCTCTCTGATTGGGAGGACTTGATTTGGGCTTCACAAAAGTCCACAAACACATACCGGGGCATCCAGACTTCAAGGTTTACAGATGCTGTAATCTGTGTGGGACCTAACAAGAAGTGTTCTATTTTCTGCAGCGCCTCAAAAGGAGAAATTAAATATAAAATGTGGAGTCCTCCAGAAAGATAACCTTTGTGGCATTTTCCCTGCGTGATGTTGAGTCACTACTCAAAGACAAACCATGAGACAGGATAGTCAGGAGGTCCAAGGTCAGATACCAGGAGGGCTCATAGTACAGAGGAGTCAGACAAAGGCATGGTCAGGTAACGGTCCAGGATCAAAAGCCAGAAGGTTACATCAACTCAAGAAAGGAAAACAAATGAATAGTCAGAGGCCAAGTTTGGGGTCAGATACCTGAAGTCAGAGAGCATCCAGAGCAGAAGGAATAATCTTCAAGAATAGTCACAACAAATCTTAGGTCCAGCAAAAAGGTCAGAGGAAAAAGACACAGGACTAAGCAAACACACCTAACTTAAGCAAAGCTACAACTTGACATTGACTACTAACATCTAGCTAGCTAAATACCTAGCAAATGATTAAGAAGGAAGGCATCTGAGGAAACGCCCGCAGAAAAGACCAGATTGAGCAGCAGGGCTATCAATTAAAATGTTGACAACCCAGCACGCCCCAGGTTCAGATTGGATGACTGGACTGTCACTCACAAAACTGACAGTCCTGTACACCACAGATCCCATAGGGTGGCTTAGCTGTCAATCACAGCGTTCCTTGGCCACCGTCAATGTTGAAACCGTCACACCTTGCTAATTAAGGCCCTGTTCATATTACATGTCTGCAGTGTCCGGGGTATCACCCAGAATTCCCCCCAAAGTGGTTTTCAAACAAACAACTGAGAAGGTTTTAGACTGCAATGTAGTCAAATGAATGCAGTTTTTTTTCTTCTCAAATTGTTGTTTTGTTCAGACGGGCACAGAAACATAATCATGGACCAAGAGGCACAGATGTGTGAATGTGGCAGAAACTGCTCGTTGATATCAGTGCAGTCATGTAATAGGGTAACAAGTCCGTTCATGACACTTCTTCCTCCTAAATCTTCCCCCATCACCTGTGAATGATGTTATTGAGAAGTGGAAGGAACCGCAACAATTCATCCATAAAGTGGAGATGCCGTAACAGTACAGGGTAGGGGGCCAAGTACTGAGGAGCAGAGGGCATATAAGTCACCCACGATCTGTTGACTTCATACGTGCAGAGTCCAGACCTCCTGTGGTATTAATATCTGCACAAACACTGTGCTCCTGTCGGGAGCTTCATGGCCGAGCAGCTGCATGTAGCCTTACATCACCAAACACAATGCCGAGCGTAAGATGGAGTGGTATAAAGCCACCACCCCTGGACTCTGGAAGAAACATGTTCTGTGCAGTGATGGATGATACATCTTTATTTGGTATCTAGAGGAGTCTGCGTTTGGTGAAGGCCAGGAGAATATTGCCCCCTGACTGCATTGGGCCGCTGTACAGTTTGTTGGAGGAGGGCTAATACTATGGTATTGCTATCAGGGGTCGGCCTCGTCACCTCAGTTCCAGTGAAGAGAAATCACAATATTTCGGCACAAAACATTGTGGACAATTGTAGCTTCCAGATTTGTGGAAACAGTTTGGGGAAGATCCTTTTCAGCTCCCCATCATTGTGCCCAGTGCACAGTCCTGAAGTACATGGTTGGGGGAGTTTGGTGGAAGAATGTGAGCGACCGCACAGAGCTTAGACTTCACCCTCATCCAACAGCTTTGGGATGAACTGGAACAGAGATTGTGACCCCGACCTCTCCCCAACATCAGTGCAGACCTAACAAATGCTCTTCTGGACAAAGGGAAAAAAATTCCCATGTACACTTCCAAAATCTTGTAGAAATCCTTCCCAGAGGAGCAGGAGCCATTATAGAGGCAAAGGGAGACCAGCTCCATGTTAATGAATTTAAAATGGAAGTTAATAAATTCTGCTGAAATTGTATCATGCAAGGGTCCCAATATATTTGTCTATATAGTGTATCTATAATTGACTACCATGAATTGCCGTGATATTCTGCTTATACCGCTCTAGAGTTCCATCCATTTCCTTCAGAATCAACATCAGTGTACAGGCCCTTGGGGTTGGCACCTGTGGGGACACAGGGGGTCAACGGGTGCCCAGGTCCGCTAGCCATAACCGCAAGGACAAGGAATCATCCCGCCTAACTCCCTCTCTCCCGTTTATGTGGACATAACGCTACTCAGACTACACAGGGTGAGGGTAAAACGGTGTGGCAAAGCTTTATTGAACCACAAAACAGGCCGATAACACGTAGAAGAGTCCCAGCAAAATTCCCCAAGATGGTGCACATTACAGAGTCTCACCTTTCCGCTGACTCCCTGGGATTAGAGCTGCTTCCAGTGTCACATACCCCCACCAGTGGCTCCCCACTTTTGGCAGGCTCCCGCAGTGAAGAGGTAACGACAAGCTTAGGAAGCTAACCGAGAGCAGTGAGGTATGTGGCCAGGTGAACCGATTGTCCCAACCTGAATTCTTTAAGACGTCTCTGGGGTTTCAGTGATGATCAAAGAAGCAGTCCTGTGTTCTACTAGCAGGGTCGATAGTACCCTAAGCTGACATTTAGTAGGTCACTGTATTACCTTATGCTACAGCAGTCATGGGGTGTCGTACAACTATGCTAATGGACTGAGGGGTGCTTCTGAGCCAAAGGCGCCCTAGAAAGTCCCTTATATGAGGAGACAGTACTATCAATGATGCCTAATAGTTGGGAGCTCCTGTTACAGACTTTGCATTTTGCCAGGGGTTTCAGTCGTATGGAGAGTTGCAATCTGAGCAGTTGTGCATGTTTTTCTTCCACTTTGGATGTGAATTACTATTTCATGTCTAAACTCCCACAGATTGTCCATTTTAGTAAAAAGAAAAGTGATCTGGCACCATTTTCTATGCAAAACTTGGACACATTTATTTTCGGTTCATTACACACCAAACCTGTGCTGATCTCTGATTCTGTGCATCTTCTCCGGAATGTGATTGAGCGGAATCTCCGGGGGTCTCCGGTTGTAATTATTCTAATCCCGAGCTTTTGGACTTGTTGATTAGCAGGGGATGCTCGGGATGTTCCCTACCGAAACTCCTTTAATTAAGTCTCCTCCGCCAACTCAGTTGGAGCCGAGCACTCGCGGGAATCACCGCTGATAACCTGTCAATCCACTGTAACATTAGCTGCCGGAACACAAATGTCTGCTTACCAGGCTGAGCCAGACCAGTGCTCCACTTGTATTGGTTGTGGGGTGCATGTTTTATCTGACACCATTTTAGTAAAGGGCTTTTCCAGTTTGTAGCAACTTGGTTTGTTGATGAGCAAGAAAAAATATAGGACATATAAAAAAGTATTCACTTCCCTTGGAGTTTTGTTATGTGACGCTGTAAGATACCTTTGAATCACAGCAAAATCCACGCAGATGTCCAGATCCTGAGACCCCACTGGTCACTCAATAGATCCACTAAGAAGTGCAGAGTTCAGGAGATAGGAGTGCACAGAACGGAGTACGTACTCATAAAAAAAAAGACATGGTGAAAGTTTACTCGTTAGAAATGATTTCTCTCCTGAAATGTCAAAGTTTCTAAAAAAAAAAAAAAAAATTAGTTCCTATGAAATGCCGAGGCGGAGAACTTTTTCGTATAACTCTATGTTGTGTCATTCCTCTGTTATTCCTCCTGAAATATTTATAAATACATTGACAACTAGGTGTTACCATTGCCATTGGCAAAGGGGTGTGTCTTCACACAGTCTGACACTGTGAGCACTGATTGGACACTGATTGGGCATTGTCAGTATGTTCAAGAACAGCCCCCAAGAGGTAACACCCAGTAATCAATTTCTTTCATAAATTTCCTGGAAGAAGAAAAGGTCCGCACAACACAGAGCTCAATGAAAAGGATCCAAAATTCGTATTTCAGGGAGTAATGTAATAATTTGCTAAATGGAATTTGCTTTTGGAATGTAAAAGTTTGTCCACACCTGGTCAAAATTACTGTTATTGTGAACAATTAAACAAGTTGAAGATGAAATGATCTTTAAAAGGCCTAAAGTTAAAGAGGACACATTTCCTTTGTATTTTAGGTAAATATATATATATGTATTCATTTTTGACATTTGAAAAATTTACACAAAGGAAAATGGGGTAATACAAACCATTGGGCACCCTGCATGGTTAGTACCTAGTAGCACCCCCTTTTGCAAGTATCACAGCTTGTAAATGCTTTTTGTAACCATCCAAAAGTCTTTCAGTTTTTATTTGAGGGATTTTCATTCATTTTTCCTTGGAAAATTCTTCCAGTTCTGTGAGATTCCCGGGTCGTCTTGCATACGCTGCTATTTTGAGGTCTGGCCACAGATACATCTACAGGACTTATTTACAGATGACCACTTGCACCATCTTGCCACTGGGTACACCCTGTAGTTTGTCATTACAACCTCCATTCCCAATAGTTACAGTAAGGCTTGGACTGGGCCTGATTCTGAGATCATATACCAAGTGACTGATGAGACAATTGTCAGGTTAATATCACCCAAATAACTACTAATGGGAAGGTTTTGCTTTTCAAAATGGTAAAAAAAAAATCTTGGAAAGAAGAAATACAAGCCAGCTCACCCGTGATGCATAAACCAAACTTCAGGAGCATGGACCCACTGTGTCCAGGCGTATAAAGTCCAAAACAAGAAGAGAATGTCCAGCTTCACTGAATCCGTAAAAAAGAGTTTTCTTTATTAACAAACTTTAAGCATAGAGGATACAGACTTCAGCACGAACCATATGGGTAAGGATCTCAACGCGTTTCTGGAGACTAAGCTCCCTTAATCATGACATGCATGAAATTTGGATCTAGCTCTGATGACAATGCTGTAATATGGATTGAAAACACTGATAAAATTTGATCTGTTTTTCTCATGGGTGAAAAAAAAACCCCACTGATGTCTAAAAGAGGCCTTAGACTGTGTGCAGATGGTGGCTTTTGATATTTTTTTGAACGGATCTGCTAAAAAAAATGCTTGGAAGACCCTTTTTATTCCTTTCAATGTTAATCCTCTTTGTTCATATTGTAAAGATTTTTAAACATTTTTTTTCACTTATGTTTTGAAAAACTTCTGCTGCTTATTGAAAAATCAAAACACATGAATAAGTGGGAAGAAGATATGAATATATGTTTTTCCTGAGTCATGGAAAGAAGCAATTGTAAATCAAATGTAAATGCTAATATTCATGAGAACTACGTTAAAATCTTATCTCATTGGTTCTACACACCTGTCAGATTAAAGCAGATTTTTGAGGCCGGATCAGACTTATGCTGGAGGAACGGTACTCAAAAAAGCCAACATATTACATATTTTCTGGTCATGTCCTAAAATAATCGACCTGTGGAAAGAAGTAGCTAATTTGTTGAGCAATATTAACAACTCAGTAGTTGAATTGTCTAATCAACTGGTTTTGTTCTCGTTTGATTCAAATCGACTTCCCCCCAAAATTAAATATCTCGAAATTCATCTATTTACTGTAACAAAAATACTTATAGCATCTAAGTGGAAATCAATAGATGTGCCCTCCATTTCATAAACAGTGAATAGAATGTCGACCCATAGTTCTTTTGAACATTCTTACGCTCTAAGGAACAATTCTTTAAAAAAAATACTATTCAACATGGTCATCTTGGAAGCGGTTTCTTTCCTCAAGTCGGAATACCCCCTTTTAGGTTAAAAGCTTTATTATATGCCAAGAAGTACAAGTACAATTATATATTTAACTAGATGGTGGCCCGATTCTGACGCATCGGGTATTCTAGAATATGTATGTAGTTTATTTATGAAGATTTTAGAATACATTGAATACACAGGATTCAGCCGGCCGCAACCAATTAGCGAAGCGTGGTTCAAATCCCGCAAAACAGCCACGACCAATCAGCGACGGGCACAGTCCGGCGGCAAAATGTCCGCTCCTTACTCCCTGCAGTCAGTGCCCGCAGTTCATAATCCCCCCAGGACTGCGCCTGTCGCTGATTGTTCGCGGCCGGCCACGTAGTATATAGCACAGCCACGTAGTATATAACAGCCCACATAGTATATTGCACAGCCACGTAGTATATTGCACAGCCGCGTAGTATATTGCACAGCCACGTAGTATATAGCACAGCCAGGTAGTATATAGCACAGCCCATGGAGTATATAGCACAGCCCACAGAGTATATAGCACAGCCTTGTAGTATATAACAGCCCACGGACTATATAGTACAGTCAGGTAGTATATAGCACAGCCCATGGAGTATATAGCACAGCCACGTAGTATATAGCACAGCCCACGGAGTGTATAACAGCCCACATAGCATATAACACAGCCACGTAGTATATAACAGCCCACGCACGCAGTATATAACACAGGCCAGGTAGTGTATAACACAGGCCATGTAGTGTATAACACAGCCCACGTAGTGTATAACACAGCCCACGTAGTGTATAACACAGCCCACGTAGTGTATAACACAGCCCACGAAGTGTATAGCACAGCCACATAGTATATTGCACAGACCACGTAGTATATTGCCCAGCCCACGTAGCATATTGCCCAGCCCACATAGTATATTGCACAGCCACGTAGTATATTGCACAGCCACGTAGTATATTGCACAGTCCCCGTAGTATATTGCACAGCCCACGTAGTATATTGCCCAGCCCACGTAATATATTGCCCAGCCCACGTAGTATATTGCCCAGCCCATGTAGTATATTTCACAGCCCGCATAGTATATTGCACAGCCCAAGTAGTATATTGCACAGCCACGTAGTATATTGTAATGTGGGCATCATATCCCTGTTAAAAAAAGAATTAAAATAAAAAATAGTTATATACTCACCTTCCGTTGGCCCCCGGATCGAAACGGTTACCGACGCTCCTCGCGCGCTCCGGTCTGAAGAGTGCATTGCGGTCTCGCGTTATGATGACGTAGCGGTCTCGCGAGACCGCTACGTCATCATCTCACGAGATCGCAATGCATGGAGCAGTCACCGGAGCGTCGCGGGGAGCGGGAAAGGTCTGTTCTGGATCCGAGGGGCCGACCGACGGTGAATATATAACGATTTTTTATTTTTTTTATTATTTTTAACATTAGATCTTTTTACTATTGATGCTGCATAGGCAGCATCAATAGTAAAAAGTTGGTCACACAGGGTTAATAGCAGCGTTAATGGAGTGCGTTACACCGCGGCATAACGCGGTCCATTAGCGCTGCCATTATCCCTGTGTGATCGCTGACTGGAGGGGAGTACGGAGCAGGCACTGACTGCGGGGAGTAAGGAGCTGCCATTTTGCCGCCGGACTGTGCCCTTCGCTGATTGGTCGTGGCTGTTTTGCCACGACCAATCAGCGACTTGGATTTCCATGACAGAGGCCGCGACCAATGAATATCCATGACAGACAGACAGAAAGACAGAAATGACCCTTAGACAATTATATAGTAGATGAAGCAAATTGAAAATTGTTTTATTATAAATATTGTTTTAATTAAGATGATCTTTTCCCCTGTCCCTACTCTCCACGTTTATCTGATCCAACCTTCTCCTATGCCCATTTCTTTCCTTCCCCTTCCCCTCTACCGTTCCTAACTTTTTCTTCTGCATTCTTTTCCTCTTGCATTAACCTTTTTTCTCTGTTGATTCTTCTTTGAATATATTTTGTTACTTGTTTAATAGAACAAGTTTTAGATCACTCTGTTGTTTTATTAATCACCTTATCTACTATATAATTGTCTAAGGGTCACTTCCATCTGTCTGTCTGTCTTTCTGTCTGTCTGTCACGGATATTCATTGGTCGCGGCCTCTGTCTGTCATGGAAATCCAAGTCGCTGATTGGTCGCGGCAAAACGCCCACGACCATTGCCACGACCAATCAGCGACGGCCATAGTCTGGCAGCGAAATGGCCGCTGCTTTACTGCCCTGCAGTCAGCGCTGAGCGCTCACACAGGGTTAATGCCAGAGTTAACGGACCGCGGTGTAATGCACTCCGTTAACGCAGCTATTAACCCTGTGTGACCAACTTTTTACTATTGATGCTGTTGATCTAATGTTACAAATAATAATAATTAAATAAAAAAGGTTATTCTCACCCTCCGACGTCGCCTGCTGTCCTCGGCAGTGCAAACGGCAGGTTCTGGTGCCAAGGATGCTATGCGAGAAGGACCTACCATGTCGTCACGGTCATGTGACCGCGACGTCATCACAGGTCCTGCGCTCATACCAACCCTGGGACCAGAAGCTGCCGCGTGCACCGCACACAGGCACCAGGACTTCAAGGGGCCTTCGGAAGGTGAGTATATGTTTATTTTTTATTTTAAGTCTTTTTTAACCACGCATATAGTGCCCACATTGCTATATACTACGTGGGCTGTGTTACATACTGCGTGGGCTCTGTTATATACTACATCTATGTGCTATATACTATGTAGCTGGGCAATATACAACGTGACTGTGCAATATACAACGTGACTGTCCAATATACTACGTGTTCTGTGCTATATACTACATAGCTGTGCAATATACTATGTGGCTGTGTCGGTTCTGTTATATACTACGTCGACTGTGCAATATACTACGTGGCTTTGTTATATACTACGTGGCAGTGCAATATACTACGATATACGACGTGGCTATGTTACATACTACGTGGCTTTGCTATATACTACGTGGCTGACCAATATACTACGTGCCTGTGCAATACACTACGTAGCTGTGCAATACACTACGTGGCTATGTTATATACTACGTGGCTGTGTTATATACTACATAGCTCTGCTATATACTACGTACGCTGTGTTACGTACTACGTAGCTCTGTTATATACTACGTCGGTTGTGTTATATACTACGTCACTATGCAATATAGTACGTAGCCTGTGCTATATACTACCTACATATTCTAGAATACCCGATACGTTAGAATCGGGCCACCATCTAGTTGACTATAACTATAAATTGTTTAAAAAAATCCCCCTAATTTTAAAAAGAATATTGTTGAAAAACTTATGCTGAAAGAAGAAAAGATCTCATGTGACTTTTTAAAGTGAACCTGTCACCTGAATTTGGCGGGACTGGTTTTGGGTCATATGGGCGGAGTTTTCAGGTGTTTGATTCACCCTTTCCTTACCCGCTGGCTGCATGCTGGCTGCAATATTGGATTGAAGTTCATTCTCTGTCCTCTGTATTACACGCCTGCACAAGGCAAGATTGCCTTGCGCAGGCGTGTACTACGGAAGACAGAGAATGAACTTCAATCCAATATTGCAGCCAGCGGGTAAGGAAAGGGTGAATCAAACACCCGAAAACTCCGCCCATATGACCCAAAACCAGTCCCGCCAAATTCAGGTGACAGGTTCCCTTTAAACCAGATTCTGATGGAATCCACCCCATGCTAGGCACTGTCCAATCAAAAGGCTGGGAAAAAAATGCTTTAGGTAAAATTAGTCTCCAAGAACATTAAAAAAACAAAACCTTCAAAATAGGTTCAGGAAAAGAAAAACTCTTTCAAAAACTCCGCCAAACAGGGGCATTTCTTGAAAAACTTGTATTTTTTGACCACCTCAAAGAAATAAAAATCTGTCCTCAAAAAGCCTTATATTCATTATTTTTTGTCGGTAAAAGGCACATTTGCCGTGAAGAAAATAACTAGACATGGCAGATCCTGGCAGCTACAGCTGCGGAGAATAATCACCTTTCGCTGGTGAACTGTCTTCTGTTCTGCCACCTCTAGCGCTGCACCATTAATAATGCAGTAGAGAGAAGCCGGTCACTGTGACCTCACTAGGAGAGTGCCGCAATGTATTCACGGAATATCGTACAGTGATTTGTGACTTTCATTAGTGTTGCTGTTGTTGGCGCGTATTGTGAGCTGTAAGGGTTAATAAGCTCTGCAGATGTTACACCTTAACCTCTCGAATTGAATCTCTGAAAATCACAACTTACCAGGAAAGTCGACTTTAAGTTGATATTAAAGTTTGCCATACATTCCGAAGACTTTTTCAATCAGCAGCTATTCTAATTACCTCTCTAAAGCCTCTGTCACTCCAGCTCTATTCTCCACCCACAGCTGCTGTTTCCTGTTTGACTGATGGCTCCATTGCCTAAAGTCACACATCATAGAGGTTTTCAGTCAAGCAAAAGGAGGTGGCACTGGAGAGAGAATAGAGCTGGAGTGACAGAGGCTTCAGATCTACCATAGCTCTTCGGCCTCATTTACATATCATTTCCAACACTGAAATTATCAGTAATGGAGGCACAGACTGGCTAAGTAATGGTATTGGAGGCACAGACAGGCTATGTAAAGGTATTGCTGGACTTGTCTTTAAAACAGCTACAGGTGAGTATAAATACCGTATATACTCGAGTATAAGCCGACCCGAGTATAAGCCGACCCCCCTAATTTTGCCACAAAAAACTGGGAAAACTTATTGACTCGAGTATAAGCCTAGGGTGGAAATGCAGCATTTACCGGTGAATTTCAAAAATAAAAATAGATCATTATTTCCCCATAGCTGTGCCATATAGTGCTCTGCACCGTTCATATTTCCCCATAGCTGTGCCCCATATAGTGTTCTGCACCGTTCATTTTGTCTCATAGCTGTGCCCCATATAGTGCTCTGCACCGTTCATTTTGTCCCATAGCTGTGCCCCATACTGTGCTCGGCACCGTTCATTATTACCCCATATCTGTGCCCCATATACAATGCTCTGCACCGTTCATTTTGTCCCATAGCTGTGCCCCATACAGTGCTCTGCACCGTTCATTGTGCCCCATACAGTGCTCTGCACCGTTCATTGTGCCCCATACAGTGCTCTGCACCGTTCATTGTGCCCCATACAGTGCTCTGCACCGTTCATTGTGCCCCATACAGTGCTCTGCACCGTTCATTTTGTCCCATACAGTGCTCTGCACCGTTCATTGTGCCCCATACAGTGCTCTGCACCGTTCATTGTGCCCCATACAGTGCTCTGCACCGTTCATTTTGTCCCATACAGTGCTCTGCACCATTCATTGTGCCCCATACAGTGCTCTGCAACGTTCATTGTGCCCCATACAGTGCTCTGCACCGTTCATTGTGCCCCATACAGTGCTCTGCACCGTTCATTGTGCCCCATACAGTGCTCTGCACCGTTCATTGTGCCCCATACAGTGCTCTGCACCGTTCATTGTGCCCCATACAGTGCTCTGCACCGTTCATTGTGCCCCATACAGTGCTCTGCACCGTTCATTTTGTCCCATACAGTGCTCTGCACCGTTCATTGTGCCCCATACAGTGCTCTGCACCGTTCATTGTGCCCCATACAGTGCTCTGCACCGTTCATTGTGCCCCATACAGTGCTCTTGCACCGTTCATTATTTCTCCATAGATGCTCCACATAAATCTGTGCCGCTGCTGCTGCTGCAATAAAAAAAAAAAAAAAACACATACTCACCTCTCTTGCTTGCAGCTCCCGGCGTCTCGTTCCGGCGTCCGGTCCCGGCGTCTCTGCACTGACTGATCAGGCAGAGGGCGCCGCACACACTATATGCGTCATCGCGCCCTCTGACCTGAACAGTCAGAGCGCAGACGCCGGGAAGATGGAGGCGCCGGGAAGATGGAGCGGCGCCCGGCGGCTGGAACGCGGACAGGTGAATATTACATACTTACCTGGTCCCAGCGATCCTGACGCTCACTCTGCCTGTCACAGCTGTCTTCGGTGCCGCAGCCTCTTTCTCTATCAGCGGTCACCGGCACCGCTGATTAGAGAAATGAATACGCGGCTCCACCCCTATGGGAGGTGGAGCCGCCTATTCATTTTTCTAATGAGCGGTCCCACGTGACCGCTGAAGAGGGGAAGAGCTGCAGCACCGAAGACCGTGGGACAGGCAGAGTGAGCGTCAGGATCGCTGGGACTAGGTAAGTATGCCTCAGCGCCCTCACCTCCTCACCCGCCGACTCTGCCACCCACCTTGACTCGAGTATAAGCCGAGAGGGGCACTTGCAGCCCAAAAATTTGGGCTGAAAATCTCGGCTTATACTCGAGTGTATATGGTAGTTCTGAGATGAAATCCTGCTGACTGATTCCCTTTAAGTGGCACTGGGCAATCCCTTTAAATCTACTCTGCATAGCCATTTAGAATTTTTATCCAATGCATATTATTAAAGTGGTTACTATTGGGATACTCATTAGGGCATATGTTCCTAAAGGTATGTGTGCACTGAGTCTTTTTGATGAGTTTTTGGTGTAGGAGCTCCAAGATTTTTTTTTTCTTTCAGGAATTTTGAGTTTTTGAGATGATTTTGGAAAGCATCTGCACCAAAAACTCTTCAAAAAACTTAGTGTCCCAGTAAACTAAGATAGATAAATGTTTTGTATTAGCTAATACAAGTTGTATGATGAAGGGCTAGAAAGGACATGTAGAAGAGCAACATGATGAAATAACCCAAGCGTACAAAGAAAGAATATAAGCAACCTAGGGAAAAATAATCAATTGTGTAACATATAATCCCTTAAAACATCAATTTATTTATATATATATTAAAAAAACCAATTCCCAGTGGAGAACAATAATAAATAAACAACAGGATCCAGATGTGCCCCTAACCTGTCAAATAGCCCTGCACTTAGCTACTATCCCTACCTACCAGTGGAGGTTGGCACCCTAATAGATCGATTTGGCGCCCCCACTCAACGCCGGCTGACCCAGACTCACCCTGATAAATATCTAGCGAGCTACAGGTGGGAAAACAATAAGCTATTGAAAGAAATGAAGGAAGGGCTGGAGAGATAAACTAAGGTGCACAAAAAAATAAACAAATAATAAATAACCCCAGTATTGGTATAGCATACAGTAACAAAGCTACTTATGTGTGCTGCATACAAGCCATGGTACCATCACATAAGAGCTATACTCATAGTGTGTCGGCTAAGAAAAAAAAAAACTGAAATAAACAAATATAGCCAGCACTCAAGAGGTTACAGACTACAACAAAAATGATACTGATAACTGGGGTAGGTAAAATATCCTCAGAATAGCCTGATATGGTGTATGTCAGCAGACTGTTAATAACAGACCCTTTTTACACAGCCTGAGATAGTATGTGCCAATAGTATCATGGTAGATGATAGATGGTGTGACATAGCAATCATATGTAGCTGACATGAAAAACAATAATATTGTCACACAGCACAATAGAAAAAATCTATTCCATGTCTAAGCACCAGACTGAAGACAGATCAATATATCAGCAATGCACAGCCTCAGCATATTGGTGTACATGATATACAGGACAGCTAGAGAAGGACATAGGCCAAATCAACTTAGCTGCCAGGTAATCGCCCCGACGCGTTTCCCCGCAAGACGGTTCCTCAGGAGGCAGAGATATCAGGAGGCATATGTAATGGATGCAGGCGCCATGATGCTTGGGCAGGCCTGAGTAAATCCCACAGGGGGAGGGATTTTATAATAAAAGATGAGATCCACCGGCCAGTAATGACTCGCCAGTGGAGACCCACCCCCAATTGACAAAACAACACCGGGTACAGATAATCCGATCCATAAATTGGATCGATAATTTAAGAATTGTCCATAAGAGCATGTGGTTCCCTCACCCACGGCTAACCGGATCATAATGTAAGTAAACAGTACATACCATGTCTAATCTATATGGCATCCTCCATATCGGCGTGAGGATACACGTGGCGCGATGGGGGCCGCCATAGTAAGGACTCACCGTGCGAAGCCCGCATGCGCAGACCGCGCGCATAAGGAAGCGCCGGCACCAAAGTGGAACGCACGCTTGGAGCGCACAACGGCGGAAGTGCGCATCCATCAGATGAATGAGTGGAGTCGCACCTGCGCAGTGACATAGCCAGAGGGCGCCTGCGCAATGAAATGAGACAGGCAAGGCAGCACAATGCGCACGCGTATGGGACCCACAGTGCCTGCAACCTGAATAAATATATACATAAATTGGGGTATAACAAAAAAGGCCACCATATAATGGCAGCAAATATTTGATATAAACAGTCACGGGTAACATATGCGCCTCCTGCCAATTTAGAAAGAAGGCACGGTAGATTGCTAAAAGACCAAAAGAGCCCCAGAAGTAAAAATCTAATATATAAACAGCCGCCAAAACACATAGAGTAACCATATAATCACATGCAGCGGCACGATTAGCATTCTATCCAGCATCATATGTTAAACACACCTAAAGATAAACGGAGGACCGTATTGTTGCAGTAATAGGGTTAAATATAGATGTCCATATAGAACTAGTATGAAAGAAACATAGAAAAAATACATAAATAGATAAAGGGAGTTGAACAATAATAAAGATATAGTATAGGGTCAAAATTGACTACTGCATCAAAAACAGTATGCAGTGTATATGGCGGTTCCGACTACGGTTCCCAATATCTTCATTTGCTAAAAACACAGTGCAAGAAAAGGACTAGACAGAATAACAGAGATGCATACTTTATAGGAAACAGGTAAACGTAAGGGATTCGTTTAGGCCTCTCGGGGAGACTGACTGCATGCGAAAAATCCACTCCGCTTCCCGTTTTAGGAGGGCCTTGTCAAAATCTCCACCTCTAATCCTAGGTCGTAGGAGTTCTATCATACAAAAGGTAATCCCATCCAGGTTCCCTCCATGTACTAGGTTGACATGGCGAGCAACTGGAGTGTCCCTCCTATGCCTGATGTCCCCCAGATGTTCTCCAAATCTAGTTCTAAGTTCCCTAGTAGTCTTTCCAATATAATCTAGGGGGCAGGGGCAAGTGATCTTATATACAACTCCAGTGGACTTACAATTGCCAAAGTCCCTAATATCAAAAGTTCTACCAGTAGCAGCACTGGTAAACTGTTTTGTTTGCTTGGCATATTGGCATTTGGAGCAATTACCACATCTAAAGAAACCCAGAGGTTTTCTCTCTAGCCATGTTCCTGTGCCCTGTGGTTTTTGATAGAGGCTATGCACTAGCCTATCCCCAATTGACCTCCCTCTCCTGTAAGTGATACTGGGTGTAGATGGAACAACATCCTTCAGGTATGGATCCGCTCGAAGTATCCCCCAGTGTCTTCTCATGATTTGAAATATTCTTTCAGATTGACTATCAAATGTCCCTATGAGTCTAACGGGGTCAGGAGATATTCTAGAAGTCTCCCTCGTTCTCAACAGCAAGGATTTATCCCTCCCAAGTGCCTCATTATAGGACCTGGCCAAAATGTCCGTGGGGTACCCCCTCTCTCTAAACCTCTGATGTAATTCACTGGCTTGATGTTTAAACGTATCTATATCAGAGCAGTTCCTTCTAATACGAAGAAACTGCCCCCTAGGTATACCACGTTTAAGAGGGGTAGGATGATGGCTCTGCCACTGCAACAGGCTGTTTGTTGCAGTGGGTTTACGGTACGTACATGTACTGATCCCCCCCTTTTCATTTTTGGTGATTTTCAGGTCTAGAAAAACGATACTCTGTTCCTGAATGTCGGACGTGAACCTCATCCCTATATTGTTGATGTTAATCTCTTCTATAAATTTGTCAAACTCCGCCCCTGGGCCAGACCACAACACTAGAATATCGTCAATGTATCTGGCCCAGAGGCAGATATATGGCTGCCACCACTTCTCTTCCTCAGGAAAAATATGGGTTTCCTCCCACCAGCGCAGGAACAGATTGGCATAAGTGGGGGCACAGGGGCTCCCCATTGCCGTGCCCCTGAGCTGGTGGAAGTACTTCCCATTGAAGATAAAATAATTATGGGAGAGTGTGAAAAGAAGAAGCTGCTTAACAAATAAATTGTGTTCCCCACATTCGACAGCCCTTGTTTTAAGAAAGTGCTCTATAGCTCTCATACCAACATCGTGGGGGATGCTGCTGTAGAGTGCCTCTACATCAATGGAGGCCAATTTCACACAAGGCTCCACAACAACATCCTCCAACATACCCAAGAGATGGAGAGTATCCCTCACGTACGAGGGCAAAGAGAGCACAAAGGGTCTGAGGATCCGGTCTACATATATTCCAACATTTTGAGACATCGAATCAATCCCTGCCACAATAGGGCGGCCTCTAAGTGGGTCCAGACCCTTATGCACTTTTGGGAGGGCATAGAATGTAGGCACAGTGGGACAGGCTGGAACAAGGAAGGTGTACTCACTCTGTGATACAAGTTTCTTTTCTACCGCTGGATTAAGTATACACATAAGATCATCAGTATACACCCGAGTTGGATTCCCTGGTAATATTTCATACGTTTGACGATCATTGAGAAGTAGGGCACACATTCCCAAATATTTTTTATGATCCATGATGACGAGATTCCCACCCTTGTCAGATGATTTGAAAATTAGATTGGTGTTCCTTTCCAATCTTTTCAAAGCCTCTGACTCACTTGATGTCATATTGTGGTTTCTCTCACCATCATTGTTGGAGATTTTACACAGATCGGCTTCAACTAATTTGACAAAGATGTCAACACTCGTCACGTCGCTTGTTGGCGGCATTTTTTTGCTTCTGTTCTTTAGAGAGGTAAATGGTCCCTCACCTCTATCTCTCTCATTCTCTTGTAAGAGGCCAAACAGAGCATGATACCCCTCCATGTCCTCCTCAGTGAGACCCAGCTCCCTACATCTCTCTCCATCATATTTCTTAAAAAAGAGTTTCCATTTAAGGTTACGTGCAAACAAATTCACGTCCTTGACCCAATTAAAGCAGTTAAAGGCATTAGTAGGGACAAAGTTAAGTCCCTTCTGTAGGACAGCATATTCTTCTCCAGAAAAGAAAAAGGGAGTAAGATTAATAATCTGCCCTTGTACTATTGGGGCCTTCTCCTCAAGTCGTAGTTCATGTCTGGTCTGCAATCTAAAAAAGACGACGAGGATGAAGTAGGTAAGGAAGAGGATATCTGTGGTATGGGCCCAAAGGAAGTACCAAAGGGACCCCTTGCCCCTCTTCCCTTCCCTCCTCTCCCTTTTTGTCTGTGCTGATTTCTGGTCGGATGCCATCTATTACTCGGTGTATTGTTCCGATGTATTATGGAACCTTGTTCTTGTCGCTCCGTGTCCGATGTGTCAATGTCTGATGAAGAGATATCCGTAGTGATCTGAGATTGGTAATCGTAGGCTTTGTTATCCTTAAACTCACCCAGATCCCTAATAAACTGTGAATGTTTCCTTTCTTTCAGCCTATTTTGGAATTTCTCTATAGATGTCTGTAGAAAGTTTTCCCTCCTAGTAAACTCGGGATCAGATTTTTGTTTCTGTGCCCCATACAGTGCTCTGCACCGTTCATTGTGCCCCATACAGTGCTCTGCACCGTTCATTTTGTCCCATACAGTGCTCTGCACCGTTCATTGTGCCCCATACAGTGCTCTGCACCGTTCATTGTGCCCCATACAGTGCTCTGCACCGTTCATTGTGCCCCATACAGTGCTCTGCACCGTTCATTGTGCCCCATACAGTGCTCTGCACCGTTCATTTTGTCCCATACAGTGCTCTGCACCGTTCATTGTGCCCCATACAGTGCTCTGCACCGTTCATTGTGCCCCATACAGTGCTCTGCACCGTTCATTGTGCCCCATACAGTGCTCTTGCACCGTTCATTATTTCTCCATAGATGCTCCACATAAATCTGTGCCGCCGCTGCTGCTGCAATAAAAAAAAAAAAAACACATACTCACCTCTCTTGCTTGCAGCTCCCGGCGTCTCGTTCCGGCGTCCGGTCCCGGCGTCTCTGCACTGACTGATCAGGCAGAGGGCGCCGTACACACTATATGCGTCATCGCGCCCTCTGACCTGAACAGTCAGAGCGCAGACGCCGGGAAGATGGAGGCGCCGGGAAGATGGAGCGGCGCCCGGCGGCTGGAACGCGGACAGGTGAATATTACATACTTACCTGGTCCCAGCGATCCTGACGCTCACTCTGCCTGTCACAGCTGTCTTCGGTGCCGCAGCCTCTTTCTCTATCAGCGGTCACCGGCACCGCTGATTAGAGAAATGAATACGCGGCTCCACCCCTATGGGAGGTGGAGCCGCCTATTCATTTTTCTAATGAGCGGTCCCACGTGACCGCTGAAGAGGGGAAGAGCTGCAGCACCGAAGACCGTGGGACAGGCAGAGTGAGCGTCAGGATCGCTGGGACTAGGTAAGTATGCCTCAGCGCCCTCACCTCCTCACCCGCTGACTCTGCCACCCACCTTGACTCGAGTATAAGCCGAGAGGGGCACTTGCAGCCCAAAAATTTGGGCTGAAAATCTCGGCTTATACTCGAGTGTATACGGTAGTTCTGAGATGAAATCCTGCTGACTGATTCCCTTTAAGTGGCACTGGGCAATCCCTTTAAATCTACTCTTCATAGCCATTTAGAATTTTTATCCAATGCATATTATTAAAGTGGTTACTATTGGGATACTCATTAGGGCATATGTTCCTAAAGGTATGTGCGCACTGAGTCTTTTTGATGAGTTTTTGGTGTAGGAGCTCCAAGATTTTTTTTTTCTTTCAGGAATTTTGAGTTTTTGAGATGATTTTGGAAAGCATCTGCACCAAAAACTCTTCAAAAAACTTAGTGTCCCAGTAAACTAAGATAGATAAATGTTTTGTATTAGCTAATACAAGTTGTATGATGAAGGGCTAGAAAGGACATGTAGAAGAGCAACATGATGAAATAACCCAAGCCATTTACACCAGTACAGTATATATAAGTTGTGTTCTCGAGGTATCATCTGAATAAGCAGTGTTCTATGAGAACACGTTAAGCTCCAATGTTCTTCTGATTGACCGCCATTGAAATTTCCTCATCTTGTATGAGTATCTGCTTTGTTTGAGGTCTATGAGAATTGAAAATGCGCCTATCACTATTGCTATTGAACATGTCCAAAAACTTTCACCAAAAGCAGCTGTAGTTTAAACAAAAAAAAAAAAACACAACAAAAAAAACCCCAAACTGTTCTTTACATATGTAAGGGAGCGCCAGAGCCGTAGTCGTGGCCATACACTCCGGTGTATCTTTGCCCTGGTCTCCGCTTACATGAAAATAGCGCTCTCTCACCAGCATACCTGTGTCTTCTCTCGATATGCCATCAGGGATGCCACTGTGGTGCTTAGGCCTTTCTGCAACAGGCTTCACAAGAATTGAGACACAGTCCAGTTCAAATGCAACATGTGAAACTTTACTGGAACAACTTGGCAGCACATTCTTGTCAGTACCAACATCAACAACAGGTCCCATGCAGTTTTCATTCTGCTCTTTCCCTGCACTCAGTTCCACGTCCTCCAGTATATTACGGGGTAATAGCGCCTTAGGCGATACCGCAGTGTTCTCCCTGTTCAGACTCACTGTTTCTGGGGATTCTACTGTCCGTTTTGCCCCAGTTCTGAGAGCATCGACCCATGCAATTATTTGCCACATGCTGAACAATCTGCGCCCTGTACTATTCCGGATCGCTTCCTTCCTCCAGCTATGAACTGCTGCAATACTGCTGCTTGACACCATAATTCTGTCCTATAGACTCCGAATGGCTATAATTCTCTTCTGCTTCTTAAACGTTGCGTGACTGCTGTGGTGTCCTGGGCCTAGAGTCCATGTGTGACTATTCGGGCACCCAGGCCCTTCTGACTACCTAAGGGAATGTTCCTAGCTTACCACACAGCAGCCCCTCCTATAGTTAACCCTTTCCTACACTATACCCTAGCTGAAAGCTCTGTACACTAGAATGCCCCCATCTAGTGGCCAATCCAATAACTGCACTTACCCTATACTATACATAGCAGTATTACAACAGTATAACATTACACATATATACAATTAGTAGGATACGGTAATACACATAACAGTGTAGCAGTACCATTGTATAAGGTTGGTGATACACTAAGTTGTGTAGCAATACCATCATATGTTAACAAATATACATACACTGATAATATACGGCACCGGGATGAAAGAGAAAGGCAAAGGTATAAGTGTAATATATTTTATCCCCTACACATACACACATCGGGTACATCACTGACTCTCTGCTGCTGTTCCCGGTGACGTCATATCACCAGAGCTGCAGCCGATCAGTGAGCACAGGGGCTTGTGCCATCTACTTGTGCAGAGCCACTGAGCTCACTGATTGGCTGCAGTGTTATTGATGTGACGCCAGCATTGACGAAATAACAGACACTCCCAGAGCTGCAGCGGAGACTGAGCCCTGTACTCGAGAAGGGTGAGTAAACAGAGTTTGTTTTCACAACAAACTGCAGTTGAGGAGACTGGAAAACCCATTTAACCCCTTAGCGACCGCCGATATGCCTTTTAACGGCGGCCGCTAAGGGTACTTAAACCACAGCGCCGTTAATTAACGGCGCTGTGGAAAAAGTCCATAGCGCCCCCCAGAGGCCGATTTTCTCCGGGGTCTCGGCTGCCGAGGGTAGCCGAGACCCCAGAGAACATGATTCGGGGTTTTTTTTAACCCACCCCGCATTTGCGATCGCCGGTAATTAACCGTTTACCGGAGATCGCAAAAAAAAAAAAAAAAAAGCGATCTCTTTTTAATTTCTCTGTCCTCCGATGTGATCGCACATCGGAGGACAGAGAAAAGGGGTCCCAGGTGGCCCCCCAATACTCACCTAGCTCCCCCGATGCTCCTCGTGTCTCCCGGTGGGCGCCGCCATCTTCAAAATGGCGGGCGCATGCGCAGTGCGCCCGCCGGCCGGCACCGGGAGAATCTTTGGGGTCTCGGCTGCCGGGGGTAGCCGAGACCCCAAAGAGCACGATCGGGGTCGGTATTACCGACCCCTGTTTTGCGATCGCCGGTAATTAACTGTTTACCGGCGACCGCAAAAAAAAAAAAAAAAGTAAAGTGTAATTCTCTGTCCTCTGATGTGATCGCACATCAGAGGACAGAGAAATAGGGGGATTCGGGGACCCTAGCATACTCACCTAGGTCCCTGGATCCTCTTGCTGCTCCTCCTGGCCGCCGGCAGCAGAACATGGCGGACGCATGCCCAGTGCGCCCGCCATCTGTCTCCATCTGCCGGCCGGCAGGAGAACAGCAGTTGGGGCTAAAATTAGGGTTAGGGTTAGGGGTAGGGGTAGGGTTAGGGTTAGGGGTAGGGTTAGGTTAGGGGTAGGGTTAGGGGTAGGGTTAGGGTTAGGTTAGGGTTAGGGGTAGGGTTAGGGTTAGGGTTAGGGGTAGGGTTAGGGGTAGGGTTAGGGGTAGGGTTAGGTTAGGGGTAGGGTTAGGGGTAGGGTTAGGTTAGGGGTAGGGTTAGGTTAGGGGTAGGGTTAGGGGTAGGGTTAGGTTAGGGTTAGGGGTAGGGTTAGGGGTAGGGTTAGGTTAGGGGTAGGGCTAGGGTTAGGGCTAGGGTTGGGGCTAAATTTAGGGTTAGGGTTGGGGCTAAATTTAGGGTTAGGGTTGGGGCTAAATTTAGGGTTAGGGTTGGGGCTAAACTTAGGGTTAGGCTTCTTTCACACTTACGTCGGTACGGGGCCGTCGCAATGCGTCGGCCCGACATACCGACGCACGTTGTGAAAATTGTGCACAACGTGGGCAGCAGCTGTAGTTTTTCAACACATCCGCTGCCCAATCTATGTCCTGGGGAGGAGGGGGCGGAGTTACGGCCACGCATGCGCGGTCAGAAATGGCGGATGCGACGTACAAAAAAAGTTTCATTGAACTTTTTTTGTGCCGACGCTCCGCCAAAACACAACTGATCCAGTGCACGACGGACGCGACGTGTGGCCATCCGTCACGATCCGTCGGCAATACAAGTCTATGGGCAAAAAACGCATCCTGCGGGCACATTTGCAGGATCCGTTTCTTGTCCAAAACGACGGATTGCGATGGAATGCCAAACGACGCAAGTGTGAAAGTAGCCCTAGGGCTAGGGTTAGGGTTGGGGCTAAAGTTAGGGCTAGGGTTGGGGCTAAAGTTAGGGTTAGAGCTGGGATTAGGGTTAGGGTTTGGATTAGGGTTCGTATTAGGGTTAGGGTTGGCATTAGGGTTACGCTTGGGATTAGGGTTAGGTTTGGGATTAGGGTTAAGGTTAGGGTTGTGATTAGGGGTGTATTGGGATTAGGGTTAGGTTTGAGGTTAGGGTTGAGATTAGGATTAGGGGTGTGTTGGATTTAGGGTTTTGATTAGGGTTATGGTTAGGGTTGACATTAGGGTTGTTTTGGGGTAAGGGTTGTGATTATGGTTAGGGTTAGTGATTAGGATTATGGATGAGGTTGGGATTAGGGTTAGGGGTGTGTTGGGGTTAGGGTTGGAGCTAGAATTGGGGGGTTTCCACTGTTTAGGTACATCAGGGGGTCTCCAAATACGACAGCCAATTTTGCGCTCAAAAAGTCAAATGGTGCTCCCTCCCTTCTGAGCTCTGCCGTGCGCCCAAACAGTGGGTTACCCCCACATATGGGGCATCAGCGTACTCGGGATAAATTGGACAACAACTTCTAGGGTCCAATTTCTCTTGTTACCCTTGTGAAAATAAAAACTTGGGGGCTACAAAATCTTTTTTGTGAAAAAAATAATATTTTTTATTTTCACGACTCTGCATTCTAAACTTCTGTGAAGCACTTGGGCATTCAAAGTTCTCACCACACATCTAGATAAGTTCCTTGGGGGGTCTAGTTTCCAAAATGGGGTCACTTGTGGGGGGTTACTACAGTTTAGGTACATCAGGGGCTCTGCAATCGCAACATAATGCCCACAGACCATTCTATCAAAGTCTGCATTCCAAAAAGGCGCTCCTTCCCTTCCGAGCTCTGCCGTGCGCCCAAACAGTGGTTTACCCCCACATATGGCGCATCAGCGTACTCGGGATTAATTGGACAACAACAATTGCAGTCCAATTTCTCCTGTTACCCTTGTGAAAATAAAAACTTGGGGGCTACAATATCTTTTTTGTGGAAAAAAATAATATTTTTTATTTTCACGACTCTGCATTCTAAACTTCTGTGAAGCACTTGGGCATTCAAAGTTCTCACCACACATCTAGATAAGTTCCTTGGGGGTCTAGTTTCCAAAATGGGGTCACTTGTGGAGGGTTTCTACTGGTTAGGTACATCAGGGGCTCTGCAAACGCAACATAATACCCGCAGACCATTCTATCAAAGTCTGCATTCCAAAACGGCGCTCCTTCCTTCCGAGCTCTGCCGTGCGCCCAAACAGTGCTTTACCCCCACATATGGGGTACCAGCATACTCAGGACAAATTGGACAACAACTTTTGGGGTCCAATTTCTCTTGTTACCCTTGTGAAAATAAAAATTTGGTGGCTAAAAAATCTTTTTTGTGGAAAAAAAAAATATTTTTTATTTTCACGGCTCTGCATTATAAACTTCTGTGAAGCACTTGGGCATTCAAGGTTCTCACCACACATCTAGATAAGTTCCATGGGGGGTCTAGTTTCCAAAATGGGGTCACTTGTGGGGGATTTCTACTGTTTAGGCACATCAGGGGCTCTCCACACGCGACATGGCGTCCGATCTCAATTCCAGCCAATTCTACATTGAAAAAGTAAAACGGCACTCTTTCTCTTCCAAGCTCTGCGGTGCGCCCAAACAGTGGTTTACCCCCACATATTGGGTATCGACGTACTCAGGAGAAATTGCACAACAACTTTAGTGGTCTAATTTCTCCTGTTACCCTTGTGAAAATAAGAATTTGTGGGCGAAAAGATCATTTTTGTGTAAACAAAAGCGATTTTTTATTTTCACGGCTCTACGTTATAAACTTCTGTGAAGCACTTGGGGGTTCAAAGTGCTCACCACACATCTAGATAAGTTCCTTAAGGGGTCTAGTTTCCAAAATGGTGTCACTTGTGGGGAGTTTCCACTGTTTAGGTACATCAGGGGCTCTCTAAATGTGACATGGTGTCCGATCTCAATTCCAGCCAATTCTGCATTGAAAAAGTCAAACGGCGCTCCTTCACTTCTAAGTTCTGCGGTGCGCCCTAACAGTGGTTTACCCCCACATATGGGGTATTGGCGTATTCAGGAGAAATTGCATAACAAAATTTATGGTTACATTTCTGTTTTTACACTTGTGAAAATAAAAAAAATGGTTCTGAATTAAGATGTTTGCAAAAAAAAGTTAAATGTTCATTTTTTCCTTCCACATTGTTTCAGTTCCTGTGAAGCACGTAAAGGGTTAATAAACTTCTTGAATCTGGTTTTGAGAACCTTGAGGGGTGTAGTTTTTAGAATGGTGTCACACTTCATTATTTTCTATCATATAGACCCCTCAAAATGACTTCAAATGTGATGTGGTCCCTAAAAAAAAATGGTGTTGTAAAAATGAGAAATTGCTGGTCAACTTTTAACCCTTATAACTCCCTAACAAAAAAAAAATTTTGTTTCCAAAATTGTGCTGATGTAAAGTAGACGTGGGAAATGTTATTTATTAACTATTTTTCATGACATATTTCTCTGATTTAAGGGCATAAAAATACAAAGTTTGAAAATTGCAAAATTTTAAAAATTTTCGCCATATTTCCGTTTTTTTTCATAAATAATCGCAAGTAATATCGAAGAAATGTTACCACTAACATGAAGTACAATATGTCACGAAAAAACAATCTCAGAATCAGCGGGATCCGTTGAAGCGTTCCAGAGTTATAACCTCATAAAGTGACAGTGGTCAGAATTGCAAAAATTGGCCTGGTCATTAAGTACCAAATTGGCTCTGTCACTAAGGGGTTAATGCTATATATTTATATGTTATGTTTCTTAGCAAAAAATATTGTTTATTTTGCTATGTATTTTTTGCTGCAGTGCATCAATAGAAAACATTTAGTACTTTTTTGCATTATTTTCCTCTTTTACTGCAATTTTTGGCCTTACAGATTAATATCGTCATACTTATGAGTTGATGACTTGATCCTTTCTCCACTTATTTCAGCACAAGATTCTGAAATATCCCAATGACTAGCCAAATAAGCCAAGTATTTTGATATCAAAAAGCCGAATAATGCTTGGAGGGTAACATTTTCTGCGAGCCGCGACAAGAAGAGGTCATTTAGGAATGAGGACAGTGGTGTTATTGCACGTTGCAGAGCCGATGTGTCACAAGGGTCGTCCTTCATTTATACAGTTGTACAGGAGCTGTAGAATTGGCTATCCCGGGGCTATGCTGCACATCTGTGAGTCCGCGGATGAGTAACAGACGCAATGTAGCTATCTAGATGAGAGGTCGAGCAAGGCGCTAGATTTCTTTTCACTTTTCTTAATAGGTGATATTTCTTACCTGCGCCGCTGCTCCGGCTCGCACCATTTTCTTCACAATTTGCAAGTTCTTCTCCCCGCTTGTCTGCGGACGGCTTATAAACAAGCATAAACCGCCCGGACTACCAACGAGCAAAGAAACGACACCGATCCATCTCTAAAGATACAGCGCCCATAGATGATTTTTGACTGATCCTATACAAGTTTGCCTGGATCCATTTTCAGGATGATACAATAGGTTTGACAAATTGGCTCTTTCTTTTTTGTCTAGTTACTCTATATTGTTTCCAAAAAGATAAGAATCAGTCGTGTTTAGCTACTATATGTCTCTCTTTGGCAAAATATCCCAATGAGCCAGGGTTCGGAAACACCGGTTTAGGCTACAGCATAATAATTGAAATGCCCCCCTATATTTAGAAATCTGACCCATTTCCCCATCATTATAGAAAGGTATTAACACCTCACTGTGCCCTTTAGAAGAGCACAGATAGGTGATCGTCCGCTGTGGCTCAAGTGTATCCTCTCTGGATGAGTTGTACGGTTTCTTTAAGAAGTTAGAGACCAGAAAAATATCAGCCACCATCACCACTACATAATCCCACAGAGTACGTGAATGATATAAGAAGCTTTACTTGTAATCCTAAACTTTTTATTAACCACTTAGCAACCAGAGAGCTTCAGTTCTACATGACTAGACACTTTTGAATTATTTTGTGCACATGGCATATCTTTTCTTTGTGTTGGACTGCTAAATTAATTTTTGAGCTATTGATAAATATATATGAGTTTTTGGCAAGGCCAGCTTACTGCTTTGAAGAAATAGGAATACATCCAACCTGTGGTTACAGTTCGCAGGGAAAACGGATTGGGACAAATCCACACATGTAGAGAAAAAAAATTTGATTTCTCCAGCGATCAGTCCAATGGTAGAGTAAAATATACCTTTTATTTATCCATTAAAAAGTTCCAGATTTCTTCAGTTACAATATTGCATACATTCAATCCCTTATGGACGACCTGTTTCGACACCATATGTGTCTTCCTCCAGGTACCTGGTACCTTATTTTTTTATTTTTCGGTTTTCCACTGTTAATTGTGCACAGCTATTAAGATCCCCTGTTATAGGGGAAAAAAGCCATAGGGACATTTGTCAGTAGCAGAGCTGACCTCAGTCGGCTAAGAGCCGCCAAGCTATGTGAACATCACTCAGTACAGTGTTGTCCCTTAGTGGGCAATAGGGCGACACTGCGATGCCCAGCACAGCAGTTACACAGGCTTGATTTGAGCATGATATAAAAAGCAAGACAAGAGCAAAAAGTAGAGGCGCAAGACAGATTTTAGTGTATGACTTAGTGTATATATTATTATTATTTATTTATATACCACCATTAATTCCATGGTGCTGTACATGAGATAGGGTTACATCAAAATACAAATATCACTTACAGTAAACAAACTAACAATGACAGACTAATACAGAGGGAAGAAGACCCTGCCCTTGCAGGCTTACATTCTACAGGATTATGGGGAAGGAGACAGTAGGTCGAGGGTTGCAGTAGTTCCGATGGTGTTCAGGTGGCCATGTGGTCATTACAGGTTGTAAGCTTCTTTGTAGAGGTGGGTTTTCAGGTTTCTTTTGAAGGATTCAAATGTGGTGGATAACCAGACATTTTGGGGCATAAAATTCCCGAGGATGGGGGATATTGAGGAGAAGTCTTGGAGGCGATTGGGTGAGGAGTGAACAAGCGTGGGGGAAAGGAGGTGGTCTTGGGAGGACCGGAGATTACGTGAGGGAAGATATTGAGAGATTAGTTTGGAAATATACGGAGGAGAAAGGTTATGGATGGCTTTGTAGGTCAGTGTTAGTAGTTTAAACTGGATACGCTGGAAAATTGGGAGCCAGTGAAGGGATTTGCAAAAAGGGGAAGCAGGAGTGTAGAGAGAGATTAATTACTCGGGCAGCAGAGTTAAGGACGGACTGGAGGGGTGCAAGAGTGTTAGAAGGTAGGCCACAGAGGAGGATGTTGCTGTAGTCGAGGCGGAAGATGACTAGGGCATGTACAGGCATTTTGGTAGAATGAGGGTTGAGGAAAGAACGGATTCTGGAAATATTTTTGAGCTGGAGGCGACAGGAGGTGGCGAGAGCTTGGATGTGCGGTTTGAAGGACAGGGCAGAGTCAAGGGTTACTCTGAGGAAGCGGATTTCGGGGACAGGGGAAAGTGTGATTTCATTTATTTTGATATAGATCAGGTAGGGAAGATATGCGAGATGGAGGAAAGATAATTAATTGAGATTTGTCCACATTGAACTTGAGGAAGCGAGAGGAGAAGAAGGAGGATATGGCTGATAGACACTCTGGGATTCTGGGCAGGAGAGAGGTGACATCTGGGCCAGAGAGGTGGATCTGAGTGTCATCAGCATATAGATAGTACTGGAAGCCATAGGACTTTATGAGTTGTCCCAGGCCAAGTGTGTAGATTGAGAAGAGTAAGTCTCCTAGGACAGAGCCTTGAGGGACACCAACAGAGAGGGGGCGAGATGAAAAGGTAGTATGGGAATAGGAAACGCTAAATGTGCGGTTGGTAAGGTATGAGGAGATCCAGGATAGGGTGAGGTCTTTGACACCAAAGGAACAGAGGATCTGTAGTAGGAGGTAGAGTTAAGCGACTTTTACTTTTTTCGGATCAAGTCGGGTTTCGCGAAACCCGACTTTGTCAAAAGTCTGGTCGGGTAAAATCGGCCGATTATTGCAAAAAGTCGGGGGCCGACTGAAACATGAAACCCAATGCAAGTCAATGGGGAATCAAAGTCGGCAGTGAGTGGAGGACAGGAAAACACCTACAGTGCCCATTTTAATGCCAAAAACATCAATTCTTATTACTTAAGCTTGTCAATCTTAATTTACTTTATAATAATAGTTAGGCATTGAAAACTGGGGGTCATTTGGCTAAAGTTGTGGGGAGGTAGGGCTGGCTCAAGATTTTCGTGGGCCCACGAAACGCGGAATACGTCACGGCGGTGGAGCAGGGAGAGGTAAGTATTTCAACTTTGCAAGTGCTGTGATTCTGAGCAAGCAGGGGGGGCCCACTCGTTGGCACTGGCACAGGGCCCCTCATAGTACGGCGGTGTGTTTGACGGGTGGCGCCTCCCACTGGCAGACACTTTTGCGTACTATGAGGGGCCCTGTGCCAGTGACGTCGCCAACGAGTATGCCCCCCCACCTGATGAAGGAACCTGCACTTTCATCTGCACCTTCCTCTTTGTCCCCGTGTAAGGTGGTATAGTATGCGGGAAGGGAAGCCGACTTTCAGCAGGGTCAGATTCTGGCTGTGTAGAGTGCAAGGGGAATGTAGTGGTCTGGGTCAATGTACCAGCAGACTCATCTAGCAGTGGCTGGGCAATGGGCCGAATGAGGAGGAAACACAGATATAGGCTCATGTAATAAAGTAGGCTAAATGCAGTTCAAAATTGGTAACAGGACTAAACAGGCGGCATTGCTTTGTTCAGTGGAGGACAACTGTAATGAGTGGCAGACACAGTTAGTAGGCCCAAATAATAAAGTAGGCTAAGTGCAGTTCAAAATTGGTAACAGGACTAAACAGGCGGCATTGCTTTGTTCAGTGGAGGACAACTGTAATGAGTGGCAGACACAGTTAGTAGACCCAAATAATAAAGTAGGCTAAATGCAGTTCAAAATTGGTAACAGGACTAAACAGGCGGCATTGCTTTGTTCAGTGGAGGACAACTGTAATGAGTGACAGACACAGTTAGTAGGCCCAAATAATAAAGTAGGCTAAATGCAGTTCAAAATTGGTAACAGGACTAAACAGGCGGCATTGCTTTGTTCAGTGGAGGACAACTGTAATGAGTGGCAGACACAGTTAGTAGGCCCAAATAAATTGGTAACAGGACTAAACAGGCGGCATTGCTTTGTTCAGTGGAGGACAACTGTAATGAGTGGCAGACACAGTTAGTAGGCCCCAATAATAAAGTAGGCTAAATGAAGTTCAAAATTGGTAACAGGACTAAACAGGTGGCATAGCTAGGTACAGGGGTAGGCTCCTCTGCTGAGTAGCAGACAGTGGTAGTAGGCGCAAAGTATTAACTGGTCTAAATGGAGGCCAGGGCCCCTGTATATTTTAACTATCATCTATCATTTCAACAAATTTGTATTGGCAGTGCCATTGAAGGATTTAACAGCACAGACTACAGAGTGGTGGAGCAGGGAGAGGTAAGTATTGCAAGTGGTAGAGCACTGTTTGAGCTGGGGGGGGGAACACTCTCGTGGGCGGCGGTACTGGCACAGGGCCCATCATATTACGACGGTGTGTCTGACATTGGTTGTGCACCACCACCATCAGAGACACTTCATTGTACTATGAGGGACCCTGTGCCAGTGCCTTCGCCCAAGAGTGGGCCCACCCACCTGTCCAGGCAAAAGGCACTCGCACGGGTGCTTGCGCCAGGTGGTGACCACGGCCCTGTGGGGGGAGTCAGCCCATTTAGGGAGGTATAAAAATGGCCTATGGTGGACATTCAGCAGCTGCAAATAGAGGAATTGGAGAAGTCAGTAAGAGGAGGCCAAAAGCAAGACATTTTTCAGGCAAGCTACGTTTCAGCAGGGGAAGGTGGGGCAAAATAATTTGAAATCCATGATTGGTTCATTTTAATGAAGGTTAGATCACGGTATGTGTAAAGAGCTCCATGGAGTAACCTGTAGTGTCGCTTGATGCATCCTTCACTTTTGGTTTGGGTGAAGGACACAAGGAAACGTCTTGTTCCTGACCGGGAGCATCCACTGACAACTCACTGCTTTTATATTTGGAACTTTCTGAAGAGGAGGCGAAAGCGCTAGAGGCTGAGTCAGCAAGGAAAGCCAAAACTTTTTCCTGCTGCTCCGGCTTTAAAAGCTGTTTTCCTACTCCCAGATAAGGGAGCCTTCGAGGCCTTGTGTAGCCAGACGATGACGCTGGCTCAACACCTCCAGCCTTAGGTGCTATTGTGCTTTTGCCACTACCACCAGATGCACCACCACCACCACCATCAGTACCAGCTGCCAACCACCGCCTACGGGCTCTTCCACCAGACCTCCTCATTTTTTGGAAAATCTAACCAAAATAACAACCGTTATATGATACTGTAAAACAAGGTAGAAGGTGTATATAAACTTGTTGAGAATTTAAATCTCCCTTTTTTTCTGGGAGACTGAACCAAAACTCAGGCCCAGTGTATATAACAACGCAATCTAAGAGGCAGAAAGTGGCTGACTGATATACGACATACTAACAGGACTGAAGTATATCCACTTTGTGAGAATTAGAATCTCCCTTTTTGGGGGGGGGGAGACTGAACCAAAACTCAGGCCCAGTGTATATAACAACGCAATCTAAGTGGCAGAAAGTGGCTGGCTGACATACGACAAACTAACAGGACTGAAGTATATCCACTTTGTGAGAATTTGAATCTCACTTTTTTGGGGGGAGACTGAACCAAAACTCAGGCCCAGTGTATAAAACAACACAATGTAAGTGGCAGAAAGTGGCTGGAAGATATATGAAAAAATACAAGGACTGTAGTACAATTTCAATCTCCCTACAATGATCTCAGGAAAAGTATGGCAGCAATAAAAAGGACTGCTGCACACAAAAGTGTGGACAAATAAAGAAGATAACTGTGCAGAAAGGAGCAACAGGATTTTTGCTTTTAAAAAAACAGTTGGTTTGCACAGCACAGCCTAATAAGCTACAGAGATGATGCACAAAAATATAGCCTCCACTGTCCCTGCAAAAAAACGGTGGTGTTGGACAGTGGAAATCGCTACAACACAAGCAGTTTGGGGGTTAATCTTCCCTCCCTAACTATATCCCTTCTTCTGATGAAGCTGCAGCAACCTCTCCCTATGCTAAGATCGTCAGAAGTAAGATGGCGGTCGGCGTGCACGCCCCTTTATAGCCCCTGTGACGTCGCAGAAAGCAAGCCAATCACTGTCATGCCCTTCTCTAAGATGGTGGGGACCGAGACCTATGTCATCACGCTGCCCACACTCTGAGTCCTCTTTTATTGTCTGAAAAATGGCACTGAAAGCGTCATACGAAACACGACTTTTGCGTGCAGATCGCCGACCTCATGGCCGATCCCACACTAGGATCGGGTCGGGTTTCATGAAACCCGACTTTGCCGAAAGTCGACGATTTTTGAATTTGTCCGATCCGTTTCGCTCAACCCTAGTAGGAGGCAGTGGTCAACTGTGTCGAAGGCAGAGGACAGGTCTGGAAGGAGGAGTATAGAGAATTGTCTGTTAGCTTTGGCTGTAAGTGGGTCGTTAGTAATGTTGGTCAGGGCAGTCTCAGTGGAATGGTGGGGACGGAAGCCAAGGTTGTAGGTTGTGGAAGAGAGAGTTAGATGCAAAGTGAGAGGAAAGTTCAGCATGGACGTGCTGCTCAAGGAGTTTGGAAGCAAATGGGTCAAAGATATGGGGTGATAGCTGGACATGGCGCTCGGGTCAAGGGATGGCTTTTTGAGAATAGGTGTGATTGTGGCATATTTGAAAGAAGAGGGGAAGGTGCCAGAAGTTAGTGATAGGTTGAAGAGATGAGTTAGGGATGGGATTAGTGTCGTGGTGAGGTTAGGGAGGAGGTGGTGCGCACAAGTGGTGAGGTGTGATTTGGAGAGAAGATGAGCAAGCTCCCCCTTCAATCATTTTGGGGAGGGAAGTTATGGGGTTATGGCATTGGTCGGGTATACAAAGGGATTGTGGTGGTTTGACAACAAAGACTTGCTTTGTTTGGTCTATCTTTTTTTTGAAGTGCGTGGCAAAGTCCTCGGCAACGATTAGGGAACTCTGAGGGGGCAGTGGTGGGCGAAGGAAGGAGTTAAAAGTGTTGAACAACTGTTTGGGGTTGTGGGATAAAGAAGATACGAGGGATGTAAAATAGGCCTGTTTAGCAGAGGTGAGAGCTGTTGCTTGTTTGAGTGCAGTGAAATCATCTTGCAAATGCATTTTCTTCCAACGCCTTTCTGCTATTCTGGATACTTTCCGAAGCTTTTTAGTGGTGTTATTGTGCCAGGGTTGTCTATAGATTTGTCACACTCTGCTATGCAGGACAGGAGCGACCGAGTCGATGGCTGATGCAAGAGTGGCATTGTAGAAACTAGTGTTTGTGTCGTGGAGTTAGGATATGGATGCCAGTGGTAGGATAGAGTAAGAGAGCCTGTGGGTGTCAAGGTGTGCGAGGTTTCTGTGGGGGTGCGCATGTTGCTGGACATGGGTGACAGGTAAGGAGGACAGGGATGAGAAAGTGAGTAGATGGTGGTCAGATATAGGGAGAGGGGAGGTTGTGAAGTTAGATAGGGAGCAGAGACGGGTGAAGACCAGGTCTAATGTATGTCCATCTGTGTGGGTGGCTGAGGAGGACCACTGAGTAAGTCCAAAAGATGAAGTAAGGGACCAGAGTCTGGAGGCTGCTGACTGGTGGGGGTCAATGGGGATGTTGAAGTCACCCATGATGGTGGGAATGTCAGCAGACAGAAAGGGAAGGAGCCAGGTGGAGAATTGGGGTCAATATATATATATATATATATATATATATATATATATATATATAATATATACATACAAACATACATACATACATACATACATATATACTTTCTCTTGATACATTAGTTTGCGCTGTGGTGTGACCCCATGTTAATAAAGGCAGTATATATATATATATATATATATATATATATATATATATACTTTCAAGATTCTACTGGTCACTGTAGAAAGGAGGTCCCCCCGCTGTCAGACATGAGGTTACACCACTCAGGTCAAACTAACATATCAATAGGAAGTATATATACGGTATATATGTATATATATATATATATATATATATATATATATATATATATATATATATATATACTGCCTTTATTGACATGGGGTCACACCACTCAGCTCAAACTAATGTATCAATAGGAAATATCTACTATATAATTGTCTAAGGGTCACTTCCGTCTTTCTGTCTGTCTTTCTGTCACAGATATTCATTCGTCGCGGCCTCTGTCTGTCATGGAATCCAAGTCGCTGATTGGTCGTGGCAAAACGCCCACGACCATTGCCACGACCAATCAGCGACGGACGCAGTCCGGCGGCAATATGGCCGCTCTTTCCTCCACACAGTCAGTCAGTGCCCACTTCATACTCCCCTCCAGAACTACAACGGGCTCTTCGGAAGGTGAGTAAATGTTTATTTTTTAATATGTTACATACGTGGCTGGGCAATATACTACGTAGCTGGGCAATATACTACGTGGCTCTGTGCTGTATACTACGTCGCTGTGCAATATACTACGTGGCTCTGTGCTGTATACTATGTCGCTGTGCAATATACTACATGGCTGGGCAATATACTACGTGACTGGGCAATATACTACGTGACTGGGCAATATACTACATGGCTGGGCAATATACTACGTTGCTCTGTGCTGTATACTACGTCGCTGTGCAATATACTACGTAGCTGGGCAATATACTACGTGGCTCTGTGCTGTATACTACGTCTCTGTGCAATATACTACGTCGCTGGCAATATACTACGCCGCTGAGCAATATACTACGTGACTCGGCAATATACTACGTGACTGGGCAATATACGTGAGTGGGCAATATACTACGTGACTGGGCAATATACTAAGGGGCTGGGCAATATACTACGTGACTGGGCAATATAGTATGTGGCTGGGCAATATTCTACGTGGCTGGACAATATTCTACGTGGCTGGGTAATATACTACGTGACTGGCCAATATACTACGTGACTGGGCAATATACTACGTGACTGGGCAATATACTACGGGCTGGGCAATGTAGTACGTGGCTGGGCAATGTAGTACGTGGCTGGGCAATATAGTACGTGGCTGGGCAATATACTATGTGACTGGGCAATATACTACGTGGCTGGGCAAAATACTAC
Organism: Ranitomeya imitator; assembly: GCF_032444005.1. Lineage (NCBI taxonomy): Eukaryota > Metazoa > Chordata > Amphibia > Anura > Dendrobatidae > Ranitomeya > Ranitomeya imitator. Next base: position 171,210,521 of record NC_091283.1, read on the forward strand.
GTGGCTGGGCAATATAGTATGTGGCTGGGCAATATAGTATGTGGCTGGGCAACATACTACGTGACTGGGCAATATACTACGTGGACATGCATATTCTAGAATACCCGATTAGAATCGTTAGAATCGGGCCACCATCTGGTGTGTGTATATATATATATATATATATATATATATATATATATATACATACTTCCTATTAATACATTAGTGTGACCTGAGTGGTGTGACCCCATGTCTGACAGCGGGGGGACCTCCTTTCTACGGTGACCAGTGGAATCTTAAAAGTATTTATTTCTATTATTAGATTATTAATGGTCCAGAAACTAAAATTCTGCATTTATGTTACTTTAACATTAGAAGTGGAACTCCTCCTTTAGAAGAAAGAAACATTGAGCGCACAAGTAATCTAGGTCTATTCTTTTTCCAACATTTTTACCCAACATTAAATCAGATGATTTCTGCAAGATTTGGTCATTTTAATGGCTGTGGATCACAACAAGGCAGTAGGAATTTAACAACGTTTTATCCTGTATATCATGGTATTGTTGTCGCAATGGGAATACAAGCCACTGGGTCTGTGGTCCTCATAAACTGCCAGTCTGTAATCTCTCCCATGTCGCCCGTTTTATGGAGCAAATGTTGCCGTCTTGGTACACAGAAACTATTTCCCTCAACTTCTCCTAAGGGGCCGCTGACCGAGAGATGCCTTCTTGGCACAGAACAAATGCTTTCAGCTAACAATACAGCAAAAAAAAACTGCCCACTGGAGGGATCTAGACCTTTTCACTGCAAAAATCAGTTGCTCATTTCTTCCAAATTCAATGTCAAGGTCAATATACATTAGAAGTTTTTTGTTCTACATGTGCTTTAGATTGTACTGTATTCTTGTATTCACTGGTGGTCAGTAGCTACCTGGGATTTAACCATTTGGTAGTCAAATAGAGACTATGTAGTTTTAGGAGTTTGCATAGAGACAAAATGGCCATACACAACTATGGCTACTAGAGATGAGTGGATTGATTCGTGGGACGCCGGTCCAGTGTTCATTGGTACCTGATGGTTAGACAGGAGGCCCGCGAATCTCTCACCTTCCGGTATTCCCGGTACAGCATCTGATTTTTTTAAGGCTTGTGCATTGACACTGTCAATTTATTTTCCTAGAGTGGTGGGCCACCACTCCTTTCTAAAGGTGCATTTCAGACCTCCATTCTCGTGATCGGTGGGGATCCGGGCAGTTAGACTCGATCAGCAAGTTATCTCCTCTCCTGTACATAGTTAAATGAGAGGAATAATCCTTTAAGGAGAGCCAGTTCCTCCAAAGAACTGCCAAAAACTGGTGCAGGTAGCAAAGGTTTAGTAGCACGTACACTGAGACACATTTGGTTGGTGTAACAAGTTGAGTAGATCCATTGTCCCATTTCTGTTCACAATACAATTGGTACATGTCGAAATAATGCTATAGCAAAGTTTTTTAAAACTTTTCTTGGCTGTATCATATTGATGACTCCAATGCAAAACAGAGGCTCAATCTAATTGTAGTTGCAAAAAATGGTAAAGGTTCCAACCATCTCCTTTGCCATGTATAATACTAGCTTCGTTTGTTGCAGGAGAGGCCCGTAGACCCCTACTTAGGCACGAGAGCATAGGTCTGGCTGCTACTTTTGCATCCCTGATGGCTGCACCCCTGATGCAGTTCTAGGGCTCATTTTTGAAGATCAGGGGAGTAGGTATCTAGGATGCATAAGAAGAAAATGGACACCGGCACTTATGGGGGCCCAAAGATACAAGTATAATAAGTTTGGGGGGTTGTTACAGATTTTCCATGGGGACTATAGCAAAGTCAGATAGGATTAAACCCTGCCCTATCACTGCAGGTCTGGATTAGATACACCTGTTTAGTTTTCACTAGGAATCAGGGCCAGTGTTCAGTAGGGCTCTCAGTTTGCTGGATGTTGAGCAGAGTGGAGTATGCTGCTGGTGAGTGCCCAGTCAAAATATGAGCTATAGCTGGGAGAGAGACAAGCCAATGTCTTTCTATGAATTAAGACTGCATGGGTCAGCTAGGAAAGCTGAGCAGTCTGTGTGTTGGAGCAGTAGAGAAATGTGTGGAAGCTGCAGCCTGTTCAGTGTGAACTGTGCTCGGAGTTGAACACTTCTTTTTGGCGCAGGAAGTTGCTAGAGCTCAGGCTTAAGGTGATAATGAGACTGGTGGGATTGTGCCTCTTCTTTGTATGTAGTTTTCTCCGGGAGAAAGGACTGTAATGTGTTGGGGCGAGCCTGCACTGACATATTGTATGTGCCCTGCTAAATTAATGGTTTATTTGCTGTGATACCTTTGTGCCCAGAAAAGGCTGTTTTTTTTTAAAGCAATAAAACTGCATGGTCTGTGTGACCGCTACCTAATGCCTACCTGAGTGTGTGAATCGCAGGAGCTTGACATTGCTGTATATCATATAGATCATTATTTTCCAATTCATCATGTTTGTGTTTGTAATTTTTAAATACTGACATTTTGTAATATTGAGTTGAAGAGTCGGGTATCAGCCATATTTGGGAACACGATTGCCTTTTGTCGATAAGCCCAGTTGTTTATTACAGGCAGGTCGCTGATGATTCTACTGCAGAGTTTTGCAATCGAGACAGTGTGTGATGTAACCAAAGCTGCCACAAGCCCCTTGGGGACGTGTGTATATTGTGTATGTGTGTCTGACGGCTTGCGCATATGATGCACTGCAGCTGGGACCTATTACATGGTGTGCCCCGCGAGACAGGCAAGCGATGGGAATCCCAGACACAGTTGTCGCTTCATAACATCAGCTCGACCATGTTTTCTCTGAAAGAAACCCTTTCGCCCCTTCTGTGGCCAGGAAAAATTGCATTAACCCCGCATTGTGTTAAAGGGCTTCACTCCCTTGACCATCAAATTTAACCCCCTAAAAAGTATTTACTCCATAGAATAAAAAGAAAAGTGATATAAACCCTCAAGTTTTCCACCAGTCCTTTAGTATTCTATTTTTCTAGGTGACTACCAATATGGCCACCATTAAAGCTCCTCAGAGGCTGTCACCTAACTTTTCTTAACACCTGCATGACAAATATACCTGCCAAGGATGAAATTTTAAAATAATGCCTAGGGTAAATAGTGTAAAATATTCTCATATTTTCCAACATGTGGGTATGGAAAATGAAAGCCTCACCCCCTGGAAAGGGTTAAACTGATTGGTAACACCCACTTTGGGGCAGGGCTTGTGAAAATCACCACCTTTTTTGGACCGGGGCATACTTGACTTTGCTGGAGTTTTTTCTGAAAATTTTGGACAATAATAATAATTTTAGAACTGTTGACCACAATGTACTCCGCCGTCTGATTCCACTGGGTACCTAAAGTTCTATAAATCTCAATGGAATGGAGACCTCAGATTTGTTGGGTCACTTTCTGCTTGACCATTACACATTTTTGGGACAGCCTTATTACTACGGTATAAGGCCATGTTGTATGGACATATTTGGGGGGAACTTTTTTTTTACTTAATTGTGTATATTTAGAGCTAAAAACTATTTTGGCAATTAGGTATGTGTAATTTGGCTTAATCAGACTATTTGTTTCCCTGCGCATTGCTGTTTGCAGAATAGTTTCAATTGAGAATATTCGGTGAGCTTTCCCTAATAGAGAGATGGAAACTGTTTTCCCGTTCTTGTCAGAGCTCCTTTCAGCTGATTTATGACGGCATCAAAGTTCAACTCCACTTGGATGTGGTCTGTGGTCAGCACATAGGAGTTCGGACAAAAGTTACAAACTCACAAGGTTCACACGGCCATTTTTTTTTATGTTCGTAAAAAAAGGGACACTACTTGAACCAATTTTATAAAACGGGGAAGCGCAGAAGAGCCATTATTTTCACAGTCTGAATCAGCATGTCAGAAAATTTGCAGCGTGCACTAGTTTCTTCCATAATGTGGATGAGATTCATCCATTCAAGTCTAAGGATATGCAAAAAAAAATTGGGTCCCATATGGAGCTTCAGTTTAGCATCTGATTTTTTGTGGATACATTGCAATTCTGTTACATAGTAAACTGTTAATGCTGCTGTAAAAAGACGGATTGTACATGGATCACAAGATAGAAAAATAATTGTCCAAGTTTTCTGCATGAAACGCTGAGGATTTTTTTTATACGGTCGGGTGTATCTGGCCTCAGAACGAGCTCGCTAATGATTCTCCGCCATCTTATTCTGCAGCCAACATTGCACAGAGAAATAAAAAGCCTTAGGAGCTGAACGGAAGGTGCCATATCCTTTAACAAATAGTGTTCCACAAGCCACATGTGGTTTCCAAAACATTAATTGTTCATAAGGAGCAATGGGCCATGAATTCTGGTCATATACTATGCAAATTGCCTCTTCTGAGAAAAAGAGGACTTAAACTCTATAGCGCCACCTGTTGGAAGTAGCGATCCTACAAGTCACAATCAACTCTTTAACAAGTCGTGCAATATGACTTGGGATAAAAGCCAAATCAGTATCTCAATTCGCAGACACGGTGTTTCGGGCTGTTGGCCCTCGTCAGTGCGAAGCATGAGAACTAATTTGTCTAGGTGAGAGGCTCTGGACTGGGGTCTCAGGGGTATCGTTTCTCCTTATGGAGAGTGACATACCATCTCTGGCTTGTCAAGGTAAGGAGGCTTATTCGCCGTGCAATGCTCCTCTGGGAAATATAATATGCAAATTGCCTCTTCTGAGAAAAAGAGGACTTAAACTCTATAGCGCCACCTGTTGGAAGTAGCGATCCTACAAGTCACAATCAACTCTTTAACAAGTCGTGCAATATGACTTAGGATAAAAGCCAAATCAGTATCTCAATTCACAGACACGGTGTTTTGGGCTGTTGGCCCTCGTCAGTGCGAAGCATGAGAACTAATTTGGCTAGTTGAGTGAGAGGCTCTGGACTGGGGTCTAAGGGGTATGGTCATATACTAGCAAGTTTTGGCTTCCTTATGACAATGGGTCACAACCCTAAGTTGACCGTATGATGATAGTCCACCACTAGTCTACCTAATCTCATGGCGATTTGCACTGGGATGGAGACAGAAAGCATCTATGGCCTTTTCATATATTAATTCCCTAGAACCAATGTAGCCTCCAGATCAATGTGCATTGTCACAGCTCGGCATCAATAATTTCCGACGAGTACAGATTGGATGACATAACAATACAAAAATAATTCCCTTTACATTATCTTTTAAGAACATTACTGAGAGCTGTATTAATTCCTGCAGAGGTAATCTCATTAATTGCTCGATCGATAGGTCTCTATCTGAAAAGTGTTTCAGTGGAATCATGGTGGATATGCAGGCACATGAGACAGGGAAGAATTTACTAGTTTCTCATTCCATATATATTTTTTTTAATTCACCAAGTGGGAGGATACTTTATTGGAAATATTTGTTTCCCGGTTGTTCTATTGCGGCACAGTTTTAGTTTCCAAAACTGGCACATTGTGTCCCGCATAGTTCGTGGGGCTAACACTATTGAGGAAAATGTAAACCATAGAGCTACTAGTTCCAACCAGGGCAACCAAAGTGAAAACCCCCAATATTTATCATGGATTAGATCTAGGAATCAACTTTTATTACAGCATTTTCATGCTGAGGTTTTTGAGGATTTGATTTTTTTTAAGCAGAAACTCTCCAAATCCTCCTCAAAAACTTAAGACTTTCCAGTCAGTTTTCTACAAAAACTCAACAAAAACACTCAGTCTGCATAGTGTCTTAGATGTAGTAAAATGTGACGTGTCATTGTTGATACTGTTGGATTTTAGCACCCAATTCAATGGAAGCCGGAACATAAAAATGTCACAAAGTCGGTAAAGGGAAAGAGGACAATGACTTCAGCATTTTACTAAAGATGTTAAAGGTAATGACCATGGATCACCCCCCAAGGGCAGTGGGGTACTCGGTACCGGGTCCTTCGGTTCATAGGGGGATGTCACGGTGGCTGACCCGGTCCGTGGCCCTGGGACGTCTGTGTAAAAGGGAAAGATCTTTAAAGGGATAAAGTTTGGGTTCGTGATGCCACCTGGGGTATTCGGTCAGGGTGACCGATGCTGTTTTAAGGGGTCCGCTGGGGTGATGTTATGGCAGCTAGATGGTAAACCTTCCCACAGGTGAAGTATGTCGCCAGGGCTTCCCGGTGTGTAGATGGTGGATGGTGAGAGGCGCAGAGAAGAACGAGGACACAAGGTTGCAGTCTCTTTACCTTTACTGAAGACTTCAGCATCCACAGTCCAGGGTACCAGATCACAGGGCTGGCAAAGTCCGGCCGGTTTGGAGGCAAGTCCAGCGTTCCCTTGTCCAGGTGGAAATCAGTAGCCTTCCCTTGCACTGCAGTGTTGTAGTTCCTTACTGCCAAAGGCTTCACATAAGGTCCTCACAGATGTGGTGTCTCTCTCTCTGTCCCCCGTAGTCGGATAGGACAAAACCCGTATGACTGGTGGCTTGAGGCTGTTTATATGGACTCTAGCATGCCCTGGCCTCTGAGGGGTGCCACCGTGCCTCCTGGGTGTAGGGCGGACAGGTAACGTGAAATTAGCTGTCCTGTCGGTCTCTGGAGCAAAGCATAAAGGTCCTTACTCCCTGGGTGTTCTGGTTACCGGGCTTCTGTGCCTCAGAAGGAGGCAGCCTGTGTAGGGCTGGTCCCCTTCTGGTATCCTTTCCTTTGCTACGACTTCATTGCACGCTCGCTGCAATACAGTTCTGCCTTCAGTGTCTCTTTCTGAGAGCTGCAGCTCTGAGGGCATGCACAGCTCCGTGTCCATCTCCTTCGTTCTCTGACAGGATCCCACCCCTGTCAGGGACCAACTAACTGAGCGGCGCTCAGCCAGTAACTAACTAACTTTCCCTACAGGCGACCAGTTTTGCCTATGTGGGGAGTGACCTAATAAATAGGAGCAAGAGCTCCCCCTGGTGGCCTGGAGTGTGAAATGTGTTGCATGTTTGTGATACCTGGATGCAGTTATCCTTCTTTGCCTCCAAACGTAGCATCACTCTCCCCGAGAGGAAAGCAATACCACTACGACGACCAGGACCCTGGGGTGCCGCAACCAGTTTTCTTAGGGTTTTTATTTTTTTTTCCAGTTTTAGATTTATACGTTTTACATATAATTGGCGTGGTCCATCTAAGTTGTAAAAAAGTCACTATGCAAGGTGCCTACATACAGTGGATGAAAGCCAGCCATAACCATAAACGTCAGCAGGGCCGGTTGACTGTCTAATGAGTGTGGGGTGTCCCCAGGGAAAAGACTGATTAGGCATGTTGGGTCTCAAAATGTCCAATCTTCTGTTCTCATGGGAGATAAAGTGCTACCGGAGAAGTCTGGTCTGGCAGCAGCGTATTTCTCTCTCCAACCATGAATGCTTGGCCAAGCTTAGTGTGCATGTAGATGAGGAAGTCAAGAGGAAAAGCTATAGTGTCTTATTGATAGTCTTACCTGGTGAGACTGGCTATGTATGACCAAATCCTAATTCAACAAATGCCAAATTGCTATTAAGAACTTTAATAGGAACTCATGCACTCTGCCAATAGGAGTTTTAATAGATGGGGGGCTTACTGGTTGTCCCCCACTCCAAAAACAAATATGATAAACAGAAAGTTTAAAATCTTTGCAGAAGAGGATGACTCAAGGGCTTGAATTTTTTGGGGGGGACAATGACTTTTTACCCCAATAGACCCTCACGCTGCATTGTGGAGTGAGCCGATGTGTAGGATCAGGCACTCAGTCCTGGACTCGTAAGGTGTTTCTGGGCACTGAATGAATAAATGATAATAATCAAATATTGATGGTTATTGGAAGGAGTGGACATTAATTATTCATGTGTACATATCCTTTGACGTATTCATTCCATTGGTGTTTTTACAAACGCTTTCTCGGTTTGTTGTTTCAATCAATTTTACAAGGTGGAGATGAATGGAAAAGACGTACTAAATGCTATTGTGGATTTACATTGATTCTTGCTAAAAAATGTTTTTCTCTTTTTCTCTTTTTGTACAGGATACTGGCGACGGTCGGCACAGATTTTGACCTGCGGACATTGAGAGCGGTCAGAGTATTGAGGCCGCTGAAGCTAGTTTCTGGGATCCCCAGTAAGTTCCCTCATCCTCCTGATATTGATGGAAGGTCATTTCGAAATATTGAATGTCAGCGCTGCAAATATAAATTATCTGGATATGTGCATCACAATTTTTTGCTAAATTTGATAGATTGGTCTTATGAATGTAATTCTTTGAACTTGAACCTGGCACCAGGTTTTTCTTCACCTTGGACAAAGGTTCAATTTGCTCCTCTAACCCTGTATCTAAAATACCCTGGCCAAAGAAAAGTGGCTTCTTGGTGCCCCCCTTGCATGCACCCTACATACCCTGGTTACTTCCGTCACCAGTGGCTTTACTATAGAGGTTATAGACTCATCAAAGCCCTGGTGTCTCAATGGGCATAAGTGGTCTGTGCAACACTGGGAGAGATCTGTATAATTAATGCCTCATTGGGGGAGACCACTTACCGTTTTTTTTTTATTGGGGCACAGCTTTGTTTGTCCTTCTGTTTGAGTAGCTGGATGACCATGCCAATTATGATGCCATAGCTCCATGGCTCGGTAGAACAAGCAAATATTAACGAAATGATGACAAAAGAACGGTGTCAATCTGTCTTTTGTTTTGGCAAATTTTTGAGATATGATGATCATCAGTAATTATCCTCAAATGTGTCAAGTTTGACAGAACTTTACCTTTAATCAATACCTGTGTCAAGAAATGGGCTGAGCAATTTAAATCGTTAGTGTAAGGCCGCTATAGACATAAGATAGAAGCCGGCCAGGTAACTAATATTTATAGCCCACAGAAGAGAGAAGGAAACAAGTCCCTGCAAAAAAATCTCTGGTTTATCTCACATGCCCAATATTTCTTCCCCCGCCAATATCGCCACATCGCCTAACATGTTGGATCGTTGGATGGTTCTTCCATTACATAGAACGGAGCTTGAATAATGAGTCGAGAGAGAGTTGACAACCCAGCCAATAGGGAATCTAAAGGGATCGGTATTGTGGACTCCTCTCCCCGTGCCCAGGTCATTATTCTAGCTCTGTTTTCTCTGTTACAGCACAATATTTCAGAGTGGTACATAACATTCTATAATGAAGGGTTGTAATTATGCTGCCAGTGGTTCAGCATGAAAGTTCCCCTTTAATGAAAATGTTTTCAAAGACACATGCATCTTTCTTTATGGAGAGGAAAACAGTTCCGTCACTAATATAGGAAAGGGTTCTTTACTGTAAGAGTGGTTGACCTCAAGAGAAAGTAATGTCAACAACAAGTACCATGCTGAAAGAAAAGGCTGCAGCATTGAGCGAAAGTCTACTTACATTAAGAGTTTACAAGGGAGTCCAATATCGATAGAATGATACAGGAAAGTAAATCTACTGCTTCAGATCAGGATGAGTAAAGGAAGGATTTTTGTTCCTTCTCCATGAAACAAAAGTAGCTACAATTACCCAGGAGATTGACATTGGTTTTTATTTGGATCATCAAGTTTCTCTCTAATAGTCCTGATTTTGCCAGGAGAATGCCACAAACTGGACCATAAATGTGGTGGAGTTTAGCAAAACTACAACCAAAAGGAGTTCTGGGAGGTGGGGGGTTAAATGTCCCAAATATTGCTATATATATATATATATATATATATATACGTATATATATATATATATATATATATATATATAGGCAAGTCTGCAGAAGATATTGCTTGATGGGCAGATTGAGTTGAGCAAAAGGATTTGCAGGATCCTGGTCAAGTAGTGCTTGGCTGCCAGACCACTGGAAACTGCTTACTACCTGTGACATCCCAGGCTCTTCTTGTTAGAAGGACATCACTACATTACATGCATGAAGTCATGGGGGCTTACTAATCAGAAAAGGCACCGGGAATGCCACAGGTAGTAGAAGATTAGCAGGGTTCTGGTCCTGGTCCAAAAGTACTGACTACCGATATGACCGCTGGACCAGGGTCTTGTAAATTAAAGGCTATGTGCCCACGTTCAATGTATGCAACAGATTGTTCTGCACCAAAAAAAACAGTGTTTTGGCAGGAAAAACACTGTGTAAAGCACATGCATTTTTGTCATGTCTTTCAATATGTTTTTTATTCTTTTTTATGTGCGGTTTTTCCCATTCATTTGAATGGGTGAACAATGTTGTAAAAATGCTGAAAGAATTGAGTTGGTGCAGATTTAAGCAAATTATAGTTCAAATTTGTAAGGGAAATTTTTCAAAAATCTCGTTCACTTTACTGGTATTATAAAACGCTATCATGTGGAATTATATACTTAACAAAAAAAGTGTGAAACAACTGAAAATATGTCTTATATTCTAGGTTCTTCAAAGTAGCCACCTTTTGCTTTGATGACTGCTTTGCACACTCTTGGCATTCTCTTGATGAGCTTCAAGAGGTAGTCACCGGGAATGGTTTTCACTTCACAGGTGTGCCCTGTCAGGTTTAATAAGTGGGATTTCTTGCCTTATAAATGAGGTTGGGACCATCAGTTGTGTTGAGCAGAAGTCTGGTGGATACACAGCTGATAGTCCTACTGAATAGACTGTTAGAATTTGTATTATGGCAAGAAAAAAGCAGCTAAGTAAAGAAAAACGAGTGGCCATCATTACTTTAAGAAATGAAGGTCAGTAAGTCAAAAAAATTGGGAAAACTTTGAAAGTGTCCCCAAGTGCAGTTGCAAAAACCATCAAGCGCTACAAAGAAACTGGCTCACATGAGGACTGCCCCAGGAAAGGAAGACCAAGAGTCACCTCTGCTTCTGAGGATAAGTTTATCCGAGTCACCAGCCTCAGAAATCGCAGGTTAACAGCAGCTCAGATTAGAGACCAGGTCAATGCCACACAGAGTTCTAGCAGCAGACACATCTCTACAACAACTGTTAAGAGGAGACTTTGTGCAGCAGGCCTTCATGGTAAAATAGCTGCTAGGAAACCACTGTTAAGGACAGGCAACAAGCAGAAGAGACTTGTTTGGGCTAAAGAACACAATGAATGGACATTAGACCAGTGCAAATCTGTGTTTTGGTCTGAGGAGTCCAAATTTGAGATCTTTGGTTCCAACCACCGTGTCTTTGTGCAACGCAGAAAAGGTGAACAGATGGTCTCTATATGCCTGGTTCCCACTAGTTGGACCATCATTTATTGTTCAACAGGACAATGACCTCAAACACACCTCCAGGCTGTATTAGGGCTATTTGACCAAGAAGGAGAGTGATGGGGGGCTATGCCAGATGACCTGGCCTCCACAGTCACCAGACCTGAACCCAATTGAGATGGTTTGGGGTGAGCTGAACCGCAGAGTGAAGGCAAAAGGGCCAACAAGTGCTAAGCATCTCTGGGAACTCCTTCAAGATTGTTAGAAGACCATTCCCGGTGACTACCTCTTGAAGCTCATCAAGAGAATGCCAAGAGTGTGCAAAGCAGTCATCAAAGCAAAAGGTGGCTACTTTGAAGAACCTAGAATATAAAACATATGTTCAGTTGTTTCACACTTTTTTGTTAAGTATATAATTCCACATGTGTTAATTCATAGTTTTGATGCCTTCAGTGTGAATGTACAATTTCATAGTCATGAAAATACAGAAAAATCTTTAAATGAGAAGGTGTGTCCAAACTTTTGGTCTGTACTCTAGGTCTTAAAAAAGTTACATAGCTGGGCATATAAGAGTATTGTCCTGATATGTAAGGGGTAAAGTTGTATTTATTATGGGGTGGGCATAATGTAAGGTAGTCAAAGACCGGATTAGGACTTCTTGTGTTTACTGTATACCACTAAATCCCCCACTATGGATCCTGTATGGCTTGTGATAATATCTGAATATTGTGTGGGTAATGCTTGACTCCTATCCCTTTCTTCTACATTTCAGGTCTACAGGTGGTGTTAAAGTCCATCATGAAGGCCATGGTCCCTCTGCTTCAGATCGGCTTGCTCCTTTTCTTTGCAATCGTCATGTTTGCCATTATTGGGCTGGAGTTTTATATGGGAAAGTTCCACAAAACTTGCTTCTCTTCTGAAACGGGTAAGAATCGGATAATTATGGCACCAGCTTTAAAAGTAATACAGATTTTAAATTGAAAATAAAAACCCTTGCTGAGATTCAGAGTTAAGGGATTTAAAATGGTAAGAACATTTAATGAGGTGCATTTAGATATTCCTTCTCATCATTCCGCAGGTTGGAGAGCAGAATCATACTTTCTTTTAATTAGTAGGAGATTTCTTTTGAGCTTGGTGTTGTCCCCTTGCTAAGTAGTGCATTATGAACTACCAAAAAGTCAGTGTGCATCTGTTCACATTTGCAAATTCGCTAAGATTTGACATCAACAAGACAATGATGGGGTCTTCTAGGAGAAGTAGACATCTACTGTATGATAAATCTGACATAGCACTGACTGGTTGGGCATACATTATGTCGATCATCTATAACTGATGGGGATAGCCAAGCATTGTACCCATCAGTCCCACAAAAAATAAATGGAAAAGGCATGGTGAATACTCCACTATCCTGCTCCATTCATTATAAGAAGAAGTGGTGAAGCATCTGGAGCCTCGCTTTCAAGATCGATGGAGATCCCAGTAGTGAGACATTCCAATAGATAAGTGATAAATGTCTTTGATGGTAAAACAATAGCCACTATGGACCTTTATCATCGGATTATCATGCTCCATAAGAAGAATCATAATCAAGATACAGTAATCTGTAAATACATTGTTTAAAATGGAAACCCAAGAAGACAAGGTTGTTCAATCTCGACAAGCCCTATAAACCCAATTTAGCACAGAACTTGCAAATGTCTGATAATACCAGCTCAGGATTGCAGTATCTTGAATTGTCTAATATATTTCTATCAAAGAGATGGAAATCTCCATAAGCGCCTGGTTGTGACTGTTTTGCAGCTTCATTAATTGTTCTTTTGTCTAACTTTTCCAGCTTTGACACTGGAAAAAAATGACCTCCAGGAAATGAGAGATCTGTCAGTGTGCCTCTTTGAGAAGCTCACCCGTCACTATCTAGAGAGGGTTTTTGGAGATCAAGGAAGCTTAGAGACCGATGTCAGGCAGTGTTAATAACTTTCTGCTGTATCACATATGCAGACTCTCTGATTTTACCTCTGGAAATTAGAATAATTTGCGATAATCCAAGGATGTGTTTTCCCTCTCATTCCTCTTTTGTGGCGGGCAGAGAAAGTGCCAGGCCTTAAAACGGATTATCAGAAAGCTAGACAGTCCTCCAAGCTGCTCCAATTCCTCTCCACCAGAAACAATACTTTTTTTTTAATAAACCCCTTGCCCCAGAAAAAGAATGGTCATTTTTAATATATTCAAGGACATATATTACCTATCATTTTCATAGATGCAATACTTTCATAGGGTTTCAAGTCAGCCATCTACAAATTCCACCGTGCCACATACCACCAGAACTTCAGGAACCAGCGTGACCCATTATATCTTCATTTCCTAAATTTGTGTGTTTAAGGTCACCAATTGGCAACTTTCATTCTTTTTGGTAATAAAAGGAAAGGACATGATCACCCTGTCAACAGGGAGCACATTACTGACCATTGGACACCAGAGCAAGGAAACCTGACAATTAATCCATCAGGAAGAAAATGCTATATCCATTAGGCCACCAGGGAGAGGATACTGTTCTAATAGGCCACTGGGCAGTGGATAGTATTCCCCTTACACCCTAACAAGTGTCTACCATTTTTCTAGGCCATCAGGCTGTGGATGCTATTCAAGTAGGCCACCATAAAATTAATTTTAATACTCCATTAGGTCCTCAGGAAGCAACTTGTATTCCACTAGGCTGTTACAGAGTAAATGCTGTTTCACTAGGCCACTAGGGAGTGGATGCTATTTTACTAGCACCAATGGAGACACTATTATATCACTAGGTCACCAGGGAGCGAATGCTTTTCCACCAGGCTACCAAGGAGCAAATGTTATTCCACCAGCTCACCAGGAAGTGGCTTTTGTTACAGTTTGCCACCAGAAGGTGAATGGTTGTCCAATAGGTCCTCAGGAAGCGACTGCACTTACACTTGGCTACTAGAGAGTATATGCCATTCTGCTAGTCCTTAAGGGAGTGATCAGTTTTACACTATGCCCACTGGATGCACTTATTATTGCACTAGGCCACCAGGGTGGGAATGGACTTCCATAAAGCCTCTAGGATAAACAATATTATGTTGGAGTGAATGCTTTGAAACTAGGACTTGGACATGCCTACTATACTACTAGGCTTTCAGAAAGTGGATGATATTCCATTTAATCTGGGGAGCTGCTGCTATTCTACTAGGCCACTAGAAAATACACTCCTCAATATTAGAAATTGCAACACTGAAAAGGCAGAGGCCTGTAATTTTGGAAATTCCAGGATGGATATTCATGTAATTGATCAACAAATGGTGAAAAAAAATTGAAACAACATTTTCAAAACATCTAAATGTATTTATATTTGAATGCTCCACGTGCAAAAATACAGCCACGTACAGCCTCAGCTGCTGTCAGTGAGGTTATTAATGGTTGTCTGAGGACTCTTCTGATGCACTGAATGTGTAACGTGGTGCTAGGTGGTAGCCGTGGACGAGGCACTGGCACGGTACATGAAGGTGGGGGCTTCGCTGGGTGTGTGGACTTGTGCTATGGGGGCACTACGCCCTTGCAGACCGCATGTTACCAATGTCTTTGATAGGCCAGGACCAGATATTGAGGGCTTCAATGAGGGAGACTACCAGTTGAAAACAAACTTTTTACTGAAAGATAACTTTGTGGGAATTATGTACAGTAGGTAGCGGGTACACAACTTTATAAATGTTTCCTTCACAATACGGAGCATTTTCACACACAGTCTCAACTCCTTTCTCATTACTCACTCATTCTCTATCTCCACTGCTTTAATTTCACCACAACCCAGCTCAGTACCACAGTCCAGTTAGCAAGAGTCCTAGTCTCAACCCACAGTTCTATGTCTTATTTCCCCTTAAGGGAACCATGTTGCCAGTATGGCTGGACCTTAGCTTCTCCGCTACTCCCGCCCGGGGCACCCTTTGTCTCACATTCTCTGTCCCGTCTTGGCCTACTGCCTCTCTGAGTTATAAACTCTGGGCTGTACTGCTAGGCGTCCTCCTCCAGGACCCACCTCCGATTGTTCACTCTGTTGTCCTATCTATTTTCTTTTTCTCTTTACTCCCGTTCACACTAACCACTGTCTCGCTCTCTCTTCACTTCGGGACACCCACGTCATGTGGCACTGCCCACTATCCAGGCCTTAGGTTTGCTTCAGATACACACTCGGCCCCATCTGATAGCCTGAAAGAAAACTGTATCTATCTTTTCATCTTAGCCCCTCCTATTTTGGGCTAGTCTCATTCATTAACTGTAACTCTACCTACTGTTGGGCAGAACACAATGCCAGCACTATTAAAGCACATCGCAGTTCACATTATACAATAAAACAATACCCATGTTCTTCGAGGGGGCAGAATGTCCATCTTCTTACAAATGCACTTGAGCAAATCATCACAATCCGCTGCTGGCAGCTCCTGAGTAATCAGTGACCAATGACTTCCCAGATATGCTCGATGGGAGACAAGCCTGGAAATGCTGCAGCCATGCTAGCACATATAGGCCACGCAGGCAGATCACAGGAGCACAAGCAAAAAGCATCCATGGCTTGTCGTGTTGAAAAACTGCTCCTGAGACACTGGATAAAAGGCTGCACCACTGGTTCCACCCCCAAATCAATGTAACGCCAAGCTGTTAGTGCGCCTGGGATGAAGACTAGAGGGACTGGCTACTGTACAATATTCCACCCCAAACTGTGATCCTGGGAGTAGGACTGGATTAATAACCTCAGTGATGGCAGCCAAGGCTGTAAGTGCTGGGATTTCTGCACATGGCTCATACTCCAGACTCAATAACTTAAGATGTTTTGAATATTTTGTTTCCATTTTTTCATCATTTATAGATCAGTAACACCTATATCCATCCTGCGATTTCCATCATTCGACGACTTTTCCTTCTTGGTGTTGCAATATCAGTGTTGAGGATTGTATATGCTGTTCCACTAGGTACCAGAGAGCAGTTACTATTCCACTAAGACATATATATGTAGCCATCAGGGAGTCGATACTATTTCACTAGTTCACAAATAGTGGACACGAGAGTTTGTGTGCATCGATCCTCAGAACCAGGTCCATCGGCTAAGACAGCGATCTCTGGCTGCTGGATGGCAATCTTGAGAACTACCTTTTACCTGATGGCATTGGTGGCTTTTCTTTTGATTAGACATCATTGTTGCAGTGTCATATAGATATGAGAACGTGCCAGGCCGGCTAATCAAAAGAACAATCACTGATGCCATCTGGTCAAGGACAGTTCTCATGGCTCCCATCCAGCGGTCAGAGATTAATGCTTTTGATGTTGGACCTGGTCTTACGAATCCATTTGCACCAACTACAGTGGAGACCAATTTTCCTGTTACAAGAAATAGTCTTGGACCCTACAGAAGAAAAGGTTTGGAACATCGTCTGAAAGAATAGGAAAGCACAGCTTTGCCAAAAGTAATATCCCGTTAGAATAGGACATGTATTAAAGTTACATATAATGCCTTCTAAATCTTCTTTGGTTGGTGATCAAGGCTCATATACAATAACTGTATATAACGTATATACAGTTAAGTCCATATTTATTTGGACAGAGACAACATTTTTCTCATTTTGGTTATAGACATTACCACAATGAATGTTAAACAAAACAATTCAGATGCAGTTGAAGTTCAGACTTTCAGCTTTCATTTGAGAGTATCCACATTAAAATTGGATGAAGGGTTTAGGAGTTTCAGCTCCTTAACATGTGCCACCCTGTTTTTGAAGGGACCAAAATTAATTGGACAATTGACTCCAAGGCTATTTCATGGACAGGTGTGGGCAATCCCTTCGTTATGTCATTCTCAATTAAGCAGATAAAAGGCCTGGAGTTGATTTGAGGTGTGGTGCTTGCATTTGGAAGGTTTTGCTGTGAAGTAAACATGCGGTCAAAGGAGCTCTCCATGCAGGTGAAACAAGCCATCTTTAAGCTGCGAAAACAGAAAAAACCCATCCGAGAAATTGCTACAATATTAGGAGTGGCAAAATCTACAGTTTGGTATATCCTGAGAAAGAAAGAAAGCATCGGTGAACTCATCAATGCAAAAAGACCTGGGCGCCCACGGAAGACAACAGTGGTGGATGATGGCAGAATAATCTCCATGGTGAAGAGAAACCCCTTCACAACAGCCAACCAAGTGAACAACACTCTCCAGGAGGTCGGCGTATCAATATCCAAATCTACCATAAAGAGAAGACTGCATGAAAGTAAATACAGAGGGCTCACTGCACGGTGCAAGCCACTCATAAGCATCAAGAATAAAAAGGCTAAAAAACATCTAAAAAAGCCATCACAGTTCTGGAAGAACATTCTTTGGACAGATGAAACCAAGATCAACCTCTCCTAGAATGATGGAAAGAGAAAAGTATGGCGACGGCGTGGTACAGCTCATGATTCAAAGCATACCACATCATCTGTAAAACACGGCGGAGGCAGTGTGATGACTTGGGCATGCATGGCTGCCAGTGGCACTGGGTCATTAGTGTTTATTGATGATGTGACACAGGACAGAAGCAGCCAAATGAATTCTGAGGTATTCAGAGCCGCCATACTGTGTGCTCAGATCCAGCCAAATGCACCCAAACTGATTGGTCGTCGTTTCATACTACAGATGGACAATGACCCAAAACATAAAGCCAAAGCAACCCAGGAGTTTATTAAAGCAATGAAGTGGAATATTCTTGAATGTTAACTGAAAACCACCGCAGCGATGGCCTGGCTGAGCATCAAAAAGGAGGAAACACAGCGTCTGGTGATGTCCGTGAGTTCAAAACTTCAGGCAGTCATTGCCAACAAAGGGTTTTCAACCAAGTACTAGAAATGAACATTTTATTTAAAATTATTTAATCTGTCCAATTACTTTTGGTCCCTTTAAAAACAGGGTGGCACATGTTAAGAAGCTGAAACTCCTAAACCCTTCATCCAATTTTAATGTGGATACCCTCAAATGAAAGCTGAAAGTCTGAACTTCAACTGCATCTGAATTGTTTGTTTACAATTCATTGTGGTAATGTCTATAACCAAAATTAGAAAACTGTTGTCTCTGTCCAAATATATATGGACTTAACTGTAGGGTTGGAGGCAAGGTTTGCAATATCTATCACTCAAAACTGTATCCTTTGTAAACAGGTGAAACAGTTGCTGATTTCCCATGTGGAGAAGAGCTGCCAGCTAGAACCTGTGAAGCATCGGAGTGCAGATTGTATTGGAAAGGACCTAACTTTGGAATCACCAACTTTGACAATATCTTGTTTGCGGTCTTAACGGTTTTCCAGTGCATTACCATGGAAGGATGGACGGACATCCTGTATAACGTAAGTGACAATGAGCCTTCAGTGATAGCAGTGATGGCCGTGTTATAGAGACAGGTATGGGACTTTGGGAAAGAGTCCTTGACTTACTCTGCCATGGGATGGTCTTAGTGGATCTGGACCAGGTTTGGATGGTTGAGTATTGTTTTTGATATTGTTATTATTATTTTTGTTAAACTTAACTCTCTGGAAAATCTGATTTTGTTCAAAATGTAAAACCAGATGCAGGATATGGTGCATCCCTAATTTTATTAATTTTTTTTTGCCATAAATACAAGGTTTCCTATGGAGATTATAAGTCTTGAGGCATATGGGATAACTATGACATTCTGTCCTGCGTAGGATAACATCGCTTGTTCAATGGCTCAAGGAGCTGACACAGAGATGTGAATAGAAATGTGCCAATTAGCTGTAAAGTGGAAGCACCCGATATAGCCACGGGAGCGGGAAAACAGATATCCCTGTTTCTCATTGTCACAATTACTGCACGTTTTATTAAAAAAACAAAAAACTAAAGGCGTTACATATGAATACAGAATACAGACCAGACCTTCTCCCAAGATTATAATCTCCTTACTTAGGCTCGGTGTCATTTTCTGTCTGCACAGTGTCTCATGATGGAGACATAAATCCCAGCAAACCGCAAATACATAGTTATAGATTTTCTTTTATGGGTTTAGATTTTTGGCAGTCGTGAAACCTGTTATGTCGATGTAGAACAGGGCCCTTGAACCTGGTTGCTGATGATGATGATGTCTAGCCTAGTTACATGGTGCTACTAGTTGTGTGAAGGTGGGAACTGAAATGTAGATAATTCTCATTAATTGTTGTTGGTCATCAAGGAAATGTTGTAGAGCAGCCATATGCATAAAAAAAGACAGTTGATACCTCCTAACAAAAAAATTAAAAGCATTGGTGGAAACAAGTTACTGAGTTGCATACTTCCAAACATTTAAAACACCCCAATTTGCCCATATTAGGATGGCAGGTTTTCCAAATCAATACTATGTATGAGTAATGAAAAAGCAAAGACGAAAGATCATTCGCTCTGCGAGTGTAGATACAGTGGGTACGGAAAGTATTCAGACCCGTTAAAATTTTTCACTCATCCTTTCATTGCAGCCATTTGGTAAATTCAAAAAAGTTCATTTTTTCTCATTAATGTACACTCTGCAGTGCACCCCATCTTGACTGAAAAAAAACAAAAATGTAGAAATTTTTACAAATTTAATAAAAAAGAAAAACTGAAATATCACGTGGTCATAAGTACCCTTTGCTCAGACGCTCATATTTAAGTCACATGCTGTCCATTTCCTTGTGAACCTCCTTGAGATGATTCTACTCCTTCAGTGGAGTCCAGCGGTGTTTAATTAAACTGATAGGACTTGATTTGGAAAGGCACACACCTGTCTATATAAGACCTCAGAGCTCACAGAGCATGTCAGACCAAATGAGAATCATAAGGTCAAAGGAACTGGCCAAGGAGCTCAGAGACAGAATTGTAGCAAGGCACAGATCTGGCCAAGGTTACAACAGAATTTCTGCAGTACTCAAGGTTCCAAAGACCACAGTGGCCTCCATAATCCTTAAAGGGAACCTGTCACCCCGTTTTTTCAGATTGAGATATAAATACTGTTAAATAGGGCCTGCGCTGTGCGTTACTATAGTGTATGTAGTGTACCCTGATTCCCCACCTATGCTGAGAAATACATTACCAAAGTCGCCGTTTTCGCCTGTCAATCAGGCTGGTCTGGTCAGGTGGGCGTGGTGACATCGCTCTTTTCTTCCCCAGCTTTCCGTTGGTGGCGTAGTGGTGTGCGCATGTCCAAGTTCCGAATTCCCTGCGCGCACGTGAAGAAACAGCGCGTGATCTGCGCTGTTATCCCTTTCATCGGTGGGGGCGGCCATCTTCCTGGGGCCGCGCGTGCGCAGATGGAGTGCTCTGCTGCACGGGGCTTCAGGAAAATGGCCGCGGGATGCCGCGCGTGCGCAGAAGAGATCGCGGCGGCCATTTTCCCAAAGCCGAGATGCAAACTGTTTCTTCACGTGCGCGCAGGGAATTTGGAACTTGGACATGCGCACACCACTACGCCACCAACGGAAAGCTGGGGAAGAAAAGAGCGATGTCACCACGCCCACCTGACCAGACCAGCCTGATTGACAGGCGAAAACGGCGACTTTGGTAATGTATTTCTCAGCATAGGTGGGGAATCAGGGTACACTACATACACTATAGTAACGCACAGCGCAGGCCCTATTTAACAGTATTTATATCACAATCTGAAAAAACGGGGTGACAGGTTCCCTTTAAATGGAAGAAGTTTGGGACCACCAGAAGTCTTCCTAGACCTGGCCGTCCAGCCAAACTGAGCAATCGTGGGAGAAGAGCCTTGGTGAGAGAGGTAAAGAACAACCCCAAGATCACTGTGGCTGAGCTCCAGAGATGCAGTAGGGAGATGGGAGAAAGTTCCACAAAGTCAGCTATCACTGCAGCCCTCCATCAGTCGGGCCTTTATGGCAGAGTGGCCCGACGGAAGCCTCTCCTCAGTGCAAGACATATAAAAGCCAGCATATAGTTTGCTAAAAAACACATGAAGGACTCCCAGACTATGAGAAATAAGATACTCTGGTCTGATGAGATGAAGATAGACCTTTTTGGTGATAATTCTGAGCGGTATGTGTGGAGAAAACCAGGCACTGCTCATCACCTGCCCAATACAATCCCAACAGTGAAACATGGTGGTGGCAGCATCATTATATTGGGGTGTTTTTCAGTTGCAGGGACAGGACAACTGGTTGTCATTGAAGGAAACATGAATGCGGCCAAGTACAGAGATATCCTGGATGAAAACCTCTTCCAGAGTGCTCTGGACCTCAGACTTGGCCAAAGGTTCACCTTCCAACAAGACAATGACCATAAGCACACAGCTAAAATAACAAAGGAGTGGCTTCAGAACAACTCTGTGACCATTCTTGACTGGCCCAGCCAGAGCCTTGACCTGAATTAACCAAATGGCTGCAATGAAACAAAGAGTGAAAAATTTAAAGGGGCCTGAATGTTGTGAATTCTGTTGTCGGGCTCCCTCCTGTGGTCATGAATGGTACTTCGGCTGGTTCTGTCCATGGACTTTCTCTGGTGGCTGTGGGTGTTTCTGAGTTTCCTTCCACAGGTGACGAGGTTAATTCGTTAGCTGGCTGCTCTATTTAACTCCACTTAGATCTTTGCTCCATGCCACCTGTCAATGTTCCAGTATTGGTCTAGTTCACTCCTGGATCGTTCTTGTGACCTGTCTTCCCAGCAGAAGCTAAGTGACTGCTTGTTTTTCTCTCGTTTGCTATTTTTCTATCCAGCTTGCTATTTTGATTGTTGTCTTGCTTGCTGGAAGCTCTGGGACGCAGAGGGAGCGCCTCCGCACCGTGAGTCGGTGCGGAGGGTCTTTTTGCGCCCTCTGCGTGGTCTTTTTGTAGGTTTTTGTGCTGACCGCAAAGCTACCTTTCCTATCCTCAGTCTGTTCAGTAAGTCGGGCCTCACTTTGCTTACTCTATTTCATCTCTGTGTTTGTATTTTCATCTTTACTCACAGTCATTATATGTGAGGGGCTGCCTTTTCCTTTGGGGAATTTCTCTGAGGCAAGGTAGGCTTTATTTTTCTATCTTTAGGGCTAGCTAATTCCTTAGGCTGTGCCGAGTTGCATAGGGAGCGTTAGGAGCAATCCACGGCTATTTCTAGTGTGGTTGATAGGATTAGGGATTGCGGTCAGCAGAGTTCCCACGTCCCAGAGCTCGTCCTATATTATCAGTAACTATCAGGTCATTCCGTGTGCTCTTAACCACCAGGTCCATTATTGTCCTGACCACCAGGTCATAACACCTGAATGCTTTCCGTACCCAGTGTATATGCAAGCATTAAATATATTGATTATTGTAAATTGCATTTCTGTTTGGTTTATAGCAAACAATGCATACCCAGTTTGATCAAATTGTGTGAGCTCACCTACCACGACAAAGCAAACGTCATGGGTCACATGAAATAGGTTCATCTCGTTAATGCCTGATTGTTGCGCAACTCCAAATGTACAATGCAAAAAAAACTGCATTGAAATAAATGCACAGGAGCATAATGCTCTGCAAAAGCAAAGACAAAAGATGCAGCTGCACTTTGTAAGCTGCCATATGCAATGTTTACTAAGCGCCAACACAGAGCATCAGGTATGGACCCTTTGGGACCAGTGTCACTGTGTGATTCTGAATCTCCTGGTAGCAATGGGAAAACCAATGTAATCTTGCAATGGAGCATGCCACAAGGTTTCTTTTCCTGGTTTCATACGGATTAGGAGGCAATGAACTGTGTGCGCCACCATGTAACACCAGAGGGACATAGAGGTGACGAGTGAACCCATATAAAGTAAGACTGCTCTTGTTGGTACTGGTCTGTAGACTATGTGACTTAATATTCTCCACAGCTTTACAGGCTTCTGGTCAACCTTCTTCTTCTGTAGGACCATGGTTTTGGCAAGCAACGAGAGAGAATATGTTGGCAATGCCAACGTGCAAAGGGTCAGTTGTTTTGGGAGTACTAATGATGGCTAATCCAGGACCCACAAGTTCCTTATTTTAGTTTGTCTTCTTTGCATCTTGCTTTTCGTGGTCTTATTGCCATGTCTTGTCTCATTCAGTGTGTTTCTTTCGCTCGCCCGTTCCTCAGTCTGGAGTCTGATAAATGATTTCTGTTTTGTAATGAATAGTCCTTTCTTTTGGATTCATAGTCAAACACCCAGATTTGCCTGAGTCAGACCTTTTGCTTCTGTCAAGCTGTAAACTCCCCTTCCATCTGGTAGACCAGGTGATCGATGTATCCGTGTCTTCAGAGCGTTTCTATGCTCTGCTTCCGAATGCAGTCAACGATCATTTGTTATCTCATTGATTCTTATTTAATAGATCACGAAACGCCGGCAAAACGAAAAGATGAGAAACCAGAAGAAAATGTATGACTTTCATCACTGACCAGATGGACTGTCACTTAAAACCCTGCAATGTTCCCCTCCATTTTATTAGGGGGCGGGAGGAAGCATATCAATAAACCCCCCTGAGTGCAGACACAGCAACATGCTGTTGTCCCCTAGAGGCAAGCACTTTACATTTCTCGCTTAGTTGGAAGGTGCATGTAACCTCATCCAGCGGTTTTATTTACTAGTACTGTATCTCATTTAATAATGCTAGCTCGCTGTGTGCAGAGACCTCGTGCGTAGGCGAACCCTCTAGAAATTTCTGTCTCTGGAAATGTCTGTTTTTAAAAATGGACAAATCTGAATTCCTTCTAATCGGATCTTCTCTGCAAAGTTCCCAGAAAATAACACATTATGTAAATATATATATGTATATAAAGAAATATCAGAGCCAAAAATAAATGCTGTGCACGGATACAGCCTTTATAGAACCTGCTGAAAAAAAAGGCTCAAAATACGGGAGAAGCCTATTTGATTAACTTTCTGAAATATAAGTCCTACGATGTGAATGTTTGTCCTACAACTTGGCTTGGTTTGGACTACCACAATGTCTTATGTCCTTAAAAAATAAAGCTTCGTTCTTTTTAAGTACAAGATGGACTGGCGATCATCTGTGCCAAGGGACCCTATTCTTTGTCTGTTATGGCTTCTGTTCATGAAAATATTGTCTACAAAGACAACCCTTTATTAAATCAAATATGGGGGGGAATCAGATTATGACATTCCCAATTTTCAACAAGTCTCGATGGATCCCATTGGCCAAATATTGGGTCCATTATATTTCCATCATGGTTCAGATAATGCTAGTCCTGCAAACACCCTCTTTGAAGACTTCTGTGATGTTACTCTATGGACCTGCTGTTTTATGTGATATAGTAATGTGATTTTACATTCACTAGCCTGCAGCAGGTTGTTACC
Source organism: Ranitomeya imitator (assembly GCF_032444005.1). Taxonomy (NCBI): domain Eukaryota; kingdom Metazoa; phylum Chordata; class Amphibia; order Anura; family Dendrobatidae; genus Ranitomeya; species Ranitomeya imitator. Next base: position 171,235,005 of record NC_091283.1, read on the forward strand.
CTAGGGTATGGTTAACACACGTTAGGCCATCCCAGGTGGAGAGGAGTTACTGGGGCATTTGGACATGAAACTAGATCCTCTAGGTGGGTTTTTGGTTGAGCTATTAGAGTAGCAAGAAGCATAATGTGAGCTGCAGTCCACAAGTGGAAAGTGTGCTGCAATTAGGAATCAAAGAACAGTGTTATAGAAGCCAGTTACCACCTAATGGCCGGAGTGCGGAGACAGGAAGTCACAGTGACACATATTGGCCAATGTGACTGTCATATCGACACATATTGTTCACTTCCAGTGATTACCTATAGTGGCATAAATAGAGCTGACAGAGGTGTGATTCCCATAGGCAGCTGGTGAGGAGTGGACTACTATGATGTGTTAAACCAGTCCCGGAGGACTAATCTTTATCTGACCAGGAAGGAGCGCGGAGGTACTGCACTATAGTGTGGGATAATAGCAGTGGGAGAAGAAATTCTCTGTTAGTCTACAACAGTCAGACCTCATCTGGAATACTGTGTCCAGTTTTGGGCACCACATTTTAAAAAATACATCAACAAACTGGAGCAAGTTCAGATAAGAGCGACCAGAATGGTGACTGGTCTGCAAACCATGTCCTATGAGGAACGGTTACAGGATTTGGGAATGTTTAGCTTGCAAAAAGGAAGACTGAGAGGAGACTTAATAGCTGTCTATGGAGCGCCCCGTCAGGGCAAGGGGGTACTCGATACCGGGTCCTGCGGTTCGCAGGGGGATGTCACGGTGGCTGACCCGGTCCGTGGCCCTGGGACGTCCGTATAAAAGGGAAAGGTCTTTAAAGGGATAAAGTTTATGTTCGTGATGCCACCTGTGGTATTCGGTCAGGGTGACCGACGCTGCTTTAAGGGGTTCCCTGTGGTGATGTTATGGCAGCTAGATGGTATACCTTCCCACAGGTGAAGTATATCCCCAGGGCTTCCCAGTGTGTAGATGGTAGGATGGTGAGAGGCGCAGAGAAGAACGAGGACACAAGGTTGTAGTCTCTTTACCTTTTACTGAACACTTCAGCATCCACAGTCCAAAGCACCAGACCACAGGGCAGGCAGAGTCCGGCCGGTTCGGAGGCAAGTCCAGAGTCCCCTTGTCCAGGTGGAAGTCAATAGCCTTCCCTTGCACTGTAGTGGTGTAGTCCCTTACTGCATAAGCTTCAACTAAGGTCCTCACAGATGTGGTGTCTCTCTCTCTGTCCCCGTAGTCCGATAGGACAAAACCCGTATGACTGGTGGCTTGAGGCTGTTTATAGGGACTCTAGCATGCCCCGGCCTCTGAGGGGTGGCACCGTGCCTCCTGGGTGTAGGTGCGGACAGGTAACCTGCAATTAGCTGTCCTGCCGGTCTCTGAAGTAAGGCATAGAGGTCCTTACTACCTCGGTGTTCCGTCTACCGGTGTTCTGCGCCTCAGAAGGAGGCAGCCTGTTCGGGGCTGGTCCCCTTCTGGTATCCTTTCCTTTGCTTTCCTTCATGCTTGCTGCAATACAATTCTGCTTTCAAATGTCTCTTTATGGGAGCTGCAGTTCTGAGGGCATGCACAGCTCCATGGACCCTCTGGCCTCGGTCCTCTGACAGGAATCCGCCCCTGCCAGGAACAGCTTCCCTGAAGGACTGACTGACTTTCCCTACAGACTACCAGTTATATATATATATGGGGAGTCACCTAGTAAATAGGATAAGAAGCTCCCCCGGGTGGCCTGGAGTATGAATGTGTTGCATGTTTGTGATACCTGGATGCAGTTATTCTTCCTTGCCTCCAAACGTAGCATCACTCTCCCCTGGAGGAAAGCAATACCACTGTGACGACCGGGACCCTGGGCATCTACAAATATCTCAAGGGCTGTTACATTGTAGAAGGATCATCTTTATTCTCATTTGCACAAGGAAAGACTAGAAGCAATGGGATGAAACTGAATGGGAGGAGACACAGATTAGATATTAGAAAAAACTTTTTGACAGTTAGGGTGATCAGTGAGTGGAACAGGCTGCCATGAGAGGTGGTGAGTTCTCCTCCAATGGAAGTCTTCAAACAGAGGCTGAACAGACATCTGTCTAGGATGATTTAGTGAATCCTGCTTTGAGCAGGGGGTTGGACCAGATGACCGAGGAGGTCCCTGCCAACTCTACCATTCTATGATTCTATGAACTGTACTGGACATCTCTGTTACGCCATTTATAAAGGAACTAAAGTTTGAGCCTCTGTCTTATTTGGAAGAATTTTTACAAGAAATGCATGTTGTTGAACGAAATTAAGGTCTCCATACTATCATACCACTTGTGGCCCTAAAAAGGATTAAGAAAAAAGTCTCAACAAAGTACACGCACACTCAAAGGGGCCATAGGAGGGTGTATAGAAACAGGGAAGTAACCACTGGCCAGTCCTGTCCCTTACAGGTCTATAAGAGGTATTCATTTTGAGGGCCCACCCTCCGGGTGCAAAGTACACATGTACCCTTATAAATTCAGGACATATCATCTGTATGGACTAATGACTTTATGTGAAATAGTCCAGAAATGTGATAAACCACCAACAGAATGTGGTCTGCTGTAGCTTTAGGTTGTCCCTGAAATGGTTGATAACAGCTAGATATAGTATGAATTCATCTGAGCAATAAATGTAGATGAGACAGACTGTATGTCTAGTGCCCCTTTAAGTCTATGAGCATCTTGTAGTCTGTCATTGCTCTCAGCCCATCTCGTCATCACCGGCATATATCTTCCTGCTTATTCTCTCTCTGTCGCCATTGTGTCTACCTGCGCAACATACTCTTGTCATCCTGCGCCTATCTCTTATGGTTTATTGTCGTAGCATATGACTATTTCTAGCACTGTAGATCATGTGTCAGAAAGACTACATCCATCATACAACCCCCTGGCATATGCTGTATATGTGCAGCATGCCTTTACTTTGCAGCTCTATGTGTGCATACTGTACATGTATAAAGTAGTAGCTCTGTGTGTGTATACGGATATAGCTCCCTATGTGAATACACTTGTGGTAAAATTAGATCCGCTGTGGTAAAACTACAATGCCCATCATTGTTATGACCTGGTGGTCAGGACAATAATGGACCTGGTGGTTAAGAGCACACGGAATGACCTGATAGTTACTGATAATAAGGACGAGCTCTGGGACGTGGGAACTCTGCTGACCGCAATCCCTAAACCTATCAAACACACTAGAAATAGCCGTGGATTGCGCCTAACGCTCCCTATGCAACTCGGCACAGCCTAAGAAACTAGCTAGCCCTGAAGATAGAAAAATAAAGCCTACCTTGCCTCAGAGAAATTCCCCAAAGGAAAAGGCAGCCCCCCACATATAATGACGGTGAGTAAAGATGAAAATACAAACACAGAGATGAAATAGATTTAGCAAAGTGAGGCCCGACTTACTGAACAGTCAGAGGATAGGAAAGGTTACTTTGCGGTCAGCACAAAAACCTACAAAAAGACCACACAGAGGGAGCAAAAAGACCCTCCGCACCGACTCACGGTGCGGAGGCGCTCCCTCTGCGTCCCAGAGCTTCCAGCAAGCAAGACAACAAATTAAATAGCAAGCTGGACAGAAAAATAGCAAACCCAAGAAATACAAGCTGGAACTTAGCTTCTGATGGGAAGACAGGTCACAAGAACGATCCAGGAGTGAACTAGACCAATACTGGAACATTGACAGGTGGCATGGAGCAAAGATCTAAGTGGAGTTAAATAGAGCAGCAGCTAACGAATTAACCTCGTCACCTGTGAAACTCAGAAACACCCACCAGAGGAAGTCCATGGACAGAACCAGCTGAAGTACCATTCATGACCACAGGAGGGAACCCGACAACAGAATTCACAACAGTACCCCCCCTTGAGGAGGGGTCACCGAACCCTCACCAGAGCCCCCAGGCCGACCAGGATGAGCCAAATGAAAGGCATGAACCAGATCGGCAGCATGAACATCAGAGGCAAAAACCCAGGAATTATCTTCCTGACCATAACCCTTCCACTTGACCAGGTACTGGAGTTTCCGTCTCGAAACACGAGACTCCAAAATCTTCTCCACCACATACTCCAACTCCCCCTCAACTAACACCGGGGCAGGAGGATCAACGGATGGAACCACAGGCGCCACGTATCTCCGCAATAACGACCTATGGAACACATTATGGATGGCAAAAGAAGCAGGAAGGGCCAAACGAAATGACACAGGATTGATAACCTCAGAAATCTTATACGGACCAATGAAACGAGGCTTAAACTTAGGAGAGGAAACCTTCATAGGAACATAACGAGATGACAACCAAACCAAATCCCCAACACGAAGTCGGGGACCCACACAGCGTCGGCGGTTAGCGAAACGTTGAGCCTTCTCCTGGGACAATGTCAAATTGTCCACCACATGAGTCCAAATCTGCTGCAACCTATCCACCACAGTATCTACACCAGGACAGTCTGAAGACTCAACCTGCCCTGAAGAGAAACGAGGATGGAAACCAGAATTGCAGAAAAACGGCGAAACCAAAGTAGCCGAGCTGGCCCGATTATTAAGGGCGAACTCAGCCAAAGGCAAAAAGGACACCCAATCATCCTGATCAGCAGAAACAAAGCATCTCAGATATGTTTCCAAAGTTTGATTAGTTCGTTCGGTTTGGCCATTTGTCTGAGGATGGAAAGCCGAGGAAAAAGACAAATCAATGCCCATCCTAGCACAAAAGGATCGCCAAAACCTTGAAACAAACTGGGAACCTCTGTCAGAAACGATGTTCTCCGGGATACCATGTAAACGAACCACATGCTGGAAAAATAATGGCACCAAATCAGAGGAGGAAGGCAATTTAGACAAAGGTACCAAATGGACCATCTTAGAAAAGCGATCACAAACCACCCAAATGACCTACATCTTTTGAGAGACAGGGAGATCCGAAATAAAATCCACAGATATATGCGTCCAGGGCCTCTTCGGGACCGGCAAGGGCAAAAGCAACCCACTGGCACGAGAACAGCAGGGCTTAGCCCGAGCACAAGTCCCACAGGACTGCACAAAAGAACGCACATCCCGCGACAAAGACGGCCACCAGAAGGATCTACCCACCAAATCTCTGGTACCAAAGATTCCAGGATGCCCAGCCAACACTGAACAATGAATCTCAGAGATAACTCTACTAGTCCATCTATCAGGGACAAACAGTTTCTCCGCTGGGCAACGGTCAGGTCTATCAGCCTGAAATTTTTGCAGCACCCGCCGCAAATCAGGGGAGATGGCAGACAAAATTACCCCCTCTTTGAGAATACCCGCCGGCTCAGGAACACCCGGAGAGTCAGGCACAAAACTCCTTGACAGGGCATCAGCCTTCACATTCTTAGAGCCCGGAAGGTACGAAACCACAAAATCAAAACGGGAGAAAAATAACGACCATCGAGCCTGTCTCGGATTCAACCGTTTGGCAGACTCAAGATAACTCAAATTCTTGTGATCTGTCAAGACCACCACGCGATGCTTGGCTCCTTCCAGCCAATGACGCCACTCCTCGAATGCCCACTTCATGGCCAACAATTCACGATTACCAACATCATAGTTACGCTCAGCAGGCGAAAACTTTCTAGAAAAGAAACACATGGCTTCATCACCGAGCCATCAGAACTTCTCTGTGACAAAGCAGCCCCTGCTCCAATCTCAGAAGCATCAACCTCAACCTGAAACGGAAGCGAAACATCTGGCTGGCACAACACAGGGGCAGAAGAAAAACGACGCTTCAACTCCTGAAAAGCCTCTACAGCCGCAGAAGACCAATTGACCACATCAGCACCCTTCTTGGTCAAATCAGTCAATGGTTTAGCAACAGTAGAAAAATTAGCGATGAAGCGCCGATAAAAATTAGCAAAGCCCAGGAACTTTTGCAGGCTCTTCACAGATGTCGGCTGAGTCCAATCGTAAATGGCCTGGACTGTAACAGGGTCCATCTCGATAGTAGAAGGGGAAAAAATGAACCCCAAAAAAGAAACCTTCTGAACTCCAAAGAGACACTTTGACCCCTTCACAAACAAGGAATTTGCACGAAGGACCTGGAACACCATTCTGACCTGCTTCACATGAGACGCCCAATCATCCGAAAAGACAAAAATATTATCCAAATACACAATCAGGAATTTATCCAGGTACTCTCGGAAGATGTCATGCATAAAGGACTGAAATACTGATGGAGCATTGGAAAGCCCGAATGGCATAACCAGGTACTCAAAATGGCCCTCGGGCGTATTAAATGCTGTTTTCCATTCATCGCCTTGTTTAATACGCACAAGATTATACGCCCCTCGAAGATCTATCTTGGTGAACCAACTAGTCCCTTTAATACGAGCAAACAAATCAGACAGCAACGGCAAAGGATACTGAAATTTGACTGTAATTTTATTAAGAAGGCGGTAATCAATACAAGGTCTCAAAGAACCATCCTTCTTGGCCACAAAAAAGAACCCTGCTCCTAACGGTGATGACGACGGGCGAATATGGCCTTTCTCCAAGGATTCCTTTATATAACTCCGCATAGCGGCGTGTTCTGGCACAGATAAATTGAACAATCGGCCCTTAGGAAACTTACTACCAGGAATCAAATTAATTGCACAATCGCAATCCCTATGAGGAGGTAGGGCACTGGCTTTGGGCTCATCAAATACATCCCGATAATCCGACAAAAACTCTGGAACTTCAGAAGGAGTGGAAGACGAAATAGACAAAAATGGAACATCACCATGTACCCCCTAGCAACCCCAGCTGGACACAGACATAGATTTCCAGTCCAATACTGGATTATGAACCTGTAGCCATGGCAACCCCAAAACGACCACATCATGCAGATTATGCAACACCAGAAAGCGGATATCCTCCTGATGTGCAGGAGCCATGCACATGGTCAATTGAGTCCAGTACTGAGGCTTATTCTTGGCCAAAGGCGTAGCATCAATTCCTCTCAATGGAATAGGATACTGCAAGGGCTCCAAGAAAAAACCACAGCGCCTAGCATACTCCAAATCCATCAAATTCAGGGCAGCGCCTGAATCCACAAATGCCATAACAGAATAGGATGACAAAGAGCAAATCAGAGTAAAAGACAATAGAAATTTAGACTGTACCGTACCAATGGTGGCAGACCTAGCGAACCGCTTAGTGCGCTTAGGACAATCGGAGATAGCATGAGTGGAATCACCACAGTAAAAACATAGCCCATTCCGACGTCTGTGTTCTTGCCGTTCAGCTCTGGTCAAAGTCCTATCACATTGCATAGGCTCAGGCCCATGCTCATATAGTACCGCCAAATGGTGCACAGCTTTACGCTCACGCAAGCGTCGATCGATCTGAATGGCCAAGGACATAGACTCATTCAGACCAGCAGGCATGGGAAACCCCACCATGACATCCTTAAGGGCTTCAAAGAGACCCTTTCTGAAGATTGCTGCCAGGGCACATTCATTACACTGAGTGAGCACAGACCACTTTCTAAACTTCTGACAATATATCTCCGCTTCATCCTGACCCTGACACAGAGCCAGCAAGATTTTCTCTGCCTGATCCACTGAATTAGGTTCGTCATAAAGCAATCCAAGCGCCAGGAAAAACGCATCAACATCACGCAATGCCGGATCTCCTGGCGCAAGGGAAAATGCCCAGTCTTGAGGGTCACCACGTAACAAAGAAATAATGATCTTTACTTGTTGAACAGGGTCACCTGAGGAGCGAGGTTTCAAGGCAAGAAACAATTTACAATTATTTTTGAAATTCAAGAACTTAGATCTATCACCAAAAAACAAATCAGGGATTGGAATCCTGGGCTCTGACATTGGATTCTGAACCACAAAATCTTGAATGTTTTGTATCCTTGTAGTGAGATTATCCATTCAAGAGGACAGACCTTGAATGTCCATGTTTACACCAGTGTCCTGAACCACCCAGAGGTAAAGGGGAAAATAGAGACAAAACACACTGCAAAGGAAAAAAAAGGTCTCAGAACTTCTCTTATCCCTCTATTGAGATGCATTAGTACTTTGGGCCACCTGTACTGTTATGACCTGGTGGTCAGGACAATAATGGACCTGGTGGTTAAGAGCACACGGAATGACCTGATAGTTACTGATAATAAGGACGAGCTCTGGGACGTGGGAACTCTGCTGACCGCAATCCCTAAACCTATCAAACACACTAGAAATAGCCGTGGATTGCGCCTAACGCTCCCTATGCAACTCGGCACAGCCTAAGAAACTAGCTAGCCCTGAAGATAGAAAAATAAAGCCTACCTTGCCTCAGAGAAATTCCCCAAAGGAAAAGGCAACCCCCCACATATAATGACGGTGAGTAAAGATGAAGATACAAACACAGAGATGAAATAGATTTAGCAAAGTGAGGCCCGACTTACTGAACAGTCAGAGGATAGGAAAGGTTACTTTGCGGTCAGCACAAAAACCTACAAAAAGACCACGCAGAGGGAGCAAAAAGACCCTCCGCACCGACTCACGGTGCGGAGGCGCTCCCTCTGCGTCCCAGAGCTTCCAGCAAGCAAGACAACAAATTAAATAGCAAGCTGGACAGAAAAATAGCAAACCCAAGAAATACAAGCTGGAACTTAGCTTCTGATGGGAAGACAGGTCACAAGAACAATCCAGGAGTGAACTAGACCAATACTGGGTGGCATGGAGCAAAGATCTAAGTGGAGTTAAATAGAGCAGCAGCTAACGAATTAACCTCGTCACCTGTGAAACTCAGAAACACCCACCAGAGGAAGTCCATGGACAGAACCAGCTGAAGTACCATTCATGACCACAGGAGGGAGCCCGACAACAGAATTCACAACACATCATGCTTCGATCTGGCCTGCTGCTGTCAGGATATGGTGGGAGTCAGAGTTTCACAACAGTGGCAATATCATGGGTTGCCAACCCCTATGTAAGATATGCCGTACTACTCACAAAAAGTTAGGGATATTTGGATTTCAGGTAAATTTATGGAACACATAAAACGTTCACTCTACAGTGATATTTTATCATGTAAGTAGGGCATTTAAGTAGAAGCAGTCAATGGTTATTTCCTCATCTCAAACAATTTATTGAAACAAAAGCTAACAACAGTGGTGGGTATACCCCAACAAAAATGTCAATGTCTCAATAACTTCTCATGTTGCCTTAAGCATCAGCTATAGCTTGACAACGATGTCTAATGCTGTTAACAAGAGGAGTTATTGTCTGTTGAGACATGGTTTCACACTCTTCTTGAAAGGCGACCATCAGGTCATTGAGATTCTAGGGTACAGAGTAACGAGCCTGTACACGGTGACTTAGCTGATCCCATAGGTTTTCTATGGGATTCAGGTCGGAGAATGTCCAGGCCTCTCCATTTGAGGTACCCCAGTCTTCAGCACACATTCCCTAATGATGCGACCTCGATGAGCTGGAGCATTGTCGTCCATGGAGATAAAATTAGGCCTGTGTTGTTCATGCAGAGGCATAGTGACTGGATAAATGATGTTCTTCAAGTAGTAGGGACTTGTCACTATACCATTCACAAAGTGTAGGGCAGTTCGGTATTCACTACAGCACCACCAAAACCTCCTCTGGTGACAACAGTGGCAGATGCATAGAGCTCTCCCTGATGTCTCCAACATCGATGGTGGCCATCATTTCTGATCAGAGTGAATCAACTTTCATCAGTGAGCAGCACTGAGGCCCACTGGTCCCTCGTTAATCGTAGATGCTCCCTGGTGATGACATCTGTGCCTGGTGGTGTGGTCAGGTACTCTTGCAGGATGTCTAGCACGTAGACCATGAATGATCTAACGTGACAATTGAGTACCTCTCACCCACCTTACATGTGTCTGGTGTTGTGTGGTGTTCATCATCCAGTTCCCGAAGGGAATTGTTCACAATGAAGCGGTCATCAGTGTGGGATGTAGCCAAAGGACGTCCACTTCTCTGCCTTTCTGTGACTCTTCCAGTCTCTCTGTATCTCTGTTGCAACCTGCTGATGACTCTGTGACACTAAGCTCAGTGGCCACTTCCATCTGAGAACATCCTTCTTGAAGCCTCCCAATAGAAAAGTACTGTTCATCAATTGTTAGGTGTTGTCTTGGTCTCATGATGTCTAAATGTGAACCGCATGTATGCAAATTGCATACTTGAGGTCACGCGTCCACGACTCTGCGCACCTGAGAATCAACACAGCTCGCAGTGCGTGCAATGTGAGGATACACAAGTTTGCAGTCACATAGAGTGACTGCCAACTTGTAGCCTAATGCCGGACATGAATGTGTACAGGCTACAGCAGAGACGTCATGTCAACAGTGCTTTAGCCAATCACTGGGTGCAGTGGTTTGTGCCTTCTGCCAGTAAACCTAGTGACAGGCAGCAGCGGCGATGTCATGTCAACAGTACTGTAAATTATTGGGCTCAGCAGTTTGAGCCGTCTGCCTGTAAACCTAGTGATTGGCTGCAGCACTGATAATGTGACTTCCCCATTGCATCCTGTACGCAATCACGGGAACAGCGGCAGATGCGCATCACCGGGCGTGGGGTGGCTGAGTACATGCTTATTTTATTACAGCCACGACAAATTTGTTAAAAAAAAAAAGTTGAAAGGGGAAACCATTTTTAAGGGCATGTCATTCAGCCTGCCAGCCCAACTCTGCTGTACACGTATGAGGGGCTAGTACCCTGAAACAGCTGCTTGTAGATGGTTGGGAGTGACTAATATCCCTGGTCATGAGGCTCACTAAAGGGTTGGGCAGTAAGGTATGGATTCGTTATGAGTGGGCACTAATCAGACAGTTTTCTTCCAGGAGAACAGTAAGTTGCACTAAATGATTACTGTATATACAGGTGCTTCTCACAAACTTAGAACATCATCAAACAGTTAATTTATTTCACTTGTTCAATACAAAAAGTGAAACTCATATATTATATAGAGTCATTACACACAGAGTGATCTATTTCATGTGTTTATTTCTGTTAATGTTGATGATTATGGCTTACAGCCAATGAAAACCCAAAAGTCATTATCTCAGTAAATTAGAATACTTTATAACACCAGCTTGAAAAATGATTTTAAAATCCGAAATGCGAAATGTTGGCCTACTGAATTGTATGTTCAGTGAATGCACTTAATACTTGGTCGGGGTTCCTTTTTCATCAATGCGGCGTGGCATGGAGGCGATCAGCATGTGGCGCTGCTGAGGGGTTATGGAAGCCCAGGTTGCTTTGATAGCAGCCTTCAGCTCGTCTGCATTGTTGGGTCTGGTGTCTCTCATCTTCCTCTTGACAATACTCCATAGATTCTCTATGGGGTTAAGGTCAGGCGAGTTTGCTGGCCAATCAAGCACAGTGATACTGTTGTTTGTAAACCAGGTATTGGTACTTTTGGCAGTGTGGACAGGTGCCAAGTTCTATTGGCAAATTAAAATTTCCATCTCCAAAAAGCTTGTCGGCAGAGGAAAGCATGAAGTGCTCTAAAATTTCCTGGTAGACGGCTGCGCTGACTTTGGTCTTGATAAAACACAGTGGACCTGGATCACCCCCACGTAAGGGCAATGGGGTGCTCGGTACAGGGTCCTTCAGTTCCCTCAGCGAGGATGTCACGGTGGCCCGACCCGGACCGTGGCCCTATGAGGGGCGCCCAATAAAAGGCAGAGTTCATAGATAACGGTTGTGTTCGTGACGCCACCTGTGGTATTCGGTCAGGGTGACCGACGCTGCTTAGGGGTCCGCTGGGGTGATGGAATGGCAGCTAGATGGTATACCTTCCCACAGGTGAAGTATATCCCCAGGGCTTCCCAGAAGTGTAGATGGTGATGGTGAATGGTGCAAGGCGCGGTGAATAACGAGGACACAATGGGTGCAGTCTCTTTTACCTTTACTGAAGGCTTCAGCATGCACAGTCCAGAGTGCCGGATGACAGGGTAGGCAGAGTCCGGCCGGTCTGATGGCAATTCCAGAGTCCCCTTATCCAGGTGGAAATCAGTAGCCTTCCCCTTGTGCACAGTAACATAGTAGGTCCCTACTTGCATTAGCTACCATAAGGTCCTCACTCTTGTTACTTCTCTCTCTCTGTCCCCCAGATGGATACGACATAACCCGTATGACGGTGGTGGCCTGAGGCTATTTTATAGGGACCTTAGAGACGCCCCTCCTCCGCGTTGCCACCTTGTCTACTTAGGTGTTTAGGTCGGACAGCCAACTTGAAATCGACTGCCCTGCCGGTCTCTGAAGTAAAGCATAGAGTCTATTACTCCCTCGGTGTTCCGCCCACCGGATCTGCGCTCAGATGGAGGCAGCCTGCTTCTAGCTGGTCTCCCACTGTTGTTTCACTCCTGTTGCTATGACTTCTGTGCTCACTCACTACGGCACACTTCCCTTCTTGTCCTTCCTTAGGAGGCTGCCGCATGGGTTGCAGGCGCAGCTCCGTGCCCTTCCTACTGAGCCGCTGATGTTTTTTCTTGTTCCTCTGTCTGCCTGACAGGAATCCTCTGGGCCGAGCCCAGTCTGCTTCTCTCCCTCTCCTCCTCCTGGCTCCAACTGTCTGACTTCCTAACCATCCCCCAGTTTTACCCAAATGTGAGGAGTGGCCTAATAGGTAGAACCTTTTGCTCCCCCTGGTGGCCAGCGTGTGAAGTGTGTGTGTGGCTGTAATACCTGGCAGGGTGAACTCCTTTGGTGCCATCAGACGTAGCATCACTCCCCCTGGTGGAAGAACGACATTATTGCAACAACCAGGACTCTGGGGCGCTGCAGACCTACACCAGCAGATGACATGGCTCCCCAAACCATCACTGATTGTGGAAACTTCACACTAGACCTCCAAGAGCTTGGATTGTGGCCTCTCCACTTTTCCTCCAGACTCTGGGACCTTGATTTCCAAATGAAATGCAAAATTTATTTTCATCTGAAAACACCACCTTGGACCACTGAGCAACAGTCCAGTTCTTTTTCTCCTTGGCCCAGGTAAGACGCTTCTGGCATTGTCTATTGGTGATGAGTGACTTGACACAAGGAATGCGACACTTGTGGCCCATGTCCTGGATACGTCTGTGTGTGGTGGCTCTTGAAGCAATGACTCCAGCAGTCCACTAATTCTGAATCTTCAAATTTCTGAATGGCCTTTTCTTAACAATCCTTTGAAGGCTGCTGTTATCCCAGTTGCTTGTGCACGTTTTTCTACCACACTTTTTCTTTCCACTCAGCCTTCCATTATTACGCTTGGATACAGCACTCTGTGAACAGCCAGCTTCTTTAGCAATGACCTTTTATGGCTTACCCTCCTTGGGAGCCACTCCTTGTCCAGAATGACTGCTTTCTAGACATCTGTCAAGTCAGCAGTCTTCCCCATGATTGTGGAGCCTACTGAAACAGACTAAGAGACCTTTTTAAATGCTTAGGAAGCCTATGCAGGTGTTTTTTGTTAATTATTCTAATTTACTGAGATAATGACTTTTGGGTTTTCATTGGCTGTAAGCCATAGTTGGAGCGCCCCCAGACACAGGGCCACGAGTTTTTGGTACCGGGCCTCTCTGGTTCAGTTCTGAGGCTGTCACGGTGGCTAGACCCGGTCCGCGACCCTGCTAAGGGGAATCCAATAAAGGTGGTGCAGTCTGTCAGGGGTTTATGATGCCACCTGTGGTGTTCGGTCAGGGTGACCGACGCTGCTGTGGGATCGGCTGGGGTAATGGAATGGCAGCTGGATGGTATACCTTCCCACAGGTGAAGTATGTCCCCAGGGCTTCCCAGTAAGGTGGATGGTAATGGTGTAGGGTGCAGTCAATAACGAGGACACAGGGTTGCAGTCTCTTTACCTCTTTACTGAAGACTTCAGGATCCTCAATCCAGAGCACGCTTAACAGGGTTATCGGAGACCGGCCGGTCCGATGGGCACATCCAGAGTTTCCTTCGCAGATGGAAATCGTTGCCTACCACTAGCGCCTGTGTGTTGTAGTCCTACCCTGCTGAGCATTCGGAATAGTCCTCACAACTGCTGTTCTCGTTCGTTCGTTCTCTACAGCTCTCTCTCTCTTTAGTTCCAGATGTTACTAGTTTCACGTCCCCCAGATATGTTATGGCTAGGACGCACCCGTATGACGGGAAGGCCTGGAGGTCTTCTGGGACCCTAGAGATGCCCCTCTCCCACTGTTGCCCCCTATGACTTCGTAGGAAATTTAAGGTAGACAGCCAACCTATAATTAACTGTCCTGCGGAGTAAGGCCTAGAGTCAGTTACTCCTTCGGTGTTCCGGCCACCGGCTACGCGCCTCAGTAGGATGTTGCCTCAGTCTCACGGCACGACTCCTACTGGTACTCCTTTGTGCTTGATCTCGTTTACACTGTTCCACAATATCCTTCCCTTCGTGTCTCTTTCTTAGGATACCGCGCAAGGTAGTGCAGGCGCGGTTCCGTTCCGTTCTGCTCTGTTCGCTAGGCACCTGCCAGGTTCCCACGCCTGACAGGGACCCCCTGTGTGTTCTCCCTGCAACACCCCCTGCCACGGGATGTTGCCTGAATCCAACCCAGTCATCTTCTAACTAACTTCCTCCCCATCCCCTAGTTTTACCAGTGTGAGGAGTGGCCCAATAAGTAAAGCCTTTTTCTCCCCCTAGTGGCCGGAGTGTGAAGTGTAATGTGTTCTGGTGATACCTGGTCAGGAGAACTCCTTTAGTGCCATCAGACGTACCATCACTCCCCTTAGCGGCAGAGTGTCATACTGCAACGACCAGATCTCTGGGGCGCTGCATAATCATCAACATTAACAGTAATGAACACGTGAAGTAGATCACTCTGTTTGTAATGAGTGACTCTATCTAATATATGAGTATCACTTTTTGTATTGAAGAACTGAAATAAATTAACTTTTTGATGATATTCTAATTTTGTGAGAAGCACCTGTATGTTTCAAGAATTTGAATCAACCTTTTCCCAAGAAATCTGAAAAGTAGTGTCTCTTGGACTGCATTTGGTGGTATTTTTGCTAGTATATTTTTGGTAGTATAGTGCTCTGTAGTACTATCCAGCAGTATCACTCATGCACTGCATAGTACTATTTTTCGTGCACAGCCAAGACCAATTTTTTAACAGCAGTCCCATGAAAATCCAAAGATAACCCATTGTGATACCATGATTCATTTTGCCAAATGACAAACCTCTCTTCTCGATCTGTGCCTCCACACTGTGTGCAAGGGGATGCGTAGAGATGTTATTACTTCTGCACCTATATACACTGTGTGCAGAATTATTAGGCAAGTTGTAATTTGATCACGTGATACTTTTTATACATGTTGTCCTACTCCAAGCTGTTCAGGCTTGAGAGCCAACTACCAATTAAGTAAATCAGATGATGTGCATCTCTGTAATGAGGAGTGGTGTTGTCTAATGACATCAAAACCCTATATAAGGTGTGCTTAATTATTAGACAGCTTCTTTTCCTTTGGCAAAATGGGTCAGAAGAGAGATTTGTCGAGCTCTGAAAAGTCCAAGATTGTGGGATGTCTTGCAGACGGATTGAGCAGTCTTGAAATTGCCAAAGTTTTGAAGAGTGATCACCGAACAATCAAGCGTTTCATGGCAAATAGCCAACAGGGTCGCAAGAAGCGTGTTGGGCAAAAAATGCGCAAAATAACTGCCCATGAATTGAGCAAAATCAAGCGTGAAGCTGCCAAGATGCCATTTGTCACCAGTTTTGCCATATTTCAGAGCTGCAACGTTACTAGAGTAACAAAAAGCACAAGGTGTGCGATACTCAGGGACATGGCAAATGTACGGAAGGCTAAAAAACGACCACCTTTGAACAAGAAACATAAGATAAAACGTCAAGACTGGGCCAAGAAATATCTTAAGACTGACTTTTCAAAGGTTTTATGGACTGATGAAATGAGAGTGACTCTTGATGGGCAAGATGGATGGGCCAGAGGCTGGATCAGTAAAGGGCAGAGAGATCCACTCCAACTCAGACGCCAGCAAGGTGGAGGTGGGGTACTGGTAAGGGCTGGTATCATCAAAGATGAACTTGTGGGACCTTTTCGGGTTGAGGATGGAGCGAAGCTCAACTCCCAGACCTACTGCCAGTTTCTGTGCAGTAGGTACAGGATGAAGTCGGTACCGTTCAAGAAAAACATGATTTTCATGCAGGACAATGCTCCATCACATGCCTCCAACTACTCCACAGCGTGGCTGGCCAGTAAAGGTCTCAAAGAAGAAAAAATAATGACATGGCCCCCTTGTTCACCTGATCTGAACCCCATAGAGAACCTGTGGTCCCTCATAAAATGTGAGATCTACAGGGAGGGAAAACAGTACACCTCTCGGAACAGTGTCTGGGAGGCTGTGGTGGCTGCTGCACGCAATGTTGGTCGTAAACAGATCAAGCAACTGACAGAATCTATGGATGGAAGGCTGCTGAGTGTCATCATAAAGAAAGGTGGCTATATTGGTCACTAATTTTCTTTTATTTTGTTTTTGGATGTCAGAAATGTTTATTTCTATATTTTGTGCAGTGATATTGGTTTACCTGGTGAAAATAAACAAGTGAGATGGGAATATATTTGGTTTTTATTAAGTTGCCTAATAATTCTGCACAGTAATAGTTACCTGCACAAACAGATATCCTCCTAAGATAGCAAAATCTAAAAAACCCACTCCGACTTCCAAAAATATTAAGCTTTGATATTTGAGTCTTTGGGGTTAATTCAGAACATAGTTGTTGATCAATAATAAAAATAATCCTCTAAAATACAACTTGCCTAATAATTCTGCACACACTGTTTTATGGCTTTATGCTTTTCTATGATTAATGGCCTGTCTTACTGAGCAGCTTGCATGCAGACTATAGGGGAAGTGAAGGCAACAAAGATGTCTCCCAGTGGGGTGCAAGGAACACAAAGCTGCATTGTGATGTCTTTCTGATAGCGGCTAGAAATAGCGGTGGAAACCACGTAGTTATCTGCATCAATGTTCTCACCAAAAGAGTATTTTGTTTTATCTATTACTCATATAGTGATGGCATATTCTTGGCTTTATAGGTTATAAACATTATATTGACAATCCCATAGAGTTATCCCTCCTCTGCCATCTGTACAGCGGGCACAGTGCAGTCAGGGGGTAACGTTCTCTTTCACCATACCCTGACTCCTCCATTAGATGCTGGAATGAGAAGTGTGATCCATCACTGCGCAGAGCACGTCTCCTCCAGAGTCCAGGGGTGGCGGCTTTACACCACTCCATCCGATAATCGGCATTGTGCTTGGTGAGGTAAGGCTGCATGCAGCTTCTCGGCCATGAAGCTCCCGGAGGGGCCGCAGTGTTTGTGCTGATGTTACACCAGAGAAGGTCTGGACTCTGCAGTTATGGGGTCAGCAGAGCGTTGGTGACTTTTCTGCCCTCTGCTACTCAGCACATGGCCCCCTGCCCTGTAATGTTACAGGGTCTCCACTTTGTGGCTGCGGTTCCTTCCACTTCTCAATAATATCACTCACAGGTGATGGATTTACAGTAGGAATTAAAGTAACGACTCGAACATCTCTCTCTCAGAAAACATATTAATTGGACCTTTTGTCATTTTTTAGATTATGTTGTCCTCCCGTTGAAATCAATGGAACAAAATGTCTAAAACCTCAAGTCACCAGCAGCATTCTCTAACCCCAGTGGTAAAAAGAATCAGTGTAAATTCACGAACATTGCGCATCTGGAAGTGAGGGCACTACCATGAAAATATGTGAACCCGGCCTTTTATTGGCCTTGTCATGTATTGGAAAATTCATCAGCGCAGTTGATTCAGTTGTAGTCAATGAGATTTTTAGGTCCTGTGAAATGAGGACATGGATTTTTTTCAGGAGGGTGATGGTAAATCCCAGTAATTGCTTGCTGCTTACTGGCTGGAGTCACGGCCGAACAGGGGAAGCTTACTTCAGCTGCTTCATTTATCATTCATGAGGATGGAGCTATGTGTGGTGTTCCTAGCAGACTATTGAGTGATGGTTTGCAGTCGAATGAGAGATTGATTGTTTTCAGGAATGAAAGCAGTGATACCAGAACATACAGTTACGGGTGAGGTCAGGAAAGGCAAGATGGTGGACGCGGCTGCACGGTCCTATGCAAACATTTCTGTTTCCCCAAAGAGGCACACAGAGGTAATGGTTAAAATTTCAGTGAAACATCCAATCACTTAAGTGAATCTGTCAACAGGTTTTGCTATGAAATCTGAGAGCAGCATGGTGTTCCTGCAGAGATCTTGATTCCATTGCATCACTTACCGGGCTGCTTGGTGCAGTTTTGATAGAATTCCTTTTTTCTCTGCTGTAGATGCAGCGGTGCTGTTAATGCTGAGCTGGGTATAGCCCCCACCCCTCCCCCCCCCATGCACCACTTATTATCAGCTTTCCGTGATCATTGTCAGCAAGCTGCCAATCAGTGGTGGGGGTGTGGTTACACGGAATAGTCTGACTGGTTTGTACACTAGTCCTGTAGTGATAATCTCCTGATGATAAAGCACTGATTGTATTAAATCTACAGCAAGCTACTGAGCATTGGTCACCATTGAACACCTGACTGGCAGCACCTATCTTCTGGTAGAGGAAGCAAAGAGACTGGCGGGGGCACTAATAAAGTCCCTTTTTTATTTATCACTTGAATAGGTTTGGACTGCTGCCCAATATTGTGGAGGGAAGAGCAGGAACAGCTCTTATAAAGGGAGATCTCACCCTTTTCCAGGAGGTTTCCAGACATTCTCGGAGAGTTGACGCGTAGGAGACAGATACGATGCTGTTAATAATGCAATTAATAATTTCATCTCTCACAGAAACTAAGGGGAAATTAAGTCTGTTTAAACACCTCAGTAAACCAGAATATTGTTCATCACATTGTTTTCATAACCTTTCTATATCTCCTCACAAGGAACCAAAGGCACAACCCAATAACTGGATGCATCCAAGGTGGATCTGATGGATTGTAACTTTGGCATTTGTCATGTAGTGAACCCTCCTCAGAGCTTTATTCTCCTTTCACAGTCTGGATTCTACATTGTAGAAACTTGTGTCCATCATCTTCACCATACATTTTATGTTTGTAGCATGGTGCACGTGATAATTACCTGTCTGCCACCATGGATGATGGAAATGATGTATCTTGATCATTCAGATATATAGTTGCAAATCAAATTATTCACCCCCAGTGCAAATTATTAGCAAAGTTAGCAAAACTTTCTGCTGTTTGTAATAGATCAATCACAGCTATTACAACAACAAGTGGTTTCTCCACATTCAGCATAACATTCCACTTTTACTGACTCCTGCAGTCTCACCATTATTCATCCCCCTAAATAGAATCCCTCACTTGTCTCTGGCTCCCAATGCAATAATCAAGGGCTTCTTAAGTTGCATCAGACACGCTGGAGATACAACAAATGTAATGCCTAGGCGTTTGTGACTGTGATGTTTGATTGTATTTTAGAATTATTGCTAAGTCAGGAGAACTGTCCTTAAGTTAAATGGTGATTGCCTTACACAAAAAATATACATAAAGATACAAAGACATTGAATGTTCGTAGTGATGGGGCTTGTAAGAGGAACACTGGCTACGTTATTTGGATGTGGCAGAGAAAGCTGCTACCGACTGCCACCCTGGAGGTGGCTTTGTGATGACAGCAGTGAAGCTTAGTGGTGGTTAAATGATGCCAACAGTAAAGCATAGTGGTGGCTCATTGATACCAATAGTAAAGAATGATGGTGGCTCAGTGATGCCTATGGTGAAGAATGGCTGTGGCTTGGTGAAGCCTATAGTGAAACATAGAGGTAGGTCTGTGATGCCAACAATGAAGCAGGATGGTGGCTTTGTGATGCCAAAAGTGAAATGATGACTATACTGAAACATAGATGTAGCTCGGTGATGACTACAGTGAAACATTGCGGTAGCTCGGTGATACAAAGAGTGAAGCATAATGATGGCTCAGTGATGACTACAAAAGAAGCTTGGTGATGGCTACAGTGAAGCATGGCTGAGGCTCAGTGATGTTCTGGGGTTGCTTTGCTTCCTCTGGCAATGTAATCCTGCAGCGTGTGGAGGACAAGTTGGATTCAATCAAGTATCAAGAAATGCTAGAAGAAAACATCCTGCTTTCTGTGAGGAAGATGAAGCTTGGGCATCTTTGGACTTTCAAATGAGACAATGCATACCCCAAAGTCCACCAAAGCTTGGTTTCAGAAGCAGTTCTGGACGATTGTAGACAGGTCATTACAGCCACATGTCCACCCTATAGAAGAGCTTTATGAGTTTTGAAGAAGGTGGTTGTAGGAGCAAATCCAATAATATTAGTGTCCTGAAGGCCATTTCCCATGAGGAGTGGGCTAAGATTCCACGGGAACGTTGCTAGAAGCCTGTGCTTGGCTATACATCACACTTGCCGCAGGTTATAACAGCCAGAGGGGAACTACTACCAAAGATGTTTGCCATGAAAGGGTGAATAATTTTGAGACTGCAGTAGTAAGTAAAAATTGCATTTTCTGGTGGGGTTTGGAAAACCATTTGTTATATTAGTTGTGTTGAGCCATTTACAGTAGTGCTATCCCCCAAGTTGAAAGGTTGTTCCCAGTACTAAATAATAACTTTAATGACTGCTCACAAGAAACATTGGCTACCCGCCAGCTCCCCGTTAAGGATATGCAGCATTACTTCTGGAACAGAATTATAAAGTTCCTGCTACTAACAGACACCACTAGGGGGAGCTCACTGCACGAGATTAGACCGCTGCCACTGAGTACATCAATAAGAAACAAAGAGATGACGATTACAAAAAGCCCCCACTAAATCTTGGCTGTTAAGGAGCAGAATTATACAAAAGGACGCATTAAATCGGATATATAAGGCAAGAC
The DNA here is from genome assembly GCF_032444005.1 of Ranitomeya imitator. Lineage (NCBI taxonomy): Eukaryota > Metazoa > Chordata > Amphibia > Anura > Dendrobatidae > Ranitomeya > Ranitomeya imitator. The sequence goes on from NC_091283.1 coordinate 171,255,885, forward strand.
ATGGATTTGTTTCTCTGGGCTTAGAAGCTGGAGCCAGCCAAGCGGGAATGAAACACATCTATTATATATAGTGATCTAGAACAGGCTGCAGGCAGCCGTCACACGCGCTTATTATACTGTGCCGTCGGAGACTACATTCTGGTGCTAGAATGCACAATGTCAGTCACACGCAGGGCGCTGCATCCTGACAGATCTGGATTTTTTAGTCAGCATCTTGTCAATGAACTGTCGTTGTTGTATACGAGAATAGTAATTCTTGCAGTAAAAAAAAATTACATGCAATTATGTTATTTAAAATGGGGAAAAAGTGTTTTCACATCCCTCATGTGTGGTTGTAATGTACCTGAAAAATCTCAATATTTAATATCAAATTAAAATATTTTAAAATTAGAATATTAAATATGTGCCCAAGAAATAATGTTCTTGTTATATACAGCTATACGTGGCATATGACGTCCAATTTCACTTGAAGTACTGAATGGGTCAATCTTGCAATCAGTGGTGCGGCCATTTCTCCAAAGTGTCCCAGGAGCAATTTTTCTACCCAACAACACCAGGCCGCATGTTGTTGATGCTCCCATGAGCAGCTTGCATGGCTTAAATATGCTACCATGGCCTTCAGCGTCTCCAGAATTGTCTCCCATTGAACACATCTGCAACGAGAGCTGCCAGCAGTGGATCTTGATGATTTGCTGTTAAAGTGCAGAACCTTCCTTAGACGACCATTAATAACCTCAGTGATAGCAGCTGATGCTGTAAGTGTTGGGATTTCTACACATGGCTCATACTCCAGAATGTATAAATCGAGACGTTTTCAAAATCTTGTTTCCATTTTTTCCTCATTGACAGATCAGCAACCTGTCAATCCATCCTTTCATTTCCATAAATCTGCAACTTCTTGGTGTTGCAATTTCAATGTTGAGGAGTGTATACACAATGGAAGTTAGGGTGATGCCGGATAACCCTTTTAAAGAATTTTTCATGTTCGTTTTGTCTATGACCTATCCTTAGGTTGTCTATTTCAGATTATTTGGGTCCAACTGTCTGCACTTTTGTTGTCAGCGCTCTCCTCTACATATCAGTGGCTGTCCCATTACCCTAAATACTACAAAGCTTCAGTACCAAGCACAGCTGGTAAAATGCAGACAAACAGAGCAGAAAAGACTGCCGAACCACAGAGTGTCAGAAATCCTTCAAATAGCTTATCAGAAGGGCCGCCAAGAGGGTGGCCACCACCAACTGGACATTGATGGCCAATCGTAAGAATAGGCCACCAATATTTTGAATCTGGAAAGCCCCCTTAACCCAACGCATTTTACAGAAGCACATTCCCAGTGTCAATTGCTGCAAACTGAGTTCCATCGCGGGTGATGTTCCTGTCTGTACGTTCCCTTGTTTCGCAGGCAGGACCATACCCCCGAATTGCTCTTGAACTGCAGAACTCCCAGCCCTTCATGGCTTTTATCTGTTTGTATCTGTCATCATTGATGCTCCTCAGAGAACAATAATGCCAATCTACTGAATTATTGTATTGAGCTTTTGGTTCCAATCGAGTAGCCACAGAAAGGTTATGCAAATATATTTTAATTAGTAAAGCGCCGGATCGTTTACCAGAGCACTTACATTTACTTTTCATTTTTCCTCCGTGTTGAATGAGGGAGATGAAAATGATATTTGAATTGTTAATAGTATCAGACTCTGAGGCAATGGTATGGACACGAGCTAATCCCTCATTGACAATACATGAGAGATTCCTGTGTATTTAGTGCCGAGACACTGGAGAATTTATCGGAATGCCAAGGAAGAGGAAGCAATTTTATTAAGACATCTTTTACATATTTTATTAAGTGTTCTTTACAGACTTTTACCTCTCCCAGGTTTGGAAGGGGCAAGGCTGTTAGTGTAGGGCCCCATCAGAAGAGGTTGCCTTGCCCTTGGCAGATGGGCTAACATGCATGGATCAAAATGTGCACTAGAAGCCTCAATCTTGTAAGTTTAGTCTGCATGCCACTAATGAATTGCAAAATTCATATAGTTAAAGGTGTTGTCCTGGTTAAAGGTTCAAGTCTATAATCACTATGTACAGTGTGCGTGCCGTCAGGGTTTTCCGGGACCGGCAGCCTCACTCAATACAAGTGAATTGAGCCAGGCTGGATACATCTGTCCAGAATCTGTCCAGGGGTTTGCAAATCACAAACTTCTGATCATATGATCGCGACCGTTCCTGAAGACGGCACCAGAGTATCCTGACAGCGTGCACTGCACGCACTGTAAGGATTCGCAAGTCTGCAGTCACAAAGAGAGATTACAAACTTGAGCCCCAAGCCTGGACAACCCTTTTAATGCGTGCATGCTCAGAGTACGGTGGCACCTGTCTGTATACTGCTGCATTACAGTCGCAGCCATCTGTATATTTATTGCATTTGCTAAAAGGTAATGATTGATTTTGTTAGGTTGCTTTTACATTAAGATCTACGCTGGCAAATCTGAAGATCTTAGCTAGGGCATTGAAGTCACCTGGCTGGAAGTAGCATATGATTTGGGATTTATGACCCCCATTGGACAAACTTTTCGCAATTGAATCCCAGTTCCAGTCGTGTTATGCCACATGCAATCAGAACCGCTATTATGGCATGTTCACACCTGGCGTAACCGCAGCGCTTTTGCCGTATGTTTTACACAGCGTATTTGGTGCTCAAAATACATAGCATTTTACCGAACCAGCAGAATGAATTAGATTTCTGAAATTGCAGACACACACTGCTTTTTCTTTTCCTTGCGTAATTCAACCATCAATGTGTTTTTTCCCAATCTGCAGCAGTTTAATTCTTTCAGCGTTTTTGCAACAATGTTCAGAAATTCATATTAATGGAAAAAAAACAACCTGCAAGTAAAAATGCATAGTTTTTCCTGGCTTAACACTATTTTTGGTGCAGAATAATCCACCACAGTTACGCTGTGTGTGAACATACCCATATTGCTTGCAAAGTCACAGCGCCACCTTCCTTTTCAGACCTTTGCTTCATCAGTGCAATGAGCATGCGCCCACTACCGATGGATTCTCGAGGGTAATGCATAAATCCTATTTATGCCAGGTCTGACATGGGCACGTCTGGAAATCCGAACCCTAGGTGTGTGCAGACAGGATTATGGTTTAGTGGCCCCAAGTAAATTTCCTGTTAATGCGCACGCTCATGGCAGCCATTCCTCCAGCTGGAGGGTCAGCCGCGGCTCCCCACATCCCTTGCTGGAGTAAAAACAAAAAAGACACATAGTGGGCCATCTAAAAATATCTTTAAAAAAAGGTACAAATGACTAAACCAGAATATGTATATATATATATATATATATATATATATATATATATATATATATATATATATACAGTATATATACTGTAGACAAGTCCAGAGATGGCTGTTCACAAAACAGCCATGAAATTTCTAACAAAGGCGACTTGGACTCTTTTACGTAATATGTGGATGCATTTATCCCGCTGAGTAATGGACGTGTCAGCCGCACACTGTAACACAATCATTTATCAGCAATCCTGGGTATTGGAGACATTTCCCAGCGCACCGACGTCTGCTGTGGTGCTCCATGATTATTGTAGCTAAAACGAGGATTACATGATAAACCAAAATGATAGCACTAGCTATATAGAAATATTTTTGTGCGCAAGGCCATCGAAATCTTAATAATTAAATACACAGAAATGTGAAGTCACAAGAAATCCACCCCGTGGCAGCTGATAGTCCAAGCGTCGTCTGTCTCGTCAATGAAATACAATGGATGGGGAATTCTGAAAAGGGATATTAACATATAATTGATGCTGTCTTGAAGGTAAAGGGCCGTCACCAAATCTTGATGAGATTTACACTTCTGTTTTGTTCATTTATTTTGCATTTTATTCATTATTTTGCATTTTTTCTACACTGACTAAAACCTTTGAGCATCACTGTATATCAGTCTGATGAAGGCCCAAAAGGGCTGCTTTGGGGATGGTATTGGGCCCCTGTGATCGCCTGCACAGGTTGTACCAGTGATGTCCGCCCCTGCTCCAGGTGTATGATGGTTCTCAGTGTCAAATCCGGCCTCTTTGGCTTGACAAGCAAAGGCTCCAGATTTAGGACATTTGTTTTTCTTTAAAATTGAGATAATTGAAGACTACTTGTTGTCAGTTCCTTTCCTCCTCTGTAGAGCATGTAAGGTTTTATTAACAAAGGCCGTGGAAACGATTTTGTGTAGACTACACAGAATGTACTCCGCTGTACACAAGAGCTGGGCAGGGCAAATGGGTTAATTATTAATGCTTTTGGTTGGCGAGGCGGATGTTAAATGACATTAGAAGGAAGTGGTGATGGGAGGCAGAAGGAGTCTTCTGGGAGAATGACCTGACTCACATTTTTACGGCATGTTTTTTTTTTTTGCTTTGAATTTTAGGAATGGTGTTTATTATATTGGGTGATGAAAAAAAACAATGTGTGTGGGAGAGGGGGAGAGCGCTGCCAAACTCTGAGAGTCCAGCTTCCATCTTTGCTTGGTTTTCAGGATCTTTAGGACAATTCATTACACTCTTGTTTATTAGGTCTATGGAGAGGGCATCAGCACAAAGGTTTTCACTACTCATAAAAATAAGTAATGTAGCTGAAATAAGCTGGGCCCCTCTCTTCTACCTTAGCGATATGTACGTGGAGCACCCCTGTGGGCCGTGGGGTACTCGGTACCGGGTCCTTCTGTAGTCAGTGGGGATGTCACGGTGGCTGACCCGGTCCGTGGCCCTCGGGAGGTCCATTAATGTTGTGGGGGAAGGGTCTTTAAAGGGATAATGTTCGTGACGCCACTTGTGGTATTCCGTCAGGGTGACCGACGCTGCTTTAAGGGGTCCCCTGGGGTGATGTTATGGCAGCTAGATGGTATACCTTCCCACAGGTGAAGTATGTCCCCAGGGCTTCCCAGAGTGTAGATGGTGGATGATGTAAGGCGCAGTGAATAACAAGGACACAAGGTTGCAGTCTCTTTACCTTTACTGAAGGCTTCAGCATCCACAGTCCAGGGTAGGCACCACAGGGTAGGCAGAGTCTGGCCAGTCTGAAGGCAAATCCAGAGTCCCCTTTTCCAGGTGGAATTCAATAGCCTTCCTCTAGCGCCTGGGCGTTGTAGTACCTCCCTGCTGAGCAACTCGGTGAGGTTCTCACAACTATTGTAGATGTTAAGTCTCTTCCCTCTGTCCCCCTGACGGATAGGACAAACCCGTATGACTGGTGGCCTGAGGCTTTTTATAGGGACCCTAGAGACGCCCCGCCCCCACAGGTTGCCACCCTGCCTCCTGGGTAAATGGTCGGGCAGCTAACGTGGAATTAACTGTCCTGCCAGTCTCTGAAGTACGATACGATACGATACACTGAAGTAATGGCATAGAGCTCTTTACTCCCTCGGTGTTCTGGCTACCGGTCCTGCGCTTCAGAAAGAGGCAGCTTGCTTCTAGCTGGTCTCTCTCTGATGTTTCACTCCTGTTGCTATGACTTCGTTGCTCACTCACTGCAACACAATTACTTTCGTGTCCTTTCTTAGGATGCTGCCGCACATGGGGCAGGTGCAGCTCCGTGTACCTTCCTTCCGTAGGCCGCAGTCTGGAGCTGGCTGGCACCCAACTCAGCCAGCTTCTGCCAAACTCGGTCAGGACCCACTGACTCTCTCCTTCTCCCTCCAGTCAGCTTCTGTCCCTTTCTCTGACTAACTTCCTCCCCAACCCACCAGTTTTACCCAAGTGTGAGGAGTGCCCTAATAGATAAAAGCATGGCTCCCCCTGGTGGACTGGAGTGTGAAGTGTGTGTAGTGGTTGTGATACCTGGACAGAAGATCTCCTTCATTGCCTTCAGACGTAACATCACTCCCCCTGGTGGAAGAATAACATTACTGCAACGAACCAGGACTCTGGGGCGCTGCATATGTCCTTGGACATTTATCCAAAAAAACATGCCTCTATAGGTCAGCTATCGGTCCAATGTTACAGGATGCTAAGTAAGGGTGGACATATCATTGGTGCAACCTGGACAGCCGCAAAAAGAGCTGAAGAGGTAAGGGGGCCACTACCACCTCCAAAGTAGGTGAAATTTTGAATTATGTTGAGCTATTGGTGTTACGCCTCAGGGAGGCGAGCTAACTCTCGAATAGACCCTCTGGACTGTGGAACCAACCCTCCCCTAGGCGAGCTGACCTGGTGAGGACCGATCCCTATACAAGGACCGTCAGGGGCAATCCCATAGGTCGCTAATACCACAGCAGCCGGTACTAAGTGGGGCGGCTAGTAGAGAAGTGGGGAATGAGAAGAGGAGGATCCTAAGGGAGATGGACGAGAGAGGGATACAGGAACCAGGGATATGGACTGAGGAAGGATGGGTCAGGACTCTGGACAGAACGGCTGAGGCAGGCACTACGGAGAGAAACAGAGTTAGCAGGATGAGGAAAGTGCAGACAGCGCAGCGCACAGAGTAGCAAAACGGGCCTGAGTTTCTAAGCAGGGGAAACCCATATAATAATCCGGTGCCTCCTCTAAGAGGAGGGAGCCTAATATACCGCATGCCTCACCCCGATAGGCTGAACAGCGCTTCCGGGTCAGGGCATGTTGGATCCATAAAAAGCCGATGATATGCGCGGCCGCAACCTAAGTGAGCCAGGGCGCATGCGCGGGAGCCGGGATCTCACTGCAGAGCATGTGACCGCAAGCAGGGGAGAAGTGCAGCGGGACAAGGCAGGAGCAGTGCAATAGGACGCCGAAGGAACAGCGGAGGACTGGGCAGGAGCAGCTGAGGACCGGGCAGTGGCGGTAACAATTGAACTGTAAAGGAACCATACACTGTTCTTGTGTAATGCAGATGATCAGAATGCAACAGTGTAGACAACAGGCGGGATCAACAATCTACTTCTACTTTATTTACTTAATAGGGTTAAATGCAGGATAGATTATTATCACAGATAAATCTCACAAGAACAATATTCACAGTATCATTTAAAGGCAATTAAATGGTTAGTACATTACAAGATATATGTCCTCGAGATCAGTTTGGGGTCTACATTCCAAATGAGTCTAACCGGGAAAGGGGCAAACACTGTATTTGGTGGGAACAGTCTCTAGGGCACTGTTGCAGCTTTCTGGGCCTTGACAAAGTTTAATATAACTTTCTAGGCTGCATTAGCAGCAGCCAGACCCTGCGTCATCTGCAGCCTCCTCCCTGCCCAAAACTGGTACCGTGAGTCTGTGCTGGAAGCAACGACCCGGCTCACTGGCATCCTCTGATTACCAGCCTAGGTAAGAGTCTCTGGTTGCATATTTTCCAGGTATCGTCAGTGCTTGACTGCCAACAGGCGTCTCCTTGATATGGTAAAATGTGGGGGAGGCTGTTCCTCGACTCTTGACTGGCATAATTTTGGTTCTGGATCTTGGCTGGCATTGCTCTGGTCTTTGGTACTTGACCAGCGTAGTATGGATCCCAGGCTTCGACTGGAGTTATCTGGATCTCGCTCACTGGTCATCACGCCCTACCTGTCATGCTCTCTAAAGCACGTCTCAGTACCTTGGCCACAGCGTCCCTTGAGCCTGGTTTGGCTCTGATCATGTTCTTCCATTGGAGCGGGGCACAGATCTTCCTCACAACTCAGCCCTTCTCTGGCATCTGATCGCTCTCGGACTCTTCTGTGGTGATGGTGGCTGTAAGCCCACCTCGCAGGCATACAACCTGCCCTGGTACAGGTTCTGGCACCAACTCCCTCTTATATGCCTGGCCAGGCTTTTATCTCTAGTCACTGCAACAAGGGTGTCACCTGCCCTGGTGTCGTCCTTTTAAAACTCTTACCCTGGGGGCCATGTGCTTCCTTCTTGGTTCCCGCTAACACATTTCTTTCTTTTTTGCTTTGTTTGATCCAGCAGATGGTGGCGTCCACTTACAGTTATTTAATCTCTCTTGTCCATTCCGCTACACTTACACAGGGACCCTTTTGGGTCTGGGTCCAACAGTGATGCTAAGGGCATGTGGACAGAGGTTATTTCAAGTGTTTTTTTTTTTTTTTAAAGCAAAAGCTAAGAAAAACTCTCCAAATCTTGCTTAAAAACTCAAAACTCTACAAAAACTTTTGCTCCAAAAATTCAGTGAAAAGACTCCTTGTGCAAACACCCTTGAGGGGTTATCCAGCGATGTCTAGAGCCAATAATGTTACAGCCTGCATACTTGCTAAGACATGTGCACAATCAGCAGGTATTCTGAGTCTTGTGAATTAGTAGTGTAGGGAATAAAGCATGTGCACAATACCCACCTATCGGCAAGTTGAGGGGGGTTACATCATCGGCAACGTTCACTTCCGATGTCGAAGTGAACGAGTCTTCATATCACTGGATAACCTCTCTAAAGGGGTTATAAAGTGTAAAAAAAGATGGAGCTTTAGTCCAAGAACAGCACTACGCAGTTCCACAAGTTGTGGTTGGCATTGGCTCTCAGCTCCATTAAAGTGAATGGGGCCTAGCTCCAATACTACATGCAACCCATGGACAGGTGTGGTGCTGTTTTTGGAAGAAACCAGTCATGTTTTTTTTCTAATCCCAGGCAACCCCATTTAAGTTGTGAGTTGTCAATATTATAACTCCTCATGACAATATTAATACATTTTCAAGATACATAAGGGCAATGATAATTTTGCCCAAATTATAAAAGACTGTGTACTAAAGATGATCTTCCATATTCCGGCATATATTTTTCAGATCATGTCTGCTTTCCGTAAGTTAAACTCCTCTGCGGTGTAATCAGCACCTACTCCTCATTGCACGATTATCCCTCCTGGGACTGAGGCACTGGTTTCCAGTCCAGGGGTTTGTCAGTCATTTCCTGTTATCTGCAGGAAATGTCTGGAGGCATTGATTAAATATGAATCAGTTATGGAAGCAAAAAAGAAATTTGCTTCAGTATGTAAAATTACAAGAAAGGAGTCTACCCCCCTACCGCTAAGGGGCTTGTTCTGCTTCTCTAACCTTACTCTTCCTTCTCACAAATGTTCGTACTTTAAGACTTACCGTCTGCAAGTTTGTTCTTAGCATTGTATCCATATGCTCTTAGATATGGCGAGAGTCTAAAAATCCTGACTGCAGGTTTTCTAAAGTTTTGCTATGAATTTGGAAAACAAAACCGCAATTTGTGAGCACTAGCGATTTGGTGTTACCAGGTGGCGCTGCACGGTATTACCACAATACCATCTAGTCATTACATTTTCAGTGAGTAGGACACCACTAGAGTCTTATTCTATCTTATTCTACAGATTGAAAGATATATTTTTCACTGTAAATAATCTCAACACTTTTTGGTTACATTGCATACATTATTCCTGCAATGGTAGTTTTATACCATCCTGAAAGTCCTATGAGACTTCCTGTACCAATGTCATTGTCATCAAGCAATGCATATTACCATGTACCTTGAGCCCATCCGAGGAGATGGTGGTCAGGACCAGACCTTATCAGAACGTATCATCACACACAGAGGTCACATCATCCATGAGTGAGTTAAAGGGAACCTGTCACCTGAATTTGGCGCGACAGGTTTGTGATCATATGGGCGGGGTTTTCTGGTGTTTGATTCACCCTTTCCTTACCCGCTGGCTGCATGCTGGCCGCAATATTGGGTTGAAGTTCATGCTGTGTCCTCCGTAGTACAAGCATGCGCAAGGCAATCTTGCCTTGCACAGGCATGTACTACGGAGGACATAGAATGAACTTCAATCCAAATTTTGGCCAGCATGCAGCCAGTGGGTAAGGAAAGGGTGAATCAAACATCCGAAAACCCTGCCCATATGACCACAAACCTGTCCCGCCAAATTCAGGTGACCGGTTCCCTTTAACGGAAAGAAATACCCTACTGGTCAATGCCACTGTGGGTTTCCAATGGGCATGTCTTCTTTTAGACTCACTAGAGGTCCAATGATGAACAAAACTTTTATTAAATACCAATTAATTTTGTATTTACAGACCAACGATGCTGTTGGAGCAATGTGGAACTGGCTTTATTTCATCCCTCTCATCATTGTTGGGTCCTTCTTCATGTTGAACCTGGTTCTGGGTGTCCTCTCAGGGTGAGTTTCTAACATGATTGTGTTAATACTGGTCTTGGCAGCAGTCATTGTCTTTGCATTCTTTATGCACTCTTAGGCCATGTTCACATATGATTTGGAGCCTGCAGTTGGCATATGTGCTGGAAAAGCTCTTGTTTTATGTGCCAAAATGTATCCATGGGGCTTTTTTTTACCCAACAGAAGACAAACGACTGCCACTTTGGCCTCTGTTGGTCTATATACATCCTTAAACTTTTTTTTGCATCATCAAAATAATACAGTAAAAAAATGTATACCAGGACAAGTTTTTTTTATGATGGAAGCCTTTTAAACATGTATTTTGGTATATATCTAAACAATGAGTTCTGTTGCACTCATCTCTTGGAAGACGAGACAGAAATACAAGGGGGCCCCAGTGCAAGAACAATATCTGGGCCCTTTACAGTCCAATAGTTAATCATAACGCAACTTCTCTGGAAGTAAAAGTGGCCCCTTGTGTTTGCTCAGGTTGCACCAATGGCATATCTGCTCCTTATTGAAGGTATATGATGTTTGATCTCTGGGAATCCAACAACTGGGACCCCCATCTTTCCCAAAATCAATGGTCCCAATGTCCGCTGTATGTATGGAGTGATAGTGAGCATATGTGACTACCACATCATTCAGTGTCTAAAAGAGTGGTGGTCGCTCATGTCAACTACTGGGACTCTTGGCCGCTCTTTGCAGGATTGGTGGAGATCTCAGCTGCCTGACCACTCAGCGATCATACATTTATCATCTATGTTTTTTATTGGATAATTATTGGAGTGGCCATAAGAATTGGCCTGACATCTGAATTACAGGAATATAAATGAAATGGTGCATTAAAACTCTTATCCCTCAACCACCATACTTAGAAACTCAACTATTCTTTTATTAATACCATATTGTTGGCTCTGTCAAGCTATATCCATAAATCTCAGCAATGTTGTGCTGGATGTTAATTAGTCATGGCAAAATACATATATAAGCAAAAAAAGTGGTTATATCGTATAGTCAAAAGCAGGGGCGGAAATACCATTTGTGCCACCTGGCGCTCAATGTGTAAGGGGGCCACTACCATTTCCAACCAGGTGGAATTGTGCATAATGATGAGATAGTAGACTGCAGAGGGCCTATTGTTCTTGCACAGGGGCCTCTTCTGTCTGTGTCCACCAGTGGTTGAGAGCTATGAGCACCTACCTGAAGGGTCTTGCAGACAGGTTACTTTTCTGACTTAGGCTACGTTCACATTAGCGTCGCGTCGCCGTTGCGTCGGCGACGCAGCGGCGACGCAGCGGCGACGCGCCCCTATGTTTAACATAGGGGACGCGTGCGTCTTTTTGCACGCGTTTTCCGACACGTGCGTCGTTTTAGACGCTAGCGTCGGACGCAAGAAAACGCTACAAGTTGCATTTTTCTTGCGTCCGATTTCGTCAAAAAACGACGCACGCGTCGCAAAACGCGCGCATTTTTGCGCGCGTTTGCACGCGTTTTTCCGTGCGTCGCGCGTTGCGTCGCCGACGCAGGGCGGCGCAACGCTAGTGTGAACGTAGCCTTACATACACCTCCTTCCAAGGAATCCTCTGCGTTTGCACCCATTACATTAGATGCCCCCCACCTGTGAGACTTGTTTTCCGCAAGTCTAGGAATGACCTATCAGTGAGCACTACAGGGGGTAAACAGAAAAGCACAGGATTTCTCCAGCTGCCTGAGCTCCCCGACTAAATTATTCATCAAAGAAAGCAGAACATGACATACGTCCAAGGGTCGTTATCCTTTTATCTCTATCTCACTCCACGGCTACCTTCCTTATTTTTATCCTCGCTTTCATTTCTCTCCATTCTTGGGAATCATTCTCTTTTGACTGCGTGGTATATTAAAGCTAATATGTCTTCTTATTGACCTTTATTTAAAATATCTTAGGTGAATCACTGTCTCATAGAACAAATACTTTGTTCTACACCATACATTGTATTTCATGCATAAACTATTAACCCTCATGTCTCTTACTGAAGACTCGTACAATGGTGGCTTCTTGTTTAACTCTCTCCTCCATAAGCAAAGCCAGACCCCAATGCAAAAGACACTTGAGACCACACACACCATATATAGTACTGCTGTCCTCCATTAAAAAATCCCTTCACCAATCTTATTGTTACCGGATGTGTCTGTAAGTTCCAAAAAAGTCCAACACCTACTGAGAATGAAGTCAAGTATAGATATGTAATTCCCAGCTAATAAAATCTGGGGTATGACCTACCAAAGGCAGCGCATGGAAATACCTGAGCCTGGATAAGGGTTTGAGCAAACTACCAAATGGGGCTCAAATTGGAGCAAATGGAAAAGTGTAGCTGGAATAGGACTCATACTTTTCTGCATCGAAGCATGAAAATATAATTCTGAGGGTCTCCTGGTATGATACAATCCAAATCCTCATGCTTAGTTCAATGACCAAAGAGGACTCATTCACCAATGTATTCACAGAGTCACTGAGGTCCGTCATGTTGTCCATTCATTCCAACGTGGACCCAAAAAGGAGAAAAGTGTATCAGAGCTTGGACTCATATTTCTGCATCAGAGCAGGGAACTTTGATTCTAAATGTCTCCTGGGATGAGCCCAACAAAATCCTCATCATCAGTACAAAGGCGAATGACTGCTCACTGACCGCTGTGTTGATAGGATTGTTATAATCCATCATGTTGTCCCCCTTTTTGTTTCCTCCTTATGGAAAGTGACAGGCCAGGTCTGGCATGCCAGTATGAGGAGACTTAAACGCCTTGCATGCGCCTCTGGGAAACTAAATATGCAAATTGTCTCTTCAGAGAGGAAGAGGACTTGAGGATTGCTACTTTCAATAGGTGGCACATTGAAGTAGGACACTTTAATTCTGAGGGTCTCCTGGGATGATAACACCAAAATTCTCATCATCATTACAATGGATGATGAGGACTCATTAACCAATATATATTCAAGATCATTTTGGTTCATTATTTTGTTCCCCTTTTCAGGGTCCATATTTTCAGTATCATGGTAAATAAAGACTGAATCACTGATGCGTTGACAGGATTACTCACTTAGGTCCATCATGTTGTCCCTCTGGTCCATGTAGTAATGGAAGGACAAGTGCAGTAGGATTGAACTTAGGAGTAGGAATCTTTGATTCTGGAGTTCTCCTAGCATGATACCATAAGAATCCCCATCGTCTGTATGAAGATGAGATGTCGGAGGGATCATTGTGGTGCATCATGATGTACCACTAATCCATCAGATACAGTTGGACATTGTTTCTCTGGTTTTTGGACAAACCACAATGGTGAGAACCATGATAGCTAATAGGGTTGAATAAATGTCATTTATGAAGTCATTAGATTCCTTGACCAGAGAGTTATTATTATTATTATTATTATTTATTATTATTATAGCGCCATTTATTCCATGGCGCTTTACATGTGAGGAGGGGTATACATAATAAAACAAGTACAATAATCTTGAAAAATACAAGTCACAACTGGTACAGGAGGAGAGAGGACCCTGCCCGCGAGGGCTCACAATCTACAAGGGATGGGTGAGGATACAGTAGGTGAGTTGCATCATGCACCAATATTTAGCTCCAGATATTGAGATTCAAGTAGTTTTATATGGCAATTATTATTTTTTTTAAAGTTTTTTTTTTGTACAAAAAGTTTGATACTTATTAATATTATCTCCAGACTTTGACATGTGAAGCTAATCTTTTCCCATTTTACAGTATTATAGTTGCCCTTTATAGACAGTAATACATAAAACTCATTATTTTGTTCGTCCTCTGAGATTATTTTACTGTTTTAGTGCCATCATAATGATAAAAATCCCACCGAGACCTCAGTTATCAGCTTTAGGATGATGCCTTCCCCAGGGCGCTTTGTCTGCATCTCACTTTTCACCAGACCATTGTCAATTAAACACTTTCTATGAAATTTCTCACATTAGAAGGACTAAAAATAGTTGGTACAGCTTGCTGGTGCCTTGGATGAGATCCTCACTCCATTCGTCGGCTTTACTTTACAAGGATATTGGAATTTTTTACCGTCTTGCAGGGAATTTGCTAAGGAACGTGAGAGGGTGGAGAATCGTCGGGCGTTTCTCAAGTTGAGACGACAGCAGCAAATTGAGCGTGAGCTGAACGGCTATCTGGAGTGGATATTCAAAGCAGGTGAGATACATTGCTGTAAGCACAATGGGATAGTTGTTGTTGACCACGGCATATGCTGAAAAACAAAGTGCTCCTTCTATAAAAAGATGCCCAATCTTCACCTGCAGGCCCTGCTTCTGGAAGATCTCCCTCCAGCTTGCGTCTGACACGGGACAGTGTTTTTTGTTGGTACATGACTAGATCAGTGTATACCAGCTGTCCTGACTGATCATTTATTTAGCCAAGTCAGCCCCCTATTCTGTTTTTATAATATCTGTGACAGAGGAGGGGGCTGGCTAAGGCTACTTTCACACTAGCGTCGGAATCTCCCCGACGCTAGCGTTTAACGTACTGCACAATGGAGGCAGCGGATGCATTTCTCCGGCGCATCCGCTGCCCCATTGTAAGGTGCGGGGAGGTGGGGGCGGGGGAGGTGGGGGCGGAGTTCCGGCCGCGCATGCGCGGTCGGAAAAAGTGGTCCGTTAGGAGCAAAAAACGTTACATGTAGCGTTTTTTGCTCCCGACGGTCCGCAAAAGCACGACGCATCCGTCACTCGACGGATGCGACGTGTGGCAATCCGTCGCAAATGCGTCGTCAATGCAAGTCTATGGGGAAAAAACGCATCCTGCAAGCACTTTTGCAGAATGCGTTTTTTCTGCAAAACGACGCATTGTGACGGATTGCAGAAAACGCTAGTGTGAAAGTAGCCTTAGCTATTGAAATGAGCAGCCAGCCACCTTTTCTTTCTATACATTATTTGTGACAGAGGAGGGGGCTGGCTTAGCTATTAATCGGGAACACTCAGCCAGCCCCCTTCACACACAGCACTGATGCTCTCCTACCCTAGTGCACAACTATGTTCCAATGAAATCAAAGGCATCCTGAAATTCACCTCCTGTTTCATCGAAGGCTAAAGGCTTTTGCTCTGTCCCCCATGTTTTAAACTTAGGGTTTGGTAAACTAGCTCAATGATCTTTGTTGTATTGATATTATTGATGTTGCATAGCTTTGATGGAAGAAATGGTTCTGTCAATTGTTTATCGGGAGTAAAAGGTTTGGTTCTGTCCTACATTTGCTCCACAGAGGAAGTCATGCTTGCAGAAGAAGACAAAAATGCCGAAGAAAAGTCTCCTTTAGATGGTGAGTAAATCTTATACATTCCTTGAAGAAAACCTATATTGCATACAAACAGTATAGTAGACATTTTTAGAACCAGGTAAGTGGCCTGGCCACAAGGGCCAAAGTGTTGGGTTTTTCAGAAAGGTTCAATTGTCCTGCAGCGCCACAACTGGTTAAAATGAGACATTGCATAGTTCCAATCTAATCAGTAGGCTTTCCATGCAATATACGGACATGCCTGGTGCCCCAGGGCTCCGGGTCCTTGTAGCCTCCGGCCTCGCTCTACAGACTCATAATTTCCGATCATGATATTTGAAAATGAGTTTTATGAAGCAGACATCACACTCAGAGGGGTGACCCAGTGAAAAATGGTATTAGCTATGCACATAGTATATATGTATCACTTGGGGTCCCCAGAAGCATAACAATTAGGATCCTATCCTCTCTCTTGAATAGAGCGGTGATCCCCCGAACATACTAACGCTTCATTCAATGTCTATGGGTCTGATCAATAGGGGTCGCCATGGTGAGACCCACAGCTAAATATATTGAAATAAAATGTGTTTTTCCATAGGCCAACCCCTTTAAGGTATTCATAATCTGGAAGATAATTTGGCCAATGTAGCCGATAACCATTGCCCATATCAATAACCTGGAATCCACTTTAGCATATTAAAGGGGTTGTCTCATGTTGTTCCTGCAGGAGCGCACTGCTCCCCTGCCTTCTGATTCCCTGCGGTGGCGGGGCCCTCCTGATCATTGACATTGCGATCCAGTGGTCCAGACTATACTCTCTTCCATGCCGCTGCAATAGGCAGTTTTTCCACTGCAACAACGGAAGATCGAGAGCTTACAAAGGTGCGCTCCTTGCCTTGGAAACCGGCCACCACTGAAACCGCAAAGGTGGCTGGTAACCTAGGCAACTTAGTGCACAATAGAATTAAAAATCCCTCAGTTCTTGGAAACGGGGAGGTTTTTAATAAGAATTAATTGCAAAGTTACTTGTTTTTTACAAGCACGTGCACAATTTTACCAATTTATCAAGTCGAGACAACCCCCCTTTAAATTATTGCTCAGTATCACATGCTATGACTACCTTTGTAAGCATCTAGCAGCTGCGAGAGCTGTCAGTCATCCTGTACTAGTCAGTGACTGACAGCTCTGCAGAACACGTCCTCGTCACATGAAGTGTTTTAATTTCACAAGTCACTTTTAATTTTCTGCCTAGAGACAGAAAATGCTCAGTGCGAGTTCTGCTCATTACTTCATCAACTAAAAGGGCTGCCGAGCGCACGCTTCCACCAGGAAGACATTGTTTTCTAACATAGTGCAATCCAATAAATAATATATCTCCTTGTTTACCTTCCAGTACTGAAAAGAGCGACCATTAAGAAGAGTAAAAACGACCTCATCCATGCCGAAGAGGGCGAGGATCATTTCACGGATATCTGCTCTGTTGGTGAGTCAGACATTGGTTAAAAGTTCATCCAAGATTCCTTTTTATGGAGGTTTTCTAAGGCCAAATTCAGACGTCCGTGCGTGGGCAGCGATGCACAGACCGGCCGCTGTTCTCCTGTCTCGAACGCAACAGCTTAATCTATACATATGAAATTGTCAAGTTCGGCTACGGAGACCCTCAACCAGTCCGTGCATCACTGTGCAAACTTGGACCATGAAACACGAATGTCTGAATTTGGCCTGAACAAGTGAGCCGTGATCAAGTTCAGGTGCAGTCTTTAAGGAGAAAAATAAAACAAAATCTTAAACATTTTAAAGATTTTAGAAAAAAGGTCTGCCTTTCATTGTTAATTTCAGAAACAGCTGCACTCTTTTCCATAGGCTGTGAGCAGTATTGCAGCTAGACCACATTAAAGTTAATCATACTTAGCTGCAGTCACAGGCTTACCCAATGGACAAGAGTGTCAATGTTTCTAAAAATTGTTTCCTTTAATACTGTACAGCCTTTTTGAGCAGAAAATTATGGATGTGGCCTACTTCTTTTTTAACTATCCCAAGTTTTCAAACTTGTAGATGGATGGTAAGGATTGAGCGACAGTAGCCTGGGCTTCTGGGCCAGGATTGATGATGGCTAGGGTTGAGCGAAACGGGTCGAACATTTTCAAAAGTCGCCGACTTTTGACAAAGTCATGTTTCATGAAACCCGATCCGACCCCTGTGCTGGGTCGGCCATGCGGTACGCGACTTTCGCGCCAAAGTCGCGTTTCAATGACGCGAAAAGCGCCATTTCTCAGCCAATGAAGGTAAACGCAGAGTGTGGGCAGCGTGATGACATAGGTCCTGGTCCCCACCATCTTAGAGAAGGGCATTGCAGTGATTGGCTTGCTGTCCGCGGCGTCACAGGGGCTATAAAGGGGCGTTCCCGCCGACCGCCATGTTACTGCTGCTGATCTGAGCTTAGGGAGAGGTTGCTGCCGCTTCGTCAGAAGCAGGGATAGCGTTAGGCAGGGTCCATTAACCACCAAACCGCTTGTGCTGTAGCGATTTCCACAGCCCAACACCACCTTCGGTGTGCAGGGACAGTGGAAGCTACATTTTTTTTTTTTTCCTCAGCGCTGTAGCTCATTGGGCTGCCCTAGAAGGCTCCCTGATAGCTGCATTGCTGTGTGTACGCCGCTGTGCAAACCAACTTCTTTTCTCAAAGCACAAATCCTCTTGTTCCTTCCTTTCTGCACAGCTATCTTGTTTGTTTGTCCACACTTTTTATTTAATTTGTGCATCAGTCCACTCCTTATTGCTGCCTGCCATACCTGGCTGAGATTACTGCAGGGAGATAGTAATTGAAGGACAGTTCCTTTTTTTTTTTTTGTGGGAGATTAAGATTGGCATTTCTGCTAGAGTGCCATCCCTGTCTGTGTCATCTCTCACTCAGTGGGCCATAGAAAGCCTATTTATTTTTTTGCTTGATTTGGGTTCTAAAATCTACCTGAAAAAATCACTACATCAATCAGTGGGAGAAAAATATTGGCCTCAGGGCTTGTGTGCCACTCCTGACTCCTGTGTGTGCCATCTCTCACTCAGTGGGCCATAGAAAGCCTATTAATTTTTTTGCTTGATTTGGGTTCTAAATTCTACCTGAAAAAATCAATAAATCAATCAGTGGGAGATTAATATTGGCCTCTGGGCTTGTGTGCCAGTCCTGAGCGTGCCATCTCTCTCACAAATAGTGGGCCATAGAAAGCCTATTTATTTTTTTGGTTGATTTGGGTTCTAAATTCTACCTGAAAAAATCAATAAATCAATCAGTGGGAGATTAATATTGGCCTTTGGGCTTGTGTGCCAGTCCTAAGCGTGCCATCTCTCTCTCTCAGATAGTGGGCCATAGAAAGCCTATTTATTATTTTTTTTATTGGGTTTATAAATTTTCCCTGGGAAAAAAAAAAAAAAGTGGGAGATTAATATTGGCCTCTGGGCTTGTGTGCCAGTCCTGAGCGTGCCATCTCTCTCACAAATAGTGGGCCATAGAAAGCCTATTTATTTTTTTGGTTGATTTGGGTTCTAAATTCTACCTGAAAAAATCAATAAATCAATCAGTGGGAGATAAATATTGGCCTCTGGGCTTGTGTGCCACTCCTGACTCATGTGTGCATCCTCTCTCACTCAGTGGGCCCTAGAAAGCCTATTTTTTGTTTTATTTGTTTTCTAAATTCTCCCTGAAAAAATCATTTTATTTTATTTGGTTTCTAAATTATTCCTGAAAAAATCATATTTTTTTTATTTTTTATTTTCTAAAGTCTCCCTGAAAAAAAATAAATAAATAAAATCAGTGGGAGATTAATATTGCCCTTTCTGCTTGTGTGCCAGTCTTGACTCCTGGGTGTGCCATCTCTCTCTCTCCAATTGTGGGCCATAGAAAGCCTATTAATTTTTTTGCTTGATTTGGGTTCCAAAATCTACCTGAAAAAATCACTAAATCAATCAGTGGGAGAAAAATATTGGCCTCTGGGCTTGTGTGCCACTCCTGACTCCTGTGTGCGTCCTCTCTCACTCAGTGGGCCCTACAAAGCCTATTTTTTTTTTATTTGTTTTCTAAATTCTCCCTGAAACAATCATTTTATTTTATTTGGTTTCTAAATTCTTCCTGAAAAATTCATTTTTTTGTATTTTTTTTTTCTAAAGTCTCCCTGAAAAAAAAAAAAAAATCAAATCAGTGGGAGATTAATATTGCCCTTTCTGCTTGTGTGCCAGTCTTGACTCCTGGGTGTGCCATCTCTCTCTCTCCAATTGTGGGCCATAGAAAGCCTATTAATTTTTTTGCTTGATTTGGGTTCCAAAATCTACCTGAAAAAATCACTAAATCAATCAGTGGGAGAAAAATATTGGCCTCTGGGCTTGTGTGCCACTCCTGACTCCTGTGTGCGTCCTCTCTCACTCAGTGGGCCCTAGAAAGCCTATTTTTTTTATTTGTTTTCTAAATTCTCCCTGAAAAAATCATTTTATTTTATTTGGTTTCTAAATTCTTCCTGAAAAATTCATTTTTTTGTATTTTTTTTTCTAAAGTCTCCCTGAAAAAAAAAAAAAAAATCAAATCAGTGGGAGATTAATATTACCCTTTCTGCTTGTGTGCCAGTCTTGACTCCTGGGTGTGCCATCTCTCTCTCTCCAATTGTGGGCCATAGAAAGCCTATTAATTTTTTTGCTTGATTTGGGTTCCAAAATCTACCTGAAAAAATCACTAAATCAATCAGTGGGAGATAAATATTGGCCTCTGGGCTTGTGTGCCACTCCTGACTCCTGTGTGCGTCCTCTCTCACTCAGTGGGCCATAGAAAGCCTATTTTTTTTAATTTGTTTTCTAAATTCTCCCTGAAACAATCATTTCATTTTATTTGGTTTATAAATTCTTCCTTAAAAAATCATTTTTTTTTATTATTTTTTTTTTTCTAAAGTCTCCCTTTTAAAAAAAAAAAAAACGAATCAGTGGGAGATTAATATTTACATTTGCGCTTCAGTGACAGTCCTGCGTGTGTGGCATCTCTCTCATTTGTTGCCGCCAACAACAGAGTGTGTAACATTGTGCCTGATTTTCGTTGTGGTCTCACCCACCTGTAAAGGGGTAGCTAAATCATACTGAAGTTATAGCTCACCGTGTAAGTTGTGTGACAGCAACAAATACCGTTAGTTTGGTAACGTTTTTAAAACAATGAGGAAGTCTGGTGGAAGAGGTCGTGGCCGGGGGCGTTCATTGTCAGCTGGTAATGAGGGTAGTGGTAGTGGTGGAGCATCAGGTGGTCGTGGGAAAAAAAATATTGCACCTAAGTCTGGAGCTGTGGAGCCAGGTTCGTCGTCTGGCTACACAAGGCCTCGAACGCTCCCTTTTCTGGGAGTAGGAAAACCGCTTTTAAAGCCGGAGCAGCAAGAGCAAGTTTTGGCTTATCTTGCTGACTCAGCCTCTAGCTCTTTTGCCTCCTCTCGTGAAACTGGTAAAAGTAAAAGCAGTGCGTCGTTAGTGGATGTTCACGGTCAGGGACAAGTCGCTTCCTTGTCCTCTTCAGCAAAAACAACAACAGAGAAGAATGCAGCAGGCGACACAACGGGTTACTCCATGGAGCTCTTTACACATACCGTCCCTGGCTTAGAAAGTGAAGCAGTTAACAGTCCATGCCCATTACAAGTTGAATCTGACATGGAGTGCACTGATGCACAGCCACAGCCAGACTACTATGCTGGTCCTTTGACTCAGACCACAACATTGCCCTCGCAGGGTGCTGATCAAGAATCAGACCCTGATGAGACTATGTTGCCCCATCACGAACGCTATACCACCGACCGACACGGTGACACAGACGAAGTTGCACACGAGCTACAAGAAGAGGTAATAGATGACCCAGTTCTTGACCCCGATTGGCAGCCATTGGGGGAACAGGGTGCAGGCGGCAGCAGTTCTGAAGCGGAGGAGGAGGGGCCGCAGCAGGCATCAACATCGAAACAGGTTCCATCTGCCGGGCCCGTATCTTGCCCAAAACGCGTGGCAAAGTCAAAACCTGTTGGAGGACAGCGTGGCCATCCGGTTAAAGCTCAGTCTGCAATGCCTGAAAAGGTATCCGATGCTAGAAAGAGTGCAGTCTGGCATTTTTTTAAACAACATCCAATTGATCAGCGCAAAGTCATCTGTCAAAAATGTTCAACTACCTCAAGCAGAGGGCAGAATCTGAAAAGTCTCAATACAAGTTGCATGCATAGACATTTAACCACCATGCATTTGCAAGCTTGGACTAACTACCAAACGTCCCTTAAGGTTGTAGCACCCTCGGCCAATGAAGCTAGTCATCAACGCAACATCCCTTCCGGCAGTGTAGGGCCACCATTTTCTGCACCACCTGCAGTATCTGTGCAGGTTTCTTTGCCAGGCCAAAGCAGTCAGGGTCAGGGAATCACCAGTTTCGTAGTAGGAAACACTGCATCTAGGGCACCGGCGGCAACAATACCATCTCCCACCGTCTCTCAGTCTGCCATGTCCACCGGCACCCCCGCTAGTTCCACGATCTCCAGCTCTCCAGTCCAGCTCACCCTACATGAGACTATGGTTAGAAAAAGGAAGTACTTAGCCTCGCATCCGCGTACACAGGGTTTGAACGCCCACATAGCTAGACTAATCTCGTTAGAGATGATGCCCTACCGGTTAGTTGAAAGCGAAGCTTTCAAAGCCCTGATGGACTACGCTGTACCACGCTACGAGCTACCCAGTCGACACTTTTTTTCCAGAAAAGCCATCCCAGCCCTCCACCAGCATGTTAAAGAGCGCATCGTCCATGCACTCAGGCAATCTGTGAGCACAAAGGTGCACCTGACAACAGATGCATGGACCAGTAGGCATGGCCAGGGACGTTACGTGTCCATCACGGCACACTGGGTAAATGTGGTGGATGCAGGGTCCACAGGGGACAGCAAGTTTGGGACAGTTCTGCCTAGCCCACGGTCTAGGAAACAGTTGGCTGTAGCCGTTCGCACCCCCTCCTCCTACTCCTCGTCCTCCTGCAGAAGCGAGACCTCGTCCACAGACCGCAGTCGCACAACCACTCCATCCGCAGCTGCCACTGTTGCACACCAGGTCTCCCATTATGGGGCAGCTACTGGCAAACGTCAGCAGGCTGTATTGGCTATGAAGTGTTTGGGCGACAACAGACACACCGCTGAAGTTCTGTCTGAGTTCTTGCAGAAAGAAACGCAGTCGTGGCTGGGCACTGTAGATCTTGAGGTAGGCAAGGTAGTGAGTGATAACGGAAGGAATTTCATGGCTGCCATCTCCCTTTCCCAACTGAAACACATTCCTTGCCTGGCTCACACCTTAAACCTGGTGGTGCAGTGCTTCCTGAAAAGTTATCCGGGGTTATCCGACCTGCTCCTCAAAGTGCGTGGACTTTGCTCACATATCCGCCGTTCGCCCGTACACTCCAGCCGTATGCAGACCTATCAGCGTTCTTTGAACCTTCCCCAGCATCGCCTAATCATAGACGTTGCAACAAGGTGGAACTCAACACTGCACATGCTTCAGAGACTGTGTGAACAGAGGCGGGCTGTTATGTTTTTGTGGGAGGATACACATACACGGGCAGGCAGTAGGATGGCAGACATGGAGTTGTCAGGTGTGCAGTGGTCGAAGATTCAAGACATGTGTCAAGTCCTTCAGTGTTTTGAGGAATGCACACGGCTGGTTAGTGCAGACAACGCCATAATAAGCATGAGCATCCCCCTAATGCGTCTGCTGATGCAAAGTTTGACGCACATAAAGGATCAGGCGTCTGCAGCTGAGGAAGAGGAAAGCCTTGATGACAGTCAGCCATTGTCTGGCCAGGGCAGTGTACAGGACGAGGTAGCGGGCGAAGAGGAGGAGGAGAACGAGGAGGATGATGGGGATGATTATATTTTTAATGAGGAAGCTTTTCCGGGGCCACTGGAAATTGTTGGCGCGGCAAGGCCGGGTTCTGGTTTTTGGAGGGACACAAGTGACGTGGATTTGCCTGAAACTGCCCCTCAACCAAGCACAACCACAGATTTGAGAACTGGAACTTTGGGCCACATGGCGGATTATGCCTTACGTATCCTCAAAAGGGACACACGCATAACAAAAATGATGAACGATGACGATTACTGGTTGGCCTGCCTCCTTGATCCTCGCTATAAAGGCAAATTGCAAAATATAATGCCACATGAGAACTTGGAACTAATATTAGCAACCAAACAATCAACTCTTATTGACCGTTTGCTTCTGGCATTCCCTGCACACAGCGCCCGTGATCGTTCTAACACGAGCTGCAGGGGCCAGCAGACCAGAGGTGTTAGAGGGGCAGAAATCAGAAGTGGCGTTGGCCAGAGGGGTTTTCTGACCAGGTTGTGGAGTGATTTTGCTATGACCGCAGACAGGACAGGTACTGCAGCATCAATTCAAAGTGACAGGAGACAACATTTGTCCAGTATGGTTACTAACTATTTTTCATCCCTTATCGACGTTCTCCCTCAACCGTCATTCCCATTTGATTACTGGGCATCAAAATTAGACACCTGGCCAGAATTGGCAGAATATGCATTGCAGGAGCTTGCTTGCCCGGCAGCTAGTGTCCTATCAGAAAGAGTATTCAGTGCTGCAGGTTCAATACTAACAGAAAAAAGGACTCGTCTGGCTACCCAAAATGTAGATGATCTAACCTTCATTAAAATGAACCACAACTGGATTTCGAAATCTTTTGCCCCACCTTGCCCGGCTGACACCTAGCTTTCCTATGTAAAGGTCTTGCCTGTGGACTATTCTGAACGACTTTTCCAATCTCGTAATTTGCAGCACCTGATTGTCCAGCATCCGACATGTTAACACCTCCCTAAATGGCCAAAGTCCCCACACGGGGCCGTGGTATCGCCACTTGGCGCCAGCACCCGTGAGAGTACTGTTTGTCTGAAGAGGTGGGTGTGCCCGCTTTTGGTCGACGGCACTGCCACTAGGTCCCTCATAGTATAATAAAGTGTCTGGCGGTGGTGGTGCGCACCCAACGTCAGACACACCGTAGTAATATGAGGGGCCCTGGGCCTGTACCGCCGGCCACAAGACAGTCCCCCCCCCAGGTCAAACAGTGCTCTACCACTTGCAAAATTTTCCCTCACAGCTCCACCAATGTTTAGTCTATGCGCTGACATCCTTCAATGCCTGGCACTGTCAATACCATTGTATTGACATTTTTCTTATGTTAGGCTTTCGAAGCCTGTCTGCGGTCACTCCTTCCACTAGGCCTCCACTGACCTGTCTACTGCTGCCCGTGTTCCCCTGGAACCAATTTTAAATTGCCTACAGCCAGCCCAATTTATTATGTTAGGGCTTCGAAGCCTGTCTGCGGTCCCTCCTTCCACTAGGCCTCCACTGACCTGTCTACTGCCGCCCGTGTTCCCCTGGAACCAATTTTAAATTGCCTACAGCCCAATTTTTGTTATGTTAGGCCTTCGAAGCCTGTCTGCGGCCCGTTCTTTCCACTACTACTACACTGACCTGGCTACTGCCGCCCGTTTTCCCCTGGAACCAATTTTAAATTGCCTACAGCCAGCCCAATTTATTATGTTAGGGCTTCGAAGCCTGTCTGCGGTCCCTCCTTCCACTAGGCCTCCACTGACCTGTCTACTGCTGCCCGTGTTCCCCTGGAACCAATTTTAAATTGCCTACAGCCAGCCCAATTTATTATGTTAGGGCTTCGAAGCCTGTCTGCGGTCCCTCCTTCCACTAGGCCTCCACTGACCTGTCTACTGCCGCCCGTGTTCCCCTGGAACCAATTTTAAATTGCCTACAGCCAGCCCAATTTATTATGTTAGGGCTTCGAAGCCTGTCTGCGGTCCCTCCTTCCACTAGGCCTCCACTGACCTGTCTACTGCTGCCCGTGTTCCCCTGGAACCAATTTTAAATTGCCTACAGCCAGCCCAATTTATTATGTTAGGGCTTCGAAGCCTGTCTGCGGTCCCTCCTTCCACTAGGCCTCCACTGACCTGTCTACTGCCGCCCGTGTTCCCCTGGAACCAATTTTAAATTGCCTACAGCCAGCCCAATTTATTATGTTAGAGCTTCGAAGCCTGTCTGCGGTCCCTCCTTCCACTAGGCCTCCACTGACCTGTCTACTGCTGCCCGTGTTCCCCTGGAACCAATTTTAAATTGCCTACAGCCAGCCCAATTTATTATGTTAGGGCTTCGAAGCCTGTCTGCGGTCCCTCCTTCCACTAGGCCTCCACTGACCTGTCTACTGCTGCCCGTGTTCCCCTGGAACCAATTTTAAATTGCCTACAGCCAGCCCAATTTATTATGTTAGGGCTTCGAAGCCTGTCTGCGGTCCCTCCTTCCACTAGGCCTCCACTGACCTGTCTACTGCCGCCCGTGTTCCCCTGGAACCAATTTTAAATTGCCTACAGCCAGCCCAATTTATTATGTTAGGGCTTCGAAGCCTGTCTGCGGTCCCTCCTTCCACTAGGCCTCCACTGACCTGTCTACTGCCGCCCGTGTTCCCCTGGAACCAATTTTAAATTGCCTACAGCCAGCCCAATTTATTATGTTAGGGCTTCGAAGCCTGTCTGCGGTCCCTCCTTCCACTAGGCCTCCACTGACCTGTCTACTGCTGCCCGTGTTCCCCTGGAACCAATTTTAAATTGCCTACAGCCAGCCCAATTTATTATGTTAGGGCTTCGAAGCCTGTCTGCGGTCCCTCCTTCCACTAGGCCTCCACTGACCTGTCTACTGCTGCCCGTATTCCCCTGGAACCAATTTTAAATTGCCTACAGCCAGCCCAATTTATTATGTTATGGCTTCGAAGCCTGTCTGCGGTCCCTCCTTCCACTAGGCCTCCACTGACCTGTCTATTGCTGCCCGTGTTCCCCTGGAACCAATTTTAAATTGCCTACAGCCAGCCCAATTTATTATGTTAGGGCTTCGAAGCCTGTCTGCGGTCCCTCCTTCCACTAGGCCTCCACTGACCTGTCTACTGCTGCCCGTGTTCCCCTGGAACCAACATCAGAAAATATAAAAATAAGTATTTTGCTTATAAAAAAAGAAAATACTGGAGAGATATCAAATGCAGACATTTTAACATTAAAAACAAACACATACAACAAAAATCTGGTACAGTACTAAAAATGGCCACCAGCTACAATAACTTTCTCCTGCAAGTAGTTAACTGAAAGTTTTTTTCAATTTAAAACACAGATATGGCATCCACCGAGTGTTGTCCTGTCGCGTCTTCTTTATATTATTGCCAAGAAGATGCAAAACAATGAAAATAATAAAATCATTATTTACCAAAAAAATAGAGTAAGTCAAAACCACATTGCAAATAAACATTCATTACAAATAAAGAAGCAGGGCGCGTCCGAGGGTGAGTATATACCTAATAAGAATATAATCACCCTCGGACGCGCCCTGCTTCTTTCCGACAGCCTTCCTTCCTAAGAATCAGCCCTTCCGTGGTGTAGAGAGAGGGTGTGTTACACTCCAAGGTGTTCCCCAGGTTGCCTTTCCTGAGCTTCGATCTTCATGCTCTCGTTTAGTAGTTGTCGGAAAGTAGGCTGCATTAGGCCTACAAATTGGGTATGGGGTGGAGAGAGATGGTGTGTTACGCTCCAAGGTGTTCCCCAGGTTTCCTTGCCATTGCTTCGGTCTTCCGACTCTCGTTTAGTAGTTGTAGAAAACTACACTGCATTAGGCCTACAAAATGGGTATAGGGTGGAGAGAGATGGTGTGTTCCACTCCAAGGTGTTCTCCAGGTTGCCTTTCCAGAGCTTCGATCTTAATGCTCTCGTTTAGTAGTTGTTGGAAACTACACTGCATTAGGCCTCCAAATTGGCTATGGGGTGGAGAGAGATGGTGTGTTACACTCCAAGGTGTTCTCCAGGTTTCCTCGCCATTGCTTCGATCTTCAGACTCTCGTTTAGTAGTTGTAGAAAACTACACTGCATTAGGCCTACAAAATGGGTATCGGGTGGAGAGAGATGGTGTGTTACACTCCAAGGTGTTCCCCAGGTTTCCTTGCCATTGCTTCGGTCTTCCGACTCTCGTTTAGTAGTTGTAGAAAACTACACTGCATTAGGCCTACAACATGGGTATAGGGTGGAGAGAGATGGTGTGTTCCACTCCAAGGTGTTCTCCAGGTTTCCTCGCCATTGCTTCGATCTTCAGACTCTCGTTTAGTAGTTGTTGGAAACTACACTGCATTAGGCCTCCAAATTGGCTATGGGGTGGAGAGAGATGGTGTGTTACACTCCAAGGTGTTCTCCAGGTTTCCTCGCCATTGCTTCGATCTTCAGACTCTCGTTTAGTAGTTGTAGAAAACTACACTGCATTAGGCCTACAAAATGGGTATCGGGTGGAGAGAGATGGTGTGTTACACTCCAAGGTGTTCCCCAGGTTTCCTTGCCATTGCTTCGGTCTTCCGACTCTCGTTTAGTAGTTGTAGAAAACTACACTGCATTAGGCCTACAAAATGGGTATGGGGTGGAGAGAGATGGTGTGTTCCACTCCAAGGTGTTCTCCAGGTTGCCTTTCCTGAGCTTCTATCTTCAGGCTCTCGTTAAATTGTGGTTAAATGGAACAACTGCATTTGGCGTACTAGTTGGTTTGGGGCCTACTAACAGTGTCTGCCGCTCCTTGCTGTTCTCCTGGTTTCCTGTCCTGAAATTCCGTTTTCAGGCGCTCGTTAAGTAGTTGTTAATGTTAGACTGCATTTGGCCTACTAGTTGGGTTGGGGCCTACTATCGGTGTCTGCCACTCCTTGCTGTTCTCCTCCACTGAACAAAGCTGTGCCGCCTGTTTACTACGGTTGCCAATTTTGAACTGCATTTCGACTACTTACTGATTTGGGCCTACTCTCTGTGTCAGCCTCTCATTCCAGTTGTCCTCCACTGCAATGCCCCCTGGTTATTCCTGTGTTACCAATTTTGAACTGCATTTAGCCAACTTTATTCTTTGGGCCTATATCTGTGTTTCCTCCTCATCCTGCCCATTGCCCAGCCAGTGATAGATGAGTCTGCTGGTACATTGACCCATAACGCAACATTCCCCGTGCACGCTACACAACAACATTGTGACCCTGCTGAAAGTCAGGTTGCTCTTCCCGCATACCATACCACCTTACACGGGGACAAAGAGGAAGGGGCAGATGAAAGTGCAGGTTCCTTCATCAGGTGGGGGGAGGAATACTAGTTGGCGACGTCACTGGCACAGGGCCTCTCATAGTACGCAAAAGTGTTGCTGCCGGTGGGAGGCGCCCCCGCCGTGCAAACACACCGCTGTATTTTGAGGGGCCCTGTGCCAGTGCCAATGCCAACGAGTGGGCCCCCCCTGCTTGCTCAGGTTCACAGCACTTGCAAAGTTGAAATACTTACCTCTCCCTGCTCCACTGCCGTGACGTGGTCCAGATTTCCTGGGCCCACTAATTACTTGAACCAGCCCTACCCACCACAACTTTAGCCAAATGACCCCCAATTTCAAATGCCTTCCAATTATTATAAGGTAAATTACGCTTGACAAGCTTCATTAAGAAGAATGGATGGTTTTGACATTAAAATGGGCACTCTAGGTGTTTTCCTGGCCCCCACTCACTGCCGACTATGCTGCCCCATTGACTTGCATTGGGTTTCGTGTTTCGGTCGATCCCGACTTTACGTCATAATCGGCCGATTTCACTCGACCCGACTTTTGAGATAGTCGGGTTTCGCGAAACCCGGCTCGACTCTAAAAAGGTCAAGGTCGCTCAACTCTAATGATGGCAGCACATGGACACAAAATGGTCCAGCCATGGGTTTATGGTGGGTCCTCAGCTGCTGGGACTATGAGGCACCACGTAAGGGTCCAGTCATGGGTTTATGGTGGGCTCTCAGCTGCTGGAACTATGAGGCACCACGTAAGAGTCCAGCTATGGGTATATGGTGGACCCTCAGCTGCTGTGGTTATGAGGCACCAAATAAGGGTCCAGTCATGGGTTTATGGTTGGCCCTCAGCTGCTGGAACTATGAAGCACCATGTAAGGTTCCAGCCATGGGTTTATGGTGGGCCCTCAGCTGCTGGCACTATGAGGCAATACTTGATTTCCAAAAGGAAATGTATAAATAACATGCTTTTTATACATTTTTTGCTAATTTTTTTCAGTTTTCCATGCCACACTCTAGATGATCAGTCCTGAAATCTTGCAGTATTCACAGTGTCATGGTAGTCTGGCACCTGCTGGTCTCTAGAGATCACTTCTCAGCGGTCATCTCATTATCATCACAGGCAGGATAACAATGAAAGCTAACATGTATACAGTAGATAACACAGGATCCAACATTCACAAAAGGCAATGTCACAGCTCACTTTCTCCAACTCCCTGCACAGTGACCTCTGCGCAGGTTACAGAGCATGCCCATAACACTCTCCCATAAAGGTCAATGAGTCATCTCCAGATTGCAGTTTCCAATGGCTTTTTTGAATGCTGTAAAGCATTATACAAAACTACTGCTCAGGCAATATGGGCGACGTCATGATCATGTACAGATAACAGAATAAAAAAAAATCTACAATCAAAAAAGTAAAAATAAATTGGCAAAAAAAGGAAATATGTCATTATTTAGTGCTAAATGACACTTAAATGCTTAGGAGGTCTTTGCCCATAAAAGACCTTAGTCTAAGAAGCCAAATTGTTTCCTGCATCATCAGAGTCGGTAGCCTGCTCCTGTGCAGTTGTTAAAGCCTTATTCTGATATCACAAAGTAGTAGTATAATATCTTCTGACATATTGCCATAGACGTATCACTATAAAATTTCCTATAGACTCTGTTCACTTTTGTGTCGGTGGCTACATTGCAAATTTCTTGGGAGGATTACCGCTCTTCTTCTCATCATGATGGCAGACACCATCCATCAGCCATATATTGAATTGTAGCAGACCATGGGTGCTGCCAACAGGACCAGATAGAAGACACTAGGAACTTTCCTCCATTTTTTTTTTTAGAATATCTACAATTATTTTGACATCACGCAACTTGGAAACAAACATTGTGGATGTTGCGCAGAACTTCGGCACATTAATTCTAATCAATCCATATCACCATTTAATCCCTTGTAATCTATATCTCTGTTCAGTGCTGCAGAATCCTCATGCTGGGAACCTAGATTAATACCAGAATAATTACAGCGAGGATTTACTAACTGCATACCATTACAGGAAAACTATTACCAGGATTCAATTTTTCTTTACTTTGTATAAAACAGAATTGAACTTTGTGGTATATTTAACCAATCCATGTGTGTACGCCTTGTATTAGCATTTTCCTGCTCTATTATAATGTCATCAGACAGAGAATTTTGTCGGTAATTCAATTTAGTTAAATTGACAAAAATTAATGTTATCGCTCCTTCTCCATACTGTCATATAGTGCCAATTCTACAAACAGCCTATATGACCTTGCCATATACTGCCCAAATAATATATAGTATTAAACTAATACTGGTGGTGGGGAATAATACGTCTATATAATTCCTACACACTATGGCAAAAAAATACCCAAATAATACCGCCATCACTTTGTAAAATACCAGCTCTGATAATGGATTTATGATCCTGAGAAATATGCATTGTCAGAAGTGTGAGATAGCCAGCATCTATTGATTGTAGAAGGGTGTACATTCATCCATGGGGTTTGGGTGCAGAGACCCCCCACAATCACTGAAACAAAGGGCAAAAGCCTCCAGTTGAGTGCTGATGTCTCCGGACACTGAACACAGACTCATTATAAAGTTTGTGAGCTTTCTTCTGCAAATAAGAAGAGGAACACTTTGCTCCATCGTGTTAGTGATCAGTAGGGGTATCATAATAATAATAATAATAATAATCTTTATTTATATAGCGCCAACATATTCCGCAGCGCTTTACAGTTTAACAGTTTCAAACACAACAGTCATAGGTAACAATGTTAACAATACAGTAATAAAGCAAAATAAGACAACCCTGCTCGTGAGAGCTTACAATCTACAATGAGGTGGGGGAGATACAAAGTACAGGTGTGTAGTTACAATGATGTATTTACAATGATGGTCCAGCCATCTTCATGGAGTGGGGGGTAGATGGAGATACTGAATGGGCTACACACACAAACATAAAATGAGTTTGATTAGGGAACGTGAGCCTCTGAACCCTCAGTGATCGGCTGCCATGTCTCTAGGTTTATGGAAAGTGCAGCTACACTTTATAAATGCATAAAATCTTAAAATTACAAGGTTTGTCCAGAGAAAGCAAGTTATTACATTGCTCCAGATGAGTAGCCGATTGGTGGGGCTTCAAACCGTTGGGACCAACACCGATCAGCAGAATGAAGTTGATTTATCACCATTACATACTGGAGTGGCCAATCATTTTATTCTCTATGGTGCTGGCAAAAGTCAAGAACAGCATTCGGAAGGAGAGGAATGGCATGGCAACTTAGCACTACTACATCAATCCAGTGGACATTAAAGTTCCCCATTCTGACATCGGTGCAGGTCCCAACCACTGCTCTATAAGTTATCACCTATCCTAAGGATAGGTGATAACTTATTTTCCATCAGACAAACCCCTTTAAGGAGAATTGCTTTTAATGACAAATAATGCATTCGCTCATGTCGGGTCCAGGATGCTGGTGCATAGGGAGCAGTTTTTGGAGGTCTTCACACACGTGCAGGAGTATACAGTAACTATAGAGGGTGCATGGGTTGCACTTGCATCTGGACCTTGAAGACTAGGGAAGACCAAACCTTCTCTTTGGCCCATATGGGAAAACCAATACTATTAAAGACCCGTGATAGTTGGGGATCTTGTTGGTGATTTCGTATTGAAGCCCACCAGTTCTGCACCCACATGTAGTCACCAGTGGTTTGCGTCCCCTCCCGTGTTACCGGCAGGTTCTTCAGTGTGAGGATCCCTCCAAACCTCTCCTCTTCACTCTGCTTATTTGAGAAATTGGAGTTAACAGCTCCCGAATTTTTCGGTATTTAGTGATTAGACGTCAGCATACAGTACGATGTAGAGATGAGTTTCTTCTGATATGAGCAGACCTGACTGGAATATTGGACATAAAAGTGGCCATGTTATTGAATAATCGTGTTCACCATCAGATCCGATACACGACTCACTTTGTAAGAGAAGCAGAGAACGGCTGCGGCTCCCGGGTTAGTCACGAGCGCGGTGGCTGCAGATATAAAGCGGCCGTTTACTCATTTACGAGACACCCACTGAATTTGTGCTCGCAGACGCTTCGGAGGATTCCCCCAGTGGAACCAAGGCTCTTTGCAGGAATGTCAGGAGCAGCTGATTCCAGGCATCAGCCAACTCTCACAGACACCTGCACGGTGTCTTACCACATCGGGGCCAGATCCTGGTCATACTGACACACCAAGCAGGTCCATTACAGATGGATTACCATAGCCTGTGCCAGCCACTTTCCCTCTTGTTCACTAATCAATAACTTATCGATCCTTCAGTTCCTGGAGGCGGGTGGAGATTTCGGGATTAACCCTTTGCACTATTTTTAAAGACATTCAGCCAACTGAAGTAAAACCTTCATTGCAAATAAAACTCTTTTATGTTCATCTATGCAAAAATTAAGCAATAGAGGGAATGCAGCTCAGGATGGAACCATTCTAATTTGTGCTAGGCTTCTCCCAAAATAAGAACATTATGACTAGACAAACCAATTAGGGACACACAACAAGGGGTAAAAATGGATGGGAACAAGCACTATAGCCGACTGTCCTAGGATGGTGGGGTGCAGTAGCACTAGATTAGAGATTTATACTCATACAAATATACTTACATACATGCAGTGCACACAAATACATGAACATTAATCACATGTTACACAGATAAACAGTGGGAAAAATACGTATTTGATCCCTTGCTGATTTTGTATGTTTGCCTACTGACAAAGACATGAAGAGTCTATAATTTTAAGGGTAGGTTAATTTTAACATTGAGAGATAGAATATCAAAAATAAAATCCAGAAAATAACATTGTATAAATTATATAGATTTATTTGCATTTTGCAGTGTGAATTAAGTATTTGATCCTTCCGGTGCAAACAAGACTTAATACTTGGAGACAAAACCGTTGTTGGCAAGCACAGCAGTCAGACGTTTTTTGTAGTTGATGATGAGATTTTGGTCCACTCCTCTTTGCAGATCATCTCTAAATCATTAAGATTTTGAGGCTGTCGCTTGGCAACTCAGAGCTTCAACTCCCTCCATAAGTTTTCTATGGGACTAAGGTCTGGAGACAGGCTAGGCCAATCCATGACCTTAATGTGCTTCTTTTTGAGCCACTTCTTTGTTGCCTTGGCTGTATGTTTTGGGTCAGTGTCTTGCTTGAACTCCCAGCCTTGACCTATTTTTAATGTCCTGGAGGAGGGAAGGAGGTTGTCACTCAGGATTTTACAGTACATGGCTCCATCTATTCTTCCATTGTTTGTGGTTAAGTAATCATGTGCCCTTAGCAGAGAAACACCCCCAAAACATAATGTTTCCACCCCCATGCTTGATAGTGGGGATGGTGTTCTTTGGGTCATAGGCAGCATTTC
Organism: Ranitomeya imitator; assembly: GCF_032444005.1. Lineage (NCBI taxonomy): Eukaryota > Metazoa > Chordata > Amphibia > Anura > Dendrobatidae > Ranitomeya > Ranitomeya imitator. The sequence continues at coordinate 171,289,851 of NC_091283.1, forward strand.
TCTTCCTCCAAACATGGCGAGATAATGCCAAATAGCTCAATTTTTGTCTCATCTGACCACAGCACCTTCTCCCAATCACTCACTGAATCATCCAGGTGTTCATTGGTGAACTTCAGACAGGCCTGCACATGTGCCTTCTTGAGCAAGGGGACCTTGCGGGCACTGCAAGATTTTAAACCTTTACGGCGTAATGTGTTACCAATGATTTTCTTGGTGACTGTGGCCCCAGCTGCCTTCAGATTATTAACAAGTTCCCCCTGTGTAGTTTTAGGCTGATCTCTCACCTTCCTCATGATCAAGGATAGCCCACGAGGTGAGAATTTGCATGGTGCCCCAGATTGATGTGGATTGACAGTCATTTTGTTTTCAATTTTCTTACTATTGCACCAACAGTTGTCTCCTCACCCAGCGTCTTACTTATGGTTTTGTTGCCCATTCTAGCTTTGTGCAGGTCTATGATCTTGTCCCTGACATCCTTAGAAAGCTCTTTCGTCTTGCCCATGTTGTAGAGGTTAGAGTCTGACTCGTAATGGTTGGTAGGGGATCAAATACTTATTTCTCAATGCAAAATGCAAATAAATTTATATAATTTATACAATGTGATTTTCTGGATTTTACCTTTGATATTCTATCTCTCAATGTTAAAATTAACCTACTCTTAAAATTATAGACTGTTCATGTCTTTGTCAGTGGGCAAACTTACAAAATCAGCAAGGGATCAAATACTTATTTCCCCCACTGTACATTCACATCACATACTTACATTATATGGTGTTAAGTTTGAAAACACACATCTTAACTATTGAATTCAGGTCTCTCATTCAGTCCCATTGCCCTCAGTGTATAACATCTGGCCTTTTCACCACCATAACTCTGATGTATAACTTCCAACCCCTCGTCTTCCCCCTAGTGTGTAACATCCAGCCCCCTACCCCTGCTGTATAACATCTCGCCCCCTCACCACCCCGGGGTGTAACATCCAGCCCCTCACCCCTGGTGTATAACATCTGACACCACGACCCCAGTGTATAACATTTGCCCCCCTCAACCCCAGTGTATAATATCTGGACCCTCACCCCTGGTGTATAATATCATGGGGTTACCATGACAGCGTGGAGCCAGAAGACTGCAGCATCTGATTACTCCTACTCCGGCGCTGAGACAAAGCACTTCTTCATTTTAATGGTGTTTATTCCTACTGGCAGAACAGGGGTTAATCGGCCATGTTTGAAATCTCTGTGCTGGCAGCTTAGCTCAGTTAGCCACTCCTTTTGCCTTTATAATCTGGGCTCTGTTTCAAATCCTTATCAGAGCTAGCAATTGCTGCATGGCTGATGGAGGGAAAGGAGTTCATATGAGGAGAGTTGGAGGAGTTATCTGTGACAGTTGCTTGGTTTGTATGTGTGGTAATTCCCTATCCTTCTCTATTTTGGTTTATTCCCCTACCTCCACACCCCAATGCATTCCTCTGTTATATGTGAGTGAATATTTTGTATACCTGGAGTTTTCTGTGAACCCTTGTTTGTTGGTTTGGTGTACTACGGTGCACAAAAGCGCCCCTCTTCCCTGGGTTGGGGAAGAGAACAAACGGAGGGCTGACTCAAGATAAGGCAAGAGTGGCGGCCCCGGCATCTTCACCTTGAGAAGTATCCCGGGGAATAGGGTGAGTTAGGGCACCCCCTAGTGTTAAGGACAGGGAAGGGTCCTGAGTCACCCGACAGCTGTGTTGTGACAATCTGGCTCCACAACCCTGGCGTATAACATCTGGCCCCTCACCACTGTTGTATAACATCTGGCTCCATGACACTGGTGTATGACATCTGGCCCCCTCACTCCCGGTATATAACATCCAGCCACTGACCCCTGGTGTATGACATCTGGCCCCCTTGCTCCTGGTGTCTAATATCCATCCCCTCTCCCCTGGTATATGACACCTGGCTCCCTCGCCCTTGGTGTTTAACTTAAAGCCACTCACCCTTGGTGTATAACATCTGGCCCCATTGCTCCTGGTATATAACATTCAGCCCCTCACCCCTGGTGTATGACATCTAGTTCCACGACCCTGGTGTATAACATCTAGCCCCTCATCCCTAGTGTATAACATGTGGCCCCACCCCTCCAGTGTAGAAAATCCAGCCCTTCGTCGCCAGTGCATAACATCTGGCCTCCTTGCCCCCCCCCCCAGTATATAACATCCGTTCCCCTCACCCCTAGTGTATAAAATTAGTCCCCCTCGCCCCCTGTTTATAACATTCGGCCCCTCGCCATGCCATCTACTTTTACTAACATGTGACATAACAGCTGGTGGTACAGAGCTCACTCATACCAGAGTGGTCCTGTCATAGGTGGCAATAGTATAACAAATCCGTTCATAACATTCCTTCCCTCTTGAATCTTCCCTCATCACCTGTAAGTAATACTATTGAGAAGTGGAAGGAATCGCAGCAACTAAACCACGAAGTGGAGACCTGGTAACATTACAGTGTGTGGTCACCAAGTGCTGAGGAGCAGAGGGCAGAAAAGACACGAACGCTCTGCTGCTCCCATAACTGCAGAGTCCAGACCTCCTCTGGTATTAACATAAGCAGAACCATTGTGTCCCCTCCGGGAGCTTAATGGCCGAGCAGCTACATGCCGCTGCAGCGCCCCAGGGTCCTGGTCGTTGCAGTAATATCATTCTCCTCTAGGGGGGGAGTGATGTTACATTTGGAGGCAATAAAGGAGATCACTTTACCAGGTATCACAAACCATGCAACACAATTCACACTCCAGTCCACCAGGGGGAGCTATGCTCCTATTTATTAGGGCACTCTTCACACTTGGCGTCACGAACATTATCCCTTTAAAGACCTTTCCCCTTTTACAACGGACATCCCGAGGGCCACAGACCGGGTCAGCCACCGTGACATCCCCCTTGAGAACCGAAGGACCCGGTACTGAGTACCCCTAGCCCTTTGGGGCGATCCACAGCCTTGGCCCAATAATTTTGTCCATATACAATTGTGCTCAAAAGTTTACATACCCCTGCAGAACTTTTGCTTTCTTTGCCTTTTTTCAGAGAATATGAATGATAACACCAAAACTATTTTTCCACTCATGGTTAGTGGTTGGGTGAAGCCATTTATTGTCAAACTACTGTGTTTTCTCTTTTGAAATCATAATGACAACTCAAAACACTCAAATGACCTTGATCAAAAGTTCACATACCGCATTTCTTAATACCGTGTATTGCCCCCTCTAACATTAATGACAGCTTAAAGTCTTTTGTGGGAGTTCTGGATGAAGTTCTTTATTTTCTCGCATACTACCCACCCTTCTTGGCAAAAAGCCTCCAGTTCCTGTAAATTCCTGGGCTGTCTAGCATGAGCTGCGAGCTTGAGATCTCCCCAGAGTGGCTCAATGATATTGAGGTCAGGAGACTGAGATGGCAGCTTCAGAACCTTCCCTTTGTTCTGCTGTAGCCAATGACATTTCAACTTGGCCTTGTGTTTTAGTTTGTTGTCATGTTGGAACGTCCAAGTACGTCTCATGCGCAGCTTCTGGGCTGATGATTGCAAATTTGCCTCCAGTTATTTGCTGATAGTGTGCTGCATTTATCTTCCCTTCAACTTTGACCAAGTTTCCTGTGCCTTTGGAGCTCACACATCCCCAAAACATCAGCGATCCACTTCCATGCTTTACAGTAGGAATTGTGTTCCTTTTATCATAGGCCTTGTTGACCCCTCTCCAAATGTAACATTTATGGTTGTGGCCAAAAAGTTCAATTTTGGTATCATCACTCCAAATTTCCTTATTCCAGAAGTTTTGGGGCTTGTCTCTGTGCTGTTTTGCGTATTGTAGGCAAGATATTTTGTGGCATTTGCGCAGTAATGGCTTTGTTCTGGCGACTCGACCATGCAGCCAATTTTTCTTCAAGTGCCTCCTTATTGTGTATCTTGAAACAGGCACACTGCTAGTTTTCAGAGAGTCCTGTATTTCAGCTGATGTTATTTGTGGGTTTTTCTTTGCATCCCAAACAACTTTCCTGGCAGTTGTGGACGACATTTTTGTTGGTCTACTTGACAGTGGTTTTATATTTACAGAGCCCCTGATTTTCCATTTGTTAATCACAGTTTGAACGCTGCTGACTGGCATTATCAATTCCTTAGATATCTTTTGGTATCCCTTTCCTGTTTTATACAGTTCAACTATGTTTTCCCGTAGATCCGTTGACAATTCTTTTGCTTTCCCCATGACTCACAATCCAGAAACGTCAGTGGCTGGATGAAAGATGTAAGAGTCTGTCTGGATCTCAGAAACTCACTCAGCTTTAATGCACACACACTGATTACAAGCAAACAGGTCACAGGTGAGGATGTTACCTTTAGTAGCCATTCAAACCCATTTGTGTAAACTTATGTGCATGTTATCAGGGCAAAATCACCAGGGTATGTAAACTTTTGATCAGAGACATTTGGATGTTTTGGGTTGTCAATATGATTTAAAAAGAGAATACACAGTAGTTTTACAATAAATGCTCAACCACGAACCATGAGTGGAGAAAAAGTTTGGTGTTATCATTCATATTCTCTGAAAAAAAGGCCAAGAAAGCAGAAATGGTGTCGGGGTATGTAAACTTTTGAGCATAACTGTAGTGTACTTCTCCTGTAGAGCCATTACATTACAGTTGTGAGGAGCCAGAAAGTTTTTGAGCTGTTCTCTGCATTTCCTTCCCATTTCCTGCTTTATTGATTAAATTACAACAGCTGATAAGAAGCTCTGGCTGTTGTAACTTTTTGTAGTACAGATGGAAGGGGAAATACAGCCATTCTATAAACCAACATTCTGCATCTCCAACTGACGGGGAAAGTGCCTCGGCTGCTGCCACCACTACAGTTCTTCTGGTAGGATCTCCTTTTGGTTCTCTTAAAGGGGCTATCCTCAATGTATCCTTCATATAGCATAACCTGCCAATTATGTAAAATGTCTGAGACCAAGTTACAGTGGAGTAGGAATTGCTGCGAGCAATCCATGCCTTTTGCATTTCACACAAGCTCCCGGCTGAAGCTTTGAGTGAGAACTTTGAGATTCATTTAGTCTCTAAATATTTATGTCCAAACACAACCTAACTATTGCAAGTCCCAAGGTAGGGACTGTAACAGCACGGACAATGCAGCTTTGTGGAATGAGCGCTCTCCATTCAGATGCAGATAGCACACGTAAGAAAAAAACCCTGCATCTTAAAGGAAGGTTCAATATTTACTCTACACCACTGGATCCTCAAAAAAATGACTAGCTGACAAACTATCTGCTACCAGCCACATATTAGCCCTGGGCTGGCACTGGGAACCATGTTTAATTAAGACACTGCCACCTGCTGCCCACAGCGGGAAAAAAAATTATAACAATAATTCAGAAACAATTCTGCAAGTAAATGATCATCTATGTGAGCCTATACAGATAATGCTGGCTTAATTACAGCACATTGAAAGATGCAGTGTAAGTGTCCATAAACACAAGATAACTTTGTCCACCAGCTGTCAAATGGTGATCGTAAGACATTCAGATGTCTTCCCAAAAAGCTATGTGTGAACAGTGTTCAAGAGTGTGCAGTATAATAAGGGTAACTCTGGATCAGTGCAGGAGAAGTTATGTAATGCATGTAAACAGTGACTGCACCAGCAGAATAGTGAGTGCAGCTCTGGGGCATAATACAGGATGTAACTCAGGATCAGTAAGGTAATGTATGTACACAGTGACTGCACCAGCAGAATAGTGAGTGCAGCTCTGGAGTATAATACAGGATGTAACTCAGGATCAGTATAGGATAAGAAATGTAATGTATGTACACAGTGACTACACCAGCAGAATAGTGAGTGCAGCTCTGGAGTATAATACAGGATGTAACTCAGGATCAGTACAAGATCAGTAATGTAATGTATGTACACAGTGACTGCACCAGCAGAATAGTGAGTGCAGCTCTGGGGAATAATCAGGATGTAACACAGTATAAGTAATGTAATGTCTGTACATAGTGACTGCAGTAGCAGAATAGTGAGTGCAGCTCTGGGGTATAATACAGGATGTAACTCAGAATCAATATGGAGTGCCCCCATGGGGCCATGGGGTACTCGGTACCGGGTCCTGCGGTTCACAGGGGGATATCACGGTGGCTGACCCGGTCCGTGGCCCTGGGACGTCCGTGTAAAAAGGGAAAGGTCTTTAAAGGGATAAAGATTGTGTTCATGACGCCACCTGTGGTATTCGGTCAGGGTGACAGACGCTGCTTTAAGGGGTCCGCTGGGGTGATGTTATGGCAGCTAGATGGAATACCTTCTGTGACGATTCGTAGATAAAAACGAAAAGTGGATCCCCTGGACCGCGACGACGATCCCCTCACGGGCGAGCTGACCAGATGGACCGCCCCCTATACAGGGAGAGTTAGGGGCAGGCCCGTGAGAGACTATCGCCATGGAAGCTGGAGGATCAAGACGGAAAAAGGGGAAGATAACGGGCTGGCGATGACGGCAGGAACTCAGGATAGGTGGGAACTGCAGAGACACAGAACTGGTGGGTATGGCTGAGACAAAAGCCTGGTGGGAACACTGCAACCACACAGGGACCGACGGGAACAAGGCAGAGACACAGGGACTGGCAAGGTGCTACAGAGACGAAGGGACTAGCAGAGACACTACAGGAACACAGGGACTGGCAGGAATACTACAGAGACACTGGGACTGACGGGAGCGAGGCAGGGTCACAGGAGCAGGCAAGGTACTGCAGAGAAACAGGAACTGATGAAAACATGGCAGGGACACAGGAAACAGGCAAGGCACTGCAGAGAAAAGAAGAGACCCAAGGTCAGAGGGCAAGGAACACACAGAGACCATGGGCAGCCAGAAGCACTTGACCCACGGTAGTAAATCTGACCAATCATTCTGATGGGCATTGGAGAAATGACGGAGATAGGACACCAAAGTCTGATTAGTAAGTTCCACTTGGCCGTTGGACTGTGGATGATAGGCCGAAGGAAAGTCAAGCGAGATGTTCATTGACTTACAGAGAGATCTCCAGAATTGGGCGGTGAACTGGACACCACAGTCAGAAACAATATGTAAGGGAAGTACATGAAGACGAAAAACATGGTGAACAAAAATCTTTGCCAGCTCGGGAGCTGAAGGTAAACCTGGAAGAGCAATGAAATGAGCCATCTTGGAGAAACGATCCATGACCACGAAGATGACGGTGCAACCAGAAGAACGAGGCAGGTCAGTGATGAAATCCATTGATAAATGTTGCCACGGAGTGGAAGGCACCGGTAAAGAATGTAGAAGCCCAGAAAATAGTTGCCTGGGAATCTTATTCTTGGCACAGGAAGGACAAGAGGCGACGAAACTTTGGACATCCTTAGACAACATTGACCACCAGTAATAGCGATAGATCAAACGGAAGGTTTTTTTGAAACCAACATGTCCAGCCAGTTTGGAGGCATGACCCCAAAGTAAGACGTGTTTTCTGTTCCCCTCAGCAACAAAGGTCTTACCCGGAGGCAAAGAGGTGAGAAAAACTGGAGCAACCGTGATGACTCTGGCAGGATCAATGATGTGTGCAGGCTCCTCCTCAATATCCACCACCTGGAATGACCTAGAAGAACGTAACTGTATTTCTAGTTGATGGAGTATCAGAATTCCATATAAAATCAAATATAAAATAAATATCGTACATAATATACCGAAATCGTGTTGCTAAAAGAAGGAGAAGTGGCAGACCACTCGGAACTTATATGAAAACCAAAAAAACGTCAACTGGACACTCAAGCCTAACAAATATATAAAAAATATAAAAAATATAAAAAGCTACAATAGCCAAGATTAGGAATAATAAAAGATAAGCCTTTATTGTATTTATATGGCAGCAACGGCACAACAGTGCACGTACTTGGGAATATATAGATTAAAATGTATTAGGAATAGACAGGATAAAATACAATATAAAAAATAAAATAAATTAGACAATCCCATGATCTTTATAAAAGACTCATAATGGTGTGCATTTCATGGACACATATACATGTATATACGTGATATATATAGTGAGGTAAGGGAGGGTTTAAAAAGGTGCTAAAGTCAAATCCAAGGGATAAAGCTAAAGTGCATGTGTTGTAGATATAAAATGCTATGAATAATGCCAAACAAATGTGTGGCAAAGTATCTAAACAAGGGGAAAAGGGAACTGCGCCATACATAGACATGTCCTCACGTGCAACTCAAGATTGCATATGCACACCACTGAAAAAGAGAGATATGAGAGATTCAGGGATAGATAATATATATACCTGTCAGTCCTACGTGCCCAAGTACAGAGCAGCCCGACGCACGTTTCGGAGATTCCTTTGTCTGAAGCACCAACCAAAGTCTCATTGTTCCACCCTAAATCTGAGGACAGAGTCTAGAAACGGATGGCGTACTGGGCTACAGAAAGAGTACCCTGGTGAAGGTTGAAGGGGGACTCTGTGGTAGAGACCAGACGACCAGATTCATTAAATACCTTGCGGAAGGTATCTTGGAACGGAATGAGTTGGGAGACCAAAGGATCGTCTCTCTCCCAGAGGGGATTGACCCACGCCAGAGCCTCACCCTCCAAATGAGAAACTACAAAAGCTACCTTAGCATGGTCAGTAGGGTAGATAAAAATGAAAAGTTGACCCTCTGGACTGCGACGATGATCCCCTCACGGGCGAGCTGACCAGATTGACCGCCCCCTATACAGGGAGAGTTAGGGGCAGGCCTGTGAGAGACTATTGCCATGGAAGCTTTAGGATCAAGACGGAAAAAGGGGAAGATAACGGGCTGGTGATGACGGCAGGAACTCAGGATAGGTGGGAACTGCAGAGACACAGAACTGGCGGGTATGGCTGAGACAAAAGCCTGGCGGGAACACTGCAGCCACACAGGGACCGGCGGGAACAAGGCAGAGGCACAGGGACTGGCAAGGTGCTACAGAGACGAAGGGACTAGCAGAGACACTACAGGAACACAGGGACTGGCAGGAATACTACAGAGACACTGGGACTGACGGGAGCGAGGCAGGGTCACAGGAGCAGGCAAGGTACTGCAGAGAAACAGGAACTGATGAAAACACGGCAGGGACACAGGAAACAGGCAAGGCACTGCAGAGAAAAGAAGAGACCCAAGGTCAGAGGGCAAGGAACGCACAGAGACCACGGGCGGCCAGAAGCACTTGATAGCACAAATGAACATCAGGCACAGAGGAGGGGCAGGAAGTGGTTTACATACCAGTGCGGAGACCACTTCCGGGTTACAGCCCTCCAGGATGATGGCGAGGACGAGAAGGAGCGCCAGCAGGAAAACTAAAGGTGCGCACGCGCAGAACTGAACGCAGCGTGCGCGTGCACCCGACGATCAGCAGAAGCCGGGAGCAAGCGCTGGAGTGAAGACGCTGCAGCAGAGGAGCCGCGCCGGGATGCCGAGGACAGGTAAGTATGACAGGGCACGGGGAGCGGCAGCGGCATGACACCTTCCCACAGGTGAAGTATGTCCCCAGGGCTTCCTGGTGCGTAGATGGTGGTATGGTGAGATGCATAGAGAAGAACGAGGACACAAGGTTGCAGTCTCTTTACCTTTACTGAAGACTTCAGCATCCACAGTCCAGGGCACCCCGGATCACAGGGCAGGCAGACTCCGGCTGGTTTGGAGGCAAGTCCAGAGTCCCCTTTGTCCAGGTGGAAATCAGCAGCCTTCCCTTGTGCTGCAGTGTTGTAGTTCCTTACGGCCTAAGGCTTCACATAAGGTCCTCACAGATGTAATGTCTGTCTCTCTGTCCCCCATATAGGATAGGACAAACCCGTATGACTGGTGGCTTGAAACGGTTTATAGGGACTCTATCATGCCCCAGCCTCTAAGGGCTGCCACTGTGCCTCCTGGGTGTAGGGTGGACAGGTAACGTGAAATTAGCTGTCCTGCCGGTCTCTGGAGCAATGCATAAAGGTCGTTACTCCCTCGGTGTTCCGGCTACCGGGATTCTGCGCCTCAGAAGGATGCAGCCTGTGCAGGGCTGGTCCCCTTCTGGTATCGTCTCCTTTGCTACGACTTCCTTCACGCTCGCTGCAATACAGTTCTGCCTTCGATGTCTCTTCCTAGGAGCTGCAGCTCTGAGGGCATGCACAGCTCCGTGTCCTTCTCATTTGTTCTTTGACAGGATCCCACCCCTGCCAGGGACCAACTATCTGAGCGGAGCTCAGCCAGCAACTGACTAACTTTCCCTACAGGCGACCAGTTTTACCTATGTAGGGAGTGACCTAATAAATAGGAGCACAAGCTCAACCTGGTGGCCTGGAGTGTGAAATGCGTTGCATGTTTGTGATACCTGGATGCAGTTATCCTTCTTTGCCTCCAAACGTAGCATCACTCTCCCCGAGAGGAAAGCAATACCACTGCGACGACCAGGACCCTGGGCGCAAATACATTATCGAAACTGTTACAAAAAAGTTGCTTACCCTATAACAGTGCTTTATACATCTATTACTGTGAATAGAAAATGTTCATTGCACATAGAATAATTGCTCCTTTACAATATTGAATTTATTGCACCTTGATGTCTTGCAAAAAAAAAAAAAAAAGAACTTGCCGTCTGGAATCAAAAATGAATTGTTTTCTTTTTAAGTGTTTCTGACCCATGCTGGATTGTTCAGAGCTTTTTAAAAAATAAAAAAAAAATTGTCTAGAAATAGAGTTCTCTGTACAGAGCAGTATTGTCCAGGGTCGACGCTTCACAGGCTACGCTAGATGAGTCATAGCTAAAATTTGAGCAAGGCTACGTTCCCGTCCTCTTTTGCTGTAACCTCAATGTGTACGTGAGTTTCTGCTTCAGTGGCCAATCTTATAAATAATAAATTCTGGACAAGCAATGTATAATTAAGGTTGGAAACGTCTCCGTGGATTTAAGGACATCTATGAACACCTTCGATTGGGTCTGTGGTTAACATCATTACCAAAAATCCTTCAAGCCAATTACTGACTGATTGTGGATTATGTAGCCAGTGCTAATGTGATAAGAGGAGGCATTTCCATTAAAAGTCTTTCTAGATGTAACCGATCCGTTCACACTATGAGACATAACTTCCTACCAAGACATCTGGGCTTTGCACCAGTGGTTTTATAATGTATTTAAAGCCTTATTATGATCATTGATTTAGCTATCCTATAGCAAAATGAGCACAAGCCTGAGAGTATGCAGCTTAAAGGGGTTGTCCAGAGTTAGAAAAACATTGTGGCATGCTGCTCTGTATTGCAGCATTAGTTCATTGAAATGAATGTATCAAAGCTGCAATACCATACACAACCTGTAGACAGGAGTGGCAGTGTTTATGGAAGAAAGCAGTCATAGCTTCCTAGTTACGAACAACCCCTTTAAGCCCGGATTAACACTGCTGTATAACACGGCCGAGTGCTATGCGATAAAAAATCACATAGCACTCAGCCTGGTGTTATACTACGGGGCAGCTCAGATCTGCGATTATTTTCTCATGCTGATCCGGGATGAGAAAACAATGGCAGCATGATGCGGGTGGATAATGTGCCCCCAAACAAGTCTATGGGTGCGAGTGAAACATCAGACTGCACTCTGATGTCATCCCAGTGCAGTCCGATTTGCGCCAACACAGGTCTTGGAGGAGATGGAGAAATTACTTTCTCCGTCTCCTCCACACCTGTGCTGCAATGCTCTCATGCGATAGGATTGGAGCAAAGAGTGCTGACACTCGAGGAGGCGAGGGTCATGTTATTCGCTAGTGTGACCCCGGTCACTGATGGCAGCCCGGAGTGGACACAATCGGATGTTTGCTAAACACATTGCTTTCAGGTCCAGATAATTTTGCAACAATTATCAGCCCAAGAAAAAAATATTTTGGTCTGGTTATTTAGCAAGAATATTGTAACAAATATTCGCCTGTGAAAAGTATTAGATATTAATTCATTTTCTTCCTCAAGAATCTTTCCATTCATTCATAGGTAGCAAAAATCTTGTAAGTGAGGAGTACCTGAGAAAAGGAAAAAGCTGTATAAAGGAATCCTCGGCAGATACCGATACACAGGGCTATGCCAAGGGAAGGGTCTGGGGTGTCTAATCCTAATGATGTTTTAATTTGCCTTTCTACAGGTTCTCCCTTTGCCCGTTCCAGCTTGAAAAGTGGAAAAAACGAGAGCTCTTCTTACCTGCGACGCAAGGAGAAGATGTTCCGTTTCTTTATCCGCCGCATGGTGAAAGCGCAGAGCTTCTATTGGTTTGTTCTGTGCGTGGTGGCATTGAACACGCTTTGCGTTGCCATCGTACACTACAACCAGCCTGCCTGGCTCACCAAAGCCCTATGTAAGTATGCAAGCTGTGTCCTACAATGCTTTTGGATCAGTTTTGAAAAATATGTGCATTAAAAGATAAAACTCACAAACCCAGGGCAGTCATGCCTCCTTCCGTCCATCTGAACAATATCATTTTAAAGAGAAAATATATATAAATTTTGCAATCTTGTAGCAAATGTATTTTGAACTAACACACTCGAAAATATCAGATCATCATTGAAGAGTTTTCAGATTTTTGCAATCATTTTTTTTTCTGCTGCTGCAACTGATCCGAAGTGAAAAGTGAAGCAACACTGTAAGCGGTCTACATTAAAAAACCTTCTGTAGTGTGAAGACGGCGGCCGGCAAGAACTTCTCTGTAGCCTCGTCTGCAGTCACGCGTTATTTCCTTTCACCTGCACTCACTGCTGTCTATCGATTAGTAAGAAGCTGCTAATGCAAAACTTTAGTCAGACTACACAGTGGATCGTTCAGCAGTCTGAAGCTATGCAGACTAAAAAACTTCTGGAGATTTTTAACCAAGACTATAACCAAAATTGCATGTTTTGTTTTTTTTTAAAGTTTCGGTGCATTGAAGCAGAATGAAATGATTTCAAAGTGCTCGGGCACTTTGCAGAGATCCTATCACATGCATCAAAAAATTAAATTAAATTAAATACATTGTAAAAATTCCTGAGCTGTCCTGATTCTGCCACTTATTTCTGTTTTGGGCTGTGTCGCTCCACTGCAGAGATATTCATATTTGCTTTTTCTGGAGCACGGTATGTGAAATCTCTGCTTGAAGTCCAACTAGATGATTCTTTACAGTCTTCTCTGGGGGAGTCTGCTTTCACCGATCCCTCCTCAGTTGTTGACAGTGTGATTGGCAGCTTCTAGAGAAGGCTCTGAGGAAATGCCCAGTGGAACTGCAAAGCAGAGATTTCACATACTGCGCTCAAGTAAATAAAACAAAAAAATATGTGAATATCTCTGCAATGGAATGACGTAGCTCAAAAAGGAAAAGAGTCACAGAATCAGAGGAGCTCAGGTAGTATTGCAAGGTAATTAACAAAAATTTTTTAAACAAGTGACAGGTCCCTTTGAAAAACTGATAACCTAATACAGACATAATCAGGGATGTCTAGTCTTTGAAAATCATGACTGCCTTCTCTTCAAAACAGCACCACTCCTGCACATAGATCTTGCATGGTAATGCAGCTCAAGCCTAGCAAAGTGAATAGGGAAAAGCAGCAAAGCCTCACACAACGTGAGAACAGGTGTAGTGCTGTTTTGAGCAGGAAAAAAAGGTTTTTCTAGTTAAAAATATATAAGAATATACTGTTTTATGTATATGTCTCTCTCTCTCTCTCTCTCTATATATATATATATATATATTAAACAATCATGCTGACCCTTCGTCCGTCATTGAGCAGGTGCTGTGCAGTGTAATCACGTAGCATTTCTTAAGACTCCTTATCACAGACCCCATCCGAACCCAAGGTTGCTATTTATATCACCAATGACGTGTAACCTACTTTTGTTGGTATATTTAAAAGTATTGTTTGTATCAGGAAAGACGTAACAGGTCATATGCTCAATGTAGCAACAGGACTGAGCAGATGTGGAAATGGTGCACCTGTAAATTATGAATATGACGGCTGCTGAGAGTGTCGGCCACTGACTGGAGCAATATGTGCAGACTGGAGGAGGCTCCAAGCCCATCGACTGCATTCTCAAATAATGTAATAGGTAGATGCCATCAACAACTCTCATATAAAGTGTAACTAGGAGATGTAGAGCTGAGCAAATCCATTCTCGGGACCCTGGGTCAGTGGCAAATGTCCTCCCACCTGATGGCACCCTCGGCTCCTCTTTTGATTGGCCAACCTGGTGCAATGTTATTGTGGCAGTCTGACGCACAACATCACACCAAACGGTTTATCAAACCTGAAGGTGGGAATGCCAAGATAGTTAGGAGGAGGTCTGCAGGGTTACCATGTTGTGGCCACAGCAGACTAATGTGGTTGCTAGACCAGGATAATGTGAATTTATTTGTTCATCTCTGATAGATGACGTCATGGATTCTCAGACAGTGTAATGTGTAGATGACATCACGGATTCTCAGATGGAGTGTAATGTGTAGATGACATCACGGATTCTCAGATGGAGTGTAATGTGTAGATGACATCACGGATTCTCAGATGGAGTGTAAAGTGTAGAGGACATCACGGATTCTCAGATAGAGTGTAAAGTGTAGATGACATCACAGATTCTCAGATGGAGTGTAATGTGTAGATGACATCATGGATTCTCAGATGGAGTGTAAAGTGTAGATGACATCATGGATTCTCAGATGGAGTGTAATGTGTAGATGACATCACGGATTCTCAGATGGAGTCTAATGTGTAGATGACATCATGGATTCTCAGATAGAGTGTAAAGTGTAGATGACATCATGGATTCTCAGATGGAGTGTAATGTGTAGATGACATCACGGATTCTCAGATGGAGTGTAAAGTGTAGATGACATCACGGATTCTCAGATGGAGTGTAATGTGTAGATGACATCATGGATTCTCAGATGGAGTGTAAAGTGTAGATGACATCATGGATTCTCAGATAGAGTGTAAAGTGTAGATGACATCACAGATTCTCAGATGGAGTGTAATGTGTAGATGACATCACAGATTCTCATATGGAGTGTAATGTGTAGATGACATCACAGATTCTCAGATGGAGTGTAATGTGTAGATGACATCACAGATTCTCAGATGGAGTGTAAAGTGTAGATGACATCATGGATTCTCAGATGAAGTATGATGTGATTGGTAGATGACATCACTGATTATCACATGGAGCATAGTGGGCAGAGTGTGATTGGTAGCTGACATCACTGATTCTCAGTTCCCATTATGGTTGCCTCCTATAATTCCAATAAGATGCATATTTTGAGTAAAAAAGATGTACATGCTCCTTCAGATTTTGCAGAGTTTGTTTTCCTGGGCCTCTTTCTGACGGAAATGTCAATGAAGATGTATGGTCTGGGGCCTCGGAATTACTTCCACTCATCCTTCAACTGCTTTGATTTTGGGGTAGGTAATTATGAATGTTTTTCAGTATAATACATTGTATCCAAGTCTCGACATTCATCCACTTGTACAAAATAGATTGTTGCATAGCAGTAGTAAACATAAAGGAGCAAATAGATCTGAGAGACGATAGATCGATTGTACCAATCCCCACATGCCCATTCTCGTTGTTGTTGTTTTGCAAAAGTTGAAGTTCCACAGGTTGGAGATTATTAGTAGAAAATAAAAACAGGTTGCAGTAGAGGATGGAGAGGATAGATCGGTCTCTCCTTACCTTACTTCCATCTAGTTTTGCCTGGGGAGTAGTAGAATTGTTTTTTCCCCGGCTAATCTATTGTAGACGGGGTAAGCAGGCAGGCAACAGTGATTAGGACTGGTTGGAAATGAGCGGGTTAACATTGCAATGAGTTTTATGAATCCAGACAGTAAGCACCTTAATATGTTGCAGGTGATAGTCGGAAGTATTTTTGAGGTGATCTGGGCGGCAGTAAAACCAGGAACATCATTCGGGATCAGCGTCCTCCGAGCTTTACGTCTTCTCCGTATCTTTAAGGTCACAAAGTAAGAAGACTCTATCTTTCCTAACCTTCACAGATTGACTTGGAATTTGTTTTCTTACACAATTTGACAAACTTTCATTTTCTTAACAACATTTTCTTAAAAATTATTTTAATATCAGTTGAACTTTTTTGTTTCCAGGTACTGGAACTCTCTCAGAAACTTGGTGGTTTCATTATTGAACTCCATGAAGTCCATTGTGAGCCTGTTGTTCTTGCTTTTCCTCTTCATTGTAGTCTTTGCTCTTCTGGGGATGCAACTTTTTGGGGGACAGTGAGTATCCACGGCTCATACTGGTAGGCGATAACTTTGTCCGTGTCACAAGGACGAGTACGTCCTTAATTTTTAACAAAAGGTCACAGTTTCCATTATTTTGAGTCAATAATTTTCTTTTCCTGTCTAAGAAAGCACTGGTATGTACTTTAATAAAAATGTTCTTTTTTTAAATATGATTTTTTCAGATTTTACTTTGAGGAAGAGACAAGAAATACAAACTTTGACACCTTTCCCACAGCCATACTAACTGTGTTTCAGGTGAGTTATGACTTACTTTTTGGTTGCTTGAGCTAGTCACTACAGCTTTCACTTCTGCCTATGCCAAAGTGACAGTCTCAAATCTTATTGTCCTTTTCTATGTTTCCTATGGTAGATCCTGACAGGAGAGGATTGGAACACAGTCATGTACTTTGGCATCGAGTCACAAGGAGGCGTCAGCAAAGGAATGTACTCCTGTGTCTATTTCATCATTCTTACATTGTTTGGTAACTGTATCCTTTCATGCTTCAAACAAGGTTCTTATAACTGTCCATTAAAGGGTTATCCTCATATTCATAAATGGGTATTATCTGATAGTTCTTGTAAATCCAAGTCATTTTACAATTTACTGCATATTAAAATTTCCAACTGTTCTGAGATATTAACACTTTTCTTTTGTTTACATTTCGTTGACTTGAAGGCCGACCACCACCGCTGCTAGAGAACAGAACATGCGCAGTGCTTACAAGCTCTTCTATGTTGCACTGTTTTGAAGCTGGCCAACATCGCTGGATCATGCTGTTGCCTCCTAATCCCAGCAAGCTTCAGCACAGGGCTTACAATCTAGACAGCGGTGGTGGTCGGTCCAAGGCAACGAGTTGTAAAAAAAAAAGAGAAAAAAAGGTGTTAATATCTCAAGAATGGCTGAAAATTTTAATAAACAGTAAATGGCAAAAGTGTTTGAATTATCAAGCATTGTCCAATAGTATTTATCTATGAAGATGGGAATAAAAATGTAATAAATTTATTCAGACCCCAGGGTAAATCTTTAAATAAATTCAGACACCAGATCATACCGCTAGGTTCCTTGAGAACCAGAGACCTCTAAATTAATTTTGTATCCCAGAGCAGACCCCTAAATCAATTTACTCCTTGGACCAGAGCCCTAAATTAATTCAGACCCCTACATTTATTCAGACCTCAGATAAAAATCTACAGGCATTCAGGTCACTGAATTGATTCAGATTACAAACCAAACCCCTAAATTAATTCAGACCTCAAATCACACCCGATTCCTCTTAGAACAGACCCAAATTAAAATATAACTTAGAAAGACCATAGACCAAACCTCAAAATGAATTCAGACCCCACATCAGGCAGCTAAATAATTTGTATCCCCACCCGTGGATTCAATTATGTTTACAGCAGTCACCAGAATGGGTGGGATTCTGTGTTCCCTTTTCCCCTTCATGGCCACAGGACTACAGCCTAATTCAGACCAGACCCCTAAATTAATTCAGATCTCCGATCAAATGCCTAAATGAATTCAGACCCCATATCAGGAACTTAAGTAGTTCTTATCCCCGCTTGTGACTTCTCTTTTCTATATGGAAATCACCAGGCCGGGTGATCCTGGACCACAGCCAGGGGGTGTTGAATGGAGCGTTTGTCGTCCATGTACTCTACAATCTATAGCACTGACAAAAATTACGCAACGTAGTATTGTATTCAAGTGAGAATTTCACTTTAAAGGTCCATCCCTATAGTCTTACGGGCAATAAACTGTGTCCAAACTGGAGCCCTCCTTGGTGTCCACTAGCATACGATAAGATCAGAGCACAGATTTATAGCCTGACGTCCTTAACTCCCATCTGTATAAGATACTCTTCTGAATGTATTCTTAGCTATTGCTGTTGACAATCTGGCTAACGCACAGGAATTGACCAAGGTATGTGATTATCACGCTGGGAACCTCCGCTATAAATAATTTCTCGCTCCACTTGTGCTGACTGTGGCCTGATATGACTGGAGCATATCCTAAATAGATTTCATGCAGCACAAGTCTTCTGCTAACCCTTACATTAGTGATAACATTGGACTGGGGACACACCTTATCATCTCCTGTACAGACGCAGCAGTTGTTACATTTTTATACCTGCTATTCTTCTAGATATCGAAAATAAACTATAAAATATTCCCAGCGATCAGCTGTGATCGGGGAGAGGATGCGGTTGGAAGGGTTTATTTTTCCTGTTGTGCCTCCACAAGGAGCAAGCTCCCCATTGAAGTCAGTGGTCCATGTGATGTACAGATGTGCCGGACCACCCCAGAGAGAGAGACGCTCTTTGTATCCTTACTCTACTTTGGCAAATAAATGAGGGGACCTGAAGGGGAGATCCTTCATATTAATTCAGAGCATTGGACAGTAGTATTTCTAAACCAGAAAACCCCTTTAAGTCCATAGTAGGTCCTGCAAGCGGACAAAGAGTAGCCATCCTAGCAAACAGATCTATTCTGAATACAGGAACTTAAAGAGTTGCTGTGGTGCTGGTAACGTCCACATCTGGTGGTTAGTGGCCATAATAACGTCATCATCAGGTGCCTGTCAGGATGCATGTAGCCGGCAGATATCATGCATCTGGTGAAGGTACCCAATACCTGCCGGTTCTGTGTGGGCAGCAGGCGACTTTCGACAGAACATCATCACCATTGCTCACCTCCTGATGCAGAAGTGACCAGCAATGGAGCAACCCTTCAAGACAGACCTTATTTTGTCTGTTGGGTACATTTTCTTCTTCAGTATTTGTAAGAACTGCAGAAGGGGGCAACCTGCAAAATATCTAGTATTAATAGCAGTCTGAAAATATGCCAGCATGCAAAACCGCTCTCCTCCAAGACGAAAAAAGTACTGATGAGGGGTAAAAAAACATAAAACGGCTGCCTTTTCTTCTTGGAAGACTCTGGTTATATAGGATAGCTACCTCCGATAGGTGGCGCTAGAGAGCAAGCTTTCTTCACTTTAGAAGAGAGCTCATTTGCATACTTTTTCCCAGAAGCTTTGCCCATATTTTAAGTCACCCAATGCCACTTAGAAGTCTCCACAAGGAATAATGGCATCTCATGACCTATAATAACAAGGTTTCATTGTACTGCTGATGCTCTTTGCTGTGTACCTGCCCTTTTTTTCTACTTGTAAACAACACGTGTGAATTTCTTACTGTGCTTGGATCACAAAATAAGTATTTCCTGTTATAGGATGAGGAGGAGATGGAAGAAGCAACCAATCAGAAACTGGCGCTGCAAAAAGCCAAGGAGGTGGCGGAAGTCAGTCCTATGTCAGCGGCAAATCTTTCAATTACAGCGTAAGGATCAATTCTGTAAATTGTGCCCCCTCTCGTTTATCAGTTGCCCAATTCCCAGTTCTGAAGGAATGCCAAGTCTAGGTCCTGTCCACATCTAGATAAATGACTTTGCCCCCTAAGGCCCCGATACACATTGGACTAATGTCGGCAGAACCTGCTGAAGTCGATGGGTTCAGCCGCCTGTGTAATGTGCATTGGGGTGCATGCCGGCCGATGGTCGAGGGAGATGTTAATCACGCATGTCCGATGTGACATTTGCAGCGTGTCAATTCTTTCAGCATTTTTGCAGCATTTTTTTTTCACCCATAGAAAGCAATGAGAAAGTGCACAAAAACAGGAAACAGGTTTTGATGCATTTTTTGATGACTAAAAATAACTTTTTTAAAGATGTACTGTAGACAAATCACTCATGTACTCTGCACCCCAAAAAGCAACAAAAATGCTATGAAAAAAAGCAGCAAAAACTTTTATATTGTCAAGAGAGCAGGTTTTGGCTGCAGGAAAAAAAACGCTGGAAAAATGCACACGCACTGTTTGTCTGTATGCTTCAGATTTCATATGGAGCCATAAAAAGGTTATTTCTCCCATCCACACAAATCCCCCCTGAATGTATGGTATTCTCCATTTCTACAGCACCGGACGGAGCCTGTATCGCTGCAACAGAGACCCACAGCTTTGTGCAAGGAATCTATACAGGCTTCAGGCATTTATTTGTACAATGCACAGTGAATGTATAGGATCCTAGTCAGACAGAGCATATATGCTGCAAAAATGGAACAGAATAATGAAATTGCCCATCTGCACTAGTACATTGGGTACAGTTGGTCCATGTGTGGTCAGTCATACACACGGGCAGCTCACGGACGGAAAACATGCACGCTTATTTGCGGGAGTTTTCTGCTATGGATTGGGGTCCCAATTGGGGACCTCTTTTTTTGAAGGTCATGTTTTCAAGGGTTCAAAGTGGACAAACAGACCCAGTTGAACACTAGACATTAGTTGTAGAGCGCACGTACATACCTATTCTTAATAGATGGCTCACACCACCATAAGAGGCAGGCAACAGGACAATCTGCCAGAGTTCCCTCCAGCACATAAAAAGATGAAAAAGCAGATGTGTAAGTCAGATGGACGAGTTTTCCTGAGCAGATGGACGTGGGTTTTGCTCACGATGGATGCAGTGAGATGGCTGCCTACATTCACAATCCAGCCTATATGACTGCTGGCGATGATGCTGCGCTGCTGATGTGAAATCAGCAAAAAATCTCCATGCTTAAAAGTGTCCCAAACTACTGGTGTCTGAAAAAGAGCCACTGAAAATAATTAAAAAAGAAGTGCAAGTAGTTCTGAGTCCTTTCAGTAAATCCATTCAGACATTTCCTTAGATATATCTGGTCCCTGGAAAGGAACACACCATACATTTGTGCTCAAAAGTTTACATACTTCGGTAGAATTTCTGCTTTCTTGACCTTTTATCAAAGAATATGAATGATAACACCAAAATTTTTTCTCCACTCATGGTTAGTGGTTGGGTGAAGCCATTTATTGTAAAAATACTGTGTTTTCGCTTTTTAAATCATAATGACAACCCAAAACATCCAAATGAACCTGATCAAAAGTTTACATACCCTGGTGATTTTGGCCTGATAACATGCACAGAAGTTGACACAAATGGGTTTGAATGGCTACTAAAGTTAACATCTAGTGATGAGCGAATATACTCGTTGCTCGAGATTTCTTGAGCACGCTCGGGGTCCTCTAAGTATTTTTTAGTATTCGGAGATTTAGTTTTTCTTGCCGCAGCTGAATGATTTACATCTGTTAGCCAGCATAAGTACATGTGGGGGTTGCCTGGTTTGAGACAAGCCTCAAAACTACTGGAATAAGGAAATTTGGAGTGATGAGACCAAAATTGAACTTTTTGGCCACAACCATAAATGTTACATTTGGAGAGAGGTCAACAAGGCCTATGATGAAAGGAACACCATTCCTACTGTAAAGAATGGAGGTGGATCACTGATTTTGGGGCACAGGAAACTTGGTCAAAGTTGAAGAAAAGATGAATGCAGCATGTTATCATCAAATAGTGGAGGCAAATTTGCACTACTCAGTCCACAAGCTGCGCATGGGACGTACTTGGATGTTCCAATATGACAACGATGCAAAATGCAAGACCAAGTCGACCTGGCTACAGCAGAACAAAGTGAAGGTTCTGGAGTGGCCATCTCAGTCTCCTGACCTCAACATCATTGAGCCACTCTGAGATTTCAAGCGCACAGGTCATGCTAGACAGCCCAGGAATTTACAGGAACTGGGTTTTTTTTGCCAAGAAGAGTGGACAGGTTTACCATCTGAGAAAATAAAGAACCTCATCCACAACTACCACAAAAGACTTCAAGCTGTCATTTATGTTACTTGTCATTGATTCACACTTTCCCCCATCCCGGTAATCCGCTGCCTCGTAGTAACCCTTGACTCTGCCCTGTCCCTTAAACTGCACATCCAAGCTGTCACCACCTCCTGTCACCTCCATCTCAAAAATATTTCCAGAATCCATCCTTTCCTCAACCTTCAGTCTACCAAAATGGCCTCCTTTGTGGCCTACCCTCTAACACTCTCGCATCCCTCCAATCCGTCCTTTACTCTGCTGCCCGACTAATTAATCTCTCTCCTCACTACACTCCTGCTACCCCTCTTTGCAAATACCTTCACTGACACCCATTTTCCCAGCGTATCCAGTTTAAACTACTAACACTGACCTACAAAGCCATCACGTTTCTCCTCCGTATATTTCAAAACTAATCTCTCAATATCTTCCCTCACGTAATCTCCGGTCCTCCCAAGACCTCCTTCTCTCCTCCACGCTTATTCGCTCCTCACCCAATCGCTTCCAAGACTTCTCCCGAATATCCCCCCTCATCTGGAATTCTCTGCCCCAACACGTCTGGTTATCCACCACATTTGGATCCTTCAAACGGAACCTGAAAACCCATCTCTTCAAAGAAGCTTACAACATGTAATGACCACATGACCACCTCAACAACATCGGAGCTACTGCAACCCTTGACCTACTGTCTCTTTCCCCACAATCCTGTAGAATGTAAGCCCGCAAGGGCAGGGTCATCTCCCCTCTGTATCAGTCTGTCAGTTAGTTTTGTTTACTGTAAGTGATATTTGTATTTTGATGTAACCCCTTCTCATGTACAGCACCAAGGAATTAATGGTGTTATGTTTGTGTGTGTGTAGCCCATTCACTATCCCCATCTATTCCCCAACTCCTGAAGATGGCTGGACCATGATTGTAAATACATCATTGTAAATACACACCTGTACTTTGTATCTCCCCCACCTCATTGTAGATTGTAAGCTCTCACGAGCAGGGTCGTCTTATTTTGCTTTAATTATTGTATTGTTAACGTTGTTACTTATGACTTTTGTGTTTGAAACTGTTAAACTGTAAAGCGCTGCGGAATATGTTGGCGCTATATAAATAAAGATTATTATTATTATTATTATAATGGTGCTATATAAATAAATAATAATAATGTTAGAGGGGGCAATACACGGTATTAAGAAATGGGGTATGTGAACTTTGATCAGGGTCATTTGGATGTTTTGGGTTGTCATTATGATTTAAAAAGAGAAAACACAGTAGTTTGACAATAAATGGCTTCATCCAACCACTAACCACGAGTGGAGAAAAAGTTTTGGTGTTATCATTCATATTCCCTGAAAAAAGGCCAAGAAAGCAAAAATTCTGCGGAGGTATGTAAACTTTTGAGCAAAACTGTATACACACACACACAAACGCGTATATCATTTGACCTCACTAGACTGATGTTCAGCAGATACATTATCATCACAGACAGGATTACAATGACTGATAACACCTCTATATACAGTAGATAATACAGGATCTATCATTCTCAATAGGTGATGTCACAGCTCACCTCCTCCTGTACAATGACTGATAAAACCTCTATAAACAATAGATAACATAGAATCCACCATTCAGTGAAGTACATAGGAAAAATGTGCAAGAACATGAAAAGCCTCACTGTGCCTTGTGGCTGCATCAGTAGTAAGTACCTCTATCCATGCTGCCGACCAAGTACAGATCCTTTTCCATGTTTTTGCTCATTGCACACTGCTGAACAAAACTTCCATTTATTTATCTGGCAAAGTTATGCCAGAGACACATAAGAATCACTCTGCATTTTCTAATCATGGATATTCCTGTTTGTAACGGATTAAATAATTGGAAGTTTAATTCAAGTACCGATCCTTTTCCATGTTTTTTGCTCAATCCACCATTCACAATAGGTGATGTCACAGCTCACCTCCTCTCCCTCCCTGCACAATGACCTTTGACCAGATTGGAGCATGCTCAAAGCTTGTACACTAACAGAATCTGATTATCTATTGCTGATAAAGTCCATCTCTCCCGCAGGAAGTAGGAGTCTAGATTTTGACTTAGACAGTGTGAAAATTGCAAGTTTTTTTTTTCATTTTATCGTGGAGTAAAAAAAAAATGAAAGAAAAAACAAAGCAATAGATTTAACATAAAAGGCTGATTTCAACAATAGGTAATTCTCTGATAAAACATTTAAAGGGTTGGCTCACCAGAACAACTTCTGCAAAATAAGTGATAAACTGCCGATTCCTGAGTAGTGTGTAACTGTTGGGACCCCCATTGAACCAGACAACATGTCTCTAGAGTCCCCCATTTAGTTAGCACCACAGTAATGCTTGCATAGCCCCACTCCGTTTATTGTCATCTCCCCCAGCCAGAGTACAGCAAGCGACTGTTCCCAGCAGTGCCATAGACAATGAATGGCGCAGAGGTGGAGGATGCGCACTGCTGCTCCATTGGGGCTATGCAGTGGCCTGTTCCTGGGATCCAGGACCCCACTCTCCAAATCGCTGGAGGTCCCACCGTTGAAACACCCAACAATCTGTAGGTTACACCCTTTCATACAGATATGGATCTACAACTGTTTGTAAAGACAGAGATGAGCAGTGCCTGAGCATGGCCGCTGATTTTGGCATAATCCTAAGGTTCAAACATCAGAATGTGAAGATCATTATTTGCAGACATGTCCGGATCACAGCGTTCAAACCCACAGATCTCGAATGATGTAATTTTATGGAAGGTAACGCAGGTCATTCTATAAACATAAGACTTTTTGGTTTATTTGTCCGTCCCATGAGTCAGACTGACAGCGAAGTTCTGAGTTCACAGACACCATGTACGTGTGGACATCAGAGTGGTGAAGAGCTCCCTGATTCACTGTCACAGGATCTAACAAGCTATCAGGTGACAACGTACTGCCCGGCGATGATGGCATACCCCGCTCTGGAGGTGCGGGCAGTCCTCACCGACTCACTGCTGTATGATCTTACCAATCAATATATCTACCTCAATTACCAACACCGTGCCAAGTTAACCATCGCAATGCCAAGGGCTGGCCTGAGATCAGCTGACACTGATTGCTCCTTCCCATCAAGTCAAAACACAGCTATAGATAGAAGCTGCAACATAGAAGCTGAAACTCTGTCTGAGTTGCCTTTATTTTTTTTTTCTTTGATATTTTAATTATTTTTGTCTTTTTTTCCTACTGTGGTCATTGTGTTGTTAATCATACCTCCCAACCTGTATGATGGATAAATGTAGAATATAGATTAACATGGTAAAGATCTGCAAAGAATGAGATAGATAGATAGATAGATAGATAGATAGATAGATAGATAGATAGATAGATAGATAGATAGATAGATAGATAGATAGATAGAGTGAATCATGGCTGAAAGTGTTGTCACCCTTGAAATTGTTCCAGAAAATGAAGTATTTCTCCCAGAAAATTAATGGGATTTTCACGTATTTTGTTATACACATGTTTATTTCCTTTATGTGTGTAGGAACAACGCAAAAAAACGGAAAAATAGACATAGTTTCTCACAAAATCTCCAAAATGACCAGACAACATTTTTGGCACCTTTGCAAAAATTTGCGTAAATCAGTTTGTTTCAAGCATTTGATGCTCTTTCAAACTCACCTGTGGCAAGTAACGGGTGAGTACAATATAAAAATCACACCTGAAACCAGGTAAAAATGGGAGAAGTTAACTCTTTGCATTGTGTGTTTGTGCGTGCCACACTAAGCATGGAGAACAGAAAGAGTAGAAGAAAACTGTCTAAGGATTTGAGAATGTTGCAACATAGGATAGTCTGGATGGTGTATAAGCAGCCTCAATCAAGTGCTAAAGAAATTCAAGCTGTCCTGCAAACTCAGGGTGCATCAGTGTCAGTGCAAACTATTCGTCGACATTTGAATGAAATTAAATGCTATGGCAGGAGACCCAGGAGGACCCCACTGCTGACACAGAGATATAAAAAAGCTAGACTTCAGTTTGCCAAAGTGTACGTGAGTGAGCCCAAATCCTTCTGGGAAAGCATCTTGTGGACAGATGAGAGCAAAATAGACATTTCTATTAAAGCACATCTTTCTACTGTTTACCCAAAACACAATGAGGCCTACAAAGAAAAGAACCCAGTACCTACAGTCAAATATGATGGAGGTTCAAAGATGTTTCAGTGTTGTTTTGCTGCCTTGGTGACTTGACTGTGTGCAAGGATCATGAAATCTGAAAATTACCAAAGGATTTTGGGTCGCAATGTAGTGCTCATTGTCAGATAGCTGGGTTTGCGTCCTAGGTCATGGGTCTTCCAGCAGGACAATGACCCCAAACATACTTCAAGAAGCAGCCACAAATGGATGGAAACAAAGCGCTGGAGAGTTCTTAAGTGGCCAGCAATGAGCCCATTGAATACCTGTGGAGAAATCTTAAAATTGCTGTTGGGAGAAGGCGCCTTCAAATATGAGAGACCAGGAGCAGTTTGCAATAGAAGAGTGATACAAAATTCTATTTGAAAGGTATAAGAAGCTTGTTGATGATGTTTATAGGAATTGATTGATTATAGTTATTTATTCCAAAGGGTGTACAACCAAATATTACATCGAGGGTTTTGTGTGAAATTATGTCCAATTTGCCATTTTTCTCAGATTTTTTTGTGTTGTTCCAATAAACACAAAGGAAATAAACATGTGTATAACAAAAAACGTATAGCTGCAATAATTTTCTGGGAGAAATATTTCATTTTCTGGAACAATTTCAAGGGTACCAACACGATAGATAGATGGATAGATAGATAGATAGATAGATAGATAGATAGATAGATAGATAGATAGATAGATAGATATGAAACGGATACAAAGATATGATTAATAGATATGATTGTTAGATATAATAGATAGGATTGATAGATATGAAGTATATACATAGATGTGATATAGATAGATAGGAGCTAGATTTATAGATGATAGATATGAGATAGCTCTATGATAGATAATTCGGACACAGATATGGCACAGACACTACTGAATCATGCAGTACAGTCATTATTTCTAGTAGGATTCAGCACCAGGACAATCTTTCTTCGTCCTCACGTTCTGCCTCCTTCCACATGGTTCTTCTCTGTTTCTCTCTGGCCATTTCCTCCTCCGGAGTTGACCCCATTCACCATGTTTCCTCCACACTTTCCCTAATCCGTCTTCTTCTTCTTACACCACCTGTCCATCCGTTCACCTTCTGTTTTCTCCCTCCTGAATTCTGTTTACTTAATGATTTTATTTGATTATTTTTTGTAGTTTTTTCTCGTCATGAAGCAGGAGAGAACCAACGTTTTACTCCTTCCTATTTCCAACATCCCTATATGATTTGACTGCTCCCGCCTGGTGTAAAACGTTGGTACCTTCCCGCCGTCCACATGTCTGCTATGGTTTGATATATTTTGTTTCTCACTTTTTTTTCTTGCATGTGCAGTTTTGTAAAGCAAACTCAAGGTGCAATATCTCGCAGCCCGTCTGTCTCCAACGTTAATTCACCGTGAGTTGCCCTATGTTATGATATTCACTGTGTGGACTTCTGATATATCGATATATATAACAACCATATATATATATATAGTGAGCATATGTAGATATATATATATAATTCTCCCCCTTCTTTAAACATTCATCCTCCTTATGGGCACCAGGGGTTGTACGCCGGGCTGAGAATCAAGATGGTGCTTCATTGCTTCTCTATAAAGTTTCTGCATTGCTGACACCTCTGCCTCTTCGATTTCACTTCCGTCCATTTCTCCTTTTTTTTGTTCCTTTTCTCTCATCTTTATCACCACCTCGTTAATTTTTCTTCTACAGATGACGCTTTCCCTCCAGTATCTCCCTTTTCGCCCAATAACATAGCAGATTAATTGCTGTTTTCTTTCTTCTTTTATATGAATGTGATTATTTCCATTTTTTGAGATGTTTCCATTAGACAGGTTTTTGTATGTCTTTATGGCTGGTGTTATGTTTGTCTGTAGGGCTACACGATCAAAGGGTTTATCTGGTACTTCAAAACTCATGATATCTTCTACAAATACACCATGAGTATTAGATCAGTGGAAGTCCGACTTTTGGTACCCTAGTTGATTTTTTTGAAGGATCTACTTATCCTTTTCACTTTTTACCAGCTGAGCTCCTTAATTTCCGTAGCCCCATGCCTACTATCACAGCTCAGTCCTATTCAATTAAATGGGTCTGAGTTATAATATGAGGCACAGCCACTACTGAACCAAAGGCGCAGTCCTTGGCAAACAGCAAGGAAGACGCATAGCCCACCTAAGCAGCTGATCTGCAGAAGTGCCCAGGGTCAGACCCCACTACTCTATCCTAAGGATAAGTCATCAGTTTTGAAATACGGGGTAACCCCTTTAAGTAATGATACATAATGTATAATGAAATGTTCTGCACTTTTGCTCTATAATTTCTGTTTCAGTTCATCTACATTTTCAAGATGGTCATCTTTGTTGTTGTTTGGGACCTCTTTTATAAAAACTTCTGCAGCTCCAGCTCTGGAGGACTTAGCTTGACCGGGTATAATATGGTCACCAATTCATTTAGATGGTCGCGTTGTAATATGACATTTGTCCTGTAGTGGCCACTGTTGTACAGACTGCCTGCAGCTTTCTCCAGTGATCACAACTGATGCCAAAAGGTCCTTATTTAGAGAAGGGGATTGTCCCCATGGGTTAACCCCTTACATTCTTTTGGCTCTTTTGTCTATCTATACCCAAGCCTTTTTTTCGTGAATATAACAGCCATTTACTGGCATAGATACCCTTTAATATATGTTATGATGAAGGGAGTATTACAACAGTCTATTCTATTGTAAAGGAAGGTTCCTGAATAGGGTTGAGCGACCTTGACTTTTTTAGGGTCGAGCCGGGTTTCGCGAAACCCGACTATCTCAAAAGTCGAGTCGAGTGAAATCGGCCGATTATGGCGAAAAGTCGAGGATCGACCGAATCACTCTCTCACTCTCTCTCTCTCTCTCTCATTTTATACTCTGACAGATCAGACTTAATAATAATACTAGTTTTTTATTTCCATAGCACCAACATATTTCACAGCACTTTACAGTTTAGTTATACCGAATATGTTTATTTTTGTTAATATCTTTACTTTTAATAGGGGAAAAAGGGAGATTCAAATTCTGTTTTTATTCTTAATATATATATATATACGGTATATATATATATATATATATATATATATATATATATATTTTGCCTTTATGCTTCTCTTTACTCTTCCTAGGGGACTTGAGCCGGCGATCATCTGATTTTTTGTTCTACATACTGAAATACAAGTGTGTATGTGTATATGAATATATATATATATATATATATATATATATATATAACTAGATGGTGGCCCGATTCTAACGCATCGGGTATTCTAGAATATGCATGTCCACGTAGTATATTGCACAACCCACATAGTATATTGCCCAGCCACGTAGTATATTGCCCAGTTACGTAGTATATTGCCCAGTTACGTAGTATATTGCCCAGCCACGTAGTATATTGCCCAGTTACATAGTATATTGCCCATGGACGTAGTATACAGCACAAAGCCACATATGTCACAGGTTAAAAAATAAACATATACTCATCTTCTGATCCAAGGGCCCCTTATAGTTCTGTCACCTGTGCGCGGTGCATGCGGCAGCTTCCGGTCCCAGGGTGTGATGACGTCGCGGTCACATGGCCGTGACATCATGGCAGGTCCTTCTCGTGCAGGCGCGCAGGACCTGTGATGACGTCGCGGTCACATGACCGTGACGTCATGGCAGATCCTTCTCGCGCAGGACCTGTGATGACATCGCGGTCACATGACCGTGAAGTCATGGCAGGTCCTTGTCGCATACCATCCTTAGCACCGGAACCTGCCGCTTGCATGGAGCGGTCATCGGAGCGTCGCGAAAGGTGAGTATATAATGATTTTTTTTATTATTATTATTTTTAACATTAGATCTTTTTACTATTGACGCTGCATAGGCAGCATCAATAGTAAAAACTTGGTCACACAGGGTTAATAGCGGCAGTAATGGAGTGAGTTACCCGCGGCATAACGCGGTCCGTTACCGCTGGCATTAACCCTGTGTGAGCGGTGCCTGGAGGGGAGTATGCGGGCATCGGGAACTGACTGCGGGGAGTATGGAGTGGGTGCCGGGCACTGACGGCAGGGGAGAATGGAGCGGGTGCTGGGCACTGACTGCAGGGGAGTAGGGAGGGACTAATCGGACTGTGGCCGTCGCTGATTGGTCGCGGCAGCCATGACAGGCAGCTGGCGAGACCAATCAGTGACTTGGATTCCATGACAGACAGAGGCCGCGGCCAATGAATATCCGTGACAGACAGAAGGACAGACAGACGGAAGTGACCCTTAGACAAGGGTATATATATTAGCAAAATGCAAAGAGAATGAGCAAAGGAGGAATATAAATCCCATCAATATTTGTTGTGACCACCTTTTACCTTCATCGGTTCTTCTAGGTTCAGTTGTACTTACACACAGTTTTTTAAAAAATCTTGGCGAACCAGCCCCAGACCTTCTGTGTCTTCATGTGACCCTTAGAAAGACTGGATGATGTGACATCAGAGCACTGTGGGGGCTGGATCATCACTTCCAGAACTTCTTGCTGTTAATGAATGACATTGGCTGGATGTTTGGGGTGGTTGTTCTGCTGCAGAACAAATTTTGAGCCAATCAGACGCCTCCCTGATGGTATTGTAGGATGGATCTGGGCACAGTTCTTCATGATGTTTGGAACGATCTCCTGGCCGAGTTCCTTCAAAACTATGTGCAAGTGACAAGTTTACCTAGAAGAATTGATGCTGTTTTGATGGCAAAGGCCGGACTCCAAATATTTATATGATTTAGGTTTTCGTTTTGTATTTGCATTTTGTTATTTGATAAAAAGCAAACTATTAACACATCTATTTAAAAAAAAAATTCTCACTTTGCAGAATTTCTTCCATTTTTGTCCAAAACTTCAACACAGTACTGTGTATATGTACGCAACCTAGATAAAAATGAGATATGTAGGGCAAATGGGAAGCTTCAGATTTATTAAAAATGATTATATGTAATTAATATTAATGTCTGTAATTCCTGTCTCCTCTTCAGACAGGAATGAAATGATAGAGTTTAAAAAATGTAGGCTTGAGGCCCCTAGCAACCGATGGCAAATGTGGCTTTTAATTACATAATTTACTGAAATTTCTAACATCCAATTTAGTTTCTGCAGAACTTTATTATTATTATTATTATTATTATTATGTATTTCTATAGCACCATTGATTCCAAGGGGTTATTTATATGTCAGATGTGCTATTTACATGAGCAGATCGCCAGTCTGTAGTAACTCGCGTGGTCTCACATAGTCTCTAGCCCTTTTCCACTTCGGGCAATTTTAGCTTTTAAACTTATGTTTTTCCTTCCCCCTTTTTTTTTAATCAAGTAATAACGTCTTCTTTTTTGGGGTACATACAATATTTGGATCGCCTTGTATTGCATTTTTGGTGGGGAGGTGCCTTGACATAAAAAGCAGCTGTTGTGGCTTTGTTCATTTTTTTTTTTCTTTTTGGCTTTTAACGTATGGGTTGAATAATGTTATAATTTATATAGGACTTTGATGAACATGGCGATGCCTAATATTTCTTTTTTTATTTTATTTCTTTATATCTATTTTTAATAGGTGAAAATGGGAGGGGAATATACATGTTTGTCATTTTTGTATTTATTTTTTCCATTCTTTTTTTTTTGCCCCCCCCCTATGGAACTTGAATCGGCGATCATCTGTTCACTTGTTCTATATGTTGCAATAAATGAGGGGGTTTAACAGCAGTGATCAAAACATAACTCACCTGCCAAGTGTGGTGCGGATGCAGCTTCTAAGCCTGCTCCATACACTCAAACAAGTGTGATTTACGTCACATGTCTGAAAACGGATGAAGGACGTCTCCATTTTTATTAGAAGACAGACAATACAAAATTCCCAATACTGGGATCCTCAAAGATCAGCTGTGATCAGTGGGGAATCCTGGCGGCAAGTGTATAACTTCCCTGCAGGTGTTATGGAGCATTGCACTGGTCCCATTGACATCCATGCACTGTCCATGTAGTGCAGGACAGGAGAGGTCCTCCAGATTGAGGGACACTCTGTGTACACCGGTTTTGTTGTGAGCAACAGTACATTCTGGTTCTAAATGACTACCTCATTTGAAATTTGGGGTTTTCTGCACAAAATATCCACAAAGATTAACCTTGTGCTGCCAGAGACAAACTTTTTACCATTCCATTATATCACGTCAAACCCTTTAGTGTCACGATTCTGTAGTAATCCCCTATGAATATTAAGTGATGCCAGTCCACATCTCATCATATGCCCTTTCTGGGGCAATGTCTTTTTTTTTTCTCTAGCTTTCCTTTAAATGATGAAACCCGTCTCGGTTGATAGAAAGGTCTCTGCATATAAATATGTTTTTTTTGCGGGGAGTCAACAGCTGCTTTTATCTTTGTCGTGGGTTCACGATGCATAGCCGGAGAGATCTCGCTGTGTCTATCAATGCCGGTCCATGTGTGTCTGTCTCCTTCAACTTGTCTTGCTCCTCTGGCTTGCTTGTCAGTCTCATTGTGCGCTGTCTGTCAGGGCTCTGCTGTCTAATGGCGCCCGGGGTCTGTGCCGCTGTCAGTCCTGCTTTATGTGCTCACATTCCCAATGTTCTTTTATCACCTTAGGGGCGGATAACTTGACATAAATACTTTTCCTCCCTTACGTCAAAAGAACCGGGGCAAAGGCCCCTATGGAAGCTGCCGGTGACCCTGGCACAGGAGTGTGGGGCACGTCGCTCCCGTTTGCCCTGATAGGCATAGAAGAACTATTGTTTTCCCGGATAGACAAAAGTGAAAATGATAAAAATCTAAAAATATGTTCAATTTATATTTCATATATTTTACAGAATAAATGCACAGTTCCTGCATATACACCATTGTAAATGTACATTAAGCATTCGCCCCCTTTTCTGCCATTTATTTATCAGCCACAATCTTTTGGTTTCATTAGACATTTATTGTTATTTTTTACAGTTTTTTTTTTAATTTGTCATTGTTCACACCTGCAATGGAGGGTCCAACCTGGACTTTGTCAATATGACGGACACCACGGTGGATCCTGTTGGAACCCATTATTAGTCAATAATAACGCAGGTTTATCGCGTACCAGATCTAGTTCCGTTGATAATGGAAAGTGCAATGCAAATGTAACCTATGAACACAGACACAGGTTGTCTCTCTGAACCATCTAACTTTGGTCTTCCTAAAAGAAGGTAGCCCCACCATCTTCAACAGCAGCCGAGTGGTGGTCATAGTTGGCAGCACGCTCCTCACCATCTTTGGCAGCAGCCTGTCCTAAGCGGCAGTGGTGGTAAACACCGAGGGTAGTTTTTGACTGTATGTGCAATGGATAGCCTTGTA
Source organism: Ranitomeya imitator (assembly GCF_032444005.1). Classification (NCBI taxonomy): domain Eukaryota; kingdom Metazoa; phylum Chordata; class Amphibia; order Anura; family Dendrobatidae; genus Ranitomeya; species Ranitomeya imitator. Next base: position 171,323,377 of record NC_091283.1, read on the forward strand.
TTTTTTTAGTGGTACAGTTTTTTTCTATGTAGTCTTAACAGCAGCATGATGTAAGGACAGAGACCCTTATTCTAGCAATGTATTGCTTCGTTTACTGGGTTCAGCAGTTGTGATAGAATCCCTGTTTTCTCTGGTGCAGATCTAGCAGAGCTCAGAATGCTGAGCTGTGTCTAACTCCGCCCACACCACTGATTGGCAGCTTTCTATGTACATTAACAAGAAACTGCTAATCAGTGGTGGGGGCAGGGTTGGACCAGGAGGCACGAGACAGCTAGTCCTCTAGAGATCATCTTCTGCTCATAAAACACTGATTTTATTGAACAGCAACACATAGCCTAGTAAGTGACACATCACTGGAATCAGGCTCTCATCCCTTCGTTCATGCTGCTCTTTTATTACATAGTGAAAACCTGCTGACAGATTCCCTTTAAGTTGACATTACAAAAGCTTTTGGCAGGAGAAACATTGGCACCCAACAATCAGTTCCCATATTTGCATGCATTATGCAAAATATCAGTAGATAAGTGGCTTCTATGTCCCCTATTAGCCTTATTCGTGGCTTCCTGTCATGCATCAAGCTTTTATTTTTACCAAGAAGTCACATCATTGGGAATTGCTAGCAATAACAATGAAGAACATACGGTAGAGTGGCCCCACAATGGTTCTCTGAGGTTCCGGCTTACACTTCCTTCACAGACAATGGTGCGTGTTTGCCCTCCTCTCCTTTTCTGAATAGGGCAGAATTACTTTTTGGCCTTTTTTCCTCTTCTTTGATAGCATTGGTAGCAATCTAGGTGCCCATACCAAATGCTTGGACGTCTTCTAGCAGGTACAATCCAACCCATCTCATCCTCGTGTCCCCTGCCGGTTAGTGTTAGTGGGCTGTCAGCTCATCCCTTCAAAATCACTGGGATCTGCCAATTAAAATTGAATGTCTGCTGCAACTTGAAGGCAATCATCTATGGAAACGGATGTCAGCTCATTTACTTTGCCCTCTGTGTGCGTTTCCTACCACCGCCAGGGGCATGAGACGATAATTAAACACCGGTTTAAATAAATGCTTGTCAGGAGTTACAAAGCTGACATTTTGTCAGCCAGAGAACCCTGAAGTGCGATACAAGGTAGCACACGCGTCAGAAGCCGAAGTGTCTTAAACCTGTCATTGTAGTATGCGCTGAACAGATTGTACTGCGAGTGCAGATTTGTGCTTCCAAGGTTGTTGGCAAGAATGGCAAAACACCTCAGAAAGCGGTCCTGTGATGGGGAGAATGGTAGCTGGCAGGACGAAGGCCTGGCACGCTGAGGTGGTATGCGCTCCATAGCTCGAGGGGTGCCAAATTGCCCGTCTCGCTATAAAGTAAATAGGAAAAACATTAGATAATGGGATCAATTCTGCAACATCCTATCTGGATAGTGGATATAGAAATTTTCACCTTCAGGCGACTTTACATTTTTGGATTGAAGTTATTCTCCTGCAGTTCTGACTGTTAACGGTTTTATGCCTCCTGGTTCCTCCTGTGCGAGGCAGTATCGCCATGTAATTATACCCCATGACTGTTCAATGTTGATTTTCTGCCTTTGGATCTGTCATTCATCTGTATATTGTTATCTGACTTGTGATCACCGCAAAAAACCCAATCCATTTGTCTATGTGCAGTAGATGGGCATGATTATTACCAGGGTCAGCCATTCTGATGGCAATCAGGGCCCTCATTAAACTAGTTTTGTCATATACTGTATCAACTAAAGCTATGACCTTATTCAGCACCAGCGCTGCATTCCATAGCTGCTTATATAACCCCCTGACTCCCCCCTGTATACCACCCAAAAACCTTTTGAAGTTTGTCCACACTGTATGCTAATTTTCCCGCTCGGGTCCAATTAGCTGTGATGTGTGGCCGGCGCATGCGCACGTATGCTTTCGGCTCTGCCTGCAGTAGGGCAAAGCTTTCTGCGCAGGCGCGATGCATGATTTCTCTGCACAGGCACAAGATTTCGCCCGGCAATGTGGGGGAAGTAGGAGGCTTCATCCACATGAATCAAAGAAGGAGGATGATTAGTAGTAAGCAAATGATACCAGCAAAGAATGTTAATGTGAACCATTTGGTATTTGGTTTGTAATGACGTATGTGTTTTTTTATTTGTGTGTTTGTTTTATTTAGTAATCAAAATGTAAATATATCTTGATATTTTTCATAATAAAAAATGATCAGATTTTTTTAAAAAGGAGAATGGTTAGCAGCAGCTGGGAGAAGGGATGGAGGGGCCAGAAGCCACATCTATCGGACCAGACTGGGTAGATTACCATACAGCGCTGGAGAACTTCAAAAGGTTTTTGGGGGGTATGCAGGGGGAGTCAGGGGGTTATAAAAACATTTACGACATGCAGCACTGGAGCAGAATAAGGTTATAGTTTTAGTTAATATTTGACAAAACTGGTGACAGGTTCCATTTTAAAGGGAATTTTCAGCAGTTTTTGTAGTTTGAGAGCAGCATGACATAGAGGGAAAGACCCTGATTCCAGCGATGTGTCACTTAAGAAAAAAGAAAATAGTCAGTTCACCGATCTTCAGAAGGTGCACAGAAACCCCCGTCCTGATGAGACGAACCATGTAGAAAATGAAGGAAAATGTTCCAGCTCTTCTTGATAAAATGCTTGGCTTTATTTCATGCGTTTAAATGTCTTATTGACACCTCTCCATTACTAAGGCGGCTTGATGTCAACTTACAATACAAAGGTAACATTAACCCCACTTGCCACCGCTACAGGGCAAGTGGGAAGAGCGAGGCTAAGTGCCAGAATTGGTGCATCTTATAGATGTGCCTTTTCTGGGGTGGTTGAGTATAGATGTTTTTAGCCAGGGGGGAGCCAATATCCATGGTCCCTTCCTAGGCTATTAATATCAGCCCGCAGCTGTCTACATAGCGTTTGCTGGTTTATTAGTTATAGGGGAACCCCACATCATTTTTTTGGGGTCCCCCATTTTAATAGCCAGTAAAGGCTAAGTATACAGTTGTGAGCTTATATTAATAGCCTGGGAAGCTCCATGGGTATTAGCCCCTTCCCAGGCTATAAATATCTGTCCCCAGTCGCTGGCTTTCCCTCTGCTGGTTTTGAAAATTGCGCGGGAGTCCACGCCATTTTTCCCCCGAAAAGATCTTTTATTAAATACATACATGTCCCCTAATTTGCACACACACTGTACTAATTGTATTGATCACACACATCTATATATATAACTATTCTGCATGGATTTACTGTATGTAAACCATGTCTCCTATCTTGTCGGCTCATGCATTGATTTTTACAGAAGCTGACAAATGAAATAACAGCTAATCTTCTATCTTTATCTCTATGAAATATAAAGATATACAGTATATATATTTATATATATATATATGTGTGTGTGTGTCACTGACATATATATATATATATATATATATATATACACTGCTCAAAAAAATAAAGGGAACACTTAAACAACAGAATATAACTCCAAGTAAATGAAACTTCTGTGAAATTAAACTGTCCACTTAGGAAGCAACACTGTTTGACAATCAGTTTCACATGCTGTTGTGCAAATGGAATAGACAACAGATGGAAATTATTGCCAATTATCAAGACACACTCAATAAAGGAGTGGTTCTGCAGGTGGGGACCACAGACCACATCTCAGTACCAATGCTTTCTGGCTGATGTTTTGGACACTTTTGAATGTTGGTTGTGCTTTCACACTCGTTGTAGCATGAGACTGACTCTACAACCCACACAAGTGGCTCAGGTAGTGCAGCTCATCCAGGATGGTACAACAATGCGAGCTGTGGCAAGGTTTGCTGTGTCTGTCAGTGTAGTGTCCAGAGGCTGGAGGTGCTACCAGGAGACAAGCCAGTACACCAGGAGATGTGGAGGGGACAGTAGGAGGACAACAACCCAGCAGCAAGACAGCTACCTCAGCCTTTTTGCAAGGAGGAATAGAATAGGAAGAGCACTGCCAGAGCCCTGCAAAATGACCTCCAGCAGGCCAAAAATGTGCATGTGTCTGCACAAATGGTTAGAAACTGACTCCATGAGGATGGTGTGAGTGCCCGACGTCCACAGATGGGGTTGTGCTCACAGCCCAACACCATGCAGGACGCTTGGCATTTGCCACAGAACACCAGGATTGGCAAATTTGCCACTGGCGCCTATGCTCTTCACAGATGAAAGCAGATTCACACTGAGCACATGTGACAGACGTGACAGAGTCTGGAGACGCCGTGGAGAGCGATCTGCTGCCTGCAACATCCTTCAGCATCACTGGTTTGGCAGTGGGTCAGTAATGATGTGGGATGGCATTTCTTTGGAGGGCTGCACAGCCCTCCATATGGTCGCCAGAGGTAACCTGACTGCCATTAGGTACTGAGATGAGATCCTTAGACCCCTTATGAGACCATATGCTGGTGCGGTTGGCCCTGGGTTCTTCCTAATGCAAGACAATGTCAGACCTCATGTGACTGGAGTGTGCCAGCAGTTCCTGCAAGATGAAGGAGTTGAAGCTATGGACTGGCCCACCCATTTCCCAGACCTGAATCCGATTGAACACATCTGGGACATCATGTCTCGCACCATCCACAAACGTCACGTTGCACCACAGACTCTCCAGGAGTTGGTGGATGCTTTTAGTCCAGGTCTGGGAGGAGATACCTCAGGAGACCATCCGCCGCCTCATCAGGAGCATGCCCAGGTGTTGTCATACAGGCATGTGGGGGCCACATACACTACTGAGCATCATTTCCTTGTCTTGGGGCATTTCCACTGAAATTGGATTAGCCTGTAACTTCATTTTCCACTTTGATTTTGAGCATCATTCCAACTCCAGACCTCCGTGGGATAATAGTTGTGATTTACGTTGATAATTTTTAGGTTTTATTGTTCTCAACACATTCCACTATGTAATGAATAAGGATTTACAACTGGAATATTTCATTCAGTGAGATCTAGGATGTGGGATTTTAGTGTCCCCTTAATTTTTTTGAGCAATGTATATATATATATATATATATATATATATATATACACACACCTATTCTATGTGTATATATCTGTTCTATCTATTCTATTATGATCTATTCTATACTGTAGCGGCAGATCATTTGCAGGCTTTTAATCTACCTAATATACATAGATACAGTATGTATATTTATCTATATATAGATTTCTGTATGTTTTGAAGAATATTTGGTTTTAAAACAATGTGTACAGTTGTGTATTACAATGCGATTTTAACATGAGCTTTTACATAGGGAGAACTGCTGTATGTAAAAGCTCATGTTAAAATCGCATTGCTAACGGATTACACACGGATCACTGTTCGGAGAATATTTGTGCGGTTCTCGGCCGTCAAAATAGGACCGATTTTTTTTTTTATATGTTAAGAGTGACTCCAGCCTTACTGGGCTGCCTGCAGACATTTTGATACAATCACAGTTTTATTTGCTGAAGATCTAGCAGTGCTCAAATGCTGAGTCTATATAACCCCACCCACACCACTGATTGACAAAAAGCTGACAATCAGTAGCGATGGTGGGGTTACACAGAGCAGGAGGACTAAGAGACATGAGACACCTAGCCATGTAGTGATAGTTAATCTCCTGCTGATAAATCACTGATTTTATTGAGACATCGGCATTCAGCCTAGTAAGTAGCACATCACTGGAATCAGTGTCTCAAGCCCTACATTACATAGCAAAAACCTGCTGACAGTTTCCCTTATGCCTTCTCAAGCTTTGAAATAGCCCTATGTTATCTTGCTACTACTATTAGGGCATGCTATTAGTTGTAGTTTTGCAAATGATGGGGTGGCACAGGTTGGAGACAAACAAACAATACAGACCTGTGCCATATCCAAACCTAGAAAACAAATCTAAAAAATGCTAATGATGGCACATAAGGACTTCTCATTGCTAGCTTTTGGGATTCCAAAAAGTCTTGTAAAATCTTTGCAAAAGCCTATGTCCTGCAGAGAAAACCAGATTTTCAGATCCAGTATTTATCAAATACCCAAATTTCCATTCAGAGATGATTTTCTAGGGGATTTGTCTGCTCAAAGTAGGTGACAAGCATGCGCATTATATGGTGGCAAGAGGAGAGAAGAAAATGGACAGGAAAGAAAAAACTCCTGGCTAAAAAACAAGCACATACGCTGATCAGTGATGTGTGTCACTGATCAGCAGCTTAGTGGGTGCAGGACACACACATGGAGATGGTGCAATGGGGTAGGGAGAAAAAATAGAAAAAAAAGTCCTGGCCAAAAGCGAGCACGGACGCTCGTGCAACCCCCAGTAGCAAGTTCGTGAAGGGGTTAATTGGCATTTTGGGGGTGACAGTCTCCCTCTAGGTAAGCTTAAAAATCATTTCAACCAATGACCGAACACTTTGTTCGTGCATCGGGTGATAAACTTGCTTGTAAAGACACACTGATACTAATCGATTTTTTATTTTTGGCTGCAGTGTAAATGAATCTTATAGAGTAACTAAACTTTTGGGAAATATTTTATATTCTAGAAGAACGGAAAATCTGTTGAAATCTGGGCTGGGAAAGACTCGGTGCACATGAGTCTCCCGCCTGGGCAGTGGGGTATTCGGTAGCGGGTCCGGTACTTAAAGGGGATGTCATGGTGGCTGCGACCCGGTCCGTGGCCCTGGGCATCCAATCAAAGGGAACGTTTTTTAGGGGTTTTATGAATAAAGTTGGTGACGCCACCTGTGGTATTCGGTTATTAGGGACCGATGCTGCTTAAAGGGGTCCTCTGGGGTGATGGCATGGCAGCTAGATGGTATAACTTCCCACAGGTGAAGTAGGTCCCCAGAGCTCCCAGTGTATGGTGAAGATGGTGGATGGTGCGATGAAGAACGAGGACACAGGTTTGCAATGTCTTTACCTGGTTTACTGTAGGCTTCAGGCAACCGCAGTCCAGGGCACCAGACAACAGGTACAGGCAGAGTCCGGACGGCTTGGAAGCGAATCCAGAGTCTCCCTTAACAGGTGGAGATCAAAGCCTTCCTCCAAGTGCGGTGGTGTTGTAGTCCCTTACTGCCTAAGGCTTCCAATAAGGTCCTCACAGTTCCTCTCTGTTCCCCATGAAGGTTAGGACACAACCCGTATGACAGGTGAACTGGGCCTTTTTACAGGATCTCTATCATGACCCGGGCCCTATAGATATAACTCTGTCTCCTGGGTATCAATGCGGACAGGTGATGTACAATCCAGCTGTCCTGCTGGTTTCAGCTATGTCACTATAGAGTTCAGCATGGCCACGGTCTTCCGACTACCGGAATCAGAACTAGCCAGGGAGGTAGCCACTTCTCAGCTCTGCTCCATTGGTATTATTCTCCTGCGCTTTCTCCCTCCTGCACTCTTCTTACAAGCTGTTTGTTCTTTCTAGTTCTCTCAGTCCTGGAGCTGCAGCACCTCAGGCCGCACAGCTCCAAACCAGTGTCTCTGTCTCAGACTGCTCCAGTCTGCTGTCAGGCACTCACTGCTCACTCACTTCCCCCCTAGACAGAATATATCAGGGCAGCTCCCCTTAATCCGGGTTCAGAGCTCCCCCTTCTGGCCTGGAGTATGAACATGTGTGTAGTGTTTACCTGGTGAAAGATATCCTTCATCGCTTCCAAGCGTGATACCACTCTCCCCGTGGGGAAAGCATTGCCACTGTGATGGCCAGGACCCTGGGTCGTCACACACATATACAGTGCTCTACACCGAGCAGTACATCAGGGTTTCTGTTGGAATTCCTGATAAACAGTTTTCGGATGGGAACCCTGATTGAGCCATTCACTTTAATGAAGCCGACAGTCACTGTGGACTCTCTGAGACCTCTGAAACCATCGAGGTTAACTAGGTTTTTGTCCATTTCTGAAAAAGAGGACATACAGTGTCCACAGTGACTCTGTTGACGTCATTCAAGTGAATGGCTCCTTCAGGATTCCAGTCGGAATGCAGCTCTTCAGGGTATCTGCCAGAAAACCCTGATGTAGTGCTCGGCGTAGTGCATGGTATAAATGAGAAGCTAGCCTAAGGGCTGTCTTCTTAAAATGGTAGTCATTTGGAGAAGTTTCATTGTATCTGCCATCTTCATTGAGAAGACTAACCTCTAGAAAACCACTCCTCATTGCATGATGGTGGCTCAAAAAGTCCCACAACCAATTAGTTTATTAAACAGCGATGCAAAAAAAAACAAAAAAACATTACATCAACATTTGTGCTTCCCAGTTGACCAACCAAAAATAGTTGGTCAATTAAATGAATGAATGAATGAACATGTAAGCGAGCGGGACTGGTCAACTAGACTGAACACTAATGTGTACAAGTAGCTCTCTGGCACATAGAAAAAAGTTGTTATGCCCATACCACACTCACAGAGGAAATAAGGCTTACTATTGAGAGAAGCCGCACCCACACCCAACTGGTCCCTGTGCAGACTAGTCAATCCCTAAAAACACCACCTCGAACCTTACTCCCTAAAAGGCCATGAAGGGGTTTCTCGTGCCTCTTGAATAACCATAGGGGAGGCTGCATCACACTGCCAACAAGGGGAGAGTAAGGTGTGCAGATGGACATGAAGACCCAGGGTAAGAAACTTAAAGCAAATTCATAAGAGGGGAGAGAGGAAATAGTAAGGAAAACCAAAAGATAAATTAAACTAGAACAACTTCGCAGAAACCTAGAAGTTGTAAAAGAAAATGTTGTGGGAAGGTAGACAAACAGACACACAGCAAGAAGAATATAAGTGGTGTAAGGCTGGGTTCACATTGCACATTGCGTTAGTGGCAGTCCGCTAACGGAATCCGTTACATAGCGCCACTAACGCAATGTAACGGATCCGTTAGCGCACCCATTGACCGCAATGTATCTAACGCATCGCTAACGTATGCCATTTTTGGCATGCGTTAGCGATGTCTCGTTATTTTCTGACGGACCTCGAACGCTGCTTGCAGCATTTTTGTGTTCGTGTTCGCTAGCGCAGATCGGGCATCTGCGCTAGCGAGATCGCTAAACGCAATCCCTTTTTGTACATTGCGTTAGCGCATTCCGTTAGCGTATGCGCTAAATGGATTGCACTAACGCAATGTGAACCTAGCCTAAGTCTAACAGAGTAGATCCCTTCACTAAAGGGCTATGACTTCTTGGCACAAATCCACCTTGAAGTATAGTGAGTAAGGAAGTGCAGTGAAGGGATAATATATAAAGCTCCACCTAGAACATGATAGGGCAAACCAAAATGGGAAAATGGAAAACATCTGGAAAGAAGCAAACCAAGAAGGGAAAATAAAGACCGTAGTAGCAATCAACATTTGGACGGGGAAGGAAAAGAGCAAAAGCTTAACAGACAAAAGAATCAATCACTAAAGAACAGGTCACCGGATCAAATCCCCAAACCGAGCCAAGACAGTAGTCTAGAGCTGGGGAGAGCTCTTTTATCAAGTCATGTTGTGTTCTTGGTTTACCATACAGGTGATAACACTGGATGAATTTTCATATTGCACAATGACCCTGCAGGCTGCCTCCACAAACCATAGCTCCTGTACTAGTTGTGCCTCGGAGGTGCCTCTGAGCAGCTAATTACACTGTGCTTGTTAAAGAAGCCAAGATCTCAAAAATAGACCTCATCACTATGCAAATTACCCTGCTCTTGCCATCTCCTGCAGAGTACGAATCCCCTGAACTCTGCGCTCAGTGTAAGAACGGCACATCGCTAGAGCCACTCATCACTCTGTAGGTGACCAGCAGCGAGCACATGAGCCCTATGTGAAGACCATATATAATATTGTGCGGTTTGTTAACAAATAATTTGCAGACCAAAAATCTTCCAAATTAGTCTTTAGAGAAAAATAGACTCATTTTGTAGTTTCTGTTAAAAGTGGACACAACGTGCAACTAAAAAGGAACCTGTCAGTAGGGTTTAGGTCCCTAAACAATCCCCAATCTGTTATCTAGGACAGTAGCAGGTTCACATTGGTGATGTTCTGAGAAAATAACTATGATCTCTTTATTTCAACGTCTGTAAGGAGTCACAGTGGTGGAGCCACTCTCTTAAAAGTCATGGTGCCCGGCCTTGCACCGAGCTTGATTATGGGATATTAAATAATAGGCAAGGTACACCGTTATGAGCCATGTCTAACAGCATTCGAAGTATGTGTAATGTACAGTTGAAGCCTATGCCAGTACACAACCCTTAACGGCACAGGACATGTCCTGGTGGAGATGGCTTGTGAAGATGTATATAGCCTGTGGGATGTCAATCAAGCCTGGTGGGAGACTAGCACCTTAACTGTGACTTCTCCCTTGTGATTTCTTACAGCACCAAATATGTTTAGATTTTCCCAAAATACATATCAGCAACCCACAGGATGGGTGATAGATGTCTAATTGCTTGTTGGCACACCACCAATTCTAAGGAAAGGGGTTCAAAGTACCTTGTTGATTGGAACAAGGATTTTGCATCAATTGTAAATGTTTAAGACTGAGAACAATATCCAAGCTTTGGACCAGTACTTCACATGCTTGACCGCTGCTATAGTGCTAGGACCCCCGGCGATCAGATTTTGTTCTTGACGATTATGCAGAGTCAAAATAGGCCTATATCTTTTACTACCGTGGTATGTCACATGTGCGACCGTAGCCAAATTGTGCATAGGGTGCCTCTTTGGTGCTGTTTGATGTCTTCCTTGCCTCCATAACCTGCCCTGTTACAGATTTTCCACTTGGACTCTTCTGGTTGGCATTTCTAGAAGCACTGACATATTTTGCAATCTTGCCATTTCCAGATTTTTAAAAGAACTTACCAGCTCTTGTAGAGCTTTTTTTCCCTCTTCTATTCAAATTAATTCAGACCCAGATCTGGAAGCACATGAAATAGACCGAACTGAATTTAAATAATACATCCTCTGCCACCTAAAATAGCCAAACTCGTTTCTGCGGCCGCCAGTCCCTCCGAAGCGCGTTGACGAATGGTTATTTGAAATGATAGCAGATTTTTTTTTATCACACGCTAATTATCAGGAGAAATATCTCCCCTTCCAGGCAGTCATTTCTTTTTTTCCTATAGTTACATAGCCCGCTGTCAATCTTCACCGCCTGGGGACCCATGACAAGTAAGCAGTAATTTAGGAATACGTTGCCATAGTGTGCTATATTAAATTTAATACATTCACCCATAAAATATTGCACATAGGACTCTGCAAACATCACCTAGTATGAAAGGTAATTTACTATCCGCAACATTGGGGCGGAAATGATCATTTTTAATGGCAGGAAGGTTACTAAACAGTATAGTAAATCAGTGCCAAGGCAAATAGGTATGGTAACAGGAAAGGTAATATTGGTGCTTTATAGGTCGCTTGTGGGACGGCAAATCAAGCATTGTACCGTGCAGTTTTGTGACCCTTATAAATTGTAATTAAAAAGGGCCACTGACATGGTACATATCCTAAAATGATATACTCAAGTAGTTATAAAATCCGCTAGAATAGTAGTATGAGAAAAAAATGTAAAAAATACTCATGCTTGTAAGGTTTTCACTATGCACCGCCAAAAACTAATGTTTCAGTATTGGGCATGGCTACATCCAATCCTATACAGTGAATGTTCACATTCTAACGCATGATCGTTTTAAATCCAATATTCTGAATTAATTACAGCTTTGGAAAATCCCTGTCCCCCGACTACAGTTTGTTTATAAAAAAATATGCTTAATGCACCCTCCCCAGGTCCGAGGATGACGTTTCGTCGCTGCTCCTGGTGTCTGTCATTGTGTGCAGTGTTGGCGTCACGCTGCAGCCAGTCAATGAGCTCAGCAGCTCTGAGCCGCTAGTGCTGTCAGCTCAGGCAGAGCAGCTGAGCTTTGTCAAAGTGACATCAGCACTGCAGACAAAAAATACCCTTTAAGTTTGTAATGTATTATATTTGAATACATGTGACGGGAGCTCCATTTTTATGATAATGAGCGCCGAATCCTCTGCTGTGATTTATTTAGAAGACAAAATTATATCTGCATGCAGTCACCACAAGGGGGTGCTCACTGCAGACTGTTTTACCATTGAATTCAATATTTTGAAAGTATGCAGCAAGCTTACAAGCTCCCCCTAATGGTGGCTGAAGGCAAATAGAATTTTTGCAAATCATGTATGAGAAATGAGAAACTCAGACCGCTATAAAGATATAATACAGAATTAACCTGCACAAGGCCGGGGGGGAATTATGCGGCAAAGGAATAGCCAGTGAAGTGATGGAGTGCTCTGTACTGATTTTAATTGTGGCACAGTAACTATAGTATAAAACTTCTAACTTTCAAAGAATGGGCAGTGGGTAAGAATTTAGATATCAATTTATGGCAATCAAATTTCAGAAATGAATAAGTTAATGATTTGAAAAAGTTTTAAATTATATCAACAGAGAATATAAGAATGTTCCCAGGCAAATAGGTCCAAGGGGGCAATTGCAACCTATCTCCTCCCGTGAAATATAAACCTAGTTGCTGCAAGAAAATAGTTACTCTGATCTAAAGAAAATATCCGACGTTTTGTGTGTTTGTGCCAGCAGTTCCAAGCCTTCTTTGTTGTATGTGCTGTTTTTGTCCCATAGACTGAGATCTGTTTGTTGTGTGTTTTTTGGAGTGATTGTTTTCTGTGTCCGTATGTTCTGTAGTGAGGGATATAGGAGATCACTACCCTACTCTTACTTTCCATCCCTCTTTGCCTACTTCACAGATCTTGCCCACACAAATAAACATTTTTTGTTTTCTTTTTTCTACTCCCTGTTTCAATTCATGATATGGTCATCCTGCATTCATTCTCCGCTGCCACTGTCATTTTTATCATCATTAATTATTTATATTGCAATCAGCACAATTCTTCAACATTTTCTATTTTCATCCTATTTTTGCTGCACTTGTTTCGCATTCATCCTCACCCAATCCACCTTTTGCAATAACAGAATGCATTTCCAGTGTTTCGGTCCATAACTTTCTTTCCTCCCTTTAGTAAACAGCAGAACTCAACCAAATGTCGGTCAGTCTGGGAGCAACGAACGACCCAGATCCGGATGCATAACTTCCGTGCAAGTTGTGAAGCCCTCTATAGTGAATTGGAACCTGAGGATCGACTGAGGTATGCAACCACGCTACGCCTTAAGCCTGACATGAAGAGTCATATGGATCGGCCATTGTTGGTCGAGTCCCAGGATTCCACAGAGACAAAAGATGGCAGCCCAGACCCACTACCTCCAAATGAAACAGATCCAGGTACTGAGGTGACTGCAGAACAAGTACCAAGAAAACATCGGCATAGAGAAAGGGGAACTACTGAAACTAATGGCGGTGGTCGAGAAAATGGAAATCACAATGGCGATTCTGGCAGCAATGAGAGAGAAGAACGTCATCGACAGCACAGAAGTCACAGCAAAGAAGGAGAAGGTGGGAAAGAAGGTGGAAGAGGAGAGCGGAACCGGAGTCAGGAAAGAGGAAAAAGACACCATCGAAGGGCTTCTCCAGAAGAGGGTGCAGAGAGAGAACATCGACGACACCGCACACACCGACATTCTGCCGAAAGACAAGGCAAAGAAGGCAATGGGCAACCTCCAACTGCTAGCAAAGGGGAAAGAAAGTCACGACATAGAGGAGGAGGATCCAGGTCAGGCAACAGAGATGGTGACGGTGCAACTCGTGTGGGAGAAAACGGCGAGGAGATTCCACGGTCACGACATCGAAACAGGCACAAAGCACTTTCTACATATGATACAGACGAGAAAAAGGAAAACAAAGAGGGAGAATCAGGTGACAGAGAGCATCGCAACCATCGGTTGAGGTAATACAGTCTTTTTTAAGCTTTTTAAACACTTTTAATTTGTACTTTTGGATTGTTTGATAAACGGGAATGGCAAAGCTAGAGTAGTGATGAGCGAGTATACTCGTTACTCCAATATTTCCCGATCATGCTCGGGTGGTCTCCCGAGTATTTTGACGTGCTCGGAGATTTAGTTTATGCTGACGCAGCTGCATGATTTGCGGCTGCTAGACAGCTTGAATACATGTGGGGATTGCCTTTTTGTTAGGGAATTCCCACATGTATTCAAGTTGTCTAGCAGCCGCAAATCATGCAGCTGCGTCGACATAAACTAAATCTCCTGGCACGCTAAAATATTCGGAGACCACCCGAGCATGCTCGGGAAATCTCGAGTAACGAGTATACTCACTCATCACTACTAAAGAGCAAAAACAATGGGTAGAATTTATAAGTTTGGCGTTTTCTATACTAGCTTTATACAGGAGCCTGCTAGAGCAAGGTGTACCAAATATATTAACCTTAGAAATGTGGTATCTCTTGGGCTCTCCATGCATCAATACCCCTTTGGCTGTCCATGAACCATTGCCCCTTGGGTTGTCCATGAATCGGTGCCCCTTGGGCTGTCCATGCACCGGTGCCCCTTGGGCTGTCCAGGTACCAGTGCCCCTTGGGCTCTCCATGCATCGATACTCCTTGGGCTGTCCAGGCACCAGTGCCTCTTGGGCTATCCTTGCATCGGTACCCCTTGGGTTGTCCAGGCACCAGTGCCCCTTGGGCTGTTCATGCACCGGTGCCCCTTGGGCTGTCCAGGCACCAGTGCCCCTTGGGCTGTCCATGCATCGGTACCCCTTGGGCTGTCCAGGCACTTGTGCGCCTTGGACTGTCCAGGCACCGGTGACTACTGGGCTGTTCAGGCACCTGTGTGTTGTGAGTTCTGTTGTCGGGCTCCCTCCTGTGGTCATGAATGGTTCTTCGGCTGGTTCTGTCCATGGACTTTCTCTGGTGACTGTGGGTGTTTCTGAGTTTCCTTCCTCAGGTGACGAGGTTAATTCGTTAGCTGGCTGCTCTATTTAACTCCACTTAGATCTTTGCTCCAGGCCACCTGTCAATGTTCCAGTATTGGTCTAGTTCACTCCTGGATCGTTCTTGTGACCAGTCTTCCCAGCAGAAGCTAAGTGACTGCTTGTTTTTCTCTGGTTTGCTATTTTTTTGTCCAGCTTGCTATTTTGATTGTTCTTGCTTGCTGGAAGCTCTGGGACGCAGAGGGAGCGCCTCCGCACTGTGAGTCGGTGCGGAGGGTCTTTTTGCGCCCTCTGCGTGGTCTTTTTGTAGGTTTTTGTGCTGACCGCAAAGTAACCTTTCCTATCCTCGGTCTGTTCAGTAAGTCGGGCCTCACTTTGCTAAATCTATTTCATCTCTGTGTTTGTATTTTCATCTTTACTCACAGTCATTATATGTGGGGGGCTGCCTTTTCCTTTGGGGAATTTCTCTGAGGCAAGGTAGGCTTTATTTTTCTATTTTCAGGGCTAGCTAGTTTCTTAGGCTGTGCCGAGTTGCATAGGGAGCGTTAGGCGCAATCCACGGCTATTTCTAGTGTGGTTGATAGGATTAGGGATTGCGGTCAGCAGAGTTCCCACGTCCCAGAGCTCGTCCTATATTATCAGTAACTATCAGGTCATTCCGTGTGCTCTTATCCACCAGGTCCATTATTATCCTGACAACCAGGTCATAACACCTGTGTCCCTTGGGCTGTCCAGGCACCTGTGTCCCTTGGGCTGTCCAGGCACCTGTGCCCCTTGGGCTGTCCAGGCACCTGTGCCCCTTGAGCTGTCAATGCAGAGGTCCGGTTACTGTACCTGACATTTTTGTTTTTGTAAAAAAAAAAATTGATTCTCAAATAAATTACTCTTAGGGTATGTGGCCACGTTCAGAATTACATCTGGATTAGCTGTGGATTGAACACTGCATTCAGCCACAGCGTTCAACCCACAGCGTCCAGATGTTACAGCATAGTGGAGGGGATTTTATGAAATCCCGTCTCCACTATGTGTGCGAACATGCATCTGGCGGCCCTGCATTTACGGACATGCGGCGCATCTTTTTAGAACGCAGCATGTCTGCTTACTTTTTATTAGGAATACAAGTATTTAGTAAAACATAGAGGAGACCAGCAATCTTTAAGTCCAATTGTTCAGTAATTATAGATACGAATTACAGAGAATTACAATTTGATAGAGTCCATGACTTAAAGGCAACCATCCCGTTAAGCTCCCCAGACAGATTTATTCTAATAACACTGCGATCTTTACAATAAACTTTTAATCTGCAGCGCTGCATGTGCAAATGAGGCAGGACTAGTCTGACTGGGCATTTCTTTCCCAGGAGTAGTCCATCCTCGGATCTGCTTCCTAGGCATGCTTTCCTGGGTATAATTGTCCTGCCATAACAGGGAGTGAATGCATGTTGTCAATCATGCCCAGTAAGGTGTGATTAGAAGGACTAGTCCCCGAAAAAAGATGTCCGGCCTGACAATCTCTCATCATTTACACTGCAGATTAAAAGTAAATTATTAAAAGTTAGCAGCATCGACGGCTCATGGCTATAAAGAAATCTCCACCCATACACTCTATCGTAGCCTTGACAGGTTCGCTTCCACTTGCCATAGACATTAGACTGTGGGGATAAGGAGCGCTTATCTCCGTAGGAGGTCTGGGCCAAAACTCGTCACACATTCGCAACCAGCTTGAGGATGACTAGAAGTGAACCCACATGTTGCCGTTTGAAGTTGCCTGACTAAGCATAATAAAGTGTCTTACTTCAGTCTATATCCATTGCTGTCACATTTTCAAAGTCTTCTTCCCAGCATGTGTTCAATTGTTTAAGCTAATATCTCCTAAGTATCTCACTCTGCAATCCTTTCTTGTATTCTCTTCAATATTCATGTCATGGTAATAAGATATTTGAATGCAGGGACCACCGTAATGAGACTGACGCTCCTGTCGGGGGGCTTCAACAGTTGCCAGAGCAGCCGGAAGATGCCGATAATGAGAAGAACGTGAACAGGATGTTCCTGCCCCACCCTGAGAGGTCCAGCCTGGTTAATATACCGGTAACCATCACCGCACCGCCTGGAGAGAGTGCCGTCATACCAAGTAAGAACGGGTCCTGGCAAGTGATGTCACCAGCATCATGGGTGTGCCAAGTCCTTAATGTATGTTCATCTTTAACAACACTCACATCAGTAAAGGTTTGAAGGTTAATGCATAAAGTGCGCTTGCCAAGCTCTAAAACTTTTATTTACACACGTATTTATTTACATCAAGTCGTCAAACAGAATTTAATATTTTTTAATTAGTGTTGAAAGAGATTATTTGTGTATTGTTTATACTTCTGTTATCATCACAAAATTATAACGTGGAAGAAAAAGCCAAATAGAAATTTTCGGCTGATGGGCTTAAGTCTACCATCTTAATGTCCTATTGTAATGGCAGGAAGTGGTAGGCGATGGAAATTAGATTCCATTAAAGATGACACTGATGCATGGGGCGGCCTGTACTCACATGGAGGTATAAATCATAATGGTTACAGTTCTTTCGTACAACACTTGGTGGTTGCAATTGCCGGCAGGAGCATTACAGTTAGTTTCTCAAGAGGGCAGCTACAACAACGAGGCACTAAACTGTATTCACAAGGAGGTTCAGCAATGACAAAGTGAATTGCCGTGATGGTGACTGTATGATTGGCCCTTGGGTCATGTTCCAAAATCTCGAACTGGCCCATAGGGGAACAGGTAAATCTCCTGGTGGGCCCCTCTGAAGTAGTGAGCTACCACACCCCTACATTTGCAGTGCTAATACACTTTCCTTACAGACAAAAGCATAATCTAATCATTCATCAGACCAACTACCCAGTTTATTATTATTACTACATAAAATCATTAGTAAATTTGGGTACGACAGGCAGGTTATTTTTGAATGAAGCAGTCGGCCCCAAAATGAATGTTACTATTGGGCCTTTGGTGTCCAATTCTGGTGCTGGTGTTTCCTCTTTCCCCTCTGGCAGTCTCAGACCTGCATTGGGCGCATCCTGCTTCTTTCTGCAGTCACAGAGTCATCACTTCTCACCTAACTGAAAAAACTCCCTCCCAATTTCTACCTTCAGCTATTCATCTTCTCACACTCTCTGGTTGGCTCTACACTGACTGCACAATTTCTCTACAACATGCGCTAACCACTATGATACAAAAAGGCGCCTTTTTATATCATCCTCCCAGGCTTTTGCAATTTTCATATACGGTAATTACTCTTTGCCTCGTGCAGCTGTCATCATAGTATGATAACACTAAAAGTTCATATAGTACATACAGTACAGACCAAAAGTTTGAACACACCTTCTCATTTAAAGATTTTTCAGTATTTTCCTGACTATGAAAATTGTAAATTCACACTGAAGGCATCAAAACTATGAATTAACACATGTGAAATTATATACTTAACAAAAAAGTGTGAAATTTAATAAGTGAGATTTCTTGCCTTATAAATGGGGTTGGGACCATCAGTTGTGCTGAGCAGAAGTCTTGTGGATACACAGCTGATAGTCCTACTGAATAGACTGTTAGAATTTGTATTATGGCAAGAAAAAAGCAGCTAAGTAAAGATAAAACGAGTGGCCATCATTACTTTAAGAAATGAAGGTGAGGGGCGTGGCCTGAACGTCCATGTGAGCGGACGGGTGACAGAGCGCTCCCGCTGCTAACGCTGTATTTATCCTTATAAGCCGCAGCAGAGCGGCGATTCAAGGCGCTTACCGGCTGCAGGAGAGTCCCGGGAGTGCGGCGGTGTATAGAGGCGGCCCCGAGGTCAATGATTATGACCAGGAGGAGGCAAAGAGATGCAGGAGCCGGCGAGGCTTGGATCAGCCAAGATGGCGCCGACGCCAGAGAGAAGGCGGAGAAGGACAACGCGGCATGCCAGAAGAGAACGGCAGCGGCGGCAAAGCTCCAGCAGTTTGCTAGAGTGGAGGCCGCAGGGAACTCAGGAAAAGCAGAGGAGGACGCCGGAGCAGACACAGACACAGAAGGAGAGGAGGAAAGTCCAGCAGAGGAACAGGAGGTACAACAGGGGAGCAGGGATGGTGACATGGCGGTGGTAGTAGGGGGATCTGAAGATAAGGAGCCAGGAGCAGAGCCCACCCTTAGAGAGGTCTTTGCACTGGTATCATCATGCAAACAATCCCTGACCCAGCAGATACAGGAGGTCAAGGGGGATACAGCCCAGATAAATGCAGCCCTGCAGAAGATTGACAAACGTGTGAGGGCTGTGGAGGAAAGAGTGAGCACTGCAGAAGACCATATAGTGCAGCTGCAGAAAGCGGAGAGGAAGTTTACTCAGGCAATATCGGAGCTGGCTGCAAAAAATGAGGATCTGGAGAATAGGTCCAGAAGAAATAACATTCGTATAGTGGGTGTCCCTGAAAAAACTGAGGGGAGGAATCCCACGGAGTATATTGAAAGCTGGCTCCTTGAGACTTTTGGTGATGCAGCACTGACAAAAGTATTTGCGGTAGAAAGAGCCCACAGGGTCCCACCGAAACCACCTGTCCCTGGAGCAAGTCCCCGTACCATGCTTGCCAAAATCCTAAACTACAGAGATAGAGACATTATCCTGAGGAAGGCTAGAGACATGACAGATCTGACAATTGGAGGTCAAAGAATCGCTATCTACCCCGACTATTCCGCCCTGGTACAGAAACAACGGATGATGTTCACGGGTATCAAGAGACGGCTGAGAGAACTGGGAGTGCAGTATTCCATGATGTTTCCGGCACGACTGAGAGTGGTAGCGTTGGATAAGATTCATTTTTTCCAGACGCCGGAGGACGCTACCCAGTGGATAGATCTTAACGCTAAAAAGCTTAAAGGGAAAGGAGATTGAAAATGTGGGGTGGGTTAGTCGGGAGGTATTTTAATTCTTTCAAAAAGGAGAAAAAGAGTTTGACTGACAGTACATTGATAATTGAAATGTGAAGGTTGGAGGGTGGAGCTGGGTAATATTCAGGGAATGCACTGGGAGTGCTGATACGGCGGAGAAGTATGAGGGAGGAAGGGGGTGCAGCGTACTAAAAGTTTATTTAGTTTCTTGTAGTTGTAATGTAATACAAGTTGAATTATATTGTTCTTCTAAGAATTGCGCCGAATTCTGTTATAAACTGTAGCGGGAGGCGGAAGGAGAAGGTTACGTTAACAAGAGTGTTCGCAATGGGTGATGGTGCCCCACTCTTGATAAGAGGCAGAATGTATAGTATTGGGGGGTGTGGGGGAGGGGGGGGTGGGGTAAGGGTGGGGAGGGAAGTTAGGCAGCTCAGAACCGGGAGTAACGACATAATTAAAAATGATGAGTCACATAATAGGGGACCGCTTTAAGATATTGAGTTGGAATGTGAGAGGTCTGGCGGATAGGTCTAGGAGAGCCGCGAGCTTGCAGTATGCGAAGGATCAGCGGGCCTCTATGATATGCTTGCTAGAGACGCACTTGATACAGGAGAAAGTGGATGTACTGAATAGACGGTGGATACAGAAAGGGTATCATTCTACCTTTTCGACGTACTCAAGAGGGGTGTCAGTGTTGGTGCCGATGGGAGTGCAGTATGAAGAGGTGAAAGTATGCGTGGATGCTGAGGGTCAGTATGTGGTGATACAATGTATATTGTATGGAGTGAGATTGTGTGTTGCGGCAATGTATATCCCACCTCCATATTCAAGTAAGAAGATCAGGGAGGTGTTGGAGAAGGTGGAACAATGGGAACCACTACCACTCTTAATTATTGGGGATTTGAACAATATCTGTGACGACTTTTGGGATAAAAATAAGAACACCCAGAACAGGTCGGAGGGGCACACTACAACATTTGGTACCTATGTGCGTGAAATAGGCATGATTGATCTATGGAGAGTTAGACATGTTGGGGAGAGAGGGTACTCGTGCTACTCGCCGGCTCATGCTACGCTATCCAGAATTGATATGGCGCTGGGTAACCGCCTGTTGGACACAATGGTGGGAGAGGTGCGTTATCTGTCGAGGGCCCTTTCGGATCACAGTCCAATTGAGGTGGAGGTTAGGTTGTTGGGGACACGGACCGCAAGTGGGAGAGAATGGAAGATCCATCCTAACTGGTTACAGAGTATTGACTTGGACGGTATAGGGAAGGAGGTGACGGAATTCTTTGCTTTAAATGATGGGAGTGCAGATGCTCTAACTGTTTGGGATGCAATGAAAGCGTACCTGAGAGGGTTACTATTTAGAGACATTAGTAGGTGTAAGAGGAGGACAAGGGAGGCGGAGAGGGTGGCGATGGAGGAGCTGAAAGCCGCAGAGGACGAGATGGTAGTGCTGGGGACTTCCGAAGCAGAGAAAAGGTTGAGAACAGCGCAAAATTGTATGGAAAAGATTCTGCTGGGAAAAGCTGAAAGGAAGCGGGAGTTTCAGAGGGTGACTTATTTTCAGGAGGGAGAAACAGTGGGTCACATGCTATCAGTGGTAGTCGCGGCTCAGCGTGGTACCTCGTATGTGCACTCGTTGGTTTCAGATGGGGGGAGCAGGGTATCTGAAACACCTGAAATTATAAAGGTCTTTGCGGACTTCTGCGCGGACTTATATTCCTCCAGGGTCAATGAGTCAGCCGGAGATACGGAGACTTTCCTTGAGAGTCTGGGTCTTCCGAAATTGAGTGAGGAGGATAGGGTGAGCCTAGATGCCCCTATCACCGAGGAGGAACTGAGTCGGGCGCTGAAGTCTATGGCCAATGGGAAGGCACCTGGGGTTGATGGGTTACCAGCTGAAATCTATAAAAGTTTGGAGGAAGTGCTGATTCCTAGATTAAAGTTAGTACTGGAGGAGGCTGGACGCCAGGGGTATCTCCCAGCATCTATGAGGGAGGCCACTATAGTGGTTATTCCAAAGGAGGATAAGGATCTGGGGAAGCCTGAGTCATATCGGCCAATCTCTCTGTTAACCATCGATGTCAAGCTCTTGGCCAAGGTGTTAGCTACCCGTCTGTCCAGTGTCATTACTAACCTTGTACATTCGGATCAGTCTGGTTTTATGCCTGACAGGTCTACAGCGGTTAATCTACGGAGGCTGTCTATGAACCTGCAGCTGAAGTCTGACAACTGTGGCCGAAGGGTTATTGCGTCCTTGGATGCCCATAAGGCGTTTGACAGTGTGGAATGGGGATATCTCTGGCGGGTGTTGAAGTGTATGGGTATTGGTCCGCAATTTGTGGCGTGGACTCAACTGTTATATTCACTACCAACAGCTAGAATTAGAGTGAATGGGGAACTCTCTCAGCCTATAAAGTTGGCCAGAGGTACGAGGCAGGGTTGCCCACTGTCGCCCCTTTTGTTTGCCTTAGCTGTGGAACCACTGGCCGCCAAGATACGACAATCGGATGAGGTCCCTGGGTTCAGATATGGGAGTGTTGAGGAGAAGATCGCGTTATATGCAGATGACATCTTACTGTTCCTGGCGGACCCGGATGAAGCCTTGAATGGGGCTATCGAGATCATTGGGAAATTTGGAGACTTGTCGGGATTGAGGATAAATTGGGATAAATCGGTCCTCTTTGAGGTGGATGGGGTGGAGGAGAGCAGAAGTGAGCCATTGGGAGAGGGGCGGCTTAAGGTGGCATCCCTTTTCAAATACCTGGGAATATGGATCTCGATGCCAGTTACAGAGTTTTTGTATAGGAATTTGACTCCTCTCATGGGCGCCCTTAAAGCAAAAGTGGATGCGTGGAATAAATTGCACCTATCGGTGGTGGGTAGGGTTAATCTCATTAAAATGGTTCTGATGCCCAAATTACTTTACGTCCTACATAATGCGCCAGTTTGGATTCCACGTGGGAAATTCCGGCAGATTAGTGCTCTTTTTAGAAGTCTGATATGGGGGAGGCGGTACCCACGTATTCGCCTGGAGACGCTTCAGCGGCCCAAGGAAGATGGAGGATTGGCTTTACCCAATCCTGAGTTATATTTTCTTGCAGCCCAGAGCCAGCATTTGAAGGGCTGGGCGCGGGAGGCGTCTGCCAGTGCGGTACAGCACTTGATGGAGAGGGTGACGGACCGACGACCGGTGGCGCAGTGTCTGGAGGATGGCTCCTTGAAAGTATTGGGGAAATTATACCCAACTATGTTTTTGATACATAAATTATGGACCAGACTGCGACAGATTCGGGGGGTTACGGGGCTGACTAAATTTACACCGATATGGTTTAATAATAATTTGGTTGAGTTTGCGGCCCTTGGAGTGCTGGCGGAGTGGCAGGCCAAAGGAATCCACTTGGTTGCTCAGATAGTTCAACAACGAGGATTAAAGTCCTTTTCGCAGCTGCAAGGGGAGTTTGGATTGAGACCGGCTGGGGAGTATCAATATGCTCAGATGAAACATGCTTTTAAAGCTCAAAACAAGGGCGGTGGTATTGAGATCCAGGAGGACATAGTTCTGGAATACGTGTGTGGGGAAGGATCCACAAGGGGAGTCATTACCACCCTTTATAAGGACCTTCTACATGCATATTTGCTAGACTTCCCCCTAAAAGCGAGAGCGAAATGGGAAAGAGATTTAGGCCCAATGGAGGATTAAACCTGGGAGTCGGTGTTGGAGTGGGTTCCACGAGTGTCACTAAGTGAGCCGTATAGACTATCGCAGCTGTACATCTTGCACAGAGTCTATAAATCACCGGAAGTGTTGTGCAGAGCGGGGTTGCGTGCTGACTCTGAATGCCCGAGATGTAAGACTGAGAACGCAGGAATATACCACATGATGTGGACATGTCCAAGACTGGTTGCTTTCTGGTTGGTGGTAATGAGCCGTGTGGAAGGGGCGTATAAATGCAGAGTGCCAAGAGATCCGATAGTGTGTATACTGGGACATGTAGAGGAAATTAGAGTGGATAACACCTGGAAGATAGCAATAGCTAGGCTATTATATATGGCAAGGAAGGTAATAGCAAGGAACTGGATCAAGGAGGAACCGCCTACAAGGGGTGAATTTCTGAAATATGTTAAACATGGTCTCAATTTGGAAAAGGGGGTCTACCGAAGAAGTGGGAAAATAGAAACGTTTGATAAAATGTGGTCTCCGTGGCTCGAGCTAGGATGAGTAGTTATGGGAAATGGGAGGATGAGAGCCTCTGAAAGGAAGAGAGTGCTAAAGGAACAAGCGGACATAAGTGAGTCAAATGGCTCAAAGAATCATCAATACTGGTAACAAAAGTATAAATGGGTATGAGCTGTCAGGGGAGGGGGAGGTTTGGGTTTTGTTGGGATTGTTGGGCATTTGGAAAATGTAAAAATTTTGTAAAATAATGGAAAAATGCATAAATTGTATTGTTCATATTCGACTTTAATAAAAACCTATTTTATAAAAAAAAGAAAGAAATGAAGGTCAGTAAGTCTGAAAAATTGGGAAAACTTTGAAAGTGTCCCCAAGTGCAGTTGCAAAAACCATCAAGCACTACAAAGAAGCTGGCTCACATGAGGACCGCCCCAGGAAAGGAAAACCAAGAGTCACCTTTGCTTCTGAGGATAAGTTTATCCGAGTCACCTGAGTCGCCCGCCAGGGCCGTGGGGTACCGGTGTTCACAGGGGGTGACATGGTGGCGACCCTGTCCGTGGCCCTGGGCGCCCATGTAAAAGGGGATAATTGAATATAGTTTATGTTCGTGATGCCACCTGTGGTATTCGGTCAGTGGGGACCGACGCTGCTTTGAGGGGTCCTCTGGGGTGATGTTATGGCAGCTAGATGGTACAACTTCCCACAGGTGAAGTATATCCCCAGGGCTCCCGGTGTGTAGATGGAAGATGGTGAATGGTGCAGTAAAGAACGAGGACACAGGTTTGCAGTCTCTTTACCAGGTTTATTGAAGACTTCAGGCAGCCACAGTCCAGGGTACCAGATCACAGGGCAGGCAGGGTCCGGCCGGCTTGGAAGCGAATCCAGAGTCCCCTTTACCAGGTGGAGTTAAAAGTCTTCCTCTAGTACAGTGGTGTTGTAGTCCCTTATTGCCTATGGCTTCAGATAAGGTCCTCACAGTTCTCACTGTCCCCCATATAGGATAGGACAATACCTGTATGACAGGTAACTCAAGCCTTTTTACAGGGACTCTATCACGGCCCAGGCTCTATGTGTTACTGTGTCTTCAGGTGTGTGTGGCAGACAAGTAACTTGCAGTTCAGCTGTCCTGCTGGTTTCTGATGTAAGTCTTAGAGTCCCTTACAACCTCGTTGGTCCGGCTACCGGTTATCTGCGCTTTGCCAGGGAGACAGTCTGCTTGCTGCTGTCCTCCCCCTGGTATCACTCTCCTGTGCTCTGCTCTCCTGCACGCTCACTGAACAATGTTCGGCTTTCTGTATGTATCTTTCTTTGGGAGCTGTAGTACTTCAGACTACACGGCCCTTTTGTACGTTCTTCCTGCCTCAGACTGCTCTAGTCTGCCTCCTGGCACTTTCTCACTAACTTTCCCTCCAAAACCACAATATATATCATATGCAGGGGAGTCACCTAGAAATAGGATCAAAAGCTCCCCCTTGTGGCCTGGAGTGTGAACATGTTGTGTGCATTGTGGTTACTGTTATGAATAGGTAATTCAGAACCACAATGGACCTTGAAGTTCAGAGCACACAAGTGACCTGACAAAAACCACAAAACATAGGACGAGCTCTGAGACGTGGAAACTCTGCTGACCGCAATCCCTAAACCTATCAAACCACACTAGAGGTAGCCGTGGATTGCGCCTAACGCTCCCTATGCAACTCGGCACAGCCTGAGAAACTAGCTAGTCCTGAAGATAGAAAAATAAGCCTACCTTGCCTCAGAGAAATTCCCCAAAGGAAAAGGCAGCCCCCCACATATAATGACTGTGAGTAAGATGAAAATACAAACACAGAGATGAAATAGATTTAGCAAAGTGAGGCCCGACTTACTGAATAGACCGAGGATAGGAAAGATAGCTTTGCGGTCAACACAAAAACCTACAAACAACCACGCAGAGGGGCAAAAAGACCCTCCGCACCGACTAACGGTACGGAGGTGCTCCCTCTGCGTCTCAGAGCTTCCAGCAAGCAAGCAAAACCAAAAAAGCAAGCTGGACAGAAAATATAGCAACAAAAGAAACACAAGCAGAACTTAGCTTATGCTGAGCAGACAGGCCACAGGAACGATCCAGGAAGAAGCAAGACCAATACTAGAACATTGACTGGAGGCCAGGATCAAAGCACTAGGTGGAGTTAAATAGAGCAGCACCTAACGACTTAACCTCATCACCTGAGGAAGGAAACTCAGAAGCCGCAGTACCACTTGTGACCACAGGAGGGAGCTTGATCACAGAATTCACAACAGGTTACCTGATAAAAGATCTCCTTCATCACTTCCAAACGTAAAATCACTCTCCCCGTGAGGAAAGCAATGCTACTGTGATGACCAGGACCCTGGGTCGCCACACACCAGCCTCAGAAATCGCAGGTTAACAGCAGCTCAGATTAGAGACCAGGTTAATGCCACACAGAGTTCTAGCAGCAGACACATCTCTACAACAACTGTTAAGAGTTGACTTTGTGCAGCAGGCCTTCATGGTACAATAGCTGCTAGGAAACCACTGCTAAGGACAGGCAACAAGCAGAAGGGACTTGTTTGGGCTAAAGAACACAAGGAATGGACATTAGACCAGTGGAAATTTGTGCTTTGGTCTGATGAGTCCAAATTTGAGATCCTTGGTTCCAACTACAGTGTCTTTGTGCGACACAGGAAAGGTGAATGGATGGACTCTACCTGCCTGGTTCCCACCGTGAAGCATGGAGGAGGAGGTGTGATGGTGTGGGGGTGCTTTGCTGGTGACACTGTTGGGGATTTATTCAAAATTGAAGGCATACTGAACCAGCATGGCTACCACAGCATCTTGCAGCGGCATGCTATTCCATCCGGTTTGTGTTTAGTTGGACCATCATTTATTTTTCAACAGGAAAATGACCCCAAACACACCTCCAGGCTGTGTAAGGGCTATTTGACCAAGAAGGAGAGTGATGGGGCGCTACGCCAGATGACCTGGCCTCCACAGTCACTAGACCTGAATCCAATCGAGATGGTTTGGGGTGAGCTGGACCGCAGAGTGAAGGCAAAAGGGCCAACAAGTGCTAAGCATCTCTGGGAACTCCTTCAAGATTGTTGGAAGACCATTTCCGGTGACTACCTCTTGAAGCTCATCAAGAGAATGCCAAGAGTGTGCAAAGCAGTCATCAAAGCAAAAGGTGGCTACTTTGAAGAACCTAGAATATAAGACATCTTTTCAGTTGTTTCACACTTTTTTAAGTATATAATTCCACATGTGTTAATTCATAGTTTTGATGCCCTCAGTGTGAATTTACAATTTTCATAGTCATGAAAATACAGAAAAATCTTTAAATGAGAAGGTGTGTCCAAACTTTTGGTCTGCACTGTATATCGAACATGCAGTACAAAATTATAAACATGAGTAGTAAGTCGCTATCATAGCTAAACGAGAACGCATAACATGGCAACACTTATATTAGAATTATAGGATGATCAGATCTCTTCTTCAAGGGATTTACTGGTATATTAACATTGAGTAATAAATTGGTGTAGTCTAGTTAGTAGGACCCCTTCAGTAAAAGCAATCAATGTACTTTGTACTGCAGCTTGTACTATTGGACCATTCAGATGTATTAAGTAGTATGATCTGCAGTACCAGTTACATCCGCCTACATAGACAAGCCACTGTCCCTGAATAAACTAGTAATTACAGTAGGTGTAGTCCTCTTAAGAGTTTATAACCTTAGACAAAACCATAATTCGGCCTCATTAAAACTATTGTCAACTCAAGTTTAAAGTAGGTTTGTTTCCCAGTGCAACTTTTCGCACAGTCTGTAATTGAAGCAGCACTCCGCCATTTTTTTACCCATATAATGCAGCATAGTCCACTATTAAAGAACAATGTAGAGGATATGGTCTATGCATCATGTGTACTATTACTGTTATTGCTGGGTCTCAGTGTATCATATGTGATGCATCTTTACGTTGCAGAGTCTCAGTGTGTCACTTGTTATATAGATTCAGCCTGCCTCCTGCTTGTAATAGGTTACTCCCTGTGCACGTTTTCAAGAATGAGTAAGGGAAGATTGATTGAATCTGCTTGTCATAGGATTCACTAGATACTATGGACACAGCACTCACAGATGGTATAAACAGTGATGTTTTATAACTCTGCAGGTCATTATTGTATGGATTCTTTTGATATACATATAGATCACTTGTGATCATATTACACAGATGTCTATAGTAAAAAGTTTAAAAACTGTATGGATGTATCTGAGTTGGGATAAAGAAGTACAATGCTAGAAAAGTTAATATTTGCAAAAACTAAAAAAAAATGCTGGAGTGCTACTTTGATAGTCAACATTCTCATAAATACAAAGTATTCCCAAATGTTCACTACATTTGGCCCCAATCCCAGGAACACTACCTTCCAATGCTTGAAGGTTTCTTTTTAAGGTTGCTCTTTTAGGATTTATACTCGCACTGGTCATAAAAAGGTGAAATTTTATTGAGTGATTTCGAGACTAAAAAGCTTCTGGCGTCAAGTGATTTCTGATGTGGTCATGTTCGTCTACATAAATGTACCGGTGCTTTTGGCAAAAAAAATGTTTGTTTCCAAGTCTAAGTGACAATAAAATAAAACTGATAACCATTAAAGGCAATCTCCCACAACACCCAGCCATCAATGTCACCCATACAGTATGAAATCGAAGCGACCATATCACAACTCATATAGAAATCTATTGAGGGGTTTTCCACAATCACAAATCCAACTTTGCTTTCTACTTTTCCAAAGTTCTGCTCATGTCCAAAACTCTGCACTTGAATAGATAGGCATGTGCACAGCTTTTGTAGGTGCCAGAGTAGGTTCCCACACCATTAACATATATTAAGAGACTCGGCACTCAGCTTAAGTGATCAGATAATTTAATGTTGTCCACACTAGTAGTAAGTAAAACATTTCGGTCTTACATCAGACGTTCATCAGTTACAGCACAAAGTAAGGTTATTAGATCAGGTGGACCAATTATCTTGGTTGGAGATCACTAGATCATTAAACATTCCATGACATGAAAAAGTGGGGCAAGGGTTGTCAGACCTGTGCACATATA
Organism: Ranitomeya imitator; assembly: GCF_032444005.1. Classification (NCBI taxonomy): domain Eukaryota; kingdom Metazoa; phylum Chordata; class Amphibia; order Anura; family Dendrobatidae; genus Ranitomeya; species Ranitomeya imitator. The sequence goes on from NC_091283.1 coordinate 171,352,419, forward strand.
GGGTTAAGTGCGACGTGCCTCAGTGGCATGTGCGGACACGGTGTCCACCGCTAGTTTAATCTAGTGATCTCCAACCAAGATTATTGATCCACCTTATCTAACAACCTTACTTTGTCCTGTAACTGATGAAGGTCTGATGTAAGACCGAAACATTTTACTTACTACTAGTGTGGACAACATTAAATTATCTGATCACTTAAGTTGAGTGCCAAAACTCTGCACTTGTCTCAGGCTGCTGCTGGTCTCAGCAACGTAATAGACTTTATAACGAAACACATGTCGAGATGGTTATGTCCAAGGAGAACATAGAGAATGGATTGTGCCATTGAGATACTAGTCGGGGGTTGGTTGGGCAAGATCGAACTTGAAGTCAGAGAGAGATGGGAACTGCCGTTGCCATAAGGGCCACATGTACCCAAATCAGTGCATGCTGGTGGCATCGGAATTGACTGCAAGTACCAGCAAAAGTCCAAAACAAGATATATAAGGCCACATGGACTTTCCCTTAAAAAAACACTTTGGTTTTGTAAAACCTACTATAAGATCCGGACAGAAACCTCCCAATGTTCTTCAATCTCAAATAAAAAAAAAAGATGAAGAAACTTACAGGGAACCTGACATGTAAAAAGAATGCTATTAACCTGCAGATATGGAGTTAGTCTGCCAATAAATAGCATTCTGATGCTTTCCAGCGCCCATACTGAGAGTCCCGATGCCGGGAGGAAATTAACTTTATTCCTCCCGGCAGCCTCAGGCTTTCAGTCATAGGGGTGACTGCTCAGTGCATAGTTTGTGACGGGCATGGTGCGGTTATTACCTCCACTCACTATACACTGACCAGTTTCTGAAACAGTGCCAGCCTACCCCTACGGGCAGGTGTACATGACTATTTCCTCACCATCAGAGAAAGTGGTCTGATTGTGTTGATGTGAATTTGATCAGAGTGGCATTAGTTTTTCTCGGAGGTGGAGAGAAAAAAGAAAAGTTCCTCTACCATCTCCATTCTGTCAGTCCATGAAAATCAAAATGCGCTCTGATGTCCTCTTCTTGTGGTCCGATGTTATCCATGGACCCATAGACTTGCATTGCCAATTTTGAAATGACACTCAGATAAAATTCGGAAACGTCATCGATTTTTTTTTTTTTTTTCCTCAGACCATTTGGTTCGAGGAAACAATTGGATGTGTGCACAACCCCAGAGAATAACATGGGTATGAATTCTATCCATGAAAACAACTTATAGCACTCATCCAATATGATATGTCATGTGCATGAGCCCTATGACTGAAAGCACAAGGATCCATGGAGGAACAAAGTTAATTTCTACCCGGCCTCAGGGCAGGCGCCCGGCAGCATCAAAACGCTGTTAACGTATACATTAACTCTGTATCTGCAGGGATCAGCGCTTTTTACATGACAGGTTCCCTTTAAGCCAAACCTTTTGGTCTAAGTCTTGCACCCATTTGTTCCCTGTTGAAAATGGAGGTGGCACCAATTTTGTCCTGCCAGACCTCGCCAATCTTTATTTTAAAACACTGGAGACAGTCGTTTAAGTGACTGGTTTCTGTTCTGACTTGTTTTCTTGCTTATTTTTAGTATTATCACTGTTCTTTTCACATCACTTGCTTTTTAATTTAGTAAATAATGCGGAGTTCGAAGTCAAATCTGAAGAGAAAAAGGAGATGGAAGCTGATGACTTGACCAAAAATGGACCGAAGCAGATCTTACCATACAGTTCCATGTTCATCTTCAGTTCCACCAATCCGTGAGTACCAGGAACCCCGGGTTTTACTAGGATAGCATCAATGTACCGTATTTATTTTCATTGGGTATCAAGCATAATATTGTTCTTGGATCTAAAGAGTCAATCAGTGAAATTTATCAACTTATTTTCTTATAGTAAATAGTTGTTTATCTTAATAAATCTCCCCATTCTGTTGTTGTACCTCAAAGAGGGTGATTGTTCTAGATCTCCATGTGTCATTGTTTTCTAGGAAACCAGATGTGTGTAGTATATGTGCGCTTTGGATAGCACATTTTTTGCTTTACGTTTTGAGGAATAATGTCCTGCACGCTACTGAGAGCTATTTTGATAAAACATTTTTGTTTGTATTTTTTCTATCAATGAGCCGCACAAAGTTATCCTGAGTGTTACAATTTCTTTGTTTTTATTTATTTTCTTTCTTTTTTTTTATTCTTGCAGAGTCCGCCGCTTGTGTCATTACATTGTCAATATGCGCTACTTTGAAATGGTCATACTGCTGGTGATTGCACTGAGTAGCATTGCACTAGCTGCAGAGGATCCTGTTCAAGCTGATTCCCCCCGTAATGATGTAGGTACCCTTCCAAAAAATAAGGGAAGACTGTCTCTACATACAAGATTATGACTGCTATAACACTTTTGTTCATTTCAACCGGTATTATTGAAGTTATATTCTTTTACACAGGAGCCAGAATAACTACTATAATACTGCTCCCTATGTACAAGAATATAACTACTATAATACTGCCCCTATGTACAAGAATATAACTACTATAATACCACTTGCTATGTGCAAGAATATCACTACTATAAGGGTATGTGCACACGTATTCTGGAGGACTGCGCATTTTTCTGCAGCGGATTTGGAAAAAACGCAGTGCAAAACCGCTGCGGTTTTCCCTGCGGATTTATCGCGGTTTCTACTACGGATTCCGCTGCGGCTCTACACCTGCAGTTTTCTATTGGAGCAGGTGTAAAACCGCAGCAGAATCCGCACAAAGAATTGACATGCTGCGGAATGTAAACAGCTGCGTTTCCGCGCGTTTTTTTCCGCAGCATGTGCACTGCGGATTTAGTTTTCCATAGGTTAACATGGTACTGTAAACTCATGGGAAACCGCTGCGGACCCACAGCTGCGGAAACGCTGCGGATCCGCAGCAAAATCCGCAGCGGGTGCACATACCCTAATACTGCCCGCTATGTACAAGAATATCACTACTACTGTATAACACTGTTCTCTATGTATAAGATTATAACTATTATAATACTGCCCCCTATGTACAAGCATATAAGTACAATAATACTGTCCCTATGTACAACAATTTAACTACTATAATACTGCCCCCTATGTACAAGAATATAACTACTATAATACTGGCCCTATATACAAGAATATAACTACTATAATACTGCCCCCTATATACAAGAATATAACTACTATAATACTGCTCCTGTGTACAAGAATATAACTACTATAATACTGCCCCCTATGTACAAGTATATAACTACTATAATACTGCTTCTATGTACAAGAATATAGCTACTATAATACTGCCTCCTATGTACAAGAATATAACTACTATAATACTACTCGCTATGTTCAAGAATATCACTACTATTATACTGCCCCTATCTATATATATAATTGCCTAAGGGTTTTTCCGTCTGTCTGTCTGTCTGTCTTTCTGTCTGTCCTGGGAATCCCGCGTCTCTGATTGGTCGAGGCCTGGCGGCCTCGACCAATCAGCGACGGGCACAGTATCAACGTAGATGTCATAATGGTTGCCATGGCGACGATGATCTCATAAAGGTTGCCTCGACCAATCAGCGACAACAATCTGCCGCGAATTCTGGAATCATCATTGTCCATAGCGACGGGCACAGAGACGATGATGTCATAAAGGACGTAGACATCCCACGTTTCTGATTCAGCGATGGGCACAGTATCGACGTAGATGTCATAATGGTTGCCATGGCGACGATGATGTCATAAAGGTTGCCTCGACCAATCAGCGACGGGCACAGTCTGCCACGAATTCTGGAATCATTATTGTCCATTGTTATGTAGGCAATCCAGTGACACAGTGTGCCAGCAATCAGAGCACATACAGTGATCTGACAATAACCCAAAAACAATAGAACGAGCTCTGAGACGTGGAATCTCTGTAGACCGCAATACCTGAACCTATCCTAAACACAACTAAAGGCAGCTGTGGATTGCGCCTGACACTACCTATGCAACTCGGCACAGCCTGAGGAGCTGACTAGCCTGAAGATAGAAAAACAAGCCTGACTTGCCTCAGAGAAATACCCCAAAGGAAAAGGCAGCCCCCCACATATAATGACTGTTAGCAAGATGAAAAGACAAACGTAGGGATGAAATAGATTCAGCAAAGTGAGGCCCGATATTCTAGATAGAGCGAGGATAGCAAAGAGAACTTTGCAGTCTACAAAAAACCCTAAAGCAAAAAACCACGCAAAGGGGGCAAAAAGACCCACCGTGCCGAACTAACGGCACGGCGGTACACCCTTTGCGTCTCAGAGCTTCCAGCAAAACGAAATGACAAGCTGGACAGAAAAAGTAGCAACAAAAGCAAAGAAGCACTTATCTAAGCAGAGCAGCAGGCCACAGGAAAGATCCAGAAGCTCAGATCCAACACTGGAACATTGACAAGGAGCAAGGAAGACAGAATCAGGTGGAGTTAAATAACAAAGCAGCCAACGAGCTCACCAGAACACCTGAAGGAGGAAGCTCAGAAGCTGCAGTACCACTTGTGACCACAGGAGTGAATTCAGCCACAGAATTCACAACAGTACCCCCCCCTTGAGGAGGGGTCACCGAACCCTCACCAGAGCCCCCAGGCCGACCAGGACGAGCCACATGAAAGGCACGAACAAGATCTGGAGCATGGACATCAGAGGCAAAAACCCAGGAATTATCTTCCTGAGCATAACCCTTCCATTTAACCAGATACTGGAGTTTCCGTCTAGAAACACAAGAATCCAAAATTTTCTCCACAATATACTCCAATTCCCCCTCCACCAAAACCGGGGCAGGAGGCTCAACAGATGGAACCATAGGTGCCACGTATCTCCGCAACAACGACCTATGGAATACATTATGTATGGAAAAGGAGTCTGGGAGGGTCAGACGAAAAGACACAGGATTGAGAATCTCAGAAATCCTATACGGACCAATAAAACGAGGTTTAAATTTAGGAGAGGAAACCTTCATAGGAATATGACGAGAAGATAACCAAACCAGATCCCCAACACGAAGTCGGGGACCCACACGGCGTCTGCGATTAGCGAAAAGTTGAGCCTTCTCCTGGGACAAGGTCAAATTGTCCACTACCTGAGTCCAGATCTGCTGCAACCTGTCCACCACAGAATCCACACCAGGACAGTCCGAAGACTCAACCTGTCCTGAAGAGAAACGAGGATGGAACCCAGAATTGCAGAAAAATGGAGAGACCAAGGTAGCCGAGCTGGCCCGATTATTAAGGGCGAACTCAGCCAATGGCAAAAAGGACACCCAATCATCCTGGTCTGCAGAAACAAAAGATCTCAGATATGTTTCCAAGGTCTGATTGGTTCGTTCGGTCTGGCCATTAGTCTGAGGATGGAAAGCCGAGGAAAAAGATAGGTCAATGCCCATCCTACCACAAAAGGCTCGCCAAAACCTTGAAACAAACTGGGAACCTCTGTCAGAAACAATATTCTCAGGAATGCCATGCAAACGAACCACATGCTGGAAGAACAAAGGCACCAAATCAGAGGAGGAAGGCAATTTAACCAAGGGCACCAGATGGACCATTTTAGAAAAGCGATCACAGACCACCCAAATGACTGACATCTTTTGAGAAACGGGAAGGTCAGAAATGAAATCCATCGAAATATGTGTCCAAGGCCTCTTTGGGACCGGCAAGGGCAAAAGCAACCCACTGGCACGTGAACAGCAGGGCTTAGCCCTAGCACAAATCCCACAGGACTGCACAAAAGTACGTACATCCCGTGACAGAGATGGCCACCAGAAGGATCTAGCCACTAACTCTCTGGTACCAAAGATTCCAGGATGACCAGCCAACACCGAACAATGAAGTTCAGAGATAACTTTACTAGTCCACCTATCAGGGACGAACAGTTTCTCCGCTGGACAACGATCAGGTTTATTCGCCTGAAACTTTTGCAATACTCGCCGCAAATCAGGGGAGATGGCAGACACAATGACTCCTTCCTTGAGGATACTCGCCGGCTCAGATGAACCCGGAGAGTCGGGCACAAAACTCCTAGACAGAGCATCCGCCTTCACATTTTTAGAGCCCGGAAGGTACGAAATCACAAAATCGAAGCGGGCAAAAAATAACGACCAACGGGCCTGTCTAGGATTCAAGCGCTTGGCAGACTCGAGATAAGTAAGGTTCTTATGATCAGTCAATACCACCACGCGATGCTTAGCTCCTTCAAGCCAATGACGCCATTCCTCGAATGCCCACTTCATGGCCAGCAACTCTCGGTTGCCCACATCATAATTACGCTCAGCAGCCGAAAACTTCCTGGAAAAGAAAGCACATGGTTTCAACACCGAGCAACCAGAACCTCTCTGTGACAAAACCGCCCCTGCTCCAATCTCAGAAGCATCAACCTCGACCTGGAACGGAAGAGAAACATCTGGTTGACACAACACAGGGGCAGAACAAAAACGATGCTTCAACTCCTGAAAAGCTTCCACAGCAGCAGAAGACCAATTAACCAAATCAGCACCCTTCTTGGTCAAATCGGTCAATGGTTTGGCAATGCTAGAAAAATTACAGATGAAGCGACGATAAAAATTAGCAAAGCCCAGGAATTTTTGCAGACTTTTCAGAGATGTCGGCTGAGTCCAATCCTGGATGGCTTGGACCTTAACCGGATCCATCTCGATAGTAGAAGGGGAAAAGATGAACCCCAAAAATGAAACTTTCTGCACACCGAAGAGACACTTTGATCCCTTCACAAACAAAGAATTAGCACGCAGGACCTGGAAAACAATTCTGACCTGCTTCACATGAGAGTCCCAATCATCCGAGAAGATCAAAATGTCATCCAAGTAAACAATCAGGAATTTATCCAGATACTCACGGAAGATGTCATGCATAAAAGACTGAAACACAGATGGAGCATTGGCAAGTCCGAACGGCATCACTAGATACTCAAAATGACCCTCGGGCGTATTAAATGCAGTTTTCCATTCATCTCCTTGCCTGATTCTCACCAGATTATACGCACCACGAAGATCTATCTTAGTGAACCAAGTAGCCCCCTTAATCCGAGCAAACAAGTCAGATAACAATGGCAAGGGATACTGAAATTTAACAGTGATCTTATTAAGAAGGCGGTAATCAATACACGGTCTCAGCGAACCATCCTTCTTGGCTACAAAAAAGAACCCTGCTCCCAGTGGTGATGACGATGGGCGAATATGTCCCTTCTCCAGGGATTCCTTCACATAACTGCGCATAGCGGCGTGTTCAGGCACGGATAAATTAAATAATCGACCTTTAGGGAATTTACTACCAGGAATCAAATTGATAGCACAATCACAATCCCTATGCGGAGGTAGGGCATCGGACTTGGGCTCTTCAAATACATCCTGGTAATCAGACAAGAACTCTGGGACCTCAGAAGGAGTGGATGACGAAATAGACAAAAATGGAACATCACCATGTACCCCCTGACAACCCCAGCTGGATACCGACATAGAGTTCCAATCCAATACTGGATTATGGGTTTGCAGCCATGGCAACCCCAACACGACCACATCATGCAGATTATGTAGCACCAGAAAGCGAATAACTTCCTGATGTGCAGGAGCCATGCACATGGTCAGCTGGGTCCAGTACTGAGGTTTATTCTTGGCCAAAGGTGTAGCATCAATTCCTCTCAACGGAATAGGACACCGCAAAGGCTCCAAGAAAAACCCACAACGTTTAGCATAATCCAAATCCATCAGATTCAGGGCAGCGCCTGAATCCACAAATGCCATGACAGAATACGATGACAAAGAGCATATCAAGGTAATGGACAGAAGGAATTTGGACTGTACAGTACCAATGACGGCAGACCTATCGAACCGCTTAGTGCGCTTAGGACAATCAGAAATAGCATGAGTGGAATCACCACAGTAGAAACACAAACCATTCAGACGTCTGTGTTCTTGCCGTTCAACTCTGGTCATAGTCCTATCGCACTGCATAGGCTCAGGTTTAATCTTAGACAATACCGCCAAATGGTGCACAGATTTACGCTCGCGCAAGCGTCGACCGATCTGAATGGCCAAAGACATAGACTCATTCAAACCAGCAGGCATAGGAAAACCCACCATGACATCCTTAAGAGCCTCAGAGAGACCCTTTCTGAATAAAGCTGCCAGCGCAGATTCATTCCACAGAGTGAGTACTGACCACTTCCTAAATTTCTGACAATATACTTCTATATCATCCTGACCCTGGCACAAAGCCAGCAAATTTTTCTCAGCCTGATCCACTGAATTAGGCTCATCGTAAAGCAATCCGAGCGCCAGGAAAAACGCATTTACATTACTCAATGCAGGGTCTCCTGGCGCAAGAGAAAATGCCCAGTCCTGAGGGTCGCCGCGCAAAAAAGAAATAATAATCAAAACCTGTTGAATAGGATTACCAGAAGAATGAGGTTTCAAGGCCAGAAATAGCTTACAATTATTTTTGAAATTAAGAAACTTAGTTCTATCACCAAAAAACAAATCAGGAATAGGAATTCTTGGTTCTAACATAGATTTCTGATCAATAGTATCTTGAATCCTTTGTACATTTGTAACGAGATTATCCATTGAATTGCACAGACCCTGAATATCCATGACCACACCTGTGTCCTGAAACACCCAAATGTCTAGGGGAAAAAAAAAGACTGAACACAGAGCTGAGAAAAAAAAAATGATGTCAGAACTTCTTTTTTCCCTCTATTGAGAATCATTAGGTTTGGCTCTTTGTACTGTTATGTAGGCAATCCAGTGACACAGTGTGCCAGCAATCAGAGCACATACAGTGATCTGACAATAACCCAAAAACAATAGAACGAGCTCTGAGACGTGGAATCTCTGTAGACCGCAATACCTGAACCTATCCTAAACACAACTAAAGGCAGCTGTGGATTGCGCCTGACACTACCTATGCAACTCGGCACAGCCTGAGGAGCTGACTAGCCTGAAGATAGAAAAACAAGCCTGACTTGCCTCAGAGAAATACCCCAAAGGAAAAGGCAGCCCCCCACATATAATGACTGTTAGCAAGATGAAAAGACAAACGTAGGGATGAAATAGATTCAGCAAAGTGAGGCCCGATATTCTAGATAGAGCGAGGATAGCAAAGAGAACTTTGCAGTCTACAAAAAACCCTAAAGCAAAAAACCACGCAAAGGGGGCAAAAAGACCCACCGTGCCGAACTAACGGCACGGCGGTACACCCTTTGCGTCTCAGAGCTTCCAGCAAAACGAAATGACAAGCTGGACAGAAAAAGTAGCAACAAAAGCAAAGAAGCACTTATCTAAGCAGAGCAGCAGGCCACAGGAAAGATCCAGAAGCTCAGATCCAACACTGGAACATTGACAAGGAGCAAGGAAGACAGAATCAGGTGGAGTTAAATAACAAAGCAGCCAACGAGCTCACCAGAACACCTGAGGGAGGAAGCTCAGAAGCTGCAGTATCACTTGTGACCACAGGAGTGAATTCAGCCACAGAATTCACAACAGTCCATATACTACGGGGACATGCATATTCTAGAATACCCGATGCGTTAGAATCGGGCCACAATCTAGTATACAATAATATAACTACTATAAGGGTACGTTCATACTGGGTGTTTTTTTCTGCAGCAAAACCTGGTTTATTGGCAGGAAAGAAGCTGCTGCAAAAACGCATGTTTTGGTGCGGTTTAGGTGCATTTTTTCATGCGTTTTTGGGGCTAACTTGTGTCTCTTTGTGCATGCTAATAAAGTTAAATGCCCTCAGAGAAAAAAAAACATACCTCTAGATCCTTTGAAAAGCTATCAATTCATGTGCCGCATACAGTAAAATCAGGTTAGAATAGAATAGATATATACACATAGAATACATAGATATATAGATGTCAGTGGCACACACATATATACTTTATATGTATATATATATTACATAGATAGAAGAAAAGTCGGCAATTCATCTGCCGTGTACTGTAAAATCACTGCAGGAGCCGACAGGATAGAAGAGATGGATTACATACAGTAAATACAAATGGAATAGGTAGATACATAGATGTCAGTGACATATACAATTAGTACAGTGTGTGTGCAGCTTATTGTACATGTATTTAATTAATAAAAGATTATGTATGCTCCTGCATACAGTAATTTTTGTAAATAGAGTGAAAGCCGACAGCTGGGGGCAGATGTTCATAGCCTGGGAAGGGGGTAATACCCATGGAGCTTCCCAGGCTATTAAAAAGGGGGACCCCCCCAAAAGATGACGTGGGGTCCCCCTACAATTAGTACCCAGCAAAGGCTATGCAGACAGCTGCGGGCTGATATTAATAGCCTAGGAAGGGGCCATGGATACTGCCCCCCATGCTGAAAACATCAGCTCTCAGTCGCCTCTAATCTGCACCAATTCTGGCAGGCACTTGGCCTCACTCTTCCCACTTGCCCTGTAGCGGTGGCAAGTGGGGTGATAATTGGGGGGAGTTGATGTCACCTTTGTATTGTCCGGTGACATCGAGCCCTGTGGTTAGTAATGGAGAGGCATCAATAAGACGCCCCCATTACTAACCCCATAGTCATATTGTATAAAAACACACACCCAGAATAAAGTCCTCTAATTGAAAGAATGTTACAGACTCCTTTAAAAAAAACTTAATAAAACCATACTTACGACCTTGCCTATTCCGCCGACGCCCTTGTCATCTGCAAAAGAGTTAATAAAAAACAACAATATCCCTTACCTCTCCATCGTTCTGTCCCATGCCATAATGCATGTCTAGGGGATTAACCGATTTCAACCTGGACAGTGCCAACCAACACCTATATGTATCCTATGTATATATACACCACGAAGGGAATAAACAACTACAAAGCACCAAAGAAATCACCCCTGGACGAAGCATTTCATTGCGAAACGCGCGTCGGGTGTGGTGGGTCTCCAGGAGCGCTCCATAGGTAATTGTATTATATACACTTGTATTTACTTTATTACTGTTATTATTTGCATTTTCCTTTTGCATGTGTATATATGGCCACCTGGCACGAACATTATGTTATGCTTGCATTTGGACTTTGTCATTACCATATTTGGAGTGTGCTTTCCTGGACAGCCCACCTTTCTTTCCTGTGCTGTGGTTTTTTACCTACTACTGTTTATTCCTTTTAATATTTGTTTAATAAAATATACATGGTTTTTATTGACGTTGTGTGAAGGAGGATTTCTTTGGTGCTTTGGACAGTGCCAAGATGCAACCGTCCAGGCTGAGAACCACTGGTTAGTGAGATGTTGCGCGCGCAGCATCAGTGACTAGCGGTGACTTCACTGAGGCTGCGTTCTAAGTCGATCTGAACTGAGGTGATCCCCGCTAGCACCGTGAGAAAGTCTCGCAGCATCTCATTCACCAGTGGTTCTCAGTCTGGACGGTTGCATCTTGGCACTGTCCAGGTTGAAAAATGTTAATCCTCTAGACATGGATTACAGCATGGGACAGAACAATGAAGAGATGAGGGATATTGTTGTTTTTTATGTTAGTTTTATTACAGGAGAACAAGGGCTTCGGTGGAATAAGGCATTAGGTGAGTATAACTGTGTTTGTTATTTTTAAATAAAAATGTAAAAGTGTGTTTTGTTTTATTTCTAATAAAAGACATTATTCTGGCTGTGTTTATTTACCATGTAACTATAGGATTAGTAATGGATAGGGGTCTTATAGACGCCTCTCCATTACTAGTCCATGGGCTTGGTGTCACCTGACAATACAAAGGTGACATCAAACTCACAAATATAAACCCCACTTGCCACTGCTACAGGGCAAGTGAGAAGAGCACGGCAAAGCGCCAGAATTGGTGCATCTAATAGCTATATTTAGGCTGGGGGGGCCAATATCCTTGGCCCCTTAACTGCCTGAGAAAACCAGCCCCCAGCTGTCTTATTTAGCAAGGCTGGTTGTCAAAAATGATGAGGACCCCACGCTGTTTTTTAAAAATATTTATTTAAATAATTAAAAAACAGCATGGGGACCCCTCCATTCTTGATAACCAGACTTGCTAACGCTGACAGCTGAGAGTTGCAGCCCCCAGCTGTCAGTTTTGCCTGGATGTAATAATAGAACAACACGGCACTTGTAGTAGTCTATAGAGTAGGTGCTCAAGTAGGGTATCCAGCCCAATAAATCCAAATCCGAAAAAACTTGGCACTCTAGATGAATAATTATCATATGCAAAAGGTTTATTGATGTGCATCCATAAAGGCAAGTCGAACGTTTTCGGTCCACATCCGGACCTTCATCAGAACAAATATAAGAGATATGGTGCAGGGAGAAACGTTAATCCTGTCTCTATAAATTCCAATATTGGTAGGGTAGCCTGGATGCAGCAAGAAGTCCTGTCCACGTAGGCGCACGTGTGATGCGACCGGAGTCGCTGGGTAAATGGCGCTCATAATACTGTCCCTTGTGTACAAGAATATAACTACTATAATACTGCCCGCTATGTACAAGAATATAACTACTATAATACTGCCACCTTTGTACAAGAATATAACTACTATAATACTGCCTGCTATGTACAAGAATACAGCTACTATAATACTGACCCTTTGTACAACAATATATCTACTATAATACTGTCCCCAGGGCCGGCGTCAGCACCCGGCACAGCGGGCAAATGCCGGGGCCCTGGGGAGAGGGGGGGGCCCACTCATGCTGTCATAGATACAGCTGGGAGAGCAGAGCAGGAGATAACATGCTCTTTCCCCCACAAAGTCACGCTGGCTGCGTTCTCTTAACCCCTATGTGCCAGCTCTGACACAAGCATCTTCTCACTCAGTCAGTGCAGCCAGGCAGGCACACGTAGGGGTTAACAGAAGGCAGCCAGTGTGACATTGTGGGCGGAGAGAGCACGTTCTCTGCTCTCCCCCCTGGGTGGCTGCAGACAGTGCTGAAGTTTATCAGGCAGATTCCGGAGGAGCTCTGTCCTACTAGTGCCTGAGTGACTGCAAAGGTATCCAGCAGTGGTTGCAGATGGACTTGTGACTCAGTCTGCTGCTGTCTTTCTCCACTGCCTAAAAATGTGGGTGATGTCTGGAGGAGCAGCTGGTGGGGTGCAACCTGCAGCCGCCCAGCTCACCCAGAATACATGCATGCTGCACCAAACCTGCACCAGTGGGGTAGGAAGAAGCTTAACCCCTTCCCATCTGTATTAAGGTTATTGCTGAACCTTAAAGATAACAATCCGACCCGCATAAGTGGGGTTAACCAGATGCCAGGAGGAAGGGGAGCTGCTGCCATGGATAAAACTGAGCTGTGGGCTGTACGTTGGGGCCCAGTGGCCCCAGGCTGGTGACTGGAGGGACTCTGCCCAGTGCTGGCATGTGGGTGATTTCTGCTCCGGAGTCTCAGCTTCTCTCCTCCACATCACACTGTGCAGTCACAGCAACATTGGTTGTCTCTGTCCAGGTCCCAGCAGCTGCCACTGCTCCCACCAAGGACATGGCATCACTTAACCCTTTCCCTGCAGCCACCGGCAACAAATCCACATTATTCCTTGATTAAATCAGGTTCCAACCCAATAGAGGAGCAGACATTTCCTGCTGCCATTAGGGTCCGGGAGGGGGTGACATTGGCTGCCCTGCTATTCTGTAGTGGGGGGTGACAAGTGTAACATGGGGTAACGATGACAGAGAAATGCACAGGATAATAGTGAGCGCGACAGAGGGCAGTGTATGGTATGGAGCAGTCAGGGGGTGGGCTGCAGGATCCCCCCATACTGTACATGACTGCTCGGGACAGGGAGGCGTTTAATGAGCTTCTAATGACAGGGCACTAATTGGGTCATTAGGGTTTGTGGAAAGGATTCAGCATCAGGTCCCTCATTAATGCCCGAGCCGCCTGTTACTTTGTAGCACAGATCTGTTGGGGCCGCAAAACCAAACAACGTTGTTTATGTAGAAAAGTCTTTGTTTCATAGAAAAACTCAAAACAGAAAAGCACCTCTCCTGTATATATACACTGCACAGCACCTCTCCTGTATATATACACTGCACAGCACCTTTCCTCCTGTATATATACACTGCAGAATCTACAATAGCTGTCACTCATGTAAGAAGTGAAATCTGGCATTGTACTATACATTTCTCTGCCGTATCTGTGCATCATAAATCGGGGTATGTGTTAAAGGGGGGGGCCACTGAGACTCTTTCGCCCGGGGCCCTCGAAAACCTGGAGCCGGCCCTGACTGTCCCCTATGTACAAGAATATAACTACTATAATACTGCCCCATGTACAAGAATATAACTACTATAATACTGTGCCTGTGTACAAGAATATAACTACTATAATACTTCCAGCTATTTACAAGAATATAACTACTATAATACTGCCCCTTTGTACAACAATATATCTACTAAAATACTGTCCCCTGTGTACAAGAATATAACTACTATAATACTGCCCCATGTACAAGAATATAACTACTATAATACTGTCCCCTGTGTACAAGAATATGCCTACTATATGATTGCCACCTTTGTACAAGAATATAACTACTATAATACTGCTCCCTATGTACAAGAATATAACTACTATAATACTGCCCCTATGTACAAGAATATAACTACTATAATACTGCCCCTATGTACAAGAATATAATTACTATAATTCTGCCCATATGTACAATAATATAACTACTATACTACTGCCCTTATGTACAAGAATGTAACTACTATAATACTACTCGCTATGTTCAAGAATATAACTACTATAATACTGCCTCCTATGTACAAGAATATAACTACTATAATACTGCCCCTATGTACAAGAATATAACTAAAATAATACTGCCCCCTATGTAGAAGAGTATAACTACTACAATACTGCAGTACTCTCTATGTGCAAAATGTAACCAAACCTTTCCTCATTGAATATCATTCTGATTTCAGGTGCTGAAATACATGGATTACATCTTCACAGGAGTTTTCACCTTTGAGATGGTGATCAAGGTAAGAAGTCACAGACCCTAGTGATGAAGAAGTATAACACTCGTATAATGCTTCCGTGCCAGCTGAGAACCTCTGCCCGCCATTTGTAGTGAAGTGATGCTGATCCGCCACCACAGTGTTTTTATCAGACTGTCGCCACATAAGTTAATTAACATTATACGGCGATGTCACTGACTAATTAAAACCTCAGCATTTCTGGGAGCCCTGTACTCCATGCATTTACGTCTGCAAATATTATTCAGTGTTTGGAAATGTCTAAACTCCCGCTACAATACAATGTGCACGAAGGCGACTTATTCTGGTTGTGTAAAATAATTATGTGTGCGTTACAAGTTCTTCATGGACTGGAGTATGTATCCACCATCCATTTAGAATGGTGACGGACATTTTTTATTATTTTTTTTTTTCCCCCATCGTAAAAATGTCATCTTTGTCAACACTAATTACAGTGTCTCATTAATAATTCACAAGCGCATAAGTAATTTTATTAGTCTCCAGAAAATTAACAAGGATGTCAAACATCGAAATGGCTAGCAGTTTCATCAGAATAGCGAGTCCTATTAATGCAATCATCCTTCTCAGGACTTACACATACACAGCCAATAGGATGACCACGATGTAATCAGCTTCTTGCCTTCCGCAGATGATTGACTTGGGATTGCTCCTTCACTCCGGCTCATATTTTCGTGATCTGTGGAACATTCTAGATTTTATCGTAGTCAGTGGCGCGCTTGTGGCTTTCGCCTTCTCGTAAGTATTTTGCGGTCAGTCTCAAAATTTGCAGAGATCACAGACATTCTATATAATAAAAGGAAATTACAGATCGCAGCAAGTCGGGAGGAGCGATCTGCGACCATTTGCTGGCAAATGAGTTTCCTTTCATAGAGCCACATTTACTGCATGTACTGATTGTAGACTTTAGAGAGGACCTGTTACCACATTGTAAGTGACCAGTTTTTGCTCCTTTTTATTCCCGCTGTACCCCTTAGTGTTCTGTTGTTTTTTTTTATTAAATCACCCATACGGCTCCAGTGATATGGGCTTTTTTCTTTGTTGCTAATTTTTCAAAAGGGTGTGGCTCACAGGGTAATTATGCAGTGCTGCCTAAAGACCCGCCCCAGAGGATCCTGTAAGACACGCCCCCTTAGTAAAGACTATAAAAAAGCATCAAATAAAAAGGCCAGGAAAAGAAAAAAATTATAAAGTACTCAAGGGAGCAGCAGGAATAAAATAAGAGGAAAAAATGGACACTTTTGTCCTGATTTAAATTACAGCTTCATAATAAAGGAAAATAACCTGTCTGAGAAAAGCTGTCAATTATACAGATTCTCTTATGGTAACTGTTGCTTGCAATTATCAGCAAAGTGTTTGTTTGTTTTAAATTGTACCATAATATGCATATAAAAAGCAATGTATCTTATTTGCTCTTACTTACAGTATACCGCATATTGGTGTGTGTCTTATTTTTTTGCATGATTTCTGCATAAAAATGGTCTCGTAAATGGAAAGCACAGAGTTGTTAGAGCTAATTTTACATTGATTTTGACATAGAAAAGTCATCACAATCTGTGTTATAAAATCAGCAGTGTGAACGTGCCTAGAGGAACACTTTAAAAGGTTTCCCCCATCTTCATAAATGGTTATTGTCTGATAAATGCAAGCATTTTACGGTTTATTAAAGCTTTCGGCTGTTCTTGAGAAATTAATGCTTTTCTTTTTTTTTTATATCTTGTTGCTTAGGAAACCGACCACCACTGATAGACAGAACATGTGCAATGCATACAAACTCTTTTCTTTTTGAACGTAGAAACTCTGTTTTTAAGCTGACCATGATTGTTGTTGCCTCCTACTCCTAGCCGACTTCAGTGCAGTGCTTACAAGCTAGGAACAGCGGTGGTCGGTTTCCTAAGCAACGGGCTGTAAACAACAGAACAGAAAAGTGTTAACACCTCATGAACGGATGCAAATTTTAATTAGCAGTAAATTGCAAAAGTGCTTGTTTTCACAAGCACTATCCGATAATAAAAGGCAATAAAGATTGGACTGACCCTCGGAATGCGTGACACACATGTACACATCCAGCATAGAATACAATATAAATGGTATTACAATAGTAGCAGAAACAAAACACAGTATCACAATGTCTGATGCATGAATCAAATGAGTCAAAAGCTACAAAATTCAGCTATTGTCATTGGAGACCTGCTGCCCCCTGTAGGACTATAGCTGCAAAAGCAAGCACTTCCGTATTAACATAGTATATCAGTTAGCTTTGCATGGAGTGTTCATCATTGTATAACTAGGCCAGGTTTGTCATCTAACAACATATAACCATGTATGTATTTGTTTGCGCTGTAAGCGCTCTGTGCTGCTGTTGCGTCATTTTTCTTTGCACTGTGGGAATTCTGTGTGTATGTCACTGATTATAAGCTCTCTCTTTGTCTCCTTGTCGCTGGATTCTCTCTTTTCTCCTCTAGGAGTTTTGTTGGGTAAATTCAATTTCTGTTTTCTTTTTGGCACATACAGGAATTCCTGTATGTCTTCACTTCTTACCTAGCGTCATTGGAATGACACCATCTGACCCTCTCTCTGCCATTTCAATCTTCCTAAAATCAGTCGCAATCACAACTCATTGAAGGGGTATTCTCATCTCACAAAAATGGTGCCGTATCACTAGAGTGTGCCGTAGCTAGGACTCCCGTCAATCCTTAGAATGAAGGGGCTGCAGGACTGATGATCCAGCACTGAGGACCCTCTCTTGTCTTTCTCTGCAGATCAGCACCCCTGACAGCCACTGTCCAAGGAACAGCCGCAGTTCTCCTGCACAGGAAAAAAACAGAAAGTTGATCCTTTCATTCTCGGGATTGGTGGGAGGTCCCGGAGGTCAGACCCTCACTCACCACAAAGTAATGACATAAGTCAGTGCAAAAAATAGGAGTCACCCTTAAGTCCCTTTGTAACACACAGTAGAGGAAGATGTCATACGGACATTATGCACTGGTAGGTCCTTAACCAAAAAGCAGAATTACTGACCTATGTTTGTGGGGCCACCAAATACACTACCATTTAAATACTACAGTTAGCAGCAAATGTGAGATTTTCCTGCAGCGCCTCCACAGGAAAAAATGAAGCATTACACAGTCCCCCCTGAAGTCATTGGGTTTACCATCAAGAACATGGATGAGCCAGGTCCTCATCAAGCAAGGAAATTGGCACATTGGAGGCATGCTAGTCACAAAAAATGCACCGGATTTAGATGTCTTGTAACTTGCGGATTGCAATGTGCCCACAATTTACTGTCATTATTCTGTAATGTAGCATGGCCTTACTGCAATCTGCAAAACGTCTGGAGGAAATGAAATCCCCCTTTACCCATACACCACTGACACAATAAAGGCAGAATAGCAATCATGAGACTAACTTGCAATTTGAGCATTAAAGCTGCTGTAATACTAGTGACCAATATAGTCCTTCCCCCCAAAAAAATCAGAATGGTTGCTCTGTTACATCGTCTTTCATTCTACACCATGAATTTCATAAGCGTCCATGAATGTCGAGTGCCAGTCCACCTCTCATTATGATTAAACAGGGCTCAAGGCATGTTCTCTGCATTCAGTAATCCACCCATTCACTTACCTCATTCAACCCTGACTAACCTCAGGAATACAATATAATTGTATTATAAGAGGGGCAACCGTAAACCGCTCCCTCTCCTCCGCCATTCCACTCTGATGACCTGTTATACCTGTGCTGTGATGGACAGAATTCTCACATGAGTTAGTTTGTTTTTGTTCTTTTTTTTTTACCTTAGAAGGTAAATTTTCAGGACAATTAAACTACTGAAACTAGTGCTACAGCTGTATAGGTCTTATTTACAGCAATTAAAATGATACCCGTCTTGTAGAAGTCCAATGTTCCAGTGCTGAGAAATCAAGCTTTGAATCCACATACAAATTAGATTACATTGGGGGCGTTTCAGTGCACTTCAAGTGTGTTTACACGCCCCATTGCACTTCCAGGCTAATTTGCACATTGCTTTAAAGCTTGATTTCTCAGCGCTGGCACATCAGATTACTACAAGGCAGATATCTTTTTAATTGTTGTTTTGTGATCTAAACAGCCTTACCATTAGTTTTAATTGAAAAGTCATCCTGACTGGTTCCTTAGACTAGTCGTATATCACACGGTTGTGATATTTGGAAGTGGAACTGTCATTATTTGTTTTGTTTTGTTTTTTTTTGTCTAATCCGGCACATGGTATTACTTATAACAGGTCTGCATGAATAACCAGGATAAGCATGTGTACCGCATGTTCTGCATTAGGGGAAGGTCCCTGTAGGCTGTGGACCAGCACTGGTAATCTTGGGAATCAGGTTTTGGTTAATATTTAACAAGAATATACATCTGAGTTAACCTAGAACAACAGCGCCAGGATTGAATGTTATCTGCGATCACTACACTGTTTGCAGTCTGTATCAGGAAATAGAGAAATCCTTCAATCCTGGCCTGCTGCCTCCCTTCTTGCCACTGCTCCTGCATATCTGTCTAGTCAACAGCATGTGTGCGTATAATACAGAGGAACCAAACATGTACAAATATCATAATTCTATACTATCCATAGAGCGTGACACTGAAGGACGAGTACTTGCCCTTTGTGAAATAACTAGAGAAATTAGCATTATTTTCTAGAAGTGCCAACCTATACGAGTCCTGAATTCTTTTTAGTGCTTCCAGACCATCAATTATTTTCTTTTGTGTTTTATTATCAATAATAATAATAATAAAACAATTAGAGAGTTATTAAAAAAAAACCTTTGTAATTCTACCTCTAGATAATTATTCTGTTGTTCTCAAGAATGGTTGGAGTTTCCATTTTATTGTGTAATGTTCATTGCCTTAGGTTACCGACCACTTCTACAGTCTATTAGTGGTGGCTGCTGTTCTAGGCAGGAAGCGCAGCGCATACAAGCTCTTTTCTATAGAACTTGTAAGCAGTGCGGTGAAGCTGGCCAGGTTCATAGATCCGGCCAGCTTTATTTCCCTTGCACGCTGGCATTAGACCATCAGGGAGATGCTAACAAACTTCAATCTATTGTCACCATTGCCAGTCCAGGTCTCTACCTTACGGTGGCCAAACACTAGAGATTTTGGTCAACCAAAAATGGCCAATTTAGACTATTTTCTGTCAGATTGATGCCTTTTTGTTATGAGACATCTTGTCAAAAAGGGACAAGCAATAGATCTGCATCCCGTTAATGGAAGCCAAGACAGGGCACAGATAACGGCTGAGATTAGTTGATCATTTTGTCCTAATTGTTGTCCAATACGACAACCTTCACTGACCAACCACGGATGACAAGTCTTCCAGAAAGCAGCCATTTGAAATCCCCAATGTATGGCCTGCTCTAGGCCAAGATTAGACAACCATAATGTGGGTTAAGTTTAGTGGCTGTACTATACCTTCAATACTCTCGGTTGCTTGCGATTAGACTTAAAAGGATTGTCCTGGACTAAAAGTCACAAGGATACAGAATGTATGCAGTATATAGATCCAGGACAGCACAGCTCTGTGCAGTGTGCTGTTGGCCATTCCTAGGTACTGCAGTTAGTGGGAGCTGAGCTGCAGTAACCAAGAACACATTGTATGGAGCTGTGCTGATCTGGCTCCATATATTGTATATATCTGGCTAGCATCAGGCCTGTTAACAGTTGATTGATGGGGATGCTATTTGTCAGACCCCCACCAATCCGATATTTGTCAGCTATCCTATTAATAGGTCATCAATAATGTAGTCCTGGCCAATCCCTTTAAGCAAACTTAGACCTTGGGCTACATTAACTAGGATTTCTGGGACCCATCGGGTCTTCTTTTGGAGAATTGTGAACTGCAACCTGCATAGAAACCCACAACTAAGCCTTCGATTGGAACTGGGCAGATGTTGGCTATGCAGGATAATAATAATAATAATAATAATAATAGAGACCTGTCCCATACTGCCAAGGCACAAGAGACAGTATTAATTTGAATTGCACTAAAGAGGGTTTGCCATTTCCATTTATCTCTTTGGATGCGATATCAATTTTGATTTCACTAATCCTAAAAAAGATGACACCAACTTTGGCCAAGCAACTTTATCAAGAATACCACAATGTGGGCGACATAGATCTTCTGTTTTCTATCATGGTTCTCTGTATTATAAGTAACGGTGGCTGGCAAAGTATGACAACCCTGATGCATAATTCATTCATAAACTGAAGCGGGGTCTCTTCAAAAGAAGAGAACGAGGAACAAAACTCCTTCAGGACGTCACTCGTTTTAGCGCACCTTCCTGTCTTTCGGATGCTGACTGTACCTCTGTGTGTGTGCTCTGTAGAGGGAACAAAGGAAAAGATCTGAACACTATCAAATCCCTGAGGGTCCTTCGTGTTCTGCGTCCTCTGAAGACCATCAAGAGGCTTCCCAAGTTAAAGGTTGGCTTTGTCTTTACATCATATTTTTCTAGCATCTGATATAAACCCATGTTAAGGAACCATTGGGTATTTCTTTAACCCATAGTAACCAATTGGGCAGTAGTTTTTAAACTAACTTTGCCGGTAGGTTTCTAAAGAGTCAAATATTGTTTCCACGCCATAGACTTGCTTACCGACACTGGCAACTGATGAGTATTAGATCTTTGTCCAAGTTTTCTTCAAGGGAAAACTAGTATCAGTCACATTGAAATCCAAATTAGTTATCCTTTGCTCTCAAGGGTGATAATTATCACACATACGCTCGCCCAGCTGAGTCCGGCACATGTATGTTTATGAAGTACATTAATGTGTTCTTAATGGGGAAAGGGAAACATACTATTGCAAAACTCCTCTGATGACAGCTCATTTCCAGAGAGAGCAAAGAATGGAACATGTTGAGTTCCAACATGCCCGATCCATCTTTTTTCCGACATCTGCCATTAGCTGGTGTAGAGTAAGAACACTCTCGTACACATCAGATGGTCGGCGAATGAGGCCAAAATCATCAGGCACAGCCAATGTTCATCTACTGTGTATGGGCACTTAGCACCAAAGCAAAACCCTCAAATGTAACAAATTCAAACCAGTAAATAGATTACATTTGTCATGAAATTAAAAAAAGGAAAATAAAAATAATTATTTCACATATGTTAGAGAAAATTAAAATGCTTACAGAGCTGTTGCACTCTAATCTGTGTGGCTGACCATCTCCTTTGGAATTAGGTAATCAAGCAAACTCCTAGTGGCTAACATGTGAGGCCCAGCATCAGGAATGTAGAGCAGATTTATGACCAACATAAGACTTTGAGACTTTGAAAAACTTAAAGATCTTGGATCTCTTTGTCTGCTTATTAGAAATTAAGGAGGGAGGTTTGCATGAAATGTGTCTCTCCAATAGATAGGAAAATCTTATGTTTGGAAACGGGATGAAGTGGCGAATGCAAAGCATGGTTTCCCTCCGCTGAGCGATGACCAGAATCCTTTCAATTGAATACGGACCTGATAGATGTGGCTACACCTGTCATATTTGGTCTGTATGTAAAGATAAAATTCTGATTAAAAAATATGACATCGATATCGAGCTCCTGTGACTCTCAGAAGTAAAGATATCATCAATGTATTGACTCTCAAAATGTTCTAAAACTGAAGCCACATCCCATGTCCATCCCTGTAAGGAGTCATCAAGGGGAGATATGTGGGTGTAACTTAGGAGCTACTAAAAGGCAAATGTCAACTTTTGGGCATCATCAGCATTTTGGAGGCACAGGTCACTGTGGGTGCTGTCTGATTTCCTCCAGTGCCTCCCTCCATGAATCTGAAAGCATTTCTGTGACAACAGGTTTAGTAAATTTCTTCTGTTTATCCTCTTTGTTTTATGTAACTGTATATGCTGTATTGTTTTGTCCCCTTTGTAAAATATTTTGTATATTTTTATAAACACTGCCTATTGTTCTGGATTAATATAAACTGTAATACTTCTGCTCCTTTTGTTCAATAAACTGGACCGCAAAACTACCAGAAATCAGGCGCCCAGTCACCCTGTATAAAAAAAACTGGTGATGGTAGCGACTAGTTCTTGGGTTATCATAGAGTCAGCAGTGACCGTACTGGAGTATATATATATATATATATATATATATATATACAGTGTATATATATATATATATATATATATATATATATATATATATAATCCATGTGTTTGAATCGGAGGGTATATACCATATGTTCACTGTTAGCTTCCTAATAACTAGCCTATTAGTGGAAGCAGCCTGCGGCCCCCTCCGTAAATCATCGGTCAATCGCGTTGTCTGCATGATAGGGGGGTGCAGAGAGCTTTTCGTGACAAAAAGATAACAGTGGGTGGATCTACACAACCTCCCAGGTTGTGATCTTTGACAATATATAAGTATTTTTTTTTTTTAATAACAGCACAAGCTGACATTGCATCTTCCCTTTTTGCTAGGCCGTCTTTGACTGTGTGGTAAACTCTCTGAAGAACGTGTTGAACATCCTCATCGTGTACATGCTTTTCATGTTCATCTTTGCCGTCATCGCAGTTCAACTCTTCAAGGGCAAATTCTTCTACTGTACAGATGAATCAAAAGATCTAGAAAAAGACTGCAGGTATGTGATGGCTGCGCCAAGGATATGGCCTGATGAATTATATTGGATTCAGTGTCCTCATGGCTTTCTCTTTGTCCAGGGGAGAATACTTGAACTATGAAAATGACGATGTGCGCGCTCAGGCTAGGCAATGGAAGAAATACGAATTCCATTATGACAACGTGCTCTGGGCTCTTTTGACCCTTTTTACTGTCTCCACCGGAGAAGGGTGGCCCAAGTGAGTATCTGATTTGTAGAAACTAAATATTGGTCTTATGTCCTTTCCAAATAGGTCAAACCAAAGATGGTTATACTAATGAGATCATGTAATGCATGCAGAGTCGTTTCAACTACCCCTATGTAAGATGTCAGAGAAAAGAAGAATCAGGCATGTTGATTTTCAAAAGCCCAATCCTTATATTCTTCAGGGAAATTTTTCACTCTCCTCCCCTTATTGAGAACACTTGCAGGCTTGGCCGAGCATGGATGTGTAAGGTGGAGAGATGGAAATAATAGTTATTGAGCACCTGGCTGACGGCTATCTATGGTGTATGATCAAATTTAAAATAAAATTTGTTTAAGGACAGAGTATTGTGTGAACAGGACAATGATAAATGGTCGACGATAGACAGAAAAGAGTGATGAGAGGGGAGTTAATTGTTGACAGAGAATGGAAGGCCCCAGTAAAGGGAGGGAGCAGAAAACATGTAAGGAAAGGTTTAGTGGGTCAATAGTAAGATACCATTTATAGGACGATAACAAAAGTTATAAAACAAGTCTAAATATAGCGTGATGTTCTTGTTTTTCAGTGTCCTTAAACACTCTGTGGATGCCACCTATGAGGAGCAAGGTCCAACACCAGGCTTCCGAATGGAGATGTCTATCTTCTATGTGGTTTATTTTGTGGTCTTTCCTTTCTTCTTTGTAAACATTTTTGTAGCTTTGATTATTATCACATTCCAAGAGCAAGGCGATAAAGTTATGTCAGAGTGCAGTCTGGAGAAGAATGAGGTGAGAGCCAGTTGGGGATGGAGAATAGAAATACCAAAACCAGTATAATCCTATCTGGTATGTCATTACATTCCAACACATCAAACGTATCCTCGTGTGTAACTCCGAGACACGCAAGGTAAATCTTTCCATCTGCCTTGGAACTAGAATTTGCAAGATAGCAGGTCAATCCCTGCTGAAATACTCTTCTCAAAAAAATAAAGGGAACTCTTAAGCAACACAATGTCTTGCAAAAGTCAATTATACTTCTGTGAAATCAGCCTATCCAGTTATGAAGCAAGACAGATTGTGAATCAATTTCTCCTGCTGTTGTACAGACAACAGGTAGAAATGATAGGCAAATAGCAAGACAACCCCTATAAAGGAGTTGTTCTGCAGGGGGGTGACCACAAACCATTTCTCTGTTCTCATGCTTTTTGGCTGTTGTTTTGGTCACTTTTGCATTTTGTCATTGCTATTGAGTCGCCCACCAGGGCCGTGGGGTACCCGGTACCGGGTCCGGTATTCACCGGGGGATGTCACAGTGACGACCCGGTCTGTGGCCCTGGGCGCCCATGTATAAGGGAAACTGAATAAAGTTTATGTTCGTGAAACCACCTGTGGTATGCAGTCTTAAGGGGGTCCTCTGGGGTAATGTTATGGCAGCTAGATAGTTTAACTTCTCCCCAGGGCTCCCGATGTGTAGATGGAAGATGGTGAATAGTGCAGTAAAGAATGAAGACACAGGTTTGCAGTCTCTTTACCTGGTTTACTGAAGACTTCCAGCAGCCACAGTCCAGGGTCCCAGATCACAGGGCAGGCAGGGTCCGGCCGGCTTGGAAGCGAATTCAGAGTCCCCTTTACCAGGTGGAGTTAAAAGCCTTCCTCATAGCATGGTGGTGTTGTAGTCCCTTACTGCCTATGGCTTCTGATAAGGTCCTTACAGTTCTCTCTGTCCTCCATAAAGGTGGGACATAAACCCGTATGACAGGTGACTCGAGCCTTTTTACAGAATTTCTATCATGACCCGGGTTCTGTGTGTCACTGTGCCTCCTGGGTATTTGGGCGGACAGGTGACATGTGATCCAGCTGTCCTGCCGGTTTCTGCTGTCAGTCTTAGAGTCTCTCACAACCTCGGTGTTCCAGCTACCGGTAATCTGCACCAGCCAGAGAGGTAGCTAATTCACTGCTCTGCTCTACTGGTGTCCCTCTCCTGTGCTTTGCTCTCCCACACGCTCACTATAATCTGTTCGGCTTTCGGTATTATCTCTGTGCAGGAGCTGCAGCACTTTCTCGTGGCTGCACGGCTCCTCATACTTTCTTCCTGCCTCCGACTGTTCCAGTCTCCTCTCTGGCACTACCTGACTAACTTTTTCCACAATATATCTCTAACCACAATATATCTCTATATGCAGGGGAGTCACCTAGAAATAGGATCAAAAGCTCCCCCTTGTGGCCTGGAGTGTGAACATGTTGCATGTTTGTGTTACATGGTGAGAGTTATCCTTCATTGCTTCCAAGCGTGACATCACTCTCCCTGTGAGGAAAGCAATGCCACTGTGATGACTCAGACCCTGGAGCATCACACTATCCCCCCTAGAGGTACTGTGCAGTAGCATGAGCCAGTGTCTACAACCCACAGAAGTTGCTCATGTAGTGCAGCTCATCAAGGATGGCACAATGCGAGCTGTGGCAAGAAGGGTAGCTGTGTTTATCAACACAGTGTCCAGAGCATGGAGCAGATACCAGGAGACAGGCCAGTACACTAGGAGACGTGGAGTGGGCCGTAGGAGGGCAACAACCCAGCTGCAGGACCACTACCTCCTCCTTTGTGCAAGGAACAGGAGGATCTTTGCCAGAGCCCTGTAAAATTACCTCTAGCAGGCCACTAACATCCATGTGTCCGCTCAAACTGTCAGAAACAGACTCCATGAAGGTAGTATGAGGCTCCAACATCCACAAGTGGGTGTTGTGCTTACAGCCCAATATCATGCAGGGAAATAGGCATTTGCCAGAGAACATCAAGATTGGCAGATTCGACATTGGCGCCCTGTGCTCTTCACGGATGAGAGCAGGTTCACACTGAGCACATGTGACAGAGACTGGAAACGCAGGGGAGAACGTTCTGCTGCCTGCAACATCCTTCAGCATGACCGGTATGGCAGTGGGTCAGTAATGGTGTAGGGAGACATTTATTCGGAGGGCTGCACAGCCCTCCATGTGCTAGCCAGAGGTACCCTGACTACCATGAGGTCCTGGCATGAGATCCTCAGATTCATTGTGAGACTATCTGCAGGTACCACTACTGATCATCATTTCCTTGTCTTGCGGCATTTCCACTGAAGTTGGATCAGCCTGTAATTTGATTTTCCACTTTGATTTTGAGTATCATTTCAAATCTAGACCTCCATGGGATATTAATATTGATTTACATGGATCCTTTTTATGTTTTACTGTTCTCAATGCATTCCACTATGTAATGAATAAAGATTTGCAACTGGAATATTTCATTCAGTGATATCTAGGATGTGGGATTTTAGTGTTCCCTTTATTTTTTGGAGAAGTGTATTTCTGACTTTAAGAGAGCTGAGCAAACCAGACAAACATTCTTATAGATACATTTTTTTTTCAAATGCATGATCTTAGAATATACAGTAACCAACTGTGTATTATCCTAATCTATCATTTTGGCCAAAATGTCGCCAAGGATGTAGGAATTTAATTGATGGGAAAACAGGTTGTCCAATATGGCCCGCCATCAGCTTCAACTTCTGCCTAAGGAAGAAGTCTGCATCATTATTGGAGTCATCAACGATGATATCTATAAGGATAGGGTATTCTCTGAGAAAAAGAAAAAGCCCTTAATATTGTGTGATTGTCAGGTTGATCCTGGTAGACATGCTTTATTTCCAAAATATTTTTTTTTCTCTATTCTCATAGAGGGCCTGCATAGACTTTGTTATCAGCGCCAAGCCCCTAACACGATACATGCCTCAAAATCGACAGTCATTTCAGTACAAAATGTGGCGATTTGTGGTTTCTCCTCCATTTGAGTACTTCATTATGGTAATGATTGCTTTGAACACCATCGTCCTCATGATGAAGGTAAGACCTCATAGTTATAGTTTGAGTTGAGATGTAACATATTCAATGACAAGACTTGAACCAAAGCCCATAATGTGAAGTTTACAGAAGGAGCTTTCACAATCTAAATAATCATTACGTTAGCAGTGTGAAATCATTTTGTGTCCTTATTTTCTACTAGTTCTATGGAGCATCTGATACATATGAAGAAATGCTAAAATGTCTGAATATCATCTTCACATCAATGTTCTCACTGGAGTGTATTTTGAAGATTGTCGCCTTTGGTGTTATGGTAAGAATCTGCTTTTAAGATCACAATTATTGATAGATCCCAGGTTATAATACTATATTGTTCATGTTTGAAATAAAAAAATTAAAACTTTTATGAATGTAATAGAGACAGGTCAAATTTGGGAGGTCTGCATGTGGAGATCTACACTGATGGCTAAAACAAAGAAGCAGAAGCATTTAGCTACAATGATAATGAGGATTTGATCCATCTTCGATGTGGAAGGATAGAGAAGCTTGACTGACCACTTCTGCTACTTAATTTTAAAGATTTGTGGGGGTCTAGTTTTTTTTAATTACTTTTGCACATAAGGCTATAACTGACTAAACATAAGATAATTATCACCCCCCCCCCCAAAAAAAAAAAAAAAAGCATCTTTTGTCATAGGCAACCAGAGTATGAATGGATACAATTTAAGGACTCAGGCAAAGTATTATGCTGCAAAGATCTCCAGCTAAAGACCAAAGGCCCGATTCATGAAACATTTTGCTTAAAAAAAAAGATGAAACTGGTACAAAATATTTGAGACTTTTCACATGTTTATGCCGAGAGGGTGAAGGCTAGTGCTGCCCGAATAAACTCTCTTTATTTTATTGCACAGAAGTGGCATAAACTACAGGAAAAATGTACTCCGGTCCAAGAATGGAATACATTCCTGTCTCTGGCGCATGGGAGCTAAAAGAAGCGCCAAATTCATTAAAAGGCACATGTCTCTTATTGAATTTGCTTATCTTATTCTAATGTGAAAGGAAGGAGGATTCGGTCTGCCACAACCATACAGGTAATGTAAAACTAAATTTCTCCTTCGCCTCATTGAGGGACATAGACCGTGGGTGTATGCTGCTGCCACTAGGAGGCTGACACTGAGTGATACAAAGAAGTTCGCTCCTCCCCAGCAGTATACACCCTCCTGCTGGCTCTCAGCTAACCAGTTCATGCTTAGTGTCTTAGAAGGCACAATTCTGGTTTCCAGACCTCCGGTTTTTTCTTTTCTTTTTCACCATGGAAGACGAGACAGGGGCGACGGACCCTTTTGAAGGGGTCCGATCTCCCCAAACCAACAATGGGCGAGCACGTGGAGTGTCGCCTCCACGTATCCTCTCCCGCAACGTGGGACAATATGCCGAACTCAGCCCTGACCACCCTAAGGTAACGAAACCCTAGGCTGTACAGGCGCATATGGACAGTCCGTGCGGCCCCCACTGCATCACCAATGCTCAGACAACGGTGATGGAAGGAGGCGGACGGTCCCTCTCCTCATCCCCTGAAGGGAAGATGGAGCTAGGGTACCTGCACCGTCCTTTATACAGCCCCACTCTAACCTTAATCTCTGGAGCATGCGAGGTGGGGGGCTGGGAGGGCTCCTGCTTCGGCACAGTTTTTCCCATGCCGTTCAAGATGGGAAGCCTCGCTCCAGCCCCGTGCCCTCGGGCGGGTGCTGGGAGTTCCCTGCTGCTGGCGGTGCCAGGCCGCGGGCCGAGATCCCGTTCCTGCCTCTCTTCCTGGTCCACACCCTCCATACTCTGACGGGCCTCAGATATTGTAGTCCCTGGCTTCTGGTGTGGTTAGGCCGGAGGCGGAAATCCCGCCCCTTTTACCCATCAGCTCTGCCCCCTCATCCTCAGGCGGATGCCGGGGGGAAAAATTTAGCCCCCAGCTTCAGCATCCGATAGGCCGCGAGTCAAAACTCCGCCATTTCCAGCGGGACCGTCCACCAATTGGGCGCATTTTTTATATGGGACTTCACTGATGCTTCCTCCTGTGACGGGTTCCACAGGACAGGAGACACAGGACTGGGGTAAGTGCTACTCCCCCCAGCCTGGCAACTGCAATATATATATTCCTGCAGTTTATCCAAATTCTGATTATAACAGCAGCAGGTCCAGCATGTCTAGAAGGACCAAATCTCATACGCTTTTATATATGCCGCATGTGTGGCCTGTCGGTCTTGCTTTTCTGCTTGCCCAGAGTAATCGTCTCTGTGAGGCCTGCGGTTCCGAGCGCGCTCAGGAGCCCTCCCCTGCGACTCAGCCCAGTGTGTCAGGAGCAGAAAGCTTGGTCTTCCCCCCGGAATGGGCTTTGTCTTTGTCGCAAGCTATGGCGTCCCTAACAAAGGCAATCGAGTCCCTTCAGACCCCATCTGGGTCCAGGGGCAGCGGTTTGCCTGCCCTGGAGAGGTCATCTGACTCACAGGAGCCTCCAGCCTGCAGGGGCCACTCTCACTAGGCAGACGCGGGGGAAACGAACCCACATGGCTGATTATTCGGCGAAAAATTGGATCAGCTCATTTCTGATAACACAGGAGGAGAAAGCAAGGTTTAGGCAGCATTTCATTGCCAGTTTCAGGCACATTTTAAGTCTTTTCAGGTGGATCAAAGCGGCAAACCCCGCTGGCCCAGGTTGACCTAATCAAGACAGAGATCGTCTGATCTCTTACAGAGCCAACCCATTGGGAAAAATGTGGTTACAACAGCCTAAATCAGAAGGATCTAAATCCCACAGATTTTCGGCCAAATATCTGGAGGCAGGCTCAGGACGACACCAACATATAATTTTCTTCAGCCAATATGCAAACACATGGGGTATCCCCTCCACATATAACCCCCTACGATGTGAGATGCCATGCCTGGTCTGATTCTTAGGGGGGACGGGTCCTTTTAAAGGGCACTGATCTCCCCACACCATCAATAGACGAGCACATACAGTTTCTCCTCCATGTATACTCCTCTGCGGCCAGACCTATCACCGGAACCAGACTTGTCCACCTGGAGACCTGAACTCTGTGGTTGTACAATGGCAACCCTTTTTTGGCATCCAAGCACTCCCCTCTGCATAACCACTATTTAGCAGAGGAGGCAAGATGCCGGACGATCCCTCTCCACTTCCCTGTTAAGAGGGTGGTGGATCAAGGGTTCATCATTTTAACTCTGCACTGTCAAAAAAGAGCGGAGGTTGCAAGAGACTGCTTTTTCTATCCTTCTGGATGTAGCCGGTCATTCTGTCACTTGGCAGATTAACCGGGGAAAATCTCCTGTGGTATACCTACCAGTATTCCTGCCCGAGGGGTTATCAATTAAAATTACTACGGACTATCAGATAGCAGATCTGATTAGTTCAGTCTTGCGGCCTCGGGTTTAATGCTCACCTTATCCACCCCTTGGGTTGCTAGAGCAATGGTCTCCTGGTCAAAGACCTTTACTACTTTGATTCACAACAGTAACCTTTTCCCGAAGACAGTACAAGTGGTCAATCAAATTTCTTGAGCACGAGACTAGCTGGTTCACGCTTCTCGGACGCAGCTAGTTGCGTGGCACGGTCAGCAGCCAATACCATTACATCCAGAAGGGCATTATAGCTCAGAGAATGGAAGTGTACTCTGCGTTCAAAAAACGCCTCTGACATCTCTCCCTAGGATCACATGTTTCCTATAGACAACCAGCAGTGGAAGAGTTTTCCAAGACGGTCTAGATTTAAGGGATCTTGGTTCCAAAAAGAGGGACTGAAAAGTAAGACTAATCCTGGACCTTAAACTTCTACCAAGCTAACAGCATTTTCAAGTCACAACCTGGTCCTTCGGCCTTGCTACCGCACCCTGAGTGTTCGCAAGGGTCATGACGGCTGTCATGTTCCTCTTGCACCCTAGAGGCGTGGTCGTCCTGCCCTGTTCGGTCGACTTTCTAGCTGCTCTTCCAGGACTACGCTGAGTCATCTATATCAATTGCTATACCCTCTCACGTGGATTGGCAGCTTCATCTAGACAAGTTTTTCCTCATTTTCAGCCCAGCAGATGCCCTTTTTAAGGATGATCCTGGACACTTCCAAGGGGTTGGTAACTCTCCCTTGAGACAAGGCCGTGGCTCTTCAACTCAGAACTCTCTTACTTGACCTCTCATTCCCTCATTCCATTCGATTGCTGGAAGGGTCATGAGGAAAAATGGTGAAAACAATGAAAGCTGTTTTCCTTCGCTTCGCTCATTTTCTGTAGGTCAAACAGGCTTTCAAAGGGTGCTCTCTGAGCTCCATCCTCATCCGGGAGAGTTCCTTCCAGATCAATGATTATTAGTAACCGCCGTTGACAGCCTTCTTCTCCCGATCGTTGTTCTGGGGATCCGAACGATATGGCTAGTCCTACAGCAAGTCCTCTGCTTTCTGGTGGGTCTCCCATCTGAAGTCCATCGGATAATGCCACAGCTGTTCAATACGTCAGTCTTCTAACAGGTACCCACGGTCAGGCATCATGGACGAGGTACCTCACATTCTCTGATGGGCCGAGATCTATCTTTCGGTGATCTTGGCAGTACACATCCCAGGCGTAGACCTCTGGACAGCAGACTTCTTCAGCTGTCAGGGTCACACCTCAAGAGAGTGGGAACCTCTCTCGGAAGTCTTCTATCAGATCTGCCTTCTCTGAGGCACTCCAGATGTAGATCAGATGACGTCCAGACTGAATGCCAATGCACTCGAGTTCATAGTTCGGCCTCGAGATCCAAAAACCGTTGCAGTGAAAGCTCTGTGTTGTGAATTCTGTGGCCAAGCTCCCTCCTGTGGTCGTGAGTGGTACTTCGGCTGGTTCTGTCTATGAGCTTCCTTTGGTGGATGAGAGTGGTACTGCGGCTTCTGAGTTTCCTTCCTCAGGTGATGAGGTTGAGTCGTTAGGTGCTGCTCTATTTAACTCCACCTAGTGCTTTGATCCTGGCCTCCAGTCAATGTTCTAGTGTTGGTCTTGCTTTCTCCTGGATCATTCCTGTGGCCTGTCTATCCTGCATAAGCTAAGTTTTGCTTGTGTTATTTTTTGTTTGCTGTTTTTTCTGTCCAGCTTGCTATATTGGTTTTTCTTGCTTGCTGGAAGCTCTGGGACGCAGAGGGAGCACCTCCGTACCGTTAGTCGGTGCGGAGGGTCTTTTTGCCCCCTCTGCGTGGTTGTTTGTAGGGTTTTGTGTTGACCGCAAAGCAATCTTTCCTATATTCGGTCTGTTCAGTAAGTTGGGCCTCACTATGCTAAATCTATTTCATCTCTGCGTTTGTATTTTCATCTCAACTCACAGTCATTATATGTGGGGGGCTGCCTTTTCCTTTGGGGTATTTCTCTGAGGCAAGCTAGGCTTATTTTTCTTTCTTAGGGCTAGCTGGTTTCTCAGGCTGTGCTCGAGGCGCATAGGTCTGGTCAGGAGCGCTCCACGGCTACCTCTAGTGTGGTTGGATAGGATTAGGGATTGCGGTCAGCAGAGTTCCCACGTCTCAGAGCTCGTCCTATGTTTTTGGTAATTGTCAGGTCACTTTGTGTGCTCTGAACTTCAAGGTCCATTGTGGTTCTGAATTACCTGTTCATAACAGTACTGGAGGCCCAAAGTACTAATGCTTCTCAATAGAGGGAAAAGAGAAGTTCTGAGACCATTTTTTTTTCTTTGCACTGTGTTCTGTCTTTCTTTTCCCCTTTACATCAGGGTGGTTCAGAACACAGGTGTGGACATGGACATTCAGGGTCTGTTCTCTTTGATGGATAATCTCGCTATAAATGTAGAGAACATTCAAGATTTAGTGGTTCAGAATCCTATGTTAGAACCTAAAATTCCTATTCCTGAGTTATTTTCTGGAGATAGAGCTAAGTTTTTGAATTTTAAAAATAATTGTAAGCCATTTCTGGCTTTGAAACCCCGCTCCTCTGGTGACCCAGTTCAACAAGTTAGGATTATTATTTCTTTATTACGTGGCGACCCTCAAGACTGGGCATTTTCCCTTGCGCCAGGAGATCCTGCATTATGTAATATTGATGCGTTTTTTTCTGGCGCTCAGATTGCTGTATGAAGAACCTAATTCAGTGGATCAGGCAGAGAAAAATTTGCTGGCTCTGTGTCAGGGTCAGGATGAGATAGAGATTTATTGTCAGAAGTTTAGAAAGTGGTCCGTGCTCACTCAATGGAATGAATGTGCGCTGGCAGCTATTTTCAGAAAGGGTCTCTCTGAAGCCCTTAAGGATGTCATGGTGGGATTTCCTATGCCTGCTGGTCTGAATGAGTCTATGTCTTTGGCCATTCAGATCGGTCGACGCTTGCGTGAGCGTAAATCTGTGCACCATTTGGCGGTATTATCTGAGCATAAACCTGAGCCTATGCAGTGCGATAGGACTTTGACCAGAGCTGAAAGGCAAGAACACAGACGTCAGAATGGGCTGTGTTTCTACTGTGGTGATTCCACTCATGCTATCTCCAATTGTCCTAAGCGCACTAAGCGATTCGCTAGGTCTGCCACCATTGGTACGGTACAGTCGAAATTTCTTTTGTCCGTTACTTTGATCTGCTCTTTGTCTTCCTATTCTGTCATGGCATTTCTGGATTCAGGCGCTGCCCTGAATTTGATGGACTTGGAGTATGCTAGGCGCTGTGGGTTTGTCTTGGAGCCCTTGCAGTGTCCTATTCCATTGAGAGGAATTGATGCTACGCCTTTGGCCAAGAATAAGCCTCAGTATTGGACCCAGCTGACCATTTGCATGGCTCCTGCACACCAGGAGGATATTCGCTTTCTGGTGTTACATAATCTGCATGATGTGGTCGTGTTGGGGTTGCCATGGCTACAAGTCCATAACCCAGTATTAGATTGGAAATCTATGTCTGTGTCCAGCTGGGGTTGTCAGGGGGTACATGGTGATGTTCCATTTCTGTCTATCTCATCATCCACCCCTTCTGAGGTCCCAGAGTTCTTGTCTGATTACCGGGATGTATTCGATGAGCCCAAGTCCAATGCCCTACCTCTGCATAGGGATTGTGATTGTGCTATTGATTTGATTCCTGGTAGTAAGTTTCCTAAGGGTCGACTGTTTAATTTATCTGTACCTGAGCACGCCGCTATGCGGAGTTACGTGAAGGAGTCCTTGGAGAAGGGTCATATTCGCCCGTCATCGTCGCCATTGGGAGCGGGGTTCTTTTTTGTGGCCAAGAAGGATGGTTCGCTGAGACCTTGTATTGACTACCGCCTTCTAAATAAAATTACGGTCAAATTTCAGTACCCCTTGCCGCTGCTGTCTGATTTGTTTGCTCGGATTAAGGGGGCTACTTGGTTCACCAAGATAGATCTTCGTGGTGCATATAATCTTGTGCGTATTAAACGGGGCGATGAATGGAAAACTGCATTTAATACGCCCGAAGGCCATTTTGAGTACCTGGTTATGCCATTCGGGCTTTCTAATGCTCCATCAGTGTTTCAGTCCTTTATGCATGACATCTTCCGAGAGTACCTGGATAAATTCCTGATTGTATACTTGGATGATATTTTGGTCTTCTCGGATGATTGGGAGTCTCATGTGAAGCAAGTCAGAATGGTGTTCCAGGTCCTGCGTGCGAATTCTTTGTTTGTGAAGGGGTCAAAGTGTCTCTTTGGTGTTCAGAAGGTTTCATTTTTGGGATTCATTTTTCTCCTTCTACTATCGAGATGGACCCTGTTAAAGTTCAGGCCATTTATGATTGGACTCAGCCAACATCTCTGAAAAGTCTGCAGAAGTTCCTGGGCTTTGCTAATTTTTATCGTCGCTTCATCAATAATTTTTCTAGTATTGCTAAACCGTTGACTGATTTAACCAAGAAGGGTGCTGATGTGGTCAATTGGTCTTCTGCTGCTGTGGAAGCTTTTCAGGAGTTGAAGCGTCGTTTTTCTTCTGCCCCTGTGTTGTGCCAACCAGATGTTTCGCTTCCATTCCAGGTCGAGGTTGATGCTTCTGAAATTGGAGCAGGGGCGGTTTTGTCGCAGAGAAGTTCTGATTGCTCGGTGATGAAACCATGCGCCTTCTTTTCCAGGAAGTTTTCGCCTGCTGAGCGAAATTATGATGTTGGGAATCGAGAGTTGCTAGCCATGAAGTGGGCATTCGAGGAGTGGCGTCATTGGCTTGAAGGAGCTAAGCATCGTGTGGTGGTCTTGACTGATCACAAGAACTTGACTTATCTCGAGTCTGCCAAACGGTTGAATCCTAGACAGGCTCGTTGGTCGCTGTTTTTCTCCCGTTTTGACTTTATGGTTTCGTACCTTCCGGGCTCTAAAAATGTGAAGGCGGATGCCCTGTCTAGGAGTTTTGTGCCCGATTCTCCGGGTTTGCCTGAGCCGGCGGGTATTCTCAAAGAGGGGGTAATATTGTCTGCCATCTCCCCTGATTTGCGGCGGGTGCTGGAAAAATTTCAGGCTAATAGACCTGACCGTTGCCCAGCGGAGAAACTGTTTGTCCCTGATAGGTGGACGAATAAAGTTATCTCTGAGGTTCATTGTTCGGTGTTGGCTGGTCATCCTGGAATCTTTGGTACCAGAGATTTGGTGGCTAGATCCTTTTGGTGGCCGTCTCTGTCGCGGGATGTGCGTTCTTTTGTGCAGTCCTGTGGGATTTGTGCTCGGGCTAAGCCCTGCTGTTCTCGTGCCAGTGGGTTGCTTTTGCCCTTGCCAGTCCCGAAGAGGCCTTGGACACATATCTCTATGGATTTTATTTCGGATCTCCCCGTCTCTCAAAGAATGTCGGTCATTTGGGTGGTTTGTGATCGCTTCCCTAAGATGGTCCATTTGGTGCCCTTGTCTAAATTGCCTTCTTCCTCTGATTTGGTGCCATTGTTTTTCCAGCATGTGGTTCGTTTACATGGCATTCCAGAGAACATCGTTTCTGACAGAGGTTCCCAGTTTGTTTCGAGGTTTTGGCAAGCCTTTTGTGCTAGGATGGGCATTGATTTGTCTTTTTCCTCGGCTTTCCATCCTCAGACAAATGGCCAGACTGAACGAACCAATCAGACCTTGGAAACATATCTGAGATGTTTTGTTTCTGCTGATCAGGATGATTGGGTGTCCTTTTTGCCTTTGGCTGAGTTCGCCCTTAATAATCGGGCCAGCTCGGCTACTTTGGTTTCGCCGTTTTTCTGCAATTCTGGGTTCCACCCTCGTTTCTCTTCAGGGCAGGTTGAGTCTTCGGACTGTCCTGGTGTGGATACTGTGGTGGATAGGTTGCAGCAGATTTGGACTCATGTAGTGGACAATTTGACTTTGTCCCAGGAGAAGGCTCAATGTTTCGCTAACCGCAGGCACTGTGTGGGTCCCCGACTTCATGTTGGGGATTTAGTTTGGTTGTCATCTCGTTATATTCCTATGAAGGTTTCCTCTCCTAAGTTTAAGCCTCGTTTCATTGGTCCATATAGGATTTCTGAGGTTCTTAATCCTGTGTCTTTTCGTTTGACTCTTCCTGCTTCTTTTTCCATCCATAACGTGTTCTGTCATGATCCCAATGGCAGGGGATCACAAAAGGACAAGCACAAAAACAAAACAAGCTCTAGGGTGATGGAACCTGAGCTGACCGCGATCCTGAACCTAAACACACAACTAGCAGTAGCTGGGGAACGTGCCTACGATGATTCCTAGACGTCTCGCGCCAGCCGAAGGATTAACTTCCCCTATAAGAAGAAACACAGACCTCACTTGCCTCCAGAGAAACACCCCACAGAAATAGCAGCCCCCCACATGTAATAACGGTGAAATGAGAGGAAAGCACATACGTAGTTATGAAAATAGAATCAGCAAAAATGAGGCCCGCTAAAGCTAGATAACAGAGGATACAAAAGTGAACTGCGCGGTCAGCGAAAAACCCTTCAAAAAAACCATCCTGAAATTACTTGAACTCATGTGCCAACTCATGGAACATGAGGAGTAATTTCAGCCCACTAGAGCAACCAGCAGCAAGGAATCACATATCTGCAAGCTGGACTAAGACAAAAATTAAGCAAAACGTGGAACAGGAAAATCAAAACTTAGCTTGTCCTGAAGATAACAGACGCAGGGAGCAGAGGTAAAAAGACACGCTGATTACATTGCTAGCCGGCAAGGAAATGACAAAAAAGCCAGGTTAAATAGGAAACTCCCATAACCTGATGGAACAGGTGGACACCAGAGACCACAGAGAACACAAGTCACCCAGTACCATCAGTAACCACCAGAGGGAGCCCAAAAACAGAACCCACAACAGTACCCCCCCCCTTGAGGAGGGGTCACCGAACCCTCACGAGAACCACCAGGGCGACCAGGATGAGCCCTATGAAAAGCACGGACCAAATCGGCAGCATGAACATCAGAGGCAATCACCCAAGAATTATCCTCCTGACCATAACTCTTCCACTTGACCAAATACTGGAGTTTCCGTCTGGAAACACGAGAATCCAAGATCTTCTCCACAACATACTCCAATTCACCCTCCACCAGCACCGGAGCAGGAGGCTCAAGCGAAGGAAAGACAGGTACCTCATACTTCCGCAACAACGACCGATGGAACACATTATGAATAGCAAACGATGCCGGGAGATCCAAACGAAACGACACAGGGTTAAGAATTTCCAAGATCCTATAGGGACCGATGAACCGAGGCTTGAACTTAGGAGAAGAGACCTTCATAGGAACAAAACGAGAAGACAACCACACCAAGTCCCCAACAAGAAGTCGAGGACCCACGATGCGACGGCGATTAGCAAACTGCTGAGCCCTCTCCTGGGACAACTTCAAATTGTCCACCACATGACTCCAAATCCGATGCAACCTATCCACCACCATGTCCACTCCAGGACAATCAGAAGGCTCCACCTGACCAGAGGAAAAACGAGGATGAAACCCCAAATTACAAAAGAAAGGAGAAACCAAGGTAGCAGAACTAGCCCGATTATTAAGGGCAAACTCGGCAAGCGGCAAAAAGGAAACCCAGTCATCTTGATCAGCAGAAACAAAACACCTTAAATAAGTTTCTAAAGTCTGATTAGTTCGTTCCGTCTGGCCATTCGTCTGGGGATGGAATGCAGACGAAAAGGACAAATCAATGCCCATCTTAGCACAGAACGTCCGCCAAAATCTAGACACAAACTGGGATCCCCTGTCAGAAACGATGTTCTCCGGAATGCCATGCAAACGGACCACGTTTTGAAAAAACAGAGGGACCAACTCAGAGGAGGAAGGTAACTTAGGCAAGGGTACCAGATGAACCATCTTAGAAAAGCGGTCACACACAACCCATATGACGGACATTTTTTGAGAGACAGGGAGATCCGAAATAAAGTCCATGGAAATGTGCGTCCAAGGCCTCTTCGGGATAGGCAAAGGTAACAACAATCCACTGGCCCGAGAACAGCAAGGCTTAGCCCGAGCGCAAACTCCACAAGACTGCACGAAAGAACGCACATCCCTCGACAAGGAAGGCCACCAAAAAGACCTGGCCACCAAGTCTCTAGTACCAAATATTCCAGGATGACCTGCCAACACAGAAGAATGGACCTCGGAGATGACTCTACTGGTCCAATTATCCGGAACAAACAGTCTTTCCGGCGGACAACTATCAGGTTTATCCGCCTGAAACTCCTGCAAAGCACGTCGCAAGTCTGGGGAGACAGCCGACAAAATCACCCCATCCCTAAGGATACCAGTGGGCTCAGAATTTCCAGGGGAGTCAGGCACAAAACTCCTGGAAAGAGCATCCGCCTTCACATTCTTTGAACCTGGCAGGTATGAAACCACAAAATTGAAACGGGAGAAAAACAGTGACCAACGAGCCTGTCTAGGATTCAGACGCTTGGCAGACTCAAGGTACATCAGATTTTTGTGATCAGTCAAGACCACCACACGATGTCTAGCACCCTCAAGCCAATGACGCCACTCCTCAAATGCCCACTTCATGGCCAAAAGCTACCGATTACCAACATCATAATTCCGTTCAGCGGGCGAAAATTTTCTAGAAAAGAACGCACATGGCTTCATCACTGAGCCATCGGAGCTTCTCTGTGACAAAACCGCCCCCGCTCCGATCTCGGAAGCATCAACCTCAACCTGAAAAGGAAGCGACGTATCTGGCGACGCAACACAGGAGCAGAAGAAAACCGGCGCTTAAGTTCCTGAAAGGCCTCCACAGCCGCAGGAGACCAATCAGTAACATCAGCACCCTTTTTAGTCAAATCCGTCAAAGGCTTAACAACACTAGAAAAATTACTTATGAAGCGACGATAAAAATTAGCAAAGCCCAAGAACTTCTGTAGACTCTTAAGAGATGTAGGCTGCGTCCAGTCACAAATAGCCTGAACCTTGACGGGATCCATCTCAATAGTAGAAGGGGAAAAAATATACCCCAAAAAAGAAATCTTCTGGACTCCAAAGAGACATTTAGAACCCTTTACAAACAAAGAATTGGCCCGCAGGACCTGAAACACCTTCCTGACCTGCTGAACATGAGACTCCCAGTCATCAGAAAAAAACAAAACATCATCCACATACACGATAATAAATTTATCCAGATATTCACGGAAAATATCGTGCATAAAAGACTGGAAGACAGAAGGAGCATTAGAAAGTCCAAAAGGCATCACCAAATACTCGAAATGGCCTGCAGGCGTATTACATGCGGTTTTCCACTCATCACCCTGCCTTATCCGCACAAGATTATACGCACCCCGAAGATCAATCTTAGTGAACCATTTAGCCCCCTTAATGCGAGCGAACAAATCAGTCAACAATGGCAAAGGATACTGATATTTGACTGTAATCTTATTCAAAAGACGATAATCTATGCAAGGCCTCAAGGAACCATCTTTCTTGGCCTCAAAAAAAAAACCTGCTCCCAAAGGGGACGAAGATGGACGGATATGTCCCTTTTCCAAGGACTCCTTAACATAATTCCGCATAGCAGTATGCTCTGGCACTGACAGATTGAACAAACGACCTTTAGGGAATTTACTGCCAGGAATCAAATCTATAGCACAATCGCAATCCCTGTGAGGAGGAAGCGAACTGAGCTTAGGCTCCTCAAAAACCTCCCGATAATCAGACAAAAATACCGGAACCTCAGAAGGAGTAGATGAAGCGATAGAAATCGGAGATGCATCATCATGAACCCCCTGACATCCCCAGCTTAACACAGACATTGTTTTCCAGTCCAGGACTGGGTTATGAGTTTGTAACCATGGCAGACCAAGCACTAAGACATCATGTAAATTATACAGTACCAGGAAGCGAATCACCTCCTGATGAACGGGAGTCATACGCATGGTCACTTGTGTCCAGTACTGAGGTTTATTCATAGCCAAAGGTGTAGAGTCAATTCCTTTCAAAGGAATAGGAACTTCCAGAGGTTCCAGACTAAACCCACAGCGATTGGCAAATGACCAATCCATAAGACTCAGGGCAGCGCCTGAATCCACATAGGCATCGACGGAAATGGATGATAATGAACAAATCAGCGTCACAGACAGAATGAACTTAGACTGTAAAGTACCAATGGCAACAGACTTATCAACCTTTTTTGTGCGTTTAGAGCATGCTGATATAACATGAGCTGAATCACCACAATAAAAACACAATCCATTTTTCCGCCTATAATTTTGCCGTTCACTTCTGGACTGAATTCTATCACATTGCATTATCTCAGGTGCCTGTTCAGAAGACACCGCCAAATGGTGCACAGGTTTGCGCTCCCGTAAACGCCGATCAATCTGAATAGCCATAGTCATGGACTCATTCAGACCTGTAGGCGCCGGGAACCCCACCATAACATCTTTAATGGCCTCAGAAAGGCCATCTCTGAATTTTGCAGCCAGAGCGCACTCATTCCACTGAGTAAGCACCGACCATTTCCGAAATTTCTGACAATATATTTCTGCTTCATCTTGCCCCTGAGAGAGAGCCAATAAAGCTTTTTCAGCCTGAATCTCTAGGTTAGGTTCCTCATAGAGCAAACCCAATGCCAGAAAAAACGCATCCACATTGAGCAACGCAGGATCCCCTGGTGCCAATGCAAATGCCCAATTCTGAGGGTCACCCCGCAGGAAAGATATAACAATCTTGACCTGCTGAGCAGGGTCTCCAGAGAAGCGAGATTTCAAGGAAAGAAACAACTTGCAATTGTTCCTAAAATTCAGAAAACTAGATCTATCTCCAGAAAAAAACTCTGGGACAGGAATTCTAGGTTCAGACATAGGCGTATGTACAACAAAATCTTGTATATTTTGAACCTTAGCAGCAAGATTATTCAGGCTGGAAGCCAAATTCTGGACGTCCATGATAAACAGCTGAGGTCAGAGCCATTCAAGGATTAAGAGGAGGAAAGAAGCAGTCAAGCTGCAATTAAGGCTAGGCAGCAAACACTGAGGAGGGGAAAATAAAAAAAAAAAAAAACTTCCTCAGACTACTTTTCCTCCTACTTCAGCCAAAACGATGACCAATTTTTTCTGGCAGGCTATACTGTCATGATCCCAATGGCAGGGGATCACAAAAGGACAAGCACAAAAACAAAACAAGCTCTAGGGTGATGGAACCTGAGCTGACCGCGATCCTGAACCTAAACACACAACTAGCAGTAGCCGGGGAACGTGCCTACGATGATTCCTAGACGTCTCGCGCCAGCCGAAGGATTAACTTCCCCTATAAGAAGAAACACAGACCTCACTTGCCTCCAGAGAAACACCCCACAGAAATAGCAGCCCCCCACATGTAATAACGGTGAAATGAGAGGAAAGCACATACGTAGTTATGAAAATAGAATCAGCAAAAATGAGGCCCGCTAAAGCTAGATAGCAGAGGATACAAAAGTGAACTGCGCGGTCAGCGAAAAACCCTTCAAAAAAACCATCCTGAAATTACTTGAACTCATGTGCCAACTCATGGAACATGAGGAGTAATTTCAGCCCACTAGAGCAACCAGCAGCAAGGAATCACATATCTGCAAGCTGGACTAAGACAAAAATTAAGCAAAACGTGGAACAGGAAAATCAAAACTTAGCTTGTCCTGAAGATAACAGACGCAGGGAGCAGAGGTAAAAAGACACGCTGATTACATTGCTAGCCGGCGAGGAAATGACAAAAAAGCCAGGTTAAATAGGAAACTCCCATAACCTGATGGAACAGGTGGACACCAGAGACCGCAGAGAACACAAGTCACCCAGTACCATCAGTAACCACCAGAGGGAGCCCAAAAACAGAACCCACAACAGTGTTCCATAAGTCATTGTTGCGGAGATACGTGGCACCTGTGGTTCCATCTATTGATCCTCCTGCTCCGGTTTTGGTTGAAGGGGAGTTGGAGTATATAGTGGAGAAGATTTTGGATTCTCGTGTTTCGAGACGGAAACTCCAGTATCTGGTTAAGTGGAAAGGTTATGGTCAGGAAGATAATTCCTGGGTCTTTGCCTCTGATGTCTATGCTGCCGATCTGGTTCGTGCCTTTCATGTGGCTCATCCTGGTCGGCCTGGTCGGCGTTTGTATTTTCATCTCAACTCACAGTCATTATATGTGGGGGGCTGCCTTTTCCTTTGGGGTATTTCTCTGAGGCAAGCTAGGCTTATTTTTCTTTCTTAGGGCTAGCTAGTTTCTCAGGCTGTGCTCGAGGCGCATAGGTCTGGTCAGGAGCGCTCCATGGCTACCTCTAGTGTGGTTGGATAGGATTAGGGATTGCGGTCAGCAGAGTTCCCACGTCTCAGAGCTCGTCCTATGTTTTTGGTAATTGTCAGGTCACTTTGTGTGCTCTGAACTTCAAGGTCCATTGTGGTTCTGAATTACCTGTTCATAACAGCTCTGGTTCTTCCGTGATACCAGTTTACGTAACCCCCCTCCGAGAGTCGTTTGGAAGTGGGAAGGGCCCCAGTGGTCTTGGGAGATCCGCACGGACCACGTTAGGTTTTCTTTTTGTTTGCGTAGCTAGGACTTTTCTGTCTTATTCCAATGAAACTGCGAGTAGGGTCTTTCTCGCAAGGAGTTTTCACATGTGGTCCTTCCCTTTCCCATACCATTAGATCTTTGGGTCCTTAATGGTCCTGGAAGTCTTACAGTACACTCTTTTTTGATCCAGGCAGACTTTACTATCAGGGAAGGTCTCCTCTTTTTTCTCTGCGATCTCGTCATCCTGACGAGTCTTCAGAGCTAGCCGCTCTATTCTTCAGACTTTTTTTCTGATTACCATCAAGGCAAGGTTGTCCTCAGGTCATTCCTGTCCCTTGTTAACAGTCCACAGAAAGGGGGATGGGTTCTCCATATTCTGGACGAAGTAAGTGCTCTGAGTAGGTACGTATCGAGCTCGGAGTCCTTCTGAAGGTTGGACACCTTATTTGGGCTTCCTGACAGTCAGAGGAATGCTTCCTGATGGTTACAGGAAGGGTTTAGCCATTTCATCGGTCATGTTAGCCTGGTGGATTCGTTACACCATCCAGGAGTCCTTCTAGCTTAGTCATCAGCCTAACTCCACACCACTC
This sequence comes from Ranitomeya imitator, assembly GCF_032444005.1. Classification (NCBI taxonomy): domain Eukaryota; kingdom Metazoa; phylum Chordata; class Amphibia; order Anura; family Dendrobatidae; genus Ranitomeya; species Ranitomeya imitator. The sequence goes on from NC_091283.1 coordinate 171,396,628, forward strand.
TGTCCGCCATATCCTGCCCGTCCTGTGTCTCCACCATACCCTGTCTGTCCTGGGCATCCGCCATATCCAGTCCACTCTGTGTTTCAGTCACTGTCACTCTGTCCCGTGTCTCCGCCTTAGCTACTTACACGTCTTTCCTCTCCTACTTCCTGTTCCCCGGTATCAGCTTCTACAGCAATAGTCTCCCTTGGGCCTGCCCCTAACGCTCCCTTTATTGGGGGTGGTCCACCAGGCCAGCTCACCCTTGGGAGGTTCATTGTTGCGGTTCTGCGGGTTCACTTTTAGGAGATTCATAAGATCTGACAGTAACACATTACACCATAAAGGTTTAAAATACTGCAAGGTCCCCCTGCTCAAGAAGGCACATGTGCAGGCCCATCCGAAGTTTGCCAATGAACACATGGATGATCCTGTCAGTTATTGGGGAAGTTGCTGTGGTCAGATGAGACATAAATTGAGGTTTTTGGCTTTAACTCAACTTGCCATGTTTGGAGGAAGAGAAACGCTGTCTATGACCGAAAGAACACTATCCCCACTGTCAAGCATGGAGGTGGAAACATTATGTTTTGGGAGTGTTTCTTGTTATGAACAGGTAATTCAGAACCACAATGGACCTTGAAGTTCAGAGCACACAAAGTGACCTGACAATTACCAAAAGCATAGGACGAGCTCTGAGACGTAGGAACTCTGCTGACCGCAATCCCTAATCCTATCCAACCACACTAGAGGTAGCCGTGGAGCGCTCCTGACCAGACCTATGCGCCTCGAGCACAGCCTGAGAAAATAGATAGCCCTAAGAAAGAAAAATAAGCCTAGCTTGCCTCAGAGAAATACCCCAAAGGAAAAGGCAGCCCCCCACATATAATGACTGTGAGTTGAGATGAAAATACAAACGCCGACCAGGCCGACCAGGATGAGCCACATGAAAGGCACGAACCAGATCGGCAGCATAGACATCAGAGGCAAAGACCCAGGAATTATCTTCCTGACCATAACCTTTCCACTTAACCAGATACTGGAGTTTCCGTCTCGAAACACGAGAATCCAAAATCTTCTCCACTATATACTCCAACTCCCCTTCAACCAAAACCGGAGCAGGAGGATCAATAGATGGAACCACAGGTGCCACGTATCTCCGCAACAATGACTTATGGAACACTGTTGTGGGTTCTGTTTTTGGGCTCCCTCTGGTGGTTACTGATGGTACTGGGTGACTTGTGTTCTCTGCGGTCTCTGGTGTCCACCTGTTCCATCAGGTTATGGGAGTTTCCTATTTAACCTGGCTTTTTTGTCATTTCCTCGCCGGCTAGCAATGTAATCAGCGTGTCTTTTTACCTCTGCTCCCTGCGTCTGTTATTAACACAGAGATTAAATAGATTTAGCAAAGTGAGGCCCAACTTACTGAACAGACCGAAGATAGGAAAGATTGCTTTGCGGTCAACACAAAACCCTACAAACAACCACGCAGAGGGGGCAAAAAGACCCTCCGCACCGACTAACGGTACGGAGGTGCTCCCTCTGCGTCCCAGAGCTTCCAGCAAGCAAGAAAAACCAATATAGCAAGCTGGACAGAAAAAATAGCAAACAAAAATAACACAAGCAAAACTTAGCTTATGCAGGATAGACAGGCCACAGGAACGATCCAGGAGGAAGCAAGACCAATACTAGAACATTGACTGGAGGCCAGGATCAAAGCACTAGGTGGAGTTAAATAGAGCAGCACCTAATGACTTAACCTCATCACCTGAGGAAGGAAACTCAGAAGCCGCAGTACCACTCTCATCCACCAAAGGAAGCTCATAGACAGAACCAACCGAAGTACCACTCACGACCACAGGAGGGAGCTTGGCCACAGAATTCACAACAGTACCCCCCCCTTGAGGAGGGGTCACCGAACCCTCACCAGAGCCCCCAGGCCGACCAGGATGAGCCAAATGAAAGGCACGAACCAGATCGGCAGCATGGACATCAGCGGCAAATACCCAGGAATTATCTTCCTGACCATAACCTTTCCACTTAACCAGATACTGGAGTTTCCGTCTCGAAACACGAGAATCCAAAATCTTCTCCACTATATACTCCAACTCCCCTTCAACCAAAACCGGAGCAGGAGGATCAATAGATGGAACCACAGGTGCCACGTATCTCCGCAACAATGACCTATGGAACACATTATGGATGGAAAAAGAAGCTGGAAGAGTCAAACGAAAAGACACAGGATTAAGAACCTCAGAAATCCTATACGGACCAATGAAACGAGGCTTAAACTTAGGAGAGGAAACCTTCATAGGAATATAACGAGATGACAACCAAACCAAATCCCCAACACGAAGTCGGGGACCCACACAACGCCTGCGGTTAGCGAAACGTTGAGCCTTCTCCTGGGACAATGTCAAATTGTCCACTACATGAGTCCAAATCTGCTGTAACCTATCCACCACAGTATCCACACCAGGACAGTCCGAAGACTCAACCTGCCCTGAAGAGAAACGAGGGTGGAACCCAGCATTGCAGAAAAACGGCGAAACCAAAGTAGCCAAGCTGGCCCGATTATTAAGGGCGAACTCAGCCAAAGGCAAAAAGGACACCCAATCATCCTGATCAGCAGAAACAAAACATCTCAGATATGTTTCTAAGGTCTGATTGGTTCGTACAGTCTGGCCATTTGTCTGAGGATGGAAAGCCGAGGAAACAGACAAATCAATGCCCATCCTAGCACAAAAGGCTCGCCAAAACCTCGAAACAAACTGGGAACCTCTGTCAGAAACGATGTTCTCCGGAATGCCATGTAAACGAACCACATGCTGGAAAAACAATGGCACCAAATCAGAGGAGGAAGGCAATTTAGACAAGGGCACCAAATGGACCATCTTAGAGAAGCGATCACAAACCCCCAAATGACCGACATTCTTTGAGAGACGGGGAGATCCGAAATAAAATCCATAGAGATATGTGTCCAAGGCCTCTTCGGGACCGGCAAGGGCAAAAGCAACCCACTGGCACAAGAACAGCAGGGCTTAGCCCGAGCACAAATCCCACAGGACTGCACAAAAGAACGCACATCCCGCGACAGAGACGGCCACCAAAAGGATCTAGCCACCAAATCTCTGGTACCAAAGATTCCAGGATGACCAGCCAACACCGAACAATGAACCTCAGAGATAACTTTATTCGTCCACCTATCAGGGACAAACAGTTTCTCCGCTGGGCAACGGTCAGGTCTATTAGCCTGAAATTTTTGCAGCACCCGCCGCAAATCAGGGGAGATGGCAGACAAAATTACCCCCTCTTTGAGAATACCCGCCGGCTCAGACAAACCCGGAGAATCGGGCACAAAACTCCTAGACAGGGCATCCGCCTTCACATTTTTAGAGCCCGGAAGGTACGAAACCACAAAGTCAAAACGGGAGAAAAATAGCGACCAACGAGCCTGTCTAGGATTCAACCGTTTGGCAGACTCGAGATAAGTCAAGTTCTTGTGATCAGTCAAGACCACCACACGATGCTTAGCTCCTTCAAGCCAATGACGCCACTCCTCGAATGCCCACTTCATGGCTAGCAACTCTCGATTGCCAACATCATAATTTCGCTCAGCAGGCGAAAACTTCCTGGAAAAGAAGGCGCATGGTTTCATCACCGAGCGACAAAACCGCCCCTGCTCCAATTTCAGAAGCATCAACCTCGACCTGGAACGGAAGCGAAACATCTGGTTGGCACAACACAGGGGCAGAAGAAAAACAACGCTTCAACTCCTGAAAAGCTTCCACAGCAGCAGAAGACTAATTGACCACATCAGCACCCTTCTTGGTTAAATCAGTCAACGGTTTAGCAATACTAGAAAAATTATTGATGAAGCGACGATAAAAATTAGCAAAGCCCAGGAACTTCTGCAGACTCTTCAGAGATGTTGGCTGAGTCCAATCATAAATGGCCTGAACTTTAACAGGGTCCATCTCGATAGTAGAAGGAGAAAAAATTAACCCCAAAAATGAAACCTTCTGAACACCAAAGAGACACTTTGACCCCTTCACAAACAAAGAATTCGCACTCAGGACCTGGAACACCATTCTGACCTGCTTCACATGAGACTCCCAATCATCCGAGAAGACCAAAATATCATCCAAGTATACAATCAGGAATTTATCCAGGTACTCTCGGAAGATGTCATGCATAAAGGACTGAAACACTGATGGAGCATTAGAAAGCCCGAATGGCATAACCAGGTACTCAAAATGGCCTTCGGGCATATTAAATGCTGTTTTCCATTCATCGCCCCGTTTAATTCGCACAAGATTATATGCACCACGAAGATCTATCTTGGTGAACCAAGTAGCCCCCTTAATCCGAGCAAACAAATCAGACAGCAGCGGAAGGGGTACTGAAATTTGACCGTAATTTTATTTAGAAGGCGGTAATCAATACAAGGTCTCAGCGAACCATCCTTCTTGGCCACAAAAAAGAACCCCGCTCCCAATGACGACGATGACGGGCGAATATGACCCTTCTCCAAGGACTCCTTCACGTAACTCCGCATAGCGGCGTGCTCAGGTACAGATAAATTAAACAGTCGACCCTTAGGAAACTTACTACCAGGAATCAAATCAATAGCACAATCACAATCCCTATGCGGAGGTAGGGCATTGGACTTGGGCTCATCGAATACATCCCGGTAATCAGACAAGAACTCTGGGACCTCAGAAGGGGTGGATGATGAGATAGACAGAAATGGAACATCACCATGTACCCCCTGACAACCCCAGCTGGACACAGACATAGATTTCCAATCTAATACTGGGTTATGGACTTGTAGCCATGGCAACCCCAACACGACCACATCATGCAGATTATGCAACACCAGAAAGCGAATATCCTCCTGGTGTGCAGGAGCCATGCAAATGGTCAGCTGGGTCCAATACTGAGGCTTATTCTTGGCCAAAGGCGTAGCATCAATTCCTCTCAATGGAATAGGACACTGCAAGGGCTCAAAGACAAACCCACAGCGCCTAGCATACTCCAAGTCCATCAAATTCAGGGCAGCGCCTGAATCCAGAAATGCCATGACAGAATAGGAAGACAAAGAGCAGATCAAAGTAACGGACAAAAGAAATTTCGACTGTACCGTACCAATGGTGGCAGACCTAGCGAACCGCTTAGTGCGCTTAGGACAATCGGAGATAGCATGAGTGGAATCACCACAGTAGAAACACAGCCCATTCTGACGTCTGTGTTCTTGCCTTTCAGCTCTGGTCATAGTCCCATCGCACTGCATAGGCTCAGGTTTATGCTCAGATAATACCGCCAAATGGTGCACAGATTTACGCTCACGCAAGCGTCGACCGATCTGAATGGCCAAAGACATAGACTCATTCAGACCAGCAGGCATAGGAAATCCCACCATGACATCCTTAAAGGCTTCAGAGAGACCCTTTCTGAAAATAGCTGCCAGCGCACATTCATTCCATTGAGTGAGCACGGACCACTTTCTAAACTTCTGACAATAAATCTCTATCTCATCCTGACCCTGACACAGAGCCAGCAAATTTTTCTCTGCCTGATCCACTGAATTAGGTTCTTCATACAGCAATCCGAGCGCCAGAAAAAACGCATCAATATTACATAATGCAGGATCTCCTGGCGCAAGGGAAAATGCCCAGTCTTGAGGGTCGCCACGTAATAAAGAAATAATGATCTTAACTTGTTGAACTGGGTCACCAGAGGAGCGGGGTTTCAAAGCCAGAAATAGTTTACAATTATTTTTAAAATTCAAAAACTTAGCTCTATCTCCAGAAAATAACTCAGGAATAGGAATTTTAGGTTCTAACATAGGATTCTGAACCACTAAATCTTGAATGTTCTGTACATTTATAGCGAGATTATCCATCAAAGAGAACAGACCCTGAATGTCCATGTCCACACCTGTGTTCTGAATCACCCTGATGTAAAGGGGAAAAGAAAGACAGAACACAGTGCAAAGAAAAAAAAATGGTCTCAGAACTTCTCTTTTCCCTCTATTGAGAAGCATTAGTACTTTGGGCCTCCAGTACTGTTATGAACAGGTAATTCAGAACCACAATGGACCTTGAAGTTCAGAGCACACAAAGTGACCTGACAATTACCAAAAGCATAGGACGAGCTCTGAGACGTGGGAACTCTGCTGACCGCAATCCCTAATCCTATCCAACCACACTAGAGGTAGCTGTGGAGCGCTCCTGACCAGACCTATGCGCCTCGAGCACAGCCTGAGAAACTAGCTAGCCCTAAGAAAGAAAAATAAGCCTAGCTTGCCTCAGAGAAATACCCCAAAGGAAAAGGCAGCCCCCCACATATAATGACTGTGAGTTGAGATGAAAATACAAACACAGAGATGAAATAGATTTAACAAAGTGAGGCCCAACTTACTGAACAGACCGAAGATAGGAAAGATTGCTTTGCGGTCAACACAAAACCCTACAAACAACCACGCAGAGGGGGCAAAAAGACCCTCCGCACCGACTAACGGTACGGAGGTGCTCCCTCTGCGTCCCAGAGCTTCCAGCAAGCAAGAAAAACCAATATAGCAAGCTGGACAGAAAAAATAGCAAACAAAAATAACACAAGCAAAACTTAGCTTATGCAGGATAGACAGGCCACAGGAACGATCCAGGAGGAAGCAAGACCAATACTAGAACATTGACTGGAGGCCAGGATCAAAGCACTAGGTGGAGTTAAATAGAGCAGCACCTAACGACTTAACCTCATCACCTGAGGAAGGAAACTCAGAAGCCACAGTACCACTCTCATCCACCAAAGGAAGCTCATAGACAGAACCAGCCGAAGTACCACACACGACCACAGGAGGGAGCTTGGCCACAGAATTCACAACAGTTTCTTTGCTAAGGGCACATGACTACTTCACTGCATCAACAGGAGAATGGATGGAGCCATGTACCGTAAAATCCTGAGTGACAACCTCCTTTCCTCCGCAAGGACATTAAAAATGGGTCGTGGCTGAGTCTTCCAGTGAGACAATGACCCAAAACATACAGCCAAGGCAACAAAGGAGTGGCTCTAAAAGAAGCATATTAAGGTCATGGAGTGGCCTAGCCAGTCTCCAGACCTTAATCCCATAGAAAACTTATGGAGGAAGAAGAAGCTCCGAGTTGCGAAACAACAGCCTCAAAATCTTAATGATTTAGAGATGATCTGCAAAGAAGAGTGGACCAAAATTCCTCCTGACGTGTACGCAAACCTCATCATCAGCTACAAAAAACATTTGACTGCTGTGCTTGCCAACAAGGGTTTTGCCACCAAGTATTAAGTCTTGTTTGCCAGAGGGATCAAATTCTTATTTCTCACTGCAAAATGCAAAAAAATTTAGATAATTTATACAATGTGAATTTCTGGATTTTATTTTTGATATTCTATCTCTCAATGATAAAATTAACCTACCCTTAAAATTATGGACTATTCATGTCTTTGTCAGTGGGCAAACTTACAAAATCAGCAAGGGATCAAATACTTATTTCCCCCACTGTAACAGATGCTGATGCAATCAAAATTGCATGGGCACATGTTCTGCATTAGAGTTTTGTATTTTTTGATGAAAAAAAAGGTATTTTACTTACCTTCTTGTATTGTGTAGATGTTAGAGAACGAGAAGATAAAATACAGAGAAGCAGTTAAAAAATGTCATGTATGTTGTTTTTGTCAACAGTACATCTGCTTTGTAGACACAGCCATGTCGGCTGTACAGACAGCAAATGATTTGGTAGCTGAGATCTGAGAATCAATTTTTTTTAGAATTGCTTTTCTCTTTTCATTATTCTATGTTAAATTTGTTGCTCTGTCAAGTTATAATCTTACTTAATATTAGTAGGCATCACTACAGTATACAATAATCAATTCCTAATAATCCTTTATCGACTATAGGCCAGGATAACGTATCTTCTTCAAGACTGTATATCATTTTTTTTTTTTTTAAGAAAAATCACCAGACTCATAGGCTCTTTGTTGACCTGCAAAATAAAGTTAGGGCTCAATGTTGATTTGACAGTAATGATGAGTGAATGTGCTGGGATAAGGTGTTATCTGAGTGTGCTTGTGTCTTCGGCGTGCGTGAATAGCATGTTTGAGTCCTTGTGGCTGTATGTCTCAGGCTGCTAGACAGCCACAACACATGCAGGGATTACCTAACAAATAATGGAGCGGCGGTCACGCATGCGCACTGACACAGGGGCATTTAGGAAATCTTTTTCTCTCCTTTTTGATTATACATTTTTTTATCCATCCAGTGTTGTTTATGGACCATCCCTATGTTGAAATCCAATGTCTGGGCTCCATTTTTACCATTTTTTATCCATATTTCTTGCATTTAAAATGTTATCATCTTGCAAAGTTATCTCTTTTTCCCCACACAGAATTATTTACGGGACGCTTGGAATGTCTTTGACTTTGTCACGGTTTTGGGAAGTATTACTGATATTTTAGTAACGGAGATAGCGGTAAGTAGACTTTATTTAACACCAAAAAAAGATAAAGACTCAAAACATGAATTCTGTCCTGTTCATCCAAAGTATTATCATGTGACGTAGACAATGTATAGTTTACTACAAAATGCATCTAAATTGTTTGTGGTCTTCAGATAAATCAATCAACTATGCACAACAGATATTGGTATTTCTCAATGGTGTTTTGCAGTGTTTTTTCTTTAGTTGCAAAATCAGCCTCACCTGAAAACTTTTTTGTCACCTCAATCTGTTCCTTTAAATTGTCACTGAGGCTATTGAGCATTACCTTTTCCTCTTCCAGGAGTAGTCTCATGAGCCTCGGGGAACTTTCTGTGGCTTCCTTTTCCCACCTACTCAGGAGATTTGTACTTTTATATCTATATCCCGGGACATAGGGATTCTGAGGTGCCTCGATACGATACCTGTCTTAATGTAACTGTCCAGGCTTTGGACCTCCCACCAGGATGTAATATGCTCTTTATATATTTTAGTTAGTTCTTTGAATGCTGCGTTGTATGATGGTGTATACTTTTTCTGCGTAAATGCTCCATCAGAGAATATACACTTGGCCTCATTTACCCGTGAATTTGTATCTAAACCTGTGGACAAGAATCCTGCCATGCCCGGTATGCAATATAGTCTATTAGCAAAGGCCTTATTCCTAATCCGACAAAATAATCAAAGGAGTAGCAACGGATGCAATAGGGAGTTAAAACATAACTTTTACTGAATTATATTAAAAATATCTTACTGGATTTATATAAAAAGTGCAGTGACAGGCGTCTTGGGGAGTTTGCTGGCTCCTCTCCTGTGATACTTGGAGGCGACTTTAACATTCCAATGGACCCTGCGGTGGACGTCTCTTCAGGTAGGTCCTCCTATTCTTCATCTTCTATCAACAAAATTAGATCCCAATTACGCAGCCTGAGACTAGTAGATGTCTGGAGAGTTCTAAATCCTACAGTCAGGGATTATAGCTTCTTCTCGAAAATCCATAACACATATAGCAGAATAGATTACTTCTTTATTTCACATAGGTTACTGGACTTACAGATAGAGGCGGACGTGGGGTCGATACTGTGGTCGGATCATGCACCTATTTACTTATCTCTTTCACTTCATTCCGCCTTGGGATCGGGATTCTCCTGGCGTTTGAATGAAAATCTGCTCTTAGATCCACTATGTAAATCCGAGATTGAACAGACAATCGCGAATTTCGTGGCCGACCATGGTGGGGACACCACGTCTCCCACTATGAGATGGGAGGCTTTGAAATGTGTAGTGAGGGGCGTTCTCATTTCCCACGGCGCCCGGTTGAAAAAAGAGAGAGCGGCGGAAATAATTACCCTAACAGATCAAATCCACCAATTAGAAAATCAGCATAAACGAGATCTCGACGCCAGTACATTTGCTCGGCTTACTTCAGTTAGGCAGAAATTATTGACTATCATAGATCAAAAGTCCAAGTGTCTCAGGGAGAGACTCAGAAGCCGCTTTTACCAACTCGGCAATAAAAGTGGTAAGCTTTTAGCCAGAGCCCTTAACAAACACTGCCCTAATACCTACATTCCCTTTATCAAAAACAAAGAAGGGAATAAAGTGTTCAACACTAAAGATATCCTTTCCAACTTTAGCAGATATTACGAATCTCTGTACAATATAACAGGACATTATAAAGATGCACCTCCACAATTTCTTCATAATAAAATTAAATCATACTTGCAGGAACACAAATTGCCCATATTGCCTGAAGGCGACCTAGCTGACCTCGAAAGGGAATTCTCTACAGAAGAGGTTTCCGAAACCATTAGTGCCCTAAAACAAGGAAAAAGCCCGGGCCCGGATGGGTTCTCAGCAGGCTTCTATAAATCATTTACTACACCACTGTGCCCACTGTTTCTGGAGGCCTGCAATTTTGTCTCTTCGGGAGGTTCTTTCCCTGCTCAATCACTCGCCGCCCACATTACAGTGCTTCCCAAACCTGGTAAAGATCTTTCTACATGTAACAATTATCGGCCGATTTCTTTGATAAACGTTGATATTAAAATATACGCTAAAATGTTAGCAAATAGATTATGCCCCCTCTTACCTAAACTAATAAACCAGGACCAGGTAGGCTTCGTTCCAGGGCGAGAGGCGAGAGACAACACAATCAGAACTATTTCTCTACTTGACAGAGCGGGCAGGGAGGGGGACCCCCTGTGTATCATGTCGATTGACGCTGAAAAAGCTTTTGACCGGGTTCACTGGGAATTTATCTTTCAAACCCTGGAAGAAATTGGCTTAAAAGAAAATATGATGCACAGAATTTCTGCTCTATATACCTCTCCTAGTGCCCAGGTCAAGGTCAACGGCAAACTTTCAGACGTGTTTCCGGTCAGGAATGGTACAAGGCAGGGGTGCCCACTCTCTCCCCTCTTATATATACTAACAATGGAGCATTTGGCTGTGGCATTGAGAAATAACCCCTCAATCAAAGGGATAAAATTGCGTTCCGAAGAACATAAGATAGCACTCTTTGCAGACGATATTCTGCTATACATCACGTCCCCATCCACGAGCTTACCAAACATTATCTCGGAACTGCACAAATTCGGCCTCCTAAGTAATTTTAAAATGAACTCCCACAAATCCGAAATCTTAAACATCTCATTACAACTTCCCTTGGTCGAACAACTAAAGACCACTTTTCCATTTAAATGGCGCTTTGACTCCATCACTTACTTAGGCGTTAAAATAACCAGCCAGATATCCAAATTGTTTGAGACCAATTTTACAACGGCCCTACAAAAGGTTAATCTAGATTTAGAAAAATGGCATAGGCTCCAGTTGTCTTGGCTAGGCAGGATCAACGCAGTAAAAATGGACCTCTTACCGCGCCTTTTATACCTTTTCCAAACAATACCTCTATACTTGCCAGCTTCCTTCTTTTCTCGCCTTAAACAAATAATCACCCGGTTCATATGGTCTCATAATCGGGCACGCATTTCCTACACGTTATTAAGCAGATCAAAACTGACAGGCGGTCTAGGCCTCCCAGATCTTGCGATCTATAGTTACGCTTCATTAGGAACATGTATACTAGACCTCTACCACAACATAAATAGTAAAAAATGGGTAAAGCTAGAGAATGATCTGAATGGCTGTGACTCTCAGATTATTCTCTGGTCCGGGGGTGGATCGGGAGCGGGCGCCTGTCTGCCCTTCCTTACACGAAACATATCGCTTCTCATTAAAAATAGAAACTCAGACCTCAAGATCACAACTCTCCCAGGACCTTTGATCCCAATCTACGACAACCCTGCCTTCCCTGCGGGGCTAAAAAGAGAGATGTATTTAAACAAGAGAAAAGATTCCAAACCCATTCTCCATGACTATCTAAAAGAGAACAGGATGAAATCCCTCCAGGAACTATTTCCAGAGGAGGAAGCACCCTTTGCGGATTGGTTTTTTTATGAACAACTCAAAAGTTTCATTTATGCAATCTCTAAACAAACCAATATTGGCAGACCGCTAACCCCCTTTGAGACGTTTTGCACTTCAACAAGCCCTCCAGATCATACTGTCTCGCTGCTATATAAAATCTTCCAAGAGGGAAGGGCTCCACTGCAGGGATCACCAGCATTCTTCACGAAATGGGAAGGTGATCTGGGAAAGCCCTTACTGCCTGAGGATAGAGAAAAAATTCTTCTCTTCACGCTTAGATCGTCATTATACGCGGTGTCACAGGAGAGGAGCTACAAGATCTTGGCAAGATGGTATAGATGTCCCTCTATGGTACATGCCGTGTTCCCCACTACTCCTGACACTTGTTGGAGATGCTTAAAGGAGACTGGCTCTTATATGCACATTTGGTGGGATTGCCCTCCCATAAAAGCCTTATGGTTGGCTGTCTTTGAGCTTTATAACAAGATGTCTATCATTCAGATTCAACCTTCTCCATGCATAGCATTACTATCCCTATGTGATTTGTCGATTTCCCGATATAAAAAGAGCATCCTCAGACACTTCCTCACCGCGGTTAGGAACTTGATTCCACGCTTTTGGAAACAGGAAAAATTTCCCTCACGTGCGGAGTTTGTGGCGGAACTCAATGACATCTATAGGATGGAGCAGTTAATAAATCAATCTCTAGGTAATGTAAATAAAACATATATCACATGGGCCCCCTGGATAGCTTTCAGGGAAACCCCTGACCTGGATCTCTGGATTTCTGAAGCCCGATGTAATACATGACTCGCTCTCGCTTATCATTAGATCATTCATCAGTTTACGTCCTGACAATTGGGACGGGATGATGGCCGCGCCTTTCCCCACCCTGCCCCGTTACCCTACCCAATTCTCTCCTCTTCTTCTACCCCTCTATCTCTTCTCTACTCTAATCTCTTTGTTTGTTTTCCACCCCTTCTTTAGTTTGAATACGCATTGTGATTACTGAATAGTCATAATGAAAATAATATAGGTTATTATTCACTTCAATTGTTCTTCATTGTCAACATATTATAATATCAATCAGTAGTATTACTTTTTAGAATGTTAAGTGCAAGATATATGATGTTGCTGTAATGCATTTCTTGTCTAACGTGTAATTTTACCTGGTATTTTACTGATATACTAGAATGCATCGTTTACTTTTATTCTTCTTGCTTCACTCAATAAACATGATTTAAACAAAAAGTGCAGTGACAAAGTGCTCGTGTCCTGGTATGCACACGTAGAGCATATGTCCACCGTTGTTTTTATATTGGCTTAATAAAGTTGGAATTTGGATTTTACTATTTGGAGCTGGAACAATTTTTTCTTTTCTTCATGAGATGACCGCGTGGATCAGCGTTGGGTTCCGTGCTCCTGCGGTGGCTACTTGGTGAGCTGGCTTTTTTTTTTCTTCTTTGCTATTTACAGTTACATTAAGACAGGTATCGTACCGAGGCACCTCAGAATCCCTATGTCCCCGGGATCTATAATATAACGCTGGGAGCGTCACTCTGTCCGAAGCCTTTATAGACTGTGCAGGCGCAAGCGCCGGCGCAGTCTGGCCCCCACAGAGTGACGCTCCCAGGAGATCGCGGTATGCGTAAGCACTGAACGCATACCGCGATCTCCACCGGAGAGTCAGGGACCGCCAGGAAGGTAAGTATATTCACCTTTCCCCGTTCCAGCGCTGCGTGCGGCTCCGTCTCCCGGCTCCTCTGCTGTGACAGTTCAGAGGGCGCGATGACGCGCTTAATGCACGCCGGCGCCGCCCTCTGACTTACCAGTCACAGGCAGAGGAGCCGGAGTGTGTCTTCAAGAAAATGGCGCCGGAAAGCGCGGACTGCGAAGGCGCCGATTCCTGCTGCCGGAATCGGTGCCTGCACAGTCCACGCTTTCCGGCGCCATTTTCTTGAAGACACACCTGCAGTGGAGCCGGACGATAGGTGAGTATAATATTTTTTTTTTTTTTATATGGCAGCAGCCTACGGGGGCATACACACTGGAGCGTCTTATGGGGGGCATATAATACAATGGTGGCGCAGGATGGGAGCAGCACATGACAGAACGGGGGCAGGATGGCAGCAGCACATGACAGAATGGGCGCAGGATGGCAGCAGCACATGACAACGGGCGCAGGATGGCAGCAGCACATGACAGAACGGGCGCAGGATGGCAGCAGCACATGACAGAACGGGCGCAGGATGGCAGCAGCACATGACAGAACGGGCGCTGGATGGCAGCAGCACATGACAGAACGGGCGCAGGATGGGAGCAGCATATGACAGAACGGGCGCAGGATGTCAGCACCACATGACAGAACGGGTGCAGGATGGGAGCAGCACATGACAGAACAGGGGAGCAGGATGGGAGCAGCACATCACAGAACGGGCGCAGGATGGCAGCAGCACATGACAGAACGGGCGCAGGATGGCAGCAGCACATGACAGAACGGGCGCAGGATGGGAGCAGCACATGACAGAACGGGCGCAGGATGGCAGCAGCACATGACAGAATAGGGGAGCAGGATGGGAGCAGCACATGACAGAATGGGGGCGCAGGATGGGAGCAGCACATGACAGAACGGGGGCGCAGGATGGGTGCAGCACATGACAGGATGGGAGCAGCAAATGACAGAATGGAGGCGCAGGATGGGAGCAGCACATGACAGAACGGGCGCAGGATGCCAGCAGCACATGACAGAACGGGCGCAGGATGGGAGCAGCACATGACAGAACGGGCGCAGGATGGCAGCAGGACATGACAGAACGGGCGCAGGATGGGAGCAGCACATGACAGAACAGGGGAGCAGGATGGGAGCAGCACATGACAGAACGGGGGCGAAGGATGGGAGCAGCACATGACAGAACGGGGGCGCAGGATGGGAGCAGCACATGACAGAACGGGGGCGCAGGATGGGAGCAGCACATGACAGGATGAGGACGCAGAATGGAGCAGCACATACCAGGATGGAGACCATATACCAATATAAATGCTCGCCACCCGGGCGTAGAACGGGTTCAATAGCTAGTATAGATATAAAAGAACAAATCTCCTGAGTAGGTGGGAAAAGGAAGCCACAGAAAGTTCCCCGAGGCTCATGAGACTACTCCTGGAAGAGGAAAAGGTAATGCTCAATAGCCTCAGTGACAATTTAAAAGAACAGATTGAGGTGACAAAAAAGTTTTCAGCTGAGGCTGATTTTGCAACTAAAGAAAAAACACTGCAAAACACCATTGAGAAATACCAATATCATTTAAAGGAAAGGAAACACAAATTTTTTATTAGGGACCTACAGGAATTTCGAGATATGCACAACAGAGGTGGCATTTAATGTTGGCACCTTCAAGAAATGATGATGGTGGGTGAAAGAGGCCATTAGTTTATTCCCCAAATCTCATAGTTTGTAGTTCAATCCTATTCAAGTTAATGCCTCTCCTAAAAATACAGAGCTGTGCCTCGTTAAAGAGGATGTAGTGCTCACTGAAGCCAACCACGTCATCATCGATGGTGGTAAAAGCTGCATATATTATTGATAGTCCATCCTTCCCCATAATCCTGTAGAATGTAAGCCCGCAAGGGCAGGGTCCTCTTCCCTCTGTATCAGTCCGTCATTGTTAGTTTGTTTACTGTATGTGATATTTGTAACTTGTATGTAACACCTTCTCATGTACAGCACCATGGAATCAATGGTGCTATATAAATAAATAATAAATAATAATAATAATAATAATAATAATAAGGATAGGTCATCAATTTATAGTCCTGGAGGATCGTCAGTGCACAATGTTCCTATATGCACAAAACAGCTGGAATCACATTGGTTGTTATGGACAGTTGCTTCCATTTTTTATCTGCACTGCAGTATACCTTATTCTTCATATTTTGGGTTTATACCTGTTTACATGATGGCAGAGGGTCAACCTCACAGATTCATTCAGAACCCAAGAGAAGGGAGATCATTGGGCCACACAGAAAAACCTGACATGAAGGGCCTTGGGGGTCCATGTTACCGAACTCTGTATGGCAACATATAAAGTCCCCAGTGTCTGTGCATGTGGCAAAGGACCCTTAAGGTGGCCATTTACCTTAAAGGGGTTGTCCGTTAAAACTAGTTATTTCCTATCCACAGGATCCGTGATAACACGTTTATCCTCACAAGAATGGAGGGGCAATGTGCCTCTGTGACCTGAACGCCTCTCATCCCCCATGGGGCCACCAATGTATGTGCTTGGCTTTTTCCAGCAATGCCATAGGGAATGATTGAAGTGGCAGTTGGGTGTCCGACCTTCCGCTCCTCTTGAAATTGAGATAAAAATTCTCCACAGGGGATAAAAGTTACATACCTACTGATGAGCAAATTTACACCTATCGTGTGAATAGGTGATAACTTGTTTTAACCGGTCAACCCCTTGGCCAAACATCTAGGAGCGATACAGGATGCTGCCAGATACCTCTGTCTGCAGCTTACTTCCCATGACATAAATGAAATCCATCATGTTCTATCCCTCTGTCAAAGGGAAACACAAGATCCATCCATACACATCAAATTGTCTTCCAGTCCTGCCAAAATTGTCAGGTTAATCTAATGTGTATGGGCATAGGGAGAGATCTATCAAAACCTAGCTATTAGATTCCAGCTGCCACTTGGAAGAATGGTCCTTTAAAAGATTTTTTATTTTTTTTTATGTTTTGATAAATCTCCCACATTATTTTAAAAGCCACTGTAAAATAAGAAATGAAATTCCTCTATTTACAACGATTAGTCTCTGCATGGAAAGATTAGAGGTTATGCTCTTCTCCTGATTCAATGTAGACTGAAGGTAAAACCTGTTCCACCCTCGGCTGCCATCCTTGATGATTTTTAAGAGGAAACGGGTACAGGTGCCACAAAAGAGGGTCAATTGTGAGCCAGGTTTATAAAGTTCCTATGTGACACCCGTGCCTGTTACTTTTATGCAAGACAGGTACAACTTTCATGTGCATAATTTTAATACTAACCGAATATTAGAAGGACTGTTATTTACAAAGCATTTTTCCCACAGACTTCTTTGTGTGACCAACACTTGAGATGTACACTTTTTTGGTAAATTATCTTTTCATGAAAGCACCTATGTGATTGGTTGCAACAGAATACTACTTATTTATGTCTATAAACTAAGGGTCTAAATACACTCTCTCTATATAGATTTTGTAAGGTTTGTTTGCTTGAAACAAATGGAATTTTTGCTAACATTGCTGTTATCCCCTTCACGATTACTAACTGCCTTATAAATTGCATTGTTAGACAGCAATGCAAGAATTTAAGGGCTGTGTCTTGGCATCTTCATCAAAAACGTCATGTATCCCAGGAAACTGTATTCACTCCGGATTGTGAAACCTCACATTTGCCAACGAAAACCAAATTAAAATAAAAACAAAACGACAATATGGAGTGATGTCATTTTCCAATGTGGACACATGCAAAATCCCCTTCATTTTAATTTTATATACTTCTCAATCCACCATGTACTAATTAGAAAGAAAAATAATATTTAATTGGTCATAAAGGGAAAAAAAATGTAATTGTTAGTGCTTAGATGTGCTGTGCAATAAGACGCAACATTTTTTCAAAGTATATTATTATTATTATTATACATTTTTATAGCGCCATTTATTCCATGGCGCTTTACATGTGAATACGGGGCAAATATAGACAAATACATTAAACATGAGCAAAAATATCTTAGTAAAAATGAATATTGGCATAAAACCACCAAAAATGATTGTGTTACATCACATCTCAGCGATTGGCAACATTTGGACAGGTATTTCTAAAAAGTGTACGATTTCAGAATACTTAGGGACTATAGTAAATGCCACATTCTGTAATATAAAGGCTATGTGCACGTTGCGGATTGGTCGCTGCGGATTCGCAGCCGTTTTCCATACGTAGTACAGCACCATGTAAACCTATAGAAAACAAAATCCGCAGTGCCCATGCTGCGAAAAATGCCGCACCGAAACGCTGTGTTGTATTTTCCGCAGCATGTCAATTCTTTGTGCGGATTCCGCAGCGATTTACACCTGCTCCTCAATAGGAATCTGCAGGTGTAAATCCGCAGGTGGAATCTGCACAAAAAATGCAGGAAATCCGCAGGAAATCCAGAGGTAAAACCCAGAGTGTTTTACCTGCAGATTTTGCAAAAACGGTGCGGAAAAATCCACACACGGATTTGCAAAGTGGGCACATAGCCAAAATGTGCAGGTTCACATCCTGCAGTTTTTATCCTACATTCTATGTAACTCTGGCCAAAAAAAATGAAAAACTTACTTGGATTCCAAAAAAGTTCTCCTGACCTCTTTTACTTGGGAAATGACAACTTGATGGGTCTGCATGGAGTGATGTTAAAGTCGGCCCTGTTTTTTAATAATACATGTTTCCTCTGACATCAGTGCGGAAGGACCATTTTGTACAGATGGAGGCTACTGACATCCCGGAAGAGAACCGACAACCTAGAAATGTAAAAAGAAAAGGGGAATAATTGAGTATCTTGAGTAGCTCCTGTACATGGGTGAAGTTGTTCCAGTTAACAGAAGAGTAATGGAGCTAAAATGAATTTTCCACTTTTAGAAAAGTGGACCCCAAATATTTCCCGTGATATAAAATAATAAACTCAGACGCTATTCGGGTCTCGCACTGACTTTCAACTGCTGCTTCGGTCTTAGGCCGGTTTCACATTAGCGTTGCGGACGGCTGCGGACTTCCTCCCTGAAGCCCCGCCCTCGGCCGCACCTCTGCCGCTAGCTCCGCCTACTTCTGCATGCGGCGTGCATGCAGCCTGCTTACCTATCTTTAACATTAGGCATGCAGGTCGTGCCGCTGTATGCGGAGGTGCGGCTGAGGGCGGGGCTTCACGGACGAAGTCCGCAGCCCTCCGCAGCTCCTCAAAACGCTAGTGCGAAACTAGCCTTTGTCATTTTGTATTGGTGACGAGACATCAACAACTAACATGAACGCTGCAGCCAATCACAGAGCTCAGTGGCTCGGCTGAGGTAGACCAGACATGATGTCATCACTATATAACTGAAAAAAATGGTTAACAGAGCAGATAATGTAAAAAAATGTACCTTTATTATGACAATTTACAAAAAAAAAATTGAAAACAAATATTAAAATTCAAAAGGAAAGTGACGCCTTAGTGCCACGTTTGAGCAGAGTTATAATACATAGCTCTATGTGAATGCCTAATAATTATCAAGAGAGATATACAATATGTAACTATATAGGATTAGCATCGGGTATCTCAGAGCTGCTACTGCTCATGAGTAAGACTGCCTAGTGCAGTTGAAACGTGTCGACTTGGTCATGTCGACCATGTAAATTTTTCTTTTGTATGCACTATATTTTCTTTTGAAAAAGAAAAAGAAATCCAGTCCTGTTGAGCTGGATTCCAATTTTTTTCTATTTCCCCCCTAAACAATTTGGCTCTAAAATTGTGCTGATGTAAGTAAATGTGTGGGAAATGTTACTTATTAAGTCTTTTGTATGCCAGATCTCTGTGATTTAAGGGCATGAAAATTCAAAGTTGGAAAATTGTGAAATTTTCTCAATTTTCGCCAAATTTCCATTTTTTTCAAAATTAAACACAAGTAATATCAAAGAAATTTTACCACTATCATGAAGTACAATATGTCATGAGAAAACGTCAGAATCACCAAGATCCATGGAAGCGTTCCAGAGTTATTACCTCATAAAGGGACAGTGGTCAGAATTGTAAAAATTGGCCTGGCCATTAACGTTCAAACCACCCTTGGGGGTAAAGGGGTTAAAGGGAATCGGTCAGCAGGTTTTTGCTTTTAATCTGACAGCAGCCTAATATAGGGAAAGTGAACCTGATTCCAATGATGTGTCACTTATTAGGCTGTGTGTTGCAGTTTCAATACAGTCAATGTTTTATCAGCAGAAGATTATCACTGCAGGACTAGGACTCACATGCACAGCAGTCCAGCTAATCTGTGTAACTTGTCCCCAGGACCAATTAGCAGCTTGCTGACATTGTACACAATATACAGCCAATCAAAGGTGTCGGCTGGCTCATACACAGCTCAGCTTTGTAGCACTGCTACATCTAGAGCAGCAAAAAGCAGGGATTCTATAAAAACTGTACCAAGCAGGCCAATAAAGTGATACATCATTGGAATCAGGTTCTCTGCCCCTACACCATGTTGCTCTCGGATTACATAGAAAAAACCTGATGACTGGTTCCTTTTAAATGCAGGTCCAAAGAAAGTTGGAGAATCTCTGAGAAATCCATGACGACACAGTGAAGGGAATCCATGTGTTTTCATGGGATTCAAGGACGAAAGCAAATACCTTTTTATTTTTCGTGACAAGAGTTACACTTTATGAGACCATCATCAGACTAGGCAGATCTACAATATTAGTAGATATTAAGATAATTTTCCTGCAAGAACATTAAGTGTCAATTTTGAGCTGAGCCCCTTGCTCTATTAACCTCATGTTTTTCCGCAGCAATGTCTAATTAGTAACCTGCTATCCTTTTTTTTAAAAAAATGTAAACTGAGTTTAAAATCTGGTTTTGGAAATAACAGCTATAAATTTTTCCACTTGCAATTCATAACAATCAAATCAATATATTCTAAAATTTAATTAGTCTAATGCTCTGTTTAATTTGACTCATCTTTTTTGTGTGTGTGTTCATCTCTCTGTGTTTGTGTCCTTTATTTATTTTCCCCTTTCGTTTGTTTCACGGCCTGCCGACTCATGCTACGCAATCAACATACACTGCGGAAAATCTCAACCCTTCCCTTAAAAAAACAAAAAAAACACCCTCTGTCTTTGTATGTTGTATTACCCGCAACACCTGTGTACTGTGTACCACCAAAATCACCCATGACAACATCATACCTAGAACACGGTTGGTTCCGTTTTAGAATTTTTTAGTCTTCTTTCTTATTTATTTTTTTTGCAACTTGCCCTTTTCTATTATTTTTTTGCTTTGATTTTGAATGGGGCATTGAGCTACACATTTGATGGAGAAGGTGGTTGAAGCGCTGAGCAATTCAATTTATAGGATAGGGCATCTGGATGAAAAACTTTTAATTCTCGGAGGTGAATGCTTAGACCATCCCAAACATGTGCCATTGATGGCATTCTCGGAAAAAAACAATACACAACACAAATTTCTAGGTTTCTTTTCACCTGCAAATCTTTCAGCAGCAAAAATGCTTAAAGACAATAAAAATTCCTAAAAGCACTGAAGATTACAAGACAACACATTGGTTGGTGTCATCACAAGAACTCTCCAATAAGGTGATTATTAAATGTGCTTTCCATCTTTAGGATTTAGCAATGTTTGACACTTGGTCTTATCTTAGGGAAGATGAGGAATTTACATCGGAATTCTTCTCCTTAGTGACATGAATTCAATATGCAATTACACAAAAGTCCATGAAGTAATAGAAAATTGAGATACTGTGTTTTGAAAAAGTATTCATATCCCTCATGAACTTTTCCACATTTCTTCATGCTACCCTCTTAAACCTACAAAATTAGCAAGTATTTGTGAACTTTAAAAGGAAATTATCTAATTATGTAAAAGATATAAAAATGAAAATTGTGTCGTTCATTTGCACTCAACCCCTTGTAGTTGGATACCCCTACATATACAGTGCCTACAAGTAGTATTCAACCCCCTGCAGATTTAGCAGGTTTAATAAGATGCAAATAAGTTAGAGCCTTCAAACTTCAAACAAGAGCAGGATTTATTAACAGATGCATAAATCTTACAAACCAAAAAGTTTTGTGGCTCAGTTAAATTTTTATAAATTTTAAACATAAAAGTGTGGGTCA
Organism: Ranitomeya imitator; assembly: GCF_032444005.1. Classification (NCBI taxonomy): domain Eukaryota; kingdom Metazoa; phylum Chordata; class Amphibia; order Anura; family Dendrobatidae; genus Ranitomeya; species Ranitomeya imitator. The sequence goes on from NC_091283.1 coordinate 171,418,441, forward strand.
ATTATTATTCAACCCCTAGGTTTTAATATTTTGTGGAATAACCTTTGTTTGCAATTACAGCTAATAATGGTCTTGTATAAGACCTGATCAGGCCGGCACAGGTCTCTGGAGTTATCTTGGCCCACTCCTCCATGCAGATCTTCTCCAAGTTATCTAGGTTCTTTGGGTGTCTCATGTGGACTTTAATCTTGAGCTCCTTCCACACGTTTTCAATTGGGTTAAGGTCAGGAGACTGACTAGGCCACTGCAACACCTTGATTTTTTGCCTCTTGAACCAGGCCTTGGTTTTCTTGGCTGTGTGCTTTGGGTCGTTGTCTTGTTGGAAGATGAAATGACGACCCATCTTAAGATCCTTGATGGAGGAGCGGAGGTTCTTGGCCAAAATCTCCAGGTAGGCCGTGCTATCCATCTTCTCATGGATGCGGACCAGATGGCCAGGCCCCTTGGCTGAGAAACAGCCCCACAGCATGATGCTGCCACCACCATGCTTGACTGTAGGGATGGTATTCTTGGGGTCGTATGCAGTGCCATCCAGTCTCCAAACGTCACGTGTGTGGTTGGCACCAAAGATCTCGATCTTGGTCTCATCAGACCAGAGAACCTTGAACCAGTCAGTCTCAGAGTCCTCCAAGTGATCATGAGCAAACTTTAGACGAGCCTTGACATGACGCTTTGAAAGTAAAGGTACCTTACGGGTTCGTCTGGAACAGAGACCATTGCGGTGGAGTACGTTACTTATGGTATTGACTGAAACCAATGTCCCCACTGCCATGAGATCTTCCCGGAGCTCCTTCCTTCTTGTCCTTGGATTAGCCTTGACTCTTCGGACAAGCTTGGCCTCGGCACGGGAGGAAACTTTCAAAGGCTGTCCAGGCCGTGGAAGGCTAACAGTAGTTCCATAAGCCTTCCACTTCCGGATGATGCTCCCAACAGTGGAGACAGGTAGGCCCAACTCCTTGGAAAGGGTTTTGTACCCCTTGCCAGCCTTGTGACCCTCCACGATCTTGTCTCTGATGGCCTTGGAATGCTCCTTTGTCTTTCCCATGTTGACCATGTATGAGTGCTGTTCACAAGTTTGGGGAGGGTCTTAAATAGTCAGAAAAGGCTGGAAAAAGAGATAATTAATCCAAACATGTGAAGCTCATTGTTCTTTGTGCCTGAACTACTTCTTAATACTTTAGGGGAACCAAACAGAATTCTGGTGGGTTGAGGGGTTGAATAATAAATGACCCTCTGAAAAGACTTTTCACAATTTTTAAAAAAAATAAACAAAGAAATAACATTCTTTTTTGCTGCAGTGCATTTCACACTTCCAGGCTGATCTACAGTCCAAATGTCACAATGCCAAGTTAATTCCAAATGTGTAAACCTGCTAAATCTGCAGGGGGTTGAATACTACTTGTAGGCACTGTAATTCTGATTGACCAATTGCCTCCAGAAGTCACATAATTAGTAAATTGAGTCCACCTGTGCATAATTTATTCTAAGTATAACTAAAGCTATTCTGTGAAGGCCTCAGAGGTTTGTTTGAGAACATTAATGGTCAAACTGCATCATGATAACCAAGGAGCACACTAGACAGGTCAGGGATAAAGTTGTGGAAAAGAGTAAAGCAAGGTTAGGCTATAAGAAAATAGTCCAAGTTCAAAACATCTAACGAAGCATTCCCAAGCAAGGAGAGTCCTAGTTAGAGAAACATCCAAAAAACCCATGGTCACTCTGAAGGAGCTGCATTAATCCACAGCTCAAGTGGGAGAATCTATCCCCAGGATAACTATTAGGCTATGTGCGCACATTGAGTATTTGCTTGCAGAAATTTCTGCAAGGTTTCTGCATCTCTTGGCAGGAAAAATGCTGCAGCAAAAATGCTCGTTTTTGTATGCATTTTCTGCAGGCGTTTTTGTACAGCAATGAAGGCTTTTTTGAGCTAAATAAAGACATAAAAAAAAAGGTTTTGTGATGTAATTTCTTGGTTCAACACCACCTTTTTCATGCTGATGCAGTGACATCCGGATAATAGGATTAGGGCTTGGTGTCAGCAGCTGTCATTGACACCTACCAAGCTCTAGGCTTAAGGTACCGTTACACTAAACGACTTGCCAACGATCACGACCAGCTATACGACCTGGCCGTGATCGTTGATAAGTCGTTGTGTGGTCGCTGGGGAGCTGTCACACAGACATCTCTCTCCAGCGACCAACAATCAGGGGAACGACTTCGGCATCGTTGAAACTGTCTTCAACGATGCCGAAGTCCCCGGGTAACGAGGGTTACTAAGTGCAGAGCCGCGCTTAGTGACCTGATATTTACCCTGGTTACCATTGTAAAAGTTTAAAAAAAAACAAAAAACAGTACATACTCACATTCCGATGTCTGTCACGTCCCCCGCCGTCAGCTTCCCGTACTGACTGTCAGCGCCGGCCGTAAAGCAGAGCACAGCGGTGACGTCACCGCTGTGCTCTGCTTTACGGCCGGCGCTGACAGTCAGTGCAGGGAAGCTGATGGCAGGGGATGTGACAGACATCGGAATGTGAGTATGTAGTGTTTTTGTTTTTTTTAACTTTTACAATGGTAACCAGGGTAAATATCGGGTTACTAAGCGCGGCCCTGCGCTTAGTAACCCGATATTTACCCTGGTTACAAGTGAACACATCACTGGATCGGCGTCACACACGCCGATCCAGCGATGACAGCGGGTGATCAGCGACCAAAAAAAGGTCCTGATCATTCCCCAACGACCAACGATCTCCCAGCAGGGGCCTGATCGTTGGTCGCTGTCACACATAACGAGATCGTTAGCGGGATCGTTGCTACGACACAAAAAGCGTGACATTGCAACGATATCGTTAACGAAATCGTTATGTGTGAAGGTATCTTTAGTAATAAAAAGTTGTCAGCCTGACACCCTCATTTATTAGCTGATAATTAAACACAAACACACACATTGTCACCAGCTTATGTAGGAGTGTTAAGAGAACTAACATACATAGGCTGTAACCAAACAGCAACTGTTAATTTTAAAGAAAAAAAATTGTGTGGGCTCCTGCGTTATTTTCGTAACCAGCAGAGGGAAAGCCGACGGCTGATGTTAATATACTGGAAAGGAGCCAATAGTCATAAAGGTTCCCAGGCTATTAATATCAGCTCACAGCTGTTTGCTTAGCCTTTACTGGCTAGTTCACAAGGAGACCTCAGAAAAAAAATTGACATAGGGTCCCCTTATAAAAGCTAACCAACAAAGGCTAGGCAGACAGCTGCAGGCTGATATTAATAGCCTAGGAAGGGGCCATGGATATTGGCCCCCTCCCAGACTAAAAACATCAGCTCTCAGCCACCCCAGAAAAGGCGCATCTATAAGATGCGCCAAATCTGACATTTTGCCTCGCTCTTCCAACTTGCCCTGTAGCGGTGGCAAGTGGGGTTCATATTTGTGGGGTTGATGTCAACTTTGTATTGCCAGCTGACATCAAGCCCACTGGTTAGTAATGGAGAGGCATCTATAAGACACCTATCCATTAGTAACCCCATAGTGATATTGTATAAAAACACAGACACCCAGAATAAAGTCATTTATTTGAAATAATGACAGACTCCTTTAATAAATCTTAATTAAACCATACTTACCAAATTCCTGATCCACTGACGCCAACATCTTGTGTAACAAAAATAGAATAATAAACCACATTATTCCTCACCTCTCCGCAGAGAAGATAATCCATAATGTCCCATGACCCTGATGACTTTGAGAGCAGTCACCGATGTGACTGCTCTCAAAGACAGCTGGCGATTAACTCATGTCAGTGTATCACTTAGCTGCCATGAGAAAGTTCTCACGCAGATGTGCCGTGTGTGAGAGTACCAGAAGTGATCAGCTGATGAAGTCTGGTGAACTCTGACGGCAGCTCAGTGATACACTGCGGGAGCAATTACCTCCTGTCAGTATATTGTCGGCGGGAAGAGAAGTCACATCTCCCGATGTGACTGTTCTATACATGAGATCGCCGTGGGACACTCGAGATTACATGGACTATGGCGGACAAGTAAGTATATGTTGGTTTATTATTTTACATTTTGGTGTTAGGTGAGTATAATGGGTTTTTAATTTTTATTTGAATATGTATGTAACTATTTTACTTTTTTTTTTTACAGTGAGCACAGGCGCCGGCTGATCATACTACGTCCCTCATCAGCGACACCTGCTGGAACTGTTATCAGTGACAGGAGAAGTAGCCCGATTGGTGCAGTAGTCTCATCAGCTCACGCCTGCTGACCTGCGGTAAGCTTTTTTACCACAGGTCACTTCTGCGGGTCACAGTCACAGCTGCTGGGTCATGCTGACATCTGACTGCATGACCCCACAGTGCTCTGACCGGCGGTCTTACCAGCAATAGCATTATTGCCGATTAGAACCTTCGCGCCGATGTTTCCCACGCTGTCACACAGATGACAGTTTGAGAGACATCATAGGAAGCCGGTAAAAACAAAAAAATCAGCAAATCTGCAAACATATTTATACCTGCGTTTTTGCTGTGGATTTGACTGACCCAATTGAAGTCAATTGGTGAAAAACACTGCAGAAACGCACAAAGAATTGGCATGCTGCAGAAAAAAAAACACATACTCAAAGGATATTTACTGATCATGTGCACAACATTTCAGGATTGCCATTGACTTTGTGGCACCCCAGGAGTTTGGGTACCACAGTGGTGCTGCCTTCCTCTTGGGGAGGGTAGTGCCATGCTTGGAGACAAATGGGATCCCTTTGGCAGGAAAGCTGTACACACAACACATTCTAACTCCAGGCCAGAAGGGGCAGCTCAAAACCCTGTTTGAGGGGAACTTCTCTGAATTCCATCCTGGTCTGGAGGAGGAGTTTGTCTGTCTGTGTGAGACTAGAGACCTGAAAGGAGCTCAGAGGAGACGTTAGGAGCTCAGGGAGGCCGCGATTGAGCCACCTGTGAGCCAGAGCGCAGAAACTCTGGAGCCCGAGATTGTGGATAACTGCAAGGTCCACAGTAGAACCGGAGGGCATAGGACTATATGTAAATTGCCCATACTAAACTTGAGGTACAGCAGCAGTTAGAGCCTGGAGTCAGTGTCAGAGACCCCAAGAGAACAGCTCAAGTTGCCTACCGTGCAGGTACTGTCACAAGACAGGGAGAGAAAGGGGTACCTTGCCAGCAAGCTACAGGTAGCAAGGGACCAGAAAACCAGTGCATAATGGAAGGCTCCCAACCTCACCTGCCAAGGGGATTTCTACTTGTTTTCGGGCTGCCTGGACTCCTTCTCCATCTGTTGCTGGTACCCTGGACTGAGGCTAACTACTACTTCAGTAAACCAGCTACAGACTGCAACCCAGTGTCCTTCGTTATTTACCGGCAACCCACCATCCTTGCCATACACCTTGGGAGCCCTGGGAACCCCACTTCACCTGTGGGAAGTGTCACCAATCTTGATGCAACAACATCACCCTAGAGGACCCCTTGAAGCAGCGTCGGTCCCCTATGACCGAGAACCACAGGTGGTATCATGAATAAACTTTATTCCAAAATACTCTTTAAAGACTTTTCCCCTTTAATTGAGTGCCCAGGGCCACAGACCGGGTCACAGCCACCGTGACATCCCCTTTAAGTGCGACCGGACCCAGTACCAACTACCCCAGGCCCTGGTGGGCAACAACCTAGCTTGCATAAGGATTCCATAGCGTTTTTGGCCCATTTCTACGAGGAGAAAATGCATAAAAAATGCACAGTGTACACATAGCCTTGGTCCTATACTCCACAACTCTAGTCATTATGGAAGCATGATAAGAACACATTTTTGAAAGAAAACAATAAGAAGTCCCATTTGCAGTTGACAAAAAGCCATGTAGGGGACACAGCTAGCATGTCGAAGAAGGAGTTCTGGTCAGATGATACCAAAGTAGAACATTTTGGGCTAAATGCAAAACGTTATTTGTGGTGGAAAAGTAACACCCTGCATCACCCTGAAAACATTATTCCCACCGTCACACACAGTGGTGGCAGCATCATGCTGTGGGAGGCTTTTCTTCAGAAGGGACAAAGAAGCTGATCAGAGTGGATGGGAAGATGGTTGAAGATAAATACAGGGCTATCCTGGAGGAAAACCTGTTAGAGGCTGCAAAAGACTTGAGGCAGGGACATAGGTTCACCTTCCAGCAGGACAACGACCCTAAACGTACTGCCAGAGATACAATGGATGGTTTAGATAAAAGCATATTCATGTGTATGAATGTCCAGTCACAGTCCAGACTGATGTCCCATTGAGAATTTGTGGCAAGACATGAAAATTGCTTTTCATAGACGTCTCCATCCAATCTCACTGAGCATGACCGAGTGTGCAAAGAAGAATGGACAAGAATGTCCCCTCTAGATGTGCAAAGCTTATAGAGATATCCCCCCAAAAGACTTGCAGTAGTAATTGCAGCAAAGGTGTAACATGAAAAAAATCTGGAAACGTTCACAGGGTATGAATACTTTTTCAAGGCACTGTATAATAGTTACATAAATGATCTTTGGAAAGTTTGAAAACCCCAACGATCAGCTATTCTCACTGTTGCGAAATCTTGTACTGCTATATAGGGGAAGTATGGGGTTGTTAGCAGGAAAACATATCAAAGGGAATTCTCTATCCTACTATGATTTTATATTATTTTATATGATATTCCCCCTAAAATTTGTTGCAGATTGATGGGAGTTCAGGTCCTGAGATTCCCACCAATCATTTATCATAATAATCCCTACCTAGCAAATCTTTATTGCTAGTTAGAACCCACAGATTGGGTCACACCACAAAAAAATGACAAAATCAAAAATAAACACTAGTGCTCACACACAGACACTCAGCTACTACACCGCATCAGGACACATATTATCCGGATATCAAGCCTCCTGAGGAGCCCAAATGGGGCGAAACGCGTTGAGGCGGTGAAAATCTATTTAGCATATGGCAGATGAAGGCAGATAAGTGATCATATTGAACTATTTATTTAATACCACGTGGTTTCTTATCTGATGCTTGAATTGTGCTTGATATCTGGGACATTGAAACTGTGGTGGTTGGTGGAATATGTGCGGATGAAGGGTGTCCTACATTGCCCTTGCACCTTGATTGAGAATCTAGCAGGTCTGTTTAGGATGTCTCTAGGGGAAAGGAGGCAATATGATTGGTTAATTCTCTAAGCCAGCATGATGTATATCGAATGAATCTACTTAAATGGAGTGCTATCTGTATATGAAGTCATTTATACTCCTTTACTAAGGTGCCATGAATATGCCTGGTGTGTTCTACATATACTATGGTTTTTAATGTGTTGGGGCCTAGGATTCTTTTAGTGCAGTAAATATTTTTTGTTTATTGCTAGTGGTACCTCTAGCTTGTGGGTAAGGGGATTTCCTAGTGGCTGTAGGGTGCAACAGGGTCCCTAGGTACAGCCATCATGGAGCGGGGGTGCCAAAACGCTCCTCCCTAGGGTGCCAACCTCCGCAGATAGGCAGGTGTGAGTATAGACAACATACCAGGGATACCTAGTTCCCCCCACTTTTAATTAGTGTTTATGTGTGAGCACTAGTATTTATTTTGATTTTGTCATTTTTTGTGGTTTAAACCAATCTGTGGGTTCTAATTATCAATAAAGATTTGTTTAGGTAGGGATTATTATGATAAATGTTTTGAGACCCTGAGTATATATTTATTTCCCACCAATCATTCTAAGATTACTACCAAGAGCTCACTTCGGCAACCAGCAGCACTCTGCTCCAGCATGAGCACTGTGTAATAATTATTTTTACCTCTGGGGAGCTTCACGGAAATTAAACGCTGATAATTTCCCAACAGATTATAGCTAATTTAGGGAGTTACAGCAGGTGGGCACTTTGTGATCAGCTTGTTGTGAAGGGTCCCTTCTAATAAGTAGGCAATGTCCGAATCGAAGGGTTGGGTCCGATACCCCCAAAAAGTTGAATATTTTTGCTGCTATAAAGACACAAAGGTGTTGACATTATTTTCACATTTCAGTTGCTCAGCACTTGCCTTCTCTTTAAAAACTACAAAAGCCTGAATGTAATTCCCAAGGAGGAAGAGGGAGAGCGGTCACTGTTGAAAGGTTTCAGTCAACTAGTATTGGGCTCAATAGAAGGGATAAATAAGGGACGGACTATATAAGAGGAAGGAACCATCTCTTAGTCTGGGTTTTTTTGTATACTGCAGCGTCCTAGTAACGGTGACCTCTGTTCCTCTGCATGTGACCTCAGCCATTGCATGGTGCAAATCCAGCGAATGTAACTTGTAAGTGAATGGTCCATTGAGGGCACATAAGGGAAGCATGGTCTGTGGATCTGTATTTACATCTGATTGGTTGAAGCCAACAAAAGTCATCTTTTTACCAGCAAGACAAGGACAAGTGACGAGCATTCATCAGGCCATGGTGTTGAAGAAGAAAAAGGAAAGTCTATTAGTCGTGGCAGTAAAAGTGTTGACTTGACTTTGCGCAAATGACTGTTATAACTGGTTATAATAGTAACCCCCTTGAAATCATAAATGCATGCAATATAATAGTCAAACTTGACAACTATTCATGAAAACCATACCTTACTTCTTTTATTTTTTTGCAAAATGGGTTGTAGATTGGTTTTTGGACCCACTCTTGGAAGTCAAATCTAATATATAATTGCCTAGAATACTACTTCCTGCAATTTGTGCCAACTTCCGTGGCTTTGTCCGGAGCTAATGTCCGGAGCTAATGTCCGGAGCTAATGTCTGGAGATAAGTGACGTCAACAGTGTCCAGTGTCTGATTGGTTGCCGCCTGCTGCGAGCGACCAATCAGAAACGTGCCGTACTGTGACACACTCCGCCCGCCATTTTGGTGTGATTTTTGAATTTTTACCTCACAGCAAGTTTCTACTGCGTGGAGGCGGGCCCAGTGACGTTGCTCTTCAAGCTCCTGCCGAATTTCGTAAAAAAAATGATAATACCATTTACCAAAACTATATATATTTAGTTGTGAAGTGGTTCAGTGACATTTTCACACCAATTTTGAACTTTTGTTTGGTGTTTTCTCCATATACTGCCTATTATTTTTGTTCTTTCTTACTATTATTTATTAATTGTATTATTCTTACATTTGAATAAATAAAGTATATATGGATTCTAGACTCCCGATTCTTTAGAATCGGGCTGCCATCTAGTCTTTTTATAACTTTACAACTTTAATACCTTCTGTTGTTTCACCCCCTAATGCCATCATTTAACCTTTTAAGCCCTTTGTATGTGTTGGTAGGCAGGAGCTACATGACACCAAAGCTCTACATGTAAGGCCTGCAATACTGCCATCATGAGAGAACAGACCATTAGTTTTGGTTGGAATAATCCACATTGTAAAAAGTCAGGCCCCTACCCGAGCAATTATAAGCTGAATAGTCCCTAAAAGTAAAATCTAGTCCCGCCTTTCGATTATAGTCTTTTTACCGTCCACTGTTTTCCGCCAGGGCCAATGTGAACCAAAGGTAAAGGTCAATATTTGGACGGTTTTGGACAGTTTATCACTGTAGATCATTGACCACCAAAAATGCCACGGGACCATCTAGTGATTACAGAATGGAAGTAAGATCTTTTTATAGAGTTATGAAAACATTGGTAGGCTTAGCCACCAGAAATTGAAAGTGAAGCTCCACATTAGGGCAATATTTCCCAAATGTGGAAGGAAAGAAAAACAAAGGCATTTTATGATATATAACTGTGGTCTTCAGCTGGTGGTTCTCCAATGGTTGCAAAATGGCAGCGCCCAACATATCCTGATAGCCACAGGTTCGGTGATTTGCCACAGGTGTCAGGCTACTGTTTGGAGGTCAATCAAAATTATCTTTGTTTTTTTGGCTTTTTATCTCCACTTGGCCTTGTAGATTCCCGGTTTGAGTTCCAAAAAAAATCTGGTTTCCATGTAGAAAATGGCACCATACATTTCACGATACATTTAAGCCTTGTTATAAATATATGACATTCATTTGCTATAATTGTTTCTAATAGATATAGAAAGAAAGAAAGTACAGCATTATTTATTCTGAGCGCAACAAATTTTATAGACTTCTTCCTCAATCTGCTGCATATTCAGTTTGTTTTCATCTTTCATTTACTCGCCATTGTCCTCTGTTCTATCCTCCATCCCAATCACTTTTCCTTTTCTGTCAGATTGCAGCCTGCGGGTGTGCTCTGCCTCTGCTTTTAATACTCAGCTTATGTGACCTCGCGGGAAGGGAATTGTATGAGAAGCATGCTTAGGCTTGGGGGCTGAGAGGCGCATTAAGCTGTGGTGGGGTGTGGGGGATGTTATTGAGATAAGCATGAAATAATAACAGACAAACAAGATTCCCCAACTAGTAGCTAATTAGTGAACATGTCCTGCCCTCAAAACTTAATTTTTAGACTCTCCCATCTCCGCTTTCCTTATCTCTCATAATATTTGGTGAAAAGAAGAGTATTTTTTAGACTACAATGCACCTCTGGAATGATAGAAAAGGATTGGTATCTACAGAAAAACTCAGGGCCCTCATATACATTAAAGTCGCGACTCTTGACCATACAATACTGGTGTGATAGGACGACAGTCTAATTTGTATGGAGGCCTCTCGCTTCTCCCCAACAAATGAAGACTTCAGGGTTGTGCAGTTTGAATGCAAACGCTCAACCATTTTGTTCTCCGATTGTCACCGCCTGGCCGCGGCTTTCTCCATTCTGTGTTCGAAACACATAAATGTTTGGCAAAGCCGAATGTTCATCTGTGTGACGGAAGGAGTAAGGAGACATAGCTATTGAATGCATATGGCCAGCTTAGAGATATAAACATAAGATGATTATTGACAAGAATATGATTTTACCAACCCTGATTGCATTATCATAGGAAAGAAAACAACTTTACACATTTTAGTTGACTTGTCACAGACAAGATGATAACTTTACCGATCCCGGTTGGAGGGCATTTACGGTCCAAAGTTGATAGTTTCAGTTTAATTAAGCTAATCTCTTTATAGAAAAATACTTTAGACAAAAGCCCCCATACACATTAGTGTAAAGTCTGCCAAACCCTCCAACATCGGCGTCTTTGCCCAACAAATTGTCAGGGGAAATAACAATCCAGTATGTCAGATTTTGGACTGACGATCGTATTGTTTTCTGGAGATAATAGACAGGTCTGCAACAGCTCTCTCACAGAGAACACAGAAGCACTTGGCTGAACAAGCGCTGCTGTGTATGGAAGAGCTGTCTGAGATCGGTACCTGCTGAACCATCTCTTGGCCCCCAGCCACCTAATGTGTATGGTGGGCTGTGCTGAGGGCCCCTGTATTCTCTTTGGTAGAGCCACTGCCTGGATCATCTGACAGTCTTATCTCCCCAAACAAAAAGATTTGATAATTGAATTCCAACTGCCCATTCCTTTTGTCCCCTAAAATAATTTGATGGGGGGCAGTCAAGTGCCCCTCCATACCCATTATATGGTGATCTGATCCTGCCAAAATAAGAGTGGTTGGACAATTTATAAATCGTGTATGGAAGCCTTAAGATACCGTCACACTGAACGATATCGCTAGCGATCCGTGACGTTGCAGCGTCCTGGCTAGCGATATCGTTGAGTTTGACAGGCAGCAGTGATCAGGATCCTGCTGTGCCATCGTTGGTTGGAGCAGAAAGTCCAGAACTTTATTTCGTCGCTGGACTCCCGCAGACATCGCTGAATCGGCGTGTGTGATGCCGATTCAGCGATGTCTTCACTGGTAACCAGGGTAAACATCGGGTTACTAAGCGCAGGGCCGCGCTTAGTAACCAGATGTTTACCCTGGTTACCAGCGTAAACGTAAAAAAAACAAACACTGCATACTTACATTCCGGTGTCTGTCCCCCGGCGCTGTGCTTCTAGGCACTGTGAGCGCCGGCCGGCCGGAAAGCAGAGCACAGCGGTGAAGTCACCGCTGTGCTTTCCGGCTGGCGCTCACAGTTAGTGCAGAGAAGCACAGCGCCGGGGGACAGACACCGGAATGTAAGTATGTAGTGTTTATTTTTTTTACGTTTACGATGTTTACCCTGGTTACCAGGGGACTTCGCATAGTTGTAACAGCTCTCCAGCGACCACACAGCGACGCTGCAGCGATCGGGATCGTTGTCTAGATCGCTGCAGCGTCGCTAAATGTGACGGTACCTTTAACCTTTACCTTTCCTAAATCTTTATCCCCAAGTATGCATACCCTTGAGGAATCCCCCAAGACTAGCTAAAATGGAATCCATTGTCCTTCCTTGTGGAAAGTGAGGACTTGCGCATGGCAACAACTCACTCTTGATAGCTAGTATAGAAGAATTGGCACTAGTGTGGATAGGACATCATCCAAATGTGATGTCACCCATTTTGCTCCTTAGTCAGCTCTCTTCTATTTTTATCCCCATCCTGGTCCTTCATTATCAGCCTTCTCATAACTAACCACAATAACAACCTTCCTTTGGAAACTGAAATACATGTGGATGTCTAAAATGACCGACTAATGTGCTTGCAGGGTGACAGATTGCATGTGATTGTATCTAAAATTTCCCTCCTGGTTTTTGAAGTGTTCAGCAAGCTGCAAGTTCTGTGCTTGATAATGGAATGAAGTAAAGTTGGCTTGGCTTATTTTGCTGGGTGGAGCATGTTGGACAAGGAAAAAACAACATTAATACAAACTAGTCCAAAAACTAAAAAAAAAAGTTACTAAATCTTTTATCTGTTGCAGGAAAATTTCATCAATCTGAGTTTCCTGCGACTTTTTCGAGCAGCTCGGTTGATTAAACTGTTGCGTCAAGGTTACACCATCCGCATCCTTCTCTGGACTTTTGTGCAGTCTTTTAAGGTTTGCTCATACAGAAATGGTTAACTTGTAATTTTCTGTGAGCTTCATTGAAACAGAATTGTATACATCTATGTGCTGTGCTGTGCAAGGTCACAATATGTATGTTCTGAATTGGGATACATTAAGGCTAGTTATATGCCAAAACACGTCTAAGATTATTGATTTCTTGCCTACACCACCACATTACTAATGCCAGATTCTTAGGGAATTAATCACTAGATTTATTCAAACGGAGCCAGTCATTATATCTGACCACTAACAGGCATCACTGATAAACTTTGTTTAGCATGATAAAAAAAAACCTACTGGAGCCTCCAGTAGTACCCAATTTCTAATCAACTTCAGTCTTAGGCTGGGGCTACATTTACTTTTTGACCGCGATACAAATCACGCGTCCAAAGATTGCTAGGTGTTGCTTCTACATCACAGTATAATACAGGTAAAATGGACTGAATTGCAACCCCAAGAGTAATGCGACCATAATAACCAAGTCACAAAAAAATCCAACCAGGTACAATATTTACGACTTGCTTGATGCGGTAATGGTATCCTCGGTAGGGCAATGATGCCCCATTTACTATTGCCCTGCAATCTAGCAACGACACATAACAATCTTTGGTCAAGAGGCTGGTGTTGTGGACAAAGTCATTGTGTAGCCCCAGCCTTAACTTTCGATTCCCACAATGCAGTGTAACAGCTAATTTATTAGGTTGCATATATATTATCATTGACGGTCCAGCCGCTCCTAAAATTGGATTCCCAAAGTCCTCAGTGCATAGTAAGCAAGTGCCAAAGACAATCAATACACCAGTGGTTGCACATGCTCCCTATGTCTCATTCATACAGGTGACTTTAGGACCCCATCCTCGTTATCAGTGCGGGTCCATAGCGATCATCATGCATTTATCACCTATTTTGTGAATGGAAAAAAAGGCGAAAATGTGCAATTATCTATCTATCTATCTATCTATCTATCTATCTATCTATCTATCTATCTATCGCTTGATGTTAACTTTGCCCATTGTTCTATCTGTCCGCAGGCCCTGCCATATGTTTGCCTCCTCATTGCAATGCTATTTTTCATCTATGCCATTATTGGCATGCAGGTAAGTAATCTCCACAAGTGAGTGACCTTATTGTCCCACATACTCTTTTTTACCATTTCTATAATGTTATTTCTGTTGTCTGACCTGACAGTCGTCTTCCCATTAAAGGGACTCTGTCACCTGAATTTGGAGGGAACAATTTTCAGCCATAGAGGCGGGGTTTTCGAGTGTTTGATTCACCCTTTCCTTACCCGCTGGCTGCAATATTGGATTGAAGTTCATTCCCTGTCCTCCGTAGTACATGCCTGCACAAGGACAAGGAGTCAAAAATCATGAGACTCATCCTTATGTCCTGCTCCACCATTCAGGCTCTCCATAGGCATACCACAATGTATAATTTGACTACAATTTCCATGTGGCCAAACATACTTACATAATTTTTTTGCATTTTATTGCATGAAATAAGTATTTGATACAATAGAAAAACAGAACTTGAGGCTGTGTGCACACGTTGCTGTTTTTGCTGCGGATCCGCAGCGGTTTTGACGATGTACAGTACCATGTAACCCTATGGAAAACAAAAACCGCTGTGCACACGCTGCAGAAAAAGCCGTGCGGAAACGCTGCGGAAAAAAAGAAGTAGCATGTCACTTTCTGCGGATTCCGCAGCGGTTTTCAACCTGCACCAATAGGAAAGTGCAGTTGAAAACCCGCAGAGGAATCCGCAGAAGAAACCGCATGAAAATCCGCAGTGAAAACCGCAGTGATTTTGCACTGCGGTTTCTCCAAATCCGCTGCGGAAAAATCCGCAACGTGTGCACATACCCTAATACTGAAGCCTTTGTTTACAATTAGAGATCAGACATTTTCTGTAGTTCTTGACCAAGTTTGCACACACTGCAGCAGGGATTTTGACACACTCCTTCATACAGATCTTCTCAAGATCTTTCAGGTTTCGGGGCTGTCGCTGGGCAACTGAATTTCAGGTAATGAGTTCAAACAGGTGCAATTAATACAGGTAATGAGTTCAGAGTAGGAGGGCTTCTTAACCCCTTAACGACCAAGGGTAGTTTTGGTTTTGCATTTTCATTTTTTGCTCCCCTTCTTTCCAGCTTCAAAATGGCCATGTGAGGACTTGTTTTTTGCGTGACGAGTTGTACTTTTGAATAACACCATTGGTTTTACGATGTCATGTAATAGAAAACTCAGGAAGGATATAATGGAACTAGAGAGAGTACAAAGGAGGGAAACAAAATTAATAAAGGGGATGGGAGAACTACAATACCCAGATAGATTAGCGAAATTAGGATTATTTAGTCTAGAAAAAAGACGACTGAGGGGCGATCTAATAACCATGTATAAGTATATAAGGGGACAATACAAATATCTTGCTGAGGATCTGTTTATACCAAGGAAGGTGACGGGCACAAGGGGGCATTCTTTGTGTCTGGAGGAGAGAAGGTTTTTCCACCAACATAGAAGAGGATTCTTTACTGTTAGGGCAGTGAGAATCTGGAATTGCTTGCCTGAGGAGGTGGTGATGGCGAACTCAGTCGAGGGGTTCAAGAGAGGCCTGGATGTCTTCCTGGAGCAGAACAATATTGTATCATACAATTATTAGGTTCTGTAGAAGGACGTAGATCTGGGGATTTATTATGATGGAATATAGGCTGAACTGGATGGACAAATGTCTTTTTTCGGCCTTACTAACTATGTTACTATGTTACTATGTAAAACGGGAAAAAAATCCAAGTGCTGTGAAATTGCAAAAAAGTGTAATCCCACACTTGTTTTTGTTTGGCTTGTTTAATAGGTTTACTAAATGCTAAAACTGACCTGCCATTGTGATTCTCCGGGTGTTAGGAGTCGAGTTTCCTCTGCTGCACAGGGGGAATCTCAATCCGTCTCCGCTGCGGTCTCCCATTCTTCTCCAGCCGCAGTAGAGTCTGCTCAGCAGGAACGTCGATCCCAGCGTCTCGCTCAGTCTGACTCTGTGCGAAGAGTTACTGCTGCTTTTCCTGCTTCTGCCATTGAAGCCAGTGCTGGGCAGCGGCGAGTGGACGTTTCTGGATCTAAGTCCTGCTTTTCTCTGTCTGAGCATGCCCAGGGCAGGATCTCCCGTTGGAGATCGAGGGTCACATGCTCAGGTACCTCAGCACATCCCATTGGTCCTTTTGGCAGGTCCTGAAAGGGCAAAACTTCTGTAGCTGTTTCCTGTGCTGCAGCTATATAAACTGCGCATGACCGCACGGCCATGCGCTAGTATTGTCTTGTAAATATGTGTGTGTGTTGTGAGTGAAAGTCGCTCTTTAAATAACCCTCCCTATTGAATGATTGTTCGCGGAAGGTGTATGTTTGCTATCTAGCGACCGACTTATCCAACAGCACGTAACACACATTACAGCTACCAGTTGCTGTGTCCGCCTGTACGGCGCCGTGCGCTTGCTCTGCGCTTTCCTGACCCAAGCCTGGGTGGTTAGTGGCGTCCGTCAGTGCGGCACCGCACGCACTCTTGTGCCTTTATATTATTATTTAGTTTCCTTACACACCCAGTTGCGGTGTTGTGCCAGCAAGTGTCTAATCGGACTTCAATCCTAGTTGGGGTTGAGTTCGCGCTCTATGTGCGGTACCGCGGTCCTGTGACGCAACAGGATCGCTTCCTTCACGCAGGGTGAAGTTAACCCGTGCGTGTATACTTATAGTACCGCCATATAGTCCGTCTTACTAGCAGCAGGGTTTTTACCTGCACGGTGGACCTCGGACTGCGAACGCACCTAGTTCCTTTTCATCTTGTACTTGGTGCGTTCTGCCAGTCCTTAACATAATACTAGCGCCAAGGTCTGGCTAGCAAATGATGGACGATCAGCGTTCACAGCGGTACATCCAGCAGCTGGAGGGAAGGTTGGCGGCTCTTGAGCGTTCAACCTCATCTGTGGATGTCACTGCTGTCGCTGTTCAGGCTGCTAGTGTTGCTGCAGCCACCTTGTCCACTGCCGCTCCTGTCCCGACTCTAACTCGCCTCCCGCTTCCAGAGAAATTCTCTGGTGACAGTAAGTCTTGTAGGGGTTTCGTGAGTCAGTGCTCTATCCATCTCGAGCTTCTGGCCTCTCGTTTCCCTACAGAGCGGGCTAAGGTGGGATTTATAGTGTCTCTTCTATCGGACAGGGCGTTGCAGTGGGCTACGCCGCTATGGGAGCGTAGCGATCATGTGGTGCAGAGTGCTCCATTGTTTCTGAGCACTCTGAAACAGGTCTTTTTAAGACCTCGTGTCACCCATGATACGGCGCTCCAATTGTTGGCATTGACTCAGGGCTCGTCCTTGGTCAGTCATTTTGCCGTCCACTTCCGCACCTTAGCATCTGAGCTGGAGTGGTCGGATAAAGCCCTCATTCCAATATTTTGGAGGGGGCTGGCTGACCACGTTAAGGACGCCCTGGCCACTAGGGAGATTCCCGCCACACTGGAGGAATTAATAACTCTATCCACTCGTATTGATCTCCGTTTTCACGAGCGGAGGTTAGAGCGAGCCCAGTGTAGGCAGAGATTTCGGCTGGCTCCCACCTTCGCCAAACCTTTGGAATCTCCAGACCAGGCTCCTGAGCCCCATGAGCCTGTGGTAGAGTCACGAGCGGGATCTAAGTCCCGGACCACTCGTGCACTCCAGATTTGTCATCTTTGCCAACAGACAGGACATCTTGCCTCCAGATGTCTCCAGCGGTCGAGGAAACGTCAGCGTCTAGTGGTAGTTGGTGGAGGTGCACTAGACACGGCGACGTTTGCCTCCAAATTGTCCTTTAAGGGGACAATAACATTGGGCTCATCCTCTCACTCGGTAGAACTCTGCGTGGATTCTGGGGCGGAGGGCAATTTTATGTCTTCAGCCTTCGCCCAACGTCACGCAATTCCTCTTGTCATGCTATCTCAACCAGTAACGGTACGAGTGGTGAATGGGTCGACACTGCCCGCACAGATTACACATCAAACTATCCCTTTTACTCTGTCCATGTCACCATCTCATCAGGAGATTATATCTCTACTCGTCATTCCTGAGGGAATTGATGAGGTTCTCTTGGGGATACCTTGGTTACGGTACCACTCTCCTCACATCGAGTGGTCCTCAGGCAGAATTCTGGGATGGGGTGAATCTTGTGGGAACAGGTGTCATCGAGAGTGCGTTCAGGTTGCTACTACAGAGGTACCCGCAGATCTTTCCTCTCTCCCCAAGCAATATTGGTCTTATGCAGACGTGTTCTCCAAAAAGGCAGCGGAGACCCTTCCGCCCCATCGCCCCTATGACTGTCCTATTGATCTCTTGCCTGGTGCTGAGCCTCCCCGGGGTCGAGTCTATCCATTATCTCTCCCGGAAACGGAGGCAATGTCTCAGTACATTCAAGAGAATCTGGCAAGAGGCTTCATCAGGAAGTCAGTGTCACCTGCTGTGGCAGGGTTCTTTTTCGTGCAGAAGAAGAATGGAGAACTACATCCATGCATAGCCTACAGGGGTCTTAATGCTATCACAGTTAAGAACAAGTACCCTTTGCCTTTGATATCTGAGCTTTTCGATAGGCTTCGGGGAGCTAGAGTGTTTACTAAACTAGATCTGCGGGGTGCTTATAACCTGATTCGCATCCGTGAGGGGGACGAATGGAAAACGGCATTTAACACCAGAGATGGGCACTATGAGTATCTGGTGATGCCCTTCGGACTCTGTAATGCACCTGCCGTTTTCCAAGACTTTGTCAACGACATCTTCCGGGATATGCTTTCCACCTCGGTTGTAGTCTATCTGGATGATATTCTCATCTTTTCTCCAGATATTGACTCCCACCGGAGAGATGTTGGCAGAGTCTTCGACCTCTTACGGGCAAACTCTCTATGCGAAGTTGGAGAAGTGTGTGTTTGAGCAGGAGTCCTTACCTTTCCTGGGCTATATCATCTCCGCCCAGGGATTGGCTATGGATCCTGCCAAACTACAGGCTGTGATGGACTGGCAAGAGCCCCATTCTCTTAAAGCGGTGCAGCGCTTTATGGGGTTCATAAACTATTACCGCCAGTTCATTCCCCACTTCTCAACTCTGGTAGCTCCCTTGGTAGCCCTCACCAAGAAGGGAGCGAATCCCAAATTGTGGTCGGAAGAGGTCTCCAAGGCCTTCACTTCTATTAAGTCCCACTTTGCTAGCGCTCCCATCTTACATCGTCCCGATGTGGATAAGCCATTCCTAATGGAGGTGGATGCCTCGTCCGTTGGTGCTGGAGCAGTCCTCTATCAAAAGGATGCTCAAGGTCGGAAGCATCCATGCTTCTTCTTCTCTAAGACCTTCACGCCAGCGGAGAGAAACTACTCCATCGGGGACAGGGAGTTGCTAGCAATGAAGTTGGCCTTTTCGGAGTGGAGACACCTTCTGGAAGGTGCGCGGTTTCCCTTCCAAGTTTACACGGACCACAAAAATTTGGTCTATTTGCAAACAGCCCAGCGGCTAAATTCTCGCCAGGCCAGATGGTCCCTGTTCTTCTCCCGGTTCCACTTTTCCCTTCATTATGTCGCCGGGGAGAAGAATATCCGTGCTGACGCTCTCTCTCGCTCCCTTATGTCAACTGAGGAGGAGGAAGAGGAGCCTCGGCTTATTGTCCCTTCCGAGAGCCTGAGAACCGTAGCGCCGCTTTCGCTAGAGTCTGTGCCTCCGGGCAAGACTTTTGTGCCCATTAATTTGCGACCGGAGGTTCTCTCTTGGGCTCATTCGTCCAGGGTGGGTGGACACTTTGGGACAAAGAGGACATCTGAGCTACTGGCGAGGACGTACTGGTGGCCGCATATGGTCCGGGATGTCAGGGATTATATTCTGACGTGTCTCCTGCGCCAAAAATAAATCTCCGCGTCAAAGGCCAGCTGGGTTGCTCTATCCCTTGCCGGTGGCAGATAGGCCCTGGGAGATTGTCGGGATGGACTTTGTTGTGGGTTTACCCAAGTCTCGCGGCTGTACCATCATTTGGGTCATCACCGATCATTTCTCAAAAATGGTGCATTTGGTGCCGCTACCACGGTTACCTTCTGCACGGGCCTTGGCAGCGTTGTTCATTAAACACATCTTCCGCCTACATGGTATGCCTGACAAAATTGTCAGTGACCGGGGTCCCGAGTTTGCGTCTCGGTTCTGGAGAGAGCTTTGTCGTCTTCTCAGTATTGAGTTGAATCTCTCTTCCGCTTATCATCCCGAGACGAATGGGTTGGTAGAGAGGGCCAACCAGACCTTGGTCACATACCTGCGACATTTTGTTTCAGCCAGGCAGGATGACTGGGCATCCTTGCTATCATGGGCAGAGTTTGCACTGAACAACGCCGTAGCCGACTCCACTGGACAAACCCCATTCCTCCTCAACTATGGTCAGCATCCACGGGTACCTGTGCCTATGCCCGTGTCTTCCGCCGACTCCAGGGTGGCAGACTGGGCTGTGGAGGCACGGGATATTTGGGACCGCACTCAGGATGCCATTCGGGCCTCTAAGGAGAGAATGAGGTCCTCCGCCGATGCTCATCGGCGCCCCGCTCCGACCTTTGCTCCTGGCGACTTGGTGTGTCTCTCCGCCCGTAACATCAGGCTGCGAGTTGAGTCCACTAAATTTGCTCCTCGCTACTTGGGTCCATTCAAGGTCCTCGAGCAGGTTAATCCTGTGGTCTATCGTTTGGCCCTTCCCCCACGCCTGGGTATCACCGACACCTTTCATGTGTCCCTCTTGAAACCCGTGTATATGTCCCGGTTTTCCGAGTCATCTGCTGGGACATCGGGTTCGTCTACGGACGATTATGAGGTGAACGCTATTTTGGGGTTCAAGGTGGTACGTGGCAAAAAATTTTATTTGGTAGACTGGAAGGGCTATGGTCCCGAGGACAGGTCCTGGGAGCCTGTTGAGCACATTCGGGCCCCGCAGCTCATTGCTGCCTTCGAACGTAGCGAGGCCCAAGGAGGGGGGGGGGGGGCCCTAGGAGGGTGGGTAATGTTAGGAGTCGAGTTTCCTCTGCTGCACAGGGGGAATCTCGATCCGTCTCCGCTGTGGTCTCCCATTCTTCTCCAGCCGCAGTGGAGTCTGCTCAGCAGGGACGTCGATCCCAGCGTCTCGCTCAGTCTGACTCTGTGCGAAGAGTTACTGCTGCTTTTCCTGCTTCTGCCATTGAAGCCAGTGCTGGGCAGCGGCGAGTGGACGTTTCTGGATCTAAGTCCTGCTTTTCTCTGTCTGAGCATGCCCAGGGCAGGATCTCCCGTTGGAGATCGAGGGTCACATGCTCAGGTACTGCAGCACATCCCATTGGTCCTTTTGGCAGGTCCTGAAAGGGCAAAACTTCTGTAGCTGTTTCCTGTGCTGCAGCTATATAAACTGCGCATGACCGCACGGCCATGCGCTAGTATTGTCTTGTAAATATGTGTGTGTGTTGTGAGTGAAAGTCGCTCTTTAAATAACCCTCCCTATTGAATGATTGTTCGTGGAAGGTGTATGTTTGCTATCTAGCGCCCGACTTATCCAACAGCACGTAACACACATTACAGCTACCAGTTGCTGTGTCCGCCTGTACGGCGCCGTGCGCTTGCTCTGCGCTTTCCTGACCCAAGCCTGGGTGGTTAGTGGCGTCCGTCAGTGCGGCACCGCACGCACTCTTGTGCCTTTATATTATTATTTAGTTTCCTTACACACCCAGTTGCGGTGTTGTGCCAGCAAGTGTCTAATCGGACTTCAATCCTAGTTGGGGTTGAGTTCGCTGACTTTTTGCTCGCGCTCTATGTGCGGTACCGCGGTCCTGTGACGCAACAGGATCGCTTCCTTCACGCAGGGTGAAGTTAACCCGTGCATGTATACTTATAGTACCGCCATATAGTCCGTCTTACTAGCAGCAGGGTTTTTACCTGCACGGTGGACCTCGGACTGCGAACGCACCTAGTTCCTTTTCATCTTGTACTTGGTGCGTTCCGCCAGTCCTTAACACCGGGTCATTACAACTTCATAGACACCAAACATATCTAGGTTCTCTTTTATCTAAGTGGTGAGAAAAAATTCCAAAGTTTGTAAAAAAAAAGTTGCTATTTTCTGAGATTCATCACGTCTCCATTTTTCGGGATCTGGGGTCAGGTGAGGGTTTATTTTTTGCGTGCTGCTCTGACGTTTTGGTGGTATATGATCTTTTGATTGCATGTTATTGCATTTTATTGCAATGTTGCAGCGACAAAAAAGACGTAATTCTGGCATTTTTATTTTTTTCTCGCTATGCAATTTAATTATGTAAAAATTCTACAATATTATTTTCTTGTTTTTTTTGTAGATTCTGTCACTCACAGGTGAAGTGTACCTATGAAAAAAATTACAGACATCTCCATTCTTTGTGGGTGGGAAAACGTGCAAAATTGGCAGTGTATCAAATACCGTACTTATTTTCCCCTCTCTCTCTCTCTATATATATATTTTCTGTCCAAGAGTAAGGCTATGTGCACACGTATTCTTGGCCACTGCTGATTTTTCCGCAGCGGAGTTGATAAATCTGCAGGGCAAAAACGCTGCATTTTTGCTGCAGATTTATCACGGATTTACCGCGGTTTTTCTCCGGATTTCACTGCAGTTTTACAACTGCAGTTTCCTATTGGAGCAGCTGGAAAACTGCTGCGGAATCCGCAGAAAGAAGTGACATGCTGCGGAATGTAATCCGCTGCGTTTCCGCACGTTTTTTCCGCAGCATGTGCACAGCGGTTTTTGTTTCCCATAGGTTTACATTGTAATGTAAACTCGTGGAAAACTGCTGCAGACCCGCAGCTGCGGAAACACTGCAGATCCGCAGCGTTTTCCGCATCGTGTGCACATACCCTAAAGATCGGGCCCTATAGTAGACAGATTGCTTAGTTCTGTGGCAGGTGTGTCCCAATGCAGTGTTCAACAGGTAGATGATTGGGGTAGATCCAAATATTGCTGAATTGAATCACATTTATTGGGATTAAGGATGGTAGATATTAATATTCTACATTACCAGTAGATACCATCATCATTGTTATTTTTACATTTTCAGGTGTTTGGGAACATTAAATTGGTTGATGACAGCGCGATCAACAGACACAATAACTTCACCACCTTTTTTCAAGCTTTAATGCTCCTGTTCAGGTAAAAGTGCTTCTATTTTCATAATCTGCTAGGTGTCAGATCGCTATAATGGACATTTGGTCTAGCTCGTTATTAATTGCTGGTGAAACATATTGTGGGGAAATCAAGCCCGCGCTCCGATCCTTCTCTGATAGGGAGAGTATTATTGTCGTCCATTTGGCCTCAACCAATACTGGCGATGAGGAGCATCTCATGCTTAGTAACTGGATGTAAAAAGGAGATTAACCCCTTGGGTCACTGGCTCCTTAGAATTCCTATCAGGGGATATGAGATAATTTCCAATGTCTGGGAAGTGGGTATTTAGGACATGCCTTAGCGGCAGATACCTAAAGAAAGCATGTCTGAGGACTTGATAGAGATGTTGACATTGATCAAAGGAAACAAGAACATCCTGGATATATACCTGTACTAGAGACTTGACCCCTAAGTTCATCCAAAACGGAGCATCTTGGGAATGTAGCTATTTGGCAAGAGCACTGTTATGTTATATCATAAGGGGAAATGAGCTTCCTTGAACTGAAAAATCTTTTTGGTGGCTCTCCACACTTGAACCGTAAGTCTGTGAATTGGCAAAAAGGAGGGTAAGTATTGCTCTGGTTCCTCCAAGACTCCCCCATAGACACTGAAGACTCAAACAGTGTGCAAGGTGGTTTTCAGAATTTGGCAAATGATTATCAGTGTTGTAGAAAGTGAAGTTGGCCAGCTAAGTAGTATAAGAAGAATTCCGGGAGTGCCACACCTGCCTCATCCCTGTGTAAAGTTACACAGAACGGTAGTCTTGTTTCTCTCTGGTATTTACAGAGGTGTCCCAGACCCAGTATGCTGTAGGGTGTGGGTGCATCACAATCACTTGTAGGCCTCAGTAGAGTTGAGCGACCTTGACCTTTTTAGAGTCGAGCCGGGTTTCGCGAAACCCGACTATCTCAAAAGTCGGGTCGAGTGAAATCGGCCGATTATGACGTAAAGTCGGGATCGACCGAAACACGAAACCCAATGCAAGTCAATGGGGCAGCATAGTCGGCAGTGAGTGGGGGCCAGGAAAACACCTAGAGTGCCCATTTTAATGTCAAAACCATCCATTCTTCTTAATGAAGCTTGTCAAGCGTAATTTACCTTATAATAATTGGAAGGCATTTGAAATTGGGGGTCATTTGGCTAAAGTTGTGGTGGGTAGGGCTGGTTCAAGTAATTAGTGGGCCCAGGAAATCTGGACCACGTCACGGCAGTGGAGCAGGGAGAGGTAAGTATTTCAACTTTGCAAGTGCTGTGAACCTGAGCAAGCAGGGGGGGCCCACTCGTTGGCATTGGCACTGGCACAGGGCCCCTCAAAGTACAGCGGTGTGTTTGCACGGCGGGGGCGCCTCCCACCGGCAGCAACACTTTTGCGTACCATGAGAGGCCCTGTGCCAGTGACGTCGCCAACTAGTATTCCTCCCCCCACCTGATGAAGGAACCTGCACTTTCATCTGCACCTTCCTGTTTGTCCCCGTGTAAGGTGGTATGGTATGCGGGAAGGGGGACCTGACTTTCAGCAGGGTCACAATCTTGCAGTGTAGCGTGCACGGGAAATGTTGCGTTATGGGTCAATGTACCAGCAGACTCATCTATCACTGGCTGGGCAATGGGCAGGATGAGGAGGAAACACAGATATAGGCCCAAAGAATAAAGTGGGCTAAATGCAGTTCAAAATTGGTAACACAGGACTAATCAGGGGGCATTGCAGTGGAGGACAACTGGAATGAGAGGCTGACACAGAGAGTAGGCCCAAATCAGTAAGTAGTCGAAATGCAGTTCAAAATTGGCAACAGTAGTAAACAGGCGGCACAGCTTTGTTCAGTGGAGGAGAACAGCAAGGAGTGGCAGACACCGATAGTAGGCCCCAACCCAACTAGTAGGCCAAATGCAGTCTAACATTAACAACTACTTAACGAGCGCCTGAAAACGGAATTTCAGGACAGGAAACCAGGAGAACAGCAAGGAGCGGCAGACACCGATAGTAGGCCCCAAACCAACTAGTACGCCAAATGCAGTTGTTCCGTTTAACCACAATTTAATGAGAGCCTGAAGATAGAAGTTCAGGAAAGGCAACCTGGAGAACACCTTGGAGTGGAACACACCATCTCTCTACACCCCATACCCAATTTGTAGGCCTAATGCAGCGTAGTTTCCAACAACTACTAAACGAGAGCATGATGATCGAAGCATTGGCGAGGAAACCTGGGGAACACCTTGGAGTGGAACACACCGTCTCTCTACAGTGGAACACACCATCTCTCTACACCCCATACCCAATTTGTAGGCCTAATGCAGCGTAGTTTCCAACAACTACTAAACGAGAGCCGGAAGATCGAAGCAATGGAGAGGAAACCTGGGGAACACCTTGGAGTGTAACACACCATCTCTCTACACCCCATACCCAATTTGTAGGCCTAATGCAGCGTAGTTTCCAACAACTACTAAACGAGAGCCGGAAGATCGAAGCTCAGGAAAGGCAACCTGGAGAACACCTTGGAGTGGAACACACCATCTCTCTACACCCCATACCCAATTTGTAGGCCCAATGCAGCGTAGTTTCCAACAACTACTAAACGAGAGCCGGAAGATCGAAGCAATGGAGAGGAAACCTGGGGAACACCTTGGAGTGTAACACACCATCTCTCTACACCCCATACCCAATTTGTAGGCCTAATGCAGCGTAGTTTCCAACAACTACTAAACGAGAGCCGGAAGATCGAAGCAATGGAGAGGAAACCTGGGGAACACCTTGGAGTGTAACACACCATCTCTCTACACCCCATACCCAATTTGTAGGCCTAATGCAGCGTAGTTTCCAACAACTACTAAACGAGAGCCGGAAGATCGAAGCTCAGGAAAGGCAACCTGGAGAACACCTTGGAGTGGAACACACCATCTCTCTACACCCCATACCCAATTTGTAGGCCCAATGCAGCGTAGTTTCCAACAGCTACTAAACGAGAGCCGGAAGATCGAAGCAATGGAGAGGAAACCTGGGGAACACCTTGGAGTGTAACACACCATCTCTCTACACCCCATACCCAATTTGTAGGCCTAATGCAGCGTAGTTTCCAACAACTACTAAACGAGAGCCGGAAGATCGAAGCAATGGAGAGGAAACCTGGGGAACACCTTGGAGTGTAACACACCATCTCTCTACACCCCATACCCAATTTGTAGGCCTAATGCAGCGTAGTTTCCAACAACTACTAAACGAGAGCCGGAAGATCGAAGCAATGGAGAGGAAACCTGGGGAACACCTTGAAGTGGAACACACCATCTCTCTACAGTGGAACACACCATCTCTCTACACCCCATACCCAATTTGTAGGCCTAATGCAGCGTAGTTTCCAACAACTACTAAACGAGAGCCGGAAGATCGAAGCTCAGGAAAGGCAACCTGGGGAACACCTTGGAGTGGAACACACCATCTCTCTACACCCCATACCCAATTTGTAGGCCCAATGCAGCGTAGTTTCCAACAACTACTAAACGAGAGCCGGAAGATCGAAGCTCAGGAAAGGCAACCTGGGGAACACCTTGGAGTGTAACAAACCCTCTCTCTACACCACGGAAGGGCTGATTCTTAGGAAGGAAGGCTGTCGGAAAGAAGCAGGGCGCGTCCGAGGGTGATTATATTCTTATTAGGTATATACTCACCCTCGGACGCGCCCTGCTTCTTTATTTGTAATGAATGTTTATTTGCAATGTGGTTTTGACTTACTCTATTTTTTTGGTAAATAATGATTTTATTATTTTCATTGTTTTGCATCTTCTTGGCAATAATATAAAGAAGACGCGACAGGACAACACTCGGTGGATGCCATATCTGTGTTTAAAATTGAAAAAACCTTTCAGTTAACTACTTGCAGGAAAAAGTTATTGTAGCTGGTGGCCATTTTTAGTACTGTACCAGATTTTTGTTGTATGTGTTTGTTTTTAATGTTAAAATGTCTGCATTTGATATCTCTCCAGTATTTTCTTTTTTATAAGCAAAATACTTATTTTTATATTTTCTGATGTTGGTTCCAGGGGTACACGGGCAGCAGTGGTGTGGTCAGTGGAGGCCTAGTGGAAGGAGTGACCGCAGACAGGCATCGAAGGCCTAAAATAATAACACATGGCTGTAGGCAATTTTAAATTGGTTACAGGGGTACACGGGCAGCAGTGGTGTGGTCAGTGGAGGCCTAGTGGAAGGAGTGACCGCAGACAGGCATCGAAGGCCTAAAATAATAACACATGGCTGTAGGCAATTTTAAATTGGTTCCAGGGGTACACGGGCAGCAGTGGTGTGGTCAGTGGAGGCCTAGTGGAAGGAGTCACCGCAGACAGGCATCGAAGGCCTAAAATAATAACACATGGCTGTAGGCAATTTTAAATTGGTTACAGGGGTACACGGGCAGCAGTGGTGTGGTCAGTGGAGGCCTAGTGGAAGGAGTGACCGCAGACAGGCATCGAAGGCCTAAAATAATAACACATGGCTGTAGGCAATTTTAAATTGGTTCCAGGGGTACACGGGCAGCAGTGGTGTGGTCAGTGGAGGCCTAGTGGAAGGAGTCACCGCAGACAGGCATCGAAGGCCTAAAATAATAACACATGGCTGTAGGCAATTTTAAATTGGTTCCAGGGGTACACGGGCAGCAGTGGTGTGGTCAGTGGAGGCCTAGTGGAAGGAGTGACCGCAGACAGGCATCGAAGGCCTAAAATAATAACACATGGCTGTAGGCAATTTTAAATTGGTTCCAGGGGTACACGGGCAGCAGTGGTGTGGTCAGTGGAGGCCTAGTGGAAGGAGTGACCACAGACAGGCATCGAAGGCCTAAAATAATAACACATGGCTGTAGGCAATTTTAAATTGGTTACAGAGGTACACGGGCAGCAGTGGTGTGGTCAGTGGAGGCCTAGTGGAAGGAGTGACCGCAGACAGGCATCGAAGGCCTAAAATAATAACACATGGCTGTAGGCAATTTTAAATTGGTTCCAGGGGTACACGGGCAGCAGTGGTGTGGTCAGTGGAGGCCTAGTGGAAGGAGTCACCGCAGACAGGCATCGAAGGCCTAAAATAATAACACATGGCTGTAGGCAATTTTAAATTAGTTACAGGGGTACACGGGCAGCAGTGGTGTGGTCAGTGGAGGCCTAGTGGAAGGAGTCACCGCAGACAGGCATCGAAGGCCTAAAATAATAACACATGGCTGTAGGCAATTTTAAATTGGTTCCAGGGGTACACGGGCAGCAGTGGTGTGGTCAGTGGAGGCCTAGTGGAAGGAGTGACCACAGACAGGCATCGAAGGCCTAAAATAATAACACATGGCTGTAGGCAATTTTAAATTGGTTACAGAGGTACACGGGCAGCAGTGGTGTGGTCAGTGGAGGCCTAGTGGAAGGAGTGACCGCAGACAGGCATCGAAGGCCTAAAATAATAACACATGGCTGTAGGCAATTTTAAATTGGTTCCAGGGGTACACGGGCAGCAGTGGTGTGGTCAGTAGAGGCCTAGTGGAAGGAGTCACCGCAGACAGGCATCGAAGGCCTAAAATAATAACACATGGCTGTAGGCAATTTTAAATTGGTTACAGGGGTACACGGGCAGCAGTGGTGTGGTCAGTGGAGGCCTAGTGGAAGGAGTGACCGCAGACAGGCATCGAAGGCCTAAAATAATAACACGTGGCTGTAGGCAATTTTAAATTGGTTCCAGGGGTACACGGGCAGCAGTGGTGTGGTCAGTGGAGGCCTAGTGGAAGGAGTGACCACAGACAGGCATCGAAGGCCTAAAATAATAACACATGGCTGTAGGCAATTTTAAATTGGTTACAGGGGTACACGGGCAGCAGTGGTGTGGTCAGTGGAGGCCTAGTGGAAGGAGTGACCGCAGACAGGCATCGAAGGACTAAAATAATAACACATGGCTGTAGGCAATTTTAAATTGGTTCCAGGGGTACACGGGCAGCAGTGGTGTGGTCAGTGGAGGCCTAGTGGAAGGAGTGACCGCAGACAGGCATCGAAGGCCTAAAATAATAACACATGGCTGTAGGCAATTTTAAATTGGTTCCAGGGGTACACGGGCAGCAGTGGTGTGGTCAGTGGAGGCCTAGTGGAAGGAGTCACCGCAGACAGGCATCGAAGGCCTAAAATAATAACACATAACTGTAGGCAATTTTAAATTGGTTCCAGGGGTACACGGGCAGCAGTGGTGTGGTCAGTGGAGGCCTAGTGGAAGGAGTGACCGCAGACAGGCATCGAAGGCCTAAAATAATAACACATGGCTGTAGGCAATTTTAAATTGGTTCCAGGGGTACACGGGCAGCAGTGGTGTGGTCAGTGGAGGCCTAGTGGAAGGAGTCACCGCAGACAGGCATCGAAGGCCTAAAATAATAACACATGGCTGTAGGCAATTTTAAATTGGTTACAGGGGTACACGGGCAGCAGTGGTGTGGTCAGTGGAGGCCTAGTGGAAGGAGTGACCGCAGACAGGCATCGAAGGCCTAAAATAATAACACATGGCTGTAGGCAATTTTAAATTGGTTCCAGGGGTACACGGGCAGCAGTGGTGTGGTCAGTTGAGGCCTAGTGGAAGGAGTCACCGCAGACAGGCATCGAAGGCCTAAAATAATAACACATGGCTGTAGGCAATTTTAAATTGGTTACAGGGGTACACGGGCAGCAGTGGTGTGGTCAGTGGAGGCCTAGTGGAAGGAGTGACCGCAGACAGGCATCGAAGGCCTAAAATAATAACACATGGCTGTAGGCAATTTTAAATTGGTTCCAGGGGTACACGGGCAGCAGTGGTGTGGTCAGTGGAGGCCTAGTGGAAGGAGTCACCGCAGACAGGCATCGAAGGCCTAAAATAATAACACATGGCTGTAGGCAATTTTAAATTGGTTACAGGGGTACACGGGCAGCAGTGGTGTGGTCAGTGGAGGCCTAGTGGAAGGAGTGACCGCAGACAGGCATCGAAGGCCTAAAATAATAACACATGGCTGTAGGCAATTTTAAATTGGTTCCAGGGGTACACGGGCAGCAGTGGTGTGGTCAGTGGAGGCCTAGTGGAAGGAGTCACCGCAGACAGGCATCGAAGGCCTAAAATAATAACACATGGCTGTAGGCAATTTTAAATTGGTTACAGGGGTACACGGGCAGCAGTGGTGTGGTCAGTGGAGGCCTAGTGGAAGGAGTGACCACAGACATGCATCGAAGGCCTAACATAACAAAAATGTCAATACAATGGTATTGTCAGTGGCAGGCATTGAAGGATGTCAGCGCATAGACTAAACATTGGTGGAGCTGTGAGATAATTTTGCAAGTGGTAGAGCACTGTTTGAGCTGGGGTGGGGGGAAACTGTCTTGTGGCCGGCGGTACAGGCCCAGGGCCCCTCATATTACAACGGTGTGTCTGACGTTGGGTGCGCACCACCACCGCCAGAGACACTTTATTGTACTAGGAGGGACCCAGTGGCAGTGCCGTCGACCAAAAGCGGGCTCACCCACCTCTTCAGACAAACTGCACTCTCACGGGTGCTGTCGCCAAGTGTCGATACCACGGCCCCGTGTGGGGAGTTTGGCCATTTAGTGAGGTGTAAACATGTCGTATGCTGGACAATCAGGTGCAGAAAATTACGAGATTGGAAAAGGCATTCAGAATAGTCCACAGGCAAGACCTTTTCATAGGAAAGCTAGGTGTCAGCCGGGCAAGGTGGGGCAAAAGATTTCGAAATCCAGTTGTGGTTCATTTTAATGAAGGTTAGATCATCTACATTTTGGGTAGCCAGACGAGTCCTTTTTTCTGTTAGTATTGAACCTGCAGCACTGAATACTCTTTCTGATAGGACACTAGCTGCCGGGCAAGCAAGCTCCTGCAATGCATATTCTGCCAATTCTGGCCAGGTGTCTAATTTTGATGCCCAGTAATCAAATGGGAATGACGGTTGAGGGAGAACATCGATAAGGGATGAAAAATAGTTTGTAACCATACTGGACAAATGTTGTCTCCTGTCACTTTGAATTGATGCTGCAGTACCTGTCCTGTCTGCGGTCAGACCTGGTCAGAAAACCCCTCTGGCCAACGCCACTTCTGATTTCTGCCCCTCTAACTCCTCTGGTCTGCTGGCCCCTGCAGCTCGTGTGAGAACGATCACGGGCGCTGTGTGCAGGGAATGCCAGAAGCAAACGGTCAACAAGAGTTGATTGTTTGGTTGCTAATATTAGTTCCAAGTTCTCATGTGGCATTATATTTTGCAATTTGCCTTTATAGCGAGGATCAAGGAGGCAGGCCAACCAGTAATCGTCATCATTCATCATTTTAGTTATGCGTGTGTCCCTTTTGAGGATACGTAAGGCATAATCCGCCATGTGGGCCAAAGTTCCAGTTCTCAAATCTGCGGTTGTGCTTGGTTGAGGGGCAGTTTCAGGCAAATCCACGTCACTTGTGTCCCTCAAAAAACCAGAACCCGGCCTTGCCGCGCCACCAATTTCCAGTGGCCCCGGAAAAGCTTCCTCATTAAAAATATAATCATCCCCATCATCCTCCTCGTCCTCCTCTTCGCCCGCTACCTCGTCCTGTACACTGCCCTGGCCAGACAATGGCTGACTGTCATCAAGGCTTTCCTCTTCCTCAGCTGCAGACGCCTGATCCTTTATGTGCGTCAAACTTTGCATCAGCAGACGCATTAGAGGGATGCTCATGCTTATTATGGCGTTGTCTGCACTAACCAGCCGTGTGCATTCCTCAAAACACTGAAGGACTTGACACATGTCTTGAATCTTCGACCACTGCACACCTGACAACTCCATGTCTGCCATCCTACTGCCTGCCCGTGTATGTGTATCCTCCCACAAAAACATAACAGCCCGCCTCTGTTCACACAGTCTCTGAAGCATGTGCAGTGTTGAGTTCCACCTTGTTGCAACGTCTATGATTAGGCGATGCTGGGGAAGGTTCAAAGAACGCTGATAGGTCTGCATACGGCTGGAGTGTACGGGCGAACGGCGGATATGTGAGCAAAGTCCACGCACTTTGAGGAGCAGGTCGGATAACCCCGGATAACTTTTCAGGAAGCACTGCACCACCAGGTTTAAGGTGTGAGCCAGGCAAGGAATGTGTTTCAGTTGGGAAAGGGAGATGGCAGCCATGAAATTCCTTCCGTTATCACTCACTACCTTGCCTGCCTCAAGATCTACAGTGCCCAGCCACGACTGCGTTTCTTTCTGCAAGAACTCGGACAGAACTTCCGCGGTGTGTCTGTTGTCGCCCAAACACTTCATAGCCAATACAGCCTGCTGACGTTTGCCAGTAGCTGCCCCATAATGGGAGACCTGGTGTGCAACAGTGGCAGCTGCGGATGGAGTGGTTGTGCGACTGCGGTCTGTGGACGAGCTCTCGCTTCTGCAGGAGGACGAAGAGGAGGAGGAGGGGGTGCGAACGGCTACAGCCAATTGTTTCCTAGACCGTGGGCTAGGCAGAACTGTCCCAAACTTGCTGTCCCCTGTGGACCCTGCATCCACCACATTTACCCAGTGTGCCGTGATGGACAAGTAACGTCCCTGGCCATGCCTACTGGTCCATGCATCTGTTGTCAGGTGCACCTTTGTGCTCACAGATTGCCTGAGTGCATGGACGATGCGCTCTTTAACATGCTGGTGGAGGGCTGGGATGGCTTTTCTGGAAAAAAAGTGTCGACTGGGTAGCTCGTAGCGTGGTACAGCGTAGTCCATCAGGGCTTTGAAAGCTTCGCTTTCAACTAACCGGTAGGGCATCATCTCTAACGAGATTAGTCTAGCTATGTGTGCGTTCAAACCCTGTGTACGCGGATGCGAGGCTAAGTACTTCCTTTTTCTAACCATAGTCTCATGTAGGGTGAGCTGGACTGGAGAGCTGGAGATCGTGGAACTAGCGGGGGTGCCGGTGGACATGGCAGACTGAGAGACGGTGGGAGATGGTATTGTTGCCACCGGTGCCCTAGATGCAGTGTTTCCTACTACGAAACTGGTGATTCCCTGACCCTGACGGCTTTGGCCTGGCAAAGAAACCTGCACAGATACTGCAGGTGGTGCGGAAAATGGTGGCCCTACACTGCCGGAAGGGATGTTGCGTTGCTGACTAGCTTCATTGGCCGAGGGTGCTACAACCTTAAGGGACGTTTGGTAGTTAGTCCAGGCTTGCAAATGCACGGTGGTTAAATGTCTATGCATGCAACTTGTATTGAGACTTTTCAGATTCTGTCCTCTGCTTAAGGTAGTTGAACATTTTTGACCGATGACTTTGCGCTGATCAATTGGATGTTGTTTAAAAAAATGCCAGACTGCACTCTTTCTAGCATCGGATACCTTTTCAGGCATTGCAGACTGAGCTTTAACCGGATGGCCACGCTGTCCTCCAACAGGTTTTAGCTTTGCCACGCGTTTTGGGCAAGATACGGGCCCGGCAGATGGAACCTGTTGCGATGTTGATGCCTGCTGCGGCCCCTCCTCCTCCGCTTCAGAACTGCTGCCGCCTGCACCCTGTTCCCCCAATGGCTGCCAATCGGGGTCAAGAACTGGGTCATCTATTACCTCTTCTTGTAGCTCGTGTGCAACTTCGTCTGTGTCACCGTGTCGGTCGGTGGTATAGCGTTCGTGATGGGGCAACATAGTCTCATCAGGGTCTGATTCTTGATCAGCACCCTGCGAGGGCAATGTTGTGGTCTGAGTCAAAGGACCAGCATAGTAGTCTGGCTGTGGCTGTGCATCAGTGCACTCCATGTCAGATTCAACTTGTAATGGGCATGGACTGTTAACTGCTTCACTTTCTAAGCCAGGGACGGTATGTGTAAAGAGCTCCATGGAGTAACCCGTTGTGTCGCCTGCTGCATTCTTCTCTGTTGTTGTTTTTGCTGAAGAGGACAAGGAAGCGACTTGTCCCTGACCGTGAACATCCACTAACGACGCGCTGCTTTGACATTTACCAGTTTCACGAGAGGAGGCAAAAGAGCTAGAGGCTGAGTCAGCAAGATAAGCCAAAACTTGCTCTTGCTGCTCCGGCTTTAAAAGCGGTTTTCCTACTCCCAGAAAAGGGAGCGTTCGAGGCCTTGTGTAGCCAGACGACGAACCTGGCTCCACAGCTCCAGACTTAGGTGCAATATTTTTTTTCCCACGACCAGCTGATGCTCCACCACTACCACTACCCTCATTACCAGCTGACAATGAACGCCCCCGGCCACGACCTCTTCCACCATACTTCCTCATTGTTTTAAAAACGTAAACAAACTAACGGTATTTGTTGCTGTCACACAAATTACACGGTGAGCTATAACTTCAGTATGATGAGCTACCCCTTTACAGGTGAGTGAGACCACAATGAAAATCAGGCACAATGTTACACACTCTGTAGTTGGTGGCAACAAATGAGAGAGATGCCACACACGCAGGACTGTCACTGAAGCACAAATGTAAATATTAATCTCCCACTGATTTGATTTTTTTTTTTTTTCAGGGAGACTTTAGGAAAAAAAAAAATAGAATAAAATGATTTTTTCAGGAAGAATTTAGAAACCAAAGAAAATAAAATGATTTTTTCAGGGAGAATTTAGAAAACAAATAAAACAAAAAAAGGCTTTCTATGGCCCACTGAGTGAGAGATGACGCACACAGGAGTCAGGAGTGGCACACAAGCCCAGAGGCCAATATTTATCTCCCACTGATTGATGTAGTGATTTTTTCAGGTAGATTTTGGAACCCAAATCAAGCTAAAAAAAATAATAGGCTTTCTATGGCCCACAATTGGAGAGAGAGAGAGAGAGATGGCACACCCAGGAGTCAAGACTGGCACACAAGCAGAAAGGGCAATATTAATCTCCCACTGATTTGTTTTTTTTTTGTTTTTTTTCAGGGAGACTTTAGGAAAAAAAAAATAGAATAAAATGATTTTTTCAGGAAGAATTTAGAAACCAAATTAAATAAAATGATTTTTTCAGGGAGAATTTAGAAAACAAATAAAACAAAAAAAGGCTTTCTATGGCCCACTGAGTGAGAGATGACGCACACAGGAGTCAGGAGTGGCACACAAGCCCAGAGGCCAATATTTATCTCCCACTGATTGATGTAGTGATTTTTTCAGGTAGATTTTGGAACCCAAATCAAGCTAAAAAAATAATAGGCTTTCTATGGCCCACAATTGGAGAGAGAGAGAGAGAGATGGCACACCCAGGAGTCAAGACTGGCACACAAGCAGAAAGGGCAATATTAATCTCCCACTGATTTGTTGTTTTTGTTTTTTTTTTCAGGGAGACTTTAGGAAAAAAAAAAAATAGAATAAAATGATTTTTTCAGGAAGAATTTAGAAACCAAATAAAATAAAATGATTTTTTTCAGGGAGAATTTAGAAAACAAATAAAACAAAAAAAGGCTTTCTATGGCCCACTAAGTGAGAGATGACGCACACAGGAGTCAGGAGTGGCACACAAGCCCAGAGGCCAATATTTATCTCCCACTTTTTTTTTTTTGTTCCAGGGAAAATTTATAAACCCAATAAAAAAAAAAATAAATAAATAGGCTTTCTATGGCCCACTATCTGAGAGAGAGAGATGGCACGCTTAGGACTGGCACACAAGCCCAAAGGCCAATATTAATCTCCCTTTTTTTTTTAAGGGAGAATTTATAAAACCAAAAAAAAAATAAATAAATAGGCTTTCTATGGCCCACTATTTGTGAGAGAGATGGCACGCTCAGGACTGGCACACAAGCCCAGAGGCCAATATTAATCTCCCACTTTTTTTTTTTTTCCAGGGAAAATTTATAAACCCAATAAAAAAAAAAATAAATAAATAGGCTTTCTATGGCCCACTATCTGAGAGAGAGAGATGGCACGCTTAGGACTGGCACACAAGCCCAAAGGCCAATATTAATCTCCCACTGATTGATTTATTGATTTTTTCAGGTAGAATTTAGAACCCAAATAAAGCAAAAAAAAAAAAAAAAGGGCTTTCTATGGCCCACTGAGTGAGTGATGATGCACACAGGAGTCAGGAGTGGCACACAAGCCCTGAGGCTAATATTTTTCTCCCACTGATTGATGTAGTGATTTTTTCAGGTAGATTTTAGAACCAAAATCAAGCAAAAAAATAAATAGGCTTTCTATGGCCCACTGAGTGAGTGATGATGCACACAGGAGTCAAGAGTGGCACACAAGCCCTGAGGCCAATATTTTTCTCCCACTGATTGATGTAGTGATTTTTTCAGGTAGATTTTATAACCCAAATCAAGCAAAAAAATAAATAGGCTTTCTATGGCCCACTGAGTGAGAGATGACACAGACAGGGATGGCACTCTAGCAGAAATGTCAATCTTAATCTCCCACAAAAAAAAAAAAAAAACAGGGAGTGTCCTTCAATTACTATCTCCCTGCAGTAATCTCAGCCAGGTATGGCAGGCAGCAATAAGGAGTGGACTGATGCACAAATTAAATAAAAAGTGTGTACAAACCAAAAAGATAGCTGTGCAGAAAGGAAGGAACAAGAGGATTTGTGCTTTGAAAAAAGCAGTTGGTTTGCACAGCGGCGTACACACAGCAATGCAGCTATCAGGGAGCCTTCTAGGGCAGCCCAATGAGCTACAGCGCTGAGGGGGAAAAAAAAAAAAAATGTAGCTTCCACTGTCCCTGCACACCGAAGGTGGTGTTGGGCAGTGGAAATCGCTACAGCACAAGCGGTTTGGTGGTTAATGGACCCTGCCTAACGCTATCCCTGCTTCTGACGAAGCGGCAGCAACCTCTCCCTAAGCTCAGATCAGCAGCAGTAACATGGCGGTCGGCGGGAACTGCCCTTTATAGCCCCTGTGACGCCGCAGACAGCAAGCCAATCACTGCAATGCCCTTCTCTAAGATGGTGGGGACCAGGACCTATGTCATCACGCTGCCCACACTCTGCGTTTACCTTCATTGGCTGAGAAATGGCGCTTTTCGCGTCATTGAAACGCGACTTTGGCGCGAAAGTCGCGTACCGCATGGCCGACCCCGCACAGGGGTCGGATCGGGTTTCATGAAACCCGACTTTGCCAAAAGTCGGCGACTTTTGAAAATGAACGACCCGTTTCGCTCAACCCTAGGCCTCAGGCCTTCACTGCCCCCAGGCTTCAGGTGGTGACAAATGGGATTGGGCAGGGCAATTCACATTTCCTTCCTCCTTAGTACAACTCCTCTGCAGCTCTGCAACCCATTCATCCTGGACTATCCCCAAGCCCGCTGACTCCCTCAGCCTCAGGGATTAATTGTTCACTCTTGCAGTGCACTAGGGACCAGTCACCTGCCCTCCATGTAATTTCATGCCCACTGACCTTGTGATGTCAGAAGACCAGGACCTCTCATTGGCTCCAGACATTTCAGGATTGTCCATCGGGGAACTCAATACGGCCTCCCACTGCATCAAACGGTTGGCCCATGCTGCCCCTAGCAACCTACCACCCCTGAACTTGACCTTCACTGTGCACTTTACTAACTCCTCCTAACCCCTTCTATCAGGAAGTGCCCCCTTTTTATTAACACTAGTGCCCACCCACTGGGCTCGGTCTGTTATTAAGTATTTCCTATCTCATATGCTAAACATATCCTATGTCTTATGCTGTTGCTAAACCACTTACTGTATAACTCACACTTACTGTATGTCATCCTAACCCTATCTTACACCATACTATACTCACATTATGCACTAACACTTGACATGCTGTACATTACCATAATACATTACATAGGACACATCACTTTTGCGAACAAAACCGCACGACAGTACTCACATGACACGCTTGTTGTCTTCAGGGGCAGGAACAGGTAAGACAGTCCACATCCCTTCACCTGGGCTTCTGAACAGTGGTCAGTTTCAATTTGTGTCTGTTTGAGCCCCATATGAAGGATGCTATCTGGGAAATCATCAGGCATAGATCTTCTGTGGGACTATGGAGGCTGAATGTTCCCGAACATATGGGAATTAAGGAAGGGCCATAATTTTGATGACATTAATTCTCCCAGCTACTGACAGAGGGAGGGCTCCACATATTCTAATTTTCTTCTGCAGGCATGACAAAAGAGGGAATATATTTAAAGTGGGATAATATTCATAGCCTGCAGAATTCATCCCCTTCTTTCCATCGCATAGTGCTTAGAGGTAACAACATGGATTTCTGCCAGT
The DNA here is from genome assembly GCF_032444005.1 of Ranitomeya imitator. Taxonomy (NCBI): domain Eukaryota; kingdom Metazoa; phylum Chordata; class Amphibia; order Anura; family Dendrobatidae; genus Ranitomeya; species Ranitomeya imitator. Next base: position 171,456,678 of record NC_091283.1, read on the forward strand.
ATATTTTTAGACCGAAGAACCGGCCAAATTCATCAATCAGATACATTACCAAAGGAAGTGTAACTGGCCATAAATGGGATTAAATCATTCACATATAACCCCAAGCGGTCCTCACGGGGACCCATTTAAATCTCTTGATATTCTGCAGTCTGACGGACCCTGACAGCTAGTGGTTCCATGGCAATAGCAAACAAAAGGGGGGACATAGGACACCCCTGTCTGGTCCCTCTCCCCAAGGAAACCGATGAGGACATAAAACCATTAATCAGGACCTTGGTTGACAGAGATCGATATAAGACTGCAATCCATCTTCTGACGCCTGGTCCAAAGCCAGATTTTCGAAGGGTCTTCTCAAAGCAGGCCCATTCGACCAAATCAAATGCCTTAGCAGCAAGCAGAGATGCCAAGGCCCAATCTTCATGTCCTTTCCAACTGTGCAATTATATTATTAGATGTGGACCGACCCGGAATAAATCCACACTGATCTAGGTGAATAATTTCATGAATTACTTTATTTAATGTATTCACTCGAATTTTAGTCAATATTTTATCATCTAAATTTAATAAGGATATAGGTCTGTGTTATGCACAATCTGCGGGATGTTTATCCGGTTTTAGTATTACCACAATATTGGCCTCGTAGAAAGATTAGAGCAGAAATCCTTGTTCCGGTGAAGGATTACGGTATATACTCTAAGAAGATGAGGGACCAATTGGTCTAAATAAATTAGAGGGAGTCCATCTGGACCCGGAGACTTCCCTTGAGTCATTCTGCTAGCCGCTTCCATTATCTCTTCTTCAAAAATAGGAGTCTCTAGGACTGCAGCACTCTCCTCTCAGAGGATTGTGAGATATATACCATCCAGATATTCCTGTAGCCTCTAAAAGGTATCATTTTTACAATGGAAAAAGCGCCTACATGACCCTAATGCTGGTTTCATACGTAAACAGTTGCTACTTATAATTCACAAAGGGACACTCCAAAATACTCAACCTGCTTTTTTCTACATTGGTGTGTAGGTTGGAAGTCATACCCTCCCTGAATGTCTAAGTAGTGCTTTGACAGCACATTGGGGCATTACTGACCCACAGTACGTTAATAAAGTCAATCTTTTTGGTCTCTTCTTGTAGGAGCGCCACCGGAGAAGGCTGGCATGAAATTATGCTCGCTTGTCTCAGCAACAGGCCTTGTGACCGTCGTTCAGGCAACTCCAAAGAGGAATGTGGAAGTGACTTTGCCTATTTCTATTTTGTCTCTTTCATTTTCCTCTGCTCTTTCCTGGTAAGGCTCCATAATAGCTAATGTTATTTTTCCCATATCAGCTTAGGACCAAGCACTCAGAGCTTCAAGACCATATAAAGATTTCCGGGCCAGTGTGGTTCTTTGCCGTGTCCAGGCTCAGACAACATTACGGACTCAGGAATACAACAGAAAGCAATCCCAATTGCAACCATCTACCATTGGGGTCTCTTTTTCATGTTAGACCTTATTGGCAATAAATGTGGAATGATTTAAAGAGTATTTCTAGAATCTAAAATTATTCTTATGGGCTCTGCAAGATAGAGGATAACTTACTAACGCACAACAATCCCAAGAACAGAGTTTGGATCCTGAGAACTTTGCTCTGCAGAGTCCGTCGTGAAAGCAGTGGTGGTGCACATGTGCTGCCTCTACTTCATTTATTGTTATGACAATGCTGGAAATAGCAGAGAGCTGTTCTCGACTTTAATTTAAAACAATTAATGGAGCGGAGGTCAAGCATGCGCACCTCTGCTTACTGCAAATTGGGGCTCTGTAGAACTTGGTTCTTGGGATTCAGAACCCTGTTCTCAGGTTTGATGGGGCCCTGGGGGTCAGAAGCCAAGCAATCATTAAGTTCGCTGTGAGGTAGTGAATAATTTACTGATCGCTGTGAGTCCGACTGGTAGGATCCCTAGCGATCCAAGAATGGGGCTTTGATCCTGAGACCTGAGTTTTGCAGATCCCAGTTTTGAATAAGTGCTAATACCAGAGGACAAAACTGAACTATATGGTCAAATATATGATTGTGCCACCAAATAGTATATAGGTAATAAAACAAGACATTTATTGAGACAAATGAAGAAAGGGATAAAAACACAGTGCCAACGACAAAAAGGGACTGACGAAGGACTTGATCCAAAACGTGCATTGGGGCGCGTTCACAGGTAACCGCTCATCATAGCAATCACTAGTCATACACTTAAGCATGGTTGTGCTCGTGACCCTGTGTTTCTACCTCACTCTAATGTTGCACTATGTATAGGCCCATATCTTGGCTAGTGTCCTTTTACTGCGTACAGATTACCCATTACTGCCTTATATCCATTATATATGCATGTTCTCATCATTCTTTATGTTGTACAAACTAACCTACACAGCTTCTTTTATCTATTTATAATAGCCATTGTACAAGCCTATCACATTCTAACACTTTCATTCAATAAAGGAACACGCATAAAATTGTATAAGAAACGACAAGCAGTGCATGCATCTTTGATGTTGGTTTAGCATACTCTACAAATTGTGCATTGACTATTTATAACTCTTTGTACTCTTGTTTTTACTCATTTCTGGTGTTCAGGCACAATTTGTATATGACATTCTATTGCTTTCACAGAAATTCCTTTTAATTTTCACTGTAGTGTCAATTTGTATTCATCATATAACTTTAAAACATTTTTTGTCAGGAACCATTGGTCACTTGTGTATCTGGCAAGCACACACTTTTTTGTTGTTAGCACTGTGTTTTTATCCCTTTCTTTATTTGTCTCAATACATTTCTTGTTTTATTCCCTATATACTATTTGGTGGTACTTTCCTTTATTTGACCATATAGTTCGGTTTTGTCCTCTGGTATTAACATATATTTTTCCGAATGGTCTGCCATTTACTCCATTAGCAAGCATTTGAGTATATTTATCATTATGGCTACAGCTGAACTTTCATACAATACATGTTAATAGACCTCATTGCATGCTCAGTGTGTTTTTCTTTTCCCGGTTTTGAATAAGGCAGAGTTGCTCATGCTCGACCTCCACTGCATTTACTCTCTGTCGGCCCCCCACGATCAGTAACTTATCCATAGGGTAAATAATAACTTTGGATTTGGGGAATACGCCTTTAGCAACAACCTTTAAGATACATCTTAGTGTTATTTGTCTTCTAAAAAAGAGGCAAAAAGAGACAAAGCTTTCGTTAAAGAACAGCATGAAGCAAATGCAATGGAAGAGTTGACATTCACAAGTTTTGTTCTTATGGTGGGCTGCTTTCATATAGGGACACATCGCAGTTAATATCATTGCGAGGCTCTTGTGATATTGTTATGTCTGATAACATTTTTTATTTTCTTTCTATCTTCCGTGTTCCTGAGTAGATGCTCAATCTTTTTGTGGCCGTCATCATGGACAATTTTGAATACCTAACACGGGACTCGTCCATTTTGGGTCCTCATCATTTGGATGAGTTCATACGTGTCTGGGCCGAGTATGACCCCGCTGCTTGGTATGTGAATGTTTTCTTCCGTTGATTGTACAGAATGTATCAAGGAGCCACATGTTATAGTGTAGTCGTTAAAAAATACTTCATAGCTATATTAGGCTACATGTGCAATGTAGTATTACATGCAGTCACTATATATTATTAGATATGCGCTAATATACTTTTACTATTATTGCCAATAGTATTACTAATGATATTATCACACTGAAATAATATAGGGGATATGGGAAAACATGTGCTAATAAAAGCAGGGGAAATGTATAGTAAATGAGTGCAGTGACAGCAAACCATTACTTGGCCACCATATCGGTAGTGTGCCAATCATAGACATAGCAGTAGAAAATAGTAATAACGGTCCTAGGAGCGCTGGAAATGAGCCCAAAACAAAGATATTAGTGTACTATTTTCTACTGCATTTTGTATCCTCCTAGAAGGTTAACGTCTGGAGCTGCGGTGGATCTTTTGCCTTCAATTTTAACTGTGACCCTCACAGCGCTCGCTAATGACCGCTTTCTTTTCTCTCGAATTTCAATCATAGATATAGGGCATTCTGCTGGCTATGGGGCTCATGGAGGGTAGACACAGCTCCAATTCACAATCTCCTAATGCCTCCTGATAGAGACATGAAAAGCCTAAAAATTAAACTAGTAATAGAAGAAGAAACAACCCATTTTAATTTGGCTATGGGACCCCCCATCGTATACACCTCTGTCCTAAATGAATTCTGCATTTTTCCATTGTACCCTCACATATTGTTTTCCTTGAATAAGGTTTAGAAGGTGTTTTTCTTTCTTACTCTTTTTAATTTTTTTATTACTTCCCTTATTTTTTATCAGTCCATGATATACTGTATTGTTCTTTTTCTAGTTGCCGTATTCACTATAAGGATATGTACAATTTATTGCGTGTTATTGCCCCTCCACTGGGGCTGGGGAAACGCTGCCCATCGCGGGTGGCTTACAAGGTTTGCAGCCAAAAAAGCCAGTTTGCATTTATACCAATTGGGGATGGAAGCAGTCTGATAAAATTCTGAGGGGCTGTGCCTGCATGGGAACGCGAGGCTCGCCCTGCCCCTTCATCATGCTTTATCCCCTGCCAACCTGGTTGCCAGGTAGCTTCACTTGAGAGATTATCCACCATAATCTGGGAAACAACCGGTTGGGGTGTGAGGGTGCAATTACATCAGTGGGACTGGTCTTCTCAGTAGTGTTGCTGCCTGGTGCCTCTTCCGAGCATGATGATCAGAATAGTTTTATCCCCTTCAATGCTGCAGGGGACTGTGATGCACTTGTCATTGAAGGGTTTATACTGGCGCACCCCCTATGGTACAGACAAGGGGCATTGAAATGTCACCTTGTGCTCTCTCTGCTCAAGACCAAATCCTGAACATATGTATCAGCGAAAAAAGGGTTTGAACAGAAAGAAAGCAACATCCCCTTCCCTCCCGACTAACCTTCGCTCACCTTAATGATGCAAAAAAACATACCTGTGCTTCGGTGACAGGAGTGTACAGTTTCAAGCTAATCAGATATGTTTTTTTTGTCTGTTTCCTTCCCATTCTCAACCCCCTTGCTCGGCCTTCATCTCTGTCTGTACTATTCCTTCTTCCCATCTTTCATCTCGACCCTTTCTGGGTTGTGTAATCTGTATGTCTTCATGCAATGTTTTTCCCCGGATGTTAAATATTCCTCTTCTCTTCCTCTTTGTCTCCTTCTCTTTCGTGTCCTCTGTGCCCCATTCCTTGTCCTCGACCTATTGCTGTCATTTCGGCTTTAACACTGAATATCTGCTCTCCCCTAACTTTTCCTCTGCTCATCTAATATCTTTTTTTTCCCCATGTACTCTTTTTGTACTCCATTTCCATTTCTAATGCCTAACTTTGTGGGCTTCTCATGTGTCACCCATTTTCCTTACTTTGCCCACGTCTGGTGGCTTCCATATTCGTCTTGTGTCCATCTCTCTCCTTATTTTGTCCTTCTGTTCTTGCCGCTACATCTGTGCCTCCCCGTTCCTGCAGTGGGCGCATTGGTTACACTGACATGTACGAGATGCTACGACACATGCCCCCTCCCCTTGGCTTGGGAAAGAAATGCCCTGCACGTGTGGCATATAAGGTAGAAGAGATGTGTCGACCTCCACCAGTATCTCACTGGCCTCCAGCCTTTTCTCCTGTCTCTGTACTGTGCCCGTACCGTGCTGTGTATCTTTCCCTTGTGAATTTCTTTCTATGTAAAATACCCACTCTCTCCAGAACTATGTAACCAGTGGTCTCTGCTACAACCTAAAGAGTTTCTCTGTGACCTCCCCGAATCATGTGCTCCAAGCATCTGAGCATTACTGCAATCCACTAAGAACCCAATCCCTGCTCTTATAAAGGGTTGTATCCACATCCTCTATCCCCAAATCTAAGACTACCTTATCTACTCCCCATCACTCCCTAATTCTCTTTCTACAAGTAGTAGACCTCTTACACATTTTGTGACTCTAAAAGACTTTTTTTATGCATGAGTTTTTGCATTTTGGTGCATGTCTTATTCTTTTCATGGAACTATGTATACTTGCATGTACTAGCTATGCCGCTTTGACTCTTTAGCCTCAGCTTACTCAAAGGTAAAAGGAGTATCTTCCTAAATAACCCAAGTGCAAAATTTAGCGACACGAGAGCCAAATGTGCAATGCACATAAAGCATTTAGGAAAACTAAACTTAATATAGACACGTAGGGTAGAAATTGGGCACAGTTAAATGCTTGGTAGATTTATAAATAAAGACTAAAATTAGAGATGAGCTGATCGTTTCACGCCACCCAGGTCCGTGGTCCAGGTCAGTGACCTCTGGCTGTGGACAGGAGTTGCACGAATTTCCTTACCGTCCAGGATCCGCTCATGCTTAGCCGGGCTGGTGAGATATCACCGATGCACCGCACAGATGACGTCACGCCAGGTCAGCGAACCAAACGCTGTGTCAGGGAACTCGGAAGTAGAGAAAATTTACCCAACTCCTATCCACGGCCAGAAAACACTGGTCCGGACTGTGGTTCCAGGAAACGATTCGTTCATTGCTAACTAAAATGTTTCATAAGATTCAGTATGTGAAAAAAATATCTGTATCTCAATTTATTAATGCCGTACAGTCTGCAGGAGGAGCGGAGCAGTTCTATATAATTTTATGGGTACAGATTCGATACAACTTATTATTTATTGCTTTAATTGCTATAAACTCTTTCAGGGTTTAGGAGTCCAGTGGGTGGTCTTCCTCGGTGATTGACAGATCTCTATATTTATCCATCAGTAAGTAAAACTGCCCACTGGACTCCTAAGCATAAAAAAAAGGTTTAAATAAATTTCTACTAATTATAATATGTGGCCCCACAATATTAAAAAAGATGATTTTGAACTTTAAGAAATCAAGGCTGTAATTAGCTAATAGGGGTAAATCCTGCTGTCGGATTCCCTTTTATAGAGTTTAAATTTTAATTCACCGTGAGGGGAAAGTAATTTGAAAAAAATCAAATTAATTATCTTAAGTCTTCAGTCCAAAAAATTCAGACTTCACTTTTGCTCTCTCTAGCCCAGGACAGACAGTCACTAAGATAAAGAAACAGGAAGACCAGCAACATTTTAGTTTGATGGTCAAATATACAGTATACGTAGCTGCAGGGTGGGTGATTTTTTGTTCACGATCTTTTACAGCATTGCCAAAAATTTAGAATTGCAAAGCTACAGGATTAGTTTCCTAACCATTTCTTTAGATGTCAGTAAGCTGGGCCTAAATGTCAATCTTTCCACCAGAACTTGATTGTTCCCTTGAATCGCTCTCATGTATTCTGCCACTCACCAAGATAGACTTGGTTCTCCAAGGTAGAATGGTGTTTATCAGACTAAATAAAAGGCAAAAGCCGAGGATAGAACCAATGGGAACCGCCAAGTTTTGGATGGCTGCTTGCTTTACTGATCTTTCTCTTACGGTTTATCCTTTCAAGGTGCATGCCAGGATGTCTACAAGTACTGTGAAGTTAGTGGCTTTCAACCACTCGCGCTCTCTACCTTCAAGTGAAAATTCGACTTTTCACTAATTTTGACCTTAATTAATTAAAAAGAGCTAAAATTGTATGTGATTGTCCAGTGAAAACAAGTTATCACCTATGTACAGGATAGGAGATAACTTGCCGATCAGTGGATGTCTTACTACTGAGACTTGTACCCATCGACAGAACAGGGAATTACAGTAATATCCTTGACTGGAAACTTTTATCCAGTTAAAAAATGAAGCAGCAGATCAATCACCCAACTGTCACTTCATTCATTCGCCACAGGGCTGCTGAAAAAGCCAATCGCAATCCCATAGGGAATGCATGGAGTGGTGGCTGAGCATGTGCCCTGGGAAAAAAAAGTACCCCATTCTGTCTATTGGTGCGATACCCACTAATCAACAAGTTATCACCTATGCACAAGATAGGTGACCTATCCTGTACATACACTGTGTGCAGAATTATTAGGCAAGTTGTATTTTGATCACATGATACTTTTTATACATGTTGTCCTACTCCAAGCTGTTCAGGCTTGAGAGCCAACTACCAATTAAGTAAATCAGGTGATGTGCATCTTTGTAATGAGGAGTGGTGTTGTCTAATGACATCAACACCCTATATAAAGTGTGCTTAATTATTAGGCAACTTCCTTTCCTTTGGAAAAATGGGTCAGGAGAGAGATTTGATGGGCTCTGAAAAGTCCAAAATTGTGAGATGTCTTGCAGAGGGATGCAGCGGTCTTGAAATTGCCAAACTTTTGAAGCGTGATCACCGAACAATCAAGCGTTTCATGGCAAATAGCCAACAGGGTCGCAAGAAGCGTGTTGGGCAAAAAAGGTGCAAAATAACTGCCCATGAATTGAGGAAAATCAAGCATGAAGCTGCCAAGATGCCATTTGCCACCAGTTTTCCCATATTTCAGAGCTGCAACGTTACTGGAGTAACAAAAAGCATAAGGTGTACGATACTCAGGGAAATGGCCATGGTAAGGAAGGCTGAAAAACGACCACCTTTGAACAAGAAACATAAGCTAAAACGTCAAGACTGGGTCAAGAAATATCTTAAGACTGACTTTTCAAAGGTTTTAAGGACTGATGAAATGAGAGTGACTCTTGATGGGCCAGAGGCTGGTTCAGTAAAGGACAGAGAGCTCCACTCCGACTCAGACGCCAGCAAGGTGGAGGTGGGGTACTGGTATGAGCTGGTATAATCAAAGATGAACTTGTGGGACCTTTTCGGGTTGAGGATGGAGTGAAGCTCAACTCCCAGACCTACTGCCAGTTTCTGGAAGCCAACTTCTTCAAGCAGTGGTACAGGAAGAAGTCGGTATCGTTCAAGAAAAACATGATTTTCCTGAAGGACAATGCTCCATCACATGCCTCCAACTACTCCACAGCGTGGCTGGCCAGTAAAGGTCTCAAAGAAGGAAAAATAATGACAAGGCCCCCTTGTTCACCTGATCTGAACCCCATAGAGAACCTGTGGTCCCTCATAAAATGTGAGATCTACAGGGAGGGAAAACAGTCCACCTCTCGGAACAGTGTCTGGGAGGCTGTGGTGGCTGCTGCACGAAATGTTGATCGTAAACAGATCAAGCAACTGACAGAATCTATGGATGGAAGGCTGCTGAGTGTCATCATAAAGAAAGGTGGCTATATTGATCCCTAATTTTTTTGGGTTTTGTTTTTGAATGTCAGAAATGTTTATTTCTAAATTTTGTGCAGTTATATTGGTTTACCTGGTGAAAATAAACAAGTGAGATGGGAATGTATTTGGTTTTTATTAAGATGCCTAATAATTATGCACAGTAATAGTTACCAGCACAAACAGATATCCTCCTAAGATAGCCAAATCTAAAAAAGCCCACTCCAACTTCCAAAAATGTTAAGCTTTGATATTTGAGTCTTTTGGGTTGATTGAGAACATAGTTGTTGATCAATAATAAAAGTAATCCTCTAAAATACAACTTGCCTATTAATTCTGCACACAGCGTAGGTGATAAAGGGGTTGTCTGGTGAGAGCAAGTTAATATATGTGAGTGGTTGAGAAGCGCTGACTTTGAAACATGGCTGGACAATCTTGTACCGTTGGCGGTCATAATGAGAGTCTGAGTTTTTCCACAGCGGCTTGTCCGGATGAATATGCCCATCTCTGATACAGACCTCACTGTGCACTTTACATCCACTTTGATGGCTTTAATCCGAACGGCGCTGGACATAAAACTAGCATCAGGTGAGGTATTGCTGGTCAGTATGGAAATTTTAATTTGGGAACAGCTTGTTTATGCTGCTATCCAAATTGCATGGCTTGTAACTGGGGCCTGTAGTAAAATTAAAGCAATTTGCTGATTGTCTTCATTTACAAGGAAACAATCCCACCATTTTGTGTATACAGCATCTATGCAAACTTATTTGTCTTAATAGTTGCAGACTGCAAGCAAACCTTTAGTCATAATGTTTTTCCTTCCATCTGTCAATCTTGAGGGTTAAAGAAAAGAGAGCGGGGAAGTAACACAACTGCTGGATCTGACTACACAGGGTTTGTTTGTCGTCTGTAACCATGGAGATACATACAGTTAGGGCCAGAAATATTTGGACAGTGACACAAGTTTTGTTATTTTAGCTGTTTACAAAAACATGTTCAGAAATACAATTATATATATAATATGGGCTGAAAGTGCACACTCCCAGCTGCAATATGATAGTTTCCACATCCAAATCGGAGAAAGGGTTTAGGAATCATAGCTCTGTAATGCATAGCGTCCTCTTTTTCAAGGGACCAAAAGTAATTGGACAATGGACTCTAAGGGCTGCAATTAACTCTGAAGACGTCTCCCTCGTTAACCTGTAATCAATGAAGTAGTTAAAAGGTCAGGGGTGGATTCCAGGTGTGTGGTTTTGCATTTGGAAGCTGTTGCTGTGAGCAGACAACATGCGGTCAAAGGAACTCTCAATTGAGGTGAAGCAGAACATCCTGAGGCTGAAAAAAAAGAAAAAATCCATCAGAGAGATAGCAAACATGCTTGGAGTAGCAAAATCAACAGTTGGGTACATTCTGAGAAAAAAGGAATTGACTGGTGAGCTTGGGAACTCAAAAAGGCCTGGGCGTCCACGGATGACAACAGTGGTGGATGATCGCCGCATACTTAATTTGGTGAAGAAGAACCCGTTCACAACATCAACTGAAGTCCAGAACACTCTCAGTGAAGTAGGTGTATCTGTCTCTAAGTCAACAGTAAAGAGAAGACTCCATGACAGTAAAGACAAAGGGTTCACATCTAGATGCAAACCATTCATCAATAACAAAAATAGACAGGCCAGAGTTAAATTTGCAGAAAAACACCTCAAGAAGCCAGCTCAGTTCTGGAAAAGTATTCTATGGACAGATGAGACAAAGATCAACCTGTACCAGAATGATGGGAAGAAAAAAGTTTGGAGAAGAAAGGGAACGGCACATGATCCAAGGCACACCACATCCTCTGTAAAACATGGTGGAGGCAACGTGATGGCATGGGCATGAATGGCTTTCAATGGCACTGGGTCACTTGTGTTTATTGATGACATAAGAGCAGACAAGAGTAGCCGGATGAATTCTGAAGTGTACCGGGATATACTTTCAGCCCAGATTTAGCCAAATGCTGCAAAGTTGATTGGACGGCGCTTCATAGTACAGATGGACAATGACCCCAAGCATACATCCAAAGCTACCCAGGAGTTCATGAGTGCCAAAAAGTGGAACATTCTGCAATGGCCAAGTCAATCTCCAGATCTAAACCCAATCGAGCATGCATTTCACTTGCTCAAATCCAGACTTAAGACGGAAAGACCCACAAACAAGCAAGACCTGAAGGCTGCGGCTGTAAAGGCCTGGCAAAGCATTAAGAAGGAGGAAACCCAGCGTTTGGTGATGTCCATGGGTTCCAGACTTAAGGCAGTGATTGCCTCCAAAGGATTTGCAACAAAATATTGAAAATAAAAATATTTTGTTTGGGTTATGTTTATTTGTCCAATTACTTTTGACCTCCTAAAATGTGGAGTGTTTGTAAAGAAATGTGTACAATTCCTACATTTTCTATCAGATATTTTTGTTCAACCCTTCAAATTAAACGTTACAATCTGCACTTGAATTCTGTTGTAGAGGTTTCATTTCAAATCCGATGTGGTGGCATGCAGAGCCCAACTCGCGAAAATTGTGTCACTGTCCAAATATTTCTGGCCCTAACTGTAGGTCTGAAAGGATCTTGTGTACATAAAACAATAACTTTTATCACCTTTTTGCAAAAGTTGTATTGAAATAATTGATTAAAAGTGGACCTACCCCTGTAAATACTTATTTAAGATTTTGTGCACTTTTTTTTTTTTGCTTTTTGACAAGTACGATCCCGCATATCAGTTAGATGTTGTGAAAGAGACTGCATCTTTAATCACATAAAAGTCTATTTCAATGTTTTCAGTTCAGGATGAATAAAGAAAAAGATGTTGACGTCAGCTGAATGATTTACTTTTTAGGGGGCTTGAAACAACATGAAAGTGATGCCGAGCTCCGGAAGGAAATAACATCTGTGTGGCCCAACCTCTCTCAGAAAACCCTAGATTTACTAGTACCTCCTCATAAGCGTAAGAAGCTTCTCTTGCTCTTCCAAATCTTCATTTACTTTAAAAATGCAATAGACTCTCTTTCTCATATTGTAATCAGTGTTAATAAAACCAGTAATTAGTCAATATTTAATGCACAATTAATTAATTGCTGTTGGAACAGAGGTTCCCCCCAACCATTAACTGATCACATGTTGTTCCTCTGCTGGGAATCAATCACATGGCGTTCCTCTGCTAGGAGCCAGTAACATGGCGTTCCTCTGCTGGAAACCAATCACATGGCGTTCCTCTGCTGGGAACCAATCATATGGCGTTCCTCTGCTGGGGACCAATCACATGGCGTTCCTCTGCTGGGAATCAGTCGCTTGGCGTTCCTCTGCAGGGAAACGATCACGTGGTTTTCCTCTACTGGGAAACGATCACATGACGTTCCTCTACTGGGAAACGATCACATGGCATTCTTCTACTGGGAAACGGTCACATGGCGTTCCTCTACTGGGAAATGATCACATGTCATTCCTCTACTGGGAAATGATCACATGGCGTTCCTCTACTGGGAAATGATCAAATGGCGTTCCTCTACTGGGAAATGATCACATGGCGTTCCTCTACTGGGAAATGATCACATGGCGTTCCTCTACTGGGAAACGATCACATGGCGTTCCTCTGCAGGGAACCAGTAACTTAGTGTTCGTCTGCTGGGAACCCTGCCCTGGTCCAGCGCTGAGTCTTCGCTGCTGCATCCAATCAAGGAACTCGGCTGCTCTGAGCAGTTTATGTCATCTATTCTGACAGAGCCACAAAGCTTAATGATTGGCTGCACTGACATCAGCGCTGCACACAATAACATAAAACGGGATAGACAGAGAAATACCTAGATAGTTGTTGGCGCTTCCATCACAAGATTCTCGTGGTAATGAAATAGAATCGTTTATTTAGGAGTTACAGGATAAAACGACGCGTTTCGACTCCAAACATCCAGGAGTCTTCTTCAGGTTATTTGAAAAATATGTATATCATATATAAAAAAAAGTATAGCACATTCGCTTTATATATACCTTGATTCACAAGAAACTAAAGGAGCAGAATGTTGAGGGAGCTCTATATCCATATATAAATTTAAGAAAAATCCCAAAAAATTGAAATCCTTTTTTTTTTTCTTTCTTTCATCTTTTCCCCCCCTTTTCTCCTCTAAAATTCAACAACAATGCATGATTCAGTCAGCATTATTGATCAAACTTTTTCAACCACATCATTCAGACCATTGGGAAATAAAGTCTGGAGTTGGTAAATCCAAAAGGATTCATTCCAATTCAGCACTTGATTGCGATTCAGAACATTTTCAGGGATGGATTCTACAGGAATGACAGTGATATAATTTTTTTTTTGATGTTTAATTAATAAATGTCTAGATAAACTGTGTTGGACAAAACCAATTTTAGTATTATGGCGATGACCATTCATTCTAGCTCTTAGCGTTTGCGTTGTACGGCCGACATATTGCAGGCCACATGAACAGATGACTACATAAATTACAAAAGTGCTTTTGCAGGTTAAATGTTGTTTTATCATGAATTTTTCACCTGTGCTATTAAATGTTATCGATTTTGCTCCATGTTGAATGATAGCACAGTTCCCTGATCTGCACTGATATGCTCCTGTGTTTTTTGTTTGTCCCATAAGGTAAAAACCTTCTTTTTTTCTGAGAATCTTACTGGGTGCCATTAAGTTTTTAATTGTTGTTGAATTTTAGAGGAGAAAGGGGGGAAAAAAGAAAAGAAAGAAAAAAAGGAAGGAAAAAAAAAGGATTTTAATTTTTTGGGATTTTTTTATTTAATTTATATTTTTTTTTTTAATGGAGGACTAGCCTCCCTTTCATCTGGTTGGGTGTCGCTATAGAGCTCCCTCAACATTCTGCTCCTTTAGTTTCTTGTGAAGCAAGGTATATATAAAGCGAATGTGGTATACTTTTTTTTATATATGATATACATATTTTTCAAATAACCTGAAGAAGACTCCTGGATGTTTGGAGTCGAAACGCGTTGTTTTATCCTGTAACTCCTAAATAAATGATTCTATTTCATTACCACGAGAATCTTGTGATGGAAGTGCCGACAACTATCTGGGTATTTCTCTGTCTCTTGATTGCTTTCACCATGGTTGTCGGAAGCCTCCCGTGAGCCCAGCTGGCCGAGCTGCAGTCCACCTCCTCAGGATTCCTGTGGGATCCTGTTTATGCCTCAATTTGCTGGTTTCTGGTGAGTGCAACTATTATAGCGTGCAATTTAGCAACAGTTTTTACTACACTTAGATCGTGCGCAGCGTTTGTTCCCCTTTTTTCTCTCCCTATCTCTTAGGGTCAGTTTGATTCATAAAACAGGATGGGCAATGAAGTCTCAACAGGGAGGGATAGTAATGCACAGTAATAGATGAGGGTACTAAATGGAGAACCACTCTCTATGAATTTAGGATTACTTAATAATGTGTTTGAAAATGGTTTTCTTAAATCAGAGACCCCCTTAATGTTCATTTCATGTTTTACAGCCGATGAAGTAACTGTTGGGAAGGTTTATGCTGCACTCATGATCTTTGACTTTTACAAGCAAAACAAGAACAACCGAGACCAATCTCACCAGCAACCGGGAGTCTTATCCCAGGTAGGAGATAAACTGTGCCGTAAAGGCGGTCACCTTCCATAATTGGGTTGACAGTTCTATGATTTTTTTTTCCTGTAGTCTATCTAGGCAATATCCTTTCATAGAAAAATGTGGCAGCACTCACCGATCCTGGAGTGAGGAAAGTCTTTATTGAGACATGTAGTAATACACCTTCACGGCTCGGGGAATGTGCAGTGACAACAGGAATGTGCAGGGGTCGACGACGGCCATTTTGCGCTGTATCTAGCGCTTCTACGGGTCCATGCCTGTTGGGAAGTGACGCTAGGGGAAATAGGGAAGCACCTAAACGCCACCCATGTCACGCTCCAATCAGACCTGAGAAAAGTGCATTGTGCGTTAATATAAAAACATTTAAACATGAGTACCGCAGTCCACCCTCATGGTGAGTCCACCCTCTAGAAAATATATGTGTCTTTGTTTTTTCTAATTGTACACGTTTGTACCATATATAGACATATTAATATATATATTTTGATGATAGCATTATATGAGAGAAAGAAAGGTTTTGTTGCTCCTGTCCGGCTATGTTGCCGGTGTAGTTCTATTTTTTTTAAATGTTTTTATATTAACGCACAATGCATATCCCACGAGCCGTGAAGGTGTATTACCACATGTCTCAATAAAGACTTTCCTCACTCCAGGAACGGTGAGTGCTGACGCATTTTTCAATTAAAGGATTCGTTACATATCTATGTTCCATGCGAGCACCCGTGATCAGCGGTCAGGATTTCAGCTGGTTCAGCACGCACCTTGTTCTTTCCCCTTTGTGCACTAGCAATGCTGCTCTACTGTTTTTCTTTTTTGGTTCTCCTATCTAGGCAATATGTCCACCTGCATAAAAAAGTCAGAGAATCTGCAGTTGAAACTGACAGATCTTTATATCTAGAAAGAAGAATTCCAGAACTTAATGGAGACCACCAATATGTGGTCTAAAATATGGGATGCCCTCGGTTCTCAGACCGCCACAGATGATATGGTCATTTTGCATCAGGAAACAACTTCTGATTCATTACAGAGCATCATGGTGCCTTAGAATATATTAATGTACTATTAATGGTGCCAAAAATCCCCCGTCCATCCCCGATCAACCTACAGTGAGACTTATCCTATCATTTTATGCTTTGCACGGTCAGTTCGTACTCACAATATTGTATGTTACAGACAGGACCCGTCTCCCTTTTCCAGCCCCTGAAACAAACAATGGACCAGAATATTTCAAGTCACCTCGGTGACACCACAATCCAAAAGCAGAAAAGCTCCGCATCTCTGAACAATGGAGGAGTCGTGTAAGTAGCACATTTCTTGTGACTTCAAATAGACATACCGTACTCTGTGTTGCAAAGTGTCACCAAAATTATACAAAAATTGGATTAGGCTGCATTCACCTATCCTTTATACACGTCTGGACGGCACACAGACCCATGGAGTTTCATTGATCCATTCACACATCAGTTTATAGTTTTAAAGATAATCCATTTAATTTGTTTTTAAATGATCTATTGCCAAGAGTAACTGGATAGAACAAATTCAGACAGTCCTCCTGCTCCAGTTTTTGCAATCATATGAGAAAAAAGAAAATGGATGCAGAACGGATGATACATATGCTAAACATTCTAGAAATAAAAATGGAAACAGATGTGTGAATGGAGTCTTATTCCGTACCCTGAGGTGACAAGTGTCTATGTACAACGCTGTGCTCCTCCTGAATTTCATCTGGCTATCTAAGGCTATGCTCTCATGATGAGCTTTTGGTGAGTTTTTGATGATGCAAATTTTCTGCATAATCTCTGCACCGATTAAGCAAAATAGATTACTTGCATTTTTTTAAAAATACGCAGCTTAAAAAAACCAAAACCTCATCATGGGAACGTAACCTAAATCAGAATGATTGCGCTTGAGCATTCATGGTGCTACCCAATTTAGCAGCTTTCTGCAGAAGTTGACACATTCAAAGCCATTAATTTCCAACTATTACAATTATGATGAGACCAGGGACGGTTTTAGACAAATTGGTGCCCTGGGAAAAATTCAAAGTGGGGCCCCCAATCCTGAAATATTCCACCAACAACATTGATAGACCCCCTTTACATATATATATATATATATATATATATATATATATATATATATATATAGCTGTGTGTGTGTGTGTGTATGTGTGTGTGTATGTAGTAAGCCACACCCACTCCACAAAGCAATGCCCACTGGTGGGTGGAGCACGGGGTTGCAGAGGGAAAGTGCGAGTCACGGGTGGAGAGCATAGTTGCAGGGGGAGAGAGCAGGGCTGCAGTGGGATAGAGCGGGATGGTGCGTGGAGAGCAGGGCTGTGGAGGGAGAGCGGGGCTGCAGAATGATAGAACAGGATGGTGCATGGACAGCGGGGCTGCGGAGGGAGAGTGGCGGGACACGGATGGAGAGCAGGGCTGCGGAGGGTTAGGGTGGGATGGCGCCTGGAGAGCAGGGCTGTGGAGGGAGAGCAGGGCTGCGGAGGGATAGAACGGGACAGTGCATGGACAGCGGGGCTGTGGAGGGAGAGAGTGGGACGGCTGGTGGAGAGCGGGACGGCCAGTGGAGACAGGGGCTACGGAGGGACAGAGTGGGACAGCGGGTGGAGAGAGCGGGACGGCCAGTGGAGACAGGGGCTACGGAGGGAGAGAGTGGGATGGCGAGTGGAGAGCGGGGCTGCAGAGGGAGAGAGCGGGACAGCCAGTGGAGAGCGGGGCTGTGGAGGGAGAATGCAGGACAGCGATTGGAGAGTGGGGCTGCGGAAGGAGAGAGTGTGACGGTGGATGGAGAGCTGGGCTGCAGAGGGAGAGAGCGGGACAGCCAGTGGAGACAGGGGCTGCGAAGGGAGACAGTGGGACGGTGGATGGAGAGTGGGGCTGCTGATGGAAAATGCAGGACGGCGAGTGGAGAGCGGGGCTGCGGAGGGAGTGGTACGGCAGACAGCTACTATGCCCGGGCAACGCCAAGCTTTTCAGCTATTGTCCATAAAAAACGTACGTGTTACACAGATATTGGTGTCACCAGTGTTTTCAATCTGTGTGCCTCTGTGTTTTCCCAGTATGGATACTGGAAATTAAATTACAAAGCTTCTCACATACTTTCCATGTTAAACATGGAAGGCACACAGATGGCATGTTTACATGGACCCATAGACTTGTATTGGCCCTTGTCATCTGTGCTGCTGGGAAAACACCGACATGAGTGCAGCACCGTAGGTTAAATACGGTACATGTGGCATCAGTGAAAAACATGATACACGGTTGTGTGAAGGGGGCCGTACATAATAGAAAACATTAGCAGAGTTGCCGTCTATTTCTACATCCTACCTCATAAACAGCAGAACAAAAAGCAATTTTAAACAAAGTCCTACATGTCCCCTATCCTACTCAGCTAAATTCCCTCTGGCTCCGTGGCTGATGGTTGGGGGTCCCTGATGGTTATTATTATGCACTTTGCAGCTATAATATAAGGTGCAGCCACAAGACCCCTGCAGCCCAGTGCTAAGACTGACAGAAACCCCCATAGCATCGGAGCTGGAGCCGCAGGGGATTTATCATTTCATGCTAATTATTTTTACATTCTCAGAAAACCCCTGTAGTGTCTGTTCACATGCATCATTTTTGCTGCTGATTGATCTACATGGTTGGCAGGAAATATTCTGCTTTTTTTTGCAGCCTTTTCACTTTCATTTTTTAGTCTCATTTATTTGAATAGGGAAAAAACACTTCAGAAATGCTGAAAGACGACGTGCAACAGATTTATAAAAAAAGTGTCTTGTGGCCGCTGTCCGTGTCTGGCTGCTGTACTGGGACAGCGCAGAATTGTATAGTAGACGCCGGCACTATTCCATCCAATAGGATATTAAGCCCGGTTCACACTGCGCTTCTGCAGTGCGTCCAGGGGCTCTGCCTGAATCCCCCTAAAATAGGATTCATGTAAATCCCCGACAGGGCCAAAGACTGCACTGACACAAGCAGAGGTCAAATGAATTTTTTTTTTTTTCTGAAATTGACCGTCTGATTAATTTTCTTAGGGTGTGTGCACACGGTCAGGAATTGGCAGCGCTTTGGATGTAGCACATGTCCGCTGCACCCAAAGTGCTGCCGGCCGTTGAACACAGGTGAATCCTCTGTGATCACTGACCCGTGTGGAATCACCACATCCAATACATTGTACGGGTGAGATTTATTGCGTCTCCGCAAGATGAATAGACATGCTGCGGTCTGGAGGGACGTGCCGCATGTCCGTCTCTGTGGGTGAGCCGCGGGTGTCTCTGGACACATAGTGGGCATGGGATTTCTTGAAATCCTATCCGCTATGTTGTAACAGCTGGACGCTGCACAAGTACACAGCGCATACCCTGTGTTTTTTGAGTTTTGTGAGTCTGTGTTTTTTCTTCTAGTGTCCACTTATCTGTGGCTGTTGGAACAGACGGACACGTTCAGAAAAAAAAAAAAGAACCATCACATGTGAACTTCATTCCTGTTATTGCAATCTATGGTTCTATAGGGGATTCAGGCAAAATCCACCAGGCGCAGTAAAGAAAGACAGTGTGAACAGGCCCTAATGTAAGACACAGGCATTAGATATAAACTGCTGATCCCCACTACAATTACAGAACTACTGGTATTTATGCAGCACATATACACATATATACACTATACATGTACACACTTTATATATA
Organism: Ranitomeya imitator; assembly: GCF_032444005.1. NCBI lineage: Eukaryota > Metazoa > Chordata > Amphibia > Anura > Dendrobatidae > Ranitomeya > Ranitomeya imitator. The sequence goes on from NC_091283.1 coordinate 171,476,190, forward strand.
CTTTATAAATATAGAAACATACACTATATATATTGTATATACAGTATACAGACTCATTCAGTATGTACAAGCACATACAGTGGGGCAAAAAAGTATTTAGTCAGTCAACAATAGTGCAAGTTCCACCACTTAAAAAGATGAGAGGCGTCTGTAATTTACATCATAGGTAGACCTCAACTATGGGAGACAAACTGAGAAAAAAAAATCCAGAAAATCACATTGTCTGTTTTTTTAACATTTTATTTGCATATTATGGTGGAAAATAAGTATTTGGTCAGAAACAAAATTTCATCTCAATACTTTGTAATATATCCTTTGTTGGCAATGACAGAGGTCAAACGTTTTCTGTAAGTCTTCACAAGGTTGCAACACACTGTTGTTGGTATGTTGGCCCATTCCTCCATGCAGATCTCCTCTAGAGCAGTGATGTTTTTGGCTTTTCGCTTGGCAACACGGACTTTCAACTCCCTCCAAAGGTTTTCTATAGGGTTGAGATCTGGAGACTGGCTAGGCCACTCCAGGACCTTGAAATGCTTCTTACGAAGCCACTCCTTCGTTGCCCTGGCGGTGTGCTTTGGATCATTGTCATGTTGAAAGACCCAGCCACGTTTCATCTTCAATGCCCTTGCTGATGGAAGGAGGTTTGCACTCAAAATCTCACGATACATGGCCCCATTCATTCTTTCATGTACCCGGATCAGTCGTCCTGGCCCCTTTGCAGAGAAACAGCCCCAAAGCATGATGTTTCCACCACCATGCTTTACAGTAGGTATGGTGTTTGATGGATGCAACTCAGTATTCTTTTTCCTCCAAACATGACAAGTTGTGTTTCTACCATACAGTTCCAGTTTGGTTTCATCAGACCATAGGACATTCTCCCAAAACTCCTCTGGATCATCCAAATGCTCTCTAGCAAACTTCAGACGGGCCCGGACATGTACTGGCTTAAGCAGTGGGACACGTCTGGCACTGCAGGATCTGAGTCCATGGTGGCGTAGTGTGTTACTTATGGTAGGCCTTGTTACATTGGTCCCAGCTCTCTGCAGTTCATTCACTAGGTCCCCCCGCGTGGTTCTGGGATTTTTGCTCACCGTTCTTGTGATCATTCTGACCCCACGGGGTGGGATTTTGCGTGGAGCCCCAGATCGAGGGAGATTATCAGTGGTCTTGTATGTCTTCCATTTTCTAATTATTGCTCCCACTGTTGATTTCTTCACTCCAAGCTGGTTGGCTATTGCAGATTCAGTCTTCCCAGCCTGGTGCAGGGCTACAATTTTGTTTCTGGTGTCCTTTGACAGCTCTTTGGTCTTCACCATAGTGGAGTTTGGAGTCAGACTGTTTGAGGGTGTGCACAGGTGTCTTTTTATACTGATAACAAGTTTAAACAGGTGCCATTACTACAGGTAATGAGTGGAGGAAAGAGGAGACTCTTAAAGAAGAAGTTACAGGTCTGTGAGAGCCAGAAATCTTGATTGTTTGTTTCTGACCAAATACTTATTTTCCACCATAATATGCAAATAAAATGTTAAAAAAACAGACAATGTGATTTTCTGGATTTTTTTTTCTCAGTTTGTCTCCCATAGTTGAGGTCTACCTATGATGTAAATTACAGACGCCTCTCATCTTTTTAAGTGGTGGAACTTGCACTATTGCTGACTGACTAAATACTTTTTTGCCCCACTGTATATAAAGTATACACACACATTCAATTTACAATGCCTACAAGTAGTATTCAACCCCCTGCAGATTTAGCAGGTTTAATAAGATGCAAATAAGTTAGAGCCTTCAAACTTCAAACAAGAGCAGGATTTATTAACAGATGCATAAATCTTACAAACCAAAAAGTTTTGTTGCTCAGTTAAATTTTTATAAATTTTAAACATAAAAGTGTGGGTCAATTATAATTCAACCCCTAGGTTTAATATTTTGTGGAATAACCTTTGTTTGCAATTACAGCTAATAATCGTCTTTTATAAGACCTGATCAGGCCGGCACAGGTCTCTGGAGTTATCTTGGCCCACTCCTCCATGCAGATCTTCTCCAAGTTATCTAGGTTCTTTGGGTGTCTCATGTGGACTTTAATCTTGAGCTCCTTCCACAAGTTTTCAATTGGGTTAAGGTCAGGAGACTGACTAGGCCACTGCAACACCTTGATTTTTTGCCTCTTGAACCAGGCCTTGGTTTTCTTGGCTGTGTGCTTTGGGTCGTTGTCTTGTTGGAAGATGAAATGACGACCCATCTTAAGATCCTTGATGGAGGAGCGGAGGTTCTTGGCCAAAATCTCCAGGTAGGCCGTGCTATCCATCTTCCCATGGATGCGGACCAGATGGCCAGGCCCCTTGGCTGAGAAACAGCCCCACAGCATGATGCTGCCACCACCATGCTTGACTGTAGGGATGGTATTCTTGGGGTCGTATGCAGTGCCATCCAGTCTCCAAACGTCACGTGTGTGGTTGGCACCAAAGATCTCGATCTTGGTCTCATCAGACCAGAGAACCTTGAACCAGTCAGTCTCAGAGTCCTCCAAGTGATCATGAGCAAACTGTAGACGAGCCTTGACATGACGCTTTGAAAGTAAAGGTACCTTACGGGCTCGTCTGGAACGGAGACCATTGCGGTGGAGTACGTTACTCATGGTATTGACTGAAACCAATGTCCCCACTGCCATAAGATCTTCCCGGAGCTCCTTCCTTGTTGTCCTTGGGTTAGCCTTGACTCTTCGGACAAGCCTGGCCTCGGCACGGGAGGAAACTTTCAAAGGCTGTCCAGGCCGTGGAAGGCTAACAGTAGTTCCATAAGCCTTCCACTTCCGGATGATGCTCCCAACAGTGGAGACAGGTAGGCCCAACTCCTTGGAAAGGGTTTTGTACCCCTTGCCAGCCTTGTGACCCTCCACGATCTTGTCTCTGATGGCCTTGGAATGCTCCTTTGTCTTTCCCATATTGACCATGTATGAGTGCTGTTCACAATTTTGGGGAGGGTCTTAAATAGTCAGAAAAGGCTGGAAAAAGAGATAATTAATCCAAACATGTGAAGCTCATTGTTCTTTGTGCCTGAACTACTTCTTAATACTTTAGGGGAACCAAACAGAATTCTGGTGGGTTGAGGGGTTGAATAATAAATGACCCTCTGAAAAGACTTTTCACAATTTAAAAAAAAAACCAAAGAAATAACATTCTTTTTTGCTGCAGTGCATTTCACACTTCCAGGCTGATCTACAGTCCAAATGTCACAATGCCAAGTTAATTCCAAATGTGTAAACCTGCTAGATCTGCAGGGGGTTGAATACTACTTATAGGCACTGTATATACAGTATGATTACATACATAGTTTATATATATTTACACAATATATATAGTGCACACATGCAGCATCTATATATATATAAAAACAAGTGTGTGTGTGTGTGTGTATCGACGATGATGTCATAATGGTTGCCATGGCAATGATGATGTCATAATAGTTGCCATGGTGACGATGTCATAATAGGTTGTAATGGTGACGGTTATGTCATAATAGTTGCCATGGCGACGATGATGTCATAATGGTTGACATGGCGAAGATTATGTCATAATGGGTATATGGGCACGGAACTATGGGATGGAGGATGTCTGATGGGTACATGGGCAAGGGACTATGGGATGGAGGATGTGTATGATGTGTATATGGGAACGGGACTATGGGATGGAGGTTATGTATGATGGATATATGGGCATGGGACTATGGGATGGAGGATGTGTATGATAGGTAATAATAATAATAGGTACATGGGCATGGGACTATGGGATGGAGGATGTGCATGATGGGTATATGGGCACGGGACTATGGGATGGAGGATAATCATAATAATTTGTTATAACTAACCACAGTTAGTTACTATGCCCAGGCAACGCCAGGCTCTTCAGCTAGTACATACAGTATATAATATACAAAGACACACATACTATATACTGTATTTATATACACTGCTCAAAAAAATAAAGGGAACACTAAAATACCACATCCTAGGTAGGTATCACTGAATGAAATATTTCAGCTGCAAATCTTTATTCATTACATAGTGGAATGTCTTGAGAACAATAAAACATAAAAATGATCAATGTAAAGCAAAATGAATATCCCATGGAGGTCTGGATTTGGAATGATACTCAAAATCAAAGTGGAAAATCAAATTACAGGCTGGTCCAACTTCAGTGGAAATGCCTCAAGACGGGGAAATGATGTTCTGTTGTGTGTGTGGCCTCCACGTGACTGTATGACCTCCCTACAATGCCTGGGCATGGTCCTGATGAGGCAGCGGATATTCTCCTAAAGGATCTCCCAGACCTGGACTAAAGCATCCGCCAACTCCTGGATAGTCTGTGGTGCAATCTGTGGATGGTGCGAGACATGATGTCCCAGATGTGCTCAATCGGATTCAGGTCTGAAGAACGAGCGGGCCAGTCCATAGCTTCAATGTCTTCATCTTGCAGGAACTGCTGACGAACTCCAGCCACATGAGGTCTGGCATTGTCCTGCATTGGGAGGAACCCAGGGCCAACAGCACCAGCTTATGGTCTCACAAGGGGTCTGAGAATCTCATCTCGGTACCTAATGGCAGTCAGGCAACCTCTGGTGAGCACATGGAGAGCTGTGCAGCCCTCCAAAGAAATGCCACCCCACACCATTACTGACCCACTGCCAAACCCGTCATGAAGGATGTTGCAGGCAGCAGATTGCTCTCCACGGTGTCTCCAGACTCTGTCATGTCTGTCACATGTGCTCAGTGTGAACCTGCGTTCATCTGTGAAGAGCACAGGGCACCAGTGACGAATTTGCCAATCCTGGTGTTCTGTGGCCAAGCGTCCTGCACAGTGTTGGGCTGTGAGCACAACCCCCATCTGTGGACATTGGGCACTCAGACTAACCTCATGGAGTCGATTTCTAACCGTTTGTGCAGACACATGCACATTTGTGGCCTGCTAGAGATCATTTTGCAGGGCTCTGGCAGTGCTCCTCGTGTTCCTCCTTGCACACAGGCTGAGGTAGTGGTCCTGCTGCTGGGTTGTTGCCCTCCTACAGCCCCCTCCACGTCTCCTGGTGTACTGGCCTGTCTCCTGGTAGCGCCTCCAGCCTCTGGATACTACACTGACAGACACAGCAAACCTTCTTGCCACAGCTTGCAATGATGTGCCATCCTGGATGAGCTGCACTACCTGAGCCACTTGTGTGGGTTGTAGAGTCCGTCTCATGTTACCACGAGTGTGAAAGCACAACCAACATTCAAAAGTGACTAAAACATCAGCCAGAAAGCATTGGTACTGAGATGTGGTCTGTGGTCCCCACCTGCAGAACCACTCCTTTATTGAGTATGTCTTGATAATTGCCAATAATTTCCTTCTGTTGTCTATTCCATTTGCACAACAGCATGTGAAATTGATTGTCAAACAGTGTTGCTTCCTAAGTGGACAATTTGATTTCACAGACGTTTGATCCCCTTGGAGTTATATTCTGTTGTGTAAGTGTTCCCTATATTTTTTTGAGCAGTGTATATGCATGTACATATATTATTGTTATTATTATTATTTATTTATATAGCAGGTATTTATATAGCAGGAGGTGGCAAGAGTTTGGACGTGCGGTTTGAAGGACAGGGCAGAGTCGAGAGTTACCCTGAGGCAGCGGATTTCAGGTGCGGGAGAGAGCGTGATGCCGTTTACCATAATAAATAGGTCAGGTAGGGGGATACGTGAGATGGGGGAAAGATGATGAGTTCGGTTTTGTCTACATTGAGTTTTAGGAAGCGAGAGATGAAGGAGGATATGGCTGACAGACACTTGGGGATTCTGGACAGCAGAGAGGTGACATCTGGACCAGAGAGGTAAATCTGAGTGTCGTCCACATACAAGTGGTATTGGAAGCCGTGGGACTTTGAGTTGTCCTAGGCCAAGAGTATAGATGGAAAAAAGTAGGGGCCCTTGGACAGAGCCTTGAGCGACTCCAACAGAGAGAGGGCGAGATGAGGAGGTGGTGTGGGAGTGGGAAACGCCAAATGTGCGGTCGGAAAGGTATGAGGCAATCCAGGAAAGGGCAAGGTCTTTGATGCCAAGGGAAGAAAGACTCTGTAGCAGTAGGCAGTGATCGACTGTGTCGAAAGCAGAGGACAGGTCAAGAAGGAGGAGGATGGAGAACTGTCTGTTAGCTTTGGATGTGAGTATGTCATTAGTAATTTTTGTCAGGGCAGTTTCGGTGAAGTGGTGGGGGCGGAAGCCAGATTGGAGGTTGTCAAGGAGAGAGTTAGATGAGAGGTGGGAGGAAATTTGAGCATGGACATGCTGCTAAAGAAGTTTTGAAGCAAACGAGAGCAGTGATATGGGGCGGTAGCTGGGCATAGCAGTTGGGTCAAGGTTAGTTTTTTTGAGGATGGGTGTGACAGTGGCATGTTTGAAGGCCGAGGGGAAGGTACCAGAAGATAGTGATAGGTTGAAGAGATGAGTTAGGGCTGGAATGAGCATGTTAGTGACGTTGGGGAGCAGGTGGGAGGGGATGGGGTCAAGTGCACAGGTGGTGAGGTGCGATTTGGAGAAGAGGCGAGTAAGCTCTCCTTCAGTGATGTTGGAGAGGGAGGTTATTAGGGAAGGGCAGAGGTCTGGTATATGGAGTGGTTGGGGTGATGGAACTGTAAAGGTTTGCCTTGTTTGGTGGATCTTGTTTTTGAAGTAGGTGGCAAAGTCCTCGGAGGAGATGAGGGGAGTTGGAGGTGGCAGTGGTGGGCGGAGGAGGGAGTTAAATGTGCTGAATAGTTGTTTTGGGTTGTAGGATAGTGAAGATACAAGGTTAGTGAAATAGGTCTGTTTAGCGGAGGTGAGGGCTAATTTGAAGTCAAATGTAGCCTGTTTGAAAGCAGTGAAGTCGTCTGGCAGGCGACATATATATACACAAATGCACCATAGATATACACAATCATACTATATACTGTATATATGTACACACATACTATATACACATACACTCACACTGTATACTTGCACATGTAAACACAGAGATACACATATACACTGTGTGCAGAATTATTCAGCAAGTTGTATTTTAGAGGATTATTTTTACTATTGATCAACAATTATGTTCTCAATCAACACAAAAGACTCAAATATCAAAGCTTAATAATTTTGGAAGTTGGTGTTTTTTTTTTTAGATTTGGCTATCTTAGGAGGATATCTGTTTGTGAAGGTAACTATTACTGTGCAGAATTATTAGGCATCTTAATAAAAACCAAATATATTCCCATCTCACTTGTTTATTTTCACCAGGAAAACCAATATGACTGCACAAAATTTAGAAATAAACATTTCTGACATGCAAAAACAAACCCCCCAAAAATTAGTGACCAATATAGCCACCTTTCTTTATGATGACACTCAGCAGCCTTCCATCCATAGATTATGTCAGTTGCTTGATCTGTTTACGATCAACATTGCGTGCAGCAGCCACCACAGCCTCCCAGACACTGTTCCGAGAGGTGTACGGTTTTCCTTCCCTGCAGATCTCACATTTTATGAGGGACCACAGGTTCTCTATGGGGGTTCAGATCAGGTGAACAAGGGGGCCATGTCATTATTTTTTCTTTTTTGAGACCTTTACTGGCCAGCCATGCTGTGGAGTAGTTGGAGGCATGTGAGGGAGCATTGTCCTGGATGAAAATTATGTTTTTCTTGAACGATACCAACTTCTTCCTGTACCACTTGAAGAAGTTGTCTTCCAGAAACTACCAGACGGTAGTCGAGCTTCACTCCATCCTCAAACCGAAAAGGTCCCACAAGTTCATCTTTGATGATCCCAGCCCATACCAGTACCCCACCTCCACCTTGCTGTCGTCTGAGTCGGAGTGGAGCTCTCTGCCCTTTAGTGATCCAGCCTCTGGCCCATCCATCTGGCCCATCAAGAGTCACTCTCATTTCATCAGTCCATAAAACCTTTGAAAAGTCAGTCTTAAGATATTTCTTGGCCCAGTCTTGACGCTTTAGCTTATGTTTCTTGTTCAAAGGTGGTCATTTTTCAGCCTTCCTTACCTTGGCCATGTCCCTGAGTATCGCACACCTTGTGCTTTTTGTTACTCTAGTAACGTTGCAGCTCTGAAATATGGTATCTTGGCAGCTTCACGCTTGATTTTCCTCAATTCATGGACAGTTATTTTGCTCATTTTTTGCCCAACATGCTTCTTGCTACCCTGTTGGCTATTTGCCATGAAACGCTTGATTGTTCGGTGATCACGCTTCAAAAGTTTGGCAATTTCAAGACTGCTGCATCCCTCTGCAAGACACCTCACAATTTTGGACTTTTCAGAGCCCGTCAAATCTCTCTTCTGACCCATTTTGCCAAAGGAAAGGAAGTTGCCTAATAATTAAGCACACGTTATATAGGGTTTTGATGTCATTAGACAACACCTCTCCTCATTACAGAGATGCACATCATCTGATTTACTTAATTGGTATTTGGCTCTCAAGCCTGAACAGCTTGGAGTAGGACAACATGTATAAAAAGTATCATGTGGTCAAAATACAACTTGCCTAATAATTCTGCACACAGTGTATATGTATACTTACCAGATCCTGCTGCTTCACCTATGCAGATCCCAGGACAGTGGTTTAGGAACAGCCATGATGAGGAGGTGGGGACACAGACAGGACTGCAGTCATCTTCCTGCCCTGGTGTCTGATCTATGCTTTTGTGTGAGACGGCCCCTCCCCCTCACGCTCAACTTCTAACCTGACACTGCAGGGAGAGAGGGGGGTGGAGGGTGGAGGGGGTTTGGGAGAGACACTGTGGGACTACAGAGTATGCACAGTATTATTCACTGTAAGTAATGCTGTATACCCTCTGTGCACTTCATAAAGGGCTGCAGACACAGGGGGCCACCTTTGTGAGTGGGGGACCTAGGCATCGGCCTTGTTTGCCTGCCCCTAACGCCGGTCCTGGATGAGACAGACACATCTCTTAGACTTTTACGGGTATGTCCGTAACCTGTGCCAAAATCCACATGAAAAAACATCTTGAAAATGCATCCCATAATTGTCAGTGCAAATTAATTTCCAAAATGGTGACTTCATTCAAAGGGACTAATCAACATGCGGACCACAGCAGTTCAAGCTGTACATGAGGAGTAGAATCAGGTCAGATTTTTCTTGTTCGCGTTTTTGCCGTCTGAACATGCCCATCATGCAGCCGTGCCTATGGGAAATGAGAGGCCTATACTTTGCACCACCAATGAACAAAAAAAACTGTTTTGGGGCACCTTCCCACCCCCCAATTCTGCTTTCATGAACTGTCTTTTTGTTAGGGCTCATTCAGGCATCAGTTTTTCTCGGATGACTTCTATCTGTGTTTTTCATGGATAGCACTTGAAATTATTATAGTTTATGGGCCTGTTCACATGTCCATTAGTGATGAGTGAGTGTACTCGTTGCTCGGCTTTTCCCAAGCACGCTCGGGTGGTCTCCAAGTATTTATGATTGCGCGGAGATTTAGTTTTCATCCCGGCAGCTGAATGATTTACAGCTAATAGCCACCTTGATTACATGTGGGGATTCCATAGCAACCAGGCAACCCCCACATGTACTCAGCCTGGCTAGTAGCTGTAAATCATTCAGCTGCCTCCGATGAAAACTAAATCTCCGCGCAGTCATAAATACTCGGAGTTCACCTGAGCGTGCTCGGGAAAACCCAAGCAACGAGTATACTCGCTCATCACCAATGTCCATGTAATTTTGTGGACAGAGACTTGTCTGACTTTGATCTGAATCTTGTATCAATCTAACCAATACAAGTCTATGGGTCTGTGAAAAAACTGAAATGCAAGCCACGTGCTGTCTGTTATTCACAGACTGTTTGATAAGAGAATGTTGAGAAACCTCCATTCTTTTTTTTCTTACCCGAGAAAATCTGAACAAATTCTGATGGTAACAACTGACAAAAAAACCAGTGATGAAACAAGGACTGATTTTCTGATGTCTGAATGAGCCACAATGTGCGCCCTTTAATGGCAAACTATCCTGACCCTGGGGTACAGGGTTGTAGTGCTAAGTGCAATCAATTGGGTTTCAGTAACCATCATGTTTTGACCCTGAAATCACCTCCTTCTTGTGTAAATGGTGAATTGCCACTGATGGCCACAACCTTCCTGATTTCCCCAACAAACCAACACTTTCAGGCATCTCTTTTTTTGTCTTTCAATAGGCATCACTTTATTAAATGCCTTTACTTCACTTTTTGAAAAGAAAAAAAGGAACTTTACTTCTTGTGTAAAACAAGATGTTGTTGGCAAGAGAAAGAAATTTAGTTTGTATCAGAAAATCCATGTCGGCAGCTGTGGCCCAACACTAGGAAAACTATGCACCGGTTTAGCCTGGAGCGCTTCTTTATCCAAAACTGGACAGCTTCTTAAAAGTTAAACAGCACCTTTCTACCTACATAGTGAAGACATATTTTTTTCTTGCTGACACTAGCTTGTGAGCTTTGTGGTTACAAACACAATGTTGTTTTCACCTATTTTCTCATACAGTGTGAATCAGGACAGCGGGATTCGGGAGTCAATATCATGGGTAACACAGCCGGCATCGGATCCCTTCTCCACCCCTCGGAGTATTGCTTTTCAGAGAGGCCACTCGGAGGAGATTCCACCCCAGCAGCAAGGCAAACAGGCAAGGACAGTATTTCATTACATGTCACACTGACATATGTAAAGACAGACACAGCCATCTCCAATACTGACGCAGGTTATTTTCACAGTCTGTGGAGATGAAAGAAATCAGCCAAAATCTTACCAATGGTGATCATCCCACCGGACTGGAGACCCAAGGACGAGCAGTGTCCATGCCCCGTCTAGCTGCGGACGCTCATGTAAGCCAAGCACTGTGTGTGCATACATCTATGTGACTTACGGTATATCTTTCTTACTCGGATGATTTTATAACGTTAAGCAGTTTCTTCTTTGGTTTATAACACTTCTTTTCAAGTACAAAAATCAGGGTATTGAGTTAATCCAGCAAAATGTCTACATAAAAGACAGCAGTCTAGAAGACCTTTCATGACCAGTACAAGAATGGTCTACTGATGTGTCATAAACTATGTAATGCTTCCTTTTCCCCATTAGTGGCGCTCTAGGGTACGTAAACACCTGTCGCTTGGTTCCACCATGGATTACAGCTGATCAATGGAAGACAACACCTCTATGTAGATTTGTTGGACAGACATTTGGCATTTTTTATAGTTTACTGTTAATATTTTTTGTATCAGAACAAGACTCATGACCAAAGAATCAGTAAATAGTTCTAAATAGACTAATTAGAGAGTTAAAGCCCAAAGGTAACACTAAATTTTTAAGGGTCATATACCTTTGACATCTGTTCGTTGACAACTATTCGTCATGGCGAAACCCCATACACATGCACGCTCGGTTTAGCTAAGTGTGCATATGTTCTCAGTGGGATCAACAGAGTAAGTAAGTCTCCCTAAGAAATAAAGGATCAGGCTTGTTGACAGCCAACATGCCCGTATCTTTGTCTCTTCCAAATCTGGTGGGTGGAAGAGACAGTACTCCACTATGGAAATTAGATGCTCCAACAGTCTAATCTGTATGGTCACCTTAAGGCTTGTAAGGACCCTTGTTCCTGAACACTGGCCGATGTAGACAGGTAGCCATCAGGTGACAAAAATCATTGTTGATAGTAGAAAATGTCCTTGTGGAAACATTAGATGTGCTGCCGACAATATGCAAAATATGCAGACTGAATGATCATATTAAAATCATCCGACCTTGTTTAAAAGGGCCCTTAAATGACTACCGATTGTGCTAATTTATATTGTTTGCGCTAACAGCACAAATATTATAAATGAGCCACAATATCACAAACATTATAACTGACCACCAATAGCACAAATATTATAACTGAGCCCTAATAGCACAAATATTATAACTGAGCCCCAATAGCACAAATATTATAACTGAGCACCAATAGCACAGATATTATAACTGAGCACCAATAGCACAAGGATTTTTCCGAAACGCGCGTCGGGGTGCGCTAAGACGGGACCCAGCTCATTCCCCAGGTATAGGACATATACTTCACTGTGCCATTATTTCCTTTTTACGTATTTGGTTATATTGTGACCTTGGTGATTGTGCACATAGTTTCTGGCCCTAGATGTGTGGCTTCTTTGTTCTTTCTTTGCACTATAGCGTTTATCCCAGGTATAGAGCATGCACTCCATTGTGCCAGCCCCTATATGTACTTATTAGCACTGCATATTTTTTGCACATGTTTTTGCCCTTGAATATGTGATCTTTTTCTGCACGTATGCATTTTGTCCATATATAACATTTTTTTATATTGGATCTATGCACTTTTTTCACTTTAGTATGGTAAAAATCAATCAATTTTTATAGGAAAATGTGTATACATAGTTGAAGCAATATATTACCATCTTTATAGTGTGTTCCTTCTGGGGTTGCTGTGAATAATTATAATCTATTAGTCTTAGTCTTGCGCACATTTTTGATTTTAATAATTTACTATATTTTATTGTAACTATTTGCCACTATGTTATGAATAAAGGCATATTTTTCATCTGAACTCAGCCTGTATAATTTCTGGTAGCCTCATGTTAGGTGTTACTCTGGCTTTGGTGCCCAGCCACATAGTATATTGCCCAGCCACATAGTATATTGCCCAGCCATGTAGTATATTGCACAGCCACGTAGTATATTGCCCAGCCACGTAGTATATTGCCCAGCCACGTAGTATATTGCCCAGTGACGTAGTATATTGCCCAGCAACGTAGTATATTGCCCAGCAATGTAGTATATTGCCCAACCATGTAGCATATTGCCCAGCCACGTAGTATATTGCAGTCACGTAGTGTATTGCCCAGCCACATAGTATATTGCCCAGCCACATAGTATATTGCCCAGCCACGTAGTATATTGCCCAGCCACGTAGTATATTGCCCAGCCACGTAGTATATTGCCCAGTGACGTAGTATATTGCCCAGCAACGTAGTATATTGCCCAGCAACGTAGTATATTGCCCAACCATGTAGCATATTACCCAGCCACGTAGTATATTGCAGACACGTAGTATATTGCCCAGTCACATAGTATATTGCCCAGCCACGTAGTATATTGCCCCCAACACGTAGTATATTGCCCAGTGACATAGTATATTGTGCAGCCACGTAGTATATTGCCCAGTTATGTAGTATATTGCCTAGTAATGTAGTATATTGCACAGCCACGTAGTATATTGCCCAGTTCCGTAGTATATTGCCCAGTGACGTAGTATACAGCACAAAGCCACGTAGTATATTGCACAGCGACGTAGTATACAGCACAGAGCCACTTAGTACATTGGCCAGTCACGTAGTATATTGCCCAGCTACATAGTATATTGCCCAGCCAGGTTTGTCACAGTTTAAAAAATAAAAAATAAACATATACTCACCTTTCCGAGGGCCCCTTGTAGTCCACGGCAGCTTCCGGTCCCAGGGTTGGTATGAGCGCAGGACCTGTGATGACATCGCGGTCACATGACCGTGACGTCATGGCAGGTCCTTCTCGCGCAGGCGCGCATGGCCTGTGATGACGTCGCGGTCACATGACCGTGACGTCATGGCAGGTCCTTCTCGCGCAGGCTCGCAGGGCCTGTGTTGACGTCGCGGTCACATGACCATGACGTCATGGCAGGTCCTTCTCCCATACCATCTTTGCCACCGGAACATGCAACGGAAGATGGCGGCCTGCGCGAGCGGCTCAGCGGACTACAGAGGGTGAGTATAGCAGGTTTTGTTTTTTTAAATTATTTTTAACATTACATTTTTTACTATTGATGCCGCATAGGCAGCGTCAATAGTAAAAAGTTGGGGACACACAGGGTTAATAGCGGCGGTAACGGAGTGCGTTACCCATGGCATAACGTGGTCCGTTACCGCCGGCATTAACCCTGTGTTAGCGGTGACCGGAGGGGAATATGTGGGTGACAGGCACTGACTGCGGGGAATAAGGAGCGGCCATTTTCTTCCGGACTGTGCCCGTCGCTGATTCGTCGCGGCAGCCATGACAGGCAGCTGGCGAGACCAATCAGCGAATGAATAATCGTGACAGAAGGACACAAAGACGGAAGTGACCCTTAGACAATTATATAGTAGATGAGTCCCAATATAACAAACATTATAACTGAGCACCAATAGCACAAATATCATAAATGAGCCCCAAGAGCATAAATATAACTGAGCCCCAATAGCACAAATAATATAACTGAGCACCAATAGCACAAATATTATAACTGAGCACCAATAGCACAAATATTATAACTGAGCCCCAATAGCACAAATATTATAACTGAGCACAAATAGCACAAATATTATAACTGAGCACCAATAGCACAAATATTATAACTGAGCACCAATAGCACAAATATTATAAATGAGCACCAAGAGCACAAATATTATAGATGAGCCCCAAGAGCAAAAATATTACAACTGAGAACCAATAGCACAAATATTATAAATTAGTCCCAAGAGCACAAACATTATAACTGAGCCCCAAGAGCATAAATATTATAAATGAGCCCCGATATCACAAACATTATAACTGAGCCCCAATCGCACAAATATTATAAATGAGCCCCAATATCACAAATATTATAAACTAGATGGAGGCCCGATTCTAACGCATCGGGTATTCTAGAATAGTTTATTTCTGAAGATTTCAGAATAATGCAATGAATACACAGGATTCGGCCGACTGGGCGCAACCAATTAGCGAAGTGTGGTTCAAATCCCCGCCAATTCGTGGCCAGACTGCGTCTGACGCTGATTGTTTATGGCCGGCCGGGTGCAACCAATCAGTGAAGCCAGGGCAAGCTCCAGGTTTTTGAGGGCCCCAGGCGAAAGAGTCTCACAGCCCACGTAGCATATAACACAGCCCACATAGTATATAGCACAGCCACGTAGTATATAGCACAGCTATGTAGTATATAGCATAGCCACGTAGTATATAGCAGCCACGTAGTATATAGCCCAGCCACGTAATATATAGCACAGGCACATAGTATATAGCACAGGCACATAATATATAGCACAGCTACGTAGTATATAACACAGCCACGTAGTATATTGCACAACCACGTAGTATATAGCACAGGCACGTAGTATATAACACAGCCATGTAGTATATAGCACAGCCACTTAGTGTATTGGTATTGCAGAGCCTTGTAGTATATCGTACAGCCCACGCAGTATATAACACAGCCCACGCAGTATATAACACAGCCCACGTAGTATATAGCACAGCCCACGCAGTATATAACTAAGCCCACTTTGTATATATCACAGCCACGTAGTATATAGCACAGCCACATAGTATATTGCACAGCCACGTAGTATATTGCACAGCCACGTAGTATATTGCACAGCCACATAGTATATTGCACAGCCACATAGTATATAGCACAGCCCACGTAGTGTAGAGCACAGCGACGTAGTATATAGCACAGCCCACGCAGTATATAACACAGCCCACATAGTATATAACACAGCCCACGTAATATATAGCAATGTGGGCACCATATCTGTTATGAAGGCAATCCAGTAACACAGTGTGCCAGTAATCCGAGCACATACAGTGATCTGACAATAACCCAAAAACAATAGAACGAGCTCTGAGACGTGGATTCTCTGTAGACCGCAATACCTGAACCTATCCTAAACACAACTAAAGGCAGCTGTGGATTGCGCCTGACACTACCTATGCAACTCGGCACAGCCTGAGGAACTGACTAGCCTGAAGATAGAAATACAAGCCTGACTTGCCTCAGAGAAATACCCCAAAGGAAAAGGCAGCCCCCCACATATAATGACTGTTAGCAAGATGAAAAGACAAAACGTAGGGATGAAATAGATTCAGCAAAGTGAGGCCCGATATTCTAGATAGAGCGAGGATAGCAAAGAGAACTTTGCAGTCTACAAAAAACCCTAAAGCAAAAAACCACGCAAAGGGGGCAAAAAGACCCACCGTGCCGAACTAACGGCACGGCGGTACACCCTTTGCGTCTCAGAGCTTCCAGCAAAAACGAATAGACAAGCTGGACAGAAAAAACAGCAACAAAAGCAAAGAAGCACTTATCTAAGCAGAGCAGCAGGCCACAGGAAAGATCCAGAAGCTCAGATCCAACACTGGAACATTGACAAGGAGCAAGGAAGACAGAATCAGGTGGAGTTAAATAACAAGGAAGCCAACGAGCTCACCAGAACACCTGAGGGAGGAAGCCCAGAAGCTGCAGTACCACTTGTGACCACAGGAGTGAATTCAGCCACAGAATTCACAACAGTACCCCCCCCTTGAGGAGGGGTCACCGAACCCTCACCAGAGCCCCCAGGCCGACCAGGATGAGCCACATGAAAGGCACGAACAAGATCTGGAGCATGGACATCAGAGGCAAAAACCCAGGAATTATCTTCCTGAGCATAACCCTTCCATTTAACCAGATACTGGAGTTTCCGTCTAGAGACACGAGAATCCAAAATTTTCTCCACAATATACTCCAATTCCCCCTCCACCAAAACAGGGGCAGGAGGCTCAACAGATGGAACCATAGGTGCCACGTATCTCCGCAACAACGACCTATGGAATACATTATGTATGGAAAAGGAGTCCGGGAGGGTCAGACGAAAGGACACAGGATTGAGAATCTCAGAAATCTTATACGGACCAATAAAACGAGGTTTAAATTTAGGAGAGGAAACCTTCATAGGAATATGACGAGAAGATAACCAAACCAGATCCCCAACACGAAGTCGGGGACCCACACGGGGTCTGCGATTAGCGAAAAGTTGAGCCTTCTCCTGGGACAAGGTCAAATTGTCCACTACCTGAGTCCAGATCTGCTGCAACCTGTCCACCACAGAATCCACACCAGGACAGTCCGAAGACTCAACCTGTCCTGAAGAGAAACGAGGATGGAACCCAGAATTGCAGAAAAATGGAGAGACCAAGGTAGCCGAGCTGGCCCGATTATTAAGGGCGAACTCAGCCAACGGCAAAAAGGACACCCAATCATCCTGGTCTGCAGAAACAAAACATCTCAGATATGTTTCCAAGGTCTGATTGGTTCGTTCGTTCGGTCTGGCCATTAGTCTGAGGATGGAAAGCCGAGGAAAAAGATAGGTCAATGCCCATCCTACCACAAAAGGCTCGCCAGAACCTTGAAACAAACTGGGAACCTCTGTCAGAAACAATATTCTCAGGAATGCCATGCAAATGAACCACATGCTGGAAGAACAAAGGCACCAAATCAGAGGAGGAAGGCAATTTAACCAAGGGCACCAGATGGACTATTTTAGAAAAGCGATCACAGACCACCCAAATGACTGACATCTTTTGAGAAACGGGAAAGTCAGAAATGAAATCCATCGAAATATGTGTCCAAGGCCTCTTCGGGACCGGCAAGGGCAAAAGCAACCCACTGGCACGTGAACAGCAGGGCTTAGCCCTAGCACAAATCCCACAGGACTGCACAAAAGTACGTACATCCCGTGACAGAGATGGCCACCAGAAGGATCTAGCCACTAACTCTCTGGTACCAAAGATTCCTGGATGACCAGCCAACACCGAACAATGAAGTTCAGAGATAACTTTACTAGTCCACCTATCAGGGACGAACAGTTTCTCGGCCGGACAACGATCAGGTTTATTAGCCTGAAATTTTTGCAACACTCGCCGCAAATCAGGGGAGATGGCAGACACAATGACTCCTTCCTTGAGGATACTCGCCGGCTCAGATAAACCCGGAGAGTCGGGCACAAAACTCCTAGACAGAGCATCCGCCTTCACATTTTTAGAGCCCGGAAGGTACGAAATCACAAAATCGAAGCGAGCAAAAAATAACGACCAACGGGCCTGTCTAGGATTCAAGCGCTTGGCAGACTCGAGATAAGTAAGGTTCTTATGATCAGTCAATACCACCACGCGATGCTTAGCTCCTTCAAGCCAATGACGCCACTCCTCGAATGCCCACTTCATGGCCAGCAACTCTCGGTTGCCCACATCATAATTACGCTCAGCAGCAGAAAACTTCCTGGAAAAGAAAGCACATGGTTTCAACACTGAGCAACCAGAACCTCTCTGTGACAAAACCGCCCCCGCTCCAATCTCAGAAGCATCAACCTCGACCTGGAACGGAAGAGAAACATCTGGTTGACACAACACAGGGGCAGAACAAAAACGACGCTTCAATTCCTGAAAAGCTTCCACGGCAGCAGAAGACCAATTAACCAAATCAGCACCCTTCTTGGTCAAATCGGTCAATGGTTTGGCAATGCTAGAAAAATTACAGATGAAGCGACGATAAAAATTAGCAAAGCCCAGGAACTTTTGCAGACTTTTCAGAGATGTCGGCTGAGTCCAATCCTGGATGGCTTGGACCTTAACCGGATCCATCTCGATAGTAGAAGGGGAAAAGATGAACCCCAAAAATGAAACTTTCTGCACACCGAAGAGACACTTTGATCCCTTCACGAACAAAGAATTAGCACGCAGGACCTGGAAAACCATTCTGACCTGCTTCACATGAGACTCCCAATCATCTGAGAAGATCAAAATGTCATCCAAGTAAACAATCAGGAATTTATCCAGATACTCACGGAAGATGTCATGCATAAAAGACTGAAAAACAGATGGAGCATTGGCAAGTCCGAACGGCATCACTAGATACTCAAAATGACCCTCGGGCGTATTAAATGCCGTTTTCCATTCATCTCCTTGCCTGATTCTCACCAGATTATACGCACCACGAAGATCTATCTTAGTGAACCAACTAGCCCCCTTAATCCGAGCAAACAAGTCAGATAACAATGACAAGGGATACTGAAACTTAACAGTGATCTTATTAAGAAGGCGGTAATCAATACACGGTCTCAGCGAACCATCCTTCTTGGCTACAAAAAAGAACCCTGCTCCCAGTGGTGATGACGATGGGCGAATATGTCCCTTCTCCAGGGATTCCTTCACATAACTGCGCATAACGGTGTGTTCAGGCACGGATAAATTAAATAAACGACCTTTAGGGAATTTACTACCAGGAATCAAATTGATAGCACAATCACAATCCCTATGCAGAGGTAGGGCATCGGACTTGGGCTCTTCAAATACATCCTGATAATCAGACAAGAACTCTGGGACCTCAGAAGGAGTGGATGACGAAATAGACAAAAATGGAACATCACCATGTACCCCCTGACAACCCCAGCTGGATACCGACATAGAGTTCCAATCCAATACTGGATTATGGGTTTGTAGCCATGGCAACCCCAACACGACCACATCATGCAGATTATGTAGCACCAGAAAGCGAATAACTTCCTGATGTGCAGGAGCCATGCACATGGTCAGCTGGGCCCAGTACTGAGGTTTATTCTTGGCCAAAGGTGTAGCATCAATTCCTCTCAACGGAATAGGACACCGCAAAGGCTCCAAGAAAAACCCACAACGTTTAGCATAATCCAAATCCATCAGATTCAGGGCAGCGCCTGAATCCACAAACGCCATGACAGAATACGATGACAAAGAGCATATCAAGGTAATGGACAGAAGGAATTTGGACTGTACAGTACCAATGACGGCAGACCTATTGAACCGCTTAGTGCGCTTAGGACAATCAGAAATAGCATGAGTGGAATCACCACAGTAGAAACACAGCCCATTCAGACGTCTGTGTTCTTGCCGTTCAACTCTGGTCATAGTCCTATCGCACTGCATAGGCTCAGGTTTAATCTCAGACAATACCGCCAGATGGTGCACAGATTTACGCTCGCGCAAGCGACGACCGATCTGAATGGCCAAAGACATAGACTCATTCAAACCAGCAGTCATAGGAAAACCCACCATGACATCCTTAAGAGCCTCAGAGAGACCCTTTCTGAACAAAGCTGCCAGCGCAGATTCATTCCACAGAGTGAGTACTGACCACTTCCTAAATTTCTGACAATATACTTCTATATCATCCTGACCCTGGCACAAAGCCAGCAAATTTTTCTCAGCCTGATCCACTGAATTAGGCTCATCGTACAGCAATCCGAGCGCCAGGAAAAACGCATCGACACCACTCAATGCAGGGTCTCCTGGCGCAAGAGAAAATGCCCAGTCCTGAGGATCGCCGCGCAAAAAAGAAATAATAATCAAAACCTGTTGAACTGAATTACCAGAAGAATGAGGTTTCAAGGCCAGAAATAGCTTACAATTATTTTTGAAGCTCAGAAACTTAGTTCTATCACCAAAAAACAAATCAGGAATAGGAATTCTTGGTTCTAGCATAGATTTCTGATCAATTGTATCTTGAATCTTTTGTACATTTATAATGAGATTCTCCATTGAAGAGCACAGAGCCTGAATATCCATGTCCACAGCTGTGTCCTGAAGCACCCTAATGTCTAGGGGAAAAAAAAGACTGAACACAGAGCTGAGAAAAAAAAATGATGTCAGAACTTCTTTTTTCCCTCTATTGAGAATCATTAGTTTGGCTCCTTGTACTGTTATGAAGGCAATCCAGTAACACAGTGTGCCAGTAATCAGAGCACATACAGTGATCTGACAATAACCCAAAAACAATAGAACGAGCTCTGAGACGTGGAATCTCTGTAGACCGCAATACCTGAACCTATCCTAAACACAACTAAAGGCAGCTGTGGATTGCGCCTGACACTACCTATGCAACTCGGCATAGCCTGAGGAACTGACTAGCCTGAAGATAGAAATACAAGCCTGACTTGCCTCAGAGAAATACCCCAAAGGAAAAGGCAGCCCCCCACATATAATGACTGTTAGCAAGATGAAAAGACAAAACGTAGGGATGAAATAGATTCAGCAAAGTGAGGCCCGATATTCTAGATAGAGCGAGGATAGCAAAGAGAACTTTGCAGTCTACAAAAAACCCTAAAGCAAAAAACCACGCAAAGGGGGCAAAAAGACCCACCGTGCCGAACTAACGGCACGGCGGTACACCCTTTGCGTCTCAGAGCTTCCAGCAAAAACGAATAGACAAGCTGGACAGAAAAAACAGCAACAAAAGCAAAGAAGCACTTATCTAAGCAGAGCAGCAGGCCACAGGAAAGATCCAGAAGCTCAGATCCAACACTGGAACATTGTCAAGGAGCAAGGAAGACAGAATCAGGTGGAGTTAAATAACAAGGAAGCCAACGAGCTCACCAGAACACCTGAGGGAGGAAGCCCAGAAGCTGCAGTACCACTTGTGACCACAGGAGTGAATTCAGCCACAGAATTCACAACACATATCCCTGTCAAAAAAAGAATTAAAATAAAAAATAGTTATACTCACCTTCCGGCGGCCCCCAGATCCAGCCCAGGCCTTTAGCGATGCTCCTCGCGAGGCTCCGTTCCCAGTAATGCCTTTTGGCAATAACCGGTGATGATGTGCGGTCTCGCGAGACCGCTACGTCATCATCTCGCGAGACCGCTACGTCATCACGGGTCGTTGCCGCAATGCATTCTTGGGACCGGAGCGTTGCGAGGAGCGGGAAAGGCTGGTGCGGACGACGG
Source organism: Ranitomeya imitator (assembly GCF_032444005.1). Classification (NCBI taxonomy): domain Eukaryota; kingdom Metazoa; phylum Chordata; class Amphibia; order Anura; family Dendrobatidae; genus Ranitomeya; species Ranitomeya imitator. Next base: position 171,497,773 of record NC_091283.1, read on the forward strand.
AAGGTGAGAATATAATGATTTTTAAAAATTATTATTATTTTTAACATTATATGTTTTTACTATTGATGCTGCATAGGCAGCATCAGTAGTAAAAAGTTGGTCACACGGGGTTAATGGCAGTGTTATCGGACTGCTAAGACGCTATGTGGGCGCTGACTGAAGGGGAGTATGGAGGGGGCACTGAGTGGAGGGGAGTAGGGAGGGGCCAATTTGCGGCCGGACTGTGTCTGTCGCTGATTGGTCGCGCCCAGCCGTCCGCGACTAATCAGGGACGCCGTATTTCCATGACAGAAAGACAGACAAACAGATAGAAGTGGACCTTAGACGATTATATAGATAGATAAATGAGCATCAATACCACAAATAATATAAATGAGTCCCGAGAGCACAAATATTATAAATGAGCCCCAATAGCACAATTATAACTGAGAACCAATAGCACAAATATAAATGAGCCCCAAGAGCATAAATATTATAACTGAGAACCAATAGCACAAATATTATAAATGAGACCCAAGAGCATAAATATTATAAATGAGCCGCAATAACACAAATATTATAAATGAGCCACAATAACACAAATATTATAACTGAGCATCAATAGCACACATATTCTAACTGAGCCCCAAGAGCATAAATATTACACTGGGGAACACAATTTTTTAGGAGTTAGGTCAGACAACTGTTCTTAACTAATTTTTGGATGCTGAATCCAGAAATGATCTCAGTTTTTCTCTATCACGTCAAGTTTTTGAACTATAGGATTTTTGTCTTCTCAAAAATACATAAACTACTGTACCTAAAAAGTGTTTGTTTTTTTAAATAGTACAAATACGCATTTACGACGAGAGGAAGAAGGAGCAGACATGATCTGAAACAAAGGAAATATGTACATATGTAAATAAAACACTGAGATGGAAAGTTACAAGCTTTGAAAACTAACAAAGAAAAAAATCATAAAAGATATATAAATTACAATAAAGCGCCCACTGTAAAGAGAAAAGCCATCACAAATCCTATTTATTCCTACTATGATAAATTTTTTGTGTAAAGATATTGGTAATTATGACGTATTGGGAGCTGCACACACCTCTCACCACACTGTCTCAGTTGTGACTACTCTTACAAGTTGCCACGTAGCTCTATATGAGTCGAATTGTAATCAGATAACAAGTCTTATTACAGATATCAGTGCAATTGTGCTTCTCTGGCAGGTAAGTTGTGGAGGAAAAACTTGACGTACTAGAAAAAAACTGACTACATTTTTGGAATCAGCATGCCAATTTTAGTATAAATCAGCTCAAAAACCTAACTCAACAGAATTTTTTTTTCAAATTGTTCCCCAGTGTCAAAAGCACAAATATTATATCAGCACATTGTCTGTCAAAGCAGGAATTCTGGCAATGTAACTAAGCCTTTAAAGGGAACCTGTCATGTTGTATATGCAGTGGACAGCACGGTATAGAGAAGGAGGAGCCGAGCAGAATTACATAAGGGTTTGTTGAGAAAAGGTCAGTATAACTTGTATTATATTCATTGAAATGCCTGGATTTTGTATGTGTGAGTCCAGTGGGCGGTCCTAATACTGATTGACAGCTATATTTCTGCAGTCACAGCCATACAGTGATGACTGTCAAGCACTGATATAACCGCCCACTGGACGCCAAACACCAGGGATTTCAGTGAATAAAATGTAAGTGTTGCTGAAAATGTTCCAACGAATATGTACATCACTCGGCTCAGCTCCCCAGCTCTATAACAGATCAGAGACCATTTTTAAAATGACAGCTTCCCTTTAATGTCTGGTGATAAGGCGATATGAGGATCGCATGTGGTTTTCCTTATGATTTCCTGTTTATTAATGGTGGTTACGTGTATTAATTGACTTTTTTCCTTTTTGTACCATTCCCTGTCCCCATTGCCATCCCATTCTCACCTCACCTGTGTTTCGTCTCTGCTCTGACTTGGACTTTGTATTGCTTCTGTGGTTCTGTCTCCCCTTCCATTCCCCCCTGTTCCTCCTTTCTCCTGCCCTTCCCGGCCTGTCCTTCCTCCCACCATGCTGTCGGCCGCTGGTCTCCTGATGCCGTTTGAACCTCTTCACCTGTTTGTCTGTCATCAGCCGAGGAGCCGCGCTCCTTCTCCCCGGAACGGTTACCTGCCCGTATGTAGCCTTCTTATTTCACATGACCTGTGTGTGTATTGCTTTGCTGGTATCTCAGCGTCATGTATGTAGCGCCATTGTCTGATCAGTTCGTTCCACTTGGCATCGCTGTCCGTTGTGTGGTGCATTTATTCAGCATCTATCATTGTGGTGTCATAGTGACAGTCCCGAATAAAAGTCTCAATGACTGTCCGTCCCCTCCTATTGATCGGTTATAGCCAGTTCTGACACACAAAATACCAGGAGAATCTTCCCGGTGCTCACTGGTCTAGGCAGGAGATCCTCTCTCCTCCTCTTGGGTGATCCCACAATCGGACATTGTGACCATTGCCCACCAAGCAGAGGAGATAGGAATTCCCATCGAGGACTACTTTCACTTCAATAAGGCGATGTGTAAGGTATAAGAAGGTCATTTTGTATGTGTATATACTTGACTCTGGTCTATAAACCCACAATATGGTACATCCACACTGGACTGGAGTGATATCTGCAGTGTAAAAATCCTCACCGAAATGTGCGGATTTTCTGCAGATAGGTTGCAGATTTGCCCATTAGTAAATATCCACAGAAAAAGTCAATTCCTGCTGATGATCGTTTCTGCAGCTTGTTTCTTAAAATCTCATCTACAGCACTGCTACTGTAATAATTATATATAAAAGGTAGGTAGGCGGAAGATCTAAGATCTTCTCTACAATTCTTACTTTTTTACTATTTTCTCAGAAGAGAAAACAACAATTTAAAAAAAAAAAAAAAGGCAAATTCCATTGACATGGAGTGAATATTAAGATCAGTTACAAATATGCAACTACCCAAATCTCCTTAGCAAAAGTCATTGCAAAACGGTAAACACAATGTGTTCACGGATACTAACCGAAATCAGGGAATCTGACAGCTTATTTGTGCTACCCGGACCATGAGCAGCCTACGTGAGGCCGGGTTCTGCTCTCCTTGCTCCCTTGGACTGATAGGTCTCCCCTCTGTGTGTGTATAGGGACAAACCTCTCACTCAAAGGGAGCTGGGTGGGGGAGATGCCACCAGAGACCTGCCTCTTCTTCTAGTCAACCGTCTGGCTTTTAAAATGTACGGTATGTTTTTTTCTGAAATTCTTCAGACTGGTTGGCAATGCAAGTCTGAGTCCGTGAAAGAAATCGGACCTCACTCACATGACATCCAAGTGCAGCCTGATTTTCATTTTTCCCCCCTACACATCCAAGAAAAATGAATGTCCCTCTGGTCAAAGTTTGATCAGAATAATCGGACAGTTTTTCTCGGATGTGGAGAAATCGTTTGTGTGAACCTACTATCACCGTCACATGCCACATATCAGGGAGTGCTAGTTTACCCCTAGTTTCTGGAAAATCAGCCTTCCCTGCCTCGCAATGATTGAACTAAGCGATAATTTTGTGGCATAGTTAGGGCACGTTCACATGGGCTAGACAAGCAGGGGATATTCTAGATGGAAAATCTGTTGATTATTACGGGACCCCCAGTGTGGATGAGATTTTATCGAGTCTCCCGCACATATCGCATTCACAATCCACAGTGAAAATTGAGCAGCAACACAAATTTTAAAATCAATTTATGCTGCAGATCTTACCCTTCGTATGAAATCTGGGCTAAATCAGCTGCGTTTCTGTAAGGATGTCCACACAATTAGGTGCGGGTGTTGGTGCTTCAGATATCGCCCTAGAATTTCCACATTCACAGGTAAACGTGCATATCAACCACTGCGTCACCACTTTTTCCCCACTAGATGGCAGGAGAGAGCTAGTTTGGCATTGCTAAATATTTGGCGTCCCTAAATATTGCATTTTAGTTGTGGCCTGTTATAGTCTGTAAGTAATTTATAAGGAGCATATGAAGTTACTAAGGTTGTCGGCTTTTTTATTCCAGCCTATTACCGATAGTAGCCCCATGAAACGTTCAGTTTCCACCCTGGCTCCCACGCAACGTCCTCAGCTGTATGAATATTCCTTAGAGAGAGTGCCACATGAGCGCAGCCACCAGCACCACCATCGATGCCACCGGCGTAAGGAGAAAAAGCAAAAATCAATGGAGAGGTCACCGCAAAATGAAGACTTAGGTAATGTATGAATGTTTGTCTTCAGAAACTTCATCCGCAATACATAAATGGAGTGACGAATAGGGTTAATGCAGGGCCAGACATATCATTGGTGCAGCCGCACAGGGGCCTTAGAGGTAAGGGGGCCACTATCACCTCCAAATCAACAAAGACCTTCTGTCATAGCAGACTGCAAAGGGCCTATATAGTGTTCTTACACAGGGGACCTTTTCTGTCTGTGTCCACCAATAGGTTAATGTACATGTCAGTGCAATTAAAGGTGGGGGGTCAAGTCCTGCATATGAAGGCAGCATAGGGTAGTATTGGTATTGTCATGTAACTGCTGCCAGGAGACATACAGAAATGCTGTGAGTCCTGCACCCCCTACCACTAATAAATAGAGCCTGTGATTCCTGCACCCCATACTACTTATAGAGAAAACCTGTGAGTACTGCACCCCCTACCACTAAAAGAGAAAGCATGTGAGTCCTGCCCCCCATACTACTAATAGAGAAAACCTGTGAGTCCTGTACCCTCTACCATTACTAGAGAAAGCATGTGAGTCCTGTACCCTCTACCATTACTAGAGAAAACCTGAGTCCTGTACCCTCTACCACTACTAGAGAAAACCTGAGTCCTGTACCCTCTACCACTACTAGAGAAAGCATGTGAGTCCTGCACCCCATACTACTAATAGAGAAAACCTGAGTCCTGTACCCTCTACCACTACTAGAAAAAACCTGAGTCCTGTACCCTCTTCCACTACTAGAGAAAGCATGTGAGTCCTGCACTCCTGCCACAAATACACAGAGCCTGTGAGTCCTGCACCCCTTTCATTAATAGAGAAAACCTGGGAGTCATACACCCCTACCACTAATAGGGAAAGCCTGCGAATCCTGCACCCTATACCACTAATGGAGAAAGCCTGTGAGTCCTGCACCCCATACCACTAATAGAGAAAGCCTGTGAGTCCTGCACACAGCTACTAACAGAGAAAGCCTGGGAGTACTGCACCCCTACCACTAACAGAGAGACTCTGAGAGTCCTGCACCCCCTACTAATAAAGAAAGCCTGTGAGTTCTGCACCCTCTACTACTAACAGAGAAAGGCGGTGAATCCTGTACCCCCTGTCACTAATAGAGAAAGCCTGTGACTTATGCACCCCCTACCATTAATAGAAATACCCTGTGGCTCCTGCACCCCCTACCACTAATGGAGAAAGCCTGGGAGTTCTGCACCCCTACCACTGAGAGACCCTGTGAGTCCTGCACCCCCTATGGTGATATGTGGTCATTTCCTAAAGAAAAAGTGCTTGAGACTTTGAAACACAATGAATAAAAACCACGTTTGAATAAATCCCTGAGAATTGACATTTTCCATACACAGCAGCGTGGGAGGTATCCACAAATGATTCCTATTTTCACAATAGAGAAAGCTTGTGAGTCTTGTACCCCTTACCACTAATATAGAAAGTCTGTGAGTCCTGCACCCCCTATCATTAAACAGAAACCCTGTGAGCCCTGCACCATTACCCCTATTATAGAAAGTCTGTGAGTCCTGCACCACCTACCATTAATAGAGATAAACTGTGAGTTCTGCACTCCTACCACTAATGGAGAAAGCCTGTGAGTCCTGCACTCTCTACCACTAACAGGAAAAGCCTGTGAGTCTTGCACCACTACCACTAATACATAGAGACTGAGACCTGCTCCCCTACCACTAATGGAGAAAGAATGTGAGTCCTGCACACCTACTACTAACAGAGGAAGCCTGTGAGTCCTGCACCCCCTACCACTAACAGAGAGACCCTGTGAGTCCTGCACCCCCTACTAATAGAGAAAGCCTGTGAGTCCTGTACCCCCTACCACTAATAGAGAAACCCCGTGAGTTCTGCACCCCTTACCACTAATATATAGACTGTGAGTCCTGCACCCTCTACGACTAATAATAATGATAATAATAATGAGAGACCCTGTGAGTCCTGCACCACAAATACATAGTGCCTGTGAGTACTGCACCCCTTAACCTAATAGAGAAAGCCTGGGAGTCATGCACCCCTACCACTAATGGAAAAAGCCTGGAAATCCTGCACCTTCTACCATTAAGAGAGCCTGTGAGTCCTGCACCCCTACCACTAATGGAGAAAGCCTGGAAATCCTGCACCCTCTACCATTAAGATAGAGCCTGGGAGTCCTGCACCCCTACCACTAATGGAAAATGCCTGGAAATCCTGCACCCTCTACCATTAAAATAGAGCCTGGGAGTCCTGCACCCCTACCACTAATGGAAAAAGCCTGGAAATCCTGCACCCTCTACCATTAAAATAGAGCCTGGGAGTCATGCACCCCTACCACTAACAGAGAAAGCCTGGAAATCCTGCACCCTCTAAAATTAAGAGAGCCTGGGAGTCCAGCACCCCTACCACTAATGGAGAAAGCCTGGAAATCCTGCACCCTCTACCATTAAGATAGAGCCTGGGAGTCCTGCACCCCTACCACTAATAGAGAAAGCCTGTGAGTGCTGCACCCGACCACCATTAATAGACAGAGCATGTGAGTCCTGCTTCCATTGATTACACACTGATGACACTGTCAATCATCAGAGGGTGGGTGGGTGAAATAATATAAAAGTTATGGCATAGAAAATAGGATGTTCTTTTTTGTTCTGTAAGTGTCTGTGTGCAATTTCCACGCTAACACTATCATGTGGTTCTTTCATTCAGAATCTGCACCTCGAGAGAGAAGGCAAGAAAGAGGACGGTCCCAGGAACGAAAGCAGCAGCCTCCATCTTCATCGGAGAAACAGCGCTTTTACTCCTGTGACCGATACGGCAGCCGTGATTCAGGTCACCCACGTCATTCGGATCACAGTCGAGCCCCATCGCCCAGTTCTGGACAAGAACACTCAACAAACAGACAGGTGAGATCAAACAGCCGAGAGCCTATACATACACAAAGGGGGGTGTTCTGTGAGGATAAATTACCACCTATCCATTCCACACCAATACTTATGTATCCACACTGATCTGCAGGAATGGCGAGGAGAATTGGCAGTCTATTGTATTGGGACTACCGATCAGTACGAGTTCCAGCAGTCGGACAACCATCAAGCAATAGGCAATAACTTTTCTCCACTGGACAACCCTTTTAATAATGTGATAAAAAAGAAAAAACTATCTGCGCTGGAATCAAGATTTATGACCCTAGTGAGGACCCAAGTAAATAACTAATGGAAATAGTAATGTTCCAAAAATAAATGGGGGTTTCCGATATCTAGAAATAATACAGCCACCGTAGGAAATATTAAAAATGTATCATAAAAAAGGCGTTGATAAATAAAAATGACATTGGTAAATATAATATCTACCTGGTGAGGCTGTCACTGTGGAGTACAGTCTTCTGTGGTTTAGTCCACTTGCGTTGCCCAGAAGGGATAAAGTCGAATGAGTGCTGTATGTTGTCTTCAGATGTGCCTGGTACGGCTGCCGTAGTGACATGCGATCTTCAGCGATTCCGTCTACTTGCGATGCCAGAGGAAGGTGAAATGGGGTAAATTCAGCGTATTGCCTTTAGAATTGCGGGCTGCAGGAACTGCCCCGGCCGGCAGCAGAAGAACCTGCGCTCGCGTGTATCAGCGCTGCTGGGCTGAGCTGCTCGGTACTCTGCAGTTGCAGGACCTTACGTGACGTCACGGTCACGTGATTGCTCACGTGACAGGCTAAGGAAAGCGTGTGGGACTAAATCCTACGCGTTTCGGACACAGACGAGCTCCTTCATCAGTTGCAGGACCTTACGTGACGTCACGTGATTGCTCACGTGACAGGCTAAGGAAAACGTGTGGGACCAAATCCTACGCGTTTCGGACACAGACGAGCTCCTTCATCAGGAGCTCGTCTGTGTCCGAAACGCGTAGGATTTGGTCCCACACGCTTTCCTTAGCCTGTCACGTGAGCAATCACGTGACCGTGACGTCACGTAAGGTCCTGCAACTGCAGAGTAACGAGCGGCTCAGCCCAGCAGCGCTGATACACGCAAGCGCAGGTTCTTCTGCTGCCGGCCGGGGCAGTTCCTGCAGCCCGCAATTCTAAAGGCAATACGCTGAATTTACCCCATTTCACCTTCCTCTGGCATCGCAAGTAGACGGAATCGCTGAAGATCGCATGTCACTACGGCAGTCGTACCAGGAACATCTGAAGGCACTCATTCGACTTTATCCCTTCTGGGCAACGCAAGTGGACTAAACCACGGAAGACTGTACTCCACAGTGACAGCCTCACCAGGTAGATATTATATTTACCAATGTCATTTTTATTTATCAACGCCTTTTTTGTGATACATTTTTAATATTTCCTACGGTGGCTGTATTATTTCTAGATATCGGAAACCCCCATTTATTTTTGGAACATTACTATTTCCATTAGTTATTTACTTGGGTCCTCACTAGGGTCATAAATCTTGATTCCAGCGCAGATAGTTTTTTCTTTTTTATCATATTTATTGATTTTGTTACGGACGGGTGGTACCGCAACATTATCTGCTGCAGGTTTCAGAAAGGTGCAAGCGCTACTGGCCTTTTTTATTGCCTTTTAATAATGTATCAGAGAATCTGTGAGGTGATTCATGCTGCCCACACCATGGTCTGCATGAATCAGAAACAGGCTCCCACATTGCAGGCATCCATTTTTTACTTGGAGACGCAGCATTGAAAGTTATCCCAGGGCAGAGCTGTGTCTCATCAGTGCCTTTCACTATACGGCCTTGGTGTTTTATGTGCTTGTGCTAGCCACATGTCATTACGGGGCATGTGTCGTCCAAATGTGTCTATACACAGGTTTATATAATTGCATGTGTGCACATATGTGTATTTGTGTTGTTATTATATGATGGCTTATGGTTTGGTAATGTCAAGCCCGAAATATATTAACCAATGGCTCACTAAATCATTCTGCATTCACCCCAACTCTCTGCGAACGGAGCATCTGAGCCATCCATCGGGAGTATGAGTCCCTATAGCTCATAGTGTTCCATTGTAAAAAATAAAATGTAAAAAAAAAAAATACATTTTTATTGCAGTAACCCTCTGTATAAAAGAGTGTAGTGTCCTGCAATATTTAATGAGTTAAAAAAAAAAAACACGTACCTGCCTGGCGGAGACCAAAAGGACATATAATATACAGAGCTGAAGCTTCTATGCATAAATTTAAAGGGTCAGGCGCAAATGTTATCAGGGCCTGTATCATGCCAATTCCTGAGAGAGTATAATATGCACACTGTTAGGATTCTGCTCTACTTTCCAGTTTGTAAAGTGTTAATCGCATTCTCTTCCCACTTTAAGAGAGTTATCGGGCACCTCTCACTACTGAATCGGGAGTTAAGAGATGCTACTTACATTGACAGGTCTTGTGCACTGCAGACAGATATCGTGCACGTGTCCTGTTCTAAATAATATGACATGTGCATGATATCTGCCAATACCGACACTACATGAGCAGCTCCCACTGCGGAAGTAAGAGGTACCTTATAACCCCTTTAATATTCAAACTGGGAGCTCCTTTCAGAGCCTAACTTGCTCCTCCATAATTAGGTTTGGACCCTCTGGTACTTTATTATGCCCGTCGGACCCTGGCCACTTATCAATAGGGTATAAGAGATAAAAAAAGCAGTCACAGATGACAGACAGCTCTTGTCTTTCAACCACACCACTTAACTTTATTGGCGCTTGTAGTGATACCCCTGGATCAGTAAATTGGCCTATCTATGCCAGTCATTGGCGCAAACTCACAGGATACTGCCCGCTCATATACAGCTCTGGCAAAAATTCAGAGACCACTGCAAAATTTTCAGTTTGCTTGATTTTTTCTCTTTATAGGTATATTTTTGAGTAAAATGTAAATTGTTCTTTTAGACTACAGACTTCTGACATGTCTCCGAATTTCCAAGCAATAAATTTTGTATTTATTTTCTAAAAAGGAGAAATGGTCAAAATTTAAAAAAAAAACTGTGCTTTCAGACCTCAAATAATGCCAAAAAAAAAAACAAGTTCATAATCATTTAGAAACAACAATGCTAATGTTTCAACTCAGGAAGAGTTCAGAAATCAATATTTTGTGGCATAACCATGACATAAGGGTATAAGTGACCCAGGTGAACTTCACTAGTGACCCCTCGATCCTCCACTCCTTAACAAAGCACTAAATGGTCCAATCCCTTAACACTAAACAACCCCCCCCCCATAAACACATTAGGCATATTGGATTTAAATGGCCACAGCAGCCTTTATTAACATTTGATACAAAACATTATCAAAACAATAACCTCCGGAGAAAAGGGGGGGTGGTACTCGAAGCCCCAACAATGTAAGCCTGAAATCTCCAAATCCCAACTTTTGGCCCCTATGGTTAAGTCTTACCCCTAGGCGCTATGCACCAGCTCAGAGGCAGATAATGACTAACCTGGCCAAACCAAAAGACCCATCCATGAGTCACTTAGGTATCTCCTCCACAGGATTATCCAAACAAACCCCATCCAATTAAATTCCCCCAGGGGGAGTCCAGGACCTTTCAAGATCCCCCACCACCACCACCAATCTGCTATTTCTACTTCCACCAACTTCGAGGACCCTCCCTCCTGCCGCGCCGCCATGACGATTATTATATGAAACATAGGTTTTCCTTTAATGATAATGCCCTTAAAGCCTCTTTTAATAAAGAAAAAGGGGGTGTTCCTTATAAACATGCCCGTGGCCTGATCCACAAGTAAAAAAGGGGAGGGTGGGTGTTAGCTTCTTGACACAAAGGTGGGTACTCAAAATGGTTGCTCTACTAAGATGTGTCACCCTCGCGCCCAGACTGGTTGGTGCGGGGATGTGGCCCCACTGGACCACAGACCAGACTACCCTGGAAGGGGCGTAACTAAGTAGCTTCCTTGGTGTTCACTGGAGCCTCTGATGGTGAGGTCAGGCTTGTACGGCAGGAAGCTACCAGGTACAACTCCAGGGTGATGTCTGGCTATGGCTGCTGATCCCACTGGGAGAACAAAACATAGACAGGCAGGCGGGCATGGCTGGCACTCTGGCAGACAGGCGGGCACGGCTAGGACACAGGCAAGCAGACCGGTCTGCAGGCAGGTATGTAAAACAGGTAAGAAACTTAAGAATAGGTAGAAAAAGACCACAAGAGCGGATGCAGAGCGAAAGCACAGGAGCTAGAGCCAAGAACAGAGACACAGGAGGCGGAGCCAAGTGCGGAAATGCAGGAGGTGGAGCCAAGAGTAGGAGGCGGAGCCAAGTGCAGGAGGTGGAGCCAAGTGCAGTCACGCAGGAGGCAGAGCCAAGAGCAGAAGACAGAGCCAAGAGCAAGAGATGCAGGATGCAGAACCAAGTGCAGAGACGCAGGAGGCGGAGCAGGGAAGAACCGCATGGAGCGGAGCTACAGAGCAAAGCCACAGAGCTGAGAGCAGAGCAAAGTCAGTGCAGAGCAAAGCTACAGAGAGGAGAGCCAAGAGCAAATTCACAGAGTGCAGAGTTGAGAGCAGAGCAAAGTCAGAGTGCAGAGCTGAGTGCAAAACCACAGAGTGCAGAGTAAGGTCACAGAATGCAGAGCAAGGTCGCACAGAGCAGAGCCGAAAGCAGAGCAAAGCAAGACACAGAGTGCAGAGCTGAAAGCAGAGCAAAGCCACAGAGTGCAGAGCAAGAAGCAAAACAAGGTCGCAGAGCGCAGAGCCGAAAGCAGAGCAAAGCAAGACACAGAGTGCAGAGCTGAAAGCAGAGCAAAGCCACAGAGTGCAGAGCAAGAAGCAAAACAAGGTCGCAGAGAGCAGAGCCGAAAGCAGAGCAAAGCAAGACACATAGTGCAGAGCAGAGCAAAGATAGATACAGAGTGCAGAGCAGAGCAAAGCTATACAGAGAGTACGCACAGCAGAGAAAGCAAACCAAGACAGGGATATAAATGAACACAGGAACAGAACTAGACTAAGACAGAGTCAGGAACAGGCCAAGGCACAGAGACACAGACACAAGCCAGGGTACGACGCCCCACTGGGTGGCTACACAAGGACACAGACCAGGGTACAACGCCCCCCTGGGTGGCAGACACAAGAGTCACAGAGACAGGGCCTGGCACCTCAGCAGCTAAGAACTGACTGAGGGAGTAAGTTGCACAGGCCCCCACCAATGAGTGGGGATGTCTTAAATACAGGAAGCCTCTCATGGCAATAGGCTGGGGACACCTTAGCAAGGTGCACACAGTCTCAATAAGACACAGGAGTTGCCGGTGCCGCCCCCTTATGCACACAGACAGCATGCACAGAGCTAGCAGCAGACATGAGGCACACAGCATGGAGCTGGCAGCAGAGAGAAGTTACAACATGGCCCAAAGAAGTAAGAGAGTTTGCGTGAAATGCAGGTGGGGGGTGGGAGGCCATGCAGTGATGCCAGCAGGGTTGTTACAAGATGTCTGCCGCCTCTTACAATGTCCCCCCTGTAACTCCTCCTCCTACCCCTCCTTCTTCTATAACTGAACCCATTACCTCTCCCAGCATGTAATATTAACCCCATTAGGGATAAAACCTAAAAACCCCATAGCCCTGTCAGCTCCCTATCTTCCCACGTCACCCTGTCATGTCGGCCTCCCCTTATGGCCGGGGGCCCAGTACGGCCTTTCTTGATTTTTAATCACAGCTTTCATGCGTCATGGCATGCTTTCCACCAGTCTTTCACACTGCTTCTGACAAAAATGTAAGCAGTTCTTCTTTGTTTGATGGCTTGTGACTATCCATCATCCTCTTGATTACATTCCAGAGGTTTTCAATGGGGTTCAGGTCTGGAGATGACAGAAATTTGATGTGGTGGTCTCTTAATTTTTGCCAGAGCTGTATAATACAGTACAGTAATTGCAAATGTCTAAGCAAAACAGCCATTCACATCATACGTACTGTATATATGGTGTAGCATAAAGGGTGGGTTGTACACCAGTCTTCACACTTCTGAACTTATCACCCTTCATTGTGGAGCTATGGTCACATCTCCTACTAAAATATGAATTTAATATTTGGCCATATGGATAACGTGTCACTATATGGATTCAGGATACATAATCTCAGCTGAAAATTACCACTGTTCTCAAGGAAGTGCAGGACAGAGGATTAATGTGGATGTAGTAAGAGAGAAAGTTATAGAGAATCAAGGTTCGCTCTGTGTAGGTATGACCCGTGATTCATGTCGTTTTCTAAAGCTGTTGCCTCAGGATTGTGTCTTTTTCGTCACTAAACTCTCCTTTTTCTCTTTTTTTCACACCATTACTTCTTTATTTTTCCAAATTGGCGTCTCTGTCCACTTTTTGGCCTCCTTGTGCTTTGTGTGGTTAATCATGGCTCAATACCCTTGTTTTACTAATTTATTTCCCTTCTGATGCCATTTGCTCCATGTATCTATATGATGGTTAATCTCAATCAATGTCCACGTCCATTGTTTATTTGGCGATTTCTTGACTTGTTTTTTGTGTTGTGCTGCCATCATGTGTTCCTGTGCTGTTTTGATGTGCTTTCTCACCCTTTCACTCTAGGGCAGCGGTTCGGCCAATGGAAGTCCACGTTTGACCAGCTCCGGTGCTAGCACCCCATGCCGGGCAGTCCGGAGACAGCTACCCCAGACTCCTCTTACTCCCCGGCCCAGTGTAACCTACCGGACAGCTCTTTCCTCCCCTGTGCACTTTGGAGGACCAAGTTACTCTCCCGGAAGACTCAGCCGGGGCTTATCAGAGCACAACACCTTGATGTACAGCGACTCTCCAAGCCCCTCTGCTTGCACAGTCACACGTATCGGTTCTGACCCTTACCTAGGGCCAAGAGCAGATTCAGACAGCTACTGTCCGATGCCAGAGGACACATTAACCTTTGAGGAGGCATTGGCTAGCAACTCTGGACGTTCCTCTCGAACTTCCTACGTGTCCTCCCTTACCTCCCATTCCCACCAGCTCTGCAGGGTTCCCAATGGATATCACTACGCCTTAGGGCTCAGTACAGGGTCTGGTTCAGCTCCCAGAGTACGAAGCTATTACCATGAAGCAGACGAGGATGACTGGTGCTAGCAAAGGGACTCAAAACACTTTCCCATGCCCATCCCCGCTTCCAAGGAAAGCCGAAGTGAGAGAAGCCCACGGGCTGGAGTTGGGCCACTTGTTTGAGTAACTACTGATGAGTTTTATCATCAGCTGGCGGATCGCCGTGACATCAGAGCACGTCACGGGAGAGCGGAGGCAGCCATCTTAGGGAACCTTAAGAAAAAAAAACATGGATACACTGGAACAAATTTAAGGAAGAAACGAGGAACGGGCAGTAACTCCAGAGCAGGTCTCCGTTAAAACTTGTCCTGGCATTGTAATTTTGAGTCTTCCTTTTGGGGAGTGTTAAGATGCCTATTTCTTCGTAAATCGGAAGATGAAAAGTATGAAAAAACGGGAAAGAATGAAGGATATAAGTGTAAATGAGGAGTAGGACCACAGAGTATTGAGGTTGCCTTTTTTTATTTATATAAACTTAAAAGGAGACAGGAGAGTGATTGTCAAGCCCTTCACCTTCCTGCGCCATCCTCCAAGAGTTCATGGGAAGTTACAGCTCACTCGCTCAACATCTCATCATCCAACTTTTTTTCCCCATTCTCACAAGTGTACCACTCCACTTCAGTGGAGGACATATGAGCTACTCCCAAATTTCCATCAGTAGCCATGACCCAATACATTGTATGGTTTTGTTCTTCTTTGTACACCTCTACTTTTTCTTGCTCTCTACAGCAGTGGTGATCCCACAGTAGACTTTTTTTGTAAGAATTAGTAATTTCAAGCATGACATGTGTAGCAGAAAAAAAAAACGTTGTTGGTTGGTCGAGGAGTCCACTCAAGATGATAATGCTGTAACGTCATACCCTGGCTCAGTGGCATGTCAAATCTAACGAGGAACCCACCAAGGTTCAACATTTGTCTACAAATAACAGTAGTCTATCTTTTACGGGAATTCTGTCATGTCGGAGTGACCGTTACCTTAACTGCTAGAAAATGAACGTTCAGAAACCCGTTTGAGAAGTTTGTGTTTTCGTATGTCTGTGTGTACGCTACCGATGAAATGTTTTGTTTGTTTTTTTTACCAGTGTAAGTGGCGTCCCCATTGAATCACGCTAACAAGTTGGGGAACTCCATTGGCACCTATCTGTTCTCTGTCCTGAATCTCACCAGTAAGCCTTTCCTATCCTCAGCATAGCCTAGATTATGGTAATGCACAGGTCTGAGCATGCATGCTATCGGTTAGTGTGTGTTACTTTGCACATGATTTGGTCAACGAAGTTGCACTAATGTGTGTTCTTAACAATTTTATTCCTTTTTCTTTTTTAAAAAAATGTATTTAAAAACTTGTAACAGGGAGCCAATTAATAGACGCTCGTTCCCAAAGTCTTCATATTTGTTTATATCATATACCGTCTACGAAAATGGTCATGTTTTGCACTGAGCAATCCCCTCTCACCCAAGAGTCTCTATTTCCTTACCATTTTCTATCTTCATAGCACCAAGTGCTACAGATGATTGTATAACTTGTCTGTAGAAGACGTGTAGCCGTGCCGGCAGGGCATTTTTTAAATCTTTTTTTTCCTGTGCCATACAATGTTAAAAGGCAACATGTTGTTCGTCCTAGTGCCAAATGCATTGCATTGCGTAGAGCTGCAGGCAACACTGTGCCAATCATTCAGTGCCCAGTGAACCACAGTCATCGAGCTTGCCCTATGGCAATAAGGCACTCTGTGAGTCCGGGACAGATGCTGATAGCGCTATGTGGCCTTTTTATATTCACATGTAGCATATGATCCAAATGGAAAGCACAAAACGATATGAGATATACAGAGGGCACGACGTGGGGGTTACATTGTATCTATTCTGTGCATATAATATATCACATTAGTAATCTATTTTAAAGGGCAAAGCTGATTTTCCAAAGACATTTCCAGGCATGATATAAACGTCAGTGAGAGGGACTTTAGGATTTCATACCAGGTAGAACGTAGATAAGGGGACCACAGGAAGTCTTGCTTTACTGCAAGGGGACCACAGGAAGTCTTGCTTTACTGCAAAGGGACCACAGGATGTCTTGCTTTACTGCAAGGGGATCACAAGAAGTCTTGTATTACTAAAAGAGAACCATGGAAAGTCTTGCTTTACTGCAAGAGGACCACAGGAAGTCTTGCTTTACTGCAAGGGGACCACAGGAAGTCTTGTTTTACTAAAAGAGGACCATGGAAAGTCTTGCTTTACTGTAAGGGGACTGCAGGAAGTCTTGCTTTACTGCATCAAGTTTTAAAGAGAGGTTGACGTACAGAGGCCCCTCAGACTTACAGGTTCCCCAGCAAGTTCTACAATATATTTTTGCAGATTTTTAGTTGTTCTGGATTGGGTTTTTTGGATGGTATATATATATATCACCTTGTGGAAAGATTATATGGATTTACATATACTAGATTAATTGTCTAGCACAATATATACTACAGAAGTCAGACAGGTTAGCTAGAGCGATGATACGCTATAGAGCAGATATAAAGGGCCGATCACCATTTACCATGCAATATTTGCAAAAGTCGCACTGTACGTCATTTCACTGCTAAGTGCCTGCATTTTATGGATATTTGTATTGTGAAAAGGGCGACTTTTTTTTCTTCCATTTCATTGTATAAGCACATCCTCTCATCTCCCCAATCGTTTTGTCACATAGCCTAGTACAGAAAAAAACGTGTACAGTATCTATGCCAATGATCACTCTCTAATTTGGTGGTCTTTAGCTGTTGCAAAACTTCAACTATAAGGATGGCGGGCTTCCCATCAGGAGAACCTAACGATCAATTGTGATTATCTGGGAACCTGGCAACAAGTGTTTAATTTCCCTAGAGTACCCCCAGAGATGCAATGAAGCATTACACAGATTTGTAATTAGAGTTATGGTTTGGTAGCAGCTGGAGAACCACAGTTGGAGAACAATGCTTTAGATGTTTAGTGACTTCATCTATTGTGGTTATACCGAATATAGAGTTTTCTGTTTGTATAAATGCAACAAGTCCCCAAATGATAAGTTGATAGGTTGCTCCACTGCTTAGTACTGTAAGGAAAGTGTGTATTTTCCTGTAGCACCCCAGAGGTAAAGTTAAGCATTATGTATTAAGGATATAACTCAATGGTCTGTCAATGTTACACATGGACAGGTCCTCCTAGCCAGAGCTTCTTGAATGAACTGTAACATTCTAGGTTTTCTAATCCAGACAATCCCTTCAAGATGCAGATTCATCAAAAATTAGCACACATCAAAGGAATCATCTACAGACAAGCAAATGAACTGTGGCCCCAATAGACCTTTGTTAATTGTACAGGCATGAAGCCTGGAGCGGGTTCTCTCCTTCTCGTTGCGTCACTTATAGACTCGTACTGTATATGTGTCTGGTCCTATAAACTACACACTAGTATAAGGTTTTTATCACTGTAACACGTTTTTCAGTGGTCGCTGGACTTCCATCTTTTTTCTCTTGCAGCTCTGTTTTTTTTCAGCGCTGGAGATCAGATATTTCTATAAAACGTATATTTGTATTTTATCTATATTATGGGGGGACGGCAGAAACACATCAGCAACGTGTCACCTGGTCTCTTTTTGGAAAAGCTCAGATGTAACGGTGTTTCGTAAAATTACCCCAGCATTTCATTCTCAACATATCTGCATGACTGTAAAAACTCATTTAACCTGGAAAGGGCTTGTGACATCAATTGCAAAAATTGCAAATTGTTGTCTATTATACGGGATTAATATTTGCAGCGTTAGATATTAGTATGAAGGATTATTTTTTGTAATATAGAGATGAGGATAGATGTATATATAAATATATATACTAGAGACCATGCTGTTTTCCGCCTGCATCAACCCCAACCCTCCCCTACTGCTCAGCTCAATAGCATATAAAGAAAAGAAGGTCACCTGCAATATGGTGCCATCTGGGACAGGAGGTCCTGGGGTTTGTTGACTTGGCCCAATATCCCACCCTCTTGCAAGCTGACAATGCAGTTCCTCCGTACAGGGGATCCTGCCTTGGTTCTTGCAACCCAATATAGCAAGGGGGATGGTACAACCAGGGCTGGGCCGCCTCTTTACACCGGCCCCATAGTAAGTGAATGGGCTGGTGCCTTGGTACATACTCCATTGGTTGGGCAAACTTTTAAGGGTTGGGTTATTACATCATTTCAATGGTGTTTGACCAAAATATAATGTTGATCAGAGCAGGACAGAAAACACAATATACACCAATCGTACATACATGTATAGAGTTTTGATAGGTGTCCGTTTGAATTTTGCGATAGGGGTTGATTCGAGCCAACCCTGTACTACTGACAGATCCAAAGCTCCCATTATAAAAGATGGTGAATCTGCATGCGGAAAAAAGAAGGGAATTTCTCCCCACTGGGCTATGCAAGAATCGAATCAGCAGATGCCAAGAAATTCACCTTTTCATCCAACACTATAAGCTTTGTTTGTTGGACTTTACCATTTCAAGGCTTATGGATAAATGCGACCAAATCTTTTGTATGTTTCTTTTCTTCTTTTTGTTCCATATGACGAAGATTAAACAGGCACAACTTTCATTTTTGTAAAAAATATATATAATAAAAAAAAAAGACTTGAGATGAACAAAAAAAAAGCATTTTGCGCTTGCAGCATGAAAATGTCAGTCAACCTGCGAGGAATTGGGACATTGTTGTTTTATATGCTGGAATATATGGCCTTTGCCCTCATCCATATACTCACACACCTGGTCCATACTTTCCCTGTTGGGCTGTAAAATGTGTTTGTTTTTTTTCAGAGCTGTATGTGAGGCATTGAGCATGATGGGGGTTAATATGACTCTTGTTTAGGCTGTGCTTAGACATAGCTGTCAACATGGCCTGTGATATGAAGGCGAAGGACTTTGGGGTTGGGCGGGGGAAGGGTTCGAGGAGATCAGTGGTTGATAATGGGTAATTCAGGTGACTCACCCTTTGGGTCGAAGCACAGTTATATCTCACAATGCACGCACTTTAGTAATAAGTCTATGTGTTGCAAAACCTCTTTTTTAATATCACATCCGACTCGAAACCGGTTGACATACTTTTAGGTGATGTGTATGGTACGGTATATAACAAAAATTGCCGGCATATTTCACCAACCTCCCTTTTCTTATCTTTGCATCAAAAATTATTTTACGCTTTCTTGGAGGTCTTTAAAATTTCAATTTAAGCTGGCAGCTATGTATGAAAGCACATTGACAAGAATACATCCAGTAGGGGTAATTCATTAAGTTGCAGATCAAGGGAGCATTTTGCAAAATAAAAAATTGGTAGCCCAGAGTTATTGCTCTTTTGTATATTAGCGGCTTCTATGGTCTCTGATATATTTGACTGAATGTATACTTCTACGTGGATGAAAAGATGTAGGGTCCTCCAGGGCAAGGAAATTGTATTTTTGATCAGAGTCCTCTCCTTTAGATCTCATGGAGCTGTCGGCAGCAACATCAACGGGCAAATGCTCTTGGGTCCACAATTTTAGGAGATGTTTGAGGTCATCTAATTCGAGTTTACGTTGTTTGCTGTAAAGTCATTGCCCGCTTTGCAGAACTCGCTGTAAGATTTAAAAAAAAAACTTTTTCTTTAAAAAGGACGGGAGAGGTGGAGACAGGTTTACACTGATTCCTCTATTGCCCTACAGATGATCAAATATTGTACTGTTATGGTGTTTGTATGTAAGTTAGACTAATTTGTAGTGGGATAAACCAGCATCTGGGTGGGCAATGGCCCCCTTCCTGCTGGAAATGGCTGGCGCTGTTGTCTTTTTGTTGACTTTGGCATGACGTCAGCCATACTAGACAATGCACCTCACTCCAAAACAGAACTAACTTTGTGAGTTGTTGCCACTTATAAAAAAAACATAATAAAAATATCCTCCACTTTAATTGTTTGCATCCCAAACCAGACTGAACTGGCCGTACCTTGCATAAATTAATGTTTGCATGTAAACTATATACATATTAAATTATATATATATAAAAAAGAAACGGGAAAAAAAAACAAAACAAAAAAAAACATTACTTGCATGGAAAATGCTAAACATCTCTTCGTACTCTTTTTGATACGATGTACGCATCTGTTGTTTATTTTTATTTATATTTGATAATAATTGGGGGTTTGTTGCAAAAAAAAAATTTCTATGAAAGAAAAAAAACAAAAAAACAAACAACATTTTGAAAATTGGACACAACTTTTTTTCCCTTCAACACATCTAGAAGTTGAATAGTCTGTTGTCTGAATCATAACTAATCAGCCCAGACACCAGATTGTGACATCGATTCTACAATTACCAATTTTGTAAGAAACAAAAAAGTCCTTGAACTTAAATAAAACTTGGCAAATAAATAAGAAGTGTGGCGTCTTGTTTTAGGCATTGTTTTATCTGTTCTTTGTAAATTTGGGTTTACACGTTGTCCATGTTCTACCTGATGGAAATCCACTCAGACATGAAATTTCTCCTTCCAGTTCAGACTTACATTTTTCTCCATAGAAAAGCTCTGTTCTTCTCAACATTGGAAAGATTTATAGGAAGCAGTTTTGATGTAGGGCATATTTTTAGTTTTTCTCGTCCATTGCAGGAAAGGGCTTGAAAGTTTGACTACTTTTGCTCAGAAATGAGTGACTTTCATTCCCCCACCTCTCTTTGCAGCTCATATAAAGCACATTACTCATCAGGGGATGATAGTGACTAGTATGTTCCTCTGGCAGTAAAGCAAAAATAAGTACATTGCATTATTGTGAACACCACTGTGAGCGCCATTCCAGCACCCATGCTAAACTTATGGAACACTTTGGGGCACAGCAATGGGCACCATCACAGCACCATTCCAACACCCCACTAAACTTACAGAACAGGACCCCTACTCTTCTCCATCTACACTTTCGGCCTGGGACAGCTCATAGAATCCCACGGTATGCAGTACCATTTCTACGCTGATGACAAGCAGATCTACCTATCCGGACCTGACCTCACCTCCTTACTTACCAAAATCCTGCACTGTCTGTCTGCTATTTCTGCCTTCTTTTCTGCTCACTTTCTACAACTGAACATGGACAAAACAGAATTCATCATCTTTCCCCCATCTCACTCTACCCCTCCACCAGACCTATCCATCAATGTCAATGGCTGCTCACTTTCCCCAGTCCCACACGCCCGGTGCCTCGGGGTGATCCTCGACTCTGCCCTCTCTTTCAAGCCACATATCCAAGCCCTTGCCTCCTCCTGCCATCTCAAACTCAAAAATATTTCCCGGATCCGTGCTTTCCTTGACCGCAACACCGCAAAAACGCTAGTGCATGCCCTTATCTCCCGCCTCGACTACTGCAACCTCCTACTCTCTGGACTCCCCTCTAGCACTCTGGCACCGCTCCAATCCATCCTACACTCTGCTACCCGACTAATCTACCTGTCTCCCCGCTATTCCCCAGCCTCTCCCCTATGTCAAGCCCTTCAGTGGCTTCCTATCGCCCAGAGACTCCAGTTCAAAACCCTCACAATGACATACAAAGCCATCCACAACCTGTCTCCTCCATACATCTGTGACATGGTCTCCCGGTACCTACCTACACGCAACCTCCGATCCTCTCAAGACCTCCTTCTCTACTCCCCTCTCATCTCTTCTTCCCACAACCGCATCCAAGACTTCTCCCGTGCTTGCCCCATACTCTGGAACTCTCTACCCCAACACATCAGACTCTCGCCTACCATAGAAACCTTCAAAAAGAACCTGAAGACCCACCTCTTCCGACAAGCCTACAGCCTGCAGTGATCCTGAAGTTACTGAACCGCCGCGCAACCTGCCCTACCCTCTCCTAGTGTTTCATCACCCATCCCCTGCAGACTGTGAGCCCTCGCGGGCAGGGTCCTCCCTCCTTATGTACCCGTGTGCCTGTTATCTGCTCATGTTTAATGTATTTGTCTATATTTGCCTCGTATTCACATGTAAAGCGCCATGGAATAAATGGCGCTATAAAAATGTATAATAATAATAATAACATTTGGGGCACAGCATTGGGCACCATCACAGTACCATTCCTGCACTCATGTTAAACTTATGGAACGCTTTGGGGCACAGCATTGGGCACCATCAAGAGTGCCATTCCAGCACACATGCTAAACTTATAGAACGCTTTTGGACACAGCATTGGGCACCATCACAGTATCATTCCAGCACTCATGTTAAACGTATGGAATGCTTTGGGGCACAGCATTGGGAACCATCAGGAGTGCCATTCCAGCACACATGCTAAACTTATGGAACGCTTTTGGGCACAGCATTGGGCATCATCACAGTACCATTCCTGCACTCATGTTAAACTTATGGAACGCTTTGGGGCACAGCATTGGGCACCATCAAGAGTGCCATTCCAGCACACACGCTAAACTTACAGAACATTTGGGGCACAGCATTGGGCACCATCACAGTACCATTCCAGCACACATGCTAAACATATAGAACGCTTTTGGACACAGCATTGGGCACCA
The DNA here is from genome assembly GCF_032444005.1 of Ranitomeya imitator. Lineage (NCBI taxonomy): Eukaryota > Metazoa > Chordata > Amphibia > Anura > Dendrobatidae > Ranitomeya > Ranitomeya imitator. Next base: position 171,520,596 of record NC_091283.1, read on the forward strand.
TGACAGTATCATTCCAGCACTCATGTTAAATGTATGGAATGCTTTGGGGCACAGCATTGGGCACCATCAGGAGTGCCATTCCAGCACACATGCTAAACTTATGGAACGCTTTTGGGCACAGCGTTAGGCACCATTACAATCCCATTCCAACACCCATGCTAAACTCAAAGAACATTTGGGGCACAGCATTGGGCACCATCACAGTACCATTCCAGCACTCGTGTTAAACTTATGGAACGCTTTGGGGCACAGCATTGAGCACCATGACAGCGCCATTCCAAGACCCATGCTAAACTTACGGAACACTTTGGGGCACAGCATTGGGCACCATCAAGACTGATTCAGGAGCACCTTTCCAGCAATTATACTTCCCAGTAACTATGCTTCTCCTATAAAAGGCTGCAATATGCACAAACCAGAAACACTTCTGGATACATAACCAAAAAGTCTATAATGTGCAATCCATTACATATGCCCAGACTTTCCCCTGGACGCCTTACTTCTATAGATCCCTGGTCCCTGTTCTTGTCAGATCTACAACCAGGACAGCAATTGCACCCTGATAATGGACACCACTGCTCGACCTCCCATAGGTCTACCTCTAATAAGTGCTGCAATGACTCTGCTATTTGCATCCGGACACTAAGAAAACACCCCAAAATATATATACCCAGTCATCTAACCTGTGGGAAAATCAAAATTGAAAAAGTAAAGCTGATCTTTTGACATGCAACGTTAACAATAACAATGTTATGCTTTTTATCATTTGTGGATTAGATTGAATTTGATAGTGATTATCTCCTTTGCTGCTTTTTTTCCTGTGTCCACGGAAAGTCAAATGTTATGTGTGGGGGAACCCAGAAAACGTTTAAATTTCCTTAGCATTACATAATGCCCACTAAAATTACTGACCTGATTAAATATAACCCAGGTTTGATCCCTGCTATTCTTGCAAAAGAAACTGTCAATAGCTAAGACAGGAGCTGCAAAAAGTCCCCAGAAAATCGTTCACTGCTTGCACCCCACTGATCACGTGTAATCTGTGGAGGAACACAGCAACAGATGCTCAGTTCTCCTGCAGCGCCTCCGGAGGAGAGATGAAGCATTACACATTGCATGCTGTAATAGCAGTGCAGCTGTGGCTGAAAGTTTACAATTCTATTCTATTATCTACAAATAGAGCTCCTACTGGGATTGGAAGAAGACTCAATGGTTTATAATGTGCTAGTGATTTTGCTTTGTTTAAGGGGTATACAGTGTTTTGTGAAATGTCGGATGTAACATGATCTACGGTGTCAGCATCTCTGGTGTCACATAGTCGGCTGGGTATGCCGTTACCAACCACAAATCAGTGTTCACATTTCTCCGTTACACAAATCTGCAGAAACTGACACTCACAGGAAGTAAAATCCCAATACACTGCACAATGTCTACAAAATATCCCAAATTTTCTGAAGAATCCATTATTGTCCTTTACTGTATGCCCCCCTATTACACAGCTGGACCCTATTAGACATTATACCCCTTTCCTAAATGTACCCACTGGTTCACTACTGTACAGGTGGTTCCCACCTCCCCTCCACCTGCACATTGGCAATTTGAGGAAGGGGGTTGTCTCCAGCCCCCTCCTGAATAGCTAAGCCCCTCAGTGGGTGTATCTAAGTCTGTGCAGCTGAGAATGGACTGCAGTCCCAGAATTGCTCTGCAGAGAAGAATGTGATGCTGGACTTGGGGTCTCTGCTTCTCACCAGAGAAAATATAAGGACTAAACCCCCACTACCACTATATTAAAGCATAAGGACCCTAGACTTTTGAGATGCATCCTTATGAAAGGTCTAGATAGATGGACAGGATTGCAATAGTGGAGGTACTGAATCCTAACCTTTTTTGGGGTGCTGCATAATAAGGGATATAGGAAATCTGTTTAATCTAGAATGGAGATAGAGAAAAGACAGAGAATATTATAGAAAGGACCATATAGCTGTGGATATTACATGAACTCTGATGCTTAACCAGTGAACAAGGGCAGAAGCTGGATGCATTTTCCTACCAGTAATAAGGACTATGGACATGGCCAGGGGGCACTGCCAGCTGGCACCACTGCTATTCCTTTTGGCGCTGGGCTGCGTTGCTTCCTTGGAGCCCGAAGACACTTGGGATGCAGGATCTGGGCAAATGGCAGGTAAGAAATGATAATAAGGATCAGAAACGAGCTATGTGGTGACTTTTCTAGAGGTTGTGATGCTATTGCTGGAGGGAGATGGCATATTGGGCACATTAAGCATTAATTTTATTACATTTGCAAAGTGTTGAACTAATGTAAGATGTTCTGGGATAGAATATTCACCCTGACTGATGCCACATTCCCACACTCAGACTGATCCAAGACATACTGCATGCTGTGAGGGACAGGTAAGGATTTCAGGTGTCACAACCATCCACTGAAAATCATAAAGAAAGGTTATCCCAAAACATTGTGAAAGTCTACATGCAAAAAAAAACCATGGCTATTGTAAACGGCTCAAGATTTCTAAAGGTACAAATGTTAGAGTCATAAAATATTATTATGGATTATGTCAATCAGGATTCAAGTGTCACTGTACCCCAAGTGTTAGTGTGTCCTTATCCTGTGCCCCAAGTGTCAGTGCATGGTTATCCTGTACCCCAAGTGTCAGTGCATTGTTATCCTGTACCCCAAGTGTCAGTGCATTGTTATCCTGTACCCCAAGTATTAGTGCCATTATGCTGTACCCCAAGTATTAGTGCCATTATGCTGTACCTCAAGTGTCAGTGCATTGTTATCCTCTACCCCAAGTGTTAGTGTGTCCTTATCCTGTGCCCCAAGTGTCAGTGCATGGTTATCCTGTACCCCAAGTATTATTATCATTATGCTGTACCCCAAGTATTAGTGCCCTTATCCTGTACCCCAAGTGTTAGTGCGTCCTTATCCTGTACCTCAAGTGTCAGTGCATTGTTATCCTATACCCCAAGTACTAGTATCATTATGCTGTACCCCAAGTATTAGTGCCCTTATCCTGTACCCCAAGTGTTAGTGCATCCTTATCCTGTATCCCAAGTGTCAGTGCATTGTTATCCTATACCCCAAGTATTAGTATCATTATGCTGTACCCCAAGTATTAGTGCCCTTATCCTGTACCCCAAGTGTTAGTACATCCTTATCCTGTACCTCAAGTGTTAGTGCATTGTTATCCTCTACCCCAAGTATTAGTGCCCTTATCCTGTACCCCAAATGTCAGTGCTTTGTTATCCTGCACCCCAAGTGTTAGTGCATTGTTATCCTCTACCACAAGTATTAGTGCCATTATGCTGTACCCCAAGTGTTAGTACGTCCTTATCCCGTACCCCAAGTGTCAGTGCTTTATCCTCTACCCCAAGTATTAGTATCATTATGCTTTACCCAAGTGTTAGTGATTTATCCTGTACCCCAAGTATTAATGCCATTATGTTGTACCCCAAAAGTTAGTGTTTTCTTATCCTGTACCCCAATTGTTAGTGCTTTGTTATCCTCTACCCCAAGTATTAGTGCCATTATCCTGTACCCCAATTGTTAGTGCTTTGTTATCCTCTACCCCAAGTATTAGTATCATTATGCTGTACCCCAAGTGTTAGTGCATCCATATCCTGTACCCCAAATGTCAATTATCTGTCCTGTACCCCAAGTGTCAGTGTGTCCTTATCCTGTACCTAAAATGTCAGTGTAATTTGTCCTATACACCAGGTGTCAGTGTGTCCATATCCCATAACTGTCAGCGCCATTTTCCTGTACCCCCCCAAGTGTTAGCATCATTATCCTGTACCCCAAGTATCAGCATTATTATCCTATACCCCAATTATAATTTATCTGTACCCCAAGTGTCATTCTGTACCCAAAGTGTCAGGTCAATTATCCCTTACGCCAAGTGTCATTATCCTGTACCCTAAGTGTCATTGTCTTTATTCAGTACCCTAAGTGTACATGTGTCTTTGTTTTATAACCTCAAAATATAAACTTCCTAATAATATTGTACGTTTTTGTCCTTGCAATATCTAATGATACAATTGTCTGTATTGTGATCAGTGAATTGTGTCCTCAGTTTATTCTCCCCTATGCGAATGTCATGACAAGTTCTGCTTAGTATCATAGCACATTTCTTCTGCCTGCACAAGAGGGTTACAGATACCATCTGCAACATGATAAGGAGCAGAGCATTTGTTTAAAGGGACACAGGCATGAAATATAGGACAGTTACTAGTAATAACTTTATCTAGACATCTGCAGGAAAACTCTGATATACTTATAAATCATTTCCCATTTGATCATTTCTTGCAAACATCTTCTCGAGGATAAGATTAACATTTACAGAGCAATAGTCTAATGTGCTGCAGTTCAAACTACAGCGAGTAACACATGATGGGGGGCGATAACTCTTTAGAGCTAAAAAAGTTCAAAGGGGAACCAGAAATGTGTCCAGATTGGTCACTAAGGGGGAAAACAGTATTTCTAGTCGTACAAAAGTTGCAAAACTTGATGACCGTGAAACACTTCTAGCATGTACGTTGGGGGAACAGGGCTAGGGTCACAAAGGAAAACCTCCACAGATGTTGGGTCCACAGGGCTAGGGCACCAATGCAACATGGGTAAATATTTTCTACACTTGTCATTGCCCAAGTGCCCCCAGTCACCCAAAGGTGCCATACACTGAAACTGAATTAGTAATGACAACATAGTAGACTTCTTAGTAATAGAAGAGGCATTGTTAACCCGTTTTCTCAAATTCACCATTCAGTGGGTTGGATGACAAATTTCCATTTTTTTTTTTACTGTAGTTGTAAAGATCCATTTTTAATACAAAGCAATGTAGTACCTGATTATGACCTGCAGATGGTGATGTCTCTTTGAAGGCAAATCCAGATCCACAACATTTCAGGACAATGCCTGTTGTAACCTGGGTGAAAAATACACGTTTTACATAAAAAAAAAAAAAAAATCAACACTGTGTCCTAGTTTATGTCTCAAAAATTAAGAGATATGTCTTCTATAAATTGTGCGCTACTTCACATGTACACAATGCAGGGGAGGGGCCTTCTACTGTGATTAGCAGCCTAATGTCAGGGGACCCTGGAACCAGATTAATAAGGATTCCTTATTTCTTTAGTCTATAAAAAAAGAACATACCATGTCCCTTGGCTCAGAGACACAATATACGTATTTAATTTCCTTATTTATAGATTTAAGGTAAGACTAGGCCAAGTGGTGACTTCACTCTTTTACTCGAAAAGTTTTGGGTTTGGTCAGATGGAAGCAGAATAGACTGCACGGTCCTTACAGCACACAGAAGAAAATGTGTTCATTGTAAAAGGTTTGTAGGAGGATAGAAAAACAGAACTGCTTACTTTCAGAGGCAGCGCCACCCTTGCATATAGGCCATGTAATATTGCAACTCGGCTCTGTTCAAATTGTGATTTTCAGAATGGTGGGAATAAGGACACAACGTGAATGGGGAATTTATTTCTGTTGCTTTTGATCAGAGGGGCTCCTAAGCTAAAATCCTTCTCTGTACACAGTCATGGTGTTTTGCTGGCAAGTACCACTAGGTGGAGCCAACTTGAAACATACTTTTTGCATAGTTGTCTCTGGCAAATCGAGTGAGCGTCCCCTAGTGGTGGCTGCAGGCAGCCTGAATTTTAGTATTAAAATGGGTTTTCACATCAAATGCTTACCCCTTATCTACAGAATAGATGGTAAGTATCTGATCATTGGGGCCTCACTGCTGAATATTCATGGACATAACTGTTTATCACTTAGGGTGGCACGATGGCGCAGTGGTTAGCACCGCAGCCTTGCAGCACTGGAGTCCTGGGTTCAAATCCCACCAAGGACAACATCTGCAAAGAGTTTGTATGTTCTCTCCGTGTTTGCGTGGGTTTCCTCCGGGTTCTCCGGCTTCCTCCCACATTCCAAAGATATACCGATAGGCAATTTAGATTGTGAGCCCCAACGGGGACAGCAACGATAATGTGTGCAACCTGTAAAGCGCTGCGGAATATGTTAGCGCTATATAAATATTATTATCACTCTCCCATAATGGTAGTTCTGCTTCACGTCACCAGTCTTATCTATGACATTATTTCTGTGCTGTATTGTGCATAAATATTATTATTATTATTTATTGTTATAGCGCCATTTGTTCCATGGCGCTTTACATGTGAGGAGGGGTATACATAATGAAAACAAGTACAATAATCTTAAACAATACAAGTCATAACTGGTACAGGAGGAATGAGGACCCTGCCCGCGAAGGCTCACAATCTACAAGGGATGGGTGAGAATACAGTAATAAATGTGATTCTTCAGAATTTATTTTAGTCTTTGCCTGATAAAGAGACCTGTGTAGTCTAGAAAGCTTGCAATTTGTTACCATCTTTTCAGTTAGCCATTAAAAGGTATCAACCATTGAGGACTCTCAATTCTAAATATTATTCTATCTACTGGCTAACACGGTGTTAGGAGTCGAGTTTCCTCTGCTGCACAGGGGGAATCTCGATCCGTGTCTGCTGCGGTCTCCCATTCAGTATCGGCCGCAGTGGGTTCTGCTCAGTGGAGACGTCGCTCCCAGCGTCTCGCTGGGGCTGATTCGGTGCATAGGGTCACTACTGCCTTTTCTGGCTTTCCTATGGTACCCTGCACTGATCTGCGGCGAGCGAGCCTCTCTGGGACTAAGTCCTTGTTTACTCACACTGAGCATGCCCAGGGCAGGGTCTCCCATTGGAGGTCGAGGGCCACATGTTCGGTCACATGCTCAGGTGCTGCAGTACATTCCATTGGTCCTTCTGGAAGGTCCTGAAAGGGTAAAACATGCTCAGGTACTGCAGCACTTTCCATTGGTCCTTCTGGAAGGTCCTGAAAGGGCAAAAACTTCAGTAGCAGCTTCCTGTGCTGCAACTATATAAACTGCGCATGACCGCACGGCCATGCGCTAGTATCGTCTTTTGCTATATGCTTTGCGCCAATGTGGTCATGTGTTTGTATGTGTTCAGGGACCCGGCTGAAATAAGCCCCTAGAATGCTGGCTCCTCCGGCGAGGAGATTGAGTATGCATGCATGACCACTCACTGCTCACATCTGGGTAGTTGGCCTGTGCCTCTGTGAAAGTCTAACAGGGCACAGAGCTCACCTCTCGCGGTTACTCTGTGAGGCTAACAGAGTTAGTATATACCGCCATATAGAGCCGCCATTATTTAGCAGCAGGTACTTTCCTGCACGGTGGATCCCGGGTTGCGAACGCACCAATTCCTTTTAATAAACAATATATTTGGTGCGTTCCGCCAACCCTAACGGTATACTAGCGCCAGGATCTGGCTAAGTAATGGCGGATGAACAGCGATTGCAGGGGTACATCCAGCTGCTGGAGGGCCGGTTGGCGTCTCTTGAGCGTGCAACCTCAGCGGTGGATGTTACCGCAATAGCTGTTCAGGCTGCTAGCGTGGCTGCAGCAGCTTTACCCACTGCCACCTCTGTTCCGACCCTATCTCACCTTCCTTTGCCTGAGAGATACTCTGGGGACAGTAAGTCCTGTAGGGGTTTCGTGAGCCAATGTGGTATACACCTCGAGCTTCTGGTTGCGCGTTTCCCTACTGAGCGGGCAAAGGTGGGATTCATAATCTCTCTCCTGTCGGACAGAGCGTTGGAGTGGGCTACGCCGCTGTGGGAGCGCAACGATCATGTGGTGCGGAGTGTTCCTAGGTTTCTGGACACTTTGAAACAGGTCTTTTTAGGACCTCAAGTCACCCATGATACAGCGCTCCAACTGCTGGCTTTGACTCAGGGTTCAACCATGGTCAGCCATTTTGCTGTTCACTTCCAGACATTAGCGTCTAAGTTGGAATGGCCAGATAAAACCCTCATTCCCGTATTTTGGAGGGGACTGGCTGACCATGTGAAGAACGCTTTGGCCACTAGGGAGATTCCCGCCACACTGGAGGAGCTCATAGCCGTATCTACTCGTATTGACCTCCGTTTTAACGAGCGGAGGTTGGAGCGAGCCCAGTGTAGGCAGAGGTTTCGGCTGGCTCCCACCTTCGCCAAACCTTTGGAATCTCCAGTCCAGGCATCCGAGTCACATGAGGCCTTAGAGGTGACACGAGCGGGATCCAAGTCTCAGTCTGCCCGTGCACCTAAGGTCCGTCATGTTTGCCAGCAGTCAGGACATCTTGCCTCCAAGGGTCCTCAGCGGTCGGGGAAACATCAGCGTCTAGTGGCAGTTGGAGGAGGTACACTAGACACGGCGACGTTTGCCTCAAAGTTGTCCTTCAAGGGGACAATTACCATAGGCCCATCCACTCTTATGGTCGAGCTATGCGTGGATTCTGGGGCAGAGGGTAACTTTATGTCTTCCGCTTTTGCCCAGCGTCACGCAATACCCTTGGTGATGCTCGCCCAGCCGGTAACCGTTCGAGTGGTAAATGGGTCAACACTACCTTCACAGATTACCCACCAAACCATTCCTTTCACGCTATCTGTGTCTCCATCACATCAGGAGATAATCTCCCTATTAGTCATTCCTGAGGGAATTGATGAGGTCCTGTTGGGGATACCATGGCTTCGCTACCATTCTCCTCATATTGAGTGGTCCTCTGGGAGAATTTTGGGTTGGAGTAAATCTTGTGGTGGTAGATGTCAGAGGGAGTGCGTTCAGGTCGCTACTACACAGGTACCCGCAGATCTTTCCTCTCTCCCCAAGCACTATTGGCCCTATGCAGACGTGTTCTCCAAAAGAGCTGCGGAGACCCTTCCGCCTCACCGCCCCTATGACTGTCCTATTGACCTCTTGCATGGTGCTGAGCCTCCCCGGGGTCGAGTCTATCCGTTATCTCTCCCGGAGACGGAGGCAATGTCCCAGTACATCCAGGAGAATCTGGCAAGAGGATTCATTAGGAAGTCAGTGTCACCGGCAGGGGCAGGGTTCTTCTTCGTACAGAAGAAGACTGGAGACTTACGTCCATGCATAGACTACAGGGGTCTTAACGCCATCACCGTTGAGAACAAGTACCCACTACCCCTGATATCTGAGCTGTTTGATAGGCTACGGGGAGCGAGGGTATTTACAAAGTTAGATCTGCGGGGTGCTTACAACCTGATTCGCTTCGCATCCGTGAGGGGGATGAATGGAAGACGGCTTTTAACACCAGGGATGGGCACTATGAATATCTGGTGATGCCCTTCGGGCTCTGTAATGCCCCAGCCGTTTTCCAAGACTTTGTGAACGACATCTTCCGGGATATGCTCACCACCTCGGTCGTAGTCTATCTGGATGATATTCTCATCTTCTCTCCAGATATTGACTCCCATCGGAGAGATGTTCGCAAAGTCTTCGACCTCTTACGGGCAAACTCCCTCTACGCCAAGTTGGAGAAGTGTGTGTTTGAGCAGGAGTCCTTGCCTTTCCTTGGTTATATCATCTCTGCCCAGGGTTTGGCTATGGATCCTGCCAAGCTACAAGCTGTAATGGACTGGCAAGAACCCCATTCTCTTAAAGCGGTGCAGCGCTTTATGGGGTTCATTAATTACTATCGCCAGTTCATTCCACACTTCTCAACTTTGGTAGCTCCCTTGGTTGCCCTCACCAAGAAGGGAGCAAATCCCAAGTTGTGGTCAGAGGAGGTCTCCAAAGCCTTTCTCTCGATCAAGTCACACTTCGCTAGCGCTCCCATCCTACATCACCCCGATGTTGATAAGCCATTTATCTTGGAGGTGGATGCCTCATCCGTTGGTGCTGGAGCAGTCTTTTTCCAAAAGGATGCTCAAGGTCGGAAGCATCCTTGCTTCTTCTTCTCCAAGACCTTCACACCAGCGGAGAGGAATTATTCCATCGGGGACAGGGAGCTGCTGGCCATGAAGTTGGCTTTTTCGGAGTGGAGACATCTCTTGGAGGGAGCTCGCTTTCCCTTCCAAGTCTTCACTGACCACAAGAACTTGGTGTATCTTCAAATGGCCCAGCGGCTGAATTCTCGCCAGGCTAGATGGTCCCTGTTCTTCTCCCGGTTCCATTTTACTCTTCATTTCCTCTCCGGGGAGAAGAACGTTCGTGCTGACGCTCTCTCCCGCTCTGTGGTGTCATCGGAGGAGGAGGAGCCTCGGCTTATTGTCCCTTCTGAGAGCCTGAGAACTGTAGCTCCGGTTTCGCTAGAGTCTGTGCCCCGGGCAAGACTTTCGTACCAGCTAACTTGCGACTGGAGGTTCTCTCTTGGGCTCACTCCTGCAGAGTGGGTGGGCATTTTGGGACCAAGAGGACATCTGAGCTTCTGGCGAGAACATACTGGTGGCTGCATATGGCCCGAGATGTCAAGGACTATATTCAGGCATGCGTTTCTTGCGCCCAGAATCGGTCTCCTCGGCAACGGCCTGCTGGGTTGCTTTACCCTCTACCGGTGGCAGACAGGCCCTGGGAGATGGTCGGGATGGACTTTGTGGTGGGTCTACCCAAGTCGCGTGGCTGCTCCATTATTTGGGTTGTCACCGACCACTTCTCCAAGATGGTGCATTTGGTGCCGCTTCCTCGGTTACCCTCAGCACGGGCCTTGGCGGTGTTGTTCATTAAACACGTTTTCCGTTTGCATGGTATGCCTGATAAGATTGTCAGCGATCGGGGTCCCCAGTTCGCATCTCGGTTTTGGAGAGAGCTCTGCCGTTTACTCAGCATAGAGTTAAACCTCTCCTCTGCATACCATCCCGAGACGAATGGGTTGGTGGAGAGAACCAACCAGACTCTGGTGACATTTGCGACATTTCGTCTCTGCTAGGCAGGATGACTGGGCATCTTTGCTACCTTGGGCGGAATTTGCCCTGAACAACGCCGTAGCCGATTCCACTGGTCAAACTCCTTTTCTCCTTAATTACGGCCAGCATCCACGTGTCCCTGTGCCCATGCCCGTGTCATCCACCGATTCTAGGGTGGCAGACTGGGCGGTGGAGGCATGTGACATCTGGGACCGCACACAGGATGCCATCCGGGCCTCCAAGGAGAGAATGAGGGTTTCGGCTGATACACACCGGCGCCCCGCTCCGGTCTTTGCTCCTGGCGACTTAGTGTGGCTCTCCGCCCGTAACATCAGGCTGCGAGTTGAGTCCACTAAGTTTGCTCCTCGCTACATTGGCCCGTTTAAGGTTCTGGAACAGGTCAACCCTGTGGTCTACCGTTTGGCTATTCCTCCACGCCTTGGTATCACCGATACTTTTCACGTTTCCCTCTTAAAGCCTGTTCGTTTGTCCCGGTTTTCTGAGTCATCTGCTGGGACATCGGGTTCATCCACGGATGAGTTTGAGGTGAATGCTATTGTGGGGTGCAAGGTGGTACGTGGCAAGAAATTTTATCTGGTGGACTGGAAGGGTCACGGCCCAGAGGATAGAACCTGGGAGCCTGTGGAGCACATTCGGGCTCCGCTGCTTATTGCAGCTTTTGAGCGTAGTGAGGCTCAAGGAGGGGGGGGGGGGCCCTGGGAGGGGGGGGTAATGTTAGGAGTCGAGTTTCCTCTGCTTCACAGGGGGAATCTCGATCCGTGTCTGCTGCGGTCTCCCATTCGGTATCGGCCGCAGTGGGTTCTGCTCAGCGGAGACGTCGCTCCCAGCGTCTCGCTGGGGCTGATTCGGTGCATAGGGTCACTACTGCCTTTTCTGGCTTTCCTATGGTACCCTGCACTGATCTGCGGCGAGCGAGCCTCTCTGGGACTAAGTCCTTGTTTACTCACACTGAGCATGCCCAGGGCAGGGTCTCCCATTGGAGGTCGAGGGCCACATGTTCGGTCACATGCTCAGGTGCTGCAGTACATTCCATTGGTCCTTCTGGAAGGTCCTGAAAGGGCAAAACATGCTCAGGTACTGCAGCACTTTCCATTGGTCCTTCTGGAAGGTCCTGATAGGGCAAAAACTTCAGTAGCAGCTTCCTGTGCTGCAACTATATAAACTGCGCATGACCGCACGGCCATGCGCTAGTATCGTCTTTTGCTATATTCTTTGCGCCAATGTGGTCATGTGTTTGTATGTGTTCAGGAACCCGGCTGAAATAAGCCCCTAGAATGCTGGCTCCTCCGGCGAGGAGATTGAGTATGCATGCATGACCACTCACTGCTCACATCTGGGTAGTTGGCCTGTGCCTCTGTGAAAGTCTAACAGGGCACAGAGCTCACCTCTCGCGGTTACTCTGTGAGGCTAACAGAGTTAGTATATACCGCCATATAGAGCCACCATTATTTAGCAGCAGGTACTTTCCTGCACGGTGGATCCCGGGTTGCGAACGCACCAATTCCTTTTAATAAACAATATATTTGGTGTGTTCCGCCAACCCTAACACACGGTACCAATATCTTTCCTTTTACATCTGGTCACCTGATATAATATCACTTTGTTATTTAAAAAAAATGGACAGTTCTTATTTTATGGGGTTAAATATTCACATTCCCCTCCAGACATATATTTTTAGCTACAGGCTTGTACTGATTTGGGCCAGTGCCCAGCGCTGCTTGCTTGGGTAAGCATGAAGTGTTTTGGTTTGCAATCAAAGTAAAACAAATGACATGTAAATCCATAGGCCCAGGGGATCCCTGTGCTGCACCGGGAGGACTGAATTATGAGACGGGGCCCGCCAGGTTGCTTGGAAACGTCGCAACAGTCTCACAACTGGGTGCCGATTTCCAAGATTGAGTCAACAGGTAAAGACCGTCAAGCTGCGATCTTGGGAACCAACCAAAAATATCTGTCAGGCTGTAACAAAACCTGGATTCATGGATAATGTTTGACTGATTTCATATGAAAACCTTGCAGAACAGCAATATCTGGCGATGGGGGTGTCTGTTCTATCTCACGTCGTTATGGAAGAGCTCGTGAACTCAGCAGGAAGACAAAAGTCTATACACGATTAAATATGGGGAGCTGGAAGATGACTAGTGTGAATTTAATGCTATGTTTAGCTAATCAGTGAAGGTTCTTTGCTTTAGACAATTTAGGGCTCTTTGCCAAAAAGCAGATCACAGAAAGTGTCTCTTTGCTGGGATCCCACTACTGTGTGTATAAAAACTATGCAGTATTTTTTTTTAAGCTACAGCACCCCTATACGAGAAAATAAGCATTACACATTGAAATCAGTGTACTACTACAGGACAAGTCCTCGAGAGCAAGAGACACTCTTTTCGGCTGCTCTGCGCTCAGAATACAAGATGATGATCCTTATATATTAGATGAAAATGGGTTTTCAAAAAAGGAAAACCCCTTCAGAGTGGTATTCCCTTTTTTTTTCCTTGTAACTTCTAGAAAAGAGAATGCATATTGCTAGGATATGCCACTAATTTCTGATTGGTAGAGGACTGACTACTAGGAATGGGGTCAGCTGTGAAGGGACCTGCAGCTGGGCCCTATACACTTGAATAGACAGGTGCCCTGCTCGGCGAGTGGCTGGGGTGCTGCTGACCTAAGAAGTATATTATATAAGAACCCGTCCACTGAAAATTCCTTAATGAGTAATTACTATGGATTATATAGATTGTTAGGCTACGTAGAGTTTATGGATAGTGTCACTCATCTATTAGCCAGGGTAGAGCAACTGCAAAAAATATTTTTTTCCCTGGAGGTCTCAAGGTGACCATGAATTAATTATATGCACTATAACGAATAACATGTAATACCACATTTCCACTCTAGTGGCCGCTACAGGCGAGATGTGCAGTCTCCTGTATCTTCCTCCCTTTAGACTGGGTTCAGATGGCGGCAGAGGGTGGACTTGACTGGCTCAAACATGCTCGTTTGCATCACAGACAAGTGCCGGAGCAGCCATTCATTGTATGCATATTTTATGGACAGAAAACAAACCAAAGTAGTTCATACTGTAATTTTTTCCACGCATGACCATCGGTGCCCATAGAAAATCCGTTATGTGCCCTGGAATACTGGCTACTGTGGGTGCATGTGCGGCGCAAGGCACAAATGGGCAGCACATAGATTATATCCTCTATAGACAGACACATGATGAAAAGCATACGCTAAATATTTTCTATTATGTAGTATGAAATGTATTTGTGATACTAATGTACCAATCTACAACAAACATTCCATACTTTGGAGGACCCGTCATGTCTGTACATTACATGAACAGTTGCGTTATTTCAATATTAACTTTGTAATGCCTCATTTCTCCTGATGGGGGCACTGCATGGAAATTGAACATTTGCTGCCAGTTTCTCATATCACAATTAAAGATGCACTCCTCCTCCCATTAAAGTTGTAATTCTCTTAATATATTGCAGTCATCATATCATATGGCACTGTGTACTTACAATTGCTCATTGTGCCTTTTTACCCAATAAATTATTTTCTTTTCTCCTCCCAGGGACTTTTGCAGTGACTGATGAGTCATACAGGAAAAATTGACCACCTGTTTCTACATAGAGCTTAGGAGGATTCAGATAGTCAGTTATTAATCACATGATGTCTTAGACCCAATTGAAAGAAGAATTAGCTGGGTAGATGTCACGACTTGGCTGTCGAGTGACCTGGGACCAGGGCAACTTTGCTGGCCCTAACACTAGGGGGCGCTCTAGCTCGCCCTGTTCCCCGGGATACATCAGATAGCAAAGATGCTGGGGCCTCCACCCTTGCCTTATCTCCTACGTTAGCCCTTGGTCTGTCCCTTTCCCCCACCCAGGGAAGAGGGGCGCTACTGTGCACCGCAGTAGACCAACCCGACAAATTGGGCAACAAAGACAAGGGTAAACTGAAAACACCACACACACAAAATATTCCCTCAAATATAATAGAGGAATCCACTATGGTGTGCAGGAAGAGGAAGAAGGAAAAAAAGGGAAGGATAAGGGATTATCAAGCATATAAACCAAACAACAGTCGCTTATAATTTCTCCAGCACTCCTTCTCATACCAACTTCTCTCCCTTCTTTTGTCATGAAGCAAGAGCCAACTCTAACCAGGACTTGGTAATAGAGCCCAGACTATATAAGGAAAAGGAGTGGCTAATCAAGCACAGCTGAACACAGAGATTTTCAACATGGCTAATTAAACCCTGTTCTGCTGCAAGAAATAAACATTTTTAATAAGCCAGAGAAGTGCTTCTTCTCAGTGGCGGAGTAGGAGCAATCAGACGCTGCCGTCTTCTGGCTCCGCTCCGTTGCAGTAACCCTGTGACAGTAGAAAGGCAAAATGAGCAATTGTAAGTGCACAGTGCTATATAATATGACTGCAATATATAAAGAAGATAAACATATTTGATGGGAGGAGGAGGAGGGCTTCTTTTATCCCTAGGGTTTCAAACATTAACACACATTGTTACCAAAGTACCATTAGAAGAGCCGTCTAAGAAATAGAATTGGCCCAACACAATCTCTTTAAAGAATTGTCACTTGACATAAAAAAGGGATACAAATGAAGCACATTCTTCTAGTCAGACATTTGAATATTAAAATACAGACCATAAGAACTAAAACAGACTGTTAAACCATTGATATTACATGAGATAGTTGATTGGCTTTCTAATAATACCAACAGTTGCAATTTTCCTGGATAGATTATTAAAAGGGTAAAGCAATATCTATTTTGGGAGGTTCTCTCCATTAGGTTTAATGCCAAAGGTTAACTCTCCCTTTAAGGGTATCTATGAAATAATTGAAAGAAAGTTTAGATATAATATTATCATTGATCATCTCTATCCTAAATGTGAAATAAGGCGAATACAAGACCCACTATATGACACTGGAGATTGATTCAATATGCTTATTTTTGGGCCCCTCATGCCAGGACGTATCTTCACTTTAACATTACACGTGTTGGGATAAAGCTGCATTTTGTAACGTTCTGTCTGAGGTTTATTTATTCAGACCATGTGTGTTATTTCATTCACTGTTGGCTTTCATTGGCTTGTTTGGTTTCCAAAGAAGATAGACGAAAAATGCACCCTCTTCCCCCACCATCCGTGGTCAACAAGGTCTATTTACATTAATGCACGTGTTCTTGTAGAACTCTATGCACATTAATAATGAGACATCGCACTGAGGACAATAGGGCGAACACAGGTCCAGGATGCAAAATCCTTATTCAGAAAGTGGACACGTTTTGTTATTAAAGTGAACCTAACAGCTGATACATGCTGCCGATCCGCGGACACCATGTATCAGGCACTAGCTGCTTGATCTGAGCCAGGTATGTTTGATTCTGAAACGGTGAGACATTTTAGACAAAAATATACAATAGAATACGTCGATGACCAAGACATGCCCAACACTAGTCGGACAGGCGAGTCCCCAGTCTCTTCTCGCTCACTGCCTAGGTGTGCGTATAGTGAGAGACCTGTCACTCCAGGGCAGCAGGCGTGGAGAAGCCATTGGTGACCCACCTGTCTGACTAGTCTCCAGCATGGATCGGTCTACAGGCTGTTGTAGGCCTACAGCCCACAATACGTCCGAGTCCTGGCATAAATAGGGAAATGTTGTCAATGCCGTGTGCCGATCCGCTCTTTGTACTGGGAAAAATACTAAAATCAGGAGAGTATAAACATTTTTCTTGTGAGGAGTGGTCCTATAACTTTTGGTGGAGCAGTCTATTCATTGCTTTGTTTGAGGGGGCACACTGGGCATTGTTTGTTTTGAGGTGGCACTCGGGGCATTCTTACTTTAAGGTGACACCAAGGCATTTGCTTTAACCCCTTTCCGGCATCATGCGTACATTTACGCCGAAGTCAGACTCCCTCCCTTTGATGTGGGCTCCGGCGGTGAGCCCACATCTTTCCCTGTTTTGAACAGCTGACATGTTCTAGCAGTAGCCGCGGGTGGAATCGTGATCCACGCATGGCTATTAACCAGTTAAATACCGCTGTTAGACTCTTATAGTGGCATTTAACAAGCGATTCTAGCAATCGCGAAGGATATACGTACACCAGTGACACCCGTCACGTGATCACAGGTCACCGGTGTGTTGGCATGACAACCAGAAGTTTCCTGGAGACCTCTATGGTGGTCAGTGCTGGCTTGTAGCAGAGCCGATTGGGTTGTGACAGCTTCTAGTCTCCCATGGAGACTATTGAAGCATGCCAAAAGTAAAAAAAAAAGATATTTTTAAAAATATTTTTTTTAAAATATATAAAATTTCAAATCACCCAGCTTTTGCCCCAATCAAAATAAAACAAACATACACATATTTGGTATCGCTGCATTCAGAATCTCCCGATCTATCAATAAAAAAAGGATTAACCTGATCGCTAAGGCTGTGTGCACACGTTGCTGTTTTTTCACATTTTTTTTCGTGTTTTTTCCCGATAAAAACGCTATAAAACCGCAAAAAACAGCATACAATAAGCATCTCATCATTTAGAATGAATTCCACATGTTTTGTGCACATGATGCGTTTTTTTCCGCGAAAAAAACGCATCGCGGTAAAAAATGCAGCATGTTCATTAATATTGCGTTTTTTTTTGCGGATTTCCCACTACAAAATGCATTGAGAAATATCCGGAAAAAAACGCATCAAAAACGCGGCAAAAAAGCATGCAGATTTCTTGCAGAAAATTTCAGGTTTTTCTCAGGAATTTTCTGCGAGAAATCCTGAACGTGTGCACATAGCCTAAAAGGCGTAGCAAGAAAAAAAGTCAAAAGGCCAGAATTAAGTTTTTTGGTTACAATAACGGACGATCAAAAGATTGTATTTGCACCAAAATGGTATCATTAAAAATGTCCGCTCGGCATGCAAAAATAAGCCCTCACCCAACCCGAAATCATGAAAAATGGAGACACCATGGGTATTGGAAAATGGCACAATTTTTTTTTTTGTTAACAAAGTTTGGAATTTTTTTTCACCACAGATAAAAAATAACCTAGACATATTTGATGTCTATGAACTCGTAATGACCTGGAGAATCATAATAGCAGGTCAGTTTTAACATTTAGTGAACCTAGCAAAAAAGCCAAGCAAAAAAACAAGTGTGGGATTGCCCTTTTTTTGCAATTTCAGCGCACTTGGATTTTTTTCCCGTTTCCTAGTACACAACATGGTAAAACCAATGTCGTCGTTCAAAAGTACAACTCGTCCTGCAAAAAAATAAGCCCTCACTCGGCCATATGGACTGAAAAATAAAAAAGTTATGGCTCTGAGAAGGAGAGCAAAAAACGAAAACGCAAATACGAAAAAAAGCTCCGGGGGTTAAGAGGTGCACTTGGAGGTCATTATTTGTTTTAAAGGAGCACTCAGGGGGCATTATTACTGTGTTACGTGGAAAAATACTAGCGTTACCCGGGACACTGGCAATCTATACTACGCCACTGAGGCACACATACTTGCCAAATCTCCCGTAACATATGGGAGGCTCACAGTAAGGCTGCCGTCACACTAGCAGTATTTGGTTAGTATTTTACATCAGTATTTGTAAGCCAAAACCAGGAGTGGGTGATAAATTCAGAAGTGGTGCATATGTTTCTATTATACTTTTCCTCTATTTGTTCCACTCCTGGTTTTGGCTTACAAATACTGATGTAAAATACTGACCAAATACTGCTAGTGTGACGGCAGCCTGAAAGGGAACACCTTGAAGAGTAGTTGGCAAATATCCCAGGTGCTAAATTGGCCTCCTGTAAATTCTCACAGAAATAAGCATCTCTGAAAGGTTTTTCTGCCTCTGGGATACTCCATCGCTAAATGGAGGCCCGGTTTCCAATTGTATTTTCAATGGGGCATGGCTTCTAAAGGACGGTGGTCAATCAAAAATGTTTTGGTCATCTCCCAAATAGTCCAGCAAAAAAGTTGCCATGTATTCACATACAGTATATTAGATGATACCCGGGGGGTAACTATAATGGGTGCAGGGGTCTCAAACACACATGGGCCCTGAAGATTACTTAGGGCCCCATAAGAGAAGACCCATGATAGCTGGGAACCTTGTTGGAGAGCTGGGGTCCCTTGGTGGATGCCATGAGGCTAAGACCCCAAAGTAACATGGAGTTGTTGGTAAAATTGGTGCATTCTCATGACTCACAGACAACCAAGTCGCAACCAACTTTGTAAAAAATCTCCAAAAATGGGAAAGTTATTAGAGACTCTACTGTAAAGACACACTTTTAGAGCATAGTTGATAACATTTCTGGGGACATTATGCGCTCCCTCCCAAAACATCCCCTTTTTGGACGGACCACCTTTCAGCCAAGGAGTCCTAGGAAAGTGCTGACAACTATGATTAAAGTACATGGAAGGAGTACAAACAGATGAGTAAGGCTGGGTTCACATTGCGTTATAGGCGTCCGTTAGATGGACTACGTTACACCGCGGCATAAAGCGGTGTAACGCAGCTCGTTAACGCCGCCATTAAGTCCTATGTCGGATGCATCGCTAGCGCACGCCCATAATGGGCGTGCGGTAGCGATGTGCCGTCATTGAGTGATGGACCCTGGTACGCGGGCTGCAGCATTTCCGGGTCCGTCACCGCTAGCGCAGATAGAGCATCTGCTAGCTCTATCTGCGCTAGAGTGATGACATATCGGTACTTGCAGCCCTTTAACGCATGAGTTGAATGGGCTGCTGTTAACGCAATGTGAACCTAGCCTTAGGGTAAGTTTGCACAGGGCATTTTTGCTTTTTTTCTGCAGCAAAAATTTATGGCTCTGAGAAGGAGAGCAAAAAACGAAAACGCAAATACGAAAAAAAGCTCCGGGGGTTAAGAGGTGCACTTGGAGGTCATTATTTGTTTTAAAGGAGCACTCAGGGGGCATTATTACTGTGTTACGTGGAAAAATACTAGCGTTACCCGGGACACTGGCAATCTATACTACGCCACTGAGGCACACATACTTGCCAAATCTCCCGTAACATATGGGAGGCTCACAGTAAGGCTGCCGTCACACTAGCAGTATTTGGTTAGTATTTTACATCAGTATTTGTAAGCCAAAACCAGGAGTGGGTGATAAATTCAGAAGTGGTGCATATGTTTCTATTATACTTTTCCTCTATTTGTTCCACTCCTGGTTTTGGCTTACAAATACTGATGTAAAATACTGACCAAATACTGCTAGTGTGACGGCAGCCTGAAAGGGAACACCTTGAAGAGTAGTTGGCAAATATCCCAGGTGCTAAATTGGCCTCCTGTAAATTCTCACAGAAATAAGCATCTCTGAAAGGTTTTTCTGCCTCTGGGATACTCCATCGCTAAATGGAGGCCCGGTTTCCAATTGTATTTTCAATGGGGCATGGCTTCTAAAGGACGGTGGTCAATCAAAAATGTTTTGGTCATCTCCCAAATAGTCCAGCAAAAAAGTTGCCATGTATTCACATACAGTATATTAGATGATACCCGGGGGGTAACTATAATGGGTGCAGGGGTCTCAAACACACATGGGCCCTGAAGATTACTTAGGGCCCCATAAGAGAAGACCCATGATAGCTGGGAACCTTGTTGGAGAGCTGGGGTCCCTTGGTGGATGCCATGAGGCTAAGACCCCAAAGTAACATGGAGTTGTTGGTAAAATTGGTGCATTCTCATGACTCACAGACAACCAAGTCGCAACCAACTTTGTAAAAAATCTCCAAAAATGGGAAAGTTATTAGAGACTCTACTGTAAAGACACACTTTTAGAGCATAGTTGATAACATTTCTGGGGACATTATGCGCTCCCTCCCAAAACATCCCCTTTTTGGACGGACCACCTTTCAGCCAAGGAGTCCTAGGAAAGTGCTGACAACTATGATTAAAGTACATGGAAGGAGTACAAACAGATGAGTAAGGCTGGGTTCACATTGCGTTATAGGCGTCCGTTAGATGGACTACGTTACACCGCGGCATAAAGCGGTGTAACGCAGCTCGTTAACGCCGCCATTAAGTCCTATGTCGGATGCATCGCTAGCGCACGCCCATAATGGGCGTGCGGTAGCGATGTGCCGTCATTGAGTGATGGACCCTGGTACGCGGGCTGCAGCATTTCCGGGTCCGTCACCGCTAGCGCAGATAGAGCATCTGCTAGCTCTATCTGCGCTAGAGTGATGACATATCGGTACTTGCAGCCCTTTAACGCATGAGTTGAATGGGCTGCTGTTAACGCAATGTGAACCTAGCCTTAGGGTAAGTTTGCACAGGGCATTTTTGCTTTTTTTCTGCAGCAAAACCTGATCTTCTTGGCAGGAAAGAAGCTGCGTCAAAAATGCAGGTTTAGGTGCGTTTTTTTGTTGCGTATTTGGTGCAGTTTTTTGGTGCGTTTTTTTTTCTCTTTGTCCATGCTAATGTCCTTGAATTTTCAGCAGCAAAAATGCAGCAAATAATTATACCTGCGTCTTTGCTGCGTTTTTTCAACACCCATTCAAGTCAATGGGTGATTAACGCTGAAAAAATGCAGCAAAAACTCTGAAAGAAGTGACATGCTCTATGTCCAAAACACGCAGCAAAGCACAAAATACTGATCACAAAAAAGACCAATGTGTGTGCAGGAGATTTCTGTAATCTCATAGGCTTTGCTGGTACTGTAAAAAGCAGCTGAAAATTAGCATAAAAACGCAGCAAAAAAACACAGCAAAACGCCCTGTGTGAACTTACCCTAAGAATTGAGATTCCCACCTAACAGCTCTAATACTATCTTCCCATTGATTTGAGGGGATTCACATATTACCAGAGCGTGCGGAACTATTCTTGTCAAGAGAGCATTAGCAATACCCCAAAATCTCAGTTATAAGGCGATGGAGCACATTGTTCACTATTTGGATCTGTCGCACAGCAAACAAAATCCACAACACAGAAGTGAACAGTAACAAATTTTCAATGTTTTGATTTTTTTTCTTACATTTCATGTGACAAAGAAGACCTGATCAAAATCAGCAAAACGATCAAATCTGCCCATGGTCCCCTTTCCCTTAGCAACCAGAGTTACAGAACAGCGCTGAGAAACAGAAATGTGGGCTCTGATTGGCTGTAGTGAAGCCTTAAGTGTATATGATTGGATGAGGTGAGTATGGCAACCAATGAGTGAGTGACAGCAGTGTAGGGGGCGGAGCTACATTCAGCTGTGAGGAGAGGACATCCTGAGGTAAAGCAGGAGTGCGGCCATGACAGGAGAAATGACACAAAACCAGAGCAATTCTGAGGTAAAAAATGTCAGGAAATGAGAGGAGGAGATAAGGAACTGCAAGACGGGACCCCAGCGCCCACAAATATGTGTAGATATTTCATATATAATATGTTGTATTCTATTATAGATAGTTGTGTAACATTACATTATTCAGAATAAAATGGGACCAATATAGGCCTTGAGGGGATAACTGAGGCGCGGGGCTGGGGGCCAGTCAACCATCTTGCCTTGGCGAGAATATTTAGCTACGGGGCCTGGATGAGCATTCCTGTGTTTTCCGATGCCATACTTCTCTAGCCGCAGCTTATTTATCTACCCATCAAAAATAAGGATCAAGATCATCGGGTGATTGAATTCCAACTTCCCAATATTCATGTCTTCCCAACAATCAGGAGGCTGCAAAAAATCCTTAGCTGGCTGGTTCATCCTGCTGTATTTGGAGGGTTTGAATGTCTTATGTAATGTGTATGGTGGTGGTCCTTACTCCTGCAGGCAAAACACCAGCCTTGATGAAATAGCCTCTATGATTACTATTATAGGGCGCTATGACAGGACTTTATAGGGGGCTGCTGTGCACCAGGAGCCTGTTATAGGACCTTTGTCATTATGTTACTAATAATAATTATATTTATATAGCGCCAACATATTCAGCAGCACTTTACACTAATCGGGGTCATGTACAGACAATGTCTGACATTACAGAGTAACACATAGCTCACCAGTTGCAGGAGGAGTGAGGGTCCTGCTCACAATCTATAAGGAGATGGGGGGGGAAACATCTAAATAGGCCCCTAACCACGTAACCCTGATTACAACTATAGTGGCACACCCTAATTGTCGGCACCATGATATTACTGAAAATAAATCTCTAAACACTTATTACCACCACATGGTGCTAGATACCACTACTGCAGAAGAAACAGAAGTTTACACTACAGTTATACATAGTGACTTACAGGTGATGTTCTTTCTGATGCAAACATTCACTTTTCCCGTCTTTTCCATCTGGCACAGACCAACACAACTTCTCCAGCCAGGACTCAGTTGCAGAGATTACAACAAAGACACATGATTTCTCACTTTTCCAGCACCGTTCCCATCTATTCCCTGCCTGCACAAACTCATCAACCTACTGATACTGCCACCTTTGACCATCACAAAACTCTGAGTGCCCCTATTACAATAATGCCTCTTAAGTGCCCACTTAACATTTAATATTGTCCCGAGTCCCCAAAATGGACAACTCCCCTATTCACAGTATGAGGGACCCACAGCTCCACCATACACAGTATATTTCCCCTACAGCTCCCCTAAATACAGTATGAGTGACCCACCGCTTCCATATATACAGTATTATGGGCCCACATGTTCCCTATACACAGTATGATGGGTCCACAGCTCCTCTATGCACAGTGTGAAGGGCCTACAGCTACCCCATCTATAACAGGGTGGGTCCACAGCTGCCCTATGCACAGTAAGTAGCCCCGATACTATATATTGGCCCTGACACTTTATATTAGCCTCTACAGTAGTCTCCACACTATATGATGGCTCCTAAACTGTAGAATGGCGCTCATATTGGCTCTCACACTGTATAATGGCCCCACATTAGTCTCCACACTTTATATTGGCTCCAACACTGTATGAGGGCCTCTCACAGTAGTCCCCATATTAGCCCCCAAGCAGTATAATGGCCCTATCATTAGCTCCCAAACTGTATAATGGCCACAACAGTAGTCCTTACACTGTATAATGGCCCCCACATTATATTTGGGCCCCCTGAAATTTTATTCACATTGGACTAATTGGATTGTGAATATAATGTAATTCTTGTTGCATACCTCTTGAGTGCTGAGTTCTACTTATATTAACATTTAATAAAGTCAGGAGTCCCCCCATGTACGTACACGAATAATGGCCCATGAGTCCTCCATGTACAGTAATAATGGCCCATGAGTCCCCCCATGTACAGTACTAATATCCACCGAGCCCCCCTCATGTACAGTAATAATGGCCCCAGTATCTGTGATGTGAGCAGGCGATACAACTTGCAGTCTGCGTCGACTACTCTCTTTTGGCTTCTCTCAATTTTTTGTTATTGAAAGACGCCAAACATATCTAGGTGGCACGTGCAAATTGCAAACATGCGCCTGCATTACTGCCTGATCGCACCTCATCGGACTCATGGCAGCAGGCGCACTGCTCCTTGTCATGATATGGCAGTCTGCAGTCACATAGATTGACTGCAGACTTTTATCCCAAGTCTGGACTACCCCTAAAGGGAGACTGACATGTGATACAGGCTGCTCAAACTATGTTCATCGTGTATCTGCATCGGCAGGTATGTTTGTCTCTCTAAAGCTGCAGTGTTTAAGAGAAAAATATACTAATAGCTGCTGGAGAGCGAGCAGCGCTGTGCACTAATCCTACGGACAGGTCCTCGTGGCTTCTCCCCGCCCGCTGACAGTGACTGACATGTCATCCTATGTGCGCCTATAACAGAGATTTGTCAGTCACTGTCAGCATCCGGGGAGACGCCTCCGGGGACCTGTCTGTAGAACTAGTGCACAGCACCGCTCACTCCCCAGCAGCTATTAGTATGTTTTTTCTCTGAAACACTGCAGCTTTGGACATTATTATTATTATTATACAATTTTATAGCGCCATTTATTCCATGGCACTTTACATGTGAATACGAGGCAAATATAGACAAATACATTAAACATGAGCAGATAACAAGGCACACGGGTACATAAGGAGGGAGGACCCTGCCCGCGAGGGCTCACAGTCTGCAGGGGATGGGTGATGAAACACTAGGAGAGGGTAGGGCAAGTTGTGCGGTGGTTCAGTAACTTCAGGATCACTGCAGGCTGTAGGCTTGTCGGAAGAGGTGAGTCTTCAGATTCTTTTTGAAGGTTTCTATGGTAGGCGAGAGTCTGATGTGTTGGGGTAGAGTTCCAGAGTATGGGGGAAGCACGGGAGAAGTCTTGGATGCGGTTGTGGGAAGAAGAGATGAAAGGGAAGTAGAGAAAGAGGTCTTGAGAGGATCGGAGGTTGCGTGTAGTTAGGTATCGGGAGACCATGTCACAGATGTATGGAGGAGACAGGTTGTGGATGGCTTTGTATGTCATTGTGAGGGTTTTGAACTGGAGTCTCTGGGCGATAGGAAGCCAGTGAAGGGCTTGACATAGGGGAGAGGCTGGGGAATAGCGGGGAGACAGGTAGATTAGTCGGGTAGCAGAGTGTAGGATGGATTGGAGTGGTGCCAGAGTGCTAGAGGGGAGTCCAGAGAGTAGGAGGTTGCAGTAGTCGAGGCGGGAGATGATAAGGGCAGATCCGGGAAATATCTTTGAGTTTGAGTCAGCAGCAGGAGGCAAGGGCTTGGATATGTGGCTTGAAAGAGAGGGCATAGTCGAGGATCACCCCGAGGCATCGGGCGTATGGGACTGGGGAAAGTGAGCAGCCATTGACATTGATGGATAGGTCTGGTGGAGGGGTAGAGTGAGATGGGGGAAAGATGATGAATTCTGTTTTGTCCATGTTCAGTTGTAGAAAGCGAGCAGAAAAGAAGGCTGAAATAGCAGACAGACAGTGCGGGATTTTGGTAAGTAAGGAGGTGAGGTCAGGTCCGGATAGGTAGATCTGCTTGTCATCAGATCTATGTCATCAGCGTAGAGATGGTACTACATACCGTGGGATTCTATGAGCTGTCCCAGGCCGAAAGTGTAGATGGAGAAGAGTAGGGGTCCTAGAACAAGCACAAGTCCGTCTCTGCGAGTGTCGGTGGAGATGGGATTTCTTGAAATCCCATCCACTATGCTGTAACATCTGGAGGCTGTGTGTTGGACGCTGCAGATATACGTAGCGCTTACTGACCATGGGAACCATGAGTGGCCTGTAATATAAACACAACTCATGCCGTGGTTACTGTATGGAGGCTTGTTATACCATACCTCCCAACTTTTGAAGAAGGGAAAGAGGGACAAACTTTGCAATGTGCGCAATGGCAAATTTTAGGCCACACCTCTGACCACACCGATTTCACAACTAGTCACACCCATATCCACACCACAACCACACCCATTTAGCACTGCTCATCACACTGTTTCATAAACAATAATTATAAACAAAAACAAATATGGCCACACAGTGTTCCATACTGTATAATAGCCACACATTGTTCTGCAGCGCACCAGAGACCTGGTTGTTGCAGTATGGCACTCTGCCGCTAAGGGGAGTGGCGGTACGTCTGATGGCACTAAGGAGTTCTCCTGACCAGGTATCACCCGAACACATTACACTTCACACTCCGGCCACTAGGGCGAGAAAAAGGCTTTATTTATTGGGCCACTCCTCACACTGGTAAAACTAGGGGCTGGGGAGGAAGTTAGTCAGAAGCTGACTGGGTTGGATTCAGGCAACATCCCATGGCAGGGGGTGTTGCAGGGAGAAGGCACAGGGGGGTCCCTGTCAGGCGTGGGAACCTGGCAGGTGCCTAGTGAACAGAACAGAACGTAACGGAACCGCGCCTGCACACCTGCGGCGGTATCCTAAGGAAGAGACACGAAGGGAAGGATATTGTGGAACAGTGTAAACGAGATCAAGCACAAAGGAGAGCCAGTAAGAGTTGTGCCGAGAGAGAGGCAACATCTTACTGAGGCGCGTAGTCGGTGGCCGGAACACCGTAGGAGTAACTGACTTCAGGCCTTACTTCAAACTCCACTGGACAGTTAATTATAGGTTGGCTGTCTAACGTAAATTTCCTAAGAAGACATAGGGGGCAACATTGGGAGAGGGGCGTCTCTAGGGTCCCGGAAGACTTCCAAGCCTTCCCGTCATAAGGGTGCGTCATAGCCAAAATATACCTGGGGGACGAGAAACTAGTGACATCTGGAACTAAAGAGAACGAGAGAGAGGGCTGTAGAAAACGAACGAACGAGAACAGCAGTTGTGAGGACTATTCCGAATGCTCAGCAGGGTAGGACTACAACACACAGGCGCTAGTGGTAGGCAACGATTTCCATCTGCGAAGGAAACTCTGTATGTGCCCATCAGACCAGCCGGTCTCAGAGAGCCCTGTTAAACGTACTCTGGATTGAGGATCCTGAAGCCTTCAGAAAAGAGGTAAAGAGACTGCAACCTTGTGTCCTCGTTATTGACTGCACCTCACACCATCACCATCCATCTTACTGGGAAGCCCTGGGGACATACTTCACCTGTGGGAAGGTATACCATCCAGCTGCCATTCCATCTCCCCAGCGGACCCCACAGCAGCGTCGGTCAGCCTGACCGAACACCACAGGGGGCGTCACGAACCCCTGACAGACTGTTTCACTACTTTCATTGGACGCCCCTTAGCAGGGTCGCGGACCGGGTCTAACCACCGTGACAGCCTCAGAGCCGAACCAGAGAGGCCCGGTACCGAAACGCGTGGCCCTGTGTCTGGGGGCGATCCAGTTCCATACTGTATAATGGCCACACATGATGCTCCATACTGTATAATGGCCACACATGATGCTCTATACTGTATAATGGCCACACATGATGCTCCATACTGTATAATGGCCACACATGGTGCTCCATACTGTATAATGGCCATATATGATGCTCAATACTATATAATGGCCACACATGATGCTCCATACTGTATAATGGTCCCACATGCTGCTGCGTACAGTATAATGGCCAAACATGATGCTCCATACTGTATAATGGCCAAACATGATGCGTACAGTATAATGGCCACACATGATGCTCCATACTGTATAATGGCCACACATGATGCTCCATACTGTATAATGGCCCCACATGATGCTGTGTACAGTATAATGGTAGTTGTGAATTCTGTTGTCGAGCTCCCTCCTGTGGTCATGAATGGTACTTCGGTGAGTTCGGTCCGTGGGCTCCCTCTGGTGGCTGTGAGTGGAGCTGCTGCTTCTGAGGTTCCTTACACAGGTGACGTGGTTTATCCTTTGGTTGGTTTCTCCATGCCAGCTGTCAATGTTTTAGCATTGGTTCAGTTCGCTCCTTGATCTGTCTGGTGTCCTGTCTTCTCCTGCAGAAGCTAAGTTCCTGATTGTTATTATTGTTCTTGTTTCTTTGTCCAGCTGGTTATCTTGATTTTGTCTTGCTAGCTGGAAGCTCTGGGATGCAGGGTGGCACCCCCGCACCGTGAGTCGGTGCGGAGGACCCTTTTGCACACTCTGCGTGGTCTTTTGTAGGTTTTTGTGCTGACCGCAAAGATTCCTTTCCTGTCCTCTGTCTGTTTGGTGAGTCGTGCCTCCCTTTGCTGAAACCTATCTCATTTCTGCGTTTGTGACTTTCATCTTTACTCACAGTCATTACATGTGGGGGGCTGCCTATTCCTTTGGGGAATTTCTCTGAGGCAAGGTAGGCTTTATTTTCTTCTCTAGGGCTAGCTAGCTCTTAGGCTATGACGAGGCGCCTAGGGAGCGTCAGGAGCGCTCCACGGCTATTTCTAGTGTGTGCGATAGGATTAGGGCTTGCGGTCAGCAGAGCTCCCACATCCCAGAGCTTGTCCTGTATGAGTTGGTCGGGTGCTCCTAACCACCAGGTCATAACAGTACAGCTGGCCCAAAGTATTAATGCATCTCAATAGAGGGATAAGAGAAGTTCTGAGACCATTTTTTTTTTCTTTGCACTGTGTTTTGTCTTTCTTTTCCCCTAAACCTTTGGGTGGTTCAGGACACAGGTGTAGAGATGGACATTCAAGGTCTGTCCTCTTGTGTGGATCATCTCACTGCAAGGGTACAAAACATTCAAGATTTTGTGGTTCAGAATCCGATGTTAGAGCCTAGAATTCCTACTCCTGATTTATTTTCTGGAAATAGATCTAAGTTTCTGAATTTCAAAAATAATTGTAAACTGTTTCTAGCTTTGAAACCACGCTCCTCTGGTGACCCCGCTCAACAAGTAAAAATCATTATTTCTTTATTACGTGGTGACCCTCAAGACTGGGCATTTTCCCTTGCGCCAGGAGATCCTGCATTGCGTGATGTTGATGCGTTTTTTCTGGCGCTAGGATTGTTTTATGATGAACCAAATTCCGTGGATCAGGCAGAGAAAATCTTGCTGGCTTTGTGTCAGGGTCAGGATGAGGCGGAGGTGTACTGTCAGAAGTTTAGAAAGTGGTCTGTGCTTACTCAGTGGAATGAATGTGCCCTGGCGGCAATTTTCAGAAAGGGTCTTTCTGAAGCCCTTAAGGATGTCATGGTGGGATTTCCCACGCCTGCTGGTCTGAATGAGTCTATGTCATTGGCCATTCAGATCGATCGGCGCTTGCGTAAGCGCAAAGCTGTGCACCATTTGGCGGTGTTCTCTGAGAATAGGCCTGAGCCTATGCAGTGTGATAGAACTTTGACCAGAGCTGAACGGCAAGAACACAGACGTCGGAATGGACTGTGTTTTTACTGTGGTGACTCCACTCATGCTATCTCCGATTGTCCTAAGCGCACTAAGCGGTTCGCTAGGTCTGCCACCATTGGTATGGTACAGTCAAAATTTCTTCTGTCCATTACTCTGATTTGCTCTCTGTCGTCATATTCTGTTATGGCATTTGTGGATTCAGGCGCTGCCCTGAATTTGATGGACTTGGAGTTTGCCAGGCGCTGTGGTTTTTCCTTGGAGCCCTTGCAGCATCCTATTCCATTGAGAGGAATTGATGCTACGCCTTTGGTCAAGAATAAACCTCAATACTGGACGCAATTGACCATGTGCATGGCTCCTGCACATCAGGAGGATATTCGCTTTTTGGTGTTGCATCATCTGCATGATGTGGTCGTTTTGGGGTTGCCATGGCTACAGGTCCATAATCCAGTGTTGGATTGGAAATCTATGTCTGTGTCCAGCTGGGGTTGTCAAGGGGTACATGGTGATGTTCCATTGTTGTCAATTTCGCCTTCCACTCCTTCTGAAGTCCCTGAGTTTTTATCAGATTACCGGGATGTATTTGAGGAGCCCAAATCCGGTGCCCTACCTCCTCATAGGGATTGCGATTGTGCTATTAATTTGATTCCTGGTAGTAAATTTCCTAAGGGCCGATTGTTCAATTTATCTGTGCCAGAACACGCCGCTATGCGGAGTTATATAAAGGAATCCTTGGAGAAAGGCCATATTCGCCCGTCGTCATCACCGTTAGGAGCAGGGTTCTTTTTTGTGGCCAAGAAGGATGGCTCTTTAAGACCTTGTATTGATTACCGCCTTCTTAATAAGATCACAGTCAAATTTCAGTATCCTTTGCCGCTGATGTCTGATCTGTTTGCTCGAATTAAGGGGGCTAGTTGGTTCACCAAGATAGATCTTCGAGGGGCGTATAATCTGGTGCGAATTAAACAGGGCGATGAATGGAAAACAGAATTTAATACGCCCGAGGGCCATTTTGAGTACCTGGTTATGCCATTCGGGCTTTCTAATGCTCCATCTGTGTTTCAGTCCTTTATGCATGACATCTTCCGAGAGTACCTGGATAGATTCATGATTGTATATTTGGATGACATTTTGGTCTTTTCGGATGATTGGGAGTCTCATGTGAAGCAGGTCAGAATGGTGTTCCAGGTTCTTCGTGCTAATTCCTTGTTTGTGAAGGGGTCTAAGTGTCTCTTTGGAGTTCAGAAGGTTTCATTTTTGGGTTTCATTTTTTCTCCTTCTACTATCGAGATGGACCCTGTTAAGGTCCAGGCCATTTATGATTGGACTCAGCCGACATCTGTGAAGAGCCTACAGAAGTTCCTGGGCTTTGCTAATTTTTACCGTCGCTTCATCGCTAATTTTTCTAGTGTTGCTAAACCGTTGACTGATTTGACCAAGAAAGGTGCTGATGTGGTCAATTGGTCCTCTGTGGCTGTAGAGGCTTTTCAGGAGTTGAAGCATCGTTTTTCTTCTGCCCCTGTGCTGTGCCAGCCAGATGTTTCGCTTCCGTTTCAGGTCGAGGTTGATGCTTCTGAGATTGGAGCAGGGGCTGTTTTGTCGCAAAGAAGTTCTGATGGCTCGGTGATTAAACCATGTGCCTTCTTTTCTAGAAAATTCTCGCCTGCTGAGCGTAATTATGATGTTGGCAATCGAGAGTTGTTGGCCATGAAATGGGCATTCGAGGAGTGGCGATATTGGCTTGAAGGAGCTAAACATCGCGTGGTGGTCTTGACGGATCACAAGAATTTGACTTATCTCGAGTCTGCCAAACGGTTGAATCCTAGACAGGCTCGATGGTCGCTCTTTTTCTCCTGTTTTTATTTTGTGGTTTCATACCTTCCGGGATCTAAGAATGTGAAGGCCGATGCCCTGTCAAGGAGTTTTGTGCCTGACTCTCCGGGTGTTCCGGAGCCGGCGGGTATTCTTAAAGAGGGGGTAATTTTGTCTGCCATCTCCCCTGATTTGCGGCTCGTGCTGCAGAAGTTTCAGGCTGATAGACCTGACCGTTGTCCTACAGAGAAACTGTTTGTCCCTGATAGATGGACTAGTAGAGTTATCTCTGAGGTTCATTGTTCGGTGTTGGCTGGTCATCCTGGAATCTTTGGTACCAGAGATTTGGTGGCTAGATCCTTTTGGTGGCCTTCTTTGTCACGGGATGTGCGTTCTTTTGTGCAGTCCTGTGGGACTTGTGCTCGGGCTAAGCCCTGCTGTTCTCGTGCGAGTGGGTTGCTTTTGCCCTTGCCGGTCCCGAAGAGGCCTAGGACGCATATTTCCATGGATTTTATTTCTGATCTCCCTGTTTCTCAAAGGATGTCGGTCATTTGGGTGGTTTGTGATCGCTTCTCTAAGATGCTCCATTTGGTACCCTTGTCTAAATTGCCTTCCTCCTCTGATTTGGTGCCATTGTTTTTCCAGCATGTGATTCGTTTGCATGGCATTCCGGAGAACATCGTCTCGGACAGGGGTTCCCAGTTTGTTTCAAGGTTTTGGCGGTCCTTTTGTGCTAAGATGGGCATTGATTTGTCTTTTTCTTCGGCTTTCCATCCTCAGACTAATGGCCAAACCGAACGAACTAATCAGACTTTGGAGACATATCTGAGATGCTTTGTTTCTGCTGATCAGGATGATTGGGTGTCCTTCTTGCCTTTGGCTGAGTTCGCCCCTAATAATCGGGCCAGCTCGGCTACTTTGGTTTCTCCTTTTTTCTGCAATTCTGGTTTCCATCCTCGTTTCTCTTCAGGGCAGGTTGAGCCTTCGGACTGTCCTGGTGTGGATACTGTGGTAGACAGGTTGCAGCAGATTTGGACTCATGTGGTGGACAATTTGACATTGTCCCAGGAGAAGGCTCAACGTTTCGCTAACCGCCGGCGCTGTGTTGGTCCCCGACTTCGGGTTGGGGATTTGGTTTGGTTGTCATCTCGTTATGTTCCTATGAAGGTTTCCTCTCCTAAGTTTAAGCCTCGTTTCATTGGGCCATATAAGATTTCTGAAATTCTTAATCCTGTGTCGTTTCGTTTGGACCTTCCAGCTTCTTTTGCCACCCATAATGTGTTCCATAGGTCGTTGTTGCGGAGATACGTGGCGCCTATGGTTCCCTCCATTCTCCTGCCCCGGTGTTGGTCGAGGAGGAGTTGGAGTATGTGGTGGAAAAGATCTTGGATTCTCGTGTTTCGAGACGGAAACTCCAGTACCTGGTCAAGTGGCAGGGTTATGGTCAGGAGGATAATTCCTGGGTTTTTGCCTCTGATGTTCATGCTGCCGATCTTGTTCGTGCCTTTCATTTGGCTCATCCTGATCGGCCTGGGGGCTCTGGTGAGGGTTCGGTGACCCCTCCTCAAGGGGGGGTACTGTTGTGAATTCTGTTGTCAAGCTCCCTCCTGTGGTCATGAATGGTACTTCGGTGAGTTCGGTCCGTGGACTCCCTCTGGTGGCTGTGAGTGGAGCTGCTGCTTCTGAGGTTCCTTACACAGGTGACGTGGTTTATCCTTTGGTTGGCTTCTCCACTCAGATCGTTTCTCCATGCCAGCTGTCAATGTTTTAGCATTGGTTCAGTTCGCTCCTGGATCTGTCTGGTGTCCTGTCTTCTCCTGCAGAAGCTAAGTTCCTGATTGTTATTATTGTTCTTGTTTCTTTGTCCAGCTGGTTATCTTGATTTTGTCTTGCTAGCTGGAAGCTCTGGGATGCAAGGTGGCACCCCCGCACCGTGAGTCGGTGCGGAGGACCCTTTTGCACACTCTGCGTGGTCTTTTGTAGGTTTTTGTGCTGACTGCAAAGATTCCTTTCCTGTCCTCTGTCTGTTTGGTGAGTCATGCCTCCCTTTGCTGAAACCTATCTCATTTCTGCGTTTGTGACCTTCATCTTTACTCACAGTCATTACATGTGGGGGGCTGCCTATTCCTTTGGGGAATTTCTCTGAGGCAAGGTAGGCTTTATTTTCTTCTCTAGGGCTAGCTATCTCTTAGGCTGTGACGAGGCGCCTAGGGAGCGTCAGGAGCGCTCCATGGCTATTTCTAGTGTGTGCGATAGGATTAGGGCTTGCGGTCAGCAGAGCTCCCACATCCCAGAGCTCGTCCTGTATGAGTTTAACTATCAGGTCGGGTGCTCCTAACCACCAGGTCATAACAAATGGCCACACATAGTGCTCCATACTGTAATACTGTATAATGGCCACACATGGTGCTCCATACTGTATAATGGCCCCACATGGTGCTCCATACTGTATAATGGCCACACATGGTGCTCCATACTGTATAATGGCCACACATAGTGCTCCATACTGTATAATGGCCACACATGATGCGTAATACTGTATAATGGCCACATGATGCTCCATACTGTATAATGGCCACACATGATGCTCCATACTGTGTAATGGCCACACAGTGCTCCATACTGCATAATGGCCATACAGTGCTCCATACTGTATAATGGCCACACATGATGCTCCATACTATATAATGGCCACACATGATGCTCCATACTGTATAATGGCCACACATGATCCATACTGTATAATGGCAACACATGATGCTCAATACTGTAAAATGGCCACACAGTGCTTCATACTGTATAACGGCCCCACATGATGCTGCGTACAGTATACAGGCCTCACGTGATGCTCCATACAGTATAGTGGGCTCACATGATACTGCATACTGTATAATGGCCACACATGATGCCTTGTACAGTATAATGGCCACATGTGATGCTACGTACTGTATAATGGCCCCACATGATGCTGCGTACAGTACACTGACCCCACGTGATGCTCCATACAGTATAATGGGCTCACATGATGCTGCGTACAGTATAATGGCCTCACATGATGCTTTGTACAGTATAATGGCCCCACGTAATGCTGTGTACAGTATAATGGCCACACATGGTTACCCCACCCCATCATTGTCCTCACAACCCCATCATTGCCTTCTCCATCACTACACACCCCTACACACACACCTCTCACCACGCTCCCTCGCAGCAGCCGGCAGCTTCCACTCCCGCTGCGCTGAATGATGTCATCCAGCCGCGCCGCACCGCTGACTTCTCAAGTCGCTACAGCTCTGGTACGCCACTGATAAAGACCTCTCTGTCTCTCCTGTGCTAGTCAGTGTCGGAGCGAGGAGCAATATCTGCTCTGACCCGACACAGCTAGCATCCGCTCCATACACTTTGTACACACACGACTCCGCTCCGTACACCTTGCACACACGGATCCACTCCGTACACCTCGTACACACACACGGCTCCGCTCTGTACACCTCGTACACACACGGCTCCGCTCTGTACACCTCATACACACACACACGACTCCGCTCTGTACACCTCGTACACACACACACATGACTCCATTCTGTACACCTTGCACACACGACTCCGCGCCGTACACCTTGCACACACGGCTTCATTCCATACACCTAGTACACACGCACTCCGCTCCATACACCTTGCACACACGGCTCCGCTTCGTACACCTCGTACACACACAGACATGACTCCGCTTTGTACACCTTGCACACACGGCTCCGCTCTCTACACCTCATACACTCACACATGACTCCGCTCCGTACACCTTGCACACACGGCTCCGCTCTGTACACGTCATACACACACATGGCTCTGCCGTACACCTTGCACACACACGGCTCTGTGCCGTACACACACACCTCGTACACAGACGGCTCTGCTACATCCACACTTTAAACCTCTCCTGACCCCACACATAAGCTTACCCTCATCCAGAACCATGACATCCAGCAGTCCTGCATGCATACATGGAGGCACTGATCATGTGACCCCTGACTCCTCCCCTCCTGTGACCTCATCACTGGTCCTGTGCTCACAGAACAGTCTTATATGTGGTGTGCTTCTCTGCGGCTGGTGGGATGACTCTCAGACCTTCCAATCGTCCCGGATCCGACGGGCAGTCCCGATGAGGCTGAGATTCAGTGCGGGAAAACTGCTGTCCCGCCCCTGATCGCAGGGCAGACTGTCAAAATCAGGACTGCCCTGCCAGATCCAGGATGGTTGGGAGGTATGGTTATACTCACAGGCTGGGCTTATAATAATACCCCTGGCTGTAAGAATAATAAGCCCCCTACCTTCCTTTCAGCTCCCCAAATAGCACATGTGATGTAGTACATGTAGTGCAAAACAGTAAACACTAATAATAAGGCCCTCTGCCCCGTCGTCCTCCCTCCACCACCCCTTCAGCTCCCACCCTACCCCCATCTTATCACATACACCCCACAGTGATCATTACATACCTGAAATGAATTAGCATAATACATTCTGGTCGCCCTCAAATGAAGTTTGCAGGTAGTTTATGGATGGCCCTGGCAATTTCTGATCCAGTGCTGCAGGTGAAAAGCATGAGATGGGGTTAGGCCCACACAGTGTCTGAGGTAACTCGGTGGTGAGCACTAAGACCCAGGGGAGCCCAGCATGAGCCAGAGCAAGGAGCAGAGCTGACTGGAGCACTGACAGCTGAACCTGTCAGAAACTTATCAGGTGAGCTCCATTACACTGCACTGAGGAGTGAGGAGTCTGCCGCTGTGCTAGCCTGTGTGCAGAGTCTCAGGAAGATAGGGGAGTATGTATACAATTTGCCGTGCTCTCCCTCAATGCTGCCTTATGACAGAAGCGGCCATGGATGGAAGGGGGTGTGAGGGTTGGGGGGGCCTTCATGGGATAGGGCCCTCTGCCTCCCCCAGTAGCTAAGCAATTGGGTAGAACGTACTCGTCATGTATGGTCCGAACATCAGTATAATTATTAGGGCATGTCATATAAAGCTGCATGATCCGGTCAGCAGCCAGGATCTGTCTACAGTTACCAAGTGTTATTGGGGGCATGGAGGACGTGGTGACAGATGAGGAGGAGGAGCAGAGTTTGAGGAGAATTTAGGTAAGAGTTAGATTAGTGAGGTGATAGGCCTGTTCAAAGAGATGTGTTTTTAAAGCAAGCTTAAAGGGAACCTGTCAGCAGGATTGTGCTGAGTAACCTACAGACAGTGTCAGGTTGGCACCATTTTGAGAGAGATTTTTTTTTCTGAATAAATTTATATGTCACAAAATAAAATAATGAAATGGACATTATAGATGCGATCATGCTACAGCTCAGGCACTGGCAACTGCCTGCTGAATGTGAATTTTTTTGTTTTTTCTTGTTTTCATATTCAGTATGAAAAATAGGGGGCAGGTCACTGTTATAAGCCATACAGATTAATATCTAAGCAGAGCACCACATAAACCCCCCCCCCCCCCCTAAAGGCCCGCCCTGAAGCACGAGAATCTCATTAACTGAATATTACAAATACAGATTAAACAAGACGGATTTCATCAACCAAGGATTATTTTTATCAGTATAACCGCGCCAAAAGAGACACTGTCTGCAGGTTACTGTGCACAATCCTGCTGACAGGTTCCCTTTAAAAATTTGGGAGCTAGGTGTTAGTCAGATCGTCCAGGGAAGTGCATTCCAGAAAACGCAGCACAAGCGAAGTCTTGAAGACGGAGGTGCGAGGTTCGGATTATGTTAGACTTAGATCAGCTGCAAAAAATCCAAAGGTATGAACTGCGATATAAACTGCTGTGCATGCAGCGTGTAAGCGCATGTTCACACTAGCCACTGAATAGAAAAAAAACATAACGATTAAATACCCGATAGATTGTATAGCCGATGGGTAATGACTGGCACAAGGTGGAGTCATCGGTGAAATAAGACCGTTACTGAAGATATAGTATTCCTTGGATTTGGCAATAATCATGATAATGGTATTAAAAAATGCGCTAAACACATAAAATGAACTTACTTTCTACTTTTGAGAAGTATTCCTGTTGGAAAACGTTAATACCTATCCATAGGATAGATAATAACTTATAGACTGGTGGGTTCTAACTGCTGAACCCCTCCCCCCATATCACCAGAACATGGCACCCCATTAAAATGGAGCTGCAATCTGCACTAATCATCTCAACTAAGAAGGAGCAATAGTGCACAGACATAATAAAGTGCTTCCTTTTGGTAATTGGTAGGGCTCCGTGCAGTAGAGGTTAACTATACGATCCTTTGGCTGGTGATAATTTCTTCTAATCTCCTCCTATCACTTTACCCAACAAGAACTGCCTGATAACAGAGAACAATTAATATTACACTACAAAAGGTTTGTAATGTCGAGTGAAAGAGTTGCATTTGAGAATTTAATTGCTACCTCGGCAACTCTTTGGAAAAATCTCCACTTAGTGGGAGCTTCTTACATCAGGATTTAGACAACTAGGATTACATTCAGTGGGACTTGTATGAATTTTTTATATAGTTAACCCAAGAAAGAAAAGAACATGTCCACATGAACGGGAGCTCCTCAAACAATTACACAAAAGTTAC
This sequence comes from Ranitomeya imitator, assembly GCF_032444005.1. Taxonomy (NCBI): domain Eukaryota; kingdom Metazoa; phylum Chordata; class Amphibia; order Anura; family Dendrobatidae; genus Ranitomeya; species Ranitomeya imitator. The sequence goes on from NC_091283.1 coordinate 171,558,493, forward strand.
AAAGTTTTTATTGAAAAAATACCACAATGGTCAAAGATACATCACACAAAAAATAGGACTAAAAACATTTAAAAATGCAATGCACAGAACAAACGTGCACAACAGACATTTCCTAATATAGGGAAAATGCCTAACCATATCCCCTTCCCCTCCCAAAAATTGAAATGGATATATTCAGCGCAATGGCCAATAATTTAGCCATATAGCAGTACATACAGTGCAGATAGTCTCTATACAATACTAATAATAACTGTGAAATACTGCTATATCCCCGCTATCAAAAGATGCAGTGCATACTTATATATGGACTCACCAATATCACAGTGCCATATGGTCCCACAGACAATTAAAGCCAAGGAACAATTGATGAAAGCAAACATGTAACAATCAATGCCTCAATGGCTGCTGGGACAAAAAGCTCATGCCCCATTAATGCAGATGCAAATGTACAAGGTAATCAACATAATGGTCTGAGATTTGCCTGGATAGTACATAATATACCTGTGCCTAGAAAGAGCCGCTGACACAAAATGGATCAGGACCCCAAGACAGCCTAGATAAAGGGGAAAGAGCAGCAAAAAAAGGGGGGAGGAGGGGATGTGGGGTGCGAACCCACGCGTATCGCCGCAACTATGGCGGCTTCCTCAGGGAAAGAATAGCAGCATTTTCCCTATATTAGGTGTAATTGTTTGAGGAGCTCCCGTTCATGTGGACATGTTCTTTTCTTTCTTGGGTTATCTCTGTTGTTCTTCAGTCCACGGTGAGCCCCAACATTAGTTTTACATTCAGTGGTGCCCTCCGCTTTCTCTATTCAATTTTTTATATAGTTAGCGCCTCCTAGTGGTGGCAGCAGGCGGAAATAATTTATCATTTATTTTTAAGGCTACCATATCGATATATTATACTCATAAATTTGGCATTATTTTGAATAAAGTGAAATTATAAATACACTTTACTCCTCTCTAGACATAAAGTTCTTGTCATGACTCAGCTTTCAGGTTACCCGGGTCAAGGGGCTCCTTCCCCGTGCCTAACACTAGGGGATGCCCTAGATTGCCCTGTTCCCCTGGATACTTCTGAAGGTGAAGATGCCAGGGCCGCCTCCCTTGCCTTTTCTCCTGAATCAGCCCTCCATCTGTTCCCTTCCCCCGCCCAGGGAAGAGGGGAGCTGCCATGCACCGCAGTTCACCAACCCGACGAACAAGGCAACACGAAAAAGGGGTAACTGAAAATACCAGGCATACAAATATTCACTCACATATAACAGAGGAATGCATTGGGGAGTGGAGGATGGGGAAAAAACAAAATAAGAGGAAGGAAGGGAATTATCACACTTACAAACCCACGCAACAATCACAGATAACTCCTCCAAACTCCTCATATAAGCACCAAAACACCTCTCCTCCAAGCCATTCAGCATAAGCTAGCTCTGATGATGTGCTTGCATCAGGACCAAGATTATAAACAGGATAGGAGTGGCTAACCAAGCTCAGCTGAGACTCCCAGAGCTTCCAACATGGGTGATTAAGCACTGTTCTGTCAAGAGAAACACCATTTAAAAAGAAGAAGTGCTTCTTTTAAGCGCATGAGTAGGAGCAATCAGACGCTGCGGTCTTCTGGCTCCTCTCTTTTGCGGTAACCCCATGACAGCTCTATTACTATTACCAATTAGTAATTTCTCGTTAGAGACATCTTGGAATTTCCTTCTTTGTCAACGCAATTTCCTTTACCATCTTAAACTATCCTGTCGTGTGCTAAACCAACCCCTTTCACATAATGAGGAATGTGTCTTTCTTATAAGCCCCAGTCATGATAATTTCCTCCCCCGCTTATGTCAACAGGTTTGACAGGAAATGAGTTTATGAGGCAACATAATTTTTTTTTTGGAAGAGAACTTATAATTGAAGTGGTGTAAAAAACGGAGTGTGTCAGAGATTGGTGTAATCCTCGCCAGCTCAGTGCAGACATTTCACATTTAGAATTTAATGGGATCTATTTAAAGCAATTAGCAAGTGTAAAAGTACTGTAAAAGAGCCAAGTGGAACAGAGATTAATGGATTTGTATTGACGCAAGGCCTATTGTGTGTATTAACTTTCATGCCAATAAATTAAACTGTAATTTGCTTCTTTGCATTAGTTAGTTTTAACTAAATTGGGAATTGGGGGTCCCTTGCATCCATGTTGACCCCCATAGTCTTTGTTTAATATTTCATATGTATAAAAAATGAAAATGGTAAGAAACCCTGATTGTTAGTATGTAAAATCAACATGCTTAGCAATAGAAAAGCAGCTGGGGCCCATAGACCATGAATGCTTCGAGCCGGGGCTGGTTTCCCTTCTCCTAACATGTACATTCAACCTAGTGCCCAAATCTGCATCCAAATAAGCTAAAGAAAAGCAAAAGAAGATCACAGTTTCACTGAAAATTGCAAAACTGCTGGATTAGCGCAAACCTGCTTCAGACTGCTACATCTGAATTTCTTAAATCTGGTGTAGTGACTCCTTAGCACTCTCTGTAAACAGTTATGCCGCAGTCTAATTTTTTTTTTTTCTGTTTGCAATCAGCGACTAGAAATGTTTCCTGCTTGAATATAGATGATAAAAACTATACAAGGCAATATTTTAAGTTACATAGTTTACTACATTTCTTTCCTGTCCTTACACATTTGTAACCTAATGTATTAGTGCTGGAAAACATACCGTAATTTTAGAAGAAGAAAGAAGCACTCCCATCAAAGTTTTTTTCCTCTTAACATTTTGCAATCATTATATTATAAAGCAATGTGTACTTACAGTTGCTCATTTTGTCTTTCTACCCAGCTAATGATTCTTTTCTCTACTCTATTTAGAAACATGAATGCCTCATTTCCCTGCAAAAATCATTCCCCTCATCAACTCATCACCCAGCTGCTCCCTTTTGCAGTGATGTAGAGCTGTACTTCTTATGCAGACTCATGCAGGGCAAATTTACCTCCTTTTTCTACGTAGAACTTAGAAGAATTAGCTGGGTAGAAAGGCAAAATTAGCAATTGTAAGTACACAGTGCCATATATTATGATGACTGCAATAGATTAAGAGGATAACAACTTTGATGGGGAGTGCTTCTTTAAACAACATTTAGTATAGGGTTTGCCAGTTAGTCTACATTACACTTGTTGCAGTGTATGATTCACTTTCGGACACAAACAGAAAAGGGCCACCCTATGCAAGAAAAGTATATGGGCAATTTGTAGTCCAAAAGCTAATGATATCTGACAATTCCATCTGGAAAATGGGCCTCCTTACCTCTTGGGCCTTTGTGCGGCTGACCCAAGGGTATTTGTGTCCTTGGTCTGATTACCTTGTCCACTGTGAAAGCACCCAGCGCATACTTGTAAAAATGTTTGTACCCTGGTCAAAATTACTGTTATTGTGAACAGTTAAGCAAGTTGAAGATGAGATGATCTCTAAAAGGCCTAAAGTTAAAGATGACATCGTTTGCGCACCTTGGAGATTTGTGAGCTCAGATAACTTTTACCAAGGTTTCATATAAATTTTCCAGCTTTATAAAAACCCAGCCTCCTCTCTGCCCTAAAAACCACAGCCATGGGTTCTTCTAAGCAGCTGCCTAGCACTCTGAAAATGAAAATACCGGAGGCACACAAAGCAGGAGAAGGCAATAAGAAGATAGCAAAGCTTTTTCAAGTTGCCCTTTCCTCAGTCCGGAATGTAATTAAAAAAATGACAGTTAACAGGAACAGTGAAGGTCAAGTTAAGGTCTGGTAGACCAAGCAAAATTTAAGTGAGAGGTGCTCGCAGGATTGCTAGATAGGCAAATCAGAACCCCCCCCCTTGACTGCAAAAGACCATCAGAAAGATTTAACAGACTCTGTAGTTGTGGTACATTGTTCTACTGTTCAGAGGCACCTGCACAAATGTGGCCTTCATGGAAGAGTCATCAGAAGACAACTTCTCCTGCATCCTCATAAAATTCACCATCAAAAATATGCAAAAGAACATCTAAACAAGCTTGATGCATTTTGGAAACAAGTCCTGTGGACCAATGAGGTTAAAATAGAACTCTTTGGCCACAATGATCAAAGGTATGTGTGGAGAAAAAGGGCACATAATTTCAAGAAAAGGACATTTCCCCAGCCATTAAGCATGTGTTTGTATCAATCATGCTTTGGGGTTGTGTTGCAGTCAATGTCACAGGGAATATTTCACAGGTAGAAGGAAGAATTGATTCAATGATATTTCAACAAATTCTTGATGCAAACATTACACCATCTGTAAAAAAGCTGAAGTTGAAAAAAGGATGGCTTCTACAAATGGCTAATCATCCTAAGCACATGCCAAAATCCACAATAGACTACGTCAAAAGATGTAAGCTGAATATTTTACAATGGCCCTCACAGTCCCCAGACCTGAACATCATTGAAAATCTGTGTCTAGATCACAAATTAGCAGACGAGGAATCTCAAAGAACTGAAAGAATTTTCCATGAAAGGGTGGATCAAAATCCCTCAAACAAGAATTGAAAGACTGTTGGCTGGCTACAAAAAGCGTTTACAAGCTGTGCTACTTTCAAAGGAGTGTGCTACTAGGTATTAACCATGCAGGGTTCGCAAACTTTTGCATTGGCCCCTTTTCTTTTTCATAATTTTTAAAATGTAAAAGATGGAAACATATATACGGTACGTATATTTTGGCCTAAAATACAAAGGAAATGTGTCATCTTTAACTTTAGGCCTTTTAGAGATCATTTGATCTTCAACTTGCTTAACTATTCATAATATAAGTAATTTTGAGCAGGGATGCCCAAACATTTACATACCACTGTATTCATCTATGGGCTTCCAATATATATGACACATTGGACCAGCATAAGTCAGTATACTTTTTTTTGCAGTCATATTGCACTCAGAGATTTTTGAACTTTACTTGGACGTGACGCCACTGTTATATGGGTTTGTTTCCCTGGATATATTATGGGCCAGTGGAAAACAATGCAAGTGTAGTGCATATGCCTCATTACCTGTGCCACCAAACTGGCCCTTCTGTTTGTATAACACCTAAGTTTTCATTCAGAATTGACCAACATCCTCTGTGATATTTCTTGTAATTGCAGATATTATCATTTTAAATAGCCATATGCTGTCTTGTTGAGTTTCTTGGTGATTGTATACACCCCATTTTAGGGTTATTTATATATAAAACACTAACCAAATGCAGGTTGGACCAGACCAAAATCAATATTATGTTAAGCTTATTCATTCAGCATGTGCAGCGCTTAGTGGATGAGATAGGTGACGGAAACTGCCCTGGTTGTGTCAGAGGACTGGGGAAGACACATGAGCTGCCAGCTGCAATCATTAAAACACCAGAGCCCCCTCCCACCTTAATGAGCCAATCAGCCCTTATTCAGCAATGGAGTGGATTGGAAGCAGACGATATGGAAAAGACTGTGTTCATGCCTGGCAGGGAGGGGCTGGTGTTATGACAGCTGAGGGGGAAAACTATCCAACAACCCAACAAACTTCTATATTATCTCCTAATATATGGGTGTAATAAATCCCCAGGAAGGGCTGGAATAGGCATCAGATGACTTCACTCTGTGTTCAGAAGTACTGGTGGTGTTGTGTAATGGAATAGTCTACTTTATCTGGAGGAGTGTTAGATATTTGATAGAAGATGATAGTCTAGTATCATTATTTGACCTCAGTGGAGTGTATCATTTTTTAATAGTTTGCTACAATGAATGTGAAATAAAATTAAAAGCAATTTTGGTAATAGTCTTGAAAAAAGAAATATCTACCATTTAATGCCAGCAGCTCTTGTGCAGACTTAAGTGTTAACATGGTTACAGACTACAAACAAACACTGTAGTATAGTAAGATCCTGTAGTTATACTCCCTGCCCTTTCTTTCATATGTCCCCTACATTTTGCCGTACGTCAACAAGAAGTAAGTTCTTGATGGGAGTAACACATGAATGATCAGACTACACAGGCACGCTTGTAGTCTGTAACCACGGAGATGCAGAAGGTTTACACAACAGGAGCCTTATACAGATTAAAGTTGCTTAATTTTTGCTTTATATTCATTAAATCTACATGAAATTAATGATTGGAACAAACAAACAAAACAAAAACAAAAGAAAAAACTATTGCAATCATACTTGAATAGTCAACCATGTGGATTGTCAAGTCTCATATCTGTGAGTCTTCTTGGTACTGTATGTTAGTGGACCAGATTAAGCTTTACCTTTCACGTGAAGTAAAAAGTGACCAGACTGATGTCTGATAATCAAATCAACAAATTGTTATCTAAGTGTTTGTGGATTATTTTAGCCTGAGGATCAATTATGTATAGTATCAGTTACCAAAACCTATTGAAAAGCATGAGTTTATTAAAATATGAGCAGCGTAGGAAACAAAATTAAAACAAATAAATACTGTAATCTGAATGCATCAACTGTTATAATCTGAATGTATAAAATATTGGTGGGTGTCTCATTACAGAATGAAAGCCTGTCCAAAATGCAGATGTTATTTTAAACATTGCACATCTGTAGTTCAAAGCTCCTAAATATATATTTGAGTCACAGAACATTTGTGAATGAAGCGAAACATACCGTTTATGCTTCCATCCTAATTCTGTTGCATTGGCACCAAGTCCAAGACTTGCGTTTATTTAATTTCTGGGGCTCCTCTGGGTGGAATTGTTAACAATCATTTACCATCATCATTTCTCCCCAGATTCACGTCAATTTTTGTCTAGATGTATCAGTCTCCTCCAGTCTAAAAACTGTCTGCATGTCTGATGACATTTCACTTATCAGTTGAAAAATTTTTTTAATAAATTTAAAGGGACTCTGTCACCTGAATTTGAAGGGAACAATTTTCAGCCATAGAGGCGGGGTTTTCGGGTGTTTGATTCACCCTTTCCTTACCAGCTGGCTGCATGCTGGCTGCAGTATTGGATTGAAGTTCATTCTCTGTCCTCCGTAGTACATGCCTGCACAAGGCAATCTTAAAAAACGCTGTAATTGGGAACTCCAGTTAACAATACTAATACTTTAACATACCCCTCTAAAACTAGTGTTTTGTTTTATAGCAGAGGACCCCAAAAGTTTCTAGGGGCGGGGTGTGACTGCTGTGACAACCCCCTTTATAGCTGTTCCCCTGCTCCACCTACTCAGTACCACACTTGGGACATAGCGCAGCATTCATCAGTGCAGCACTGGACTGGACAGTTGAGTGGAGTATGAGCACACACTTCAGCTAATATTACGTTTTTCAAATATTGTACCGAAAATGCTATGGAAATGTTTTCAAATGTAAAGCTCCTGTGGAAGGAAGGTCTGCACCATTTATTATTACTGCATGTTATACAGCACCAATGGGAGGCATAAAAAACTGCATGTCAGATCTGGAAAAAGCCTGTGTGGTGGATCAACTTAAAATTAGATTTTTTTAGAGCATGTTTTGTATTGGGAAATTATGCCATATAGCCCTAGCCTGAAACACCTGTGGTATAGTTGTGTGAAACTGGAATATTGATATATTTTTCCTTCATATGGTCATATGGAGCTAGTCATTTGGTGAAAATTTTCTAGATTTGTGTATGTAGAGTTTCTTGATGATACATGATTGTTTAGCATATCACAACCACATCTTATTTCTATATTTCCATACTGCAACCATATTTCTGTACGGTTTGTTTTACATTAGAAGTTGACATTTGTGTAGATTATTGCCACAGCTGCTAGATTTTAGTTTGATCAATAATTCGTAGTTTGAGGCAATATCTTGGCACACCATGGCAGGGAGTATCTCACCATTGCCAAATGCTCTTCAGCCAGAAGAAACAAAGACGGCCAGAGGGGAAACCCCAAATACAGACATGTCCGCACAGACAAAGCCTCTGGCATGCAGCTGTACGCTATTACTTTCTGTGGTTTTGAGAACAGAGAGAAGAATTATTATGTATTTGTGTTCCCAGGGGAGACTCAACTGGTCTGTATGCAGATGTTGTGTGTCTGAGCTTATCTGACAGAAAATGTGTCATCAGAAAATTATTGACTGTTTAAGTCACCTCTATTTGTATGTCAGACATTTCTTTTAGGAATTTTGGGGAGCTTGTCAATCACTTGTTCTGCCATATTTTGAATATCCTAAAATCTTCCCGTCTTCACTCTTACTAACCAAACACCTTTCCTGTTTTGTAGAGATTACTTCCCCGCAGTCATCTCATTATCATCACAAGGCAGGATTAAAATGACCAGTAACACCTACATATGCAGTTATGTCCAAAAGCTTTGAGACTGATGCAAATTTAGATTTTCATAAAGTTTGTAGCTTCAGTTTTTATAGTGGCAATTTGCGTTAACTATAGATTATTATGAAGTGTGGTCAAATGAATTGTAAGTCATTCATTGCCATTTCAGTGCGCAGGCGCCGGGAAAGGTCAGAGAGACCCGGTGCCTGTGCACTGCAGTACTTTATGCTGCCCCCAACAGGGCAGATAAAGTACGCCTGCGCCGGAGCAGCGACAGGAAGCAAAGAAGAGGACGTCATCATACTAAGATACGAGGAGCCGGACCCGGACCGCGAAGCCCATCGGACCCGGACCGCGAAGCCCATCGGACCCGGACCGCGAAGCCCATCGGACCCGGACCGCACCAGGACCGCCCCTGGGTGAGTATAATCTAACTTGTTTTTCTTATCTTTCAGGTTACATCGGGGGCTTACCTACAGCATTACAGAATGCTGTAGATAAGCCCCTGATGGCGGTGGCCGCAGTTTATAGGCCCAAAATTAGGTGACAGATTCCCTTTAATGTTAATTTTGTTCCACTGCGGAAACCCCAAGTGATAAATTGCAATTTATTGGTTAGCAACTGTTCAGTTTACCTGCAGTGCCAGCAAAGGGGAAATTTAGCATTATACAGTTTCTGATTAATAATTATTGGGCTGTCTATAGCCAGGTCCTCCAGAATGACAAATGCTCGTTGTAGCTGATGCCCTCTCTAATAGGTGAGAGTTTTTGTATATCAAAAAGCCACATTAATATTTACAGATATGTGATTGTGTTTGATCATCATGATCACATATTCTGTGTCATAGGGTTTAACACAGGATATAATCTGTGCCCATGACACACTTCCACAGCTCTTGGGTACGCGGTCAGATTCTGCTTCAGATATATCATGATATTATGAAGTGTCTTAGAGTTTAGAATAAAATCATATTTTCACACAGCACTTAATACTTTTATAAGGGTTATATTTTATAGGCCAAAAGTGGTAGGAAATGATGACATGATTATGACCAGCACAGTGGAGTGGGATCCCACTATATTTTTAGAGCAGTCTTGGATTGAATGTCACATTTTTGGAGTAGTTTTGATACAGTTTATGGAGTCTCTTAGTAACATCAGCGTTTTAAAATCCATCTGTTCAATGTCAGAGTGGAATGTTCTGCACAGGAAGCCTCATTTCCTAGTGGAAACTCTTAAGAGTTTTATTGAATATGTAAAGTAGATATGTGAAAGGTGAAAGCAGATCTTGGTTCACAGTCAGACCAGATGGGTCTCACTATCTTATATCCTGCACCACAGATACAATATCCTAACAACTTGTAATATGCTTAAAGAGAAAAAAAAACACTGTTTCTTGAACAGTGCAAAGTTATAACTCATAGGCCAACAATTAAAGCCTAAACATTCAGATCAGGAGCGTAATTAGAGTGGGTGTAAGGGTTACAATCACCCCTGGGCTGTAGAGCATGGGGGTGCCCAATATATCCCTTTGCCCATATGAAAAGACCAATACTTTTAGACAATGAAGATTTTACATTGGAGCCGACCAGCTTCAAGTTACACTACTAATTCAGGTACTGCTGCAGTTAATCCAAATATTCCACTCCTTCTATGTGACATAGACCTGCCTCTAGTGTGAAGTGTGATGCAAACAGCTCCTCAAATCTCAGTTTCTTGAACCATTGTGAATGTGAGATTGGGAAGGAGCAAAATGATGTTAAATTTGTTTTAGAATATCAGTAGGGGTGTTTATGAAAGTTACATAAGCATACCTCCCAACCATCCCGGATCCAGCGGGACTGTCACGATTTTGACAGTCTCCCCCCGCTGTCACGGCCGGGACAAGTATGTCCCGCACTGGTTGGGAGGTGTGGAGAATTTATGACTCCATTACCGATGCCATTTTATAAACGCCGCCTAATAAAAACTAATATTCTACCAATTGTGGACTTATATTGTCTTTGCCGCATGAAGAGACCCATATAGATACGTTTAAAAGTTAATTTTTTTTCAACAACAATATTAAAAATGATCTACGACAAAACCAGACATAAACAAACAAATGTGTCAATGGAATAGATAAGATAGGCTCAAACCTATGTATAATATTAATATTTTGTCCAAAATGGATCTATATACATATATCACTGCCACCATTAAGATGATACAAAAAATGTCCTATGAAATTTCTAATTGTGATAAATCACCTATATTAGAGGACCATATATATCATTTAGCAATATAAAGGTACCATATCTATACCTGCCAACTATCTGCGCTGTTACATAGTTCAAAACATGTAATTACATTGTTTGACCCCGCTAGTAATATGCGGCTATTGCATTGTGGCAATTACTTACAAAATAAAGGTATCCACAGGAGACAGCAGTATGAGGTGAGAGCCCACCGAACCTTCCAAGTGCGCCCCGATGCGCGTTTCGCCCGTAAGCTTCTTCCGGGCCCCCTCAGTCTGATTCTTTTTATGTTGACAGAACTCCGAACTGTTAATAGTCTTATAATCTTTAGTGGGGGTGGGGGGCAATACGTCATCTATAATATAACAAATGGAATATCCAACACTTTCTGTACTATTATGCAGTAAACCCACAAAACCCATACATTTTAAACAATAAGGTTTATTATGTTGTGTAATCTTAAATAAGACCCCATAGATATGCATTATGTTTATTGCCTGTAATTACTAGAGTTTTACTGGGATTGAAGGACCAGAATAGTATCTAATGTGGGAAACATCTCAGGCCAAGGCATAGAAAATCTGGCAGGAGTACATGTATTCTTTACTTAAAATTAGCCCTATTCCTGGTATATATCTTTACCTCTCGCTATATGGAATATTATTATTTGATATTTTTAGTGGGTTTCAGCATACAAGGGAAAGATTGTTTACCAAACACAAAGATCCACCGGTTACATACACATTTTGTACTTCCCTTGATCGATATTTCGATCATGTATTGTATAAATCTAGAAGAAAATGGAAACAGTTGTACCATCCATGCCAAACAACCAGACGCTTCCTTACAAGATTTGACATACAGGTGCAAAACAAAAGCTGAAATCACATTGGCTGTAAAAGGAAGCTAAACTGAATGTATTTGATTTTTTTTTTTATACATACAGTGGGGCAAAAAAGTATTTAGTCAGTCAGCAATAGTGCAAGTTCCACCACTTAAAAAGATGAGAGGCGTCTGTAATTTACATCATAGGTAGACCTCAACTATGGGAGACAAACTGAGAAAAAAAAATCCAGAAAATCACATTGTCTGTTTTTTTAACATTTTATTTGCATATTATGGTGGAAAATAAGTATTTGGTCAGAAACAAACAATCAAGATTTCAGGCTCTCACAGACCTGTAACTTCTTCTTTAAGAGTCTCCTCTTTCCTCCACTCATTACCTGTAGTAATGGCACCTGTTTAAACTTGTTATCAGTATAAAAAGACACCTGTGCACACCCTCAAACAGTCTGACTCCAAACTCCACTATGGTGAAGACCAAAGAGCTGTCAAAGGACACCAGAAACAAAATTGTAGCCCTGCACCAGGCTGGGAAGACTGAATCTGCAATAGCCAACTAGCTTGGAGTGAAAAAATCAACAGTGGGAGCAATAATTAGAAAATGGAAGACATACAAGACCACTGATAATCTCCCTCGATCTGGGGCTTCACGCAAAATCCCACCCCGTGGGGTCAGAATGATCACAAGAACGGTGAGCAAAAATCCCAGAACCACGCGGGGGGACCTAGTGAATGAACTGCAGAGAGCTGGGACCAATGTAACAAGGCCTACCATAAGAAACACACTACGCCACCATGGACTCAGATCCTGCAGTGCCAGACGTGTCCCACTGCTTAAGCCAGTACATGTCCGGACCCGTCTGAAGTTTGCTAGAGAGCATTTGGATGATCCAGAGGAGTTTTGGGAGAATGTCCTATGGTCTGATGAAACCAAACTGGAACTGTTTGGTAGAAACACAACTTGTTGTGTTTGGAGGAAAAAGAATACTGAGTTGCATCCATCAAACACCATACCTACTGTAAAGCATGGTGGTAGAAACATCATGCTTTGGGGCTGTTTCTCTGCAAAGGGGCCAGGACGACTGATCCGGGTACATGAAAGAATGAATGGGGCCATGTATCGTGAGATTTTGAGTGCAAACCTCCTTCCATCAGCAAGGGCATTGAAGATGAAACGTGGCTGGGTCTTTCAACATGACAATGATCCAAAGCACACCGCCAGGGCAATGAAGGAGTGGCTTCGTAAGAAGCATTTGAAGGTCCTGGAGTGGCCTAGCCAGTCTCCAGATCTCAACCCTATAGAAAACCTTTGGAGGGAGTTGAAAGTCCGTGTTGCCAAGCGAAAAGCCAAAAACATCACTGCTCTAGAGGAGATCTGCATGGAGGAATGGGCCAACATACCAACAACAGTGTGTGGCAACCTTGTGAAGACTTACAGAAAACGTTTGACCTCTGTCATTGCCAACAAAGGATATATTACAAAGTATTGAGATGAAATTTTATTTCTGACCAAATACTTATTTTCCACCATAATATGCAAATAAAATGTTAAAAAAACAGACAATGTGATTTTCTGGATTTTTTTTTCTCAGTTTGTCTCCCATAGTTGAGGTCTACCTATGATGTAAATTACAGACGCCTCTCATCTTTTTAAGTGGTGGAACTTGCACTATTGCTGACTGACTAAATACTTTTTTGCCCCACTGTATGGCTATAGTGTCTGCTTTTTGGATTGAGCATAGACCAGACGCCGCTGACGGTGACCACATTCCTGGCTGATGAGGTAGCTTCGAGGCCAGACTTTTTACCAGTGTGAAGGTATAATAATATATATATGCTAGGTTGTATGTAGGCATACGTCCATCTATTCAAGTGGTTTCCAAATTGTGCCTCTCCAGCTGCTGCAAACTAAAACTCCCAGCATGCCCTGACAGCCTGCGGCACTGGATCCAGAGGAAGGCAATGTAATCCCTATCATGTAGTAGTCAATTATTTGTGCAATTATCCATACTCTGTACCATCTCATACATCTGTTCATTTCAAAAGATGGCAACTCATCACCTATGCAAAGTATAGATGATAAGTGTCTAATCGCAGGGGGCCCAATAACAAGAAGAGTGATACCCCTTTTAAATAAATCAGCAAACATGCACGCTGCCAATCTATTGAAAGTAAATGGGTTTGACATAGATAGCAGCATGCACTTATAAATATTACAGATGTGTTGGATGAATCAACACATGTCTTCGGGTTGTCCTGGATAGACGGAGGTCCGGTTCCTCGATGCAGATAGAGAGTCTTTGCTACACTAGGCGGGGTTCCCATACCCGCAATTTCCTTGTACTGATCTCAGTTCTTCATACGGTATCACCAGAGTGTGGTTCTGCTCTACAGTGCAGGCGGGGAAGGAGTCAGTATGTCCTGGCTCAGACACCGGTACAAGGCTAGGCCGCACGCACGCAGCAGTCACTGGTCTCACGTGTGAGTCACCTCCCGGCATGGAGGACGTCGGAAGAGTAGCTGTCTGATGTCCACGAGCAGTGGATACAATTACAGGGGTTGCTCTAGGTGGGCCTACATGTACAAGATGCTCTGCTATAAAGGTCTGCACCTCACTCTGCTGAACATTCTGTCTTCCCGCCAGAACTTCTGCCTTTCTCCCATGCACAGCCTTTTTATCTCTGACCCGCCCCTTGCTGAGAAGTGTAAAGGTCGGTCTGAGCCAGATAGCTCTCCCTTGTGCAACAATGGTGACAGTGTTACCCAAAACAGAAAAGTGAATCTCAGAGCAAGATTTCATCTATTAAATAATTGTCTAAGGGTCACTTCCGTCTTTCTGTCTGTCTTTCTGTCTGTCACGGAAATCTCAAGTCGCTGATTGGTCGCGGTCAAATGGCCACGACCAATCAGGGACGGGCACAGTGCGGCTGCGAAATGGCTGCTCCCTACTCCCCTGCCGTCTGTGCCCGCTCCATACACTCCTCCAGTCCAGTCAGCGCTCACACAGGGTTAATGGCAGCATTAAAGGACTACGTTATGCCGCGGTGTAACGCACTCTGTTAACGCTGCTATTAACCCTGTGTGACCAACTTTTTACTAATGATGCTGCCTATGGAGCATTAATAGTAAAAAGATCTAATGTTAAAAATAATTTAAAAAAATTAAAAAATCATTATATACTCACCTTCTGTCGGTCCCCTGATCCAGCCCAGGCCTTTCCCGCTCCTCGTGGCGGTCCGGTCCATGCATTGCGGTCTCGCGAGATGACGTAGCGGTCTCGCGAGACCGCTACATCATCATCTCGCGAGACCGCAATGCACTCTTGGGACCGGAGCGTCGCGAGGAGCATCGGTAAATGCCTGGACTGGATCCAGGGGCTGACTGAAGGTGAATATATAACTATTTTTTATCTTAATTCTTTTTTTAACAGGGATATGGTGCCCACATTGTTATATACTACGTGGGCTGTGTTAGATACTGCGTGGGCTGTGTTATATACAGGTCCTTCTCAAAAAATTAGCATATAGTGTTAAATTTCATTATTTACCATAATGTAATGATTACAATTAAACTTTCAAATATTATAGATTCATTATCCACCAACTGAAATTTGTCAGGTCTTTTATTGTTTTAATACTGATGATTTTGGCATACAACTCCTGATAACCCAAAAAACCTGTCTCAATAAATTAGCATATCAAGAAAAGGTTCTCTAAACGACCTATTACCCTAATCTTCTGAATCAACTAATTAACTCTAAACACATGCAAAAGATACCTGAGGCTTTTATAAACTCCCTGCCTGGTTCATTACTCAAAACCCCCATCATGGGTAAGACTAGCGACCTGACAGATGTCAAGAAGGCCATCATTGACACCCTCAAGCAAGAGGGTAAGACCCAGAAAGAAATTTCTCAACAAATAGGCTGTTCCCAGAGTGCTGTATCAAGGCACCTCAATGGTAAGTCTGTTGGAAGGAAACAATGTGGCAGAAAACGCTGTACAACGAGAAGAGGAGACCGGACCCTGAGGAAGATTGTGGAGAAGGACCGATTCCAGACCTTGGGGAACCTGAGGAAGCAGTGGACTGAGTCTGGTGTGGAAACATCCAGAGCCACCGTGCACAGGCGTGTGCAGGAAATGGGCTACAGGTGCCGCATTCCCCAGGTAAAGCCACTTTTGAACCATAAACAGCGGCAGAGGCGCCTGACCTGGGCTACAGAGAAGCAGCACTGGACTGTTGCTAAGTGGTCCCAAGTACTTTTTTCTGATGAAAGCAAATTTTGCATGTCATTCGGAAATCAAGGTGCCAGAGTCTGGAGGAAGACTGGGGAGAAGGAAATGCCAAAATGCCTGAAGTCCAGTGTCAAGTACCCACAGTCAGTGATGGTGTGGGGTGCCATGTCAGCTGCTGGTGTTGGTCCACTGTGTTTGATCAAGGGCAGGGTCAATGCAGCTAGCTATCAGGAGATTTTGGAGCACTTCATGCTTCCATCGGCTGAAATGCTTTATGGAGATGAAGATTTCATTTTTCAGCACGACCTGGCACCTGCTCACAGTGCCAAAACCACTGGTAAATGGTTTACTGACCATGGTATTACTGTGCTCAATTGGCCTGCCAACTCTCCTGACCTGAACCCCATAGAGAATCTGTGGGATATTGTGAAGAGAAAGTTGAGAGACGCAAGACCCAACACTCTGGATGAGCTTAAGGCCGCTATTGAAGCATCCTGGGCCTCCATAACATCTCAGCAGTGTCGCAGGCTGATTGCCTCCATGCCACGCCGCATTGAAGCAGTCATTTCTGCCAAAGGATTCCCGACCAAGTATTGAGTGCATAACTGAACATTATTATTTGATGGTTTTTTTGTTTGTTATTAAAAAACACTTTTATTTGATTGGATGGGTGAAATATGCTAATTTATTGAGACAGGTTTTTTGGGTTATCAGGAGTTGTATGCCAAAATCATCAGTATTAAAACAATAAAAGACCTGACAAATTTCAGTTGGTGGATAATGAATCTATAATATATGAAAGTTTAATTGTAATCATTATATTATGGTAAATAATGAAATTTAACACTATATGCTAATTTTTTGAGAAGGACCTGTACTACATCTCTGTGCTATATACTATGTGGGCTGTGCTATAGACTATGTGGCTGTGGTATATATTACGTGGCTGGGCAATATACTACATTTCTGTGCTCTATTCTACGTGGCCTGGGTTATATACTGCATGGGCAGTTTTATATACTACGTCTCTGTGCTATATACTTCGTGGCTGTGCAATATATTACGTGGCTGGGCAATATCCTACGTGTATGTGCTATATACTATGTGTCTGTGCTATATTCTACGTGGCTAGGCAATATACTATGTGGCTGGGCAATATACTACGTGGCTGTGCTATATACTACGTGTCTGTGCTATATACTATGTTGCTGGGCAATATACTACGTGGCTGGGCAATATTCTACGTGTCTGTGCTATTTACTACGTGGGCTGTGCTATATACTACGTGGCTGGGCAATATACTATGTGGCTGGGCAATATACTACGTGGCTGGGCAATATACTACGTGTCTGCTTTTTACTACGTGGGCTGTGCTATATACTACGTGGCTGGGCAATATACTACTTGTCTGTGCTATATACTACGTGTCTGTGCTAGATACTACGTGGCTGTGTTATATACTACATGGGCTGTGTTATATACTACGTGGGCTGTGCTATATTTCTCTGCTGTATCTGTGCATAATGAATCGTGGTATGTGTTAAAGAGGGGGGCCCACTGAGACTCTTTCACCCGGGGCCCTCAAAAACGTGGAGCCAGCCCTGGCTTCACTGATTGGTCATGCCCGGCCGTGAACAATCAGCGACAGTCGCAGTCTGCCCGCGAATTGGCGTGGAATTTGAACCACGCTTCGCTAATTGGTCGCGGCCAACCGGTCGGCCGAATCCTTTGTATAAATTGCATTATTCTGAAAACTTCATAAATAAACTACATACATATTCTAGAATACCCGATGCGTTAGAATCGGGCCACCATCTAGTTTAATATAATCACTTTTATTAATAAATAGTTCAAAAAGGAATAATCATTAAAATACATACAAAAGATAGTGGAGCGCCCCCAAGGCCTAGGGGTTACTCGGCACCGGGCCCTTCGGTTCTCAAGGGGGATGTCACGGTGGCTGACCCGGTCCGTGGCCCTAGGGGACATCTGTTGATAAATTGGGGGAAAAGGTCTTTAAAGGGGAAATGTTCGTGACGCCACCTGTGGTATTCGGCCAGGGTGACCGACGCTGCTTAGGGGTCCGCTGGGGTGATGTTATGGCAGTTAGATGGTATACCTTCCCACAGGTGAAGTGTGTCCCCAGGGCTTCCCAGAGTGTAGATGGTGGATGGTGTGAGGCGCAGTGAAGAACCGGGACACAAGGGTGCAGTCTCTTTACCTTTTTACTGAAGGCTTCAGCATCCCACAGTCCAGAGCACCAGATCACAGGGCAGGCAGAGTCCGGCCGGTCTGAGGGCAATTCGAGAGTCCCCTTATCCAGGTGGAAATCAGTAGCCTTCCTCTAGCGCCTGAGTGTTGTAGTCCCTCCCTGCTGAGCTTCTCGGTGAGGTCCTCACAACTGTTGTTGGTGTTCTAGATGTTAAGTCTTTCTCTCTGTCCCCCAGATGGATAGGAACAACCCGTATGACTGATGGCCTGAGGCTTTATACAGGGACCCTATCACGCCCCAGCCCCCACAAGTTGCCACCGTGCCTCCTGGGTGTAGGTGCGGGCAGGTAACGTGGAATTATCTGTCCTGCCGGTCTCTGGAGCAAGGCTTGGAGATGATTGCTCCCTCGGTGTTTCGGCTACCGGATTCTGCGCCTCAGAAGGAGGCAGCCTTTTGCAGGGCAGAACTCCTTCTGGTTTCCTCTCCTGTGCTATGACTTTGTTTCTCATCCGCTACAACACAATTCTCTTCGAGTCCTTTCTTAGGATGCTGCTGCACGTTGGGCAGGCGCAGCTCCGTGGCCTTCTATCTAGGCCTCTGACAGGATCCCACCCCTGTCAGGGACCACTCTGTCTGCTGCTCTTAGATGTTCCTCCTTTCCCCCTGTCTGCCTGACAGGTGCTGCTTAGGTGAAGCCAAGTCAGCTTCTGCCTAACTTCCTATCCAGCCCACAAGTTTTACCTAATTGCGAAGAGTGCCCTACTAAATAGGAGCATAGCTACTCCTGGCGGACTGGAGTGTGAAGTGTGGTGTATGGTTTGTGGTACCTGGTAAGAAGATTTCCTTTATTGCCATCAGACGTAACATCACTTCCCCCTAGAGGAGAATGATATTACTGCAACGACCAGGACCCTGGGGCGCTGCAATAGTAACAGTGGTAGTGACACCTAAGTGCCACATTCGGTAAGATTGTAATACAAATGCAAGAAGATATAGAAAAAATAATCCCTCCAGTAATTTAAACCCAGTAAAGGGAGAAATAGCAGGGCAATGTTGACACAATTGTAAAGAGCTGGATGATGGCTCACATAGGTATGCAAGTGCAAAGGAAGGAATAAATAGATGGACAAAATATAATAAAATATAAAAGTCCAATCAATATAATAAAGTATATGGAGCCACTGCCAGTATAACCACATTACATGCAGACAATATTACCAGCGGAATATGTTAGCATATTTAAAAATAAAGATTAGTATTCTGTGGTAATGATATCTGCATGTAATGTGGTTACATGTGGTTACCAGCTGAGTCTTTTGCAAGTATTAGTATAACAAGCCCCTGTATAGTAACCATGAGCTGCATCACATTTAAAGCACCACTCCAGCATATATTTTTTTTCACCGCTGGAGTGGCGCTTAAAATCCATCTCCCCTGCCCCATATCTGATACTCACCTTCTGGCATTTTCATGTTTTTCCCGCCTCTCCATTCCATCTCCTGCAGTTTGTGACCTGTTCGCTGCTCCAGTGTTTCATGGAGTGGCGCGGAGGTCACTAATGAATATAAGTCTATGAGAGGCTCATTCTGACCATGTTCTGCCTCATTCTCACCTCATTCTGGCCACTTTCTGGCTCTCATAGACTTACACTGAGTGCTTGTGACATAGCTTCTAACTTCCGGCAAGTGAGAAGCTGCCCTCACAAGATGGAGCCATGGTACTGGAGCTGTGCCAAAAAAACAGTGAATACACCAGATGATAAGTCTATGACTGGGGCAGGGGACTTGCGCTTACAGCACCACTCCAGCTGTGAAAGAAAAAAACAGCTGGAGTGGTGCTTTAATAATTTAATAAGAAATTTATTATAAAGATAATAACCACTGTCTGCAACCACTGCAACCCAGAAAGGTTTGGCTTCTCTCAATAGAAGAGAATTGAGAGAAGCCAAAAAAGTTGTCACGTGACCCCCTGCTGACATTAACATACATAGTAACATAGTAACATAGTTAGTAAGGCCGAAAAAAGACATTTGTCCATCCAGTTCAGCCTATATTCCATCATAATAAATACCCAGATCTACGTCCTTCTACAGAACCTAATAATTGTATGATACAATATTGTTCTGCTCCAGGAAGACATCCAGGCCTCTCTTGAACCCCTCGACTGAGTTCGCCATCACCACCTCCTCAGGCAAGCAATTCCAGATTCTCACTGCCCTAACAGTAAAGAATCCTCTTCTATGTTGGTGGAAAAACCTTCTCTCCTCCAGACGCAAAGAATGCCCCCTTGTGCCCGTCACCTTCCTTGGTATAAACAGATCCTCAGCGAGATATTTGTATTGTCCCCTTATATACTTATACATGGTTATTAGATCGCCCCTCAGTCGTCTTTTTTCTAGACTAAATAATCCTAATTTCGCTAATCTATCTGGGTATTGTAGTTCTCCCATCCCCTTTATTAATTTTGTTGCCCTCCTTTGTACTCTCTCTAGTTCCATTATATCCTTCCTGAGCACCGGTGCCCAAAACTGGACACAGTACTCCATGTGCGGTCTAACTAGGGATTTGTACAGAGGCAGTATAATGCTCTCATCATGTGTATCCAGACCTCTTTTAATGCACCCCATGATCCTGTTTGCCTTGGCAGCTGCTGCCTGGCACTGGCTGCTCCAGGTAAGTTTATCATTAACTAGGATCCCCAAGTCCTTCTCCCTGTCAGATTTACCCAGTGGTTTCCCGTTCAGTGTGTAATGGTGATATTGATTCCCTCTTCCCATGTGTATAACCTTACATTTATCATTGTTAAACCTCATCTGCCACCTTTCAGCCCAAGTTTCCAACTTATCCAGATCCATCTGTAGCAGAATACTATCTTCTCTTGTATTAACTGCTTTACATAGTTTTGTATCATCTGCAAATATCGATATTTTACTGTGTAAACCTTCTACCAGATCATTAATGAATATGTTGAAGAGAACAGGTCCCAATACTGACCCCTGCGGTACCCCACTGGTCACAGCGACCCAGTTAGAGACTATACCATTTATAACCACCCTCTGCTTTCTATCACTAAGCCAGTTACTAACCCATTTACACACATTTTCCCCCAGACCAAGCATTCTCATTTTGTGTACCAACCTCTTGTGCGGCACGGTATCAAACGCTTTGGAAAAATCGAGATATACCACGTCCAATGACTCACCGTGGTCCAGTCTATAGCTTACCTCTTCATAAAAACTGATTAGATTGGTTTGACAGGAGCGATTTCTCATAAACCCATGCTGATATGGAGTTAAACAGTTATTCTCATTGAGATAATCCAGAATAACATCCCTCAGAAACCCTTCAAATATTTTACCAACAATAGAGGTTAGACTTACTGGCCTATAATTTCCAGGTTCACTTTTAGAGCCCTTTTTGAATATTTTTTTTTAAATTCGTTTATTAATTTCAGAATAGACAAACATTGCACATATTACATTTATCATTATTAAACATACCATCAGATACAAATGATTACAAACATCATCGCATCCAAAGTTCAGAGGCAATAGACTGTGCATGTTGAATCACTAGTACCTACAAAATACCTACTATACAACTTAAACAACTTTAACCTTTAGTAATAAGTCGCCAAAAGAAAACAGATTCAAGTTTGCTCTGCAACGATGTCCCCAAACCCCATGCCCTCCTCCCCGTGCATATATCTAATCCACGCAGACTACAGAGTATGATGAGATGAGTTCCATCTACCCCAAATTTTTTCGAATTTACCTGGACATCCTCTATTATGGTACAGTGTTCTTTCATATGGGATAACCGAGTTCACCAGGTCAATCCAAGCTCTGAGAGACGGGGAGGAGCCACCCATCCACCTTAATGCCAGTACCTTTCGTGCTAAGAAGAGCGTTTCTCGAAGGAAGATCCCAGTATGGTGATCCCAGGTCTCTGTATCCCACACCCCAAATAGGCAAGTCAATGGTTCAAGTGGGACAGGGATTAACAATAAAGACGTTAACAATGTCGTGACTTCTTTCCAATAATGAAGGATTACCGGGCACCGCCATATCATGTGGGTAAAATCCGCATCATGTGCGTGACACCGTAAGCAGTCTGACGTCTGAAGGCGGCCCATTTTAAAAAGTCGTGTCGGAGTCAGATAAGTCTGATACGTAATATATAGCTGGGTCATCCTATTGTTAACTGAGGGAGAAACTTTAGTTGGAGATTCCAAAATATCTTCCCACTCCTCTCCCAGTGTATCGGGAAGGAGTCCCTCCCATTTCTTTTTTAAGGTGTTAATAGTGAGCCCATCTCCCACGGATAATAGGTATGTGTATAAAGAGGAGATGAGCCCCTGAGGACCCTGTGATTTGAGAATGCCTATAAGGGGTAAAGATGAAATTGCTCGACTTGCACCTGCATTTCGCATATGTGACTGGAAAGCTGACCTCAGCTGTAAATAACGGAAGAATTGAGATCTTGGGATATTGCAGGTATCCCGCAATTGCTCAAAGGACACAAAAACATCCTGGTTATACAAATTACCTACCGAGAGAACACCACATGAGATCCAGAACTCAGTAGACGGGTGATTTAGTAATTCTGGAAAATAACTATTATACCACAGTGGCATTTCGGCTATTATATCTGTATATTTAATAACTTTTTTAATTTGTCTCCATATTAATCTCGCTTGTCGAAGCAATGGCAGCAAACGGGGAGCACTGACTTTCTCCATTTCCAAAAAACCCAGTGGACAGTCAATACGGGCAGAATGGATTATATGGCTTTCTGAATTAGGTAGGGGGTTGCTAGGCATCCATTTGCTTATCGCCCTAGCCTGCCCAGCAAGATAATATAGATAAAAGTCTGGTAAGGCTGCCCCTCCCCCCCTTGTCGGTCTCTGTAGAGTAGATAGCTTGAGTTTGGGTCTAGTCTTCCCCCATATAAAGGACGTGGTCAGGGAGTTTAAGTTTGCAAAGAAAGATTTGGGTATTGGCACAGCACTATGTTGTAGACAATAATTAAATTTGGGGAGCAATATCATCTTAACTAAATTAATGCGACCTGCAACGGAGAGAGGGAGTTTGCTCCAAGCTATGAATTTAGATTTGGCCAGGTCCAATAGTGGATAAATATTAAGTCGTAGGTCCAGCTGACTATATTGAGACATATGTATTCCTAGATATTTGAAATTGGAGACTACAGGTAGTGACGAGAGATTTTCGAGACGGGGCATCGGCGCATGAGACAGAGGCATCAGAGCAGACTTATCCCAATTGATATAGAGACCAGAGAATTTGCTAAAATTATCTATAGTCGTTATTACTCGCGGTAGTGTTTCTTCTGTTTTATCCATAAATATGATCATATCATCAGCATATAGACCGATGGTATCTACACGATCCGCAATACTTATTCCCTTGATATCTGTGGAAGACCTTATGCGTATTGCCAATGCTTCTATCGCGAGGGCAAAGAGGGCCGGGGACAGAGGACATCCCTGACGGGTTCCCCTATGTAAAGTAAAGGAATCAGAGATAGAATTATTCACAATTACCCGTGCCCTAGGATTCCTATATAGTGTATCTATCCCTCTAATAAATTTATCTCCAAAACCGTATTTCTGCAGACATGCAGAAAGAAAAGGCCACTCGAGGGAGTCAAACGCTTTAGCTGTGTCTAGGGATGCCAGAGCCCAGTTATTATCCAATTCTAGGGAGCTATATTGAATCACTGATTGGACCCGCCGAATATTAATAGAGGTACTTTTCCCAGGCATAAAGCCTGTTTGATCTGGGTGTATAAGATCTAATATGATTGTATTTAGTCTAGTGGCCAATATTTTAGTGAAGATTTTATAATCTACGTTTACCAATGATATGGGGCGATATGATCCACATTCCAAGGGGTCCTTTCCCTCCTTCTTAAGTACAATGATATTTGCATCATAAAATGTTTCAGGCATAATTTCTCCCTCCCATATATTCTGAAGCACCTTCAATAAGAGTGGTGCCAGGTGGTCCCGATATTTTTTATAGAACTCAACGGGAAACCCGTCAGGTCCAGGGGCCTTCCCGGTGGCCATATCCATTATAGCCTGTTCCACCTCCTCCAGAGTAAACTCGGCTTCCATAAAAGCTTGCTGGGTTGGGCTCAGTAAGGGGAATGTCATGTCTGATAGATAGTCTATACATTCAGGGACCCCAAGACCACTACCCGATTTGTACAGTGACTTATAGTAATTGCAAAAACTTTGAAGAATTTCCTCGGTGGAGGATACCAACGAACCATCGAGTGTCCGAATCTGTAGTACCGTGTTGGAGGTGTTATGCTGACGTACCAAAAAAGCTAGGAGTTTACTGGCCTGATTCCCCATTTCAAAATAAGACTGACGGGTAAAAAATAATTTACGTTTTGATTTAGTGTCTATATTTTGGGTGTATAATCTTTGGGAAGTGAGCCACTCCACCCTGTTGCCGTTAGTTTGATTGGCCACATAGGCGGCTTCCGAGTCCTTCAGCCGTCGCTCAATCTCGTCATCTTCCCCCGCCGTCACCCTCTTTATATAGGAGATTGTAGAGGACAGACATCCCCTCAAGTATGCCTTTAGAGTGTCCCAGAACAGATTGAGATTCGAGGGGTCTGGGTGAGTAGAGACAAAGCAGTTTAACTGATCAACCGTTCTATCACTAGCATCTATTAGTTTCAGCCAGAAGGGATTCAATTTCCAAGGTATATTATTATTTGACTGACCGTATTTAAGTTTGAGAACAATTGGGCTGTGATCTGATATCCCCCTGTTACCATGTTCGACACTATTCACCCACAGCGCTAGGTCGCTAGATCCAAATATGTAATCTATACGGGATAGAGACTGTCTAGTTGAAGAATGACAAGTATATTCCTTTATCTCAGGGTGACGTGTTCTCCATAGGTCTAACCATCCGCTACCGTTCATAAATGATGCCAATTGAGAGTGAGATTGAGAAAGGGGCCCCCTTGACATCTCGCCGTCTAGTCTCAGTCTGTCTTTAAGATTATCCATGACTAAAGCCCTTTTTGAATATTGGCACCACATTTGCTATGCGCCAGTCCTGCGGAACAGACCCTGTCGCTATAGAGTCACTAAAAATAAGAAATAATGGTTTATCTATTACATTACTTAGTTCTCTTAGTACTCGTGGGTGTATGCCATCCGGACCCGGAGATTTATCTATTTTAATCTTATTTAGCCGGTTTCGCACCTCTTCTTGGGTTAGATTGGTGACCCTTAATATAGGGTTTTCATTGTTTCTTGGGATTTCACCTAGCATTTCATTTTCCACCGTGAATACCGTGGAGAAGAAGGTGTTTAATATGTTAGCTTTTTCCTCGTCATCTACAACCATTCTTTCCTCACTATTTTTTAAGGGGCCTACATTTTCAGTTTTTATTCTTTTACTATTGATATAGTTGAAGAACAGTTTGGGATTAGTTTTACTCTCCTTAGCAATGTGCTTCTCTGTTTCCTTTTTGGCAGCTTTAATTAGTTTTTTAGATAAAGTATTTTTCTCCCTATAGTTTTTTAGAGCTTCAATGGTGCCATCCTGCTTTAGTAGTGCAAATGCTTTCTTTTTACTGTTAATTGCCTGTCTTACTTCTTTGTTTAGCCACATTGGGTTTTCCTATTTCTAGTCCTTTTATTCCCACAAGGTATAAACCGCTTACACTGCCTATTTAGGATGTTCTTAAACATTTCCCATTTATTATCTGTATTCTCATTTCTGAGGATATTGTCCCAGTCTACCAGATTAAGGGCATCTCTAAGCTGTTCAAACTTTGCCTTCCTAAAGTTCAATGTTTTTGTGACTCCCTGACAAGTCCCCCTAGTGAAAGACAGGTGAAACTGCACAATATTGTGGTCGCTATTTCCTAAATGCCCAACCACCTGCAGATTTGTTATTCTGTCAGGTCTATTAGATAGTATTAGGTCTAAAAGTGCTGCTCCTCTGGTTGGATTCTGCACCAATTGTGAAAGATAATTTTTCTTGGTTATTAGCAGAAACCTGTTGCCTTTATGCGTTTCCCAGGTTTCTGTTTCCCAGTTAATATCCGGGTAGTTAAAGTCCCCCATAACCAGGACCTCATTATGGGTTGCAGCTTCATCTATCTGCTTTAGAAGTAGACTTTCCATGCTTTCTGTTATATTTGGGGGTTTGTAACAGACCCCAATGAGAATTTTGTTACCATTTTTCCCTCCATGAATTTCAACCCATATGGACTCGACATCCTCATTCCCTTCGCTAATATCCTCCCTTAAAGTGGACTTTAGACAAGACTTTACATAGAGACAAACCCCTCCTCCTCTCCGATTTTTACGATCCTTTCTAAACAGACTGTAACCCTGTAAGTTAACTGCCCAGTCATAGCTTTCATCTAACCATGTCTCGGTTATTCCCACTATGTCAAAGTTACCTGTAGATATTTCTGCTTCTAGTTCTTCCATCTTGTTTGTCAGGCTTCTGGCGTTTGCGAGCATGCAGTTTAGAGGATTTTGTTTTGTTCCAATCTCCTCACTGTGGATTGTTTTAGAAATGTTCTTACCTCCCTTCTGAGTATGTTTTCCTTAACGATTCTGGGGCCATTGTTACTGTACATAGGGGGACTCAGGGGACATTATTAAATATCAAGTGGGCACTTAAGAAACATTATTGTTTATAGGGGCACCAGTAACGTAGCTCCTAGGTGGTAGAGGGTGCTAAGCTGGCTGTCAGTCAGGGGCGCGGTTACAGTTGCCGCTCTCTATACACAGAGTGGTGACTAAAACTGTGCCAGCTCCGCCCCTATGACTGGGAGAGCAAGGCTGCCGGGAGGAATAAGGGTTAATTTTCTCCTGGCATTGGGACTCTCAGTGCAGGCGCCGCGGTGTGTCAGAATGCTATTAACTATTATACTGAGCTTTGGGGAGCATCATTCTATGTATAGGGGAACTCTGTTGGACATCATACTGTATGTACTGGAGCTGCGGGGCACATCCTACTGTGTTCAAGGGAGCTGTGAGCATACCATACTGTATATAGGGGAGCTGTGGGGACATCATATTGTGTATAAGGGAGCAGTTGGCCCATTGTGCTGTGTACAGGGGAACTGTGGGGGACATCACACTGTATATACAGGAGCTGTGGGTTCACCATACTGTGTATAGGGGAGCTGTGAAGGCATCATACTGTGCATAGGGGAGCAGTTAGCCCATTATACTGTATATAGGGGAGCTCTGGAGGGGCATAATACTTTCTATAGTGGAGTTCTGTCGACATTATACTGTGTAAAAGGGAGCAGTGTGATCATTATACTGTGTATTGGGGAGCAGTGGGATCATCATACTGCACAGAGGAGAGCTGTTTGCTCATCACACTGTATAGAGGGGAGCAGTGGGGACAGCATACGTTTATAGGGGAGTTATGGGCTCACCATACTGTGTATAGGCGGGCAGTGGGCTCATCATACTGTATATAGGGGAGCAGTGGGCGAATCATTCTGTGTAGAGGGGAGCTGTGAGCTCATCATATTGTGTATAGTGGAGCAGTGGGGACATCATATGGTGTATAGAGAAGTTGTGGGATCATCATACTGTGTGTAGGGCACCCGTGGGTGCATTATACTGTGTATAGGGAAGCTCTGTGCCCACCATATTGTTTGTAGTGGAGCTGTACATGGGGGGAACTTAGGGGACATTATTAAATGTTAGGCACTTAAGTATTATTGTTATAGGGGCACTCAGAGTATTGTGACCATCAAAGTTGCATATGGGGCGTTATTTTTAGGGACAAAATGTGGTTGGCAATATCACAGGGCATTAATATTTTCTAGGGAGGAATTTTACTATCTAGAACACACAAAGGAGTCATTATTACTATGTAAGGGCACAGTGGCAGCATTACTATGTGGGGTGGTAAGAGGAGCCATTATTGTACCACAAAGCAGGGGCAGTAATAGGGACACATATGGCAGCAGTGGCTCAGTATTGGGGTATCATCAGGATGAGGAGTTTGTCCAGGTTGGGGATAGGTATGGACGATGCTGGAAATGTGAGAAGTCACATGCGTCTTTGTTGTAATCTCTGCAGACGAGTCCTGGCCGAAGAAGTTGTCGTGTCGGTCTGGGCCATATGGAAAAGACGGGAAAAAGAGAACGATTCCATCAGAAAGAACATCACTTGTAAGCCACCATCTATAGCTGTGATCTATTGTATGGTCTGCAGCACTGGTATCTACCACTATATGGTACCCATATAGTAATGTCAGTCTTCGTGTTTGTATATAGACTTATTTTTAATCACAGCGTGGTCAGCTGCTGATGTTCCCCTATACTCACAATTAGGGTGCACCACGTAGCTGTAGTTAGGATTACCTGGTAAGGGGCCCACTCAGATTTTTCGCCCCCCCCCCAAGCTGAAACCCTAGCTACGCTTTTGTCACTGAACGGAGGGCTGCGTACTTCCTCCATTAAGCCCCGTCCACAGCGGCACCTCTTCCATTCAGCTCCGCCTACGTCAGCATGCGTCCTGCGTACCTATCTTTTACATTGGGTACACTGGCCATGCGAATATATGCGGATGCCTCCTCATGCGTCGTTATGACGCAGGACGCAGGCCGACGTCGGCGGCGCTGAATTGAAGAGGTGTGGCAGTGGGCGGGGCTTAATGGAGGAAGTACGAGGAAGTATGCAGCCCTCCGCAGCTCGGAACAACGCAAGTGTGAAACCAGCCTTACTCTGCTCTAAGAAGTGGCTGCTGTGGGGTGTGTGTCAGGCATCGGGTCCCCCCCATCGGTCATCACACTTTCAACTGTATTGTTATCATGGATGCCGATATAGTTGAAAGAAATGATGGAGAAGGGGGCGTAAGCTGACACTTCCTCCTCCATCATTCTTCCTCATCTTCTAACGTCTCTACATGGCGCACGCTGCACTGAGGTATGCGGCACTTCAAAACGTTCGCTGCAGAGACCAGATCAGTGGGGGAACAATGAAGAATGGTGAGTATTGTATAGTTCTTATTCTACTGTATGTATTGGGGATCATACTGTGTTGGTTTCACCATACTTTGCTGGGGGGTGAAGGTGGGGTACAGTAGGGTCATTATACTGTGCATGTGGAGGGTATTGTGGTGTAATTCACTGTGGAGATAGCATATTGTGTTTGGGGGGGACTTTCGTTGGCATGATACATTATGGGTGCAATGAAAATGGAATCTAGAGCTTCAGTAATAGGGGAATTACTTTGTAAAAGTTGCAAAGTTGTTATATATGCTCTTCTGTGACTCCACCAAATATTTATTATTTTCTGTTGGGGGGCCTCAATTAGAGCTCTGCCACGGGGCCCCGTGATTTTTATGCACACCCCTGCCTTTAAGTAAAGAATATTGCAATGATAAAGTACAGGCTGCATGTCTTAGGGATCATATATAACTTCACCTCAACTAACTAGATTGTCTCCAGCGTGACACAGTAAGCTACTCCTAGAATAACCTTAAGTAAAAAAAGCTGGAGATACAATGAAAAGCGCAATAGAGTCTTATCCAAGGTGTGATGCAGTGACCCCTGTAACAGGTAGGGGGCACTGCATGGTCTCCCCAGTTTACGCACGGAGGCGTATTGAGGCTGTGAGAGTGCATGGCAGTTGCATGCATGGATGTGATTATGTGACAAAGTCCGGCATTGTGGTGAATGGCCGATATATGTGTCGCAGAGGAGGGGATTCTGCTCTGCCAGCCTGAAGCGATGTGGTGTTCTGGGTCCTATAGTCCCACAAGTGCATGCTGTATGTTTATAATGGGAGGTTGGCAGGGCTAGTTATGTGAGATGGGCAGGACAAACTAGCCACACTCACACTCCCACCCAGGGGAGTGGTTTTAGGGTATATAATGTGACCAGGGTGTGGGTCACATGGTCCTGTGTGGGTCCTGTGTTCATGTTCCTGTGTAGGAGGTCCTGGGAGTAGGACCGGATCCCTAAGCAGCGCACAGTGTGGGAGGTCCTGGGAGTAGGACCGGATCCCTGAGCAGCGCACAGTGTGGGAGGTCCTGGGAGTAGGACCGGATCCCTGAGCAGCACACAGTGAAACTGTGGACCTGGATAATCTGTGTTGGGGAAGCTACCGACCTTCGGTGGGTCTTGGACTAACTAAGGTGTGCTGCCAAGGCAAGATGGTGATCCCCGTAGGCAGCTTTCCCAGAAGAGAGGACTGACAAGGTGTCAGCAGGTAGAGCAGGAGCTCCCGTCAGGTACCGATACGGACTACTGGTGCTTGTGTTATGAACTGTGTGGTAACCCACGGCAACTGGTCAGGAGAGGACCAGCGTGTTTAGTTGCTACAACCGTAATGTCGTATGTTGGTGCCTGTTGTGCTCCATGGACATTAAGGAACTGTATGGCGTGCGGTCACCCACGATAACTGGACACAGAGCTTTGGCGTGTTTACTGACCGCGTTTAAAAACCGTATACTGTAATATAAAGACTGTTTGCTGGTTGTTCGTATTTCTGTGGTTTGTGATGCCATACTAAACCATGTGGACTGATTTTGTTTGGAAAAACCGTGCCTGTGTACGTTAATACCGTGCCAAGCGAGTGTCCCCCAATACACTCAGTAAGGCTGGTTTCACACTTGCGTTTCAAAACGCATGCTTTAAAAAAAAAAAACGCATGGTGAAAAAACGCATGTAAACGCGTGCAAATGCTGCACTTTTTTGCGTCATGCGTTTTTGCATGTGGTGAAAAAAACGCGGCGTTTTGACGCGTTTACATGCGTTTTTTCATGCGTTTGCGTTTTTTAAACGCATGCAGATAAATGTGTGACAGCTGCCAATCATCAAAATAAAGTAAAAAACCCACTATAAACAGAAAGAGCTAGGGTTAGGGGTAGGGTTAGGGGTAGGGATCCTAACCCTAACCCTAACCCTAAAGGGATCCTAACCCTAACCCTACCCCTAACCCTAAAGGGATCCTACCCCTAACCCTACCCCTAACCCTACCCCTAACCCTACCCTTAAAGGGATTAGGGGTAGGGTTGGGGTTAGGGTAGGGTTAGGGTTAGGGGTAGGATCCCTTTATCAATTTTATGGTGTGGGGTGGTTTATCAGTGTGGTTTTTTTAAAAAAAAAAACGCATGCGTTTTTAACGCATGCAAACGCATGCACAAAAAAACACATGCGTTTCCATTGACTCCATTGTGTCCAAAAAACGCCTCTCAAAAATACTACAAGTTGCATTTTTGAAAATGAACGCATGCAGTAAAAAAACGCATGTGATTGAAAACGCGACCAAACGCGTACACAAAAAAACGCATGCGTTTTCAATGTTAAATATAGGGAAAAAAACGCATGCGTTTTTTTGTGCAAAAAACGCTGCAGACAAAAACACAAGTGTGAAACCACCCTAAGAGCAATCTTACATAGGATAGACGAGAACAATTATGGGTGCTCACCTGATGGAGTTGTGTGAGCTACAACCACTGTAAGGCCATGTTCACACAGTGCGTTTTTTACTGCGGAACCGCAGCGTTTTTGCCGCTGCGGTTCCGCAGCTGTTTTCCATGCAGGGTACAGTACAATGTACCCTATGGAAAACAGGAACCGCTGTGCACATGATCCTGAATTAAAAAAAAAAAGCCGCGCTGAATAGCTGCGGGAAAAAAGAAGGAGCATGTCACTTCTTTTTTCGGAGCCGCAGCGGTTCTGCACCCATAGACCTCCATTGTGAGGTCAAACCCGCAGTAAAACCCGCAGATCAAAAATATATCTGCGGGTTTTATTGCGGTTTGTGGTGCCGAACCGCTGCAGCAGGAAGTGCGGGGAAGCGGGCGGAAGTGCGTGGGCGGAGTGTGGCTGCCCCGATCCCACCCCCCCATGCTCCGATGCCCCACCCCCGTGCTCCGATGCCCGCCCCCGTGCTCCGATGCCCCCCACCCCGTGCTCCGATGCCCCCCCGTGCCCTAATCTCCCCCCCTTATACTTACCCGGCCTCCCGGTGTCCGTCCGGCCGTCTTCTCCCTGGGCGCCGCCATCTTGCCAAATGGCGGGCGCATGCGCAGTGCGCCCGCCGAATCTGCCGGCCGGCAGATTCGTTCCAAAGTGCATTTTGATCACTGAGATATAACCTATCTCAGTGATCAAAATAAAAAAATAGTAAATGACACCCCCCCTTTGTCACCCCCATAGGTAGGGACAATAAAAAAATTAAGAATTTTTTTTTTTTCCACTAAGGTTAGAATAGGGTTAGGGTTAGGGGTAGGGTTAGGGGTAGGGTTAGGGGTAGGGGTAGGGTTAGGGGTAGGGTTAGGGTTAGGGGTAGGGTTAGGGGTAGGGTTAGGGTATTTTCAGCCATTTTAACCCTAAAAAACTTCCTAGAAAACACACAGACTCTGCATAGAAAACTGCATATAAAAAAGGATCAAAAAACGCATCAAAAAACGCACCAAAAAAGCACAAAAAAAGGACCAAAAAAAGGACCTGCGTTTTCTGCCAAGAGCTGCGGTTTCAGTCCTGAAAAAAAAAGGATGGAAATCAGGAACGTGTGAACATACCCTAAGGGTATGTGCACACGATGCAGATTTAGTGCAGAATTGGTGCAGAACTGCAGCAGATTTTTCTGCTGCAGAAATGCTGCAGAACTGCACTGTGATTTACAGTACAATGTAAATCAATGTGAAAAAAAAAGCTGTGCACATGGTGCAGAAAAATCTGCGCAGAAACGCTGCAGATTTCAAAGAAGTGCACGTCGCTTCTTTTGTGCAGTTCTGCAGCGTTTCTGCGCAGATTTTTCTGCACCATGTGCACAGCTTTTTTTTTCACATTGATTTACATTGTACTGCACAGAAACTGCACAGAAACTGCACAGAAACTGCGCAGAAGCTGCATAGAAACTGCACAGAAACTGCATCAAATCTGCAGATGCAGATTTAGTGCAGAAAATTCTGCACCACATTTCCTACGTGTGCACATAGCCTTAGGCTGGGTTCACACTTTGCGGTTTTTACCGCGGAACCGCCGCGATTTTGATGCTGCGGGTCCGCAGCAGTTTCCATAGCGTTTCCATTTACATGTAAACCCTATGGAAACCGCAAACCGCTGTGCACATGCTGCGGGAAAAACCGCGCAGAAACGCAGCGTTTTAAAACCCTCAGCATGTAACTTCTTTGTGCAGAATCGCAGCGATTCTGCACCCATAGCAATGCATTGAACCGCTTACTTCCCGCATGGGGCTGTGCCCACGTTGCGGGAAGTAAGCGGCTAATGTGCGGTTCCTACCCAGGGTAGAGGAGAGGAGACTCTCCTCCAGGCCCTGGGAACCATATTTGGGGTAAAAAAAAGAATAAAAATAAAAAATCATGTTATACTCACCCTCTGAAGTCTCAGCGCTGCACGCGGCTGTCCGGTCAGAGTTGCTGTGCGACCAGGACCTGCGGTGACGTCGCGGTCACATGACCGTGACGTCACGAAGGGTCCTTCTCACATAGCATCTTTGGAACCAGACCGCCGGGTGCAGCGTCGAGGAGATCCGGACATCAGAGGGTGAGTATAACCAATTTTTATTATTTTTAACATTACTATTGATGCTGCATATTGCTGCATATGCAGCATCAATAGTATAGGCGGAAACCCGCAGCGGAAACCACGAAACAAACCGCGATAAATCTGCAGGGAGAACCGCAGCGGTTTTGCCCTGCAGATTTATCAAATCCGCTGCGGGAGAACCCGCAGAGGGACGCCGCAAAGTGTGAACATAGCCTAAAAGCGCAAAATGTCAGCTTCTGCTCAATGCGGTTTGTGAATGCGTTTCAAAGATATCTGACTTCTTCATCAGGATAAACCACACATCAGCACAGTTAACGCACGTTTTTCCTGCTTCATTTTACCTACCATAACCTTGTATCAGTAATGACTAATCGATTTTCTTGATATATAGCTCATAATTTTAGAATAAACTGGAGCATAATATTCCTGTCACAACTCTGTTGTCGGGTGTCCCAGGACCAGTGACTCCTTCCCTGTCCCTAATTCTAGGGGCGCCCTGGGTCGCCATGTTCCCTGGATTACTTCTGATGGTGAAGATGCCAGGGCCACATACCTTGCCTTAGCTTCTGAATCCACCCTCAGTCTGTACCCTTTCCCCAACTAAGGAAGAGGGGAGTAACCAGATTAGCAAGGTAAGACGAACAGGGATAAAAAAAAATACTAAACATACAAATATACACACATACAACAGAGCTATGCACCAGGGAGAGGAGGATGGGGTTAAACCAAAGTAGGAGAAAAGAAAGGAATTATCGCACAACCAAAATCTTTCAACAGTCACAGATATATCCACCAAACGCCTTCTCCAACAGCAACCAACAACCTCCAGCCATGCAGCTGAAGCTATCTCTCTGACAAGGAGTGTTAGTAAGGACCCAGTTTATATAGGAGATGGCAGTGCAAAGCTGAGATCCTTAACTCAGGAAAGCTTGCAGAAGCTCTCAACTGAGCAGATTAACCCCTACACTACTAAAATAAATTTATACCATTTAGTAAGAAGCTGAAGTGCTTCTAATCAGTGCAATAGTAGGAGAAATCAGATGCTGTGGTCTTTTGGCTCTTCTATGTCGCAGCAAATCCATGACAATTCCATTATGGATGTATTCTTGTGCATCATTGGTCTAGAGCACGTTCGTCCCCCTCACTTATTGGTGTGCACATGAGAAGACTGACACTGTATTGTTAGCGACAGATCATTAGATACCACTATGTACTTCGCTTCACTGCATAGTGTTTCCAACAAAAGTGATCAAGCAAAACCAGTTTGTGTAACATTATTTTTCTTGTAGGTTTTAAGACAATAATATAAATATTTGACTGGTGCGTCATGTACCATAATTTTCATTGACTGCTACTCACCTAAACTATCTTCCTAAACTTCTATGTACATCAGCCACATAGTCATTTTCAAGCCCAGATATGCACAAATTGTTCCCGTTGTCACACTATATAGTGAGCAGTTGCTATGCCATATTGACTGAGCCAGGAATCATTAGACTTTCCAGGACCAAGATCAGACAGCTGACCACAAAAGTGGTTGGGCAAGAGAGTTGATGTGGGCCGGGTACCAGAAGGGTCTTTGGGGAGATGTGATGTATAGATTTGGAGAGAAGGCTGTTGGCCGCTGTGCTGTGTAAATCAGACACCTGCAACCAGAGTATATAAAAATAGGACAATGGCTGAGAATTCTGTTAGCTGTGAATGTATTTACAATCTGTCTGCACAGTTAAAAGAGCCAAGACAGTATTAAATGGATCAAGGTAAGTGGTCTAAAGAATATGCAGATATGACACATATAGTTTTGGCATGGAAAGAGTTGTCCCAAACACTGTTTAGACTGACGAGACATGTAAACATAAATGACCCACCCATTTTTAACAATAAAGCTGTGTCCGATTCCCACCCAACAAGGTCTGTGAGTTTTTACTTTACTATAAAATATTAACTTCCATTAAACCATAGTTAAAAAGTAGACAATCACAGTCCAAAACATTATGCCTTCACTTCTCATGTGTCACGCACAGTGTAGGAAAGACTAAGTGCAACACGAAAAGATGAGGGGAATGGAGCCCAACACTAGGGAAGGGGGGAGTGGAGATCCCTAGGCAGATATAACATCACCCTGTCTGTCGTAAACATCTTATATAGGTTCTGCACCTATTGACGAGCAGGAACCTAATCCCTGCCTGACCCTGGCTATAAGCCCTGCTTATGAAATGATGGGGTAGCACTAGTCGATCCCCACTACCACTAAAAACAGCTGGGATAGACGAACAAGGGGAACACTTATTTTGAGTAGATTCAGAGATGTAGGGGTATGTGTCCATGTTCAGGATTGCATCAGGATTTGGTCAGGATTTTACGCAGGTAAAATCTGCACCAAATCTGCACCTGAGGTCACTGGCAGTTCACCTGCGTTTTTCATGCATTGTTTGACGCATTGCTGCATTGTAAGGACATGCTGCGTTCTGAAAAGACGCGCAGCATGTCCGTTTACGCAGGTCTGCCGCATGTGTCTTTTAATGCATAGTGGAGACGGAATTTCATGAAATCCCCTCCACTATGCTGTAACATCTGGACGCTGCGTGTTTGACAACACCAAAGACAAAGATAGCCGACTGCTGTAGCTCCAAGCCTCAACAAAGGGAATTGGAAATATCACCGGCAACTCCCAGCAGCAGGCTGGGAGTCTATAAACACCCTGAACCAGGTGTGTCAATTAGAATGGGAGAAAGGCTTCCACTGGATCAAAGAGTCAGAAGGGTTAAGAAGTTGTATGCAAAGCCAAACACAGAGGCCTTTTGCAGCTAGTTGCAGTGCGATTGTCTGCAGCCTCGACACACCTGTGACATCACGATGTGCAAGTCCGTTGTTGAAACCAAACTTCTTCAAAAATCACCACTGTGACTACATACTGTTAGGGACTGGCGGAACGCACCAAGAATCAGATGTTATGGTATTAGGTTCGTTCGCAGTCCGAGGTCCACCGTGCAGGTGAAAACCCTGCTGCTAGTAGAGACAGACGATATGGCGGTACAATAAGTATACACACATGGGTTAACTTCACCATGTGTGAAGGAAGGGAACCCTGTTGCGTCACAGGGCCGCGGTACCGCACATAGAGCGCAAGCAAGAAGTCTCAGAACACAATCCCAAGACACAGGATTTGGGTTCAAAGACCTCATGCACGCGACACCACAACTGGGGTGTCAGAGAGACAGAAACAATAATATAAAAAGGCACGAGTGTGCGTGCGGTGCCGCACAAACGGACGCCGCTAGCCACCCAGGCTTGGGTAAGGAAAGCGCACGGCGCCGTACAGGCGGTCACAGCAACTAGACGCTGTTATGTGTGTTTTGTGCTGATGGCTAGTCGGGCGCTAGATAGCTACCATCATCCGCAAACAGACAACAACACTAGGGAGGGATACTTAGGAGCTTTCATCCTTCGACATACATCCATCTACACACACACATATATTTTCAAGACAATACTAGCGCATGGCCGTGCGGTCATGCGCAGCTTATATAGTTGCAGCACAGGAAGCTGCTACCGCAGTTTTGCCCTTCCAGGACCTTCCTGGAGGACCAATGGGACATGCTGCAGTACCTGAGCATGTGACCCTCGATCTCCAACGGGAGATCTTGCCTTGGGCATGCTCAGTGTGTGCAAATAAGGACTTAGTCCCAGAGAAGCCCGCTCGCCGCAGATCAGTGCAGGGTACAACAGGAGAGCCAGAAAAGGCAGCATTAACCCTTTGCACAGAATCAGTCCCAGCGAGACGCTGGGAGCGACGCCTCCGCTGAGCAGACCCCACTGCGGCCGATGCCGAATGGGAGACCGCAGCAGACACGGATCGAGATTCCCCCTGTGCAGCAGAGGAAACTCGACTCCTAACATTACCCCCCCTCCTAGGGCCCCCCCCTCCTTGGGCCTCGCTACGCTCGAAGGCATCAATGAGCTGCGGAGCCCGAATGTGCTCAGCAGGCTCCCAGGACCTGTCCTCAGGACCATAACCCTTCCAGTCCACCAAATAAATTTTTCAGATGACTCAGAAAACCGAGACATGTATACGGGCTTAAGGAGGAACACATGAAAGGTGTCGGTGATACCAAGGCGAGGAGGAAGGGCCAGACGGTAGACCACAGGATTAACCTGTTCGAGGACCTTGAAGGGACCCAAGTAGCGAGGTGCAAACTTAGTGGACTCTACACGCAGCCTGATGTTACGGGCGGAGAGCCACACTAAATCGCCAGGAGCAAAGGTCGGGGCAGGGCGCCGATGTGCATCGGCGGAGGACCTCATTCTCTCCTTCGAGGCCCGAATGGCATCTTGAGTGCGGTCCCAAATGTCCCGTGCCTCCACTGCCCAGTCTGCCACCCTGGAGTCAGCAGAGGACACGGGCATAGGCACAGGAACCCGCGGATGCTGGCCGTAATTAAGGAGGAAAGGAGTCTGACCGGTGGAGTCGGCTACAGCATTATTAAGGGCGAACTCTGCCCATGGTAATAAAGATGCCCAGTCATCCTGCCTGGCAGAAACAAAATGTCGTAGATATGTGACCAGAGTCTGATTGGCCCTCTCTACCAACCCATTTGTCTCGGGATGATATGCGGAAGAGAGATTTAACTCAATGCTGAGAAGACGACAAAGCTCTCTCCAGAACCGAGACGCAAACTGGGGACCCCGGTCACTGACAATTTTGTCTGGCATGCCGTGTAGGCGGAAGATGTGTCTTATGAACAACGCTGCCAAGGCCCGTGCAGAAGGTAACCGTGGGAGCGGCACCAAATGCACCATTTTCGAGAAATGATCGGTAATAACCCAAATGACGGTACAGCCGCGAGACTTGGGCAAACCCACTACAAAGTCCATCCCGACCATCTCCCAGGGCCTGTCTGCCACCGGCAAGGGATAGAGTAACCCAGACGGCCGTTGTCGAGGAGACTTATATTTGGCGCGTGAAACACACGCCAGAACGTAATCTCTGACATCTCGGAGCATATGCGGCCACCAGTACGTCCTCGCCAGCAGCTCAGATGTCCTTTTTGTCCCAAAGTGTCCACCCACCCTGGAGGAATGAGCCCAAGAGAGAACCTCCGGTCGCAAATTTACCGAAGCCACGGTTCTCAAGCTCTCAGAAGGAACAATGAGCCAAGGCTCTCCTTCCTCCTCCTCCTCAGATGACACAACAGAGCGAGAAAGAGCATCAGCTTGAATATTCTTCTCCCCAGTGACATAATGGAGGGTGAAGTGGAATCGGGAGAAGAATAAGGACCATCTGGCCTGGCGAGAATTTAGCCGTTGGGCTGTTTGCAAATATAGCAAATTTTTGTGGTCTGTAAAAACTTGAAAGGGAAAACGAGCCCCCTCCAAGAGATGTCTCCACTCTGAGAAAGCCAATTTCATCGCTAGCAACTCCCTGTCCCCGATGGAATAATTCCTCTCCGCTGGTGTGAAGGTCTTGGAGAAGAAGAAGCACGGATGCTTCTGACCTTGAGCATCCTTTTGGAAGAGGACTGCTCCAGCACCAACGGAAGAGGCATCCACCTCCATTATAAACGGCTTATCGACATCGGGACAATGTAGGATGGGAGCGCTAGCAAAATGAGACTTAGTCGAAGAAAAGGCCCTGGAGACCTCTTCAGACCACACTTTGGGATTTGCTCCCTTCTTGGTGAGGGCTACCAAGGGAGCTACCAAAGTTGAGAAATGGGGAATGAACTGGCGGTAATAATTAATGAACCCCATAAAGCGCTGCACCGCTTTAAGTGAATGGGGTTCTTGCCAGTCCATCACAGCCTGTAGTTTGGCAGGATCCATAGCCAATCCCTGGGCAGAGATGATATAGCCCAGGAAAGGTAAAGACTCCTGCTCAAACACACACTTCTCCAACTTTGCGTAAAGAGAGTTTGCCCGTAAGAGGTCGAAGACTCTGCCAACATCTCTCCGGTGGGAGTCAATATCTGGAGAGAAGATGAGAATATCATCCAGATAGACTACGACCGAGGTGGAAAGCATATCCCGGAAGATGTCGTTGACAAAGTCTTGGAAAACGGCTTGGGCATTACAGAGCCCGAAGGGCATCACCAGATACTCATAGTGCCCATCTCTGGTGTTAAACGCCGTCTTCCATTCGTCCCCCTCACGGATGCGAATCAGGTTATAAGCTCCCCGCAGGTCTAATTTGGTAAATACCTTAGCTCCCCGTAGCCTATCAAAAAGCTCAGAAATCAGGGGCAGCGGGTACTTATTCTTAACGGTGATGGCGTTAAGACCCCTGTAGTCTATGCAAGGATGCAATTCTCCATTCTTC
Organism: Ranitomeya imitator; assembly: GCF_032444005.1. Lineage (NCBI taxonomy): Eukaryota > Metazoa > Chordata > Amphibia > Anura > Dendrobatidae > Ranitomeya > Ranitomeya imitator. The sequence continues at coordinate 171,598,152 of NC_091283.1, forward strand.
TTCTGTACGAAGAAGAACCCTGCCCCTGCTGGTGACACTGACTTCCTAATAAACCCTCTTGCCAAATTCTCCTGGATGTATTTGGACATAGCCTCCGTTTCCGGGAGAGAGAGGGGATAGACATGTCCCCGAGGAGGTTCTGCTCCAGGCAAGAGATCTATAGGACAGTCATAGGGACGGTGAGGCGGAAGGGTCTCCGCGGCCTTTTTGGAGAAGACGTCTGCATAAGACCAATAGTATTTGGGGAGAGTAGAGAGATCTGCGGGTATCTCAGTGGTGGAAACCTGAACGCACTCTTTCACACATCTGCCCTTACAAGATTCACTCCAACCCAATATCCTCCCAGAGGTCCACTCAATATGTGGGGAGTGGAAACGGAGCCAGGGCATTCCCAGCAGAATCTCATCCATTCCCTCGGGAAGGACAAGAAGGGGAATAATCTCCTGGTGGGATGGGGACATGACTAACGTGAAAGGGACAGTCTGATGTGTGATCTGTAACAGAAGTGTCGACCCATTCACCACTCTAACGGTTACTGGTTTGGCAAGCATAACCAGAGGTACTGCGTGGAGCAGAGCAAAAGCAGAAGACATAAAATTTCCTTCTGCTCCTGAATCCACACAAAGCTCTACTGTAAGAGTGGATGTGCCTAACAGGATTGTCCCTTTAAAGGACAATTTGGAGGAAAATGCCGCTGTGTCCAGTGAACCTCCTCCAATGGTCACTAGACGCGATCGTTTTCCCGACCGCCGTGGACATTTATTAGCGTAATGTCCCGGTTGCTGGCAATTTTTACACACCACAGGTACTCGAGCGGTCTGAGACCTAGGTCCCGCTCGAGAAACCTCCATGGCCTCATGGGAATCGGACGCCATAACAGGAGATTCTAGAGGTTTGGCAAAGGTGGGAGCCAGCCGAAACCTCTGCCTACACTGGGTCCGCTCCAACCTCCGCTCGTTAAAACGGAGATCAATGCGGATAGCTATAGTAATAAGCTCCTCCAGTGTGGCGGGAATCTCCCTGGTGGCCAAGGCGTCCTTTACATGATCTGCCAGTCCTTTCCAGAACACCGGAATAGCTAGAGTCCGGAATAGGATGGCGAACTGGCTGACCATGGACGAAGCCTGAGTAATTGCCAACAATTGGAGCGCGGTATCGTGGGTGACACGGGGTCCCAAAAAGACCTGCCTCAGAGCGTCCAGGAAGATAGGAGCACTCTGTACCACACGATCACCACGTTCCCAAAGCGGCGTTGCCCACTCCAACGCCCTGCCCGACAAAAGAGACAAAATGAATCCCACCCTCGCCCGTTCCGTAGGAGAACGTGCAGCCAGCAGCTTGAGATGTATGGAGCACTGGCTCACGAATCCCCGACATAGCTTACTGTCACCAGCAAACTTGTCTGGAAGCGGGAGACGGGATAAGGTCGGAGCAGGGGTGGCAGCGGACAAACTGTCTGCAACTGCACTTGCAGCCTGAACAGCGACAGCAGTAACGTCCACAGCTGAGGTTGCACGCTCTAGAGCCGCCAACCTACCCTCCAGCTGCTGGATGTACCGCTGTGAAAGCTGATCGTCCGTCATTACTAGCCAGACCTTGGCGCTAGTATTCTGTTAGGGACTGGCGGAACGCACCAAGAATCAGATGTTATGGTATTAGGTTCGTTCGCAGTCCGAGGTCCACCGTGCAGGTGAAAACCCTGCTGCTAGTAGAGACAGACGATATGGCAGTACAATAAGTATACACACATGGGTTAACTTCACCATGTGTGAAGGAAGGGAACCCTGTTGCGTCACAGGGCCGCGGTACCGCACATAGAGCGCAAGCAAGAAGTCTCAGAACACAATCCCAAGACACAGGATTTGGGTTCAAAGACCTCATGCACGCGACACCACAACTGGGGTGTCAGAGAGACAGAAACAATAATATAAAAAGGCACGAGTGTGCGTGCGGTGCCGCACAAACGGACGCCGCTAGCCACCCAGGCTTGGGTAAGGAAAGCGCACGGCGCCGTACAGGCGGTCACAGCAACTAGACGCTGTTATGTGTGTTTTGTGCTGATGGCTAGTCGGGCGCTAGATAGCTACCATCATCCGCAAACAGACAACAACACTAGGGAGGGATACTTAGGAGCTTTCATCCTTCGACATACATCCATCTACACACACACATATATTTTCAAGACAATACTAGCGCATGGCCGTGCGGTCATGCGCAGCTTATATAGTTGCAGCACAGGAAGCTGCTACCGCAGTTTTGCCCTTCCAGGACCTTCCTGGAGGACCAATGGGACATGCTGCAGTACCTGAGCATGTGACCCTCGATCTCCAACGGGAGATCTTGCCCTGGGCATGCTCAGTGTGTGCAAATAAGGACTTAGTCCCAGAGAAGCCCGCTCGCCGCAGATCAGTGCAGGGTACAACAGGAGAGCCAGAAAAGGCAGCAGTAACCCTTTGCACAGAATCAGTCCCAGCGAGACGCTGGGAGCGACGCCTCCGCTGAGCAGACCCCACTGCGGCCGATGCCGAATGGGAGACCGCAGCAGACACGGATCGAGATTCCCCCTGTGCAGCAGAGGAAACTCGACTCCTAACACATACAAGTGTAATTTGTAAAATAGCGTATAAAACAACAGCAGATTAAATCTTAAATCAAAAAGGGGAAGGGGGGAAGTGGGAGGGACAAACTACCATGACCAAGGACACTCTTGAAAAAGGAATAAAACGCCCAGTAGTACCGACATAAAGCCCTAAGGTGAGCTGATAAGTAATTGGAAGTTGAGGGGAGGGGTGGGCGCAATGGACATTGACAAAATGGGGGAAGAAACCGCCCCTTAATCTATGGAGTAGGGAAGTAGGAGAGGATGGAGGAGGGCTCCTTCTCACTTGCAAGAAATACGTCCGAGTGTCGCAGGTTAAAACCCTGCTCTGGTTGCCGGCACTCCAGAGCGGAGTGTGCGGCCGCACAGCAATACATGGAGCTGCACACTCCGCTCTGGAGTGCCGACGCCAGAGCAGGGTTTTAACCTGTGAGACTCGGAAGTATTTCTCACAAGTGTGAAGGAGCACTTAGAGAGAAAAGCACAGGCACAAACATAGACGCCTGCTGCTTTCTAGTAAGTGATTTATGGGCTGGATTAACAGTTGCACTTATCAGTATTGATGTCTAATGTCCTTTATGCCACTGCAGCTTATGAACATGTGTTACAAAGAGTGGGAGAGCAGGAATCACTCATGTCTATGTGTGCTGTATATTGCAGACATCAGAACTACTAATTTCCACACACTAGCTCAGAGATAACTAATATTTACAGATAATGCCTGCATTGGTGAACAATGCAGAATGCAAGTCATATAGTGACCAGAAGTAGTGTTTGACATCTAGACATACGACAGCTTCTTCTGAAAAGTTACCTGAAATTACAGGGAAACAAAGTCTTCTAAGTTGAGTGGTGCCATCTCCACAGATTGGATGTGGTTTCCCTGACATGCCACAAATGATAAATTGGATTGAGATCTGTAGAATCTGGAGACAAGTCATAACCTTGATCCCAATGTTTTGTTCTTCATACCATTCCTGACTGAACATCAATCTGTTATGACTCTAACAGGTGTCCCAGGACCAGGGGCTCATTCCCTGTCCCTAACACTAGGGGTGCCCTAGCTTGCCCTGTGCCCCGAATTACTCCTGAAATTGAAGATGTAAGGGCCACAGACCTTGCCTTAACTACTGAATCTGCCCTGTCTGTACCCTTCCTCCACGCTGGGAAGTACTAGTATACAGTAGTACACCAACCAGACTAACAATGTAATACAAACAGGGGTAATGAAAAATACCAAACATACAAATATAGTCACACATATAATAGAGGAATGCATCGGGGAGTGGAGGATGGGGGTTAAACCAAAGTAGGAGAAAAAGGAATTATCAGAAACTCAAAACATAGCCACAGTCACAGATAAATCCACCAAACACCTTCTCCAATAATAGCCACTAACGATCTCTAGCCATGCAGCAAAAAGCTAACTCTGACAATGAGTGCTAGCTAGGACCTAGTTTATATAGGAGATGGGAGTGGCCAACAGTGCACAGCTGAGAGCCTAAATGCTCCATGAGCTCTCAACAGAGCAGATTAACCCCTGCACTGCCAAAATAAATTTACACTGTTTAATAGGAAGATGAAGTGCTTCTAATCAGTGCAGGAGTAGGAGAAATCAGACGCTGTGGCCTTCTGGCTCTTCTCTGTTGCGGTAAACGCATGACGTAACCTGCTGAAAGATGCAATGCCATTATGGAATCCCATTGCCATGAAGTGGAGAAGTTGTTGGTACAATGTTTAAGTAGGTAGTATGAGTCACAGCCACATGATGCCAGGACCCAAGGTTTCGAAGCAGAACACTGCCGCCTCTGCCAGATTATCTTCTTTACTTACTGTATCCCAGTGCCATCCCTTCCCCAGTTAGGCAACAAACATGACTGTTCATATGATGGTAAATGTGATTAATCAGACCAGGTTGCTGTCACAACTCTGTAGTCGGGTGTCCCGGGACCAGGGGTTCCACCCCTGTCCCTAATGCTAGGTGCACCCTAGCTCACCCTGTTCCCCGGGTTACTTCTGATGGTGAAAATGCTGGAGCCACATACCTTGTGTTAGCTCCTGAGTCCGCCGTCAGTCTGTTCCCTTCCCCAACCCAGGGAATAGGGGAGTAGTAGTGTACCGTAATACAACAACAAGACTAATAAGGTAATATGAACAGGGGTATCAAAAAATTCCAAACATACAAATATACACACAAACAACAGAGGTATGCATCGGGGAGTGGATGATGGAGTTATAAGAAATTAGGAGAAGGAAGGGAATTATCACACACTCAAAAAATTAGCAAGAGTCACAGATAAATGCACCAAACACCTTTCTCCCATAACCACTGACAACAACATCCAGCCATGCTGCAAAACCTGGCTCTGACAATGAGTGCTAGCCAGGACCCCGTTTATATAGGGGATGGGAGTGGCCAAAAGTGCACAGCTGAGAGCCTAAATGCTCCAGGTGCTCTCAACAGAGCAGATTAACCCCCGCACTGCCCAAAGAAATTTACACCATTTAATATGAAGGTGAAGTGGTTCTCATCCGTGCAGGAGTAGGAGAAATCAGATGCTGAGGTCTTCTGGCTCCTCTCTGTTGTGGTAAACCTGTGACAGCTGCTCTCTTTCTTTGCTCTATGTCAAGTTTTTATTTTCTTAATTGAATTGGGTTGTGTGATGAATAAAGAGACCACCCTGATAACGACTCATAGAAGATGCTTGTTTTCGGTACCAAGCCTCCGATTGGGAAAAGATAATATTTCTTGACATATGGAAATGGAGAACTTTTAATAACTCTTAAGTGCTTGATGTTTCCTTTGTCTACTTTTCTAATTTCCTGTCGTTCCCCAGCCAGTTGCAGTTATAATGCAATCATGGCCTGAATGGATTAATATATTAACTCTCACTCTGCCCTGATGCTGCATTGAGGGTAACCAGGGCCGTTGACTTAAGGTTTTGAAGGAGCCTCATGTCCTCAGCACACAGAAATGACCTCCCTACAGCCTGTGTATTTGACATGAGAAAGAAGCCTTCTGTGTCCGACTTCATCTACCTGTGGAACCACAAATACTGTAAGGAAGAACCAGCACCGAAAAAATTATAAAAGTATAACATTTATTAGGTCATTTAAAAATAATAGTCATGAGATACAAAATCAAACAAAGAGAAGATATAAGGGGGGGAGGGGCAAAACCTTGTGTTTCAGATAAAGGTAAGGTTTTGCCACCTCTCCCTCCCCTTATTCTTCCTTTTGTTGGCATTTGTATCTAATGAGTATTATTTTAAAATGACATAATACATTTTTATTTTTATATTTTTTTTCGGTGCTGGTTCTTCATTACAATTTTTTTGTGGTTCCATAGCAGGGTTGCTAGTCCTGTGTTTTTACTGTTAATCGACATTTTTATTCCGTATTCTAACATCAACAATGGTGAGCTGATAACTCTTCTGTTTTTTGCATGCTCATCCAGCTGTGATCGCACAGAAAATTCCAGACGTTAAACGTTCCCCCAGTTTAATGCAGTCTTTTCAATTACTGTCAGTCTTTACTTCTTATAATTGCAGGTGCTGATTCTGTTTTTTTTTTTTTTTAAAGCTCAATAATTGCTTGAATCTCCCTGTTTAGTCAGGTAGTTATATATAACGGTCCGTGTGTTTTCACTTGTAATTATGGTGGAAACTTCGGTTAGTTTCTCCGAAGCATACTGTATATGAACTTAACAGTCCTGCAAAAACTTAAGCAACTTTGCTCAAGAAGTTATTAAACAGCAAACATGCATTCAAAATTAAGAATAACGACGATCACTAAAGCAGCATTTAAGAAAAGAAAAAATAATTTTCAGATAACCCACTACGGATTTTGGTTTGTTATTCCAGATCCTGATAGTAGAAGAAGCAGCCAAAACTCTGGGGGAGTTTTGGCTGCTCTGGGGGAGTTTTGTCTTTGTCCTGAATGTTGAGACTGGCCATAGCCGCTTGCAGGAAGGCATCTGGTCCTGCTCGGCTGGAGTGGGCAGATGAGGGGCAGCCTTCTGCAGGACTGAGCACGGGTGGCAGGCTCCTTGGGGAGCCTTGGCTGGACTCCCCATCCCCTTGAACAGCACAATAGTCCACCTCCTCTCTATCTCCAATAGCATTGGCCATTGCATGGGTTTGAGACTTGGTGCCAATGACCATCCTTGCACTCTTTGGTTACTGTCACCAAGCTGCGACCCATGTACCCGCACATCTTATATTATTTGCACTCTGACCGTCTAGTGCTGAGCCGACCTTAAGACCCCAGCAGCAAAAGGAAGCTGACGTGTATCCACCACACGGGGTACGCTGGGACTGATATATATATATACAGTATATATATATTACATATGTGATATTTGAAAGTGAAATTATGGGCTGTCCATACACACAAACACACACATATAAATGTATGTGTATGAAAACACACAGGCAAGTTCACACACATTGGAGAATACACACACATGCACGCTCTACCACATTACAAAACACACACACATTGGAAAAATATTTAGAATTGAGAGTCCTCAGTGGCTGATACCTTTTAATGGCTAACTGAAAAGATGGTAACAAATTGCAAGCTTTCGAGACTACACAGGTCTCTTCATCAGGCAAAGACTAAAACAAATTCTGAAGAATCACATATTTATGCACAACATAGCAAAAATATGTGATTCTTCAGAGTTTGTTTTAGTCTTTGCCTGATAAAGAGACCTGTGTAGTCTCGAAAGCTTGCAATTTGTTACCATCTTTTCAGTTAGCTATTAAAAGGTATCAACCACTGAGGTCTCTCAATTCTAAATATTTTTCTATCTACTGGCTAACAGGGTACCAAGATATATATCTTTCCTGTAACACATTGGAAAAGACAGACACATGCACTCACACTGCAAAACACACACACACACACACATTGAAAAAGACACATACATTCACGCTCATACACATTGCAAAAGACACATGCATGCTCACACACATTGCAAAACACACATTATAAAATACATACACATGCACGCTCACACACATTGCAAAAGACACACATGCACGCTCACACACATTGGAAAATACACACACATGCACCCTCACATACATTGCAAAAGACACACAGGCACGCTCACACATATTGGAAAATCCATGCACATGCACACTCACATACATTGCAAAAGACACACATGCACGCTCACACACATTGCAAAAGAGACGTACGCTCAAAGACATAGGAAACCACACACATGCACACTCACACACATAGGAAAACACACACACAGGCATGCTCACACCCATAGGAAAACATACACAAGCATGCTCACACATTTGAAATCACACATGCACGCTCACACACATGGGAAAACAGACATGCACGCTCACACACATGGGAAAACACACATACCTAAAAAAACACGCATACTCTAACTTGCCATGTTTAATTTATTATTTGTCAAATGCCCCTTCCCCCCTACTTATCTCAGCACAGCAAAGGCTGAGTTTGGCAGCTGGAGAGGTTACCTGGAGTGTGCAGGGCAGTATGCACAGAGGGCAGTTATCTCACCATGTCCTGCTGTCCTGTGTTGCTGTCCTGCATGCTGATGCTCATACCCCTCCTGGTCCTGGCTGATTGGACATCAGAAGCAGAGCTGCACACAGACAAGAAGAGGATGCTGAGTGCGATCACCATGAAGTAACGCACCCTCCTCTTCTTATAGTTGTGTGTCAGGAGGTGCCCCTCTCACCACTGTGTGCACATTGCTGAAGCTGGTTACGTCTCCAGCCACATGTGCACGCTGTGCGTCCCGCCTCCCCCCCCCCATGATGCTGCACCACTAGGTGCCTGAAAACTTAAAGGGGCTGGTAGCCCCAGAGGTGGCACACCATGGCTCACCGGGCAAATGCCCAAAAGGACAGATTAACAATCCATGCCTGAATAAATAACTGCAATCAAGTGCTTCCTATAACCATCAACAAGCTTCTTTCAACTCTCAACTGGAATTCTGGACCATTCTTCTTTTGGAAACTGCTCCAGGTCTCATATTTAAGTGGTGCCTAACAGCAATTTTAAGATCTCTCCACGTGTGTTCAATGAGATTTAGATCCTGATTCATTGCTGGCCAATTCAGAACTCTAAAGCTCTTTTTTCCCCCATCCATTTCTGGGTGCTTCTTTAAGTATGTTTGGAGTCATTGTCCTGCTGAAAGACCAATGAACTAGGACACAGTTAACGCACCCAGTGTCAGAGGCTGCAAAACAACCTAAAACATCTTTGAACTTCCGCCATATTTGATTGTAGGTACTGTGTTCTTTTCTTTGGAGGCCTCATTCCATTTTCTGTAAACTGAATGATGATAGAATGATGTGCTTTATCAAAAGGCTCTATCTTGTCTCATCTCTCCACAAGATGTTTTCCCAGAAGGATTCTAGCTTATGTATATTTTGTTAAACTATAGTCTAGCTTTTTTATGTTTCTGTGTCAGAAGTGGGGTCCTCCTGGGTCTCCTGCCATAGCGTTTAATTTCATTCAAATGTCGACGGAGAGTTTGCATTGTCACTGATGCACCCTGAGCCTGCAGTTCAGCTTGAATTTCTTTGGTACTTGATTGTGGCTGCCTATTCACCATCTGGACTGTCCTGCGTCGCAATCATTCCTCAATTTTTCCCTGCTGTCCACGTCCAGGGAGATTAGCTATAGTGCCATGGGTTGTAAACTTCTGGATTATGTTGCGCACCGTGGACAAAGGAACATTAAGATCTTTGAAGATGGACTTTTACTTTTAGACTGTTGATATTGTTCAACAATTTTGGTTCTCAAGTCCTCAGCCAGTTCTCTTCTTTTCTTTCTGGTCTCCATGGTTAGTGTAACACACAATGCAAAAATTGAGTCAACTTCTCCTTTTTATCTGGTTTCAGGTGTAATTTTCATATTGCCCACACCTGTTACTTGCCACAGGGGTGTTTGAATGAGAATTACATACATGAAAATGTTTTTTACCCACAATTTTTAAAAAGTGCCAATAATTTTGTCTGGCCCATTTTTGGAGTTTTGTGTGAAATTATGTCCAAATTGCCTTTTTTTCCTCTGAGTTTTGTATTGTCCCAATACACAGGGGAAATAAACGCATATCACAAAACTTATAATTGCAATAATTTTCTGAGAGAACTACTTAATTTTCTGCAACAATTTCAAGGTGGACTTGGCTGCCAAAATACATCTGGCGCCAGCAATCTCATAGGACAACCCATTTTATAGTCAGCTTTAGTGGCAAATAAGTCTTCCAGTACAATTCCAGGCTACTATTTTCCTGTCTCTTGAAGTGAAATTAAGATATGTTTTCTTTGACTGTTTTATGAACCTTTCTGTATCATGACTATTACATATACAGGATGCAGATCAATGCCAGCAGATTTCTGCTCCAGAAGCAGGTCATTAGTGAAAGTATGGACATGTCCCAAATGCATAGATGTAATAAAGGTTATGGCCATCCCTTCCTCCCCATCATATGTTTTCCATACCAGAGACACGATCCTGCCATAACATATATGTATATATATACATCTAACATATGTTAAACCTGTTTGCAAAGCCCAATGGGTTACTGTATTTTTTGTATGAACAGAAAACAGAAGTTTAACATATCATAGTCATGAACAGTTCAGCAGGTTACCTTCCATATCTCAGCGATGCTATCTAAAACTAATCCAGCACTGACTAGAAATTTTCAAGTCAATTTAATCTATTTCAAGCAGAAAGTGACAAAATTTAAATGTTCCCTCTGAAGTATTTTTCTAAATATCTTTCTGCCACATTTACTAAGTATACATCTCTTGTTTATACCATTTTATTTTAAAGACTTTGTGATTTTTTTATCCCTTTTAACACCAAGTTGTTTTTTGTGCAACATTATTTAGTATTAATGTCTTTATCTTAGCCAAAGCTCCCAATCAGATACATAAATATCGTACAGAGCTAAATAATACAGCTGTCTGCCTGCTGCCACCACTAGGGGGTGCTCCAGAGCTTTATGTAGACTTCTTATACAGGGAACTCAATAATACAGTATGCAGTAAGGGAAACAGGGCATTTACAAAGTCTCCCCATGTTAATAACCTCATTGTGCAATTATTAACATTATAGCTGATATTGGAACTAAATCTGCTTGCCATTAAAGAGAACCTGTTAGCAGGATTGTGCACAGTAACCTACAGACAGTGTCAGGTCAGCGCCGTTATACTGATCAAAGTATTGGTTTATGAAATCCGTCTATTGTGGTTGTTGTTTAATCTTTATTTTTAGTTTTTAGTTAATGACCTGCTTGTGGTTCGAGGCGGCCTGTGGGGGAGGGGGTCTTCACGTGGTGCCCTGATTATTCATAATGAAGACTGCTGACAGGTCACTGATCCCTCACTGACCTGCCCCTTAGTTTACATTATGAATATTATATATATTCTTATTGAAAAAAAATCCCTTTTGCAGTCAGGCGCCAGCCGTGGCACCTGCGCACCATGACCGCAAATGTACTGTGTACATAATAATACATTTTTGCGCAACACGAAGTTGTGCAAAAAAATTGCAACATTTGCTGTTTCGCTCCACATTCAACCAGCTCCACCAAAGTGGTCAGATCTGAAGAGGAGCAGAGCATGGGATGGCGTGGCAATACTGCCAAACAAATTCATCAAAAGTGTCAGTACATTACGTCAGAAATGTTACTCTAGTCTGTCACTAGAGTAACATTTTTGGTGAGGTGCTCTTAATGAATGTCGCACATCTTATTCCTGCCTGCACCGTATAAAATGCCAGTCTTAATGAATCACAGCCTAAGTCTTTAGATTATAGATAAAGCTTTAAATTATATAATTTTAGTGCAGGCAGCTGCCACTAGGTGGCATGCTGTTGATATCAGTTATAAAACTGTATACACTGAGCTCCCCCTGTAGGTGGCAGAAGGTAGAATTTCTTCATTTTTGTCAAAGCATTGTGTTTGGCATTTTGTGTCAGACAACTGAGCTATCAATCGCTACATGGATATATCAGAACCTAAAACATAATATTGGAGCTAAAAGCAACATGGTTTTAAAAGGTTTGAGACTCTTACTTTCACAAATCGGGGTGGTCTTTTAAAGTATTTGTATAACTGCACCAAATATTTAGCCAAGAGTAATTATTAGTAAATATTAACTTATATTAGTACATCTAAGATTGTTCAAATAAAGTAGAATATATAGGTAGAGCTAAACATTTGTGAGCTTTTGCAGCATTGTAAATTCAGGACACTTACATTATCAAGTAGAAACTTACTTTGACCTTATTGTAGCCCTGCAGTATGTGGATCTGGTTATGAGAAGTGCTGGAATAAATAAGACCTGTAATATAACACAGGCCAACACCCTAAATTTGACATATGGGCATAATAAAATAAGCACAGAGACATAAAAGCATTTATCATATGGTATAACATGTTCAAAGACTTGGAGAAAGGAACCTATTGGCATAATACTAAAGAAAAGCTGCCATAAAAAGCAAAAATATAGATTACCTTTATAAATACTGTAATATTATACAATACCATAAAAAAATATATTGTTCTCCACTGATGATGTTCCATTTGTAGGGAGATATCATGATGGAATATCATGCAAGTACACCTTTCCTCCGAAATGTTCCCGCTCCTTTTTCACACTAATCATTTCATTCATAGCTCTAAATGACCATATTATCAATTATTGGATAAGCTCTGACCAATAAATTGGACTAAGATGCAGAAATCAAGTTATCCCTAAGTTATCAGTGGTTAGTCCAGAAGTAATTTCGTTTAGGCTGTGTTTCTGCAGTGCCCCAAAGACCTGGTCGTTGCAGTAACGTTGCTCTGCCACTAAGGGGAGTGATGGTACGTCTAATGGCATTAAAGGAGTTCTTCTGACCAGGTATCACCAGCACACATTACACTTCACACTCCGGCCACTAGGGGGAGCAAAAGGTTTTATTTATTAGGCCACTCCTCACACTGGTAAAACTAGGGGTTGGATAGGAAGTTAGTCAGAAGCTGACTGGGTTGGATTCAGGCAACATCTCGTGGCAGGGGGGTGTTGCAGGGAGAAGATTCGGGGGGGTCCCTGTCAGGCATGGGAACCTGGCAGGTACCTAGCGACAAGAACAGAACGTTACGGAAACGCGCCTGCACTACCCGCGGCGGTATCCTAAGAAAGAGACACGAAGCGAAGGATATTGTGGACAGTGAGAAACGACATCAAGCACAAAGGAGAGCCAGTAGGAGTCGTGCCCGGAGAACGGCAACATCCTACTGAGGCGCGTAGCCGGTGCCCGGAACACCGAGGAAGTGACTGACTTTATGCCTTACTTCAAATACTGCAGGACAGTTAATTATAGGTTGGCTGTCTACCTTACATCACCTAAGCAGACATAGGGGGCAACGCGTGGAGAGGGGCGTCTCTAGGGTCCCGGAAGAGCTCCGAGCCTACCCGTCAAACGGGTGCGTCCTAGCCGTAACATACTGGGGGATGGAGAACTAGAAAGAACTGGAACGAATTAGAACGAACGAGAATAGAAGTTGTGAGGACTATCCCGAATGCTCAGCAGGGAAGCAATACAACACACAGGCGCTAGTGGTAGGCAACGATTTCCACCTGCAAAGGGAACTCTGGATGTGCCTTCGGGCCGGCCGGTCTCAGACAGCCCTGTTAACTGTGCTCTGGATTGCGGATCCTGAAGTCTTCAGTAAAGAGGTAAAGAGACTGCAACCCTGTGTCCTCGTTATTGTCTGCACCTCACACCATCACCATCCACCTTACTGGGAAGCCCTGGGGACATACTTCACCTGTGGGAAGGTATACCATCTAGCTGCCATCACATCACCCCAGTGGACCCCAAGCAGCGTCGGTCACCCTGACCGAACACCACAGGTGGCGTCACAAACCCTTGACAGACTCGTATCACGTTTCATTAGGCCCCCTTAGCAGGGTCACGGACCGGGTCCAGCCACCGTGACATCCCCAGAACTGAGCCAGCAGAGGACCGGTACCGAGTAACCCGCGGCCCTGCGACTGGGGGCGCTCCATTTCCAAACCTACAGAATTCTTTCTGAGATAGATGCACAAGAATGCACTCCGCAACGAAATATGTACAGTGCCTTGCAAAAGTATTCAGACCCCTGGAACTTTTCAAACTTTTCCCACGTATCATGCTTCAAACATAAAGATACTAAATGTAATTTTTTGGAGAAGAATCAACAAGTGGAACACAATTGTGAACTTGAAGGAAATTTATTGGTTATTTTAAATTTTTTTGGAAATTCAAAAACTGAAAAGTGGGGCGTGCAATATTATTCGGCCCCTTTACTTTCAGTGCAGAAAACTCACTCCAGAAGTTCATTGTGGATCTCTGAATGTGAATGCTCTGAATGTTTAGGATCCAATGTTGTCCGAAATGCCTAATGATGATAAATATAATCCACCTGTGTGTAATCAAGTCTCCGTATATGCACCTGCTCTGTGATAGTCTCAGGCTATGTGCACATGTTGCGGATTAGCCTTAGGAATTTCTGGTGCGGATTCTGCCTCTCCTGGCAGAAAACGCATCTGCGGATTTGTCGCGTTTTTTGTGCGGATCCGCAGCGTTTTTTGTGCGATTTTGCTGCGTTTTTTTGCGGATTTACTGTGCTTTTTACCCCTGCGGATTTCTATAATGGAATGGGTACAAAAACACTAAACTAAATAGCAAAGCCACTAGAGACTCAAGGTCTACAAAAATTCAATTTTCAACAGCAGAAAAAGGCAGCAACACTTACCTGCCCAGATCTTAGAACAAATGCATGGCAGGGTGCAGCCAGCCCATAAAGCAAGATGTTAGCAACACAGGTGCAAAATACCAGCTCAACAGCCACTCTCCACATATCCACTCCTGGAGGGGGTGACTGCCCAGTATACAATTGCACAATAAAGGCCCACATAGGGCGTTGTTCACACAATGGTACTGCACAGTGTCTGGTTCACAGCCTATTAGTCACGCCCCTACTTTTCGATTAGGCGGGCTGGCCAGTACACTCTCAATGCATCCCAGTACGAACACCCCTCATGCGAGACCGAACGTGTTTGGGCTTGGCTGCACCCCGAAAAATATAGTGCAAAAAATATTCAAAAATAGTGAGGTATTGGTTGATATTTTGGCCAAAATACGCAAGCTCGTAACCCACGCCAAAGGTCCCCACAGCCTTTATTGTGCAATTGTATACTGGGCAGTCACCCCCTCCAGGAGTGGATATGTGGAGAGTGGCTGTTCATCTGGTATTTTGCACCTGTGTTGCTAACATCTTGTTTTATGGGCTGGCTGCACCCTGCAGTGCATTTGTTCTAAGATCCGGGCAAGTAAGTGTTGCTGCCTTTTTTTTGTGCTGTTGAAAGTTCAAAAACACTGCAGATACGCAAAAAATAAGTGACATGCTACTTCTTTTAAACCGCAGCGTTTCCGCACCGGATTTTCCACAACGTGTGCACAGCTTTTTTTTTTCTCATTGATTTACAGGTCCTTCTCAAAAAATTAGCATATAGTGTTAAATTTCATTATTTACCATAATGTAATGATTACAATTAAACTTTCATATATTATAGATTCATTATCCACCAACTGAAATTTGTCAGGTCTTTTATTGTTTTAATACTGATGATTTTGGCATACAACTCCTGATAACCCAAAAAACCTGTCTCAATAAATTAGCATATCAAGAAAAGGTTCTCTAAACGACCTATTACCCTAATCTTCTGAATCAACTAATTAACTCTAAACACATGCAAAAGATACCTGAGGCTTTTATAAACTCCCTGCCTGGTTCATTACTCAAAACCCCCATCATGGGTAAAGGTACCTTCACACATAACGATATTGTTAACGATATCGTTGCTATTTGTGACGTAGCAACGATATCGTTAATGAAATCGTTATGTGTGACAGCGACCAACGATCAGGCCCCTGCTGGGAGATCGTTGGTCGCTGAATAAAGTCCAGAACTTTATTTCGTCGCTGGACTCCCTGGAGACATCGCTGGATCGGCGTGTGTGACACCGATCCAGCGATGTCTTCACTGGTAACCAGGGTAAACATCGGGTAACTAAGCGCAGGGCCGCGCTTAGTAACCCGATGTTTACCCTGGTTACCATGCTAAAAGTAAAAAAAAACAAACACTAGATACTTACCTACAGCTGTCTGTCCTCCAGCGCTGTGCTCTGCACTCCTCCTGTACTGGCTGTGAGCCGGAAAGCAGAGCGGTGACGTCACCGCTCTGCTTTCCGGCTCACAGCCAGTACAGGAGGAGAGCAGAGAAGCAGAGCGCAGCGCTGGAGGACAGACGGCTGTAGGTAAGTATGTAGTGTTTGTTTTTTTTTACTTTTAGCATGGTAACCAGGGTAAACATCGGGTTACTAAGCGCGGCCCTGCGCTTAGTTACCCGATGTTTACCCTGGTTACCGGCATCGTTGGTCGCTGGAGAGCGGTCTGTGTGACAGCTCTCCAGCGACCAAACAGCGACGCTGCAGCGATCCGGATCGTTGTCGGTATCGCTGCAGCGTCGCTAAATGTGAAGGGGCCTTTAGACTAGCGACCTGACAGATGTCAAGAAGGCCATCATTGACACCCTCAAGCAAGAGGGTAAGACCCAGAAAGAGATTTCTCAACAAATAGGCTGTTCCCAGAGTGCTGTATCAAGGCACCGCAATGGTAAGTCTGTTGGAAGGAAACAATGTGGCAGAAAACGCTGTACAACGAGAAGAGGAGACCGGACCCTGAGGAAGATTGTGGAGAAGGACCGATTCCAGACCTTGGGGAACCTGAGGAAGCAGTGGACTGAGTCTGGTGTGGAAACATCCAGAGCCACCGTGCACAGGCGTGTGCAGGAAATGGGCTACAGGTGCCGCATTCCCCAGGTAAAGCCACTTTTGAACCATAAACAGCGGCAGAGGCGCCTGACCTGGGCTACAGAGAAGCAGCACTGGACTGTTGCTAAGTGGTCCCAAGTACTTTTTTCTGATGAAAGCAAATTTTGCATGTCATTCGGAAATCAAGGTGCCAGAGTCTGGAGGAAGACTGGGGAGAAGGAAATGCCAAAATGCCTGAAGTCCAGTGTCAAGTACCCACAGTCAGTGATGGTGTGGGGTGCCATGTCAGCTGCTGGTGTTGGTCCACTGTGTTTGATCAAGGGCAGGGTCAATGCAGCTAGCTATCAGGAGATTTTGGAGCACTTCATGCTTCCATCGGCTGAAATGCTTTATGGAGATGAAAAAACCACTGGTAAATGGTTTACTGACCATGGTATTACTGTGCTCAATTGGCCTGCCAACTCTCCTGACCTGAACCCCATAGAGAATCTGTGGGATATTGTGAAGAGAAAGTTGAGAGACGCAAGACCCAACACTCTGGATGAGCTTAAGGCCGCTATTGAAGCATCCTGGGCCTCCATAACATCTCAGCAGTGTCACAGGCTGATTGCCTCCATGCCACGCCGCATTGAAGCAGTCATTTCTGCCAAAGGATTCCCGACCAAGTATTGAGTGCATAACTGAACATTATTATTTGTTGGTTTTTTTGTTTGTTATTAAAAAACACTTTTATTTGATTGGATGGGTGAAATATGCTAATTTATTGAGACAGGTTTTTTGGGTTATCAGGAGTTGTATGCCAAAATCATCAGTATTAAAACAATAAAAGACCTGACAAATTTCAGTTGGTGGATAATGAATCTATAATATATGAAAGTTTAATTGTAATCATTACATTATGGTAAATAATGAAATTTAACACTATATGCTAATTTTTTGAGAAGGACCTGTACATTGTACTGTAAATCAATGGCGGATCTGCAGCGCTTCTGCACCTCAAAAAACGCTGCGGATCCCCACAGAATCGGCAACGTGTGCACATAGCCTCAGGGTTCTGTTTGAAGCACAAAGAGCATCATGAAGACCAAGGAACACAACAGGCAGGTCCATGATACTGTTGTGGAGAAGTTTAATGCTGGATTTGGATACAAAATGATTTCTAAAACTTTAAACATCCCAAGGAGCACTGTGCAAGCAATCATGTTGAAGTGGAAGGAGTATCATAACACTGCAAATCTACCAAAACCTGGCCGTCCCTCTAAACTTTCATCTCAAACAAGGAGAAGACTGATCAGAGATGCAGCCAAGAGACCCATGATCACTCTGGATGAACTGCAGAGATCTACAGCTGAGGTGAGACAGTCTGTCCATAGGACAACAATCAGTCGTACACTGCAGAAATCTGGCCTTTATGGAAGAGTGGCAAGAAGAAAGCCATTTCTCAAAGATATCCATAAAAAGTGTTGTTTAAAGTTTGCAACAAGCCACCTGGGAGACACACCAAACATGTGGAAGAAGGTGCTCTGGTCAGATGAAACCAAAATCGAACTTTTTTGCAACAATGCCAAACTATATATTTGGCATAAAGGCAACAAAGTTAATCACCCTGAACACACCATCCCCACTGTCAAACATGGTGGTGGCAGCATCATGGTTTGGGCCTGCTTTTCTTCAGCAGGGACAGGGAAGATGGTTAAAATTGATGGGAAGATGGATGGCGCCAAATACAGGACTATTCTTGAAGAAAACCTGTAGGAGTCTGCAAAAGATCTGAGACTGGGACAGAGATTTGTCTTCCAACAAGACAATGATTTCAAACATAAAGCAAAATCTACAATGGAATGGTTCACAAATAAACGTATCCAGGTGATAGAATGGCCAAGTCAAAGTCCAGACCTCAATCCAATCGAGAATCTGTGGAAAGAGCTGAAAACTGCTGTTCACAAACGATCTCCATCAAACCTCACTGAGCTCGAGCTGTTTGCAAAGGAAGAATGGGCAAGACATTCAGTCTCTCAATGTACAAAACTGATAGAGACATACCCCAAGCAACTTTCAGCTTTAATCGCAGCAAAAGGTGGCGCAAAAAAGTATTGAGTTAAAGGGGTCGAATAATATTGCACGCCCCAGTTTTCAGTTTTTGAATTTCCATAAAAATTTAAAATAACCAATAAATTTTGTTCAACTTCACAATTGTGTTCCACTTGTTGTTGATTCTTCACCAAAAATTTACATTTAGTAGCTTTATGTTTGAAGCATGATATGTGGGAAAAGGTTGAAAAGTTCCAGGGAGCCAAATACTTTCGCAAGGCACTGTATGTTACATAAGCCATGTATAAAATTATCAGAAATTCTGTTTTACATGACCACAACTATTTAAAGGGGTCATATTCCACTGGGGACCATATTTCCTTTTTACTTAGATGCATGCATTTTAGGCTAAAAAAAATTTTTACAATTGGGTTTTCTTACCTTTTTGCTTTTACAGGCTTTTTGTAGTCTGTGGCCATAAATCAGCTGAAAGGAGCTCAGAAAAGACAGATCAAAAATAGTTAAATGGCATTTACACTGGCCAATAATCCATACGTTTCTAACAGTAACTAACGAACTATCGTTCATGATAATTGTGAAATATATAAATGGGTTGAACGACTGTGCAATGACCACAGACTATATTAAAGTTGATTGTGCAGGGAAACAGAGAGCCTGTAAAAGAAAAACAGGGGAAATTTATAATAAAACACAATTGCTAAAATGATTTTTAGCCCAAATACATGTATTTAAAGAAGCACTGCCACTATTTTTATTCATTAACCCCTTCACACCCAAGCTGATTTAATCTTCCTGACCAGGCCAAATTTTACAATTCTAACCATTGTCACTTTATGATGTAATAACTCAGGAATGCTTCAACATAATCCAGGGATACTGAGATTTTTTTGTGTGACATTGCAATTCATTTTAGTGGTAAATTTTGGTCAATATGATTTGCATTTATTCTTGAAAATATCAAAAATTTGACAATGTGAAAATTTTGCAATTTTCAAAATTTGAATTTTTTTTGCCTTTAACCCCTTCCCGACCTGTGACACAGCGTATGCGTCATGAAAGTCGGTGCCAATCCGACCTGTGACGCATATGCTGTGTCACAGAAAGATCGCGCCCCTGCAGATCGGGTGAAAGGGTTAACTCCCATTTCACCCGATCTGCAGGGACAGGGGGAGTGGTAGTTTAGCCCAGGGGGGCTTCACCCCCCCGTGGCTACGATCTCTCTGATTGGCTGTTGAAAGTGAAACTGCCAATCAGAGCGATTTGTAATATTTCACCTAAAAAACTGGTGAAATATTACAATCCAGCCATGGCCGATGCTGCAATATCATCGGCCATGGCTGGAAACACTTATGTGCCCCCCCCCAGTCCACCGATCGCCCCCCCAGCCCCCCGATCTGTGGTCCGCTCCCCTCCGTCCTGTGCTCCGCTCCCCCGTCCTCCTGTCCGCTCCCCCGTGCTCCAATCACACCCCCGTGCTCCAATCAAACCCCCCCGCACTCCGATCCCCCCCAGCACAGCGATCCCCCCCGTGCTCCGATCCACCCCCCCGCACAGCGATCCCCCACCCCGTGCTCCAATCCCCCACCCCGTGTTCTGATCCACCCCCCCGTGCTCCAATCCACCCCCCCGTGTTCCGATCCACCCCCCCGTGCTCCGACGCCACCCCCCCGTGCCCTGATCTCCCCTCCTTATACTTACCTAGCCTCCCGGGGTCCGTCCGTCTTCTTTGCTGGGCGCCGCCATCTTCCAAAATGGCGGGCGCATGTGCAGTGCGCCCGCCGAATCTGCCGGCCGGCAGATTCGTTCCAAAGTGAGTTTTGATCACTGAGATATAACCTATCTCAGTGATCAAAATAAAAAAAATAGTAAATGACCCCCCCACCTTTGTCACCCCCATAGGTAGGGACAATAAAAAAAAAATAAAGAATTTTTTTTTTGTTCCACTAATGTTGGGGTAAGAACTAGGGTTAGGGTTAGGGGTAGGGTTAGGGGTAGGGTTAGGGTTAGGGGTAGGGTTAGGGGTAGGGTTAGGGGTAGGGTTAGGGTTAGGGGTAGGGTTAGGGTTAGGAATGTGCACACGTATTCTGGTCCTCTGCGGATTTTTCCGCAGAGGATTTGATAAATCCGCAGTGCTAAACCGCTGTGGATTTATCGCAGATTTACCGCGGTTTTTCTGCACATTTCACTGCGGTTTTACAACTGCGATTTTCTATTGGAGCAGTTGTAAAACCGCTGCGGAATCCGCAGAAACAAGAGACATGCTGCGGAATGTAAACCGCTGCGTTTCCGTGCAGTTTTTCTGCAGCATGTGTACAGCGATTTTTGTTTCCCATAGGTTTACATTGAACTGTAAACTCATGGGAAACTGCTGCGGATCCGCAGTGTTTTCCGCAGCGTGTGCACATACCTTTAGAATTAGGCTATGTGCACACGGTGCGGATTTGGCTGCGGATCCGCAGCAGTGTTCCATCAGGTTTACAGTACCATGTAAACATATGGAAAACCAAATCCGCTGTGCCCATGGTGCGGAAAATACCGAGCGGAAACGCTGCGTTGTATTTTCCGCAGCATGTCAATTCTTTGTGCGGATTCCGCAGCGTTTTACACCTGTTCCTCAATAGGAATCCGCAGGTGAAATCCGCACAAAAAACACTGGCAATCCGCGGTAAATCCGCAGGTAAAACGCAGTGCCTTTTACCCGCGGATTTTTCAAAAATGGTGCTGAAAAATCTCATACGAATCCGCAACGTGGGCACATAGCCTTAGGGTTGGGTTGGAATTAGGGTTGTGATTAGGGTTAGGGGTGTGTTGGGGTTAGGGTTGTGGTTAGGGGTGTGTTGGGGTTAGGGTTGTGATTAGGGTTACGGCTACAGTTGGGATAAGGGTTAGGGGTGTGTTGGAGTTAGAATTGAGGGGTTTCCACTGTTTAGGCACATCAGGGGGTCTCCAAACGCAACATGGCGCCACCATTGATTCCAGCCAATCTTGTATTCAAAAGGTCAAATGGTGCTCCCTCACTTCCGAGCCCCGACGTGCGCCCAAACAGTGGTTTACCCCCACATATGGGGTCCCAGCATACTCAGGACAAACTGCGCAACAATTATTGGGGTCCAATTTCTCCTGTTACCCTTGAGAAAATAAAAAATTGCTTGCTAAAACATCATTTTTGAGGAAAGAAAAATGATTTTTTATTTTCACGGCTCTGCGTTGTAAACGTCTGTGAAGCACTTGGGGGTTCAAAGTGCTCACCACATATCTAGATAAGTTCCTTGGGGGGTCTAGTTTCCAAAATGGGGTCACTTGTGGGGGGTTTCTACTGTTTAGGCACACCAGGGGCTCTGCAAACGCAACGTGACGCCCGCAGACCATTCCATCAAAGTCTGCATTTCAAAAGTCACTACTTCCCTTCTGAGCCCCGACGTGTGCCCAAACAGTGGTTTACCCCCACCCATGGGGTATCAGCATACTCAGGAGAAACTGGACAACAACATTTGGGGTCCAATTTCTCCTGTAACCCTTGGGAAAATAAAAAATTCTGGGCTAAATAATTATTTTTGAGGAAAGAAAACGTATTTATTATTTTCACGGCTCTGCGTTATAAACTTCTGTAAAGCACTTGGGGGTTGAAAGTGCTCACCACATATCTAGATAAGTTCCTTTGGGGGTCTAGTTTCCAAAATGGGGTCACTTGTGGGGGGTTTCTACTGTTTAGCCACATCAGGGGCTCTGCAAACGCAACGTGACGCCCGCAGAGCATTCCATCAAAGTCTGCATTTCAAAACGTCACTAATTCACTTCCGAGCCCCAGCATGTGCCTAAACAGTGGTTTACCCCCACATATGGGGTATCAGCGTACTCAGGAGAAACTGGACAACAACTTTTGGGGTCAAATTTGTCCTGTTACCCTTGGGAAAATAAAAAATTGCGAGCTAAAAAATAATTTTTGAGAAAAGAATTTTTATTTTTTATTTTCATGGCTCTGCGTTATAAACTTCTGTGAAGCACTTGAGGGTTCAAAGTGCTCACCACACATCTAGATTAGTTCCTTTGGGGGTCTAGTTTCCAAAATGGGGTCATTTGTAGGGGATCTCCAATGTTTAGGCACACAGGGGCTCTCCAAACGCGACATGGTGTCCGCTAATGATTGGAGCTAATTTTCCATTTAAAAAGCCAAATGGCGTGCCTTCCCTTCTGAGCCCTGCCGTGCGCCTAAACAGTGGTTTACCCCCACATATGGGGTATCTGCGTACTCAGGACAAACTGGACAACAACATTTGTGGTCCAATTTCTCCTATTACCATTGGCAAAATAGGAAATTCCAGGCTAAAAAATCATTTTTGAGAAAAGAAAACTTATTTTTGATTTTCATGGCTCTGCATTATAAACTTCTGTGAAGCACCTGGGGGTTTAAAGTGCTCAGTATGCATCTAGATAAGTTCCTTGGGGGGTCTAGTTTCCAAAATGGGGTCACTTGTGGGGGAGCTCCAATGTTTAGGCACACAGGGGCTCTCCAAACGCGACATGGTGTCCGCTAACAATTGGAGCTAATTTTCCATTCAAAAAGTCAAAAGGCGCGCCTTCCCTTCCGAGCCCTGCCGTGTGCCCAAACAGTGGTTTACCCCCACATATGAGGTATCGGCGTACTCGGGAGAAATTGCTCAACAAATTTTAGGATCCATTTTATCCTATTGCCCATGTGAAAATGAAAAAATTGAGGTGAAAAGAAATTGTTTGTGAAAAAAAAGTACTTTTTCAATTTTACGGATCAATTTGTGAAGCACCTGGGGGTTTAAAGGGCTCACTAGGCATCTAGATAAGTTCCTTAGGGGGTCCAGTTTCCAAAATGGGGTCACTTGTGGGGGAGCTCCAATGTTTAGGCACACAGGGTCTCTGCAAACGCGACATGGTGTCCGCTAACGATGGAGATAATTTTTCATTCAAAAAGTCAAATGGCGCTCCTTCCCTTCCGAGCCTTACCATGCGCCCAAACAGTGGTTTACCCCCACATGTGAGGTATCGATGTACTCAGGAGAAATTGCCCAACAAATTTTAGGATCCATTTTATCCTGTTGTCCATATGAAAATGAAAAAATTGAGGCTAAAATATTTTTTTTGTGAAAAAAAAGTACTTTTTCATTTTTACGGATCAATTTGTGAAGCACCTGGGGGTTTAAAGGGCTCACTATGCATCTAGATAAGTTCCTTGGGGCGTCTAGTTTCCAAAATGGGGTCACTTGTGGGGGAGCTCCAATGTTTAGGCACACAGGGGCTCTCCAAACGTGACATGGTGTCCGCTAAAGAGTGCAGCCAATTTTTCATTCAAAAAGTCAAATGTCGCTCCTTCCCTTCCAAGCCCTGCCGTGCGCCCAAACAGTGGTTTACCCCCACATATGCAGTATCAGCGTACTCAGGACAAATTGGACAACAACTTTCGTTGTTCAGTTTCTCCTTTTACCATTGGGAAAATAAAAAAATTGTTGCTGAAAAATCATTTTTGTGACTAAAAAGTTAAATGTTCATTTTTTCCTTCCATGTTGCTTCTGCTGCTGTGAAGCACCTGAAGGGTTAATAAACTTCTTGAATGTGGTTTTGTGCACCTTGAGGGGTGCAGTTTTTAGAATGGTGTCACTTTTGGGTATTTTCAGCCATATAGACCCCTCAAACTGACTTCAAATGTGAGGTGGTCCCTCAAAAAAATGGTTTTGTAAATTTCGTTGTAAAAATGAGAAATCACTGGTCAAATTTTAACCCTTATGGGTCGAAATTCATGGAGGGAAAAATGGTAACAAAATTCTCATTGGGGTCTGTTACAAACCCCCAAATATAACAGAAACCATGGAAAGTCTACTTCTAAAGCAGATAGATGAAGCTGCAACCCATAATGAGGTCCTGGTTATGGGGGACTTTAACTACCCGGATATTAACTGGGAAAGTGAAACCTGTGAAACCCATAAAGGCAACAGGTTTCTGCTAATAACCAAGAAAAATTATCTTTCACAATTGGTGCAGAATCCAACCAGAGGAGCAGCACTTTTAGACCTAATACTATCTAATAGACCTGACAGAATAACAAATCTGCAGGTGGTTGGGCATCTAGGAAATAGCGACCACAATATTGTACAGTTTCACCTGTCTTTCACTAGGGGGACTTGTCAGGGAGTCACAAAAACACTGAACTTTAGGAAGGCAAAGTTTGACCAGCTTAGAGATGCCCTTAATCTGGTAGACTGGGACAATATCCTCAGAAATAAGAATACAGATAATAAATGGGAAATGTTTAAGAACATCCTAAATAGGCAGTGTAAGCGGTTTATACCTTGTGGGAATAAAAGGACTAGAAATAGGAAAAACCCAATGTGGCTAAACAAAGAAGTAAGACAGGCAATTAACAGTAAAAAGAAAGCATTTGCACTACTAAAGCAGGATGGCACCATTGAAGCTCTAAAAAACTATAGGGAGAAAAATACTTTATCTAAAAAACTAATTAAAGCTGCCAAAAAGGAAACAGAGAAGCACATTGCTAAGGAAAGTAAAACTAATCCCAAACTGTTCTTCAACTATATCAATAGTACAAGAATAAAAACTGAAAATGTAGGCCCCTTAAAAAATAGTGAGGAAAGAATGGTTGTAGATGACGAGGAAAAAGCTAACATATTAAACACCTTCTTCTCCACGGTATTCACGGTGGAAAATGAAATGCTAGGTGAAATCCCAAGAAACAATGAAAACCCTATATTAAGGGTCACCAATCTAACCCAAGAAGAGGTGCGAAATCGGCTAAATAAGATTAAAATAGATAAATCTCCGGGTCCGGATGGCATACACCCACGAGTACTAAGGGAACTAAGTAATGTAATAGATAAACCATTATTTCTTATTTTTAGGGACTCTATAGCGACAGGATCTGTTCCGCAGGACTGGCGCATAGCAAATGTGGTGCCAATATTCAAAAAGGGCTCTAAAAGTGAACCTGGAAATTATAGGCCAGTAAGTCTAACCTCTATTGTTGGTAAAATATTTGAAGGGTTTCTGAGGGATGTTATTCTGGATTATCTCAATGAGAATAACTGTTTAACTCCATATCAGCATGGGTTTATGAGAAATCGCTCCTGTCAAACCAATCTAATCAGTTTTTATGAAGAGGTAAGCTATAGGCTGGACCACGGTGAGTCATTGGACGTGGTATATCTCGATTTTTCCAAAACGTTTGAAACCGTGCCGCACAAGAGGTTGGTACACAAAATGAGAATGCTTGGTCTGGGGGAAAATGTGTGTAAATGGGTTAGTAACTGGCTTAGTGATAGAAAGCAGAGGGTGGTTATAAATGGTATAGTCTCTAACTGGGTCGCTGTGACCAGTGGGGTACCGCAGGGGTCAGTATTGGGACCTGTTCTCTTCAACATATTCATTAATGATCTGGTAGAAGGTTTACACAGTAAAATATCGATATTTGCAGATGATACAAAACTATGTAAAGCAGTTAATACAAGAGAAGATAGTATTCTGCTACAGATGGATCTGGATAAGTTGGAAACTTGGGCTGAAAGGTGGCAGATGAGGTTTAACAATGATAAATGTAAGGTTATACACATGGGAAGAAGGAATCAATATCACCATTACACACTGAATGGGAAACCACTGGGTAAATCTGACAGGGAGAAGGACTTGGGGATCCTAGTTAATGATAAACTTACCTGGAGCAGCCAGTGCCAGGCAGCAGCTGCCAAGGCAAACAGGATCATGGGGTGCATTAAAAGAGGTCTGGATACACATGATGAGAGCATTATACTGCCTCTGTACAAATCCCTAGTTAGACCGCACATGGAGTACTGTGTCCAGTTTTGGGCACCGGTGCTCAGGAAGGATATAATGGAACTAGAGAGAGTACAAAGGAGGGCAACAAAATTAATAAAGGGGATGGGAGAACTACAATACCTAGATAGAATAGCGAAATTAGGATTATTTAGTCTAGAAAAAAGATGACTGAGGGGTGATCTAATAACCATGTATAAGTATATAAGGGGACAATACAAATATCTCGCTGAGGATCTGTTTATACCAAGGAAGGTGACGGGCACAAGGGGGCATTCTTTGCTTCTGGAGGAGAGAAGGTTTTTCCACCAACATAGAAGAGGATTCTTTACTGTTAGGGCAGTGAGAATCTGGAATTGCTTGCCTGAGGAGGTGGTGATGGCGAACTCAGTCGAGGGGTTCAAGAGAGGCCTGGATGTCTTCCTGGAGCAGAACAATATTGTATCATACAATTATTAGGTTCTGTAGAAGGACGTAGATCTGGGGATTTATTATGATGGAATATAGGCTGAACTGGATGGACAAATGTCTTTTTTCGGCCTTACTAACTATGTTACTATGTTACTATGTTACTTATAACTTCCTAGCAAAAAAAAATTTTGTTTCCAAAATTGTGCTGATGTAAAGTATACATGTGGGAAATGTTATTTATTAACAATTTTGTGTCACAAAACGCTCTGGTTTAACAGAATAAAAATTCAAAATGTGAAAATTGCGAAATTTTCAAAATTTTCGCCAAATTTCCATTTTTATCACAAATAAACACAGAATTTATTGACCTAAATTTACCACTAACACGAAGCCCAATATGTCATGAAAAAACAATCTCAGAACCGCTAGGATCCATTGAAGCGTTCCTGAGTTATTACCTCATAAAGGGACACTGGTCAGAATTGCAAAAAACGGCAAGGTCTTTAAGGTCAAAATAGGCTGGGTCATGAAGGGGTTAAACCAGACAGTTATGCCACACAATATATACTAAATAAAATATTCTGCATGTCTTCTTTACATCAGCATCATTTTGTAAACAATGAAAAAGAATTTGTAGTTAGAAGTGTTAGGGTATGTTCACACGTTCCTGATTTCCATCCCTTTTTTTTCAGGACTGAAACCGCAGCTCTTGGCAGAAAACGCAGGTCCTTTTTTTGTGCTTTTTTGGTGCGTTTTTTGATGCGTTTTTTGATCCTTTTTTTTATGCAGTTTTCTATGCAGAGTCTGTGTTTTTTCTAGGAAGTTTTTTTAGGGTTAAAATGGCTGAAAATACCCTAACCCTACCCCTAACCCTAACCCTACCCCTAACCCTAACCCTACCCCTAACCCTACCCCTACCCATAACCCTATTCTAACCTTAGTGGAAAAAAAAAAAATTCTAAATTTTTTTATTGTCCCTACCTATGGGGGTGACAAAGGGGGGGGGGTGTCATTTACTATTTTTTTATTTTGATCACTGAGATATAACCTATCTCAGTGATCAAAATGCACTTTGGAACGAATCTGCCAGCCGGCAGATTCGGCGGGCGCACTGCGCATGCGCCCACCATTTTGCAAGATGGCGGCGCCCAGGGAGAAGACGGCCGGACGGACATCGGGAGGCCGGGTAAGTATAAGGGGGGGAGATTAGGGCACGGGGGGGGCATCGGAGCACGGGGGGGGCATCGAAGCACGGGGGGGGGGCATCGGAGCACGGGGGGAGGGCATCGGAGCATGGGGGGGTGGGATCGGGGCAGCCACACTCCGCCCACGCACTTCCGCCCGCTTCCCCGCACTTCCTGCTGCTGCGGTTCTGCACTACAAACCGCAATAAAACCCGCAGATATATTTTTGATCTGCGGGTTTTACTGCGGGTTTGACCTCACAATGGAGGTCTATGGGTGCAGAACCGCTGCGGCTCCGAAAAAAGAAGTGACATGGTACTTCTTTTTTACCGCGGCTATTCAGCGAGGCTTTTTTTCCCCGATTCCCGCATCATGTGCACAGTGGTTCCTGTTTTCCATAGGGTACATTGTATTATACCCTGCATGGAAAACAGCTGCGGAACCGCAGCGGCAAAAACGCTGCGGTTCCGCAGTAAAAAACACACTGTGTGAACATGGCCTTAAACGTTATTTTTAATTTTTCCAACAAAATTTAAGAAACGATTTTCTTTAGGAACCACATCACATTTTAAGTGACTGAGGCACCTATATGACAGAAAATACATCCCAAAAAAGTAACACTATTTTAAAAACTGCGCCCCTCAAAGTGCTCAAAACCACATTCAAGAAGTGTATTAGCTCTTCAGGTGCTTCACAGGAATTAAAGCAACAAGGAAGGAAAAAAATAACATGTAATTTTTCCCTCCTGTGCCTGTGATTGCAATGATGTAAATTTACATCATTTTGTGGGAACGCCTTCCCGATCATCGCGTAAACTTAGATCAAATGTTGTGAAAGGGTTAAATTAGTGGGTGCATGCATGTTATGCAGCTTAGATCAAATCTTGTGAAGAGGTTAAATTAGTGTGTGCATGTGCAGCGCCCCAGAGTCCTGGTCGTTGCAGTAATGTCGCTCTGCCACTAAGGGGAGTGATGTTATGTCTGATTGCACTAAAGGAGTTCACCTAATCAGGTATCACAGTCACACATTACACTTCACACTCCGGCCACCAGGGGGAGCAAAAGGCTCTATGTATTAGGCCACTCCATACACTCTGGTAAAACTGGGGGTTGGATAGGAAGTTAGGAAGAAAGCAGCCTGGGAGAGCTCCAGGGAGGACCTGTCAGGGGTGGGTTCCTGGCAGGGGCCTAGCAGAAAGGACAGATTGTTACGGAGCCGCGCCTGCACTACCTTGCGGCAGCATCTTAAGGAAGGACACGAAGCGAAGTATATTGTGGAGAAGTGAGAAACGAGATCACAGCAAAAAGGCGATAGAACCAGTAGGAGTCGTGCCTCGAGATCGGCAACATCCTACTGAGGCGCGTAGCCGGTGGCCAGAACGCCGAGGAAGTAACAGACTTCAAGCATTACTTCAAACAGCGGCAGGACAGTTAATTATAGGTTGGCTGTCTGACCTAAATCACCTAAGCAGACATAGGAGGCAATTGTGGGAGAGGGGCGTCTCTAGGGTCCCAGAATAACTCCAGGCCTACCTGTCATACGGGTGCGTCCTAGCCATATTATCTGGGGGACGGAGAGAGAGAAAGAATAGATACGACAGTTGTGAGGACTATCCCGTGGTGCTCAGCAGGGAAGGACTACAACACACAGGCGCTAGAAGGTAGGCACTGATTTCCACCTGCAAAGGGAACTCTGGATGTGCCTTCGGACCGGCCGGTCTCAGCCAGCCCTGTTAGCAGTGCTCTGGATTGCGGATCCCGAAGTCTTCAGTAAAAAGGTAAAGAGACTGCAACCCTGCGTCCTCGTTATTAAACGCGCCTCACATCATTACCACCTACACTACTGGGAAACCCTGGGGATATACTTCACCTGTGGGAAGGTATACCATCTAGCTGCCATTACATCACCCCAGTGGACCCCTAAGCAGCGTCGGTCACCCTGACCGAATACCACAGGTGGCGTCACGAACACTTGACAAACTTTCATCACCTTTCATTGGACGCCCCTTAGCAGGGTCACGGACCGGGTCTAGCCACCGTGACAACACCAGGACCGAGACAGAGAGGACCAGTACCGAGTACCCCGCGGCCCTGCGTCTGGGGGCGCTCCACATGCATGTTATGTAGTGTTTGTGTCTAGCGCCATTCTTTCTTGCTTCTCTGTCACTGCAATTTTGACAAGCTGGCCTGTTCTATGTACTATTTATGAGTCAGAAGTTTATTTTACAATTAACATGGTTGTGATTTCTCCATAAGCTTTCATTATAAAAGATACTTCTGGGTGTCACAGAGTGCAGCATGACCTGGCCAGTCTGCAGAGCGGTGATGTCACAGAAAAAAATGGCGCTGGACACAGGAGAGAGCAGTGGAAGTTGAGTATATTAATAAATTCACAGAAAAAAATCCCCAGTGTTGACTAGATAAAAATTACCTTTATTGTTATTGTATTAAAACCTAACAAAAATAAGTGCACTTAACATAAACCATCACCATGACAACAACATATCATAGAAAAGACCAGGGTGGTGCCTAGCCCTGTATTACACTACCTTCACCCTGCCTACCAGCGGAGGTTGGCACCCTATAATCCTGCGCAATTGGCGCCCCCGCTCCAAATCGACTATCCCTCCTACCCCTATTGGGCCCTAACTGGATGGGATAGGAACACAAACATTCATACAAAACCACAATCGTCTGTATGATTGAAAAAAGGGGAGGTCTATGATGCTATCTACTCTGCCCCTACCTGTCAGCGGAGGTTGGCACCCTACTATGGTACGACAGTGGCGCCCCCGCTCCACGACGACTATCCACTCACCTGTCCCTTGTTAGATGTTTAAGGGTATAATATATAATAAGGTGCTGTAGTGCTTGTCAACCATGTATAAAAGCTCCCAAGGGTTACACATATATGTACGGATCCTCTTAATATGACACTCATTCGTAATCCATGTACTCCAGACACAATGCAGTTTAATGTACAGAAGCTATAAGTATCTGGCCTAGTGCTAATCCAGATCACCCTGGTGTGCTGATTAGTCACAGAAATATGCAATCCAAAATCACTGGGTGTCACCACTAGTCGGACCCCAAACAAAAAACCACAATCAATCGGTCTCCTTGCTATTAGGATACCGTCCAGAACCCTTGGGCACAACAATGTATATTACTTGTATATCTGTAAAAGTATCCCTTATAAACTCGACGCATTTCCCCTCACTATTGCATGAGGTTCATCAGGAGCAATACATGTTACTGAAGGGTTACTTAGCTCATCACAGTTGGTATGTCAAAACCGATACATGGTACAGCATCCCAGGGCAAATCCCCTCTTGATATGGTGCAATTTTGACAAGCTTGCCTGTTCTATGTACTATTTATGAGTCAGAAGTTTATTTTACAATTAACATGGTTGTGATTTCTCCATAAGCTTTCATTAGAAAAGATACTTCTGGGTGTCACAGAGTGCAGCATGACCTGGCCAGTCTGCAGAGCGGTGATGTCACAGAAAAAAATGGTGCTGGACACAGGAGAGAGCAGTGGAAGGGGAGTATATTAATACATTCACACAGTGTCGGACTGGGGTGCCAAGGGCCACCAGTAACCAACTCCAGGGCCCCACATTTAAGCTACATGCAAATGTGACTTTATCCTTCATCACAAATTTATCTAACAATGAACTGGGCAGATTGTTAAATTAATAAGGTGCTACTTTTGTCTGTTCATAGTGATTCAAGTATATAGTGCCAAGTACTGCTCACATAAAAGGTGGTGGCTAGGGTTGAGCGACCTTGACCTTTTTAGAGTCGAGTCGTGTTTCGCAAAACCCGACTATCTTAGAAGTCGAGTCGAGTGGAATCGGCTGATTATCGTGAAAAGTCGGGTATCGCCCGAAACATGAAACCCAATGCAAGTCAATGGGGGAGCATAGTCGGCAGTGAGTGGAGGCCAGGAAAACACCTACACTGCCCATTTTAATGGCAAAAACATCCATTCTTGTTACAGAAGCTTGTCAATCGTAATTTACCTTATAATAATTGGAAGGCATTTGAAATTGGGGGTCATTTGGCTAAAGTTGTGGGGGGTAGGGCTGGTTCAAGTAATTAGTGGGCCCAGTAAATCTGTGGAGCAGGGAGAGGTAAGTATTTCAACTTTGCAAGTGCTGTGATCCTGAGCAAGCAGGGGGGCCCACTCGTTGGCATTGGCACTGGCACAGGGCCCCTCAAAGTACAGCGGAGTGTTTGCACGGCGGGGGCGCCTCCCACCGGCAGCAACACTTTTGCGTACTATGAGAGGCCCTGTGCCAGTGACGTCGCCAACTAGTATTCCTCCCCCCACCTGATGAAGGAACCTGCACTTTCATCTGCACCTTCCTCTTTGTCCCCGTGTAAGGTGGTATGGTATGCGGGAAGAGGAACCTGACTTTCAGCAGGGTCACAATCTTGCTGTGTAGCGTGCACGGGGAATTTTGCGTTATGGGTCAATGTACCAGCAGACTCATCTATCACTGGCTGGGCAATGGGCAGGATGAGGAGGAAACACAGATATAGGCCCAAAGAATAAAGTTGGCTAAATGCAGTTCAAAATTGGTAACACAGGACTAACCAGGGGGCATTGCAGTGGAGGACAACTGGAATGAGAGGCTGACACAGAGAGTTGGCCCAAATCAGTAAGTAGTCGAAATGCAGTTCAAAATTGGCAATCGTAATAAACAGGCGGCACAGCTTTGTTCAGTGGAGGAGAACAGCAAGGAGTGGCAGACACCGATAGTAGGCCCCAACCCAACTAGTACGCCAAATGCAGTCTAACATTAACAACTACTTAACGAGAGCCTGAAAATGGAATTTCAGGACAGGAAACCAGGAGAACAGCAAGGAGCGGCAGACACTGTTAGTAGGCCCCATACCCATTTTGTAGGCCTAATGCAGTGTAGTTTCCAACAACTACTAAACGAGAGCCTGAAGATAGAAGCTCAGGAAAGGCAACCTGGAGAACACCTTGGAGTGAAACACACCGTCTCTACACCCCATACACAATTTGTAGGCCTAATGCAGTGTAGTTTTCTACAACTACTAAACGAGAGTCGGAAGACCGAAGCAATGTGGACGAAACCTGGGGAACACCTTGGAGTGGAACACACCATCTCTCTACACCCCATACCCATTTTGTAGGCCTAATGCAGTGTAGTTTTCTACAACTACTAAACGAGAGTTGGAAGACCGAAGCAATGTGGACGAAATCTGGGGCACACCTTGGGGCGGCAGACACCGTTAGTAGGCCCTACCAAAGTTGTACCCCCAATGCAGTTTTAAAATTCCTAGAGGCTGAAAACAAGACTATTGACGCTCAGCTTTTTTCAAAGGAACACAGCTGAATTGAGTGGCGCAGACAGACACAGGTAGTAGGCCTTAAACCAAAAATGTGGCTCACTGCAGCTTAAAAAAGGTTACAGGGGTACACAGGCAGCATTGCTCTGGGCAGTGGAGGACAATTTCAATAGTGGACCACAGACAGACTTTGTACGCCTACTATTAAAAAAAGGATGCTCTATGCAATAAAAAATAGGTTCCAGGGGTACACGGGCAGCAGTGGTCTGGTCAGTGTAGGAGTAGTAGAAAGAAGGGACCGCAGACAGGCTTCGAAGGCCTAACATAACAAAATAGGGCTGTTGGCACTTTGTAATTGGTTCCAGGGGTACACGGGCAGCAGTGGTCTGGTCAGTGGAGGCCTAGTCGAAGGAGGGACCGCAGACAGTCTTCGAAGGCCTAACATAAAAAAATTGGGCTGTAGGCAATTTAAAATTGGTTCCAGGGGTACACGGGCAGCAGTAGACAGGTCAGTGGAGGCCTAGTGGAAGGAGGGACCGCAGACAGGCTTCGAAGGCCTAACATAATAAAATGGGCTGGCTGTAGGCAATTTAAAATTGGTTCCAGGGGTACACGGGCAGCAGTGGTCTGGTTAGTGGAGGTCTAGTGGAAGGAGGGACCGCAGACAGGCTTTGAAAGCCTAACATAATAAAATTGGAAGGCTGTAGGCACTTTATAATTGGTTCCAGGAGTACACGGGCAGCAGTAGACAGGTCAGTGTAGTAGTAGTTGAAAGAACGGGCCGCAGACAGGCTTCGAAGGCCTAACATAATAAAATTGGACAGGCTGTAGGCAATTTAAAATTGGTTCCAGGGGTACACGGGCAGCAGTGGTCTGGTCAGTGGAGGCCTAGTGGAAGGAGGGAACGCAGACAGTCTTCGAAGGCCTAACATAAAAAAATTGGGCTGTAGGCAATTTAAAATTGGTTCCAGGGGTACACGGGCAGCAGTAGACAGGTCAGTGGAGGCCTAGTGGAAGGAGGGACCGCAGACAGGCTTCGAAGGCTTAACATAATAAAATGGGCTGGCTGTAGGCAATTTAAAATTGGTTCCAGGGGTACACGGGCAGCAGTGGTCTGGTCAGTGGAGGCCTAGTGGAAGGAGGGACCACAGACAGGCTTCGAAGGCCTAACATAATAAAATTGGAAGGCTGTAGGCACTTTATAATTGGTTCCAGGAGTACACGGGCAGTAGTAAACAGGTCAGTGTAGTAGTAGTTGAAAGAACGGGCCGCAGACAGGCTTCGAAGGCCTAACATAATAAAATTGGACAGGCTGTAGGCAATTTAAAATTGGTTCCAGGGGTACACGGGCAGCAGTGGTCTGGTCAGCAGAGGCCGATTGTAATGAGTGTCTGCCAGTTAGTAGTCCAAAATAATAAATAAATGGGAATGTCTCGCATTAAAACAAAACGAAAACACTAAAGGGTGCAATCATTAGGTTCAGGGGTGGGATCCTCTGCGTAGTTTCAGACCTACTAATTTAGCGCAAAGTATTTACTGTGGTAAATAGAGGACACTGCCCCTGACTATGTTAAGTACCATCATACATGTCAACACAATGGTATTGTCAGTGGCAGGAATGGAAGGATGTCAGCGCATAGACTAAACATTAGTGGAAGTGTGAGAGATAACTGTGGAAGTGGTAGAGCAATGTTTGACCTGGGGGTGGGTGAACTCTCTTGTGGCCGGCGGTACAGGCCCAGGGCCCCTCATGTTACAACAGTGTGTTTGACGTTGGGTGCGCACCACCACCGCCAGAGACACTTTATTGTACTATGAGGGACCCAGTGGCAGTGCCGTCGACCAAAAGCGGGCACACCCACCTCTTCAGACAAACAGCACTCTCACGGGTGCTTGCGCCAAGTCGCCATACCACGGCCCCGTGTGGGGAGTTTGGCCATTTAGGGAGGTGTAAACATGTCGTATGCTGGACAATCAGCTGCAGCAAATTAGACATTAGATAAGTAATTCACAGTAGTCCACAGGCAAGAGCTTTTCATAGGAAAGCTAGGTGTCTGCCGGGCAAGGTGGGGCAAAAGAATTCGAAATCCAGTTGTGGTTCATTTTAATGAATGTTAGATCATCAACATTTTGGGTAGCCAGACGAGTCCTTTTTTCAGTTAATATTGAACCTGCAGCACTGAATACTCTTTCTGATAGGACACTAGCTGCCGGGCAAGCAAGCTCCTGCAATGCATATTCTGCCAATTCTGGCCAGGTGTCTAATTTTGATGCCCAGTAATCAAATGGGAATGACGGTTGAGGTAGAACATCGATAAGGGATGAAAAATAGTTAGTAACCATACTGGACAAATGTTGTCTCCTGTCACTTTCAATTGATGCAGCAGTACCTGTCCTGTCTGCGGTCATAGCAAAATCACTCCACAACCTGGTCAGAAAACCCCTCTGTCCAACACCACTTCTGATGTGTGCACCCCTAACACTCCTGGTCTGCTGCCCCCTGGAGCTCGTGTGAGAACGATCATGTGCGCTGTGTGCTGGGAATGCCTGAAGCAAATGGTCAACAAGAGTTGATTGTTTGGTTGCTAATATTAGTTCCAAGTTCTCATGTGGCATAATATTTTGCAATTTGCCTTTATAGCGTGGATCAAGGAGGCAGGCCAACCAGTAATCGTCATCGTCATCATTTTAGTAATGCGTGTGTCCCTTTTGAGGATGCGTAAGGCATAATCCGCCATGTGGGCCAAAGTTCCAGTTGTCAAATCTGCGGTTGTGATTGGTTGAGGGGCAGTTTCAGGCAAATCTACGTCACTTGTGTCCCTCAAAAAACCAGAACCCGGCCTTGCCACGCCACCAATTTCCAGTGCCCCCGGGAAAGCTTCCTCATTAAAAATATACTCATCCCCATCATCCTCCTCATCCTCCACCTCCTCTTCGCCCGTTACCTCGTCCTGTACACTGCCTGACCAGACAATGGCTGACTGTCATCAAGGCTTTCCTCTTCCTCTGGTGCAGACGCCTGATCCTTTATGTGCGTCAAACTTTGCATCAGCAGACACATTAGGGGGATGCTCATGCTTATTATGGCGTTCTCTGCACTAACCAGCCGTGTGCATTCCTCAAAACACTGAAGGACTTGACACATGTCTTGTATCTTCGACCACTGCACACCTGACAACTCCATGTCTGCCATCCTACTGCCTGCCCGTGTATGTGTATCCTCCCACAAAAACATAACAGCCCGCCTCTGTTGGCACAGTCTCTGAAGCATGTGCAGTGTTGAGTTCCACCTTGTTGCAACGTCTATGATTAGGCGATGCTGGGGAAGGTTCAAAGACCGCTGATAGGTCTGCATACGGCTGGAGTGTACATGCGAACGTCGGATATGTGAGCAAAGTGCACGCACTTTGAGGAGCAGGTCGGAGAACCCAGGATAAGTTTTCAATAAGCACTGCACCACCAGGTTTAAGGTGTGAGCCAGGCAAGGAATGTGTTTCAGTTGGGAAAGGGAGATGGCAGCCATGAAATTCCTTCCGTTATCACTCACTACCTTGCCTGCCTCAAGATCTACTGTGCCCAGCCACGACTGCGTTTCTTGTTGCAAGAACTCGGACAGAACTTCCGCGGTGTGTCTGTTGTCGCCCAAACACTTCATAGCCAATACAGCCTGCTGACGCTTGCCAGTAGCTGGCCCATAATGGGACAACTGGTGTGCAACAGTGTCAGGTGCCGATGGAGTGGTTGGCCGACTGCGGTCTGTGGAAGAGCTGTCGCTTCTGCAGGAGGACGAGGAGGAGGAGGAGGGGGTGCGAACGCCTACAGCCAACTGTTTCCTAGACCGTGGGCTAGGCACAACTGTCCCGAAATTGATGTCCCCTGTGGACCCTGCATCCACCACTGTTGTGAATTCTGTGGCAGAGCTCCCTCCTGTGGTCACAAGTGGTACTTCGGCTGATTCTCTCTGTGAGCTTCCGTTGGTGGAGGAGAGTGGTACTGCGGCTTCTGAGTTTCCTTCCTCAGGTGATGTGGTGAAGTCGTTAGGTGCTGCTCTATTTAACTCCACCTAGTGCTTTGATCCTGGCCTCCAGTCAATGTTCTAGTATTGGACCTGTTTCCTCCTGGATCGTTCCTGTGGCCTGCTGCTCTGCATAGCTAAGTTCTGCTTTGCTATTTTGTTGCTGTTTTTTCTGTCCAGCTTGTCTATTTGTTTTTTCTTGCTTGCTGGAAGCTCTGGGACGCAGAGGGTGTACCTCCGTGCCGTTAGTTCGGTACGGAGGGTCTTTTTGCCCCCTTTGCGTGGTTTTTGTAGGGTTTTGTGTTGACCGCAAAGTTACCTTTCCTATCCTCGCTCTGTTCAGAAAGTAGGGCCTCACTTTGCTAAATCTATTTCATCTCTACGTTTGTCTATTCATCTTAACTCACAGTCATTATATGTGGGGGCTGCCTTTTCCTTTGGGGTATTTCTCTGAGGCAAGGTAGGCTTATTTTCTATCTTCAGGCTAGCTAGTTTCTCAGGCTGTGCCGAGTTGCATAGGGAGCGTTAGGCGCAATCCACGGCTGCCTCTAGTGTGGTTGGAGAGGATTAGGGATTGCGGTCAGCAGAGTTCCCACGTCTCAGAGCTCGTTCTATATTTTTGGGTTATTGTCAGGTCACTGTATGTGCTCTGACCTCTATGTCCATTGTGGTACTGAATTACCTTATCATAACAGTACTGGAGGACCAAAGTACTAATGATTCTCAATAGAGGGAAAAAAGAAGTTCTGAGACCATTTTTTTTTCTCTGCACTGTGTTTTGCCTTTTTTTTCCCCTAGACATTTGGGTGGTTCAGGACACAGGTGTAGCGATGGACATTAAAGGTCTGTCTTCATGTGTGGATCAGCTCACGGCAAGAGTACAAAATATTCAAGACTTTGTGGTTCAGAATTCTATGTTAGAACCGAGAATTCCTATTCCTGATTTGTTTTTTGGAGATAGAACTAAATTTCTGAGTTTCAAAAATAATTGTAAACTACTTCTGGCTTTGAAACCTTGCTCCTCTGGTGACCCAGTTCAACAAGTTAGGATCATTATTTCTTTTTTACGTGGCGACCCTCAGGACTGGGCATTTTCTCTTGCGTCAGGAGATCCTGCATTAAGTAATATCGATGCGTTTTTCCTGGCGCTCGGATTGCTGTACGATGAACCTAATTCAGTGGATCAGGCAGAGAAAAATTTGCTGGCTCTGTGTCAGGGTCAGGATGAGATAGAGGTATATTGTCAGAAATTTAGAAAGTGGTCCGTACTCACTCAATGGAATGAAGGTGCGCTCGCAGCTATTTTCAGAAAGGGTCTCTCTGAAGCCCTTAAGGATGTCATGGTGGGATTTCCTATGCCTGCTGGTCTGAATGAGTCTATGTCTTTGGCCATTCAGATCGGTCGACGCTTGCGTGAGCGTAAATCTGTGCACCATTTGGCGGTATTACCTGAGCTTAAACCTGAGCCTATGCAGTGCGATAGGACTTTGACCAGAGTTGAACGGCAAGAACACAGACGTCTGAATGGGCTGTGTTTCTACTGTGGTGATTCCACTCATGCTATCTCTGATTGTCCTAAGCGCACTAAGCGGTTCGCTAGGTCTGCCACCATTGGTACGGTACAGTCAAAATTTCTTCTGTCCGTTACCTTGATCTGCTCTTTGTCATCGTATTCTGTCATGGCATTTGTGGACTCAGGCGCTGCCCTGAATTTGATGGACTTGGAGTATGCTAGGCGTTGTGGGTTTTTCTTGGAGCCCTTGCAGTGTCCTATTCCATTGAGAGGAATTGATGCTATGCCTTTGGCCAAGAATAAGCCTCAGTACTGGACCCAGCTGACCATGTGCATGGCTCCTGCACATCAGGAGGTTATTCACTTTCTGGTGTTGCATAATCTGCATGATGTGGTCTTGTTGGGGTTGCCATGGCTACAAGTCCATAATCCAGTATTAGATTGGAAATCCATGTCTGTGTCCAGCTGGGGTTGTCAGGGGGTACATGGTGATGTCCCATTTCTGTCAATTTCGTCATCCACCCCTTCTGAGGTTCCTGAGTTCTTGTCTGATTACCGGGATGTATTTGATGAGCCCAAGTCCGATACCCTACCTCCGCATAGGGATTGTGATTGTGCTATCGATTTGATTCCTGGTAGTAAATTCCCAAAAGGTCGACTGTTTAATTTATCTGTGCCTGAGCACGCCGCTATGCGGAGTTATGTGAAGGAGTCCTTGGAGAAGGGGCATATTCGCCCGTCATCGTCACCATTAGGAGCAGGGTTCTTTTTTGTAGCCAAGAAGGATGGTTTGCTGAGACCTTGTATAGATTACCGCCTTCTAAATAAGATCACGGTTAAATTTCAGTACCCCTTGCCGTTGTTATCTGATTTGTTTGCTCGGATTAAGGGGGCTAGTTGGTTCACCAAGATAGATCTTCGTGGTGCGTATAATCTTGTACGTATTAAGCGAGGCGATGAATGGAAAACTGCATTTAATACGCCCGAGGGCCATTTTGAGTATCTAGTAATGCCATTCGGACTTGCCAATGCTCCATCAGTGTTTCAGTCCTTTATGCATGACATCTTCCGAGAGTACCTGGATAAATTCCTGATTGTGTACTTGGATGACATTTTGATCTTCTCGGATGATTGGGAGTCTCATGTGAAGCAGGTCAGAACGGTGTTTCAGGTCCTGCGTGCTAATTCTTTGTTTGTGAAGGGATCAAAGTGTCTCTTTGGTGTTCAGAAGGTTTCATTTTTGGGGTTCATCTTTTCCCCTTCTACTATCGAGATGGACCCTGTTAAGGTCCAAGCCATCCATGATTGGACTCAGCCGACATCTCTGAAAAGTCTGCAAAAGTTCCTGGGCTTTGCTAATTTTTATTGTCGCTTCATCTGCAATTTTTCTAGTATTGCTAAACCATTGACCGATTTGACCAAGAAGGGTGCTGATGTGGTCAATTGGTCTTCTGCTGCTGTGGAAGCTTTTCAAGAGTTGAAGCGTCGTTTTTCTTCTGCCCCTGTGTTGTGTCAACCAGATGTTTCGCTTCCATTCCAGGTCGAGGTTGATGCTTCTGAGATTGGAGCAGGGGCTGTTTTGTCGCAGAGAAGTTCTGATTGCTCGGTGATGAAACCATGCGCCTTCTTTTCCAGGAAGTTTTCGCCTGCTGAGCGAAATTATGATGTGGGCAATGAGAGTTGCTGGCCATGAAGTGGGCATTCGAGGAGTGGCGTCATTGGCTTGAAGGAGCTAAGCATCGCGTGG
Source organism: Ranitomeya imitator (assembly GCF_032444005.1). Taxonomy (NCBI): domain Eukaryota; kingdom Metazoa; phylum Chordata; class Amphibia; order Anura; family Dendrobatidae; genus Ranitomeya; species Ranitomeya imitator. The sequence goes on from NC_091283.1 coordinate 171,638,688, forward strand.
TGGTCTTGACTGATCATAAGAACTTGACTTATCTCGAGTCTGCCAAGCGGTTGAATCCTAGACAGGCTCGTTGGTCGTTGTTTTTTGCCCGTTTTGACTTTGTGATTTCGTACCTTCCGGGCTCTAAAAATGTGAAGGCGGATGCTCTGTCTAGGAGTTTTGTGCCCGACTCTCCGGGTTTGTCTGAGCCGGCGGGTATCCTCAAAGAGGGAGTAATTGTGTCTGCCATCTCCCCTGATTTGCGGCGGGTGCTGCAAAAATTTCAGGCTAATAAACCTGATCGTTGCCCAGCGGAGAAACTGTTTGTCCCTGATAGGTGGACGAATAAGGTTATCTCTGAGGTTCATTGTTCGGTGTTGGCTCGTCATCCTGGAATCTTTGGTACCAGAGAGTTAGTGGCTAGATCCTTTTGGTGGCCATCTCTGTCGCGGGATGTGCGTTCTTTTGTGCAGTCCTGTGGGATTTGTGCTCGGGCTAAGCCCTGCTGTTCTCGTGCCAGTGGGTTGCTTTTGCCCTTGCCGGTCCCAAAGAGGCCTTGGACACATATCTCTATGGATTTTATTTCAGATCTTCCCGTCTCTCAAAAGATGTCAGTCATTTGGGTGGTCTGTGATCGCTTCTCTAAGATGGTCCATTTGGTACCTTTGTCTAAATTACCTTCCTCCTCTGATTTGGTGCCATTGTTCTTCCAGCATGTGGTTCGTTTACATGGCATTCCGGAGAATATCGTTTCTGACAGAGGTTCCCAGTTTGTTTTGAGGTTTTGGCGAGCCTTTTGTGGTAGGTTGGGCATTGACTTGTCTTTTTCCTCGGCTTTCCATCCTCAGACTAATGGCCAGACCGAACGAACCAATCAGACCTTGGAAACATATCTGAGATGCTTTGTTTCTGCTGATCAGGATGACTGGGTGTCCTTTTTGCCTTTGGCTGAGTTCACCCTTAATAATCGGGCCAGCTCGGCTACCTTGGTTTCGCCGTTTTTCTGCAACTCTGGGTTCCATCCTCGTTTCTCTTCAGGGCAGGTTGAGTCTTCGGACTGTCCTGGTGTGGATACTGTGGTGGACAGGTTGCAGCAGATTTGGACTCATGTAGTGGACAATTTGACCTTGTCCCAGGAGAAGGCTCAACGTTTCGCTAATCGCAGACACTGTGTGGGTCCCCGACTTTGTGTTGGGGATTTGGTTTGGTTATCTTCTCGTCATATTCCTATGAAGGTTTCCTCTCCTAAGTTTAAACCTCGTTTCATTGGTCCGTATAGGATTTCTGAGGTTCTTAATCCTGTGTCTTTTCGTCTGACCCTTCCAGATTCTTTTTCCATACATAACGTATTCCATAGGTCATTGTTGCGGAGATACGTGGCACCTATGGTTCCATCTGTTGATCCTCCTGCCCCGGTTTTGGTGGAGGGGGAGTTGGAGTATATTGTGGAGAAGATTTTGGATTCTCGTGTTTCAAGACGGAAACTCCAGTATCTGGTTAAGTGGAAGGGTTATGCTCAGGAAGATAATTCCTGGGTCTTTGCCTCTGATGTCCGTGCTCCCGATCTTGTTCGTGCCTTTCATATGGCTCATCCTGGTCATCCTGGGGGCTCTGGTGAGGGTTCGGTGACCCCTCCTCAAGGGGGGGGTACTGTTGTGAATTCTGTGGCAGAGCTCCCTCCTGTGGTCACAAGTGGTACTTCGGCTGATTCTCTCTGTGAGCTTCCGTTGGTGGAGGAGAGTGGTACTGCGGCTTCTGAGTTTCCTTCCTCAGGTGATGTGGTGAAGTCGTTAGGTGCTGCTCTATTTAACTCCACCTAGTGCTTTGATCCTGGCCTCCAGTCAATGTTCTAGTATTGGACCTGTTTCCTCCTGGATCGTTCCTGTGGCCTGCTGCTCTGCATAGCTAAGTTCTGCTTTGCTATTTTGTTGCTGTTTTTTCTGTCCAGCTTGTCTATTTGTTTTATCTTGCTTGCTGGAAGCTCTGGGACGCAGAGGGTGTACCTCCGTGCCGTTAGTTCGGTACGGAGGGTCTTTTTGCCCCCTTTGCGTGGTTTTTGTAGGGTTTTGTGTTGACCGCAAAGTTACCTTTCCTATCCTCGCTCTGTTCAGAAAGTCGGGCCTCACTTTGCTAAATCTATTTCATCTCTACGTTTGTCTATTCATCTTAACTCACAGTCATTATATGTGGGGGCTGCCTTTTCCTTTGGGGTATTTCTCTGAGGCAAGGTAGGCTTATTTTCTATCTTCAGGCTAGCTAGTTTCTCAGGCTGTGCCGAGTTGCATAGGGAGCGTTAGGCGCAATCCACGGCTGCCTCTAGTGTGGTTGGAGAGGATTAGGGATTGCGGTCAGCAGAGTTCCCACGTCTCAGAGCTCGTTCTATATTTTTGGGTTATTGTCAGGTCACTGTATGTGCTCTGACCTCTATGTCCATTGTGGTACTGAATTACCTTATCATAACACACCACATTCACCCAGTGTGCCGTGATGGACACGTAACGTCCCTGGCCATGCCTACTGGTCAATGCATCTGTAGTCAGGTGCACCTTTGTAGTCACAGATTGCCTGAGTGCATGGACGATGCGCTGTTTAACATGCTGGTGCAGGGCTGGGATGGCTTTTCTGGAAAAAAAGTGTCGACTGGGTAGCTCGTAGCGTGGTTCAGCGTACTCCATCAGGGCTTTGAAAGCTTCGCTTTCAACTAACCGGTAGGGCATCATCTCTAACGAGATTAGTCTAGCTATGTGGGCGTTAAAACCCTGTGTACGCGGATGCGAGGATAAGTACTTCCTTTTTCTAACCAGAGTCTCATGTAGGGTGAGCTGGACTGGAGAGCTGGAGATCGTGGAACTTGCGGGTGTGCCGGTGGACATGGCAGACTGAGAGACAGTTGGAGACGGTATTGTTTCCGTCGGTGCCCTAGATGCAATATTTCCTCCTACAAAACTGGTGATTCCCTGACCCTGACTGCTTTTGGCTGGCAAAGAAACCTCCACAGATACTGCCGGTGGTGCGGAAAATGGTGGCCTTATAGTGACGGAAGGGATGTTGCGTTGCTGACTAGCTTCATTGGCCGAGGGTGCTACAACCTTAAGGGACGTTTGGTAGTTAGTCCAGGCTTGAAAATGCATGGTGGTTAAATGTCTATGCATGCAACTTGTATTGAGACTTTTCAGATTCTGACCTCTGCTTAAGCTAGTTAATAATAATAAATAATAATCTTTATTTTTATATAGCGCTAACATATTCCGCAGCGCTTTACAGTTTTGCACACATTATCATCACTGTCCCCGATGGGGCTCACAATCTAGATGCCCTATCAGTATGTCTTTGGAATGTGGGAGGAAACCGGAGTACCCGGAGGAAACCCACGCAAACACGGAGAGAACATACTTTGCAGATGTTGTCCTTGGTGGGATTCGAACCCAGGACCCCAGCGCTGCAAGGCTGCAGTGCTATCCACTGAGCCACCGTGCTGCCCAGCTAGTTGAACATTTTTGACAGATGACTTTGCGCTGATCAATTGGATGTTGTTTAAAAAAATGCCAGACTGCACTCTTCCTAGCATCGGATCCCTTTTCAGGGATTGCAGACTGAGCTTTAACCGGATGGCCACGCTGTCCTCCAACAGGTTTTGGCTTTGACATGCGTTTTGGGCCAGATACGGGCCCGGCAGATGGAACCTGTTGCGATGTTGATGCCTGCTGCGGCCCCTCCTCCACCTCCGCTTCTGAACTACTGCCGCCTGCACCCTGTTCCCCCAATGGCTGCCAATCGGGGTCAACAACTGGGTCATCTATTACCTCCACTTCTAGCTAGTGTGCAACTTCGTCTGTGTCACCGTGTCGGTCGGTGGTATAGCGTTCGTGACGGGGCAACATAGTCTCATCAGGGTCTGATTGTGGATCAGTACCCTGAGAGGGCAATGTTGTGGTCTGAGTCAAAGGACCAGCATAGTAGTCTGGCTGTGGCTGTGCATCAGTGCACTCCATGTCAGAATCTACTTGTAATGGGCATGGCCTGTTAAGTGTTTCACTTTCTAAGCCAGGGACGGTATGTGTAAAGAGCTCCATGGAGTAACCCGTTGTGTCGCCTGCTGCATCCTTCTCTCTTGTTGTTTTTGCTGAAGAGGACAAGGAAGCGACTTGTCCCTGACCGTGAACATCCACAAGCGACGCGCTGCTTTTACATTTACCAGTTTCAGAAGAGGAGGCAAAAGAGCTAGAGGCTGAGTCTGCAAGGTAAGCCAAAACTTGCTGTTGCTGCTCCGGCTTTAAAAGCGGTTTTCCTACTCCCAGAAAAGAGAGCGTTCGAGGCCTTGTGTAGCCAGACGACGAACCTGGCTCCACAGCTCCAGACTTAGGTGGAATATTTTTTTTCCCACGACCACCTGATGCTCCACTACCACTACCATCATTACCAGCTGACAATGAACGCCCACGGCCACGACCTCTTGCACCAGACTTCCTCATTGTTTTAAAAACTTAACCAAAGTAACTTTATTTGTTGCTGTCAAACAACTTACACGGTGACCTATAACTTCAGTATGATTTCAATATCCCTTTACAGGTTGGTGAGACCACAAGGAAAATCAGGCACAATGTTACCCACTATGTTTTCTGTGGCACCAAATCACAGAGATGCCACACAGGCAGGACTGTCACTCAAGCACAAATGTCAATATTAATCTCCCACTGTTTTATTTATTTTATTTTTTTTCAGGGAGACTTTATAAACAAAATAAAATAAAATAATTTTAAAAGGAAGAATTTAGAAACCAAATAAAATAAAATGATTTTTTCAGGGACAATTTAGAAACCAAATAAAAAAACAAAAAAAGGCTTTCTATGGCCCACTGAGTGAGAGATGGCACACACAGGAGTCAGGAGTGGCACACAAGCCCAGAGGCCAATATTTTTCTCCCACTGATTGATGTACTGATTTTTTCAGGTAGATTTGGGAACCCAAATCAAGCAAAAAAATAAATAGGCTTTCTATGGCCCACAATTTGAGAGAGAGAGAGATGGCACACCCAGGAGTCAAGACTGGCACACAAGCAGAAAGGGCAATATTAATCTCCCACTGTTTTACTTTTTTTTTTTTTTTCAGGGAGACTTTAGAAACAAAAAAAAATAAAATGATTTTTTCAGGAAGAATTTAGAAACCAAATAAAATAAAATGATTTTTTCAAGGACAATTTAGAAACCAAATAAAAAAAAAAAAAAGGCTTTCTATGCCCCACTGAGTGAGAGATGGCACACACAGGAGTCAGGAGTGGCACACAAGCCCAGAGGCCAATATTTTTCTCCCACTGATTGATGTAGTGATTTTTTCAGGTAGATTTTAGAACCCAAATCAAGCAAAAAAATAAATAGGCTTTCTATGGCCCACTGAGTGAGAGATGGCACACACAGGAGTCAGGAGTGGCACACAAGCCCTGAGGCCAATATTTTTCTCCCACTGATTGATGTAGTGATTTTTTCAGGTAGATTTTAGAACCCAAATCAAGCAAAAAAATAAATAGGCTTTCTATGGCCCACTGAGTGAGAGATGGCACACACAGGAGTCAGGAGTGGCACACAAGCCATGAGGCCAATATTTTTCTCCCACTGATTGATGTAGTGATTTTTTCAGGTAGATTTTAGAACCCAAATCAAGCAAAAAAATAAATAGGCTTTCTATGGCCCACTAAGTGAGAGATGGCACACACAGGAGTCAGGAGTGGCACACAAGCCCTGAGGCCAATATTTTTCTCCCACTGATTAATGTAGTGATTTTTTCAGGTAGATTTTAGAACCCTAATCAAGCAAAAAAATAAATAGGCTTTCTATGGCCCACTGAGTGAGAGATGGCACACTGTTATGGCTGGCAATCAGACAACACAGCGTGCAGTAATCAGCGCACATACAGAGATCTGGCAATAACCCAAAACAAAAGGACGAGCTCTGAGACGTGGAATCTCTGTAGACTGCAGTACCTGATCTATCCTCACACAACTGGAAGCAGCAGTGGATTGCGCCTATCAACTACCTATGCAACTCGGCACTGCCTGAGGAGCTGACTAGCCTGAAGATAGAAATACAAGCCTGACTTACCTCAGAGAAATACCCCAAAGGAATAGGCAGCCCCCCACATATAATGACTGTTAGCAAGATGAAAAGACAAACGTAGGAATGAAATAGATTCAGCAAAGTGAGGCCCGATATTCTAGACAGAGCGAGGACAGCAAAGAGAACTATGCAGTCTACAAAAAACCGTAAAACGAAAACCACGCAAAGGGGCAAAAAGACCCACCGTGCCGAACTAACAGCACGGCGGTGAACCCCTTTGCTTCTCAGAGCTTCCAGCAAAAGATAATAACAAGCTGGACAGAAAAAACAGAAAACAAACTAGAAGCACTTATCTAGCAGAGCAGCAGGCCCAAGGAAAGATGCAGTAGCTCAGATCCAACACTGGAACATTGACAAGGAGCAAGGAAGACAGACTCAGGTGGAGCTAAATAGCAAGGCAGCCAACGAGCTCACCAAAACACCTGAGGGAGGAAGCCCAGAGACTGCAATACCACTTGTGACCACAGAAGTGAACTCAGCCACAGAATTCACAACAGTACCCCCCCCTTGAGGAGGGGTCACCGAACCCTCACCAGAACCCCCAGGCCGACCAGGATGAGCCACATGAAAGGCACGAACAAGATCTGGGGCATGGACATCAGAGGCAAAAACCCAGGAATTATCTTCCTGAGCATAACCCTTCCATTTGACCAGATACTGGAGTTTCCGTCTAGAGACACGAGAATCCAAAATCTTCTCCACAATATACTCCAATTCCCCCTCCACCAAAACAGGGGCAGGAGGCTCCACAGATGGAACCATAGGTGCCACGTATCTCCTCAACAACGACCTATGGAATACATTATGTATGGAAAAGGAGTCTGGGAGGGTCAGACGAAAAGACACCGGATTGAGAATCTCAGAAATCCTATACGGACCAATAAAACGAGGTTTAAATTTAGGAGAGGAAACCTTCATAGGTATATGACGAGAAGATAACCAAACCAGATCCCCAACACGAAGTCGGGGTCCCACACGGCGTCTGCGATTAGCGAAAAGCTGAGCCTTCTCCTGGGACAAGGTCAAATTGTCCACTACCTGAGTCCAGATCTGCTGCAACCTGTCCACCACATAATCCACACCAGGACAGTCCGAAGACTCAACCTGTCCTGAAGAGAAACGAGGATGGAACCCAGAATTGCAGAAAAATGGAGAGACCAAGGTAGCCGAGCTGGCCCGATTATTAAGGGCGAACTCAGCCAACGGCAAAAATGACACCCAATCATCCTGGTCAGCGGAAACAAAACATCTCAGATATGTTTCCAAGGTCTGATTGGTTCGCTCGGTCTGGCCATTAGTCTGAGGATGGAAGGCCGAGGAAAAAGATAGGTCAATGCCCATCCTACCACAAAAGGCTCGCCAGAACCTCGAGACAAACTGGGAACCTCTGTCAGAAACAACATTCTCAGGAATGCCATGCAAACGAACCACATGCTGGAAGAACAAAGGCACCAAATCAGAGGAGGAAGGCAGTTTAACCAAGGGCACCAGATGGACCATTTTAGAAAAGCGATCACAGACCACCCAAATGACAGACATCTTTTGAGAAACGGGAAGGTCAGAAATGAAATCCATCGAAATATGTGTCCAAGGCCTCTTCGGGACCGGCAAGGGCAAAAGCAACCCACTGGCACGTGAACAGCAGGGCTTAGCCCTAGCACAAATTCCACAGGACTGCACAAAAGCACGCACATCCCGTGACAGAGATGGCCACCAGAAGGATCTAGCAACCAACTCCCTGGTACCAAAGATTCCTGGATGACCGGCCAGCACCGAACAATGAAGTTCAGAGATAACTTTACTAGTCCACCTATCAGGGACGAACAGTTTCTCGGCCGGACAACGATCAGGTTTATCAGCCTGAAACTTCTGCAACACTCTCCGCAAATCAGGGGAGATGGCAGACACAATGACTCCTTCCTTGAGGATACTCGCCGGCTCAGATAACCCCGGAGAGTCGGGCACAAAACTCCTAGACAGAGCATCCGCCTTCACATTTTTAGAGCCCGGAAGGTATGAAATCACAAAATCAAAACGAGCAAAAAATAACGACCAACGGGCCTGTCTAGGATTCAAGCGCTTGGCAGACTCAAGATAAGTAAGGTTCTTATGATCAGTCAAAACCACCACGCGATGCTTAGCACCCTCAAGCCAATGACGCCACTCCTCGAATGCCCACTTCATGGCCAGCAACTCTCGGTTGCCCACATCATAATTACGCTCAGCAGCAGAAAATTTCCTGGAAAAGAAAGCACATGGTTTGAACACTGAGCAACCAGAACCTCTCTGTGACAAAACCGCCCCTGCACCAATCTCAGAAGCATCAACCTCGACCTGGAACGGAAGAGAAACATCAGGTTGACACAACACAGGGGCACAGCAAAAACGACGCTTCAACTCCTGAAAAGCTTCCACGGCAGCAGAAGACCAATTAACCAAATCAGCTCCCTTCTTGGTCAAATCGGTCAATGGTCTGGCAATGCTAGAAAAATTACAGATGAAGCGACGATAAAAATTAGCAAAGCCCAGGAATTTCTGCAAACTTTTTAGAGATGTCGGCTGAGTCCAATCCTGGATGGCCTGAACCTTAACCGGATCCATCTCGATAGTAGAAGGGGAAAAGATGAACCCCAAAAATGAAACTTTCTGCACACCGAAGAGACACTTTGATCCCTTCACGAACAAGGAATTAGCACGCAGTACCTGGAAAACCATTCTGACTTGCTTCACATGAGACTCCCAATCATCTGAGAAGATCAAAATGTCATCCAAGTAAACAATCAAGAATTTATCCAGATACTCACGGAAAATGTCATGCATAAAAGACTGAAAAACAGATGGAGCATTGGCAAGTCCGAACGGCATCACCAGATACTCAAAATGACCCTCGGGCGTATTAAATGCCGTTTTCCATTCATCTCCCTGCCTGATTCTCACCAGATTATACGCACCACGAAGATCAATCTTAGTAAACCAACTAGCCCCCTTAATCCGAGCAAACAAGTCAGAAATCAATGGCAAGGGATACTGAAACTTAACAGTGATCTTATTAAGAAGGCGGTAATCAATACACGGTCTTAGCGAACCATCCTTCTTGGCTACAAAAAAGAACCCTGCTCCCAATGGTGACGACGATGGGCGAATATGTCCCTTCTCCAGGGACTCCTTCACATAACTGCGCATAGCGGTGTGTTCAGGTACGGACAAATTAAATAAACGACCCTTAGGGAATTTACTACCAGGAATCAAATCGATAGCACAATCACAATTCCTATGCGGAGGAAGGGCATCAGACTTGGACTCTTCAAATACATCCTGAAAGTCCGACAAGAACTCTGGGATGTCAGAAGGAATGGATGACGAAATAGACAAAAATGGAACATCACCATGTACTCCCTGACAACCCCAGCTGGTTACCGACATAGAGTTCCAATCCAACACTGGATTATGGGTTTGTAGCCATGGCAACCCCATCACGACCACATCATGCAAATTATGCAGTACCAAAAAGCGAATAACTTCCTGATGTGCAGGAGCCATGCACATGGTCAGCTGGGCCCAGTACTGAGGCTTATTCTTGGCCAGAGGTGTAGCATCAATTCCTCTCAACGGAATAGGACACCGCAAAGGCTCCAAGAAAAATCCACAACGTTTAGCATAATCCAAATCCATCAGATTCAGGGCAGCGCCTGAATCCACAAACGCCATGACAGAATATGATGACAAAGAGCACATTAAGGTAATGGACAAAAGGAATTTGGACTGTACAGTACCAATAACGGCAGAGCTATCGAACCGCCTAGTGCGTTTAGGACAATTAGAAATAGCATGAGTAGAATCACCACAATAGAAACACAGTCTGTTCAGACGTCTGTGTTCGTGCCGTTCTACTTTAGTCATAGTCCTGTCGCACTGCATAGGCTCAGGCTTACTCTCAGACAATACCGCCAGATGGTGCACAGATTTACGCTCGCGCAAGCGACGACCGATCTGAATGGCCAAGGACATAGACTCATTCAAACCAGCAGGCATAGGAAATCCCACCATTACATCCTTAAGAGCTTCAGAGAGACCCTTTCTGAACAAAGCCGCTAGTGCAGATTCATTCCACAGAGTGAGTACTGACCATTTTCTAAATTTCTGACAATATACTTCTACATCATCCTGACCCTGGCATAAAGCCAGCAGATTTTTCTCAGCTTGATCCACTGAATTAGGCTCATCGTAAAGCAATCCCAGCGCCTGGAAAAATGCATCAACATTACTCAATGCAGAATCTCCTGGTGCAAGAGAAAACGCCCAGTCCTGTGGGTCGCCGCGCAAAAAAGAAATAATAATCAAAACCTGTTGAATAGGATTACCAGAAGAATGAGGTTTCAAGGCCAAAAATAGCTTACAATTATTTCTGAAGCTCAGGAACTTAGTTCTGTCACCAAAAAACAAATCAGGAATCGGAATTCTTGGTTCTAGCATCGATTTCTGATCAATAGTATCTTGAATCTTTTGTACATTTACAACGAGATTATCCATTGAGGAGCACAGAGCCTGAATATCCATGTCCACAGCTGTGTCCTGAAGCACTCTAATGTCTAGGGGAAAAAAAAGACTGAAGACAGAGCTAAGAAAAAAAAATGATGTCAGGATTTCTTTTTTCCCTCTATTGGAAATCATTGAAAGGCTCCTTGTACTGTTATGGCTGGCAATCAGGCAACACAGCGTGCAGTAATCAGCGCACATACAGAGATCTGGCAATAACCCAAAACAAAAGGACGAGCTCTGAGACGTGGAATCTCTGTAGACTGCAGTACCTGATCTATCCTCACACAACTGGAAGCAGCAGTGGATTGCGCCTATCAACTACCTATGCAACTCGGCACTGCCTGAGGAGCTGACTAGCCTGAAGATAGAAATACAAGCCTGACTTACCTCAGAGAAATACCCCAAAGGAATAGGCAGCCCCCCACATATAATGACTGTTAGCAAGATGAAAAGACAAACGTAGGAATGAAATAGATTCAGCAAAGTGAGGCCCGATATTCTAGACAGAGCGAGGACAGCAAAGAGAACTATGCAGTCTACAAAAAACCCTAAAACGAAAACCACGCAAAGGGGCAAAAAGACCCACCGTGCCGAACTAACAGCACGGCGGTGAACCCCTTTGCTTCTCAGAGCTTCCAGCAAAAGATAATAACAAGCTGGACAGAAAAAACAGAAAACAAACTAGAAGCACTTATCTAGCAGAGCAGCAGGCCCAAGGAAAGATGCAGTAGCTCAGATCCAACACTGGAACATTGACAAGGAGCAAGGAAGACAGACTCAGGTGGAGCTAAATAGCAAGGCAGCCAACGAGCTCACCAAAACACCTGAGGGAGGAAGCCCAGAGACTGCAATACCACTTGTGACCACAGAAGTGAACTCAGCCACAGAATTCACAACAGCACACACAGGAGTCAGGAGTGGCACACAAGCCCTGAGGCCAATATTTTTCTCCCACTGATTGATGTAGTGATTTTTTCAGGTAGATTTTAGAACCCTAATCAAGCAAAAAAATAAATAGGCTTTCTATGGCCCACTGAGTGAGAGATGGCACACACAGGAGTCAGGAGTGGCACACAAGCCCTGAGGCCAATATTTTTCTCCCACTGATTGATGTAGTGATTTTTTCAGGTAGATTTTAGAACCCAAATCAAGCAAAAAAATAAATAGGCTTTCTATGGCCCACTGAGTGAGAGATGGCACACACAGGAGTCAGGAGTGGCACACAAGCCCTGAGGCCAATATTTTTCTCCCACTGATTGATGTAGTGATTTTTTCAGGTAGATTTTAGAACCCAAATCAAGCAAAAAAATAAATAGGCTTTCTATGGCCCACTGAGTGAGAGATGGCACACACAGGAGTCAGGAGTGGCACACAAGCCCTGAGGCCAATATTTTTCTCCCACTGATTGATGTAGTGATTTTTTCAGGTAGATTTTAGAACCCAAATCAAGCAAAAAAATAAATAGGCTTTCTATGGCCCACTGAGTGAGAGATGGCACACACAGGAGTCAGGAGTGGCACACAAGCCCTGAGGCCAATATTTTTCTCCCACTGATTGATGTAGTGATTTTTTCAGGTAGATTTTAGAAACCAAATCAAGCAAAAAAATAAATAGGCTTTCTATGGCCCACTGAGTGAGAGAGGGCACACACAGGAGTCAGGAGTGGCACACAAGCCCTGAGGCCAATATTTTTCTCCCACTGATTGATGTAGTGATTTTTTCAGGTAGATTTTAGAAACCAAATCAAGCAAAAAAATAAATAGGCTTTCTATGGCCCACTGAGTGAGAGATGGCACACACAGGAGTCAGGAGTGGCACACAAGCCCTGAGGCCAATATTTTTCTCCCACTGATTGATGTAGTGATTTTTTCAGGTAGATTTTAGAACCCAAATCAAGCAAAAAAATAAATAGGCTTTCTATGGCCCACTGAGTGAGAGATGGCACACACAGGAGTCAGGAGTGGCACACAAGCTCTGAGGCCAATATTTTTCTCCCACTGATTGATGTAGTGATTTTTTTAGGTAGATTTTAGAACCCAAATCAAGCAAAAAAATAAATAGGCTTCTATGGCCCACTGAGTGAGAGATGGCACACACAGGAGTCAGGAGTGGCACACAAGCCCTGAGGCCAATATTTTTCTCCCACTGATTGATGTAGTGATTTTTTCAGGTAGATTTTAGAACCCAAATCAAGCAAAAAAATAAATAGCCTTTCTATGGCCCACTGAGTGAGAGATGGCACACACAGGGATGGCACTCTAGCAGAAATCCCAATCTTAATCTCCCACAAAAAAAAAAAAAAAACAGGGACTGTCCTACAATTACTATCTGCCTTCTAGGGCAGCCCAATGAGCTACAGCGCTGAGAAAAAAAAAATGTAGCCTCCACTGTCCCTGCACACCGAAGGTGGTGTTGGACAGTGGAAATCGCTACAGCACAAGCGGTTTGGTGGTTAATGGACCCTGCCTAACACTATCCCTGCTTCTGACGAAGCGGCAGCAACCTCTCCCTAAGCTCAGATCAGCAGCAGTAAGATGGCGGTCGGCGGGAACGCCCCTTTATAGCCCCTGTGACGCCGCAGACAGCAAGCCAATCACTGCAATGCCCTTCTCTAAGATGGTGGGGACCAGGACCTATGTCATCACACTGCCCACACTCTGCGTTCACCTTCATTGGCTGAGAAATGGCGCTTTTCGCGTCATTGAAACGCGACTTTGGCGCGAAAGTCGCGTACCGCCTGGCCGACCCCGCACAGGGGTCGGATCGGGTTTCATGAAACCCGACTTTTGAAAATGAACGACCCGTTTCGCTCAACCCTAGTGGTGGCCACTCTTGCACAGGAGCCCCCGGTGGATTCTCCTGTGGGCCAGTCCAGTCCTGCACTCACACTACATTACATGCATTTGCACACACATTTAATGCATAAAAAAGTTAGTGGGAGTGCTTCTTCAAGTAAGAAAAAAAAATATAAAAAAGAATTTCTAAAAGGTAGTTAACTCCTTTAACAGTATTTTTTGTGAAGCTAAGTAGTCATCATTTTCCTAAATCCTCGCCATCAGAGAACCTGACAGTATTACAAATCTCTTACAGGAGCATGTATCACATATCCACTAGATAGCTTTGTAGTGCTAGATAGATGGCGGTCCAAACACAGGGTCCCAGGTCCATCACCTTATCGGTGAAACCTCAGGCCCTTGTGTTCGCCAACCATATGACAACAGCAAGGAGTAGTTTTGATGGAGTAGTGGCTGAGAATGCTTTCTGCTTGGCTGTTTTTGCCAGTTCCCTTAAATAAATGGAGGGGCTTGGCATATGCACACAACTCCTAACCTTGCTCTTTAGGGTGGAGGGACAAATGTTCCCTGTTCAAGTGATCAGTTGGGGTCCCAGTCGTTGTACTTGTACCCCACAAATCTAGCATTTTTTGCCTTTCTCGTGGTTAAGTAATAAATGTTTCAGTCTAGAAGCAAAGATGCCGGTATGAGACCCTCAATAGACTGGCTGGCGCAGTTAATGTTTGTGCTTTATTTAGGACCATTGGGACTTGCCCTATACTTATGAGTAGGGATTAAGGCAATTATGCTGTAACAGTAGGAGAAATGCCATCTTAATAAGTTTGTGCTCAGCGTACAATAGGGTAAATCAGCACTAGCTGGAAGCAGGTGGTTTGTCCTGCTCCAGCAAAATAACAAGAGATCACTTTACCAGGGAATAGCACCAGACGTCTGATTTTATCTCTAGGAAGAATAACTCCTAAGCACCGAGCCATAACCGTCTAGGAGCAGCAGAGCCACCTGCACCTTTCTGTACTGTACCACGTGCACAGGGCAGAGGTTCCCGGAATACAACCGCTGGGACTAAGTCATTAACCCCTTCATGACCCAGCCTATTTTGACCTTAAAGACCTTGCCGTTTTTTGCAATTCTGACCAGTGTCCCTTTATGAGGTAATAACTCAGGAACGCTTCAACGGATCCTAGCGGTTCTGAGATTGTTTTTTCGTGACATATTGGGCTTCATGTTAGTGGTAAATTTAGGTCAATAAATTCTGCGTTTATTTGTGATAAAAACGGAAATTTGGCGAAAATTTTGAAAATTTCGCAATTTTCACATTTTGAATTTTTATTCTGTTAAACCAGAGAGATATGTGACACAAAATAGTTAATAAATAACATTTCCCACATGTTTACTTTACATCAGCACAATTTTGGAAACAAAATTTTTTTTTGTTAGGAAGTTATAAGGGTTAAAATTTGACCAGCGATTTGTCATTTTTACAACGAAATTTACAAAACCATTTTTTTTAGGGACCACCTCACATTTGAAGTCAGTTTGAGGGGTCTATATGGCTGAAAATACCCAAAAGTGACACCATTCTAAAAACTGCACCCCTCAAGGTACTCAAAACCACATTCAAGAAGTTTATTAACCCTTCAGGTGCTTCACAGCAGCAGAAGCAACATGGAAGGAAAAAATGAACATTTAACTTTTTAGTCACAAAAATTATCTTTTAGCAACAATTTTTTTATTTTCCCAATGGTAAAAGGAGAAACTGAACCACGAAAGTTGTTGTCCAATTTGTCCTGAGTACGCTGATACCTCATATGTGGGGGTAAACCACTGTTTGGGCGCACGGCAGGGCTTGGAAGGGAAGGAGCGCCATTTGACTTTTTGAATCAAAAATTGGCTCCACTCTTTAGCGGACACCATGTCCCGTTTGGAGAGCCCCCGTGTGCCTAAAAATTGGAGCTCCCCCACAAGTGACCCCATTTTGGAAACTAGACGCCCTAAGGAACTTATCTAGATGCATAGTGAGCACTTTGAACCCCCAGGTGCTTCACAAATTGATCCGTAAAAATGAAAAAGTACTTTTTTTTCACAAAAAAATTCTTTTAGCCTCAATTTTTTCATTTTCACATGGGCAACAGGATAAAATGGATCCTAAAATGTGTTGGGCAATTTCTCCTGAGTACACCAATACCTCACATGTGGGGGTAAACCACTGTTTGGGCACATGGTAAGGCTCGGAAGGGAAGGAGCGCCATTTGACTTTTTGAATGAAAAATTATTTCCATCGTTAGCGGACACCATGTCGCGTTTGGATAGCTCCTGTGTGCCTAAACATTGGTGCTCCCCCACATTTGACCCCATTTTGGAAACTAGACCCCCCAAGGAACTTATTTAGATGCCTAGTGAGCACTTTAAACCCTCAGGTGCTTCACAAATTGATCTGTAAAAATGAAAAAGTACTTTTTTTTCACAAAAAAGTTCTTTTCGCCTCAATTTTTTCATTTTCACATTGGCAGTAGGATAAAATGGATCATAAAATTTGTTGGGCAATTTCTCCCGAGTACGTCGATACCTCACATGTGGGGGTAAACCACTGTTTGGGCACTCGGCAGGGCTCGGAAGGGAAGGCCGCCATTTGACTTTTTAAATGGAAAATTAGCTCCAATTGTTAGCGGACACCATGTCGCGTTTGGAGAGCCCCTGTGTGCCTAAACATTGGAGCTCCCCCACAAGTGACCCCATTTTGGAAACTAGACCCCCCAAGGAACTTATCTAGATGCATATTGAGCACTTTAAACCCCCAGGTGCTTCACAGAAGTTTATAACGCAGAGCCATGAAAATAAAAAATAATTTTTCTTTCCTCAAAAATGATTTTTTAGCCTGGAATTTCCTATTTTGCCAAGGATAATAGGAGAAATTGGACCCCAAATATTGTTGTCCAGTTTGTCCTGAGTACGCTGATACCCCATATGTGGGGGTAAACCACTGTTTGGGCGCACGGCAGGGCTCGGAAGGGATGGCACGCCATTTGGCTTTTTAAATGGAAAATTAGCTCCAATCATTAGCGGACACCATGTCACGTTTGGAAAGCCCCTGTGTGCCTAAACATTGGAGATCCCCCAGAAATGACACCATTTTGGAAACTAGACCCCCAAAGGAACTAATCTAGATGTGTGGTGAGGACTTTGAACCCCCAAGTGCTTCACAGAAGTTTATAACGCAGAGCCATGAAAATAAAAAAAAAAAATTATTTTCTCAAAAATGATCTTTTAGCCTGCAATTTTTTATTTTCCCAAGGGTAACAGGAGAAATTTGACCCCAAAAGTTGTTGTCCAGTTTCTCCTGAGTACGCTGATACCCCATATGTGGGGGTAAATCACTGTTTGGGCACATGCCGGGGCTCGGAAGTGAAGTAGTGACGTTTTGAAATGCAGACTTTGATGGAATGCTCTGTGGGCGTCACGTTGTGTTTGCAGAGCCCCTGATGTGGCTTAACAGTAGAAACCCCCCACAAGTGACCCCATTTTGGAAACTAGACCCCCAAAGGAACTTATCTAGATGTGTGGTGAGCACTTTGAACCCCCAAGCGCTTCATAGAAGTTTATAATGCAGAGCCGTGAAAATAATAAATACGTTTTCTTTCCTCAAAAATAATTATTTAGCCCAGAATTTTTTATTTTTCCAAGGGTTACAGGAGAAATTGGACCCCAAAAATTGTTGTCCAGTTTCTCCTGAGTACGCTGATACCCCATGAGTGGGGGTAAACCACTGTTTGGGCACACGTCGGGGCTCAGAAGGGAAGTAGTGACTTTTGAAATGCAGACTTTGATGGAATGGTCTGCGGGTGTCACGTTGCGTTTGCAGAGCCCCTGGTGTGCCTAAACAGTAGAAACCCCCACAAGTGACCCCATTTTAGAAACTAGACCCCCCAAGGAACTTATCTAGATATGTGGTGAGCACTTTGAACCCCAAGTGCTTCACAGACGTTTACAACGCAGAGCCGTGAAAATAAAAAATCATTTTTCTTTCCTCAAAAATTATGTTTTAGCAAGCATTTTTTTAGATTCACAAGGGTAACAGGAGAAATTGGACCCCAGTAATTGTTGCACAGTTTGTCCTGAGTATGCTGGTACCCCATATGTGGGGGTAAACCACTGTTTGGGCACACGTCAGGGCTCGGAAGTGAGGGAGCACCATTTGACTTTTTGAATACGAGATTGGCTGGAATCAATGGTGGCGCCATGTTGCGTTTGGAGACCCCTGATGTGCCTAAACAGTGGTAACCCCTCAATTCTACCTCCAACACTAACCCCAACACACCCCTAACCCTAATCCCAACTGTAGCCATAACCCTAATCACAACCCTAACCACAACCCTAATTCCAACCCTAACCCTAAGGCTATGTGCCCACGTTGCGGATTCGTGTGAGATATTTCCACACCATTTTTGAAAAATCCGCGGGTAAAAGGCACTGCGTTTTACCTGCGGATTTTCCGCGCATTTCCAGTGTTTTTTGTACGGATTTCACCTGCGGATTCCTATTGAGGAACAGGTGTAAAACGCTGCGGAATCCGCACAAAGAATTGACATGCTGCGGAAAATACAACGCAGCGTTTCCGCTCGGTATTTTCCGCACCATGGGCACAGCGGATTTGGTTTTTCATATGTTTACATGGTACTGTAAACCTGATAGAACACTGCTGCGAATCCGCAGCGGCCAATCTGCAATGTGGGCACATAGCCTAATTCTAAAGGTATGTGCACACGCTACGGAAAACGCTGCGGATCCGCAGCAGTTTCCCATGAGTTTACAGTTCAATGTAGACCTATGGGAAACAAAAATCGCTGTACACATGCTGCGGAAAAACTGCACGGAAACGCAGCGGTTTACATTCCGCAGCATGTCACTTCTTTGTGCGGATTCCGCAGCGGTTTTACAACTGCTCCAATAGAAAATCGCAGTTGTAAAACCGCAGTGAAATGCGCAGAAAAAAACGCGGTAAATCCGCCATAAATCCGCAGCGGTTTAGCACTGCGGATATATCAAATCCGCAGCGGAAAAATCCGCAGAGAACCAGAATACGTGTGCACATACCGAAACCCTAACCCTAGCCCTAACCCTACCCCTAACCCTAGCCCTAACCCTATCCCTAGCCCTACCCCTAACCCTACCTCTACCCCTACCCCTAACCCTACCCCTAACCCTAGCCCTACCCCTAACCCTAACCCTACCCCTAACCCTAACCCTATTCTAACATTAGTGGGGAAAAAAAATTTCTTTATTTTTTTATTGTCCCTACCTATGGGGGTGACAAAGGGGGGGGGGTCATTTATTATTTTTTTTATTTTGATCACTGAGATATAATCTATCTCAGTGATCAAAATGCACTTTGGAACGAATCTGCCGGCCGGGAGATTCGGCGGGCGCACTGCGCATGCGCCCGCCATTTTGGAAGATGGCGGCGCCCAGGGAGAAGACGGACGGGACCCCGGCTGGATCGGTAAGTATGATGGGGTGGGGGGGACCACGGGGGGGGGATCGGAGCACGGGGGGGGGGCGAATCGGAGCGCGGGAGGGGTGGAACGGAGCACGGGGGCGTGGAACGGAGCACGGGGGGCTGGAACGGAGCATGGGGGGGTGGAACGGAGCACCGGGGGGGTGGATCGGAGTGCAGGGGGGGTGATTGGCGCACGGGGGGGTGATTGGAGCACGGGGGGAGCGGACAAGAGCACGGGGGGGAGCGGAGCACTGGACGGAGGGGAGCCGGAGCAGTGTACCGGCCAGATCGAGGGGCTGGGGGGGCGATCGGTGGGGTGGGGTGGGGGCACACTAGTATTTCCAGCCATGGCCGATGATATTTCAGCATCGGCCATGGCTGGATTGTAATATTTCACCAGTTATAATAGGTGAAATATTACAAATCGCTCTGATTGGCAGTTTCACTTTCAACAGCCAATCAGAGCGATCGTAGCCACGAGGGGGTGAAGCCACCCCCCCTGGGCTAAACTACCACTCCCCCTGTCCCTGCAGATCGGGTGAAATGGGAGTTAACCCTTTCACCCGATCTGCAGGGACGCTATCTTTCCATGACGCCGCATAGGCGTCATGGGTCGGATTGGCACCGACTTTCATGACGCCTACGTGGCGTCATGGGTCGGGAAGGGGTTAATGTCGTCTATCCGAGCCTTGCTCCATCTAATACCATTCACTGCATCTGGAATATTCATGAAAACTGTCTCATCAGGCTCACAAAACTGGTTCAACGCTCCTCTTGTGTTTTTTTATGATCCCTCGACCAGACTGAACCATAGTTTCTCTGGTCAGATACATTAATTTATTATTATGAGACACCAGAAATCATATTTGGCAAGTGAAATGGATATTTTCAAGCATATATTCCCCTTGTTAGAATGACTGTCCAACCACACTGGGCACGTTACCAGCTGCAGAGTAATGGGAATTCTGGGAATAAATCAGATGTAGTCTGAATTTTTTTCAAATGTATTTAACAACATAAAGCTAATTTTCATGTACTGGATTTTATTTTGTTACCTTGCAGTAAAGCATTTACAAAGAACTAGATGGTGGCCCGATTCTAACGCATCAGGTATTCTAGAATATGTATGTGTAATGTATAGCACAGCCCACGCAGTACATTGCGCAGCCCACGAAGTACATTGTGCATCCCACACAGTACACGTAGAGTATTGCGCAGCCCACGTAGTATATTGCCCAGCCCACATAGTACATTGCGCAGCGCAGGTTGTATATTGCACGGCCCACGTTGTATATTGCGCAGCCCAGGTAGTATATTGCCCAGCCCACGTAGTATATTGCGCAGCCCACGTTGTATATTGCACAGCCCACGTAGTATATTGCGCAGCCCACGTAGTATATTGCACAGCCCACGTTGTATATTGCGCAGCCCACGTAGTATATTGCGCAGCCCACGTAGTATATTGTCCAGCCACGTAGTATATTGCCCAGCCCACGTAGTATATTGCGCAGCCCACGTAGTATATTGTCCAGCCACATAGTATATTGCCCAGTTACGTAGTATACAGCACACAGCCACGTAGTATACAGCACAGAGCCACGTTGTATACTGCCCAGTCACGTAGTATATTGGCCAGTCACGTAGTATGCACCATATCCGTGTTTAAAAAAAAAAGAATTAAAATAAAAAATAGTTACATACCTTCTGGAGCCTCCGGATCGAAGCATCCGGTTACCGACGCTCCTCGCACGCTCCGGTCTGAAGATTGCATTGCAGTCTCGTGAGATGATGACGTAGCAGTCTCGCGAGACCGCATGTCATCATCTCGTGAGACCGCACTGCATGTAGCGGTCACCGGGGCGTTGCGAGGAGCGTCGGTAATCCGGAGTCTCCAGAAGGTGAGTATGTAACTATTTTTTATTTTTTTTATTATTTTTAACATTAGATATTTTTTACTATTCATGCTGCATAGGCAGCTTGAATAGTAAAAAGTTGGTCACACAGGGTTAATAGCAGCGTTAACTGAGTACAATACACTGCAGTCAACGCTGTCATTAACCCTGCGTGAACGCTGACCGGAGGGGAGTACGGAGTGTGCGCTGTGACCGGAGGAGAGTACAGAGCGGGCGCTGTGACCGGAGGGAAGTACGGAGCGGGCGCTGGGACCGCAGGGGAGTACGGAGCGGGCGCTGTGACCGGAGGGGAGTACGGAGCGGGGGTTTTGACCGGAGGGGAGTACGGAGCGGGCGCTGTGACCGGAGGGGAGAACGGAGCAGGCGCTGTGACCGGAGGGGAGTACGGAGCGGGCGCTGTGACCGGAGGGGAGTACGGAGCGGGTGCTGTGACCGGAGGGGAGTACAGAGCGGGCCCTGTGACCGGAGGGGAGTACGGAGCGGGCGCTGTGACCGGAGGGGAGTACAGAGCGGGCGCTGTGACCGGAGGGGAGTACGGAGCGGGCGCTGACTGCGGGGAGGAAGGAGCGGCCATTTTCTTCCAGACTGTGCCCGTCGCTGATTTGTAGTAGCAAAACAGCCACGACCAATCAGCGACTTGGATTTCCATGACTGACAGAGGCCGCAACCAATGAATATCCGTGGCAGAAAGAAAGAAGGACAGACGGAAGTGACCCTTAGACAATTATATAGTAGATAACCTGACATCAATTACAACAGATTTTCAGTGTTGTTGAATTCAAAGAGTTGTCTGCACTTAAAGCCCCCTTACACTTTAAAGTAACGTCAACTGAACCTAGCGATATTGATGGCTTCGGCCGACAGTCTAATGTGTATGGGGACCCATAAAAGATGACAATGGGAGGGATAAAGATCTGGTAGGTCTGATTTCAGACTGCAGATCGTATTGTCCTTCTAGGTTTCCCATAAGATTACTGCAATCTTGTCATGTCACGGCATTGTTACTGTTTTGCTCCTGGTGGTGGAAAAATATTTTTCTTCCTGAATACTACAAAATACAACCAATTCTCACATTCCCTAATAGCTCAATGTGTTATTAGGTTGGAACCCAAGTGAAAGGTCGTTGGTTGGAATTGAGGAGCAGCCATGAAGACGGTTTCCCAAGAAAAGAGAAACAGCATCATCAAGTTAATCAATAGCAGTCTCTTGGCCAAGAAAATTGACAAACTGCATCATGTGAGTGCCATGACAGTTGGAAAAATACGATAAAGTCCATCCATCCACTCAAGAGCCAAGAGGTAAACGTCCAGGGAAAATATCAGTTAGCAAGTCGGCTCATCACAAGGTCTATCAGGCAGTGGCAGTGGAGGTGGCTCATATGCTTTTTATAATAGTGAGATCACAGACGTCAATTGCGCGACGCAAATTATACAAGACTGGAATAGTGGCCCTATAAAGATGATGAAGCCTCAACGTCAATATTGTCATAAGAAGTATGAAAAGTGGAAAATTTAAAGATTTGAAACAGATGATTTGGAGTGATGACACAAAAGTCAATAGACTAGGCTCTGATAGGTGCAAATAGGTCTGAAAGAAACAAGAGAAAAAGGGGCTATCGGATTGAGAAATGGAAGGAAATGTCAAGTTCGGTGGAAGAAGCCTGATGATATGTGGTTGTTTCACAGCCAAAGGCATTGAATACTTTACCAGATTAATGGTGGTCTCAATGCTGAGCTATGTGAGTATTCTACAAGATGAGTTACTTTGTACACCGGGCAATCCCAGAAGAAGCGACGACGAAACGTGCGTTGGGGTGAGGTTGAAGTGCCAGCCATCTGTATCTGTGCTCCTGAGTCTGATTAAGGTATATACCAGCCTTGTATATCTACATGCTGTCTACTGATGGGGTTCTTATAATTACACTGGTTTCTTGTTTTACTCGTGCCTTTCTTTATTTTGGAGTTTATATTCCCACATTATAAGATTATGTATAGAAGATTCTCCTCAGCATAGATTTTTTCAATATTAAATTAAGGCATCATTACTCCTGATCCAGTTGGATATATGAACCTCCTTTCTTGCATTTTTTTACTTTATTTGGCTACATACAGGTTATATGTCTTTTGTCGCTTGGGGAGCAGAGCTATACCTCCATCTTTTGTATTATGTAAGGTAAACACTTCCCCCTTCTGGGCATTCTGCTTTTTAATTAAGTTTTTCTATGTATGATTTTATTGACACCTTGAATAAAAATTGATTTTATACGATACTATTTGGTTCTTTTCATCGGCTATGGTTATGTAAGTCCAATCTTGTGTTTATATATTATGATATGAAGTGCCAGCTTCTTTACAAATGAACAATATTTGATGTATTAATGAAGTAGAGGTGTTGGACTGGTCCCCAGACCTCAACTCAATCAAACATTTGTGGGTAAAATTGAAGAAAAAACTGTATACATACCCAAGTGAGTCGACTAGTATACACCAACTTTGGGAATGTGTAGAAGAGACCTAAGATCAAATTTCGGTTGACACATGTTTGAATTTGATCGATAGCATGCCCAGAAGGATCCAAGCAGTGTTGAAATCCAAAGGTGGATTTCCAAAATACTAACAAAATAATAAATAAAATTTAAATTTTTAGATCTATAGGAGAAAAACAGTAACAATGCAGCAACATGACAAGAATCTGTATAACTAATCATATGCTAAATAGTTGCAAGTCAAATTTATGTATGAGATATCCAAGATGATTGTCTATAAAATTATGCCAGTCTCAAGTTCAAAGCAGAAGTGGATAATGAGATATGGAGCCTGAAAGTCAAAAGTTCAAAACATTGCTGCCCTTTGGCTCTTCACTGTATCTCCCCTCCTGACTTCCCTGTTTCAGAAATTACTTGCATTCCATATGAAAAAAAAAAATTAGATAATGCTTATTACAATACTACATTGTGCTGTTTGTCTATTCTTCCTAGAAATGTATAAAGAAACTGACAACTGGGTGTTACCATTTATTTGCAAAGGGGTGTGTCCTTACCCTGTCAGCAGTAATTGGACAATTTCCAAGCGTATATGGACACATTGCTATTGGTAACAATCAGTTGCCAATTTATTCATGTTTGTTAGGCTCACCTGCTGAGGTGGATCCTTTAAGCCTCAGGTCCGGGTGGGCACACGGAACTCGGATGTTGATGTAGCAAGCTGGAAGCACGTGGACAGTGAGGACTCCGCACACTTGGGAATCCCTGGAGCAGCAGGATAGATGAAGTGGAAACCAAAAGGGATGCAAGCAAGTTAAAACACAGTGTTCACAGAAGATGGAGCACGCCAAGCAGGAAAGTCTCTAGAGTCACAATCCCAAGACACAGGTGTGTCTTAATTGGTAGGGATGAGCGGACCCGTGGAATTCAGGCTCTGGTACCCGACCAGAACTTTATTCCAAAGTTCAGTTTGGGTACCTGAACTGTACCCAAATTTGAATCAGAACCTGAACCCCATTGAAAACGAGGAGGACCCAAATTTTTGAGCTGGACAATGCTCTCTCATCAACAGACTTTCTCTGGAAGGCCAAACATTACAACGGACTTCAGGGAGAAGTTTGTGTTTGGAGTTTAGCACCGGACACTAACTGTCCGGTATGAATCATGAGCTTTTAAACTCTGTTTTGCTCATCTCTTTTAATGGGCCTTAAATAGGTCTAAAAAGATGTCATTGAGGCTCGCCAGAGAACTTGCAAAATCTGACGTGGAGCACAACAGCGTGCAGCAGACTCAGGGGAAGTAAGCGGAGTCCGGGATTCTAGGACAGGTGTGTAGTAATGGTTTTAGGATGATTAGAAGAGGAATGGTATAACCCAGTGCTCTAAGAAAAGATTGTTACATTATGGAGAATACAAGTATTTACTCAAACAAACATGAAACGTCAGAAGTGGAGATAGGCCCTCCTTAAAGGGATTGTCTGAGACTGTATTTTTATTTTTCTAAACAATCACACTGCTATCAATTTGCTACTATATTTGAGAGTAGGGATCTATATACAATACCAGATCTAGCCTATGAATGACAATGGCACTGTTTCAGGAAGCAAATCAGATTTTGTTTTTATTATCTTTGTCAATCTCTTTTCTCATTTTTAAGGGTTTACTTTGCTTGTAGGCGCTCATAAGTAATCACTGATGTGCTTACTATTACTGGGGAGGAAAATAAAATCAGTTGTATCACGTTGTACGCTATTAGCAGCTGATTAAATTAGTACTTAGTAAATTAGTACGGGAAGAAAAACATTAGACTCGAACAAAGACGACCCAGGAAAACATACTCAGAAGGGAGGTAAGAACATTTCTAAAACAATCCACAGTGAGGAGATTGGAACAAAACAAAATCCTCTAAACTGCATGCTCGCAAACGCCAGAAGCCTGACAAACAAGATGGAAGAACTAGAAGCAGAAATATCTACAGGTAACTTTGACATAGTGGGAATAACCGAGACATGGTTAGAAGAAAGCTATGACTGGGCAGTTAACTTACAGGGTTACAGTCTGTTTAGAAAGGATCGTAAAAATCGGAGAGGAGGAGGGGTTTGTCTCTATGTAAAGTCTTGTCTAAAATCCACTTTAAGGGAGGATATTAGCGAAGGGAATGAGGATGTCGAGTCCATATGGGTTGAAATTCATGGAGGGAAAAATGGTAACAAAATTCTCATTGGGGTCTGTTACAAACCCCCAAATATAACAGAAAGCATGGAAAGTCTACTTCTAAAGCAGATAGATGAAGCTGCAACCCATAATGAGGTCCTGGTTATGGGGGACTTTAACTACCCGGATATTAACTGGGAAACAGAAACCTGTGAAACCCATAAAGGCAACAGGTTTCTGCTAATAACCAAGAAAAATTATCTTTCACAATTGGTGCAGAATCCAACCAGAGGAGCAGCACTTTTAGACCTAATACTATCTAATAGACCTGACAGAATAACAAATCTGCAGGTGGTTGGGCATTTAGGAAATAGCGACCACAATATTGTGCAGTTTCACCTGTCTTTCACTAGGGGGACTTGTCAGGGAGTCACAAAAACATTGAACTTTAGGAAGGCAAAGTTTGAACAGCTTAGAGATGCCCTTAATCTGGTAGACTGGGACAATATCCTCAGAAATGAGAATACAGATAATAAATGGGAAATGTTTAAGAACATCCTAAATAGGCAGTGTAAGCGGTTTATACCTTGTGGGAATAAAAGGACTAGAAATAGGAAAAACCCAATGTGGCTAAACAAAGAAGTAAGACAGGCAATTAACAGTAAAAAGAAAGCATTTGCACTACTAAAGCAGGATGGCACCATTGAAGCTCTAAAAAACTATAGGGAGAAAAATACTTTATCTAAAAAACTAATTAAAGCTGCCAAAAAGGAAACAGAGAAGCACATTGCTAAGGAGAGTAAAACTAATCCCAAACTGTTCTTCAACTATATCAATAGTAAAAGAATAAAAACTGAAAATGTAGGCCCCTTAAAAAATAGTGAGGAAAGAATGGTTGTAGATGACGAGGAAAAAGCTAACATATTAAACACCTTCTTCTCCACGGTATTCACGGTGGAAAATGAAATGCTAGGTGAAATCCCAAGAAACAATGAAAACCCTATATTAAGAGTCACCAATCTAACCCAAGAAGAAGTGCGAAACCGGCTAAATAAGATTAAAATAGATAAATCTCCAGGTCCGGATGGCATACACCCACGAGTACTAAGAGAACTAAGTAATGTAATAGATAAACCATTATTTCTTATTTTTAGGGACTCTATAGCGACGGGGTCTGTTCCGCAGGACTGGCGCATAGCAAATGTGGTGCCAATATTCAAAAAGGGCTCTAAAAGTGAACCTGGAAATTATAGGCCAGTAAGTCTAACCTCTATTGTTGGTAAAATATTTGAAGGGTTTCTGAGGGATGTTGTTCTGGATTATCTCAATGAGAATAACTGTTTAACTCCATATCAGCATGGGTTTATGAGAAATCGCTCCTGTCAAACCAATCTAATCAGTTTTTATGACGAGGTAAGCTATAGACTGGACCACGGTGAGTCATTGGACGTGGTATATCTCGATTTTTCCAAAGCGTTTGATACCGTGCCGCACAAGAGGTTGGTACACAAAATGAGAATGCTTGGTCTGGGGGAAAATGTGTGTAAATGGGTTAGTAACTGGCTTAGTGATAGAAAGCAGAGGGTGGTTATAAATGGTATAGTCTCTAACTGGGTCGCTGTGACCAGTGGGGTACCGCAGGGGTCAGTATTGGGACCTGTTCTCTTCAACATATTCATTAATGATCTGGTAGAAGGTTTACACAGTAAAATATCGATATTTGCAGATGATACAAAACTACGTAAAGCAGTTAATACAAGAGAAGATAGTATTCTGTTACAGATGGATCTGGATAAGTTGGAAACTTGGGCTGAAAGGTGGCAGATGAGGTTTAACAATGATAAATGTAAGGTTATACACATGGGAAGAAGGAATCAATATCACCATTACACACTGAACGGGAAACCACTGGGTAAATCTGACAGGGAGAAGGACTTGGGGATCCTAGTTAATGATAAACTTACCTGGAGCAGCCAGTGCCAGGCAGCAGCTGCCAAGGCAAACAGGATCATGGGGTGCATTAAAAGAGGTCTGGATACACATGATGAGAGCATTATACTGCCTCTGTACAAATCCCTAGTTAGACCGCACATGGAGTACTGTGTCCAGTTTTGGGCACCGGTGCTCAGGAAGGATATAATGGAACTAGAGAGAGTACAAAGGAGGGCAACAAAATTAATAAAGGGGATGGGAGAACTACAATACCCAGATAGATTAGCGAAATTAGGATTATTTAGTCTAGAAAAAAGACGACTGAGGGGCGATCTAATAACCATGTATAAGTATATAAGGGGACAATACAAATATCTTGCTGAGGATCTGTTTATACCAAGGAAGGTGACGGGCACAAGGGGGCATTCTTTGCGTCTGGAGGAGAGAAGGTTTTTCCACCAACATAGAAGAGGATTCTTTACTGTTAGGGCAGTGAGAATCTGGAATTGCTTGCCTGAGGAGGTGGTGATGGCGAACTCAGTCGAGGGGTTCAAGAGAGGCCTGGATGTCTTCCTGGAGCAGAACAATATTGTATCATACAATTATTAGGTTCTGTAGAAGGACGTAGATCTGGGTATTTATTATGATGGAATATAGGCTGAACTGGATGGACAAATGTCTTTTTTCGGCCTTACTAACTATGTTACTATGTTACTATGTTACTTCACAGTGTAACTTCACATTTTCCAATTTCCTCTCCCATAACAGACAAACCAGTGTCTGTGTATTCCTCATAGGAACAGCTTCTTGATTTATTTTGTTTTAGTGAAACTCTTACTGTGATCCCCATGACCTCCAGTTCACTTTATTGGGGTCAGAACCTTTTTCAGCAGCCCCATGTTCAGGCCTCACCTCCGCCTTTCTTTCTTCTCACCAATGTGCATTGTGGTTTGTGTACCATTGAATGCCGTGAATTTCATGTACACATGTGGACTTCACATGCTATGATCACAGGATGAGCTTCATTGTGACTGACTTCTGTACCACTATGATAAAGTGACTATTAATACCTGTCAGCTAATTACATCTCGTACATCTATAAAGCCATTCAACTGGTCATAAGTTTTATAGGAATGTTAAGGAAGATTTAGATATATGACTTTTCCATATGTTTATAGCAGACAAGGAAACTCTCATTTTTACTTTGCCTCGAGGCTACCGCTGATGACATGCATCGTGGAGGCTTTATACCATGATTAAAATATAATTGGCTGCAGAAGGAAATGTATTGGTGGAAATTAAAAACTGAAAACTGTGATGCCTTCATACACTTGCAGGCGTTTTCCACTGCTATAGTGAAATTTGTGTAATCCAAATGCATAGATTATCTCAACTTAATTGACATGCTCGGTGCATAAAATTTATAGGCGTTGTCAGTATACCCTTTTATTAAAAAAGTCCCTTCTAAATTAACTGACACAATGTGTTCAGGTACAGCACTCCTGTAGAATTGGCAAGGAAACTTTAGGGTCTGTCCGCATGCAGAAGATTTTCTACAGTATTTTCTGGAGCAGATTCTTGCGTGGTTTTGCAAAAGCTTGTACCTTTTACATCACAAAGGATATATTCCATAATTAACCCCTTCCCGACCTGTGACACAGCGTATGCGTCATGAAAGTCGGTGCCAATCCGACCTGTGACGCATATGCTGTGTCACAGAAAGATCGCGTCCCTGCAGGCCGGGTGAAAGGGTTAACTCCCATTTCACCCGATCTGCAGGGACAGGGGGGGTGGTAGTTTAGCCCAGGGGGGGTGGCTTCACCCCCTCGTGGCTACGATCGCTCTGATTGGCTGTTGAAAGTGAAACTGCCAATCAGAGCGATTTGTAATATTTCACCTAAAAAAATGGTGAAATATTACAATCCAGCCATGGCCGATGCTGCAATATCATCGGCCATGGCTGGAAATACTAATGTGCCCCCACCCCACCCCTCCGATCGCCCCCCCAGCCCCCCGATCTGTGGCCCGCTCCCCTCCGTCCTGTGCTCCGCTCCCCCGTCCTCCTGTCCGCTCCCCCGTGCTCCAATCACACCCCCCCGTGCTCCAATCAAACCCCCCCGCACTCCGATCCCCCCCCGTGCTCCGAACCACCCCCCCTGCACACCGATCCCCCCCCCCCTGCACACCGATCCACCCGCCCGCACACCGATCCACCCGCCCGCACACCGATCACTCTCCCCCATGCTCCGATCCCTCCCCCCCCCGTGCTCCGACGCCCCCCCGTGCCCTGATCTCCCCCCCCTGTGCCCTGATCTCCCCCCCTTATACTTACCGATCCTGGCGGGGTCCGTCAGTCTTCTTCCCCGAGCGCCGCCATGTTCCAAAATGGCGGGCGCATGCGCAGTGCGCCCGCCGAATCTGCCGGCCGGCAGATTCGTTCCAATGTGAATTTTGATCACTGTGATATAATCTATCACAGTGGTCAAAATAAAAAAACAGTAAATGACCCCCCCCATTTGTCCCCCATAGATAGGGACAATAATAAAATAAAGAATTTTTTTTTTTTTCACTAAGGTTGGAGTTAGAACTAGGGTTAGGGTTAGGGTTAGGGGTAGGGTTAGGGGTAGGGTTAGGGTTAGGGTTAGGGTTAGGGGTAGGGTTAGGGGTAGGGGTAGGGGTAGGGTTAGGGGTAGGGTTAGGGGTAGGGGTAGGGGTAGGGTTAGGGGTAGGGTTAGGGTTAGGGTTTCGGTATGTGCACACGTATTCTGGTCCTCTGCGGATTTTTCTGCAGCGGATTTGATAAATCCGCAGTGCTAAACCGCTGCGGATTTATGGCAGATTTACCGCGGTTTTTCTGCGCATTTCACTGCGGTTTTACAACTGCGATTTTCTATTGGAGCAGTTGTAAAACCGCTGTGGAATCCGCAGAAAGAAGTGACATGCTGCAGAATGTAAACCGCTGCGTTTCCGTGCAGTTTTTCCGCAGCATGTGTACAGCGATTTTTGTTTCCCATAGGTTTACATTGAAATGTAAACTCATGGGAAACTGCTGCGGATCCGCAGCGTTTTCCAAAGCGTGTGCACATACCTTTAGAATTAGGCTATGTGCACACGGTGCGGATTTGGCTGCGGATCCGCAGCGGATTGGCCGCTGCGGATCCGCAGCAGTGTTCCATCAGGTTTACAGTACCATGTAAACCTATGGAAAACCAAATCCGCTGTGCCCATGGTGCGGAAAATACCGCACGGAAACGCTGCGTTGTATTTTCCGCAGCATGTCAATTCTTTGTGCGGATTCCGCAGCGTTTTACACCTATTCCTCAATAGGAATCCGCAGGTGAAATCCGCAGGTAAAACGCAGTGCCTTTTACCCGCGGATTTTTCAAAAATGGTGCGGAAAAATCTCACACGAATCCGCAACGTGGGTACATAGCCTTAGGGTTAGGGTTGGGTTGGAATTAGGGTTGTGGTTAGGGTTAGGGGTGTGTTGGGGTTAGGGTTGTGGTTAGGGGTGTGTTGCGGTTAGGGTTGTGGTTAGGGTTACGGCTACAGTTGGGATAAGGGTTAGGGGTGTGTTGGCGTAAGAATTGAGGGGTTTCCACTGTTTAGGCACATCAGGGGGTCTCCAAACGCAACATGGCGCCACCATTGATTCCAGCCAATCTTTTATTCAAAAAGTCAAATGGTGCTCCTTCCCTTCCGAGCCCCGACGTGTGCCCAAACAGTGGTTTACCCCCACATATGGGGTATCAGTGTACTCAGGACAAACTGGGCAACAATTACTGGGGTCCAATTTCTCCTGTTACCCTTGAGAAAATAAAAAATTGCTTGCTAAAACATCATTTTTGAGGAAAGTAAAATGATTTTTTATTTTCACGGCTCTGCGTTGTAAACGTCTGTGAAGCACTTGGGGGTTCAAAGTGCTCACCACATATCTAGATAAGTTCCTTGGGGGGTCTAGTTTCCAAAATGGGGTCACTTGTGGGGGGTTTCTACTGTTTAGGCACACCAGGGGCTCTGCAAACGCAACGTGACGCCCGCAGACCATTCCATCAAAGTCTGCATTTCAAAACGTCACTACTTGACTTCCGAGCCCCGACATGTGCCCAAACAGTGGTTTACCCCCACATATGGGGTATCAGCGTACTCAGGACAAACTGGGCAACAATTACTGGGGTCCAATTTCTCCTGTTACCCTTGAGAAAATAAAAAATTGCTTGCTAAAACATCATTTTTGAGGAAAGAAAAATGATTTTTTATTTTCACGGCTCTGCGTTGTAAACGTCTGTGAAGCACTTGGGGGTTCAAAGTGCTCACCACATATCTAGATAAGTTCCTTGGGGGGTCTAGTTTCCAAAATGGGGTCACTTGTGGGGGGTTTCTACTGTTTAGGCACACCAGGGGCTCTGCAAACGCAACGTGACGCCCGCAGACCATTCCATCAAAGTCTGCATTTCAAAAGTCACTACTTCCCTTCTGAGCCCCGACGTGTGCCCAAACAGTGGTTTACCCCCACATATGGGGTATCAGCGTACTCAGGAGAAACTGGACAACAACTTTTGGGGTCCAATTTCTCCTGTAACCCTTGGGAAAATAAAAAATTCTGGGCTAAAAAATTATTTTTGAGGAAAGAAAACGTATTTATTATTTTCACTGCTCTGTGTTATAAACTTCTGTGAAGCACTTGGGGGTTCAAAGTGCTCACCTCACATCTAGATAAGTTCCTTTCGGGGTCTAGTTTCTAAAATGGGGTCACTTGTGGGGGGTTTCTACTGTTTAGCCACATCAGGGGCTCTGCAAACGCAACGTAACGCCCGCAGAGCATTCCATCAAAGTCTGCATTTCAAAATGTCACTACTTGACTTTCGAGCCCCGACATGTGCCCAAACTGTGGTTTACCCCCACATATGGGGTATCAGCGTACTCAGGAGAAACTGTACAACAACTTTTGGGGTCAAATTTCTCCTGTTACCCTTGGGAAAATAATAAATTGCAGGCTAAAAGATCATTTTAGAGAAAATAAAATTTTTATTTTATTTTCATGGCTCTGCGTTATAAACTTCTGTGAAGCACTTGGAAGTTCAAAGTCCTCACCACACATCTAGATTAGTTCCTTTGGGGGTCTAGTTTCCAAAATGGGGTCATATGTGGGGGATCTCCAATGTTTAGGCACACAGGGGCTCTCCAAACGTGACATGGTGTCCGCTAATGATTGGAGCTAATTTTCCATTTAAAAAGCCAATTGGCGTGCCTTCCCTTCCGAGCCCTGCCGTGCGCCCAAACAGTGGTTTACCCCCACATATGGGGTATCAGCGTACTCAGGACAAACTGGACAACAACATTTGCGGTCCAATTTCTCCTATTACCCTTGGCAAAATAGGAAATTCCAGGCTAAAAATCATTTTTGAGGAAAGAAAAATTATTTTTTATTTTCATGGCTCTGCATTATAAACTTCTGTGAAGCACCTGGGGGTTTAAAGTGCTCAATATGCATCTAGATAAGTTCCTTGGGGGGTCTAGTTTCCAAAATGGGGTCACTTGTGGGGGAGCTCCAATGCATAGGCACACAGGGGCTCTCTAAACGCGACATGGTGTCCGCTAACAATTGGAGCTAATTTTCCATTCAAAAAGTCAAATGGCGCGCCTTCCCTTCCGAGCCCTGCCGTGTGCCCAAACAGTGGTTTACCCCCACATATGAGGTATCGGCGTACTCGGGAGAAATTGCCCAACAAATTTTAGGATTCATTTTATCCTATTGCCCATGTGAAAATGAAAAACTGAGGCGAAAAGAATTTTTTTGTGAAAAAAAAAAGTACTTTTTCATTTTTACAGATCAATTTGTGAAGCACCTGAGGGTTTAAAGTGCTCAATATGCATCTAGATAAGTTCCTTGGGGGGTCTAGTTTCCAAAATGGGGTCATTTGTGGGTGAGCTCCAATGTTTAGGCACACGGGGGCTCTCCAAACACGACATGGTGTCCGCTAACGATGGAGATAATTTTTCATTCAAAGAGTCAAATGGCGCTCCTTCCCTTCCGAACCTTACCATGTGCCCAAACAGTGGTTTACCTCCACATGTGAGGTATCGGTGTACTCATGAGAAATTGCCCAACAAATTTTAGGATCCATTTTATCCTGTTGCCCATGTGAAAATGAAAAAAATTGAGGCTAAAAGAATTTTTTTGTGAAAAAAAAGTACTTTTTCATTTTTACGGATCAATTTGTGAAGCCCCCGGGGGTTCAAAGTTCTCACTATGCATCTAGATAAGTTCCTTGGGGCGTCTAGTTTCCAAAATGGGGTCACGTGTGGGGGAGCTCCAATTTTTAGGCACACGGGGGCTCTCCAAACGTGACATGGTGTCCGCTAAAGAGTGGAGCCAATTTTTCATTCAAAAAGTCAAATGGCGCTCCTTCCCTTCCAAGCCCTGCCGTGCGCCCAAACATTGGTTTACCCCCACATATGAGGTATCAGCGTACTCAGGACAAATTGGACAACAACTTTCGTGGTTCAGTTTCTCCTTGTACCATTGGGAAAATAAAAAAAATGTTGCTAAAAGATAATTTTTGTGACTAAAAAGTTAAATGTTCATTTTTTCCTTCCATGTTGCTTCTGCTGCTGTGAAGCACCTGAAGGGTTAAAAAACTTCTGGAATGTGGGTTTGAGTACCTTGAGGGGTGCATTTTTTAGAATGGTGTCACTTTTGGGTATTTTCATCCATATAGACCCCTCAAACTGACTTCAAATGTGAGGTGGTCCCTAAAAAAAATGGTTTTGTAAATTTCGTTGTAAAAATGAGAAATCGCTGGTCAAATTTTAACTCTTATAACTTCCTAGCAAAAAAAAATGTTGTTTCCAAAATTGTGCTGGTGTAAAGTATACATGTGGGAAATGTTATTTATTAACTATTTTGTGTCACATAACTCTCTGGTTTAACAGAATAAAAATTCAAAATGTGAAAATTGCGAAATTTTCAAAATTTTCGCCAAATTTCCGTTTTTATCACAAATAAACGCAGAATTTATTGACCTAAATTTACCACTAACATGAAGCCCAATATGTCACGAAAAAACAATCTCAGAACCGCTAGGATCCGTTGAAGCGTTCCTGAGTTATTACCTCATAAAGGGACACTGGTCAGAATTGCAAAAAACGGCAAGGTCTTTAAGGTCAAAATAGGCTGGGTCATGAAGGGGTTAATTCCATCCCCCAAAGTGCTGCAGATTTAAAGGTCTGCACTGTAAGTTAATGGGGCTGTCTAATTTTTTTTTTGTTCAGGAGTGCAAGGCTCCTCCTGGCTTCCAACTTTGCAGGGTGCGGTACTATCCCAAAGACTGAGAGTTCAGACCAGCAGCCTGGTTGTGTCACTGGTCCCATGCTGCAAGCAGAGGCAGCTTTCTTTCTGCTTTATAGGAGAAGCACAGGGGCACTAAAGATGACCAGACCCAGAGATACACTCAGCTTCAGAGCTGTGCTTGCAAGATGTCTAGCAGGCAGCTTACAAGTGGGTGTTCCTCCTGGGAACTGGCCACCACTGATAGACTGCAGAGTTGGTCAGTAACCTAGGCAATTGAAAGGGGGTACAGGGACGGTTTGCTGTGGGTCGGAATTGAGTTTTGGTTGTCCTGAAATGCCTCTTCTAAACAGCAGTCTGTCAGGTGTAGGGTGTTGCCGTGCTGGGGAGTTGGTGCTTTATTCACTGTTCCTCGAGGAGTACTTTTTACCTCCCCATCCATAGGATCAGGTCCAGCCAGTAGCGTAGCTACCGGGGGGGCAGAGGGTGCGGTCGACCCTGGCCTGGTGCAATTTAGACAAAGGTACCAAATGGACCATCTTACCGATGCTCTGAGGGGGCCCACCCGGAGCTACGCTACTGTAACTGTATCTGCGTGCGCAGTGTGCCTATACAGTTAATTTCTGCGGCAGAGCAGGGAGAATCGATCTCCCTGCTCTGCCACCCGGCCGCTATGGGGCCCCTGAGCAGGCGGGGGGCCCTGTGCCAGCAGTGGGCCCCCCGCCATCATCGGAAGATCACTTGTACCGGCATTTAGCCAATACAGCTGATCGCATTGGTGGGAGAAGGAGCGCTACGCTCCTTCTCCCATCATCCCCCTGTCAGTGTTGGCGTCTGACGTCGCCGACACTGACAGCGGGCGCGATGACGTCACTGCTTGACCCCGCTGTCAGGAGATCAGCGGGAGCAGCGCAGGAACCAGGAAGAAGAGAGGTGAGTATTTATTTATTTTTTTAATGGGTGCTGCCTTATTACAGGGTCTGACTATAGGGGTGCTGCCTCATTACAGGGTCTGGCTATAGGGGTGCTGCCTTATTACAGGGTCAGACTAAGGGGGCTGCCTCATTATAGGGTCTGGCTATAGGGGTGCTGCCTTATTACAGGGTCTGACTAAAGTGGCTGCCTCAATACAGGGTCTGACTATAGGGGTGCTGCCTTATTACAGGGTCTGACTAAGGGGGCTGCCTCAATTCAGGGTCTGACTATGGGGGCTGCCTCATTACAGGGTCTGATTATGGGGGTGCTGCCTTATTACAGGGTCTGACTATGGGGGTTGCCTTATTACAGGGTCTGACTATGGGAGTGCTGCCTTATTACATGGTCTGACTATGGGGGCTGCCTTATTACAGGGTCTGACTATGGGGGTGCTGCCTTATTGCAGGGTCTGACTATGGGGCTGCCTTATTACAGGGTCTGACTATAGCGGTGCTGCCTCATTACATGGTCTGACTATGGGGGCGCTGCCTTATTACAAGGTCTGACTATGGGGGCGCTTCCTTATTACAGGGTCTGACTATGGGGGCGCTGCCTTATTACAGGGTCTGACTATGGGGGTGCTGCCTTATTACAGGGTCTGCCGCCTTATTACAGGGTCTGCCTATAGGGGTGCTGCTTTATTACAGGGTCTGACTATGGGGGCTGCCTTATTACAGTGTTTGCCTATGGGGGCTGCCATATGCTATAGAGTCTGCCTATGGGGAGTGCATTATACTATATTGTGGACTATTTGGTGCATTATGCTACTGTATATGGAGGCTATCTAGGGGGCCATCATACAGTATGAAGATTACTGTGGGGGGGGGCATTATCCATTATTTGAGCCATCAGTTTGGGGGCTACTGAGGAGTCAGTATACTGTGTGGGTGCATTGTACTGTGTATAAGAGAGCATCATACTTGTATAGGGGAGCTGTACAGGGGGAGACTCGGGACTTTATTAAATGTAAAGTGGGCACTTATTTTTAAAGGGGAACTCAGGTTACTGTGGCTATCAAAGGAGCACAGAGGACATTATTACTTTCTAGGGGCAAAATATGGGCAGTGTTTTCTAGGGCACTTGCACCCCACATTACTATATTGTAGAGAGTTGCTTTAGAATTTAGAGGGCACAGAGAACCAAACAGCACAGAGGTCTCCTGCTGACCCCGGGTTGTCATGCCAACCCATCGGTGACCCACGGTCCTGTGACACGGACGCCGATGGGAGGAGGTAATGATGCGCTTCATGCGTGGACATATTAAATGCCGCTGTCAGCTTTTGACAGCGGCATTTAACATCATAACAGCCATGGGTGAATCGTGATTCCACCCGTGGCTGTTCCAGGTACATATCAGCTGATCAGATCAGCTGTCATGTGCCAGAAAACGTGCGGGCTCATCGCCGGAGCCTACACGAAACAGGGGGACGCATCCAATGACGGACTGTGCCCGTCATTGGACCTTAAGGGTTAAATACACTGCTCAAAAAAATAAAGGGAACACTAAAATCCTAGATATCACTGAATGAAATATTCCAGTTGTAAATCTTTATTCATTACATAGTGGAATGTGTTAATAACAATATAACCTAAAAATTATCAACGTAAATCACAACTAATATCCCACGGAGGTCTGGAATTGGAATGATGCTCAAAATCAAAGTGGAAAATGACATTCCAGGCTGATCCAACTTCAGTGGAAATGCCTCAAGACAAGGAAATGATGCTCAGTAGTGTGTGTGGCCTCCACGTTCCTGTATGACCTCCCTTCAATGCCTGGGCATGCTCCTGATGAGGTGGCAGATGGTCTCCTGAGGGATCTCCCAGACCTGGACTGAAGCATCTGCCAACTCCTGGACAGTCTGTGGTGCAACTTGACGTTGGTGGATGGTGCGAGACATGATGTCCCAGATGTGTTCAATTGGATTCAGGTCTGGGGAATGGGCAGGCCAGTCCATATATTCAGGGCCTTCATCTTGCAGGCACTGCTGACACACTCCAGCCACATGAGGTCTGGCATTGGTCTGCATTAGGAGGAACCCAGGGCCAACCGCACCAGCATATGGTCTCACAAGGGGTCTGAGGATCTCATCTTGGTACCTAATGGCAGTCAGGCTACTTCTGGCAAGCACATGGAGGGCTGTGCGGCCCTCCAAAGAAATGCCACCCCACACCATTACTGACCCAGTTCCAAACCGGTCATGCTGAAGGATGTTGCAAGCAGCATGTCTGTCACATGTGCTCAGTGTGAACCTGCTTTCATCTGTGAAGAGCACAGGGCGCCAGTGAATTTGCCAATCCTGGTGTTCTTTGGCAAATGCCAAGTGTCCTGCACAGTGTTGGGCTGTGAGCACAACCCCCATCTGTGGATGTCAGGCACTCAGACCATCCTCATGGAGTCGGTTTCTAACTGTTTGTGCAGACACATGCACATTTGTGGCCTGCTGGAGGTAATTTTGCAGGATTTTGGCAGTGCTCCTCCTGTTCCTCTTTGCACAAAGGCTGAGGTTGTGGCCCTGCTGCTGGTTTGTTGCCCTCCTACGGCCCCCTCCACATCTGCTGGCGTCAGTGCCTGTCTCCTGGTAGCGCCTCCAGCCTCTGGACACTACGCTGACAGACACAGCAAACCTTCTTGCCACAGCTCGCATTGATGTGCCATGCTGGATGAGCTGCACTACCTGAGCCACTTGTGTGGGTTGTAGAGTCCATCTCATGCTACCACAAGTGTGAAAGCACAACCAATATTCAAAAGTGACCAAAACATCAGCCAGAAAGCATTGGTACTGAGATGTGGTCTGTGGTCCCCACCTGCAGAATCACTCCTTTATTGAATGTGTCCTGATAATTGACAATAATTTCCATCTGTTGTCTATTCCATTTGCACAAATAAATAAATAGAAAGATGGTGTGCAGTCAGGTCAGGGACAATGAGGTGCTGGTAAACTGACCATATGGTCAAGTCAATCACAGAAAAAATTACCGCACACTCGATACTGGTATGATGCAAAAAAGGGTGTATGCCAATTTTATTCAATACAAAAATAATAGTTGCCACATTGGTAAAGGTAGACAATGAACCCGACGTTTCGACCCTCCCGGGTCTTATTCATCGGGTTACTGGAAAAGCAAAGAAATCGTATAAATAACAGTTTGTCATATATACAAAAGAAACGGCATGGTTACACACATATATACAAACTAAATCACCAACGGAAAAAAAAAAAAAAAGGGAGAGAACAAAGATATGTACAAAGCAACACAAAAATCACGATGGCCATACAATTAGGAACGGCGGAACGTAATTGCCATAAGAAAATCATATACGCATGATAGGTTATGCCCTAAACTAAAGGGATCGCTTGCTCTTCCCCTACTACTGCCACCTATATGCATAGATATCAAAGGACTAGAGGTAAACTTTGTATAGTCTATAATCATGATTTTCTTATGGCAATTACGTTCCACCGTTCCTAATTGTATGACCATCGTGATTTTTGTGTTGCTTTGTACATATCTTTGTTCTCTCCCTTTTTTTTTCTTTTTTCCATTGGTGATTTGGTTTGTATATATGTGTGTAACCATGCCGTTTCCTTTGTATATATGACAAACTGTTATTTATACGATTTCTTTGCTTTTCCAGTAACCCCATGAATAAGACCCGGGAGGGTCGAAACGTCAGGTTCATTGTCTACCTTTACCAATGTGGCAACTATTATTTTTGTATTGAATAAAATTGGCATGCACCCTTTTTTGCATCATACCAGTATCGAGTGTGCGGTAATTTTTTCTGTGTATTCCATTTGCACAACAGCATGTGAAATTGATTGTCAAATAGTGTTGATTCCTAAATGAACATATCAAACCAAAAAAAGAAATGGATCTCAGAGCAATAAAAATAGAGATTTTATTGATGATTATATTAAAACAATTTTATCATCATATCAATAAATAAATAAAAAAAAAACATAAGAAACAAAGAGAAAAAGGGTTCAAGTGACACATAGAGTTACGTCCGAAGGCGGTTGAATTGATCAAAAGGGCATAATTAAACTACATGTACAGTACAGACCAAAAGTTTGGACACACCTTATTTAAAGATTTTTTGTATTTTCATGACTATGAAAATTGTACATTCACACTGAAGGCATCAAAACTATGAATTAACACATGTGGAATTATATACGGTACTTAAAAAAGTGTGAAACAACTGAAATTTTGTCTTATATTCTAGGTTCTTCAAAGTAGGCACCTTTTGCTTTGATGACTGCTTTGCACACTCTTGGCATTCTCTTGACGAGCATCAAGAGGTAGTCACCGGGAATGGTTTCGCTACTGTGCTTCCTCGGGGGGCTTCAAATTCCTAAATGAACAGTTTGATTTCACAGAAGTTTGATTTACTTGGAGTTATATTCTGTTGTTTAAGTGCTCCCTTTATTTTTTGAGCAGTGTATATAAACTTTAATAGCTCAGTTCCTCTAGCCCTGTAAACCGCACCCCTGAAACCATGCGCTACCTGTATAGGATGTCCAATCAGCCTGTGTAAATGATTGGTGGTGGTAGCTAGTAGTTCCATTTGTTATTGAGGGGTTTGGCAGTGATCGTTCCGGGGTATATACTGTATATATTCCATTTGTTGGAATCGGAGGTGTATTTAACATATGCTCACTGTGAGTTCCTCAGTAGCTGGCCTAATAGGAAAAAAAACAACTCATCCATCACTTGTCAGTCAATTGCATAATTTTCCTGATGATGATCACAGACTTGGCCCTTTCCTGGATCTCGTCATATCTGACAGACCGAACATTCAGTGTCTCCCTCCCGCACACCACCTCCTCACTTCGCCCCTTGTCAGTCGGTGTTCCTCAAGGCTCTGTTCTAGGACCCCTACTCTTCTCCATCTACACTTTTGGCTTGGGACAGCTCATAGAGTCCCATCGTATGCAGTACCATCTCTACGCTGATGACACGCAGATCTACCTATCCGGACCTGACCTCACCTCCTTACTTACCAAAATCCCGCACTGTCTGTCTGCTATTTCAGCCTTCTTTTCTGCTCGCTTTCTACAACTGAACATGGACAAAACAGAATTCATCATCTTTCCCCCATCTCACTCTACCCCTCCACCAGACCTATCCATCAATGTCAATGGCTGCTCACTTTCCCCAGTCCCACACGCCCGGTGCCTCGGGGTGATCCTTGACTCTGCCCCTCTCTTTCAAGCCACATATCCAAGCCCTTGCCTCCTCCTGCCGTCTCAAACTCAAAAATATTTCCCGGATCCGTGCTTTCCTTGACCGCGACACCGCAAAAACGCTAGTGCATGCCCTTATCATCTCCCACCTCGACTACTGCAACCTCCTACTCTCTGGACTCCCCTCTAGCACTCTGGCACCGCTCCAATCCATCCTACACTCTGCTGCCCGACTAATCTACCTGTCTCCCCGCTATTCCCCAGCCTCTCCCCTATGTCAAGCCCTTCACTGGCTTCCTATCACCCAGAGACTCCAGTTCAAAACCCTCACAATGACATACAAAGCCATTCACAACCTTTCTCCTCCATACATCTGTGACATGGTTTCCTGGTACCTACCTACACGCAACCTCCGATCCTCTCAAGACCTCCTTCTCTACTCCCCTCTCATCTCTTCTTCCCACAACCGCATCCAAGACTTCTCCCGTGCTTGCCCCATACTCTGGAACTCTCTACCCCAACACATCAGACTCTCGCCTACCATAGAAACCTTCAAAAAGAACCTGAAGACCCACCTCTTCCGACAATCATCTTTCCCCCATCTCACTCTACCCCTCCACCAGACCTATCCATCAATGTCAATGGCTGCTCACTTTCCCCAGTCCCACACGCCCGGTGCCTCGGGGTGATCCTTGACTCTGCCCCTCTCTTTCAAGCCACATATCCAAGCCCTTGCCTCCTCCTGCCGTCTCAAACTCAAAAATATTTCCCGGATCCGTGCTTTCCTTGACCGCGACACCGCAAAAACGCTAGTGCATGCCCTTATCATCTCCCACCTCGACTACTGCAACCTCCTACTCTCTGGACTCCCCTCTAGCACTCTGGCACCGCTCCAATCCATCCTACACTCTGCTGCCCGACTAATCTACCTGTCTCCCCGCTATTCCCCAGCCTCTCCCCTATGTCAAGCCCTTCACTGGCTTCCTATCACCCAGAGACTCCAGTTCAAAACCCTCACAATGACATACAAAGCCATTCACAACCTTTCTCCTCCATACATCTGTGACATGGTCTCCTGGTACCTACCTACACGCAACCTCCGATCCTCTCAAGACCTCCTTCTCTACTCCCCTCTCATCTCTTCTTCCCACAACCGCATCCAAGACTTCTCCCGTGCTTGCCCCATACTCTGGAACTCTCTACCCCAACACATCAGACTCTCGCCTACCATAGAAACCTTCAAAAAGAACCTGAAGACCCACCTCTTCCGACAATCATCTTTCCCCCATCTCACTCTACCCCTCCACCAGACCTATCCATCAATGTCAATGGCTGCTCACTTTCCCCAGTCCCACACGCCCGGTGCCTCAGGGTGATCCTTGACTCTGCCCCTCTCTTTCAAGCCAAATATCCAAGCCCTTGCCTCCTCCTGCCGTTTCAAACTCAAAAATATTTCCCGGATCCGTGCTTTCCTTGACCACGACACCGCAAAAACGCTAGTGCATGCCCTTATCATCTCCCACCTCGACTACTGCAACCTCCTACTCTCTGGGCTCCCCTCTAGCACTCTGGCACCGCTCCAATCCATCCTACACTCTGCTGCCCGACTAATCTACCTGTCTCCCCGCTATTCCCCAGCCTCTCCCCTATGTCAAGCCCTTCACTGGCTTCCTATCACCCAGAGACTCCAGTTCAAAACCCTCACAATGACATACAAAGCCATTCACAACCTTTCTCCTCCATACATCTGTGATATGGTCTCCTGGTACCTACCTACACGCAACCTCCGATCCTCTCAAGACCTCCTTCTCTACTCCCCTCTCATCTCTTCTTCCCACAACCGCATCCAAGACTTCTCCCATGCTTGCCCCATACTCTGGAACTCTCTACCCCAACACATCAGACTCTCGCCTACCATAGAAACCTTCAAAAAGAACCTGAAGACCCACCTCTTCCGACAAGCCTACAGCCTGCAGTGATCCTGAAGTTACTGAACCGCCGCATAACCTGCCCTACCCTCTCCTAGTGTTTCATCACCCATCCCCTGCAGACTGTGAGCCCTCGCGGGCAGGGTCCTCCCTCCTTATGTACCCGTGTGCCTGTTATCTGCTCATGTTTAATGTATTTGTCTATATTTGCCTCGTATTCACATGTAAAGCGCCATGGAATAAATGGCGCTATAAAAATGTATAATAATAATAATAATAATAATGATTGGAGGCAACGGATCCCCTGACAAACTGGTGGCAGTGATGGGATCTGCGCGACTCCCCTTGCTGCTATCCATGACTGTGTTTTTTTGCCATGATTTTTCTAACATTTTATAAAATCTGTTTTTAAGACATAATGACAGGAAAAAAAAACAAATCAGAAAGGCTTCCCATTTACACAACCTATATAATTTTGTGGTGTCAGCAAAAAAAAAAAAAAAAAAAGTTTTACCTTTTGGGCACAACACAACAGCCTATATTTGCCATCCTCCTGGTTGCAGAGATCAGCCTAAAAAAGGATGAACTTGATAGATATTTGCAATTATATAACTATGATTTATCTGTAGAAACACCATGCTGGCTATAATTTATTGTACTTTTTTCTGTATGACTGTGAGAACAACCTCTTTAATTCTACTGTAAGTAATAGAAACCATTATGTCACACCCGCAGGTGGTTCATAGACCCACTGTGCCACAGGGCTGGTCCTGCCTAGGAAGGGACATAGCTAAGCGGCTACCTGCTATTCACTGGAGCTTCTGATGATGGAGACAGACTGAGTTGGAGGTAGCCGCCAGGTACCACTCCTAGGCAGTCACAGCTGCTGTTCCCAGGGGTTGGGAACGGGAAGACGTGAGGTCACAGACTAGCAGGAAAATGGAGACTGATGGACTGTATGGAAAACTTGGATATTAAAGATAACTACGCATGTGAACAAGGACTGGCCACACCAGGACCAGGAGTTTTGGTATAGGCACTG
Source organism: Ranitomeya imitator (assembly GCF_032444005.1). NCBI lineage: Eukaryota > Metazoa > Chordata > Amphibia > Anura > Dendrobatidae > Ranitomeya > Ranitomeya imitator. The sequence goes on from NC_091283.1 coordinate 171,682,513, forward strand.
CAGATACGGTTTTAGGATTAGGATACCCCCAAAGCGGTCACAGGAACACAAACAAACTATACTATACTAACGGGAACACAGGATGCGAGAATAACTTTAAGATCCTAGGGACGAGGGACATGGCAAGATACAGTTGCACACACCAACATCACTCAGAATAACTATTGGGGAAGGTGCCTTTTATATAAGATTAGAGGTGGGCGAACCCGAACAGTAAAGTTTGGCATACGTACCGAACACCAACTGTTCGGGCACGGACACCGTTTTCACCAGGAAGTCCGTGTTACTCTTCGAGTTCCGCTGGGAATGCTGCCTCAGTGACTGGGGTAACCTCTTGGTACACCAGCATCTTGGCACCGTCCAGGTTAAAAACTGTTTATCCCCAGACATGGAACATGACGTAGGACAGAACGATGGACAGGTTAGGAATATTGTTGTTTTTTATTTTTGTTTTATTGCAGGATATGAGGGCTTCAATGGAATGGGTATTAGGTTAGTATAGTTTAATTTAGAATTATTAAAGGAGTCTGTGTCATTCTTTCAATTAAAAGACTTTATACTTGCTGTGTGTTTATTTTATTATTATAATACATTTTTATAGCACCATTTATTCAATGGCGCTTTACATGTAAACAGGGCAAATATAGACAATTACGATAAACATGAGTAAAACAAGCCACACACAAGTACAGGAGGAGAGAGGACCCTGCCCGCGAGGGCTCACAGTCTACAGGGGATGGGTGAGGATACACTAGGAGAGGGTAGAGTTTTTAATATAACTAGAGGATTATTAATGTGTAGGGGTCTTAGACACCTCTCCATTACTAAGCCGTGAGCTTGATGTCACCGGTCAATACAAAGGTGACATCAACCGCACAGATATGAATCCCACTTGCCACTGCTTCAGGGCACGTGGGATGAGACGGACAAAGAGCCAGTATTGGTACATCCAATAGTTGCACCTTTTCTGGGCAGCTGCGGGCTGCTATTTTTAGGCTGGGGGTGCAATATTCATGGCCCCTTACCAGCCTGAGAATGCCAGCCCCCAGCTGTCTGCTTTAGCAAAGCAGGTTCTCAAAAGTGGGGGGAACACCACATTGTTTTTTTTTTAATTATTCTATTCTTGAGAACCAGCCTTACTGAAGCTGACAGCTGAGGGTTGCAGCCCCCAGCTGTGAGTTTTGCCTGGCTGGTTATCAAAAATACAGGTGAATCCACGCTGTGTTTTTCTCTATTTGTTTATTTACAGCGTAGGTGCTGTCTGATGAATACTCCCATCAGCCACTGCCTGCTTTCGCTGTTATTAGCGGCAGCAGGCATAGGCTGATGGGAGCTGTAATCTCATCAGCCAATCCCAGTGACCTGAGGTAAACTTTTTACCTCCGATCATAACTATGGGCTTCACGCTGTCATTTGACAGCGTGGAAACTGCAGCTGTCTGACCAGTGGTAATGATTTTATCACCAATCAGAAGCAGAGTTTGCCACACTGTCATGCACATGACAGAGCAAGAAACACCCGGTGTTTGGGGGGCCATAGCCAAACAGTAACACAAACTTCCTGGTGAAGTCCGTGTTTGGTGTCTGTGCCCGAACTGTAGGTGTCCATTACGAATGCCAAACTTTACTGTTCAGGTTCGCCCATTTCTAATCTTGTATAAAAGGCACCCTCCCTAATAGGGATGTGCCTGAGCAACCCCTATAGTTATTTTTAGTGGTGTTGCTGTGTGCAACTAATTCTTGCCAGGTCCCCCGTCCCTGGGCTGTTAAAGTTATTCCCGTATCTTTTGTTCCCATTAGTATAGTATAGTTTGTCCGTGTTCCTGTGACCGCTTTGAGGGTATCCTAAAAACACGTCTGCGGTAGCTATACCCTATCTCTGGGTCCAAATGTGGCCAGTCCTGAGTCCATTGTCCCTGGTCCTAGTTTAGCCAGCTCCTGGACTGTTTCCTGATAACTACGTGTGTGAATAAGGACCCATCTTTAATATCCAAATTGTCCGTACAGTCCGACAGTCTCCGTTTCCTGTTAGTCTGTGACCTCATGTCTCCCCGCGTCAGCGAACCCGACCCCTGGGAACTGCAGCTGCAGTACCAGCACCAATGTAGGAACATGACAACATAGCAAACACTGGATGTTTGGTCCCCCCATTCAAGTGAATGGGGTCCAGGTACTGTTCTGGTACATGAACCGAACTTTTTGCAACTGAACATCCAGGAGTCCACCCATCTCTGTACAAGATGCCTCCCAGCAATTAGCTGGGAGACATCTTGCAGGCAAACACTTTAACTAAATGTTTCCCAGGTGTTAGCAAGGGGGCATTTATAATATGCGTGTGCTTCACCTTTAAGGGCAAGGGAGCGCGTGCACTACGCGCGCTGGCGGGAGACAGTGCAGCATGCACTGATGAAGGAAGAGGATCACTAGAGAGCTGCTGCGGCTGAGGCCTCCTCCGCCAGGTCCGTGGACAGTAGAGACTTGGAAGATGCTTTCACCTTGTCATCCTGCGACCACCTGGAACTAGAAGATACCTTCTCAGGGTTGATCTTCACATTGGTCTCATCCAGGATACATCCTTCAGGTGGGAGGTTTTCAGAAAATAGGCCATTGGACCATCACCTGCCGGAGACGAAGGCAACACTGGCGACTCAGCTGGAAGCACAGGAACTAGACAACCCTTGTGACACAACTCTCCCCATTGAAGCACCTCACCGGACTTCCAATCTAAAAGGCTCACAAGTTCTCAGCCATGGAAGACCTAAGAGAACACGACCTGCATGGATTTTGAGTGTACGGCCGTTTCTGGAAGCTGAGGAAAAAGCGTTCTTTGGAAAGATGGAGCCAGACACAACAGTTTCCTTTCATATGTCACCTTTTAGCTCCGCTTTTGAAACCCGAGGTCAATCAGGATTGCCAGAGAGATTAATTTGTCTAGAGAGACCGGGATGTCACGTCCAGCCAATTCGTCCTTGATCCTTTCCAGAAGGTGGCTACCAAAGCTTTGTCGTTTTGTCCAAGTCAGAATGACAAGGTGTGGTACCAGACAGCATACTGGCTGACGGACAATTCTCACTGATGCAGGCTGAGCAGGGAAGATGTAGTGGAGGAAGCAAGACCATTTTCATCAAAGACCTTTCGGAAGGCCACCAGGAAGGCATGTAGGTCCAAGGTCACAGGATCTCCTCTCTCCTACAAAAGGTTAATTCATGCCAGGGCTTGCCCTGCAATGTGGGACATCAAGAACTTTTACAGTCAGGAACTGATGGGCCAAAAGTTCCTAGTGCATGGTGCAATAGTTCAAGAATCCACGGCATTGCTTAGGGTCTGCACTGAATCGTGAGGCAGTCAATAAGCAAAGATTTACTCCTGGGGTATAGGTTGCAGGCACACTAGACTACGTCAACTTGAGCTGGAGTGGAAAAAGCAGCCGTGGTCAAAGCATCCAATTGGGTATTTACAGTCCTTAAATATGCCAAATATTTTTCTAGCTGATCACGCTGATGGGACAGTTATTGTTGAAAGTCCAAGGCCTGGGGGATCTTGAGATCAGAGGAATACATGGCCTGAGCAAAATGTCACACATGCAGGTGGCACACGTAGTTTGTGGACGCACTGTGCCACAGGGTTGGACCTGCCTAGGAAGGGGCATAGCTAAGTGGCTACCTGATATTCACTGGAGCTCCTGATGCTGGAGACAGACTGGGCTGCAGATAGCCTCTAGGTAACACTCCTAGGCAGATGCTGTTGCTGCAGCTGCCGATCCCAGGGTTCAGGTGTCTGTTGACACGAGGAGACATGACCGAAGTCACTGCGTAGCCGGAAACAGAAACTGACGGACTGTACAGACAACTTGGATATTGCAGATAGGTTCTTGTTCACACACGTAGTTCAGGAAACAGTTCTGGTGCTGGCCGCACAAAGACCAGGGACGACGGACTCAGAACTGGCTGCATCGGGACCAGGAGATCTTGTATAGGTTCCGCAGATGCAGTTTCAGGATTAGGATACTGCCGAAGCGGTCACAGGAAAATGGACAAATTATACTATACTAATGGGAACACAGGATACGGGAATAACTTTAAAAACCTAGGGACGGGGTACCTGGCAACGTAAAGTTGAACATTCCAGCACTACTAATATTAACTATAGTGGTTGCTCAGGCACCTCCCTATTGGGGAGAGTGCCTTTTATACAAGATGTCTCCCAGATATTAGCTGGGAGACATCTTACAGGTGAACACTTAACTAAATGCCTCACAACTGTTAGCTGGGGGCATTTACCATATGCATGCGCTGCCCCTTTTAGAGCAGTGCAGCGTACACTGAAGAAGGAATAGGATCACTAGGGACCTGCTGCGGCCAGGGTGGAGAGTACATCATCGTCCTTGCATGGAGGGCGGAGGGAAAACATGCGGAGGCAACGACTACAGATTTAACAAGTCACTATAGATTAGCAGCAGAATCAGCTATAATAGCCATAAGAATTACCATTCATAGAAAGGTGTTTTAATCTGTAGATTAGTCATGAGTTACTGCAGGAGATCCCAGACTTCAGAACCTTGAGATTATATGGAATGACACAGGCTGAATATAAAAATAATAAAAATAGAAAAACATATTACAATAATATATAAAAATAATAAAAACCATAAAAGAATAAAATACTAAAAGCTTTCAACATTAATGTTTCGTCCTTCACAGATGTCCATTGCTAATCGCTTTGAGAAATTGCAGCAGGAAAACCCCAGCATGCCTTTAGTCTGGATATAACCACTAGTGAGGCGATTATGTTAATATTACATTCTCAAGGGAGAATATAGGAGAGGCAAGTTATAGGATTTTAGCCTTTGTGGGAAAATTACAAGGAATGATATGACCTCATATAAGTGATTGATATCATATACTGTCTGTAAACCACAGCAATACATATTGTCGATCCATTATCAGGGTGTCCTTGAATGGCACCTTGTCCAAATGTGTACTTTGATGTCCCCCTCCATGCCTTCATACTGCACTAAATCACATAGTACATATGCATCATTAACATTACAAAATATCTACAGCATGCGGAGTTAGAAGAAAAATTATTCCAATATTTTCTGTCTACAGCTCCTACGTCAAACTGTGTTTCCATGGTTATAGACTGTAAACAAATCCCATGTGTTGTCTTTTTCTAGGGTTGAGGCTTTTCTTTTCATGATTGGCACTATAATGCTTGATCAATTAAAGTGCTACTGATACACAGGACATTTCAGCAGTAATGTAAATCAATTGGATAAATCGTATGGCACAATTCAGTTTAATTGATGAATTACTAATAAACACACAGCGACTGCCAATTTTGCAACTTCAACACATTTCTCCTCTAATAGAATCAATCGAGTTATTATACTCAGTCAGTTCTTATGGACATCACAATAGTCTTCATTTGGAAGATGACTTTTGTTTATCTTGGGAGTTTTGGATGAATTCCTCCTTATCTGATGGGAGGGGTGCTTTCCTCAAGCACGATCCTTCCACTTTTCTTCTGCTGGGTTATTAGATGCACATTTCTTATAAAAAATATTAATTTTCTAGTATTCTGAGACAGAGTATTAACATGTGTGGAGCTTACATTGTCAGTGATCTGTAGCTCGTAATCTGAAATTACCCAGATAAGCCTGTGTGTGCACTTTTTCTACCACAGCATGGTCTTTTATGGAACATATGATGGAAAGAATATGGTGGAAACTATAACTGAAACAAATAAATAAATCTCCTTTCTACCTCATATCCATGGCACATCTATACATTTATCTCGCTCCCCAAGACTAGGGTCACACTACAGTATTTTCTCCCATCCGAAAGAATCAAAAGAATAGGTTTGATTATACTAATCACACTCAGCATTTGATCAGAGCGTGATAACCGTGTGATCCAATTTTCTCAGATCAGGAGAAGATGGAAAAAAAATTCTCCATTCTACAAGTCTATGAAAATAGGACTGCACTCAAATCTCATCAGAGCGTGCTCCAATGTTTTCCACATACTGCCTTGCATGGCCAAATGTGATTGGATCCAACTCTGGCATTCTGGAAATTTTTCTTTGAACCAACTCGGTCGAAGGAAAAAAATCAAACATGTGCCCCATAGAATAACATTGGTCCAAGTGCAATCTGATGTTTTGTTGGTAAATACTGTCATGTTCACAAGCCCTAATATGCATAAATATGGTGAAAAGTATAAACGACCCAAAGAAGAAATATAATTTCACATCTTATACCCATTTATCTTTTTCAAAACCTGTGTCATATCTAATAACTCTCCATATCATTGCTAACTATCCGTTTATCTTGCCCTCCATTTATTTAATCCCATTTGAAATGTATCTTCTATCCCATCTCATATTCATCAATATATTTTTCTCATATGCATCTATTATCCAATAAATGGGTTCTCGTCTTCAGTGATTCCTGCCTCCTGGTTTCCTGCTTGCAGTGGATCAGTGCGCTCCCTTTAACTGACAGTTTTGACCAGCTTTAACCTCACTGTTGGCCCAAAATGTGCAATCTCCACTGCTTAACCCTTTCACGACCTTGGAATTATAGGTACATCCAAGGTCGCCTCCCCCGCTTGCTGCTGGCTCCGGCAATGAGCCCGCATCTTTTCCTGCACTTACGGGCACATATCAGCTAATGAAATCAGCTAACAGCAATGGATGGAATCACGATTCACCTGCGGCTGTTAACATATTAAATGCTGCTGTCAATCTCTCACAGCGGCATTTAACATGATCGCACGGGAAGCGTATTACAAACCTCGCCCATGTCACATGACCACAGATTGCTGATGGGTCGACATGACAACCCGGTGTCTGCAGGAGACACCTGTGGTTGTCATTGCCGGATAGCTGTGAGCTCCGCCCTTTCACCAGCGCTCATAGCAAGTGAGAATTTCTGCTACAAAGAATAGGGCTGCTGTCCTGCTATGTGTAACAAAAGCGATCGATCAGAAGAGCGCGGGTTCTAGTTTCCCATGGAGACTATTGAAGCATGTAAAAAGTTAAAAAAAATATTAAAAAATATATGAAAGTTTAAAATCACCCCCAATTCGCCCCATTCAAAATAAAACTATTAAAAATACACATATTTCAGAATTGCCCGATCTATCAATATATGAAAAGAATTAATCTGATCGGTAAATACCGTAATTAAAGAAAAAAATCAGAATGCCAGAATTAAATTTTTTGGTCGCCGCAACATTGCATTAAAATGCAGTAACGGGCAATGAAAATATTGTGGAGCGCCCCCAGACACAGGGCCACGGGTTCTCGGTACCGGGCCTCTCTGGTTCGGTTCTGAGGCTGTCACGGTGGCTATACCCGGTCCGTGACCCTGCTAAGGGGCGTCCAATAAAGATGGTGGTACAGTCTGTCAGGAGTTCGTGACGCCACCTGTGGTGTTCGGTCAGGGTGACCGACGCTGCTGTGGGGTCCGCTGGGGCGATGGAATGGCAGCTGATGGTATAATTTCCCACAGGTGAAGTGTGTCCCCAGGGCTTCCCAGATATGTAGATGGTGATGGTGTCAGGTGCAGTCAATAATGAGGACACAAGGTTGCAGTCTCTTTACCTCTTTACTGAAGGCTTCAATATCCTCAATCCAGAGCACGTTCAACCAGGCTCTCAGAGACCGGCCGGTGCGATGGGCACATCCAGAGTTTCCTTCGCAGATGGAAATCGTTGCCTACCAATAGCGCCTGTGTGTTGTAGTCCTATCCTGCTGAGCATTCGGAATAGTCCTCACAACTGCTGCTCTCGTTCGTTCGTTCCCTACAGCTTTCTCTCTCTCTCGTTCTTTGGTTCCAGAAGTTACTAGTTTCTAACGTCCCCCAGATATGTTATGGCTAGGACGCCACCCGTTTGACGGGAAGGCTTGGAGGTCTTCCGGGACCCTAGAGACGCCCCTCTCCCAATGTTGCCCCCTATGTCTTCGTAGGTGTAGAAGGTAGACAGCCAACCTATGATTAACTTAAGTTAATGATAAACTTACCTGGAGCAGCCAGTGCCAGGCAGCAGCTGCCAAGGCAAACAGGATCATGGGGTGCATTAAAAGAGGTCTGGATACACATGATGAGAGCATTATACTGCCTCTGTACAAATCCCTAATTAGACCGCACATGGAGTACTGTGTCCAGTTTTGGGCACCGGTGCTCAGGAAGGATATAATGGAACTAGAGAGAGTACAAAGGAGGGCAACAAAATTAATAAAGGGGATGGGAGAACTACAATACCCAGATAGATTAGCGAAATTAGGATTATTTAGTCTAGAAAAAAGACGACTGAGGGGCGATCTAATAACCATGTATAAGTATATAAGGGGACAATACAAAAATCTCGCTGAGGATCTGTTTATACCAAGGAAGGTGACGGGCACAAGGGGGCATTCTTTGCGTCTGGAGGAGAGAAGGTTTTTCCACCAACATAGAAGAGGATTCTTTACTGTTAGGGCGGTGAGAATCTGGAATTGCTTGCCTGAGGAGGTGGTGATGGCGAACTCAGTCGAGGGGTTCAAGAGAGGCCTGGATGTCTTCCTGGAGCAGAACAATATTGTATCATACAATTATTAGGTTCTGTAGAAGGACGTAGATCTGGGGATTTATTATGATGGAATATAGGCTGAACTGGATGGACAAATGTCTTTTTTCAGCCTTACTATGTTACTATGTTACTAACTGTCCAGCGGAATTTGAAGTAAGGCCTGAAGTCAGTTACTCCTACGGTGATCCGGCCACTGACTACGCGCCTCAGTAAGATGTTGCCTTCCTTTCTCGGCACGACTCTTACTGGCTCTCCTTTGTGCTGATCTCGTTTACACGTTTCCACAATATCCTTCCCTTCGTGTCTCCTTCTTAGGATACCGCCGCAAGGTGTGCAGGCGCGGTTCCGTTACGTTCTGTTCTGTTCGCTAGGCACCTGCCAGGTTCCCACACCTGACAGGGACCCCCCTGTGCCTTCTCCCTGCAACACCCTCTGCCCCGGGATGTTGCCTGAATCCAACCCAGTCAGCTTCTGACTAACTTCCTCCCCAGCCCCTAGTTTTACCAGTGTGAGGAGTGGCCCAATAAATAAAGCCTTTTTCTCCCCCTAGTGGCCGGAGTGTGAAGAGTAATGTGTTCTAGTGATACCTGGTCAGGAGAACTCCTTAGTGCCATCAGACGTACCGCTGCTCCCCTTAGCGGCAGAGCGCTATACTGCAACGATCAGGTCTCTGGGGCGCTGCAATTGCATCTACACAAAAATGAGATTAATAAAAACGTCAACACGCAAAAAATAAGCCCTCACCCAGCCCCAGATCGTGAAAAATTGAAACGGTACAGGTCTCGGAAAATGGCAACTTTTTTTTTTCAAATGTTGTAATTTTTTTTCACCACTCAAATAAAAAAAGAACCTATACATATTTGGTATCTACAAACTCGTAATGACCTGGAGAATTATAATAGAAGGTCAGTTTTAGCATTTAGTGAACATGGTAAAAAAGCTAAACAAAAAACAATTGTGGAATTGCACTTTTTTTTGCAATTTCACCGCACTTTAAATTTTTCCCCCTGTTTCCCAGTGCACTTTATGGTAAAACCAATGGTGTAGTTCAAAAGTACAACTCGTAAGATCCGACACAGCCGGACTCATATCGGCCAATTTCTTTGCTTACTATAGACGTTAAACTCCTGGCTAAGGTGTTGGCGATGAGGTTGACAAGTGTTATTTCCGGCCTGGTACACTCAGATCAATCTGGCTTTATGCCTGATAGATCAACTGCGATCAACTTACGAAGGCTGTATATGAACTTGCAACTCAGATCCGATAACTGTGGCCAGAGAGTTATTGCATCTTTAGACGCTCACAAGGCGTTCGATAGTGTGGAGTGGGGGTATCTCTGGCAGGTGTTGCGAAGAATGGGGTTTGGACCGCAGTTCATATCCTGGATTCAACTAATGTACTCGATGCCGATGGCCAGGCAGGGTTAGGGTGAACAGGGAGTTGTCACGGACCATACAATTGGCTAGAGGGACGAGACAGGGGTGTCCGCTCTCCCCCTTTTGTTTGCTCTGGCTGTGGAACCACTGGCTGCTACACTTCGACGGTCTGATGAGATGACGGGGTTTAAATATGGGATGATTGAAGAAAGGGTGGCGCTGTATGCGGATGACATTTTGTTATTTCTGGCTGATCCAGTTGCATCCTTGGAGGAAGCCATTGGGATTATTGAACGATTCGGATCAGTGTCGGGGCCTAGGATAAATTGGAGTAAGTCTATCTTGTTTAAGGTGGACGACATGGGTGGGGAACCACTGGAGGATGGGCGACTGGAGGTGACGAGTAAATTGAAGTACCTTGGAATATGGGTATCTATGCTGGTCACTGATTATATACATAGGAATCTGACTCCAATCTTAGGTGTCCTTAAGGCAAAAGCGGATGCTTGGCTTAAGCTGCATCTATCTGTGGTAGGTAGGGTGACTCTTATCAAAATGATTCTGATGCTGAAAATACTGTATATTCTCCACAATGCGCCAGTTTGGATACCACGGGGGAAATTTAGACAGATCAACTCTCTGTTTAGGAATTTGATATGGGGGAGACAGCATCCGCGTATCAGACTGAAGACACTTCAGCCACCCAAGGATGATGGGGGCCTGGCATTGCCTAACCCTGAATTGTATTTTCTTGCAGCCCAGAGTCAACATTTAAAGGGCTGGGCGCATGAAGGGTCATCTGGAGCGGTACAGCGGTTGATGGAAGTGGTGACAAAAAGAAGGCCAGTGGTACAATGTTTGGAGGATGGATCCCTGGAGATTCTGGGGAAGTTACATCCGACTGTGCTGTTGATACGCAAGCTGTGGAGTAGATTGAGGCATATACGTGGGATCACGGACTTGACTAGATACTCGCCGCTATGGCATAACAACAATCTGATGGAATTTGAGGCATTGGGGGTACTGATAGAGTGGATGGACAAAGGGATTCAGTATGTGTATCAAATAATTGAGCAAGGTGAACTGAAATCATTTTCCCAATTGCAGGCGGAATTTGGTCTTGGGACTGCAGGGGAGTATCAGTATTTGTGGATGAGACATGCCTTTGGAGCTCAGAGTAGGGACGGAGGTATTAGGATTCAAAGGGATATAGTACTGGAGTATGTGTGTAATGACGGGATGACTGGAGGGGTCATATCCACTCTGTATAAAGATTTGTTGCACACTTTCCTATTGGGGTTTCCAATAATGGCGAGAGCTAAATGGGAAAGGGATCTAGGTCCAATGGATAACGAGACTTGGGAGTCGGTGTTAGAATGGGTCCCAAGACTGTCGCTGAGTGAACCGTATAGAATGTCACAGCTTTATGTGATACACAGAGTTTATAAGTCTCCGATGGTGCTATATAAGGCAGGATTGCGTAATGACTCTGAATGTCCGAGGTGTAAATCTACGGATGCTGATATTTTTGATATGATGTGGACATGTCCGAGGTTGGCTGCTTTCTGGGTGGTAGTTTTGAGTCATATGGAAGGTGCGTATGGATGTAAGGTGCCAAGGGATCTAGTTGTCTATTTGTTGGGATGCGTGGATGAGATTGGAGTAGATAAACACCTAAAGATAGCTATTGCCAGATTGTTATACATGGCTAGGAAGGTAATAGCTCGAAACTGGATTAGGGAAGAGCCGCCGTCAAGAGGAGAGTTCCTCCAGTATGTGAAACAGGGCCTGACACTGGAAAAGGGGATTTATAAGAAGAGAGGGAAAATTGAAACGTTCAATAAATTATGGTCTTCATGGATTGCTATGGGATAGTAATGTAAAGTGTGGCTTATGTGATCAGTTGAGGGATTGGATATTCTATTGTTTTAATGATGGAAGTAACTAGCAAGGTGAGCTGCTTTGTTGGGTGGGGGCGGGGGGTCTTGGGATTGAAGGGGGTTGTTTGAAGGGGGAGGGGGGGGAACTTTGTTTTGAAAATGTGAATGTAACATGTTAATTGCCTTGTTATTCTTAATAAAAATCTATTTGAACAAAAAAAAAAGTACAACTCGTCCAGCAAAAAACGAACCCCACATAGCCATATTGATGGAAAAATAAAAAAGTTATGGCTCGGGGAAGAAGGGGAGCAAAATACAGAAACTCAAAATCAGAAAAACCCAAGGTAGTGAAGGGGATAAAGTAGTGGCAGTTTTGTTTCTGCAGCATTTGAGGTGCACCGTTGCACTAAAACTGAACATATTGGGATCTAACGGTACGGTATTGGAGCTTAAACATTTTTGGCCGCCGCTGATACACCGCAGGGGTGTTCAGTAACCTAGCCAACAAGCAGTAAATAAAATTAAAAGTTCCGTCATTGAGTACAGTGAGGATTTTTAATAGCAACATTTTTAAAATTGCATGTGTTTACACAATGTTTTCACATTTAACCATTAATGAACATGAGAATGACCCTTTAAGTGCTATATATAACTTGGGCAAACAAGTACCGTAGTTGGTCCCACTACAGATGTGTTATCGCTTAACTGTATTTGCCAGCATGAGTGATATTGGCTATAATGGTAAATGAAGCATAGTTAGAATGACTAGAGGCCAATATTTCAGAATTGATCCCTAGTGGTTAGTAATGTTCGCTAATCTGGCCTACATTCACAGGATCAGCCTATCCTTGTGACCCCTACAATCAGACATACTGTATGCGAGTCTGCCCCTGAATAGTACAGACATGTATACACCGTGTGCAGAATTATTAGGCAAGTTGAATTTTAGAGGCTTATTTTTATTATTGATCAACAACTATGTTCTCAATCAACCTAAAAGACTCATAAATATGAAAGCTTAAAATTTTTGGAAGTTGGAGTGGTTTTTTTTTTTTAGATTTGGATATCTTAGGAGGATATCTGTTTGTGCAGGTAACTATTACCATGCATAATTATTGGCAACTTAATAAAAACCAAATATATTCCCATCTCACTTGTTTATTTTCACCAGGTAAACCAATATCACTGCACAAAATTTGAAATATACATTTCTGACATGCAAAAACAAAACCCCCCAAAATTAGAGACCAATATAGCCACCTTTCTTTATGATGACACTCAGCAGCCTCCATCCATAGATTCTGTCAGTTGCTTGATCTGTTTACGATCAACATTGCGTGCAGCAGCCACCACAGCCTCCCAGACACTGTTCCGAGAGGTGGACTGTTTTCCCTCCCTGTAGATCTCACATTTTATGAGGGACCATAGGTTCTCTATGGGATTCAGATCAGGTGAACAAGGGGGCCATGTCATTATTTTTTCTTCTTGGAGACCTTTACTGGCCAGCCACGCTGTGGGGTAGTTGGAGGCATGTGATGGAGCATTGTCCTGCATGAAAATCATGTTTTTCGTGAGTGATACCGACTTCTTCCTGTACCACTGCTTGAAGAAGTTGTCTTCCAGAAACTGGCAGTAGGTCTGGGAGTTGAGCTTCACTCCATCCTCAACCCAAAAAGGTCCAACAAGTCCATCTTTGATGATACCAGTTCCTACCAGTACCCCACCTCCACCTTGCTGGCGTCTGAGTCGGAGTGGAGCTCTCTGCCCTTTACTGATCCAGCCTCTGGCCCATCCATCTTGCCCATCAAGAGTCACTCATTTCATCAGTCCATAAAACCTTTGAAATGTCAGTCTTAAGATATTTCTTGGCCCAGTCTTGACGTTTTATCTTATGTTTCTTGTTCAAAGGTGGTCGTTTTTCAGCCTTCCTTACCTTGACCATGTCCCTGAGTATTGCACACCCTGTGCTTTTTGTTACTCCAGTAATGTTGCAGCTCTGAAATATGGCAAAACTGGTAGCAAATGGCATCCTGGCAGCTTCACGCTTGATTTTCCTCAATTCATGAGCAGTTATTTTGCGCCTTTTTTGCCCAACACGCTTCTTGCGACCCTGTTGGCTATTTGCCATGAAACGCTTGATTGTTCAGTGATCAAAAGTTTGGCAATTTCAAGAATGCAACATCCCTCTGCGAGACATCTCACAATTTTGGACTTTTCAGAGCCCGTCAAATCTCTCTTCTGACCCATTTTTCCAAAGGAAAGGAAGTTGCCTAATAATTAATTATATAGGGTTTTGATGTCATTAGACAACACCCCTCCTCATTACGGAGATGCACATTACCTGATTTACTTAATTGGTAGTTGGCTCTGAAGCCTGAACAGCTTGGAGTAGGACAACATGTATAAGAAGTATCATGTGATCAAAATACAACTTGCCTAATAATTCTGCACACAGTGTAGAGGGGATCAGGGACAAAAAGCAAAGAAATGCCTTTCCATCTCTATTTCTACATTTTTAAATTTACGGTTTCTTCCTCTTCTCAAGGATACCTATTTAGTTTGGACTCTCACTGACAAGGAAGAAGACCGGGCTGTGGATGCTGACAGAGCATCGGGTCCAGAACTGCTGGGGCCACGTCTCTTGCAAGTGGGAAGGAAATTGAGGACGGACAGGACCCATAATCTAGAGAGGGGGACGTGGTAAGCGAGAGGCAGACAGGAGTTTTTGCGCGGGAAGACAGCGAGTTCCTGCCGTAAGAGAGAGGGCAGGGACCTGCAGTGCGACGGGGAGGTAGTCTGCGTGCTGGTGAGAGAGAACGAGTGCAGAAAGGGCCATGTGGGAGAGTGTTGTGCAGAACTCCCGATTGCAGAGCACGCCGGACAGGAGATTGTGATGAAAGACTCCTGGCTGCTGAGCAGAGTAATGGATTAGGGGCTCAATAGGTCAGACTGGAGACTGCCCGTTGCTGCCAGAAGAGTGCATACCGATCTGTTGGGCTGGGAAGCCTGAAGATCGCGACACCGGTATCAGCCGGCTGCCTACTTTCATCTTTGGAGAAGTGAACAATCACGGACTCATAATAAGTAGTGATGAGCGAATATACTCATTACTCGAGATTTCCCGAGCATGCTCAAGTGTCCTCCGAGTATTTTTTAGTGCTCGGAAATTTAGTTTTTATTGCCGCATCTGAATGATTTACATCTGTTAGCCAGCATAAGTACATGTGGGGGTTGCCTGGTTGCTAGGGAATCCTCACATGTACTAAATTTCCAAGCACTAAAAAATACTCGGAGGACACCCGAGCATGCTCGGGAAATCTCGAGTAACGAGTATATTCGCTCATCACTAATAATAAGTAAAACAGTTAAATGCCTAGACTGTGGCCTTAAATTAACCTGTTCTTTGCATTTTCTAGCCTAAAATTTGTTTTAACCCCTTTAGCTCCCTGCGATGAGAATCTTCCCTGTGTCAATTAAACCAAACCCGTTAACCCTTGCTCTGCGCCTCTGTGTTGCTGCATCCGATTTACCTGCATTACAAATACAGCATGGGAAAATATGCAAATTAGGAAAGAAAATCTGGGAAGGGGTGAGTACCCTGAAATTGCTGTATGGCTTTTCTAACATCGTGTAAGGCTTGTTAAAACGATCTGATATTTAGAGATAAGCAAATAAATTAGTGTGATATTGACCCAACGGCCACACTGGTTTTTCCATGATGCAAGTGTGGAGCACTGCGTACTGCCACCATCTCAAACTCCTCTTTTAATTATCTGGCCTGTGCAATGTCATCATTGTGGCCAAACACAACACTATGCCTAACAAGCTAATCAAAAGAGGAGTTGATGACGTTTGCAGGTAGAAATGTGGTTCGGCAGCCATGGACTACTGATGTGACCACTAGGCCAGGATCCCATGAAACGATTTGCTCATCTGTACTGACATTGGCTTACAGGATAGCTAGCCCCTATGGTGGTGCTAGTGAGAGGGTTTCATCTCATTCCAAGAGAGCACCTTTACATTTACCTGAAGAATGGAAGTACTTGTAAGAAAAATTATCTTCGTAATATGGCATGCAAGAGAACATGCAACTGTGCTCCACCTTATGCATACCTGTCAATGGTCTCAGATTTCCCATGACACCATGACAAAAAAGGGCATAGTTTATGTAAACCAACCCAAAATTGGGTATTCCAGGGTGGACAAGGTGCATTACCAGGAGGAATAGGCAGATGGGCAGAGGAGCAGGGTTGGGGCGTCACAAGTCTCCAATCCCTGGAGTTTGGTAGAACTGAGATCTCAGATGGCCCATTATACAGTTGTGTGCATGAACCCCGATGCTGCAGACCTCACCTTTATTCAGGATGACACATTTTCTGAATTCGCACAATAGAAAAAAGTTTGTGTTACATTTCCAGATGTTATTGTCACTGTCACAACAATCTCTATCTAAATCCTCCCTGTCATCTATGAAATCCTGCACAGAAACCATCATCATCTCTTGCTCTTTGAAAATTAACCCTGCACCCTCACTTGATCACTTGGGAAATTGTCATCTTGACATGAAGCCAAACAGGAAATAGGAAACCGACAAGGGACATTTGCGCTGCCTGGAATGCAGTAATTATAACAGCTTGTTTGATCCAGGCCGCCATTGTCCTACTCTGGTGGAAACAGACAAAATACAATTTGTGACAATACAGAAATAGTTCTTTCTAATTTAGTGTCTCTGAAAATAGGGAACACTACTTTATGTTGCATCGTTAAATCCCGTTACAGTATCCATGCGTCTGGTTTCTCAATAACTAAACCAGAGAAATGGATTCCTACAACACAATATGTAAAAGCACTTTACAATGCTCCCGAGTACAGATGTAAAACTTTCCATAAATTGTCATATAGTTAGTGTTTGAGTATATCATACTGCGTCTCTGTAGCAACCAAGGCTCTCTGGCTGCCTGTGTAATGACTGAGATATCATCATCTCTGCAGGTGCCGACCTGGGTTCGCATTCGGATTTTTAGCAGTAAATGATTAGTTACTTTTGTTTCCCATTCACATCTTAAAGGGGCATTCCCTTCTCGGATGTTTATAGCATATTTAGAGGATATGACATAAATTAGGGTCCCACTTATCTCTAGAGCAGGGCTCCATCTTGCACAACTGGGAGCAGAGAGTAAGTCACGCATTCGTTGATATATTCAATTCACTTTTTATTTTATTTTATTTTAAAGCGAACACTACAATGGCCCTTTTTTGATTAATCAGAGTTTATTGACTGCATGTGAAAGATCTTGCTGTCCATTATTATTTTTGTTTGTCCTGTAATGGAACAGAAAGACAGAAATGCAAACAGAGAGCCAAAAAGAGCCCAAGGCTCTGTTCACATGACAGATTTTTAATGTGTAAAAAATTGGCGCAGATTTGAAAGAAACACTCACTTTTGGACTTCCTCTAGCACATTTGCAGTTTAATATGCATGGAAACGGCACATTGATTAGTAACAAATAATGGGCTACTGTGTCTAGTGGTGGTTTCTGCACAGAATTTATTTATTTTAAGTAAAGTGGATTTAAAATCTTCGCCATTTAAATGCAGATTTTCCATTGAAATCAAAGGACGATGCATTTCACACAGATCTCGTGGATTTTTGAAACAGAATATGCCCCAAAATAGTACAAGAAGGTCCCATAAGTATACATCACTTATGTCTTACTGTACAATAAACATCCTTCTATATAAGAAGAGGTTGAATAGGTTAAGATAAAGCAAAGTAAATGGTGGTAAATAGAGAGTGCAGTTTATCATCAATGAGTTAAGTGTTACACGCAATTGACAGATCTTGATCTCAGTTTTTACATACGTTTCTCCAGGTAGCATCATCTTTGCTACAACATGCCTCAATAGGACTTCTCCCTCTCCACCAACCACCTGCTGTCAGATCTCCTCGGTCATCACA
This sequence comes from Ranitomeya imitator, assembly GCF_032444005.1. NCBI lineage: Eukaryota > Metazoa > Chordata > Amphibia > Anura > Dendrobatidae > Ranitomeya > Ranitomeya imitator. The sequence continues at coordinate 171,700,303 of NC_091283.1, forward strand.
TACCAGCTCTGTCATCTACAGTGCTGTAATTGTGCCTGATATGTCACATTCTCTCCTCGCTCTTCACGCCGACAGTGATGACAGATTTACACCTGTATGAGCCAGATAAGCCCAGCTGATTACTACCTGAAATCTAGAGATTCCAGAGATGGGGGCCAAGGACCCGGCTGTTGTCTTTTATTATTTGACCGTGACAGCGCTAGAAAAAAAAATACTGTAGAACAATAATAAACTAATTAAGACAAAGAATTTATTATATTTATTAGAAAAATGTGTACAATATACGGTATTTTCCAGGCAATTTTAAAAGTATCTCTGTACAAAAACCCTCTACATGCACTTTTTGCCTGGAGTTATTTCCATCTCTCACCAAAGTTTTTACATAGAGATGCTTCAAAGAACCTTTTTTTTAATATTTAACAGCAGCATCCAATCAGGCAACTAAGAATCAGTGACATTGCAGTAATATTTTCAGTGATGTCACCGGTTTCTAAATTTTCCTGGTCTTTTTGTAAAATCAATGGTTTCTTATGAAGCAATAGTGTGCATTGTCTCTCTGGTTTAGCTAACGAAAAGTCTTATTTTCTACAGGGTAGATCTACGTTTTATCTTGTGTATGAGGGTTATCCTACTTTCATTCCCTATATGCAATGGCGGTTTCCAGGCTGCAGATACACCAGGTGGTGTAGCCAGCTTTACTTGTCTAATGGATTTACATCACAGAGGTGCAATGTTGTAACCGTTCACATGGATGCAGATTTTGACACTTCAGTAAGGTTTTAAGCAACTCAGCCAGCTCACATTCACGGTTTACAGACAGCATAAATTGTGCCCTTCTGTAAAGGGTATACTCTTAGTCAGCACTTCACCTAGTTTACCTTCAGTCCAATACGATACGAGGGAGGTATCAGCTTCTAACAAGTATCCTCAGCAGAAGAGGTGGACAACCATGGGAGAGCCCCTGTGCAAAAACAATAAATGGTCCCTTTGCAGCCTATCTCATCATAATACACAATTACACCTGATTTGGAGGTGGTAGTGGCCCACTTACTTCTTGGGCCCCTGTGCGGCCACACAGGCACCAATGGTACGTTCACTGTTATGATTAGGTAATTCAGAACCACAATGGACCTTGAAGTTCAGAGCACACAAAGTGACCTGACAATAACCAAAAGATATAGGACGAGCTCTGAGACGTGGGAACTCTGCTGACCGCAATCCCTAATCCTATCCAACCACACTAGAGGCAGCCGTGGATTGCGCCTAACGCTCCCTATGCAACTCGGCACAGCCTGAGAAACTAGCTAGGCCTAAGATAGAAAAATAAGCCTACCTTGCCTCAGAGAAATACCCCAAAGGAAAAGGCAGCCCCCCACATATAATGACTGTGAGTAGAGATGAAAATACAAACGCAGAGATGAAATAGATTTAGCAAAGTGAGGCCCAACTTACTGAACAGACCGAAGATAGGAAAGATAACTTTGCGGTCAACACAAAACCCTACAAACAACCACACAGAGGGGGCAAAAAGACCCTCCGCACCGACTAACGGTACGGAGGTGCTCCCTCTGCGTCCCAGAGCTTCCAGCAAGCCAGAAAAACCAATTAAGCAAGCTGGACAGAAAAAATAGCAAACAAAAATAACACAAGCAAAACTTAGCTTATGCAGAGCAGACAGGCCACAGGAACGATCCAGGAGGAAGCAAGACCAATACTAGAACATTGACTGGAGGCCAGGAGCAAAGCACTAGGTGGAGTTAAATAGAGCAGCACCTAACGACTTCACCACACCACCTGAGGAAGGAAACTCAGAAGCCGCAGTACCACTTGTGACCACAGGAGGGAGCTCTGCCACAGAATTCACAACAGTACCCCCCCCTTGAGGAGGGGTCACCGAACCCTCACCAGAGCCCCCAGGTCGACCAGGATGAGCCATATGAAAGGCACGAACAAGATCGGCAGCATGGACATCAGAGGCAAAGACCCAGGAATTATCTTCCTGACCATAACCCTTCCACTTAACCAGATACTGGAGTTTCCGTCTCGAAACACGAGAATCCAAAATCTTCTCTACAATATACTCCAACTCCCCCTCCACCAAAACCGGGGCAGGAGGATCAACAGATGGAACCATAGGTGCCACGTATCTCCGCAACAATGACCTATGGAATACGTTATGGATGGAAAAAGAATCAGGAATGGTCAAACGAAAAGACACAGGATTAAGAACCTCAGAAATCCTATACGGACCAATGAAACGAGGCTTATACTTAGGAGAGGAAACCTTCATAGGAATATGACGAGATGACAACCAAACCAAATCCCCAACACGAAGTCGGGGACCCACACAGCGTCTGCGATTAGCGAAACGTTGAGCCTTCTCCTGGGACAAGGTCAAATTGTCCACTACATGAGTCCAAATCTGCTGTAACCTGTCCACCACCGTATCCACACCAGGACAGTCCGAAGACTCAACCTGCCCTGAAGAGAAACGAGGATGGAACCCAGAGTTGCAGAAAAACGGCGAAACCAAGGTAGCCGAGCTGGCCCGATTATTAAGGGCGAACTCAGCCAAAGGCAAGAAGGACACCCAATCATCCTGATCAGCAGAAACAAAACATCTCAGATATGTTTCCAAGGTCTGATTGGTTCGCTCGCTCTGGCCATTAGTCTGAGGATGGAAAGCCGAGGAAAAAGACAAATCAATGCCCATCCTAGCACAAAAAGCTCGCCAAAACCTCGAAACAAACTGGGAACCTCTGTCAGAAACGATGTTCTCTGGAATGCCATGCAAACAAACCACATGCTGGAAGAACAATGGCACCAAATCAGAGGAGGAAGGTAATTTAGACAAGGGTACCAAATGGATCATCTTAGAGAAGCGATCACAAACTACCCAAATGACCGACATTTTTTGAGAGACGGGGAGATCCGAAATAAAATCCATAGAGATATGTGTCCAAGGCCTCTTCAGGACCGGCAAGGGCAAAAGCAACCCACTGGCACGAGAACAGCAGGGCTTAGCCCGAGCACAAATCCCACAGGACTGCACAAAAGAACGCACATCCCGCGACAGAGACGGCCACCAAAAGGATCTAGCCACTAAATCTCTGGTACCAAAGATTCCAGGATGACCAGCTAACACCGAACAATGAACCTCAGAGATAAGTTTATTCGTCCACCTATCAGGGACAAACAGTTTCTCCGCAGGGCAACGATCAGGTTTATTAGCCTGAAATTTTTGCAGCACCCGCCGCAAATCAGGGGAGATGGCAGACAAAATTACTCCCTCTTTGAGAATACCCGCCGGCTCAGACAAACCCGGAGAGTCGGGCACAAAACTCCTAGACAGGGCATCCGCCTTCACATTTTTAGAGCCCGGAAGGTACGAATCCACAATTCAAAACGGGAGAAAAACAGCGACCAACGAGCCTGTCTAGGATTCAACCGTTTGGCAGACTCGAGATAAGTCAAGTTCTTGTGATCAGTCAAGACCACCACGCGATGCTTAGCTCCTTCAAGCCAATGACGCCACTCCTCGAATGCCCACTTCATGGCCAGCAACTCTCGATTGCCAACATCATAATTTCGCTCAGCAGGCGAAAACTTACTGGAAAAGAAGGCGCATGGTTTCATCACCGAGCAATCAGAACTTCTCTGCGACAAAACAGCCCCCGCTCCAATTTCAGAAGCATCAACCTCGACCTGGAACGGAAGCGAAACATCTGGTTGACACAACACAGGGGCAGAAGAAAAACGACGCTTTAACTCTTGAAAAGCTAACTTCCACAGCAGCATAAGACCAATTGACCACATCAGCACCCTTCTTGGTCAAATCGGTCAATGGTTTAGCAATACTAGAAAAATTACAGATGAAGCGACGATAAAAATTAGCAAAGCCCAGGAACTTTTGCAGACTCTTCAGAGATGTCGGCTGAGTCCAATCATAGATGGCCTGGACCTTAACAGGGTCCATCTCGATAGTAGAAGGGGAAAAAATGAACCCCAAAAATGAAACCTTCTGAACATCAAAGAGACACTTTGATCCCTTCACAAGCAAAGAATTAGCACGCAGGACCTGGAACACCATTCTGACCTGCTTCACATGAGACTCCCAATCATCCGAGAAGACCAAAATATCATCCAAGTATACAATCAGGAATTTATCCAGGTACTCTCGGAAGATGTCATGCATAAAGGACTGACACACCGATGGAGCATTGGCAAGTCCGAAAGGCATAACTAGGTACTCAAAATGGCCCTCGGGCGTATTAAATGCAGTTTTCCATTCATCGCCCCGCTTAATACGCACAAGATTATACGCACCACGAAGATCTATCTTGGTGAACCAACTAGCCCCCTTGATCCGAGCAAACAAATCAGATAGCAGCGGCAAGGGGTACTGAAATTTGACCGTGATTTTATTAAGAAGGCGGTAATCTATACAAGGTCTCAGCGAACCATCCTTCTTGGCCACAAAAAAGAACCCCGCTCCCAATGGCGACGATGACGGGCGAATATGACCTTTCTCCAAGGACTCCTTCACGTAACTCCGCATAGCGGCGTGCTCAGGTACAGATAAATTAAACAGTCGACCTTTAGGAAACTTACTACCAGGAATCAAATCGATAGCACAATCACAATCCCTATGCGGAGGTAGGGCATTGGACTTGGGCTCATCAAATACATCCCGGTAATCAGACAAGAACTCTGGGACCTCAGAAGGGGTGGATGACGAAATAGACAGAAATGGAACATCACCATGTACCCCCTGACAACCCCAGCTGGACACAGACATTGATTTCCAATCTAATACTGGATTATGGACTTTTAGCCATGGCAACCCCAACACGACCACATCATGCAGATTATGCAACACCAGAAAGCGAATATCCTCCTGATGTGCAGGAGCCATGCACATGGTCAGCTGGGTCCAGTACTGAGGCTTATTCTTGGCCAAAGGCGTAGCATCAATTCCTCTCAATGGAATAGGACACTGCAAGGGCTCCAAGAAAAACCCACAACGCCTAGCATACTCCAAGTCCATCAAATTCAGGGCAGCGCCTGAATCCACAAATGCCATGACAGAATAAGATGACAAAGAGCAGATCAAAGTAACGGACAAAAGAAATTTTGACTGTACCGTACCAATGGTGGCAGACCTAGCGAACCGCTTAGTGCGCTTAGGACAATCGGAGACGGCATGAGTGGAATCACCACAGTAGAAACACAGCCCATTCTGACGTCTGTGTTCTTGCCGTTCAACTCTGGTCAAAGTCCTATCGCACTGCATTGGCTCAGGTTTATGCTCGGATAATACCGCCAAATGGTGCACAGATTTACGCTCACGCAAGCGTCGACCGATCTGAATGGCCAAAGACATAGACTCATTCAGACCAGCAGGCATGGGAAATCCCACCATGACATCCTTAAGGGCTTCAGAGAGACCCTTTCTGAAAATAGCTGCCAGCGCACCTTCATTCCATTGAGTGAGCACGGACCACTTTCTAAACTTCTGACAATAAATCTCTATCTCATCCTGACCCTGACACAGAGCCAGCAAATTTTTCTCTGCCTGATCCACCGAATTAGGTTCATCGTACAGCAATCCGAGCGCCAGGAAAAACGCATCAATATTACATAATGCAGGATCTCCTGGCGCAAGGGAAAATGCCCAGTCTTGAGGGTCGCCACGTAATAAAGAAATAATGATCCTAACTTGTTTAGCTGGGTCACCAGAGGAGCGAGGTTTCAAAGCCAGAAACAGTTTACAATTATTTTTGAAACTCAGAAATTTAGCTCTATCTCCAGAAAACAAATCAGGAATAGGAATTCTTGGTTCTAACATAGAATTCTGAACCACAAAGTCTTGAATATTTTGTACTCTTGCAGTGAGATGATCCACACATGAAGACAGACCTTTAATGTCCATCACTACACCTGTGTCCTGAACCACCCAAATGTCTAGGGGAAAAAAAGGCAAAACACAGTGCAAAGAAAAAAAAATGGTCTCAGAACTTCTTTTTTCCCTCTATTGAGAAGCATTAGTACTTTTGGCCTCCAGTACTGTTATGATTAGGTAATTCAGAACCACAATGGACCTTGAAGTTCAGAGCACACAAAGTGACCTGACAATAACCAAAAGATATAGGACGAGCTCTGAGACGTGGGAACTCTGCTGACCGCAATCCCTAATCCTATCCAACCACACTAGAGGCAGCCGTGGATTGCGCCTAACGCTCCCTATGCAACTCGGCACAGCCTGAGAAACTAGCTAGGCCTAAGGTAGAAAAATAAGCCTACCTTGCCTCAGAGAAATACCCCAAAGGAAAAGGCAGCCCCCCACATATAATGACTGTGAGTAGAGATGAAAATACAAACGCAGAGATGAAATAGATTTAGCAAAGTGAGGCCCAACTTACTGAACAGACCGAAGATAGGAAAGATAACTTTGCGGTCAACACAAAACCCTACAAACAACCACGCAGAGGGGGCAAAAAGACCCTCCGCACCGACTAACGGTACGGAGGTGCTCCCTCTGCGTCCCAGAGCTTCCAGCAAGCCAGAAAAACCAATTAAGCAAGCTGGACAGAAAAAATAGCAAACAAAAATAACACAAGCAAAACTTAGCTTATGCAGAGCAGACAGGCCACAGGAACGATCCAGGAGGAAGCAAGACCAATACTAGAACATTGACTGGAGGCCAGGAGCAAAGCACTAGGTGGAGTTAAATAGAGCAGCACCTAACGACTTCACCACATCACCTGAGGAAGGAAACTCAGAAGCCGCAGTACCACTTGTGACCACAGGAGGGAGCTCTGCCACAGAATTCACAACAGTTCACCCCTGCTCAGCAGGTCACACCTAAGGCTACATCAGGACTGCTATGGTGGGAACATGACTTTCTTGTTATCCACTCCTTCCTAAAAATGTAGACAACAACTGGCATGGTGAAAGCTTCAAAAGGATCACCATAAACGTTAGATAAATTTAGTCTGAACTCACTGATTTCGGCAACCCTTCTAAAGTGTATCAGGGCTTGCCAACTGTCCCCCCCGACAGGTTATGTTGGGAGACATAAGGATTTTGTGTACGGAATTCAATTGCCCAATCTTTTTCTTTCAGGGCAGAGAGAAGCCTCTGCTGGACGATTATTGCATCCGATACCTCAGAGAGAACACCACAAGATCTCTTAGCCAAGCTTAGTGTTCCTATGTATGGAAGATGCGGTATAAATAGCTGTCAGCCGGATGATAGTTTGGCTGACAGTTATCTAATAAGTATGACGACTTTCTACAGTAAAAATATCTACCTTAGCCTACCACCCAGTCACCAATAACATCATGTATCACAATACCCATTTATCTTACAACAAAGTTACAGTTTATAGAATTTATTCACCTGACAAAAAAAAAAAGAAAAACACTGAAGTCACATTGACTACCATCAGACTACCACATATCTCTTTGGTTATCAAAACTGGAAGTTCTCTGTTCTCGCTTGTTCAGTTGTGGACCAAGAAGTCAGACTCTCAAGACTATAAATTTATGGCATATCCTAATTATATGCCATTAAGGTATATACTTGGAAGACCCCATTAAAGGGTTATTATAACCGGATGAGAAAGCCATGTTATGGCACCCTAACTCCTCCCCAGTAATGACACCATTGCACCCATGCTGGCAGGTACCCCCCAGGCAGAATGGTCTCATTCCACTGGCATCCTCTGCAACTTCTATTGCTTTACCACTGAACCCCACCGTGTTCTCACAATTAGTATCTACACGTCCTTTCAGCAATTGATTTACTTACACCTAACTAATTCGCAGGAAACCAGGAGAAAATTTCCCTCATGTAGCTTTGACATGTAGGATTATCAGATGATTACACAACTCCTGTGGCGTTTTCTTTGTATGTGTAACTGCGTGTCATCTCTCAACAATTTAGTAAAACCTCCAGCCATCATATCAGATTAGAAAGATGTCATTGACTACAGGGCTTTCCTTGGTTGGAATGTGGGGACGGTGTGGTGGTTAACCCTTACCATACAGTATATGTACAACTTTCACATGCTCTACTGTAATTTTCATTGTTTCTCTGAATAAAGATTAGATATCAGTTCTTCAAAGAAAATAAAAAATTAAAGATATCTCCGTGGAAAACTTTGCATCGCTTTGGCCATGGGCTGGAATACAATACAACTTCTACATGTTTGCATTGGCTCCTCCATCTCTAGAAAGCTAGTATAGTAAAATCTAAAGGCATTATCAGCTGCTGGTTTAGTAGGTTTTCAAATCTTTTGACTTGTGCAAACCCAAATAACCATGTGAATAGTAAATTGTTATTTGTCTACATCCCAGAAATATCATGCAGTTTTTTTGGGGAAATTGAGTAAAAAAATCTAAGATTTAACGACCAGTGTATCCAGGATTTCAAAGAACTTTCTAAATACACTAATCTTTTCACAGGATAGCTGATAAATGTATGATCAAAGCAGGCATGAATGCTGAAACCCAATCAGTTATGAGAAGTGTATCTTAAATCTCCATGTGTGAATGTAGGAGTAGTGAGCATGTGTGACCACAGCTCTATTCACTTCTATGGGGATGACAGATCTTCTAGCCTTATAGAAGTGAATGGAGCTTGAGTGCTCAGTACTCAAATTGAGTCACTCGGAGTATCAATTATAAATGGAAGTCAATAGGAAACTTCAGTAATTTTCCAGAAGACCCTAACGGGAGGGCTTGGGGGAAAGGAAAATCGCTGAAACGGATGGAAACAGTGCTCAAATGGAATGGGAACTGCATGGGGAAAATGCTTGGATACATCTCTGACTCCTAGTTCACTGCTGCTTACAATATTGTCAGAGTATTACTCCACCTTTATGGACTAATAAAACATTCAAAACCGAAGGTAACATGGATTGTACAGAAAAAATATTAGGAAACATTCTTTCCTTTATAATGACTTATATAATGCAACATTAAAAAGAGAAAAAAAGCCTTCTCCTCCCCTTAGACAGGGCCATCTCTCACTGTATTTACCCGTTGCTTATGACTACTGGCATGTCCCATGATTTGGGAATCATACAGACAGTATTGCATTATCATTGTGTTGTTATATATTGCTGTTTCATTGCTATGCGGTAAGCATTTCTTTCTTTTGAAGTTTGTCCTTACTTTCTCTGTCTCTCTCTGATGTCATTAACCCCTCCTCATTCTTCTTCCTGATTCACTATGTCAGCCATCTTAGAAGCTCATGTGTATGCAGTCTTGTTTCTGAAAAGTCTTATTTACCTGCTGTATGTTTGTATATATCTTCAAGAATTCGGCTGGAAAATAAACCTTCTTCTGAGATCGTCATACGTGACTCCTACTGTGGACTTAAAATTATCTGAGGACATCACTACATGTGAGTATGGTTAAAAAGACACAGCCTAGAAACGGTGTCTCACAGCGCCCTATGCTTGCAGCTAAGCCATGGAGTCATAACTACAATAGATGACATAAGGCAACGTTCACACTAGCGTTGTGCTAGTGTGCGTCGGGTTAGCGTCGGGCGACGCTGCGGCGACGCACGCGTCATGCACCCCTATGTTTAACATGGGGGACGCATGCGTTTTTGCTTGTTGCGTTTTGCGATGCGTGCGTCTTTTTTGCCGCAAGCGTCGGACCAAGAAAACGCAACAAGTTGCATTTTTCTTGCGTCCGATTTTCGGCAAAAAACGACGCACGCGTCGCAAAACGCAGCGTTTTTGCGTGCGTTTTGTCGCGTTTTTGCGTGCGTTGCATCGCCGACGCAGCGGCGCACAACGCTAGTCTGAACGTAGCCTAATAGAGGGAGAAATAAAAGCACAACCACCGGTAGTCACCGGTAAATGTAACTTTAACATTTTACCACCTTATCTGGGCATGTGGTGTGTGTGATATGCTGTTTAATTTATGAATGAGGGTCTCAAACTCACAAAGCCTATACGGTCAATGCAAGAACTGCCAAAAATTAGAATGAAGAGGGACTCTGATATACCCTGTGTTAGACATAAAGGAGGGAGTAACGGAGTCTAATAAGCTGGGGTACCTCTTGCAGTACCACCCCGTGTTTCAGGAGGTCCATGCTGCTTTTGCTGGATTCTGAATGAAGGATGCTGGCTGGAATTCCTTGGTTACGTGAGAGCATATAAAAGCTGACTGCTACCCCACGTATTTCCAGTCTAAAAGAACACACTTTATTTTCAGCGCACAGAATATATAACACAGATACACAGGACAGGACAATAGGAAAACAGCTGGCCAGACATACAGTGGGGCAAAAAAGTATTTAGTCAGTCAGCAATAGTGCAAGTTCCACCACTTAAAAAGATGAGAGGTGTCTGTAATTTACATCATAGGTAGACCTCAACTATGGGAGACAAACTGAGAAAAAAAATCCAGAAAATCACATTGTCTGTTTTTTTTTAACAATTTATTTGCATATTATGGTGGAAAATAAGTATTTGGTCAGAAACAAACAATCAAGATTTCTGGCTCTCACAGACCTGTAACTTCTTCTTTAAGAGTCTCCTCTTTCTTCCACTCATTACCTGTAGTAATGGCACCTGTTTAAACTTGTCATCAGTATAAAAAGACACCTGTGCACACCCTCAAACAGTCTGACTCCAAACTCCACTATGGTGAAGACCAAAGAGCTGTCAAAGGACACCAGAAACAAAATTGTAGCCCTGCACCAGGCTGGGAAGACTGAATCTGCAATAGCCAACCAGCTTGGAGTGAAGAAATCAACAGTGGGAGCAATAATTAGAAAATGGAAGACATACAAGACCACTGATAATCTCCCTCGATCTGGGGCTCCACGCAAAATCCCACCCCGTGGGGTCAGAATGATCACAAGAACGGTGAGCAAAAATCCCAGAACCACGCGGCGGGACCTAGTGAATGAACTGCAGAGAGCTGGGACCAATGTAACAAGGCCTACCATAATTAACACACTACGCCACCATGGACTCAGATCCTGCAGTGCCAGACGTGTCCCACTGCTTAAGCCAGTACATGTCCGGGCCCGTCTGAAGTTTGCTAGAGAGCATTTGGATGATCCAGAGGAGTTTTGGGAGAATGTCCTATGGTCTGATGAAACCAAACTGGAACTGTTTGGTAGAAACACAACTTGTCGTGTTTGGAGGAAAAAGAATACTGAGTTGCATCCATCAAACACCATACCTACTGTAAAGCATGGTGGTGGAAACATCATGCTTTGGGGCTGTTTCTCTGCAAAGGGGCCAGGACGACTGATCCGGGTACATGAAAGAATGAATGGGGCCATGTATCGTGAGATTTTGAGTGCAAACCTCCTTTCATCAGCAAGGGCATTGAAGATGAAACGTGGCTGGGTCTTTCAACATGACAATGATCCAAAGCACACCACCAGGGCAACGAAGGAGTGGCTTCGTAAGAAGCATTTCAAGGTCCTGGAGTGGCCTAGCCAGTCTCCAGATCTCAACCCTATAGAAAACCTTTGGAGGGAGTTGAAAGTCCGTGTTGCCAAGCGAAAAGCCAAAAACATCACTGCTCTAGAGGAAATCTGCATGGAGGAATGGGCCAACATACCAACAACAGTGTGTGGCAACCTTGTGAAGACTTACAGAAAACATTTGACCTCTGTCATTGCCAACAAAGGATATATTACAAAGTATTGAGATGAAATTTTGTTTCTGACCAAATACTTATTTTCCACAATAATATGCAAATAAATTGTTAAAAAAACAGACAATGTGATTTTCTGGATTTTTTTTTCTCAGTTTGTCTCCCATAGTTGAGGTCTACCTATGATGTAAATTACAGACGCCTCTCATCTTTTTAAGTGGTGGAACTTGCACTATTGCTGACTGACTAAATACTTTTTTGCCCCACTGTACATTACAATAGCCACAGGGGGCCGGAGCCTGCCGCTATTTACTGTGGGCATTACAAAGGTGGGGGGAGGTCAGAAAGAGAATATCTTGTCCCGGGGCGCAGCCTGTGGACTGATGCATTTCACATGGAAACTATTATACATACATATACTGCATAACATTCTTGGTGCTGGGGGTTCTGTAACAGAGGGTATCATACACATTCTGTTAAAATTGTTAGGTAGTGGGAATCCTAGACTCAAAGCCTATGCACTAAGTGCAAGGGCTGCCAAAAATTAGAAAGAGGGACTGCAATACACCCTTTGCGTTCCGAGGCCTGGGGTAGAGAGAGCTGAACGCTGCACTGGGACAAAGAATTGGACATGGCTATTGATGGTGCTTGAGAAAGTGCAACAACAGGTGCAGGGCAGGAGGCATCCGTGCCTGCATCCTGGACAGGGGATTGGCAAGCATGTAGCACTGGGAAAGAGCCAGTGGTGTCACCTGCAGACAGGGCTGTGGAGTCGGTAAGGAAAACCTCTGACTCAGATTCCTCAATTTCCATGACTACAACTCCCTCATACCTGGCTCATGTTTAAGTTTAAGTGATAAATTAACTGTAGTAAAATGGTAACATCAGGCTTTTAATCATTATTATGATACAATAATCAAGCCATTTAGATAGAACATAAAATATAGCTATTGGAATACAACTTTAGAACAAAATAACTTTTGCATATTTACAATTTATTATGCACTGTGCTATAAGTGGAAAAGTTTTCAACAAAAACGTACTGAATAACATTTGTGCAGTCTATGAATTTGTTCTGAGAAATAGTATCGCCTCTATCAAATCCTCCTTCATAGATGACCTCAAATCTGACCTAATTATTTTAAAGGGAACCTGTCACCCCCAAAATCGAAGGTGAGCTAAGCCCACCGGCATCAGGGGCTTATCTACAGCATTCTGTAGGGCCTCTCTGACCTTTCCCAGCGCCGCCCCTGGGTGAGTATAATCTAACCTCTTTTTCTCATCTTTCAGGATACATCGGGGGCTTATCTACAGCATTACAGAATGCTGTAGATAAGCCCCTAACGCTGGTGGGCTTAGCTCACCTTTGATTTTGAGGGTGACAGATTCCCTTTAAGGCTAGAGAACAACCTCTCCACACTAACTTAGGTTGATGGCAAATCAGTAACCACATGGGCAACATCTCTAACAATTTCAGGGTGTAAAGGAATTACCTCGTGCATAGTCAGTTTGGATGAACGACTGAACTCTTCTACTTTTTTGAGAGCAAGTGAAAAATGTTGCTGAAATATGGTCAATCTGGTTTCTATGGGAGTGGAATCTTTTTCCCTGCGGCAATGCTTTGCCTGTTCCATGTCGTCCAAATACTTTTCAAAATCAAACTCTTCATCTGATGAGGATGAAGGAACGGCAGCAGCAGCACTGGCAGGACCCGAGTCCTCTTGCTTTTTGCCGTCCTTAGCCCACTCATCCTAACTGATACCTCAATTAGAGCTTCTTTTCCTTTAGTAAGCTGTTGATCATCCAGCAATATACGATGACTCGGGTCCACATAAACAGCTGCCAGAAGAATTTTATTTTCTAATAGCAGTGTCTCTCTCTATTTCATTGAAGCAGCAATACCATCTGCGATTAAACATCCTCTTTGGGACAGGCAAAACAACAAGTTCTTCCACTCCTTTATAAAAATGCCAGGAACTAAATCCCCAGCTTGTAACTTCTTAGTCACTGTAAATGGGTGATGAAACAATTCCTTCAATTCAGCCACCTTTTTCTATTGACCTTCATGTAGTGTTACCTGAGGTTTTGCCATATCTACAAGGAAGGGTTTCAGCTCAAGCAATCGCTCAGTCATTAAATAGGTGTTGTCCCACCGAGTGGCTTGATCACAATTGCCCCTTTTCCAGCATGCCTCTTCAGGATGGAATCAATTTTAGGGGTTCTGGTAGCAATAGTCAGTTTCCTCACTTTGCTAATCAGAGTTCCAGCATGTCTCTTGCTGACTTTCTCTTATTGCCTGTTGCAGCGTGTGCACAACAGCGCATGTGAGGAGTAGGAGAGAGGTGTGAAGCAGCTTCAACAAGATCACCTAATTGTAAAGTATAATTTTGCTGTTCTTCTGCAGTAATGGGAACAGGACTGTGGCCTTCCATCTCTTAACATACTGAATGTGAAATGTTCTTCTAGCTGCTGTTCACCTTCATTATTCTCATTCATCAGTTTAATTGTACTTATGTTTGAAGCATTATCAGTCACAATAGCAAGAACCTGTTCTTTTTTTAGTTCATAATATTGCAGAACTTTTTCCACTAAGGTCTGTAGAAACTGGCTGGTGTGATGAGCTTTAGTATCTTTTACTGCCAGCGTCTTAGTAACAATTTTTTTGTTGTCACAAACATATCGAACGTTGATAGCAAAATAGTTCAATCTGTGACATGTGCAGGCATCCATTTTAGGAAACACAAAGCGTCTCTTGAGAGTCTTTTTAAGATCTTCCTTTTGGTGATGAGCTGTCTCTTAAACACATCTGCTGTCATTGCTACAGTAACTTTGTCCCTTACAAAATATCTTGTAATTGATGTTTGAGACTCTCTTTTCTCCTTTGCCTGGCGGAAAGTACTGGGCTCTGGTTTCTTGGTGCTGCTGTAATCTTTTTCAATCACAGCTTTGTAAACTTCTGGGTGGCAGCATTGTAAATGTATTATTAGATTGGGAGCTTTTGAAGGAACATTTTTATCACTGCCTGAGTATGCAGTGATTTTGGCATTACAGCATATGTTTTCATCTGGGTCACTTATACACTGACACACAAAATGTTTTTTTTTTATCATGAGTCACTGTGAAATGCTCAAATACAGCTGACTTCATAAGATGCTTCTTAGACATTTTGTAATTATGTAAATTTGCTCTAAAAATAATTTTGTCCTGTAAAAAAATAAGGTATATTGAAATTCTTGCAAGAATAGGGAATCATGCACTGTATAATTTAGGATAGAAATAAAAATCTTTGCATAAATCAATATAACAAATGATAAGTATAAAATTTGTAAAATGTGTTGTTAGATAGCTTTACTCTGAACTTTCAATGTCAGGCTTGTTTCAGG
This sequence comes from Ranitomeya imitator, assembly GCF_032444005.1. Classification (NCBI taxonomy): domain Eukaryota; kingdom Metazoa; phylum Chordata; class Amphibia; order Anura; family Dendrobatidae; genus Ranitomeya; species Ranitomeya imitator. The sequence goes on from NC_091283.1 coordinate 171,715,322, forward strand.
GTACAGCTCACTGCTTCACATCATATTTATTCACAGTCTATGAAGAGGGAGGGAGCAGGTTTCCGCTGAATCATATTCCAAAACACACACACACAAATGCATATGTCCTCATCGATCCTGTTACTGTATTTCCGAATTTGAGATGTTAGAAAACAGTTTTCCCCTTATATTCTATGTATAGTGTATATAAGTCATCAGAGCAGCTATTCGAACTAAAACATCAAGCATACCGAGACAACATATACTGGACTATTGATTTATGCACAGTTTATTGAAAGTTTAGATAGGCTTTAAGAAGTAGTTACCTTAACCTGCTTTCCTGTTCACTCCAGAAGTTCTGAGATTAATGCAGGCATTCCTTCCCTGTGTGTTTGTTATTTTATCTGTAGAGGAGGAGCTTCACTACTTATCATGAATTAAACTGCAGCACAGATTCATCTCAGCTAAAAGTCTAGACCTTAGATCAGTAATAGGACAGACATTTATAGGACATTTCATACCTCTCCCAAATTCTTATGAAAAAAAAATTCCCCACAAACTGCACTGACTACTGTACCCAATTTATTATATATTTTAGTTGTCGGTCTATTTTATACCGACTCCAACTCCACCAAAATGGGCTCCGACTCCACAGCCCTGCCTGCAGATACTGTGGACCTAGGTGTTCGGTTCAACTAGTTGTGTGCTTTGCTGACATGTGCTTGACAGGTGATGGTTAGGCTGGTAGTGGTCAGGCCTCTGCTGACCTTAGTACTGTACAGATTGCTGATTACCATTATTTATCATCTGTACTTTAATTAAAAAGTGCCAGACTGGGGGACGCCCAACCTTGGCCCGGGAGCAGTGGGTGCTCTGGAGAACAGTTGGACACCTTCTCCATCTGGCCACCCCACTGCCTTATCTTGCTTGTTGCGGTGCTGTTGATCCCTCCCCATGTGTGTTGCTGTTCTCACTCTGCATGGCACCTTCCCATGTTGAAGAAGTGACTTCATAATCCATGACCTCGTCTTGCACTTGCACTCTGGTCCCCTTGACTTGTTGACTTAACATGACGGGGTACACTTGACTCACAAATGCCTTTGATGACTATACACTTTCTCCAAAATCCTTTTATTTAAAACCACCCCCCAACCTATGATAGAATTAATTGTAAAGACCCAAAAATTACATTACACCAGATTTTGGATTAAATGGCCACAGCAGCCTTTTATTAACATACAATTACAAAAAATTAACAATTTCTATTCCTTTTGGCCTCCAGGCTTAGTCTTACCCCCAGCCGCAAAGCACCAGCTCGGAGGCAGATAATGACCAGCCCGGCCAAAACCAACAAATACCCAGTCCCATAATTATCCATTCCACGGAATGATCGACCACATCCACTCATAATCCACTCAGGGGGAGTCCAGGACCAATAGAGATCCCCCCCTGCAATCCGCCATACCCCTTTCCACCAACTTCGAGGACCTCCCTCCCCCGCCTTATTGCTATGACAGAAGTTACCTTTCACGTAAAACCTTAAAATACCATGAACAACCCCAGAGAAAAGAATAACAAATTTACCAACCCAGAAAATAAGGGAGGGTGGGTGGGAGCTTCGTTCACTCGCAGGCAGGTGAGTGAACGCTCCAGCCAAGTGACGTGAAATTGGCGGTTTTCCTTGTTAACCGCCCTAAGGGCTCTCATTCCTCAGCTCCTCCTATCCTCCCCTTTTGATCCCGCCCCCTCCCCAATTCAAAAACTAACATCGCAGCACTTTTAACCCCGTAATGCCCTATTTGCCCCTATGGCTCCAATGCTCGCACGTGACCCCGTCATGGTGGCCTCCCTTGATGGCCAGGGGCCCAGTACGGCCTTTCTTCACCACTTGTTGGTCACTGTATCTTATCATCATCTATCTTGTGAGACACTAATTGCCATCCCCCACCATCATCTTTTTCTGACCATGCCTATTCGAATATTTGGGCATTACTACACACAATCTCCTCTTGTCACTCTTGAAATGTGAAGTGCGAGAAGCCAGAATCAATAAATGGGAACGTAAAGAGCTCTTTGCAGTGTACATGTTTGGGATCACTTGTCTCATGGTGGGAGGAAGTAGGATCAGGGTGAGAATTATATGGTCCAGACTCTTAGCTAGTGAGACTGGACCGTGCACAAGACATTGTGGAGCTGGCAAACATACTGAAAGTATCTGCCATCAAACCAACCACCTGTTTGCACTGTTATGGATTCAAGAGTGGTGTCCTGTGCCCCCATGCAAAGTGAGACAGGAAACTAGGTCTTGTGGATGAGTGTGTTCGTTGTGCTCCCGCAGTAGCACAGTTTCACCTGGACACAGTCTTGGACTCTGCATGCACCATCAGCAGCACATCCACTTCTCCGTCCCATACGGCACACCTTGCACATTTTAAGTTAGGCATATAATATATACTCACAAACTTTCTGGTATTAATAGAGAAAAGAAAACATGTAGCCCCAAAAAGAACTTTTCTTTTAATGGTGCAGCGGTATACAAGTACTGCAATAGCAATATTAAACCCTGCCCATATGCCTGCTCTAAAATAAACTCTTCCTCCTATAACAACTCTCCCTCCCTGAACTGCTTCCACAGAAGAGTGTGCAGAGCATCATGTTACCAGGTATTATATAAGAGCCGATGACGCAATGCAACCGCCCAATTACAGTAATGCCAGTAGACAACATGGCTACGGCATTAACGTATATGGCAAGCACTACCCGCATGTTTATTTCTTGTCTAACAAACGCAAAACATGCAGGGCGGGGACTCAAGCATGGCACCCACGATAATCGATCAAGTAACAAGCGTACCAAAGCACCCCGATGTTCCATCGAGTATCGAGCAGTAGTGCGCACGCTTGCTCATCACTAGTAATGCATGCTCACTATAGCTATATTCGCATATGGAATTTTGAGATCCCCTTGTTATTATTAGTACACAGTGATCATTCTTTTTATACAGAATGTGAAACATTTATTTAATTAGACAACCCTGATTAAAGATACATTTTCTTTCACCTTAGACCAGTGGTCCCCAACTCCAGGCCTCGAGGGCGGCCAACAGTGCAGGTTTTCAGGATTTCCTTAGTATTGCACAGGGGTTGGAATCATCACCTGTGCAGATGATCCCATTACCACCGATGCAATACTAAAGAAATCCTGAAAACCTGCACTGTTTGCGGCCCTCGAGGCCTGGAGTTGGGGACCCCTGCCTTAGACCATCAGACTCTCCACATTTTATAGCTATTTTTATATACAAGGCCAATTTAGACAAGAATTGTATTTTACAATACACAATTAAGGCTGTAGTGGACAGTTTTTCCATGCGAGATAGGTTACCACCACCCATAAAAGGTTGAAAGGGTGGATGCTAATGTAAGCCCCTGAGCACAAAATAGGTGTATTTGCAATTTTGTAGTATTTTGTTTTGAGCAATTTTTGTTTTTAAGAACAAAGTTTCACATTTTTATAGATACGGTGGCTCTAATAATACCGACTGAATGTGCATGGTGCAGGGAATGAGAGGTATTCTGCCACCGATGCATGCCGGTGAGCTGTGTCTGAGGGATGTGAGCACACCTCTCTGTTCAATCAGTGGCAGATAATGTTACTCACTACCCTTTTTCCTCGCATGCTTGACTAGCTGCATGTGGTTGATCCAGAAATGATGATGCAGTGATTAAATTTAACGATTTTATTCACAGTACCTTGGTGTGATGATTAGGATGTCAGGGAAAATGAAAGGATAAAGAGAAGTTAGATTATGGAGGGTAACAGGAAAATCCTCTCTTCAGTCCTGATGCACATGCTGCAAGATGGCACTGACCACAAGAAGGGATGTGAGGAAACAAGATAGGAGGAGTTCCAGAGAGAGAGGTATTATTGGAAAATCCAGTAATTATACATGAACAGCATGTTATAACAACAGCCAGTAGTTGGCAGCAAAGTACAACAAACACTGTAATCATGATATCTATATATGATAATGAAGTAAACAATATAATATTAGGCAAATGTCCCTGTAATAGCTGAAAGAAAAACTTTGCAGATGATTAATTGAACAGCACAGCACAGGAGTGGGGCTAAAAATTTAGAAAGGTGATAGTTCTCACTGGTTTTACTGAAGAGTCAACTTTTCTAGAAGAGTTGGTTTATTTTGTAATCAAAGGAGTTTGCATTGATGATCTATTATTACATATGTCGTGTCGGCATCCATGCACAGCTCTGGCAAAAATTAAGAGACCACCATATCAAAACTCTGTCATAGGCAGCCCAATCTCCAGACCTGGACCCCATTGAAAACCTCTGGAATGTAATCAAGAGAATGATGGATAGTAACAAGCCATCAAACAAAGAACTGCTTAAATGTTTGCACCAGAAGCAGTGTGAAAGACTTGTGGAAACCATGGCATGACACATGAAAGCTGTGATTAAGAATCATAGTTATTCCACAATATATTTATTTCTGAACTCTAACTGAGTTAAAACATTAGCATTGTTGTTTCATGATTATGAACTTGTTTTCTTTGCATTATTTGAGGTCTGGAAGCACTGTTTTGTTTTTATTTTGACCATTTCTCCTTTTCAGAAAAAAAATACATAATGTATTGCTTGGAAATTCGGAGACATGTTGTCAGAAGTTTATAGAATAAATGAACAATTTACATTTTACTAAAAAACATACCTATAAAGAGAAAAATCAGACAAACTGAACATTTGGCAGTGGTCTCTTAATTTTTGCCAGAGCTGTATGAATTTATGCAGGATCTAGTTATTTGCCTCAAGTTAAGCCTAAGGGTGCAGTCAGACTGCCGTATTTTTTGCGTTAGTGCAGCACCCGCTTGGGCTGCGGGGTACCTGGAACCGGGTCGCACGGCTCTTAAAGGGGTGGTCACAGAAGCGGTGACCTGGTCCGTGGCCCTGGGCGCACAATAAGGCCGGGGTCACACCTAACATATAAAAATATGGTCCGTTTTTTACGGCCGAGATACGCAGAAAAGTTCCTGCACAGTGATCCGTATTCAATGCAAGGATGCAATTTTTTCTCCACAAAATATCCGTGTGTCATCCGTATGGCATCCGTACGGCGAGATTTTCTTTCCGGCTTGCAAAATGGACAACATATAATGGATGTATGGGCTCAAATATTCGTGAAAACATATATACAGTCTCTCTCTCTCTCTCTCTCTATATATATATATCTACTATATAATTGTCTAAGGGTCACTTCCGTCTTTCTGTCTGTCCTTCTGTCTGTCACGGATATTTATTGGTCGCGGCCTCTGTCTGTCATGGAATCCAAGTTGCTGATTGGTCTCACCAGCTGCCTGTCATGGCTGCCGCGACCAATCAGCGACGGCCACAGTCCGATTAGTCCCTCCCTACTCCCCTGCAGTCAGCGCCCGGCACCCACTCCATACTCACCGCAGTCAGCGCTCACACAAGGTTTATGCCAGCAGTAACGGACCGCGTTATGCCGCGGGTAATTCACTCCGTTACCGCCGCTATTAACTTTGTGTGACCAAGTTTTTACTATTCATGCTGCCTATGCAGCGTCAATAGTAAAAGGATCGAATGTTAAAAATAATTTAAAAAAATAAAAAATCATTACATACTCACCTTCCGCCGCCTTTCCCGCTCGCTACGCTCCGGTGACCGCTCCATGCAAGCGGCAGGTTCCGGTGGCAAGGATGGTATGGGAGAAGGACCTGCCATGATGTCATGGTCATGTGACCGCGACGTCATCACAGGGCCTGCGCGAGAAGGACCTGCCATGTCATCACAGGTCCTGCGCGCCTGTGCGAGAACGGCCTGCCATGACGTCACGGTCATGTGACCGAACTACAAGGGGCCCTCGGAAGGTGAGTATATGTTTATTTTTTATTTTTTAACCTGTGACATACGTGGCTGGGCAATATACTACGTAGCTGGGCAATATACTACGTGGCTCTGTGCTGTATACTACGTGGCTGGGCAACATACTACGTGCCTCTGTGCTGTATACTACGTCACTGGGCAATATAATACGTAACTGGGCAATATACTACATGGCTGGGCAATATACTACGTCACTGGGCAATATACTACGTGGCTGGGCAATATACTACATCACTGGGCAATATACTACGTCACTGGGTAATATACTACGTGACTGGGCAATATACTACATGGCTGGGCAATATACTACGTGACTGGGCAATATACTACGTGTTTGGGCAATATACTACGTAGCTGGGTAATATACTACGTGACTGGGCAATATACTACGTGTTTGGGCAATATACTACGTGGCTGGGCAATATACTGCGTGACTGGGCAATATACTACGTGGTTGGGCAATATACTATGTGGCTGTGCAATATACTACGTGGACATGCATATTCTAGACTACCCAATGCGTTAGAATCGGGCCAACATCTAGTATATATATATATATATATATATATATATATATATATATGTATATATATATATATATATATATATATATACATACACATACAAAAAGCACAGCAGCACATGTGCATGAATCTAGGCCAAGTGAAAACACAAACATTCAATATATATTATACTTGAACTTACAGTACAGACCAAAAGTTCGGACGCACCTCATTTAAAGAATTTTCTGTATTTTCATGACTATGAAAATTGTACATTCATACTGAAGGCATCAAAATTATGAATAAACACATGTGGAATTATATACTTAACAAAAAAGTGTGAAACAACTGAAATTATGTCTTATATTCTAGGTTCTTCAAAGTAGCCACCTTTTGCTTTGATGACTTCTTTTGCACACACTTGGCATTCTCTTGATAAGCGTCAAGAGGTAGTCACCGGAAATGGTCTTCCAACAATCTTGAAGGAGTTCCCAGAGATGCTTAGCACTTGTTGGCCCTTTTGCCTTCACTCTGCGGTCCAGCTCACCTCAAACCATCTCGATTGGGTTCAGGTCTGGTGACTGTGGAGGCCAGGTCATCTGGCGTAGCGCCCCATCACTCTCCTTCTTGGTCAAATAGCCCTTACACAGCCTGGAGGTGTGTTTGGGGTCATTGTCCTGTTGAAAAATAAATGATGGTCCAACTAAATGCAAAACGGATGGAATAGCATGCCACTGCAAGATGCTGTGGTAGCCATACTGGTTCAGTATGCCTTCAATTTTGAATAAATCCCCAACAGTGTCACCAGCAAAGCACCCCCACACCATCACACCTCCTCCATGCTTCACGGTGGGAACCAGGCATGTAGAGTCCATCCGTTCACCTTTCCTGCGTCGCACAAAGACACGTTGGTTGGAACCAAAGATCTCAAATTTGGACTCATCAGACCAAAGCACAGATTTCCACTGGTCTAATGTCCATTCCTTGTGTTCTTTAGCCCAAAGAAGTCTCTTCTTCTTGTTGCCTGTCCTTAGCAGTGGTTTCCTAGCAGCTATTTTACCATGAAGGCCTGCTGCACAAAGTCTCCTCTTAACAGCTGTTGTAGAGATGTGTCTGCTGCTAGAACTCGGTGTGGCATTGACCTGGTCTCTAATCGGAGCTGCTGTTAACCTGCGATTTCTGAGCCTGGTGACTCTGATAAAGTTATCCTCAGAAGCAGAGGTGACTCTTGGTCTTCCTTTCCTGAGGCGGTCCTCATGTGAGCCAGTTTCTTTGTAACGCTTCATGGCTTTTGCCACTGCACTTGGGGACACTTTCAAAGTTTGCCCAATTTTTCAGACTAACTGACCTTCATTTCTTAAAGTAATGTTGGCCACTTGTTTTTCTTTACTTAGCTGCTTTTTTCTTGCCATAATACAAATTCTAACAGTCTATTCAGTAGGACTATCAGCTGTGTATCCACCAGACTTCAGCACAACACAAATGATGGTCCCAACCAGATTTGTAAGGCCAGAAATACCACTGATTAAACTTGACAGGGCACACCTGTGAAATGAAAACCAGTACAGTGCAAAACTGTTGCCTGGAAATTTTTCGGAATATTTTCTCACGCTACAGTTCATATGAGTTTATGCCACCAGGGGGCGCAGCTTCGGGGACGGCACCGCTAGTCACCAAAGCTACATTACTTTAATTTCATTCATTCCCCAGTCTTTGACATCCAGCAGCACTCCTGGTTGTAGCTGTATTTAACCCCTTCAGATGGATTTACAGCATGGGACATGACTGTACGGCGGACAGGTATGGGATATTGTTGCATTTTTATTTTGGAATTTTTTTCAGGAGAACGAGGGTTTTCAGTTGGATTGAGCATACAATAAAGAATAGTAAAACCCTGTGTCTTTCTTCCTTTCATTAAAATACTTTATTCGTAATGTGTGTGTGTGTGTGTGTGTGTGTGTGTGTGTGTGTGTGTGTGTGTGTGTGTGTGTGTGTGTGTGTGTGTGTGTGTGTTTTTTTATCCTTTTCAGACTACTGGCTTAATAATGGATAGGTGTCTTATTGACTCCTCTCCATTATTAACCAGGCTTAATGTCACCTTACAATAGCAAGGTGACATTAACTCCTTATTACCCCAATATACCACTGCTACACGGGAGTGGGAAGAGAGAGGCTAAGTGCCAGAATAGGTGCATCTTACAAATGCTCCTTTTCTCGGGTAGCTGGGGGCAGATATTTTTAGCCGGGGGGGAGCAATAACCATGGTCCCTTTATCTATTCTATTCTAACCTGTCAGTGTGATTTTACTGTACACCGCACTGAATTACCGGCTTTTCTATAGGGCATCGGTACGTATTTCTCGCAAGGCAGATGTGTGGTCCGTGTGTAATCCATATTTTTCTCGCCCTCATAGACTTGAATTGGCATATTTTTGTAGGAATACGCTGACAATCGCTGCATGCTGCGATTTTCTCAGCCCGTTAAATACGGCCGAGAAATATACGGCTGATGGAAGCTGCCCCATAGAGAAACATTGGTCCCAGTGCAATGCGTTATTTTTGCGCCTCTCACTCATCCCTATTTCTCTCTCTTGTGTCCCCGGCCTTAAAGGGATGGAGAATAATGTTGGTAGGGGAATAGAGAATGAATGATGTTGAAAATGGGAATAAAGTTTGTATAGGAAAAAGGGGATTGTTCATGACGCCACCTGGCTTTAGATGGCCGACGCTGCTAAGGAGTCCAATGAGGCCGAAGTTAGAGCAGCTGAGATGGTTCTGCTCCCCACAGGTGGAGCGGGGTCCCAGGGAAGCCAAAAAATTAAAGTAAAGTTCTGATGGTGGTAGTGGTGGTGCAGGCCAGGCGTCACAGGAAAGGATTGGAAGGACACAGCAAGATGAAGTATTCACGTTTTACTCACAGTTCAGGTATTGGGCCCCAGCCGGGGTGCTGTGTCCTCCCGGTGAGTGGCCCAGGAAACTCTCCAGCAACTTAGGGCTCTGTCCAAAACCCCTATTATAAGCCTTTCCTGGCCATCTCTCTATGCTGGTTTCCACTCCTCCTGCCCAGGGTCTCACCCACAATGTCCTAAGCCAGCAACCACGAACCTGGTCGGCCGACATCCTCTCAGCCCCCTGGATTCTATACGGCTGCCATTTTAGCCAGTTATGGGTGGTTGTGGTTTTAACCCTTACAGACACCACAGCCTCTGGGTTTCTAGTTAAGACCTGTAGTCCTTCCACTAGATCATGGGCCAGTTCCCCCTTCTGCGACCTGGTCCCTCAACCTGACACTGGTCAGCCTGGATGTGGGTCCCATGGGTGGCTTCTGCACTTCCCTTGCCCCTAAGACCCTTTCTTTCTTCTGGGAGCTTCCTTCCTTTCCTTCTTCCTTCGCACTGTCAGGATCTGATGACCCACACGTCTTCTCAGCTCCACTGCTCACAGACTCCCTTGACTCCTCCCTCCTGTCTCCCTTGACAACCCCCCACTCTCCACCCACACCTTCTACCTAATCCCTCCCTAGCCTGGGGCGGTCTGGTGTTGGGTGTAAGTGTTAGGGTTCTGTGCAGTGTCCCCTTCTTACCAGAGAGTTGAGGTACCACACCTCTGGATGAGATACAGTGCCTCTGTGGCGACTGGACCTTCAGGGGCGCCACATTAGTATCACACAGCAATCCTTGGACTGGGCAGCGCCTCTCCTGACATGAGCGTGACAGTATATATTTCTATGCAGCGGTCATGCTCAGATCAGGAGAGTCACTGGCCAGTCCAAGGATTGAGATGCGATGCAAGTAATATTGCCATCTAACTTCCCCTAAATTTTAGAGTTTGATCCCCAGGGACAACTTGCAAATAAAACTTGCATCAGGGTGCAGACAGCCTGTTTGGTGAATACTGCATATTTTTTGGTAAATGTTATTGTCATTTCATTGTTTAGTACTTCGTTGGTTCTATATTCTGTGACCCCACTTCATTAAAGTGTTTTTTGCTAGACTTTTGATGTTTTCACACTAGTCATGGCAAGATCCATTATATTGAGCAGGGCATGGTTGTGATAGGGCATTGCAAAACCTGGCCAACAAATTGTTCAAAAGTTATGCCATTTTAGTGGAGAAACTTACAACTTACAACTCCAGTTCGTGACTGGACTAACATTTTTGGCGAGGCATTATTTGCAGTGAATATAGTGTAATTTCTGTGTCATATGTATTCTTTACAGTCCGACTCACGATCCTCTGTCTTCTGTTTGTGAGTTTTTCCACCCTTATACAGTTAGGTCCATATATATTTGGACAGAGACAACATTTTTCTAATTTTGGTTATAGACATTACCACAATGAATTTTAAACAAAACAATTCAGATGCAGTTGAAGATCAGACTTTCAGCTTTCATTTGAGGGTATCCACATTAAAATTGGATGAAGGGTTTAGGAGTTTCAGCTCCTTAACATGTGCCACCCTGTTTTTAAAGGGACCAAAAGTAATTGGACAATTGACTCCAAGGCTATTTGATGGACAGATGTGGGCAATCCCTTCGCAATGTCACTCTCAATTAAGCAGATAAAAGGCCTGGAGATGATTTGAGGTATGGTGCTTGCATTTGGAAGGTTTTGCTGTGAAGTAAACAAGCGGTCAAAGGAGCTCTTCATGCAGGTGAAACAAGCCATCCTTACGCTGCGAAAACAGAAAAAACCCTTCCGAGAAATTGCTACAATATTAGGAGTGGCAAAATCTACAGTTTGGTACATCCTGAGAAAGAAAGAAAGCAAACACTGGTGAACTCATCAATGCAAATAGACCTGGGCGCCCATGGAAGACAACAGTGGTGGATGATCGCAGAATTATCTCCATGGTGAAGAGAAACCCCTTCACAACAGCCAACCAAGTGAACAACACTCTCCAGGAGGTAGGCGTATCAATATCCAAATCTACCATAAAGAGAAGACTGCATGAAAGTAAATACAGAGGGATCACTGCACGGTGCAAGCCACTCTAAAGCACCAAGAATAAAAACGCTAGACTGGACTATGCTAAATAGCATCTAAAAAAGCCAGCACAGTTCTGGAAGAACATTCTTTGGACAGATGAAGCCAAGACCAACCTCTACCAGAATGATGGAAAGAGAAAAGTATGGCGAAGGCGTGGTACAGCTCATGATCAAAGCATACCACATCATCTGTAAAACACGGCGGAGACAGTGTGATGGCTTGGGCATGCATGGCTGCCAGTGGCACTGGGTCACTAGTGTTTATTGATGATGTGACACAGGACAGAAGCAGCCGAATGAATTCTGAGGTATTCAGAGCCACCATACTGTGTGCTCAGATCCAGCCAAATGCAGCCAAACTGATTGGTCGTCGTTTCATACTACAGATGGACAATGACCCAAAACATAAAGCCAAAGCAACCCAGGAGTTTATTAAAGCAAAGAAGTGGAATATTTTTGAATGGCCAAGTCAGTCATCTGATCTCAACCCAATTGAGCATGCATTTCACTTGTTAAAGACTAAACTTAAGACAGAAAGGCCCACAAACAAACAGCATCTGAAAACCACCATAGTGAAGGCCTGGCAGAGCATCAAAAAGGAGGAAACACAGCGTCTGGTGATGTCCATGAGTTCAAGACTTCAGGCAGTCATTGCCAACAAAGGATATTCAACCAAGTACTAAAAATGAACATTTTATTTAAAATTATTGAATCTGTCCAATTACTTTTGGTCCCTTTAAAAACAGGGTGGCACATGTTAAGGAGCTGAAACTCCTAAACCCTTCATTCAATTTTAATGTGGATACCCTCAAATGAAAGTTGAAAGTCTGAACTTCAACTGCACTGAAATTGTTTTGTTTAAAATTCATTGTGGTAATGTCTACAAACCAAAATTAGAAAAATGTCTCTGTCCAAATATATATGGACCTAACTGTATGTGTTTGTTTTACATAATTTTTTTTTCATGGATTTACATATAATAAAACTACTATATTATTGTGATGTAGTGTACAGTATTGGTTGTTTTGGTGTGTCATTTCATATAGTTTAAAGTGACCAACTTTTCAAGGTTTTCTGAGATAACAATTCTAGAGACAAAAAAGAAACAAACGGAGGTATCAGTTATGTGCTGCGGAGATGGAATATCCTTAGAACATTTATTAAAACAGGTTAAAAGTCAACGCATTTCGAAGTCACGCAGGACCTCTTCATCAGGACAAACCTGGTGAGACTGTATGGTGGGGCTGTCTTTTATGCTGTGTTTCTTTGAAAAACACGCCAAACCGGGCACATGGTGTGTCAAAGTTCAAATATGTCACGATGATTTGAACTTTGACACACTATATGCCCGGTTTGGCGTTTTTTTTCAAAGAAACAGCATAAAAGACAGCCCCACCATACAGTCTCACCAGGTTTGTCCTGATGAAGAGGTCCTGCGTGACTTTGAAAAGCGTTGACTTTTAACCTGTTTTAATAAATGTTTTTATTCTAAGGATATTCCATCTCAGCAGCACATAAGTGATACCTCTATTCATTTCTTTTTATTCCTGTGGTCGTCCTCTCGACCCATATCTGTGCAGTAGCTGTCACATGCCGTTTGTGTTTCCAATCAGCAACTCAGCAAGGTGAGTGTATATCCTCCTTTTTTCTGACACCCCATTCTCATCAGATAAGACCTTATTGCGCTTTTTCTTTCCCAGTTTTTATTCGTAATTCTAGAAACAGAAACAGATGAGTGAATCCGGAGGGTCCAGCTCACCTCCACGGCACAGGGGGGACTTCTGTGTTTAATGAGGTTTCCTGTGCATGTGCTAGGGTCCTACAGGGGAATGTTAACTTTTAGTGGAGGGGATGGGGTATTTCAGGTCACTTCTGCCATCTGGTAAACGGCTGTTTTTCTAGTTAACTTCAGTACTCTTAAGAAAATTAATATTTTGGGAAGGTAGAAATCTGCTAAGGTTGTAGAGGTTGCAGGGCAGTTGTCCTATCATTAATCCAGGATCTGATTGATTGAAACTAGTTCAACAATCATGGGACTTAGTCCCTGCAGGTTTCCCCTCATAATTTACTTGGACCTTAGTGAATATTCTTACTCTTTGAAGCTTTCATACCTAGAATGTGACAATCTGATTCAAGGGATTGTCTCTTCATTACCAGAAGGCATCTTTTATTATTATGGTTGGAATTATTTATTACCATCTGTGAAGAAGTTATGAAAACAATATGTATTCTGAATTAATAAAAAAAAGTAATTTAGGGAATGGGTCATTAGGAAATAAAATATTCACAACTATCTTAAAAAAAAAAAAAAAAATAACGATGAAACCCTGCAGTTTTCACTCTGACCACTGAGCCTTATAATAGGCTAATACTGTCCATTCTGTTGAGATCACTTAGCAGTCACCTCCTTATTTACAGTCAAGAACACAGGACTACAATGACTGATATCTACAGTAGATAATACAGATTCCACCATTCACAATAGGAGATGTCACAGCCCAACTCCTCCTCCTGTACAATGACTGATAACACCTCTATATACAGTAGATAACACAGGATCCACCATTCACAATAGGTGATGTCACAGCTCACCTCCTCCCCTGTACAATGACTGATAACACGTCTATCTACAGTAGATAATACAGATTCCACCATTCACAATAGGCGATGTCACAGCCCACCTCCTCCTGTACAATGACTGATAACACCTCTATATACAGCAGATAAAACAAAATCCACCAAACACAGTAGTTTATTTCATAGCTCACCACCTCCCCTGTCTACACCATGATCTGTGCACAGGTGAAAAAGTATGTCCACAACACTTCTCTATAGAAGTAAATGTACATTTCCATTTGTTAGTTTCCTTATGCATAAATATGGCTGATCCATAACTGCTGTTCACAGTAGCTTAGGCAAGTTGATAATCGCTATGAGTATTTACAAAAATTAGAACAAACAAAAATGCACAATTAGAAAGTTAAAAAAGCAAAAAGAACACAGTACACACATAGTAAAGTGTCCCATCATGCACACATTTGTGCGCCATAAGACTGTACACTATATCAGGGTACCGCTCAAGGTATTATCTATTGTAAGTGTCTTTGCTACTAGTATTTCCCCTGTGAGACATGAAGCTGAATGGTGATATGGATTCTTGGGGACTTTACTGAAGCATGTGATTGAATGTATAAACATATTAGAAAAGTATTCTGTGCCCAAGACCTCACAAGTAAGCAAGCAGTGACTAGAGAGTTGGGTTATGAATGAAAGATGTCCATTCACTTGAACAAGACCTTAAAGGATGGCTGACTTCAAGAAGACAGTCATACCTATACTGGAGAAATGTAGGAAATGAAGGGTGGTAAGTATTTAAGGAATACATTAGTTTAGCTTTCCTGTCCTTCACGGGTAATCGGAATATCCATCTATTTTCAGATCATTACAAGATGACCTGTAGAGCTTGATGGTTTCAGTTACCAATGAATGGCTTATTGCACATGATGGGATGTCTCTCAGCAGGCTACATGCCACTGATCTGTAAAATTGCTTCACTTCGAATATTAAGCTTTTTAAAAAAAAATAAAAAAAAAAATACTCAAATTCTCAGCCCAATAAAAAACGAACTGTTAAGTTTGTTATGCTACAAAACATTATTTCATGGCCAAGCCTAATTTTCCAGTGTAATTCTCTTTTTGGTATTAAAGATTGTGAACAGACCTTGAAGCTAATAGTATAAAATTATGTGGTAAAATTAGCTTTTGAATAATTCTACTTTGCTTTATTGTTAGTAGGAATCAGTATACTGTAGTGGATATATTTTTGTACAAAGTAGTATAGTCCTAGGAAACAGCATTATAGTAATTATATACTTGTACATAGGGAACAGTATTCTAGTAGTTATATTCTTGTACATAGGAAACAGCCCAGCATTAGAGTAATTATATTCTTGTACATAGGGGGCAGTATTATCTACTATATAATTGTCTAAGGGTCACTTCCGTCTGTCTGTCACAGTTATTCATTCGCTGATTGGTTTCGGCAGCTGCCTGTCATAGCTGCCGCGACCAATCAGCGACGGCCACAGTCCGGAAAAAAATGGCCGCTCCTTCCTCCCCGCAGTCAGTGCCCGGCGTCCGCATACTCCCCTCCGGTCAGCGCTCACACAGGGTTAATGGCAGCATTGACCGCGGTGTAATGCACTCGGTTAACGCTGCTATTAACCCTGTGTGACCACCTTTTTACTAATCATGCTGACTATGCAGCATGATTAGTAAAAATATCTAATGCTAAAAATAATAAAAAATTAAAAAATAGTTACATACTCACCCTCCGGTGCCCCCCCCCCCCCCCCAAATCAGGAACCGGCCTTTTCCGCTCCGCGCGACGCCCCGGTGACAGCTGCATGCATTGCGGTCTTGCGAGATGATGACCGCTACGTCATCATCGCGCGAGACCACAATGCAATCTTCAGACCGGAGCGCGCGACAAGCATCGGGAACCGGCCGCTTCGATCCGGAGGCTCCAGGAGGTGAGTATGTAACTATTTTTTATTTTAATTCTTTTTTTTTTTTTTTTTTAACAGGGATATGGTGCATACTACGTGACCGGCCAATATACTACGTGACTGTGCTGTATACTACGTGACTAAGCAGTATACTACGTGGCTCTGTGCTGTATACTACGTGTCTCTGGGCAATATACTTTGTGACTGGGCAATATACTACGTGAACTACGTGGCTGGGCAATATACTATGTGGCTGGGCAATTTACTAGGTGGCTGGGCAATATACTATGTGACTGGGCAATATACTACGTGGCTGGGCAATATACTACGTGACTGGGCAATATACTACGTGGCTGGGCAATATACTACGTGGACATGCATATTCTAGAATACCCGATGCGTTAGAATCGGGCCACCATCTAGTAGTAGTTATATTCTTGTACATAGGAGGCAGTGTTATAGTAGTTATATTCTTGTACATAGGAGCAGTATTACAGTAGTTCTATTCTTGTACATAGAAGCAGTATTATAGTAGTTATATTCTTGTGCGTAGAGGGCAGTGTTATTGTAGTTATATTCTTGGACATAGGGGGCAGTATTATAGCAATTATATTCTTGTATATAGGGGGCAGTATTATAGTAGTTACAAGATATCTGGACACATCAGATCTGACCTCCACACTGCCAAACAAGGAACCATGGATGAAGGGTGAAACAGGCCAAGACACAGATGCATAATCAAGTAGAGCCTATGGGGGAGAGTAGGGCTGTTGCAAGTGTGTACAACAGTCTAGGTTAATCACGATAAAGACAGATAAAATGGCATGTATACCCAAGCGCACATGGCCAAATTGGTTGTCAGCCACAAAACAATATTTAAAAAAAAGGCCTTTATCTGTGCTTGCCCTTTTGGCGCCATGGGAGTGTTTCAGAAATGCTTCAGCGAACTCGGAACCCTTCCCCCACAGATCCCAAAATAAACAAAAGTCCTGGCCTATAATAATAGGGTGTAACAAGTCCCGAACAACACTGACCTCATGGAACTCAGTACCATGGGAAGTTTCAATGTCCACTCTGGCCGTAGGGTAGTCTCTACCAACACCATGAATGCACCGCACGCTGACTTTTTTCCCTGTGATCAGTTGTAGCGGAAGGGTGGCCCTCACAAGGGTCACTAGACTCCCGGAGTCTAGCAGTGCCGTTGCCTCCCACCCGTTAGCCTTCACGGGAAACGCTTGAGGCCCCTTGCTGGTTGAACAGTTCACACTGCAGGCCGGATACGCATAATATGAACATTGGCTTCCTATGCAGCAGTCCATCTGCTCAGGAGTCAGGTGATAATGGGTGGCTATATGGCCTGGGCCGTAGCACCTCCAGCAAATAATATCACCTGTAGGGACCTTGGGCACCACCTCCCCTTTGGACCTTGGATGCCCCACCCCCTTTTGGGCCTCCACCTCCTGTTGGGCCCCCCCAGTATGGAGTGGGCTGCCTTCCCACCACGTAGTCTTCAACCCCCTGGTATCTCTCAACCAGTCCGAACAGTTCAACGGCATTCCGGGATCACCCTGGGCAACCCAAGTCTGTAGAGGCCTCCGCAAGGAGTGCACAAGCCGGTCCATCACCACCCGTTCTACAATCTGCACAAGTGTAGAGGACTCTGGCTGCAGCCTTTTCTGGACCAGGTGCAAAGGGTCAAACATTTGGCAGCCAGGTGGTTTGTCCTGGTGATACGCCCAACTGTTAACCCGCTGTGCCCTGAGAGTCATTGTCACCTCCAAACGTGCAAGAATCAGTTTTTAGCTTTCCATACTCTTTGGCGTCCTGCAAAGCTAAATCATAGCATGCTTTCTATGGTTCTGCCATCAAGTATGGCGCCAGTACCTCTTCCCACTGCTCTGGCAGTAGTTTCTCCCTCTCGGAGATCCTTTCAAACACTGTCAGGAAGGCCTCAACATCATCCCTGTGAGTCATTCTCTTCAAAGCCCCTCTTACCGCCTTCCAGACTTGGGCGTCATCAGCCGGACTTGGGGTTGGGGCGCTCGTCCTGCCCTGGATGGCGGTTGCCAGAACCTGCATCTGCTGCCACTGCTCCCGCTGGCCCTGCTGTAATAAAAGCCTGTTGGTCTTTCTCTGTTGCTACTGCGACTGGACCAGGTGATCAGCAGGTTCTCCATTTTGTCTGGCGATGCTTGCTGGCTTGTAACAGACTTAACCCAGGACATTCAGTCCTTCCTGTAGCAGTCACACGTCTCTGCTGGGAATGACGCTGCCCGCACGTCTAACACCACTTGTAAGGTTTTACTCACTTGGCTGCGGGTTGAGGTAAACAAAGGAAGCAGTTTTCATGAAATGTTACGTCGGGTTTATTCACCCCATAAACCTGCTTAAGTTTAAGTGCACAAAAGATGGCCTTCTGTAACACAAAATGAAGCAAACAGGAAAAACAAACAGTTCATACAGCACTGCGGGTCCACTTAGTCAGGTCAGGGTCTTAGCAAACACACACTGGAGGCCTCCATGCCTCACAGACCATGTGCCAAACAACAGCCTCCATTATATAGGCTGTAACCACACCCAGAGGTGTGGTATGTGGGTAGTCAGACCCGCCCATCTCTCATAGCTACCCGTAACCCGGTCCCAGGTGCACCAACAAACTTCTTACTGCTTACGTGCACTAAAGAAAATACTCCGGGTTACATCACAGAGATCAGCCATCTCTGTGACACATACCTCCCATCGACTACACGGCCACTACTAGCCTCCTTAATATTACACACACGTATTTTATATATATATATATATATATATATATATATATATAAAACACCAAAAGGAACCAAAGCCTTCACAAAAAGGACCAACAACTATATATAAAAGATACAAACTTTATTGAATATGCATAAAACAACGTAAAAGCAGGGCAGTAGCCACCCCTGGACGAAGCATTTCATTGCGAAACGCGCATCGGGTGTGGTGGGTCCCCAGGTGCTCCTCCATGGTAACTATACCTTTGACTTATACTATGGCTACATGTATTGTGTTTTCATGATTTAGTTACATACTTTCTTGCTTACGTTAGTACTCACTAGGTACCTTATTTTGTACTTATTATTGTACATTCTTAATGCACTTATTATTTGTATGATTATTTAGATTGCATTTATAGTTATTCTCTATACCGTTTGGAGATTTCCTTGTCATTTATTATTTATTATTATTTTCATGTATGCTGTTAGTATTGAGGTTGCCCCCGAGTGAGTCCCACTTTTGCTGCTGCACTGGTGGCTACTGCCCTGCTTTTACGTTGTGTTATGCATATTCAATAAAGTTTGTATCTTTTATATATAGTTGTTGGTCCTTTTTGTGAAGGCTTTGGTTCCTTTTGGTGTTTTCTATTTTGTTCCTTCATGGCCCAGTTAGGGATATTATTTGGTGTTTATATATATATATATATATATATATATATATATATATATATATATATATATATATATATATATATATATATACACACACACACACACATTTATATATATATACATATATATCTACTATATAATTGTCAAAGGGTCACTTCCGTCTGTCTGTCACAGATATTCATTAGTCGCGGCCTCTGTCTGTCATGGAAATGCAAGTATGCAAGTCGCTGATTGGTCTCGCCAGCTGCCTGTCATGGCTGCCGTGACCAATCAGCGACAGCCACAGTCTGATTAGTCCCTCCATACTCCCCGCAGTCAGCACCCGCTCCATACTCCCCTCCAGTCACCGCTCACACAGAGTTAATGCCAGCGGTAACGGACCGCGTTATGCCGCAGGTAACTCACTCTTACCGCCGCCTATTAACCCTGTGTGACCAAGTTTTTACTATTGATGCTGCGTATGCAGCATCAATAGTAAAAATATCTAATGTTACAAATAATAATAATAATAAAAAAAACAAAAAACGTTATTCTCACCCTCAGACGTGTCGCCCTCTTCTCAGCAGTGCAAGCAGCAGGTTCCGGTGCCAAAGATGCTATGCAAGAAGGACCTGGCATGACGTCACGGTCATTTAACCGCGACGTCATCACAGGTCCTGCGCTCATACCAACCATGGGACCGGAAGCTGCCGCGTGCACCGCACACATGCGCCAGGGGCCCTCGGAAGGTGAGTATATGTTTATTTTTTATTTTAAGTCTTTTTTAACCTGTTACATATATGGTTGGGCAATATACTACGTGACTGGGCAGTATACTTAGTGTCTGTGCTGTATACTACGTGGCTCTGTGCTGTATACTATGTGGCTGGGCAATATACTACGTGGCTGGGCAATATACTACGTGGCTGAGCAATATACTACGTTGCTGGGCAATATACTACGTGACTGGGCAATATAATACGTAACTGGGCAATATACTATGTTACTGGGCAATATACTACGTAACTGGGCAATATACTACATGGCTGGGCAATATACTATGTGGCTTGGCAATATACTATGTAGCTGGGCAATATAGTACGTGACTGGGCAATATACTACGTGGCTGGGGAATATACTACGTGGCTGGGCAATATACTACTTGGGCTGTGCAATATACTACGTGGACATGCATATTCTAGAATACCCGATGTGTTAGAATCGGGCCACCATCTAGTATCTACTATATAATTGTCTAAGGGTCACTTCCATCTTTCTGTCCTTCTGTCTTTCTGTCTTTCATGGATAATCATTGGACGCGGCCTCTGTCTGTCATGGAATCTAAGTCGCTGATTGGTCTCGCCAGCTGCCTGTCATGGCTGCCGCGACCAATCAGCGATGGCCACAGTCCAATTAGTCCCTCCCTACTCCCCTGCAGTCAGCGCCCGGCGCCCGCTCCATACTCTCCGCAGTCACCGCTCACACAGGGTTAATGCCAGCGGTAACGGACCGCGTTATGCCGCGGGTAACTCACTCCGTAAACGCCGCTATTAACCCTGTGTGACCAAGTTTTTACTATTGATACTGCCTATGCAGCGTCAATAGTAAAAACATCTAATGTTAAAAATGATTAAAAAACAAAACAAAACATTATATACTCACCTTTCGCTATGCTCCGGCGCGAAGGATTGTATGGGAGAAGGACCTGCCATGAAGTCACTTGTTTGACTTTGAAATCCGTTATATCACCTGGATCAACATACAATGCACATACATACACATGTGTTTGTGCGTGCGTGCGTGTGTGTATACATATGTATATATACACACACACTTCACATACATACATACTCGTGTATATACACTGCGTGCAGAATTATTAGGTAAGTTGTATTTTTGATCACATGATACTTTTTATATATGTTGTCCTACTCCAAGCTGTTCAGGCTTGAGAGCCAACTACCAATTAAGTAAATCAGGTGATTTGCATCTCTGTAATGAGGAGGGGTGTTGTCTAATGACATCAACACCCTATATAAGGTGTGCTTAATTATTAGGCAACTTCCTTTCCTTTGGCAAAATGGGTCAGAAGAGAGATTTGACGGGCTCTGAAAAGTCCAAAATTGTAAGGTGTCTTGCAGACGGATACAGCAGTCTTGAAATTGCCAAGCTTTTGAAGCTTGATCACCGAACAATCAAGCTTTTCATGGCCAATAGCCAACAGGGTCGCAAGAAGCGTGTTGGGCAAAGAAGGCACAAAATAACTGCCCATGAATTGAGGAAAATCAAGCGTGAAGCTGCCAAGATGCCATTTGCCACCAGTATTGCCATATTTCAGAGCTGCAATGTTGCTGGAGTATCAAAAAGCACAAGGTGTGCGTTACTCAGGGACATGGCGAAGGTAAGGAAGGCTGAAAAACGACCACCTTTGAACAAGAAACATAAGATAAAACGTCCAGACTGGGCCAAGAAATATCTTAAGACTGACTTTTCAAACGTTTTATGGACTGATGAAATGAGAGTGACTCTTGATGGGCAAGATGGATGGGCCAGAGGCTGGATCAGTAAAGGGCAGAGAGCTCCACTCTGACTCAGACGACAGCAAGGTGGAGATGGGGGACTGGTATGGGCTGGTATCATCAAAGATGAACTTGTGGGACCTTTTCGGGTTGAGGATGGAGTGAAGATCAACTCCCAGACCTACTGCCAGTTTCTGGAAGACAACTTCTTCAAGCAGTGGTACAGGAAGAAGTCGGTATCGTTCAAGAAAAACATGATTTTCATGCAGGACAATGCTCCATCACATGCCTCCAACTACTCCACAGCGTGGCTGGCCAGTAAAGGTCTCAAAGAAGAAAAAATAATGGCATGGCCCCCTTGTTCATCTGATCTGAACCCCATAGAGAACCTGTGGTTCCTCATAAAATGTGAGATCTACAGGGAGGGAAAACAGTC
Organism: Ranitomeya imitator; assembly: GCF_032444005.1. NCBI lineage: Eukaryota > Metazoa > Chordata > Amphibia > Anura > Dendrobatidae > Ranitomeya > Ranitomeya imitator. The sequence continues at coordinate 171,737,572 of NC_091283.1, forward strand.
CACCTCTCGGAACAGTGTCTGGGAGGCTGTGGTGGCTGCTGCACGCAATGTTCATCGTAAACTGTTCAAGCAACTGACAGAATCTATGGATGGAGGATGCGGAGTGTCATCATAAAGAAAGGAGGCTTTTTTGGTCACTAATTTTCTTTTATTTTGTTTTTGCATGTCAGAAATGTTTATTTCTAAATTTTGTGCAGTGATATTGGTTTACCTGGTGAAAATAAACAAGTGAGATGGGAATATATTTGGTTTTTATTAAGTTGCCTAATAATTCTGCACAGTAATAGTTACCTGCACAAACAGATATCCTCCTAAGATAGCCAAATCTAAAAAAAACACTCCAACTTCCAAAAATATTAAGCTTTGCTATTTATGAGTCTTTTGGGTTGATTCAGAACATAGTTGTTGATCAATAATAAAAATAATCCTCTAAAATACAACTTGCCTTATAATTCTGCACGCAGTGTACATACACTGCACATACATACATGTGTACATGCCAGACTGCCCCCTCTTCAGTTCCTTTAGACTCCCTCAGTTAAAGGACCCCTAATGACATGGTGTTCACAGGACTGTGTTGTCACCACAGATCCTTCGGGAGTCTGAACCTCGGAATAGAAATGCTGGGGGCCCTGAGCAATTGCAGAGTTTGCTCCCCCTTCAACCGACTGTAAATAGGGCTTATTTTTGGAGTAGGGCATTTCAAGCATACTCAAAAAATCCTATAAAATCATTCTAGGGCCTATTTTCGGGAAAGCACAGTATAGATTTATAATACCTGGCTGACTTGGGGAATTAAGTGTTTCATATATTTCTCCACATAGATATGTCTGGCACCTTATTAAGTCACTTTCCCATATCAACTTGTACTATTACCCGGACTATAACCCTGTCATGTTAATGCTCTGGGCCCTCATCTTATGAAAAGCCTTTCAACACAACTCTTAAACACCACCTGTTGTTGCCGCTTTAGGCGCCGTGCGCTGTCCACAGATCTGCATTACCTGCAGGAATTATTTTCTTATGACGTTTTAAAGATTTAAAACTTACATGGCACTTTGGAAAATAAAAACCCTGATGAGAAGAATGCCTTTCTTTTAAGGTCATTTCATGTTTTCGGATAGACAACTGGTAAGCCCTGCAGCTTTTCAGTGAGAGGTGATGTGAGAGATAATCAGGGAGAGGGGTGGGAAGGATGTTTGGAAAATGGGCGTCTGCAGCATCAAGCTCTCAGCAATGATTTACAGTGGGAGATGTGGCGAGCAATAAATCCTTTGTCTTATGCTAGAGGGATTCCCTCTCCATACCCTAAGTAACACTATCTCACATTATTGTATGTATAGGGCAGGTGGTGTCACGTTGGCCAAAATGTGAAGGTGAGACAATACATATAGTACAGTAAATGTGTATGTACATGGACAAACAGTAAATGTGTATGTACATACCATATGTGATACCTATGCAGCTGCACAAGGGCCCAGTAATTAAGGAACTCCAATGTCCTATTAATAGGGGTTGTCCAGAACCTACCGGTTTATATTAATGGTATGTCAACTGTTTGCAGGTCTCTCAGTTAAGACACCACAGGTCTGTACACTATGTATTGGCCGTTTTCAGGTAATGCCGCTCAGCCCCCTTTTACCTCAGTGCTTGAGAACGGCCACTACACTGTATAAAGAGCTGTGCTGTTTTGTCTCCATACACTGTTTACATCTAACTCAATGGAGCGGCAAACAACTAATTGGTGGGTCTTTTGGCCCCCCACTCATCTGATATTGATGAAATATCTCATTGATAAGTATCTAAGTATTGGGCAACCCCTTATGGCTAACTATTGTAACAGGAATTGCTTATAATCTAACATATAAGGCCAAATCAAGGCACAGTCCATTCATGGCAAATCAATCAAGAATTTATTGTAATCTGGCATGCTTATTTACTCACAGATCTGGCAGAGTGAAACGGGCTGAGTGGTGGAACCACTGTGCCGTGACCTGAGGAGAAAACCAAAGACAGAAACATAATGATTGAATACCCTGCAGTAAATAGCATAGTGCATGAAAATAATATAGGGTATTTAGTTGACATGTTTTTTGATTAAAAAAAAATGTTAAAGCCGCAGAATGGAACAATTGATAAGCGAATCCATAGGGGACTCGGAGAAATTTTTTAACACTTGGGCTCCATGGATTGTATTCAGGGAGACCCCAGAGTTGGACGTGTGGCTGTCTAGCTCCTAATCCATATCTGAAGCCGCTCTGGATGCATTCGCAAAATGGATGCTGCCCCTATTCCCTAGCCTTCTGTCGTGGCTTAAAGTCAATGCCGGCGATACATTGATCTGCTCACCGCTACATGGGGCCTAGGGTCAGCCAGGGGGGTGGGGGGTGTCGCATTCCCCGACTTATCGTACCCTCCTATCTTCACCGGCTTTTCCCTCTTTTTTCCTCCTCTTCCCCTCTCTAACTTTTTCTCTTTCTACCTACTTCTTTTACCTAGTGACATTCTTTACTAAAATAAACGACTAAATATATCTAGTAATGATTGTTTGCCTTCGCTGTTGTTTATATGTTTCAACAATGAAAGTTATTATTGCTAATTTGAAAGTGATATCATTGGCATTGGCCAATAGCACCGGGAACTCGCTGAGACTTTCTTTGCCTGTATGAACTATGGGTTGTACTTTATTGAGTTTAATAACTATGTTTCAGCATCGTTCCATTGTTTGTATTGTTTATTTGCTTCAATAAACTTGATTTATACAAAATGTTAAAGCCATCCCGCCTTGTCACGGCAACCGTAATTGGGACAGTCCTAACTAATATTAAAACCTTACCATCTGTCAAGTGACGTGCATGTAGGTAAGGGCTGAGGGACTGCGACCAACTAGTGGATGCACGACCGAGGGAGACTACATAAATAATACCCAGCTCAATGCAAAGGCAGGACACTTCTTTTATAAGCACATGATGCAATCAGACAAAAAAACAAAAAAGGTATGAACTGGGATATAAAATGGTGTTCATGCAGCATGTAAGCACATGTACACACAGGCCACTAAACAGAAAAATATTAGAGCTAGGACTGTCCCAAATATGGGAGGCAGGATGGCTTTCACGTTTTTTTAAAACAAAAAACATGTTAACTAAATACCGCACATTATTTTCATGCACTATGCTGTTTATTTATTTACTACAGGGTATTTAATCATTATTAGTGATGAGCGAATATACTCGTTACTCGAGTTTTCTCCATCATGCTCGGGTGTCCTCCGAGTATTTTTTAGTGCTCGGAGATTTAGTTATTCTTGCCGCAGCTGATTAGCAACCAGGCAACCCCCACATGTACTTATGCTGGCTAACAGATGTAAATCAATCAGCTGCGGCAAGAAAAACTAAATCTCTGAGCACTAAAAACATACTTGGAGGACCCCCGAGCATGCTCGAGAAATCTCGAGTAACGAGAATATTCGCTCATCACTAATCATTATGTTTCTGTCTTTGTTTTTTTCTGTTTAGTGGCCTGTGTGTACATGTACTTACATGCTACATGCACACCAGTTTATATCCCAGTTCATACCTTTTGGGTTTTTTGTGGTCAGAGGAGAGCCTAGAGGGGGGTGTCTTGGGAGAGGAGGAACTTCCACATGGCTCCAGGGGGAGCTGAGGACTTTGTGGGTTACCTGCGGGTGAATCCTGCAAGGAAAGGCCTCTTTTGAACTTTACGTTTATTTTGCTTTTCAATTAGGCCGGAAAGGCTGCGTTTTCTTTATTCAAGGCTGCTATGGTTTATGTTGTCTTTTAATAAACCAGCAAGCGATTTACCTCAAGAGGTGTTCCTGAATCTACCTGTGCAAGCAGCCAAGTGAAGCAACCCCTCACACTGGCTTTGCACTCTAAGGCTACTTTCACACTTACATCTTTTCAGATCCGTTGCAATGCGTCGTTTTGGGAAAAAAACGGATCCTGCAAATGTGCCCGCAGGATCCGTTTTTTTCCCATAGACTTGTATTAGCGATGGATCGCGACGGATGGCCACACGTCGCATCCGTCGTGCGACGGATCCGTCGTGTTTTGGCGGACCGTGGTCTGCAAAAAAACATTCAATGTAACGTTTTTTGTCTGCGTCGAAAAAACGTACAGCGACGGATCCTGAGGCGTCCATCGTTGGCTAGAATGGAAGCCTATGGGCGCAGGATCTGTTGCTGTCCGTCAAATGACGGAATCCAGCAATAGACTCCGTTTTTTTTTACACTGAGCATGCCTTGAAGGATTTCTATTCCTTTAATTTAACCCATTTTTCCTGCCGCTGCTGCATCGACGGATCTGTCAAAAAACAGGATCCAGTGCATCCGTTTTTTACAATCTGCACAGGATCCGTCTTTTCAACACTTTGATGGATTGTCACTGATTCTAAAAGACGGAAGTGTGAAAGTAGCCTAAGTTTGTATGCAGTTGTAGCTGCAGATAACAATTGACATTCTGCCAACATATATGTAAGCAGTATAGTTTAGAGGAAAGCAGAGAAACTGGATATATCTATTTATTTACATTTAATTTTTTTTGTTCTTTGGTTTTATTAAACAACTTATCACAATTATTTGAAATACATTTTATTTGTGGTGGTTTCATCTAGTCTTATATTGCAAAAGAAAAATAGTCCCTTTTGTGCGTTCTGTACACTAGGGAGTAGAATAACATTGGTCTTTGTGCCTATTTTCTGCGGCCTTCTGGATAATGTTTACAGTGTTCCCGTTCTAGACCAAATGTTTGGCCAGATGTTTAAAGTATGGCCAAGCTGTCAAAATAATACTACTATGTCTTTGCGTATTACACTACTGATCAGATGGTAATTTCGATAAATTGAGCTCAAATTATATTATATAATATATACACCCAGGGCTGCCACTAGGAATTTTTGGGCCCTATACTGGCAAAATTTTCGGGGCCCCCTTGAGATTTCGTCCATGCTCCACCCCTCAAACTGTCCACAGCCCCACCACTCTCTCTTGGAAAAACTCCACTTCTCACCAATCACACATTTAGGCCGGGGTCACATTTGCGAGTTCAATGTGGGAAACTCGCCCAAGTCTCTCGCATCAAGTCTTGGCACTGCCGCCGGCACTCGAGACCGGAGCATGCGGCTGCATAGGAATACATGCAGCCGCAAACTCTGGTCCAGAGTGCCGGCGGCAGTGTCGGGACTTGATGCAAGTTTCTCACATTGAATCCGCAAGTGTGACCCCGGCCTAACAGTTCCCATCACCAGATCACAAATATAGCCAGCAGCTTTTGTTTTGGCCAAAAGATTTTTTTTAAGCCTCCACCACGACAAGGTAGACTCTTTTGGCCCAGCTCTACTCTACTCTAACCTATTAATCATTTGTTTGTTTTTGGTATATTTTTATTTATTTTTCAATTTTTAAAATGAGCAATAATATCACATACAATGGACAAATACCACCGCAGCATGACCAGACGCCATATTACCACCACATAGTGACCTATATTACCACATACAAGGAACAAATACCGCCACATCATGTCCAGACCACATACTAACACCACAGTGACCGAATAATATCACATACAAGGAACAAATACTGCCACACCATGTCCAGATCATCTGTCCCATGATCCTGCCCCATCTGTCCATAATCCTGCCTCATCGTATCCATCCTGTCCCATGATTCTGTACCATCTGTCTACATCCTGCCCCATGTGTCTCCATCCTGCCACATGATCCTGCCCCATCTGTCTCCATCCTGCCCCATCTGTCTCCATCCTGCCCCATGATCCTGCCCCATCTGTCTCCATCCTGCCCCATGATCCTGCCCCATCTGTCTCCCTCCTGCCCGTGTCTCCATTCTTGCCCCGTGTCTCCATTCTTGCCCAGTGTCTCCATTCTTGCCCCATGTCTCCATTTTTGCCCCGTGTCTCCATTCCTGCCCTGTGTCTCACATACTGCCCCCTGTGTCTATATTCTTGCCCCCTGTGCCTCAGATATTGCCCCCTGTGTCTCCATTCTTCCCCCTGTGTCTTCCAACCTGCCCCCCCCGTACCGCTTTCAAGTAAAAATAAAAATTCTCCTTACCTTGCTGTGCTCCTGTGGCGAAGTTCCGTCCTCGCAGTTCCAGCGCGCACTTGCCGGCAAATGACAATGACGTCATACGCCGGCGACTTGCGCGCTGACGGCTGGCAGCTTTTAACTATTGCTGGGCGGGCCCGGCGCCCACAGGTCTATAGAGTTACTGAACCTGCGTCTCGGACACAGGTTCAGTTACTGACATTACACCTAACATTCCTAACATTATACAGTAGATGCAGATAAAGTCACCCATGAGAGGGGATGATAGGACATGGTTGGAAGAAATTAAAACTATTACATTTTCTAAGGCAGGGCCACACAACCTGCATCAAATTTAGAGATTATTTTGAAGCAAATCACTTGACACTAGGGTCTGTTTCTTGATTTACTAATAACACAGGTCTGCGACTAAAAAGCTGTTTGATTATTTTCATCTAATTTCCATGTATTTTGGTGTGCTGAAAACGAAAAAATAGTGAAAAAAATCCCTGACGTCAGGATTTGCCACAAAATGCAAAATTCTCTTCAAATTTAGTATATTTTTCTCAATTTTTGGTATTTTTTTATCTTAGGGTTTTGAAAGTCAAAATCCAACGTGAATTAGAAAAACAAAGTGTCGCACAATCAGTAAAAATTGCCGGTTATGTCCCAATGGAGAAACAAGCAGTTGCAAGCAGTATCCGGGTGCATACTCAGAAGAAAATATGTATTTCCACAGAAAAAACAAAAAAGAAAAAGAGAGCACACAAGACCCGTTGAAGCGCCATCAGCGCGAAACGGCCGTAGTCTTAAGGAACCACATTTTCTCCCTGCCGCTCTTTTGATATGTTTGTATCATTGCCACAATAAAGTAAGGACGATCACAGCAGTTGGTGAGTGCTCTCTTTTTCTTATTTGTTTTTTCTTTGAAAGTCAAAATTACTATTAATTAATTCACATCAATGCATTGAAGATATACAATGCCAAAAAAATATAACTTTCAAAGAAAAGAACTTTCAGAGTGAGCTAATGAAACCAGCATCAACATGTTGCAAGCTGAGCGAGCAGGCTCTGACATGCTCGGGCTTGATTCAATTGTTTTATCTTGGTTCTCGCCTGTTCACACTTTTTCATCTCAGTTCGTGTTAGCTCGTCATATTCTATAAACATAAGGATGAATGACCTCGGGGAGATCAAAACATCCAACACCGCGGAGACACCATCACATGTTTCTCAACGCAGTGATCCAGAACACTGCCGCCATCCCCTATGGGAAATATGCAAATGCATGTAGAAAAGCCACGGAGACACCATCACGTGTTTCTCAACGCAAGCAATAAATAGCCAGGTCTATCACCGGGAAGGAACAACCACGCGAAGGGCAGCATCCAAAAAGGAAAACCACCTATGCCAAAACATGGTATTCATCCACAGACAGCTGTTTCGGGGCATTTGCCCCTCATCAGTGTGGAGTAGGAAACTGGCTATTAGGAGCAGTGCCTAGTAAAAGGACTATAAACATATATTCAACCGTGTTTCCCAAAATTAGCACTGTGGCTCAGCGGAAGTGTATTAATTCGACTGACAGTTTCTGTTACATTTGTGGTGAATATACAGTGTTGAAGCAACAGCTGAATATTACAAACTTTGTGAAAAAAGTATACTTCGCTTATTGCGGACTAAAGCTTAGAGATCAAGATAAAGCTTGGGCACCTCAGAGTGTGCAAACGGTGTGTTGAGGACCTCTGAAATTGGTTCAAGGGTAAGAAAAAAGCTTTCCGTTATGGGATTCCTATGGTATGGCGAGAGCAAAAGAACCATAGTGACGATCGTTACTTTTGTTCATGCGATGTGAAAGGTTATAATTCAAAATGGAAGCATTCCATTTCATACCCCAATATTCACTCAGCAGTTCGTCCCATCCCCCATGGCACTGATATACCAGTACCCAAGGCCCCAGCTACCTTGGAAGAGATAACTAGCTCCGATGAAGGTGGAGTCATACCTGAACCAGATGATGAATCAAGTTCTGACTTTGAAGATGATACAAGACCAAAATTGTTTTCCCAGGAGGAGATTAATGATTTGGTAAGAGTCTTGAATCTTCCCAAAGATGCCGCTGAGTTACTCGGATCAAGGCTCAAAAGCAAGAATTTATTGTTGCCAGGAGTGTCTTTTTCATGGTTCAGACATCGTGAAAACAAGTTTGTTCCTTACTTTGGCCAGGAAGATAACTTGGTTTATTGCATCGATGTCGAAGGTTTGATGGGTCAATTCAAAATTCAATATGATTCAGCGCAATGGCGTCTTTTTTATAGATTCTTCAAAAAGAAGTCTCAAAGCAGTTTTACTCCACAATGGCGGTTTTTATGCTTCCATCCCTGTAGGTCATTCTGTACACCTCAAGGAAACCTACGAGAACTTGGAATTGGTTCTTCATAAACTTAAATATGAAGACCACGGTTGGCAAGGGTGCGGGGATTTGAAAATCTTGTGCATGCTGCTCGGGCAACAAGCTGGGTATACCAAATACCCTTGTTTTCTGTGTCTATGGGACAGTCGAGACCGACAAAATCACTGGACCAAGAAGAATTGGCAGCCGAGGGTGCTAACAGTTGGTGAAAAAAATGTCCTCCGAGAAACTTTGGTTCCTCCCCATAAAGTTCTTCTACCACCTCTCCACATAAAATTGGGATTGATGAAGCAATTCGTAAAATCACTTCCAAAAGATGGAGAATGCTTCAAATACTTGGTCACCAAGTTTCCAGGCCTCTCTGAGGTAAAATTGAAGGAAGTTGTGTTCGTCGGACCAGACATTAGAAGGCTTAAAGCTGATCAAGAGTTCATCAATACCATGACGCATCCTCAAAAAGAAGGGTGGTTTGCATTTAATGAGGTCGTAGAGACATTTTTAGGCAATAATAAAGACCCTGACTACAAAAAAATCGTTGGACGAATGCTGAAAGCATTTCAAGCTTTAGGTTGCCTGATGAGTTTGAAAGTGCATTTCCTCCATTCCCACCTTGACAACTTTCCTGAAAATTTGGGAGCTGTGAGTGAAGAGCAAGGTGAACGATTCCAACAGGACATTAAAGAAATGGAAAGAAGATACCAAGGAAGATGGAGCATTACAATGATGGCATACTACTGTTGGACGCTTCAGAGAGACATTCCAGATGCTACTCACAAGTGTAAATGTGCCAAGACAAGCCTCAAAGGCAAGAAGAATCTATTTTAGTGTGTGTTAGTGAGCTCATTGCAGTTAAAAAATGATTTTCTTGAAACATTTGTAATAAAAAATTAATTTTATGAGTCTATTTTCATTTATTTTGAGGTATTGACATTTCACATAGTTACTTAAATTGTAAGAAAATGTGATGTGCTATGACAAAATAGAGGACATTTTCGGATTCAGCGCACTTAAAAACATAAAGATTACGTGGAATAACCAAAACAGCTCTTGAAAAAATTTTTTTGCAGACCTGTGTAATCGGTATATGCAATTAAAGTTTAGAAGTAAATTAAAGCACCATTTCAGCTGGGGTTTTTTTCACCTCTGGAGTTGGCCTGCACAGAAGAGAAATCTGGATGTGCATATACTGGCTATGAAGGATAGATAAATTGGGTAAGCTGCTCATTAGATGATACTTCTAGTTAGAGGGATGCTCTAAGCTGCACGTGATAACTTGGTGGAAGAACTAGAGTGAGAATACTAAATAGAGGTAAAGTGAAAATCCTTAAATGTAAGTACACCGCCTATATGGGAGGGAGAAAATGATCTCAGTGTACCTTCTGTGGGGGAAGTTTTGGCTCTTATACTGGTAATGGGGGTGTCTGGGTGACAATGCTGGGGGGGTGCTGAATGTGGCTCGCAACATCTCTAAGGCTAAGTTCACACTTGTGTGTGGCTGGTCTGCATGTGGCTGCGTAGTTCCTCCCTTAAGCTCCGCCTACTTCCGCAAGCGTCCCGAGTCATTCTGCACTGTGCCGTCGGCGGGCACGTCAAAACGACACATCCACACGGATCCGCATACAACGCGTGTCCCTGTGTACCCAATGTTAAAGATAGGTACGCAGGATGACACAGGAAACATGCGGAAGTAGGCGGAGTGTAGGCAGAGCTTAAGGGAGGAACTACACAGTCATACGCAGACCAGCCACACGCAAGTGTGAACCAGGCCTTAGATCGTAATGTGACTCTCGAGGTAAGAAAGGTTGAGAACCACTACATTAGATCAAGTAAAGCTGAGTACACAACCTGCTGTAATGTGTCTGCAGCCTGGAAACTACCATCACATATTGGGAATGACCATAAGATAACACCTCTTTTCCAGGTAAAACTAAAGCACCCCGATACAAATAAGACTAATCGCTATTGAGTTGCCCTACCAGGGACTGGGGTACTCAGCATTGGGTCCGGTCGCAATTAAGGGGGTGGTCACAGTGGCAGCGACCCTGTCCGTTCCCTGGGCACTCAAGTTAAGGGGAAAGCCACCTGTGGTTCTCGGTCAGAGAGACCGACGTTGCTTAAAGGGGTCCTCTGGGGTGATGTTGATGCAGCAAGATGGTGACGCTTCCCACAGCTGAAGCGGGGTCCCCAGGGCTCCCAAAGTGTATGGCCAGGATGGTGGGTTGCTGGTAAATAACGGAGGACACAGTTGCAGTCTTTACCTGGTTTACTGATGGTAGCAGTCAAGGAGTCCAGGCAGCCTGAAAACAAGTAGAAATCCTAATGGCAGGTCAGGTTGGGAGCCCTTCACTATGCGCTGGTTTTTTGGTCCCTTGCTACCTGTAGCTTGCTGGCAAGATACCCCTTTCTTTCTCCTGTCCTGGGACAATACCTGCACGGTAGGCAACTTGAGCTGTTCTCTTGGGGGTCTCTGACATGGTGACTCCAGGCTTTATCTGCTGCTGTACCTCAGGTATGGTATGGGCAATTAACATACAGTTTTAGCCCTCCGGTTCTACTGTGGACATTGCAGTTATCCACAATCTTGGGTTCCCGGTGCCCAGTTTCTGCGCTCTGGTCACAGGAGGCCCAATCGCAGCCTCCTTAAGCTCCTAATCACTCCTCTGAGCTCCTTTCCTGTCTCTTGTCTCACACAGACTGTCTGACTCTTCCTCCAGACCAGAATGGTTATCAGGGAAGTTCCCCTAAAACTGGGTTTTATGCTCCCCCTTCTGGTCTGGATTCAGAATGTGTTGTGTGTAAGATTACCTGCCAAAGGGATCCCACTTGTCTCCAGGCATGGCACTACCCTCCCCGAGAGGAAGGCAGCACCACTGTGGTACCCGAAATCCTGTGGTGCCACATTGAAGCTGCCAAAATCGATGAGTTCCCTGGACAACTGTAAGGGGAGTTAAGGCTTGGACATGTCCAGTTTCAGACTGCTGATCCTTTTTTTCCTCTCTGAGATAAGCCACCTCTAGACATGTCTGGGGGTGACTTTCTCATAGAGAACACAGGAGCACTCGGCCAAACAAGCTCTCATGTGTATGTGAGAACGAAGTGTCATCTTGGCCAAATAAGAGGCTGAAGCGTTGTTCATCCAGCAGCCATCTTATGCGTGTGGCCATCTTTAATCTGAATGGGCCTGACCACTGGGACCCTGACTGATTGCCCCCTGGTTACTTCCTCTCAAAGCCGCAAACTTTGGACAGGATGAATTGAGTTCAAGGCACAGACAAAGATACCGGAGCCTCGATAGCCTAGAAAAACTTCTGGGTCCCATTCCTGCAACTTGGACAAAGAACTCCAATTCTGCTGATCAGTTGGACCAACACCAATCATCTTTCCAGTGGACAGGTGCTAATTTATTTGAGCTGGAAAACCCCCAGTTTGAGGGTTTTGATGTTGAGGCTTAGTGACAGCTATTTTTTTTGTAATGGGCATATTCTCTTTCTAATCACTAGACCTTATTTTAAACCAAAGAATTGAGGTTTTCAGAAATTTAAATGATTCCCATGTCCATCTGGCCTGTAGATGTAATACAAATTGCTGTGTGCTCACCCGCCCCTCTATATATCTGCTGCTCAGAAAATATTTCTGACTCATTCCCAGAAGAATCAAAGGATAAATGAATCATGAAATCACATCACACCACAACCATTCATTCTAATGTGTAAATGGATTCTAAAGATATTGGAATTAGTTTTGGATGTCTCCTAGATGAACATTACAAAGCAAAGACGTAGATACTTATTAACATGTCACATTATAAGTAGCAATTGTCTTTTCATAAATTCCCAATTAAAATCACCAAAGTAGATAACAAATGTTAAGGCTCTTGGGGCTCGAACCCATGGGTATCTTATGACTTAATAAAACCTTTGCGATGTAGTAACTGTAATACGTCACCAAGAGCAATCTGTGGAGCCACTCTACATCTGGATGGATATTGATGTCTAAGGATATACCATACAGACTTCATGCAGTCCTATGTGAGAGTTATGGCTTCTATGGTCATTAATGCTATTTTATTGCTCCATTTTACACAAGTTCCTAGTTCTCTTTATTCACATGCAATTTCCCGGTCTATTACCTTTTAACTCAAGATCATGATAACAATAGTCTGTAGAGAAAACAGTTCTCACATCAAGTTTAAGGCTTTAGGATTTTTGTTACCAAAAATCAGGGATGTAGCTAGCTCTAGTAAAACTGCAACTCCCAGCGTACCAGAGCAAGGTCGAGATCACTACAATAGCTGAAGGAATTATGCCTCAATCACCCAAAAGCCTAAAATGTCCCTTATGTGCCATCAAGAATGGACTAGGTATACATGGTGAATTTGGTTGTGCGATTAAAGTTGTTCAGTTTTGTGATAGTCACATCACAGTCTCATTATGTCATATCTTGCAAAAGACCACATTGACTATGATTAAACTCAACGGGACTTTGTGATTTTCTTTTTCCGTGTAATCTCAGCCTAATTGATCTGAGTGGAGGAGACTGTTTTCATTAAGCAGTCTCTCTAAGGAATCATCGCTGATGACATACCGGTTTGATGTTCCAGGCAGCTTCCTCCTAGTTTGCCACAGAAAGCATACAGAAGCATGATGTATAAAGCTGGTGTATACAAGGGGCTTCCATGTACTGTAAACACACATGTAGAGTGATTATACAGACAATTTACAGTCATGGTAGACATAAAATTAAACCGTACTTAAGGGATGAAAAATACAAGTGTAGATAAAGGATTAAAACACGCCCTCTGAAGAAGCCAGCGGTGAAACGTGTGTCGGGGTGGGGAGTCGCCTTTCTTTCTCATCTCCAGGTAGCTATGCTACAGTTAGGGCCAGAAATATTTGGACAGTGACACAAGTTTTGTTATTTTCGCTGTTTACAAAAACATGTTCAGAAATACAATTATATATATATAATATGGGCTGAAAGTGCACACTCCCAGCTGCAATATGATAGTTTCCACATCCAAATCGGAGAAAGGGTTTAGGAATCATAGCTCTGTAATGCATAGCGTCCTCTTTTTCAAGGGACCAAAAGTAATTGGACAATGGACTCTAAGGGCTGCAATTAACTCTGAAGGCGTCTCCCTCGTTAACCTGTAATCAATGAAGTAGTTAAAAGGTCAGGGGTGGATTCCAGGTGTGTGGTTTTGCATTTGGAAGCTGTTGCTGTGAGCAGACAACATGCGGTCAAAGGAACTCTCAATTGAGGTGAAGCAGAACATCCTGAGGCTGAAAAAAAAAGAAAAAATCCATCAGAGAGATAGCAGACATGCTTGGAGTAGCAAAATCAACAGTTGGGTACATTCTGAGAAAAAAGGAATTGACTGGTGAGCTTGGGAACTCAAAAAGGCCTGGGCGTCCACGGATGACAACAGTCATACTTAATTTGGTGAAGAAGAACCCGTTCACAACATCAACTGAAGTCCAGAACACTCTCAGTGAAGTAGGTGTATCTGTCTCTAAGTCAACAGTAAAGAGAAGACTCCATGACAGTAAATACAAAGGGTTCACATCTAGATGCAAACCATTCATCAATACCAAAAATAGACAGGCCAGAGTTAAATTTGCAGAAAAACACCTCAAGAAGCCAGCTCAGTTCTGGAAAAGTATTCTATGGACAGAAGAGACAAAGATCAACCTGTACCAGAATGATGGGAAGAAAAAAGGTTGGAGAAGAAAGGGAACGGCACATGATCCAAGGCACACCACATCCTCTGTAAAACATGGTGGAGGCAACGTGATGGCATGGGCATGCATGGCTTTCAATGGCACTGGGTCACTTGTGTTTATTGATGACATAAGAGCAGACAAGAGTAGCCGGATGAATTCTGAAGTGTACCGGGATATACTTTCAGCCCAGATTCAGCCAAATTCTGCAAAGTTGATTGGACGGCGCTTCATAGTACAGATGGACAATGACCCCAAGCATACATCCAAAGCTACCCAGGAGTTCATGAGTGCCAAAAAGTGGAACATTCTGCAATGGCCAAGTCAATCTCCAGATCTAAACCCAATTGAGCATGCATTTCACTTGCTCAAATCCAGACTTAAGACGGAAAGACCCACAAACAAGCAAGACCTGAAGGCTGCGGCTGTAAAGGCCTGGCAAAGCATTAAGAAGGAGGAAACCCAGCGTTTGGTGATGTCCATGGGTTCCAGACTTAAGGCAGTGATTGCCTCCAAAGGATTTGCAACAAAATATTGAAAATAAAAATATTTTGTTTTGGTTATGTTTATTTGTCCAATTACTTTTGACCTCCTAAAATGTGGAGTGTTTGTAAAGAAATGTGTACAATTCCTACATTTTCTATCAGATATTTTTGTTCAACCCTTCAAATTAAACGTTACAATCTGCACTTGAATTCTGTTGTAGAGGTTTCATTTCAAATCCAATGTGGTGGCATGCAGAGCCCAACTCGCGAAAATTGTGTCACTGTCCAAATATTTCTGGCCCTAACTGTATATATCTATTTTGCCTGTAATTTCTCTCCCCCTTCACTGTTAAGCTTTTTAATGCATATGCAATATTAGGGGACTGACTCTACCATTTATTTATATAAATAGCATTTTGACTAATAAGCTTTTGTACCTGGTTTAAGGTCTTGTGACACTATGTAAATGTAACTTTTGTGGAGTATCTGTTTGTGATACATTTCTGCTTTTTTATGGTTTATTTTGAAGGTAATTTTTAAACTGATTATTAATAAACATTGAATCTTTTTATTCATTCTTGATCTCTTCTTGTTTCCAGTGATTATCGTCACTGGAATGTTGTTAATAAAGAATTAAAACAGGCTGAAATGTTATAGACATGAGGATTAAGAGGTGGACCATCTGCTTATCTACCCCCAAATCTATGTAGTTTGGGGATGATGTCCTCCACACCATGAGGACTAAAGAATGAGAATTAGGCATTATATGTAGTTATGTAATCTTCATAGGTGAAGGATCTCAATGGAAGTATGTAATGACAACGCCCATATACCAGACAGTGGCAATTTGGGTTATTCTTTAGAATTGCATCTAAAGCATACACCCATATTGGTTGCAGTTTCATTGGTAGCCAATATGTGGAGTGGGATTGGTATCGACTTTGAGACCCCACCATCAATTTCATATTCCTAAAACGTGCCCCTTTTAATTAGATCTAAATCAGTACTTATTGGAAGTATAATGGATTTCTGTTCATGCTATGTGGCTGATTACTGTTACACACGTGTCTCAGGTGTATCTGCAGCACCCCAGAGACCAGATCGTTGCAGTATGACGCTCTGCCACTAAGGGGAGTGATGGTACGTCTGATGGCACTAAAGGAGTTCTCCTGACCAGGTATCACCAGAACACATTACACTTCACACTCCGGCCACTAGGGGGAGCAAAAGGCTTTATTTATTGGGCCACTCCTCACACTGGTAAAACTAGGGGTTGGGTAGGAAGTTAGTCAGAAGCTGACTGGGTTGGATTCAGGCAACATCCTGTGTCAGTGGGTGTTGCAGGGAGAAGACACAGGGGGGTCCCTGTCAGGCATGGGAACCTGGCAGGCGCCTAGCGAACAGAGCAGAACGTAACGGAACCACGCCTGCACACCCCGCAGCGGTATCCAAGAGAGACACGAAGGGAAGGATATTGTGGAACAGTGTAAACGAGATCAAGCACAAAGGAGTACCAGCAGGAGTCGTGCCGTGAGACCGAGGCAACATCCTACTGAGGCGCGTAGCCGGTGGCCGGAACGCCGCGGGAGTAACTGACTCTAGGCCTTACTTCGAACTCCGCAGGACAGTTAATCATAGGTTGGCTGTCTACCTTACTACACCTACGAAGACATAGGGGGCAACGCGTGGAGAGGGGCGTCTCTAGGGTCCCGGAAGAGCTCCGAGCCTTCCCGTCATACGGGTGCGTCCTAGCCATTACATTCCTGGGGGACGAGAAACTAGTAACATCTGGAACCACAGAGAGAGAGAGAGCTGTAGAGAACGAATGAATGAGAAGAGCAGTTGTGAGGACTATTCCGAATGCTCAGCAGGGTAGGACTGCAACACACAGGCGCTAGTGGTAGGCAACGATTTCCATCTGCGAAGGAAACTCTGGATGTGCCCATCGGACCGGACGGTCTCAGATAGCCCTGTTAAGCGTGCTCTGGATCGAGGATCCTGAAGTCTTCAGTAAAGAGGTAAAGAGACTGCAACCCTGTGTCCTCGTTATTGACTGCACCCTACACCATTACCATCTACCTTACTGGGAAGCCCTGGGGACATACTTCACCTGTGGGAAGGTATACCATCCAGCTGCCATTCCATCACCCCAGCGGACCCCACAGCAGCGTCGGTCACCCTGACCGAACACCACAGGTGGCGTCATGAACCCCTGACAGACTGCATCACCTTTAATGGATGCCCCTTAGCAGGGTCGCGGACCGGGTCTAGCCACCGTGACAGCCTCAGAACTGAACCAGAGAGGCCCGGTACCGAGAACTCGTGGCCCTGTGTCTGGGGGCGCTCCATATCCCTGGCTCCACTTCCATCCACTGAGTCTGCTGCTTTCTGCTGTGCTACACATCAGGCTTTGCAACTTGCCCAGGATGGATCAATTACATCATCCTCCTAGAGCTATTTAAGGCCCGTTTAGATACTAATCTCTGTCTTGGGATTGAGACTAGTCCTAGGTTTGGTGTGCTCCACTATCTGTGCTTTTTGTGTTTGTGCTTACATGCATCCCTGCTAGCTTCCACTTCATCAGTCCCGCTGCTCCTGGGATTCCTCTGTATGTTAAGTCCTCACCATCTATGTGCTTTCCTGCTTGCTACATCAACTCCCGGGGTCCATGTGCCCACAGGGATGTAACGCTTAGAGGATTCACCTCGCCAGTTGAGCCTTTCAATTAGCATGTCAGCATGTGGACCCTATGTCAGAAGAAGCCACGATGCATGTAAAGGTTGTATGTTATAGCAAATTCCACATACAATGGTTTATCTGTATCACGAAGACATTTTACATTTCTATAGGAACACCAATGATCTAATGTGGATGGGACTGGAGGCCTCTTGATTCAAATTATCTATTACTTTCAGTTGAAATAACAAACACACTCAACCATTAAAGATGGGACAAATAGCTATCTATAAAACAAGTGTTAGCCAACAGTTTTCATATGTATAGCCACCTTCAGGATGCGGATAGCATTGTCTGCATTCCCAGCATAGTTTGAGGTGATTAAACCCTCAGTTGAGAGTGATCTAAATTCCATATGGAAGTGTGAAATGTCCTATATATCACCTTGGACAGGTTACTAAAGTTCTGTTTGGCAACCATTTCCAATCTAATAAAAGACTGCTTGGTTGTGGTTGTCTGCAAAGAATGATGAGCAACCTTCACCCTGACTTTGGAGATGCCTACATATCAGTCCCACTAACAGAAATCACTGCAGGGTCTATATTATTGGATATATTGCTGTGTGGATATATTGCTGTCCAGAAGTCCTAGGCTTCCTGTAGGGGATCTTCTGTATAAGAGGTTAGGTGCCCGATGGTAGACCTTGGATCAAAGTTACGCTCCACGCAGAGGATTTTCATGTTATGTTTCTTTTCTAACCATTTTCTCACATGTCTTAGGGTCACCTGTCAGTAACCTGATATTGAGTTGCTCTCACATGTCAAATTGTGTCTCTCGCAATGGAATAGATACTGTATTTGCCCCCTTAGAGGACTTACACTTGACAGCATGGTTTACTGCGAAAATGTCAGTGCCTCCAGACATCTGTAAAAAGACTGCGTGCGCCATGTGGTCCAGGGTTGCTGCACTTGGTGCCTTTTTCTTTCATTGTGCAGTGAGAAACTAAAATTGATTTCAGGATCATTGATCCCTATTGTGATATGTCTTAATAACCTATTGGTTATTATCCAAGAAAAATGTTTATTTTTGTACCGCGTTAGCTAGTAGATAGAAAGATAATAAAACTTGAGAGTCCCAGTGGTTGATAGCTTTTAATGACTAACTGAAAATATGGTAACAAATTGCAAGCTCTTGAGACTAATCAGGTCTCTTCATCAGGCATACAACGATGAAAGCTTGCAGTTTGTTACACTCTTTTCAGTTAGCCATTAAAAGGTATCAATCACTGAGGACTCTCAAATTTTAGTATGATTTCATCCATGAATTCCATTTATTTTCCCATTAGACTAGGGACTGACAAAAAGTGAACATAGGGCACTAACCAAACAACATGCTGTTTTATTATTTTTTTTGCACTCACCTGTGATGATGTGAAATTGAATAGCCTTAGGTGACAACACCCCCACTGCTGCTGCTCCGCTGGGTGGACAGACCGACATCTATGTAGCAAAGGGAGCGATGCGGGTGTGCTGCGCTGCGGGTAAGGAATTCACAGGATTCAGATGAATAAGATAGATTGTAGATTGTAGTTTATTCCAAACACATTTCTAGATTGAACAGACCTCTTTCTCACGGGAATCACAATAAAGATTTAGGTTTCCATAGGTCTACTTAACCTATTAGATTCTTTTGCACCCTCTGAAAAACACATAGTGTATGCAAATTAAGCGTCCTATAAGCCAGGAGCTGTGATATGATCAGCCCATATTCCTGTACGGTCAGACAGCCATTACACAGTACACAGCAGTGGCACATTTATTAGATTATCTCGGCACAGGAACATTTTTTTTTAAACACATCCAATTGTGGAAAATTATTATTATTTTAATATGTATTGATTCAAATCAACTTTAAAATTAACTTTGTTCATGGAAAAACCCTTATAACCTCAAGTGTGACTCAAAACCTTATACTTTTAAGGACATCTATAACGTTACTTTAGCCCATGCCATTTTTTTTAGAAGATTATATTGTAATGCAATGGGCTTTTTGACAAGTTTTGGCCATCCAATGATTGCGTTATTGCCATATGAGTCTTTTTTTTATCCATGGTTGCAGTAACCCACAATTTTACTGCAATCCTAACCCCATGTAGGAATTAACAAAATGAAAATATTACAATAAGGCAATAAATCCATAGGGGAATTATTTATATTGGGCGGAGTGACACTTTATCGAGACAACATAGGGCAAAGTGCAGAACGTCATGTCTGCACTCCATTATGGTAAAACTAATAATAGTGAACAGTCCGTTTAATTCACTTATATAATCTAATGCATAAAACAGTTCGGAGCTGGCAGAGGGCAGCATATTTCTCCAGCATTGCTGGGCTGTGATGTAATAGATTCACATTGTGAAGTATCAGATACACTGCCAGCTTGGGACGAGAACGGCCAATTAAATACTACAGCTATATATCATCACACAGATGGAGTTCCATTATTCATGCGCAGCCAGGAGTGCGTACGCCACACACAGGGGCTTTTATTCCAAATATATTATTTACTTTTACAGAGACTCAGACTCTCATTGGCGAGTTTGACCTGTGACCCGGATCAAAAATCAGACAAGTCTCTGTTTTAGTGCAGACCATTTGGTCTGCAAAAATAAATAGACAAGTGAAGAATCCCATAGATTACAATAGGTATGACCTCTATTCGTAGAACAACACGGATAGAAGTCATACCTGAAAAACTGACATGTGAATGATTGCTGAGACTTCATGTATGCACTTTCAAAAGTCTGTCAATTGAGTGTCGGTTTATTTAGAATACGTTAGCATGTGGCAGATTTGCGGCAGATTAACTGCACAGGTAAAATTTGCAGGGCATTGAAGTGCAAGGCAAGTGGAAAAGATTTTACAAATCTGTTGTGCACTTTTTCCACTTATCTGAAGGGGAAATGCCTCATGATCTTATAGCAGATTTCAACACTTTCAATGTAGAAAGAGGGAAATCCGTGGCAAAGTTGAAGTACAATTCATTTTTCTACAGATCTGATACTAACTTTGCTGCAAATCTCCATGTGTGGCTCCCCCTTAAGTATCTGGTGACACATCATACAATGGGCACGAAATCTGTGTCAAATCCTATGACAATCTAGATCTCTAGCATGTAATCTAAAATTTCTGAGTGGATTTTTTGTGCTGCCACAAAAAAAGAAAACAAAAACAACTGCAAAAAATAAATAGAATGCTCCCTTTTTTGTGCGGAGAATGTTTGACAACGGGGCTATTTCTTACATTGATCCGCTGCAAAGTTACAGCACACCCGCAGCAGAAAGTCGAAGTGTAAGGGTATGTTTCCACAGTCAGTAAACGCTGCAGGTTTGACGCTGCATTCATCAGCAGCGTCAAACCCGCAGTGGACAGATGTTACAGCATAGTGGAAGAAATCCCATCTCCACTATGCATGCAGGGACACCTCCGGTTTCCCTGCGGAGACGGACATCTGGCGTGTCTTTCGAGACCGCAGCATGTCAATTTATCTTGCGGAGAACGCTCTGTCACGGTTCAGTGAACACATGCGGAATCACCTGCGTCCAAAGCGCTGCCGGTTCCTGACAGTGGAAACATACCCTTAGCCTCAGTTCTCCACCACAGTGGTAGTAACATACATGTCTGCCATTTACATCTCCAAAAAGTGCAAATATGCCGTTAGGGTTTAAATACGCACACATATAATGGATCATAGTCTTACAGATTGATAACATGGTCCTCATTGTCCACTGTAGATCCAAACTGTATCTCAGTGATCCGTTTTGAGTCTGAGCTGGCAAGTTAAAAAAAGCGAGTAGCCATGACCTAGTGTAAGTGACTACCTAATCCAGAGTTGGGTTTGGGGGGTGATGACTACTAGAGGAGACTTTCCTTAAGCTATCTGCAGAATTTACAGAGCACATTTGGTTGCTATTGTACCACAAACTAGATGTTTCTGAAATATTTATCATCTTCTGGAAAGTCAGAGCGTGTGAAATCCATGTTTGTGAGAGAGTGGGAGGACGAGGTCGACCTTTGGAGTTTTCCACTTTACTGACAGAAATATGAAATATAATTTTAGCCAAGGTCCTATGTACAGTGCTGAGCGTGTAGGAGGACGTGTGTGGTCTGCATACGGCTTGTATGTACAGCTGATTATTACTGCAAGTCACATATCAGCACTGTAGCGACTTCAGTCAGCACTTAGTATATTATATAACGGCAAGAAAATAACTTATTTCAGGAATTAATATGTTACGATTGGCTTTGAGTTCACTTTGAGTCTACATGTTAGAAATTCATTCCCTGATGTATTATTAATGTACTGTTCTGAAATCCTAGAAAAAAATCATAGAAAAAGGGCCTTACTTAGCAATACCGGGACGATCAGCACACTCGACAAGCAAGGTTCTTGCTCACATTAGCAAAAACAGCGAAGAGAAACCTGGAGGAGTTTAATGGATGTAATGCTTTATTTCCATGAAACAGCATGGCACTTGATGCGGAGTCCCTTTGCAGATCACAGATGATCTCTTTGGGTACAGTTAGACATCCAATAATCTGTTTATTTTTTTGCAACACATTTTCCATTCAAAATGAACCTATATTGCTGAAAATATACAAGGTACGTACAATATTTTTCAGCACTCCATTAATCTTGACCAAATTCCCAACTTAATTTGTTGAAATGCAGCCCCAAACTTTCAAGAAACCTCCAATGATTTTCAATGGAAGTAAGCATGTTGTATCATTCATCTGCTGCACTAACTTTCTTTAGAAGACCTCTTTGTCTACAGTCCTCAACGTTACCCATTTCATGGATTCTTCAGTGCTGAGAAATGCAAACAGATACTTACCCATCATGAAATATTATGAGGGAGGCATCTGATTAGCTCAAAATTTATTCTGCAGCAGGAGATCAACCCCAAACATACAGCCAATGTCATTAAAAACAATTGTCAGTTTAAAGGAGAACAAGAAGTCCTGGAAGCGACGATCTAGGCCCAAAGAGCCCTGCTCTCACATCATTCAGTCTGTTTAGGATGAAGACACAAAAGGATATGCACCAGCTGATATCCTCAGAAGATCTGTGGTTAGCTCTCCAAGATGTTTGGAACAACCTTCCTGCCAAGTGCCTGCGTACCTATAAGAACTGATGCAATCTTGAAGGCAAAAGGTGGTCAAGGCAAATATTGGTTACAGTTAGATTTCCCCTATATTTTTATATTTTTTTCACTTTGCATTTTGTGAATGGATAAAATATACTATGAAAACTGTTATTTAAAAAATATTTTTACTTTGAACCATCTTTTCCACACCAGCCAAAAGCTTTTCACGACCTGTGGCAAGGAAATGAAAAAAAGATTGCGCTATACTTATATTTTCAGCTACCTGTTTGGTTCTACCTTTATATCTTATTGCGGACATAGATTTTCATATGTATTAATGATGAAGGGAATATTCTTATACTTTCTCTCCAACGTACAAACTGATACATACTATGTGATCTTAAGAACAAAAGCCACATTAATATAATGTTAACCCTGCTTTCCCTTTGATGGTGTGCTGCACTGAGCTTGATCTGAGTTGTGTTGTTAACGGTTCTTAACTTTGCAGCATATTGGGACCATTAGTTTTACATTGTGAATATACTGGTTTTAGCTCTTGTAATAAAATGAGATGAAAGCAATGGTGTTGTTGGCACAAAGACGCAGGAAACCTGTGTAGATGAAGGGGAGGCACAGGAAAAGAAAGACTCCTTGATAATAGTGCAGTTTGCAGGCCACATGTTTACTTGAGATTGTGAAGAGTTTATAGTGACGGAGCCAAAGTTTTTAAATCTGACCAGTGCCACTTTATGTGGTAATAACTCTGCAATGCTTCAACATATCCCAGTGATTTTGAGATTGTTTTTTCGTGACACATTATACTTTATGATAATGGTAAATTTAGGTCAATATGTTTTGTGTTTATTTATAGAAAATATCAAAAATTTGAGAAATATGTTAAAAAATTAGCAATTTTCAAAGTTTGAATGATTATTCCTTTAATACAGATGGTCAGACCACAGCAAACCATTAATAAATAATATTTCCCACATGTCTGCTTTACATCAGCACCATTTGTAAAATGTTCTTTTATTTTCTTAGCATTTTAAGAGGTTTAATAATGTAGCAGTAATTTTTCATTTTTTCAAGGAAATTTACAACATTTATTTTTTTAGGGAACTATCCATGTTTGAATTGACTTTAGGGGTCTCATATATTGGGAAACCCCCAAACGTGATACCATTTTAAAAACAGCACCCCCTGACATATTGAAAACTGCAGTCAGGTAGTTTATTAACCCTTCAGGTGCTCTACAGGAATTAATGCAAAGTGGTATGACAGAAATGAAAATGTGCATTTTTACCACCTAAATGCCGGTAACTTCTGAACAGGTTACAACAGCCGACAGACTCTAAGGCCGCTATTTGGTCGTGAATTGCCATGGCAAACATCAGGACCACACAATCATGATCTGAGGGCACCAATTGGGATAAAGAGGAAGCCCCCACACTCTGTTAACCATTTATAATGATGTAGTCACTATTGACAGCAGCATCTAAGGGGTTAAACAGATATGTACAGTGAAAACACTGATCGTGGCTGATACAGCAAGTTGTCAGCTATAGTGCACAGCTGACAGCTGCTGGATTGTCACCTGTATGGGGAGGCTATTCTCTTATATCTCAGGTCAGTTAAAAGACGTATTGGCGGTCATTAAGGGGTTAATAAAAGGTATCTATGCCACAGTAACAATGGGTTTGTCTACTCCATTACTTTCCAATGCCCCCAATGTGCTGTGTAGCATTAAAAAAAAAACAACATACATGTAGTAACTGCACTGTTCTGCAATTGGGTTTTTCAGGATTACAAAAATTGATTTCTTGCTTCCAAACAGTGCCGATTAAAAATCTGATTGCATTCGGACCAATGTTATTCCATAATTGAGTGTTTATCTGCATTATTTTCCAGCTCGGATCAGATCATGATCAGACTGGAAAAAAGAAAAAAAAAAATCGCAGCATGCTGCAATTGTATACAAAAATCGGATCACAAATTTACTAAGAGAAGTCAACGGGAGTGATAAAAAAAATAAAATAAAATAAAAAAATTGCATGGCACACGGACCATGCGAGTGGCATCCTATTTTTACACACCTACAGTTGTGCTCTAAAGTTTACATACCCCAGCAAAATTTCTGCTTTCTTGGCCTTTTTTCAGAGAATATGAATGATAACACCAAAACTTTTTCTCCACTCATGGTTAGTGGTTGGGTGAAGCCATTTATTGTGAAACTATTGTGTTTTCTCTTTTTAAATCATAATGACAACTCAAAACATCCAAATGACCCTGATCAAAAGTTCATCAATACGTCGGGATTTCCATTTGTTCTGCAACGCGGACAATATCCACAAAAATCCTTTTAAATGGTTCCTGATCGTAAGTTCACATACCTCATTTCTTAATACCATGTATTGCCCCCTCTAACATCAATGACAGTTTGAAGTCTTTTGTGGTAGTTGTGGATGAAGTTCTTTATTTTCTCAGATGGTAAAGCTGCCCACTTTTCTTGGCAAAAGTCTCCAGTTCCTGTAAATTGTCTGTCTAGCATGAACTGCTTGCTTGAGAACTGCCCAGAGTGGCTCAATGATATTGAGGTCAGGAGACTGAGATGGTCACTCCAGAACCTTCACTTTGTTCTGCTGTAGCCAATGACAGGTTGACTTGACCTTGTATTTTGGATTGTTGTCATATTGGAATGTCCAAGTACATCCCATGCACAGCTTCCAGGCTCATGAGTGCAAATTTCCTCCAGTATTTGCTGATAACTTGCTGCATTCATCTTTCCTTCAACTTTGACCAAGTTTCCTGGGCCTTTGTAGCTCACACATCCCCAAAACATCAGTGATCCACCTCCGTGCTTTACAGTACGAATTGTGTTCCTTTCATCATAGGCCTTGTTGACCTCTTTCCAAATGTAACAGTTATAGTTGTTGCCAAAAAGTTCAATTTTGGTCTCATCACTCCAAATTACCTTGTTCCAAAAGTTTTGAGGCTTGTCTCTGTGCAGATTTGCGTATTTTAGACTAGATACTTTGTGGCATTTGCGCAGTAATGGCTTTCTTTTGGCGACTCAACTATGAAGCTCATTTTTCTTCAAGTGCATCGTTATTGTGCATCTTGAAACAGCCACACGGCTAGTTATCAGACAGTCCCATAATTATAGCTGATTTGCATCCTGGCAATTGTGAACAACATTTTTGTTGGTCTACCTGACCATGGTTTTGTTTTTACAGATCCTCCAATTTTCCATTTGTTAATCACAGTTTGAACGCTGCTGACTGGCATTATGGCATTATCAATTCCTTGGATATCTTTGTATATCCCTTTCCTGCTTTATACAGTTCAACTACCTTTTCTCGTAGATACTTTGACAATTCTTTTGCTTTCTCCATGACTCACAATCCAGAATCGTCAGTGGCTGGATGAAAGATGCAAGAGTCTGTCTGGATCCCAGAAACTCACTCAGCTTTTATGCACACACTGATTACAAGCAAACAGGTCTCATGTGAGTATGTTACCTTTAGTAGCCATTCAAGCCAATGTGTGTCAACTTCTGGTGATTTTGGCCTGACAACATGCACAGGGTATGTGAATAGTGATGAGCGACTATGCTCGTTACTCGAGTTTCTCCGAGCATGCTCGGGTTGTCTCCGAGTAATTCGGTGTGTTCGGAGATTTAGTTTATGTCAACATAGCTGCATGATTTGCAGCTGCTAGACAGCTTGAATACATGTGGGGATTGCCTGTTTGTTAGGGAAGGGGGTAATACCCATGGAGCCTGCAAGGGAGTAATACCCATGGAGCCTCCCAGGCTTTTAATATCAGTTTACAGATGTACACTCCCTGACAGAAGTTATGTCGCTTATCCATGTTATGTAAATAAAAGCTTATAACCGGACGTTAAATTCATCCATTGGTTGTATAAATTTTTCTTTTGAAAGCTGAAACCCTCCGAAATGTGGATTAAGTTAAGAAAATAAATTGGCATCAATGCAGAAATATTGATCAGTTAATGGACACAGAATGGTCAGATTTTGGCAAGACAAAATGTTTTGTCGCCCACAGAAAGAAATGTGATATTCAAACAAAAAATTAACTTAAAATACAAATATATACTGCATAACATTGGTGAATGAAGTTGTGGTACTATTAGAGTCATATTTAATATTTTGTGTGACTTCCATGAGCTTGAAGGACTGCATCTATGCGGTTCAACAATGATATATATAATTTATTAATGAAGTCATCAGGAATAGCAAAGAACGCAGTCTTACATGCCTCCCAGAGTTCATCTAGATTCTTTGGTTTTGTCTTCCAAGCTTCCTCTTTCATCCTACCCCAAACATGCTCAATGATATTCATGTCTGGTGACTGGGCTGGCCAGTCCTTGAGCACCTTGATCTTTTTTGCCTGGAAGAACTTTGTTGTAGAGATGGATGTATGAGATGGAGCACCATCCTGCTGCAGAATTTGACCCCTTTTATGATTTGGAATATAAGAGGTAGCTAATACCTTGATATTTTAGGCTATTGATATTGCCTTCCACCTTGCAAATGTTCGCACACCCCCATACTGAACGTAATCCCAGACCATGATCTTTCCACCACCGAATTTAACTGTTTTCTAGGTGTATTTTGGATCCATACGGGCTCCAGTAGGTCTCCTGCAGTATTTGCGTCGGCTGTGGTGTAATTCTACTGAAGATTCATCAGAGAAATCCACCTTCTGCCACTTCTCCAGCGTCCATCTGTTTAGCAGGCTATGGGACTTTTTAAAATTCTTTGTACTTGACGCTGAGACACATTAAAGGTGCCAACCACCTCTGCAGTGGATCTGGTCTTCAGCCTGTTGATAATCCAGGCTTTGGTCGCAGGGTGGATTTTTGGCATGTTGTCAGAGCTCAAGTTGCAGTTCAAGTGAAGGTCTGGGGTGCTGGGTTTCTTTTTATACACACACTAATTAACCGATCATTTACTGAGCACAGGTGAGGATGTAAAATAGGATTGGGTGCATTATATGACCAGGTGACAAAACTTTTGTCTTGTTTTGAACAGCTGACATGTGCCTGGAATAGCTGCGGGTGGAATCGCGATCCACCCATGGCTATTAACCCCTTTAGACTATGTGCCCACATTACGGATTCGTGTGTGGATTTTTCCACACCGTTTTTGAAAAATCCAGAGGTAAAATGCACAGATTTGGTTTTCCATAGGTTTACATGGTACTAGAAAACCACATGGAAAACTGCTGCGAATCCGCAGCGGTCAATCCGCTGTGCATCTGCAGCCAAATCCGCAATGTATGCACATACCCTAAATGCTGCTCTCAAACGCTGATAGCGGCATTGAAATTGCGCTTCCGGCAATCGCGCCGGACATACCCACACCGGTGACCCCCATCACGTGATCGAGGGTCATTGGTGTGTTGGCATGAAAACCGGAGGTCTCTTTGAGACCTCAATGGTGGTCAGTGACTGCTTGCTGTGAGCGCCACCCAGTGGTCGGCGCTTATAGCAAGTGAGTAAATCTGATATATAGAGGCAATCTGATCATCGCCTTTATGTAGCAGCGCCGACCGGGTTGTTGCAGCTTCTAGTCTCCCATGGAGACTATTGAAGCATGACAAAAAAAGTTTTAAAAAATATAAAAATATAGATACAGTACAGACCAAAACTTTGGACACACCTTCTCATTTAAAGATTTTTCTGTATTTTCATGACTATGAAAATTGTACATTCACACTGAAGGCATCAAAACTATGAATTAACACGTGTGGAATTATATACTTAACAAAAAAGTGTGAAACAACTGAAATGATGTCTTATATTCTAGGTTCTTCAAAGTAGCCGCCTTTTGCTTTGATGACTGCATTGCATATTCTTGGCATTCTCTTGATGAGCTTCAAGAGGTAGTCACCAGGAATGGTTTTCAATTCACAGGTGTGCCCTGTCAGGTTTAATAAGAGGGATTTCTTGCCTTATAAATGGGGTTGGGACCATCAGTTGTGTTGTGCAGAAGTCTGGTGGATACACAGCTGATAGTCCTACTGAATAGACTGTTAGAATTTGTATTATGGCAAGAAAAAAGCAGCTAAGTAAAGAAAAACGAGTGTCCATCATTACTTTAAGAAATGAAGGTCCGTCAGTCCAAAAAATTGGGCAAACTTTGAAAGTGTCCCCAAGTGCAGTGGCAAAAAACGTCAAGTGCTACAAAGAAACTGGCTCACATGAGGACCGTCCCAGGAAAGGAAGACCAAGAGTCACCTCTGCTTCTGAGGATAAGTTTATCCGAGTCACCAGCCTCAGAAATTGCAGGTTAACAGCAGCTCAGATTAGAGACCAGGTCAATGCCACACACAGAGTTCTAGCAGCAGACACATCTCTACAACAACTGTTAAGAGGAGACTTTGTGCAGCAGGCCTTCATGGTAAAATAGCTGCTAGGAAACCACTGCTAAGGACAGGCAACAAGCAGAACAGACTTGTTTGGGCTAAAGAACACAAGGAATGGACATTAGACCAGTGGAAATCTGTGCTTTGGTCTGATAAGTCCAAATTTGAGATCTTTGGTTCCAACCACCGTGTCTTTGTGCAACACAGAAAAGGTGAACGGATGGACTCGACATGCCTGGTTCCCACCGTGAAGCATGGAGGAGGAGGTGTGATGGTGTGGGGGTGCTTTGCTGGTAACACTGTTGGGGATTTATTCAAAATTGAAGGCATACTGAACCAGCATGGCTACCACAGCATCTTGCAACGGCATGCTATTCCATCCGGTTTACCTTTAGTTGGACCATCATTTAATTTTCAACAGGACAATGACCCCAAACACACCTCCAGGCTGCGTAAGAGCTATTTGACCAAGAAGGAGAGCGATGGGGTGCTACGCCAGATGACCTGGCACCAGACCTGAACCCAATTGAGATGGTTTGGAGTGAGCTGGACCGCAGAGTGAAGGCAAAAGGGCCAACAAGCGCTAAGCATCTCTGGGAACTCCTTCAAGATTGTTGGAAGACCATTGCCGGTGACTACCTCTTGAAGCTCATCAAGAGAATGCCAAGAGTGTGCAATGCAGTCATCAAAGCAAAAGGTGGCTACTTTGAAGATCCTAGAATATAAGACATAATTTCAGTTGTTTCACACTTTTTTGTTAAGTATATAATTCCACATGTGTTAATTCATAGTTTTGATGCCTTCAGTGTGAATGTACAATTTTCATAGTCATGAAAATACAGAAAAATCTTTAAATGAGAAGGTGTCCAAACTTTCGGTCTGTACTGATATATATATATATATACCGTATATACTCGAGTATAGGCCGAGATTTTCAGCCCATTTTTTTGGGCTGAGAGTCCCCCTCAAGGCATATACTCGAGTCATACGCAGGGGTCGGCAGGGGAGGGGGAGCGGGGGCTATCTAATTATACTTACCTACTGCTGGTGCGGTCCCTGCGCGTCCCTGCTTCTTCCAGCGCTGCATATTCTTCCTGTACTGAGCGGTCACATGGTACCGCTCATTACAGTAATGAATATGTGGCTCCACCTCCCATAGGGGTGGAGCCACATATTCATTACTGTAATGAGCGGTGACGGTGACCGCTCAGTACAGGAAGAATATGCAGCGCGGGGAGAAGCAGGGTGCGCAGGGACCGCACCAGGAGCAGGTAAGTATACGTGGAGCGCAGCGCTGTGCGATATTTACCTCTCCTCGTTTGGGTGCGGCTCCGTCATCAGCGTCCTCTGGCTGTGACGCTCAGGTCAGAGGGTGCGGTGACTTTGTCAGTGCGCGCCCTCTGCTGAACGTCAGTGCTGAGGACGGAGCCGTACCTGAACGAGGAGCAGGTAAAAGTGCCCAGGTCCTGAGCGAATGAGAGGTGAGTATATGATTTTTTTTTTTATCGCAGCCACAGCATAAGGTGGCAGTGTCTGTATGGGGCCATAATGATTGTGCAGCACTATAAGGGGCAGTGTCTGTATGGAGCATCTGTATGGGACCATAACGATTGTGCAGCACTATAAGGGGCAGTGTCTATATGGAGCATCTATATGGGGCCATAACAATTGTGCAGTACTATAAGGGGCAGTGACTGTATGGAGCATCTGTATGGGGCCATAACGATTGTGCAGTACTATAAGAGGCAGTGACTGTATTGAGCATCTTATGGGACCCTTTATGCAGGATTATATGGGGCATATTTTAATATGGAGCATTTAATGGGGCCCATCAAACTTTATGGAGCATTATATGGGGCTCCTGATTCAATATGGATATTCAAAAACACAACCTACTGATGTCTCAATTAATTTTACTTTTATTGGTATCTATTTTTACTTTTGACATTTACCGGTAGCTGCTGCATTTTCCACCCTAGGCTTATACTCGAGTCATTAAGTTTTCCCAGTTTTTTGTGGCAAAATTAGGGGGGGGGGTCGGCTTATACTCGAATATATATATATATATATATATTTTATATATGTTCAAATCACCCCCCCCTTTCGCCCCATTAAAAATAAAATCAAACATACACATATTTGGTATCACCGCGCTCAGAATCGCCCGATTAATATAAAAAAAAAATTGACCTGTTCGTTAAACGGCATAGCGAGAAAAAAAGTATAAACACCAAAATTACATTTTTTGGTCGCTGTGACATTGTATTAAAATGCAATAACAGGCGATCAAAATATCGTATCTGTGCAAAAATGTTAGCTCAGCATGCAAAAAATAAGTCCTCACGCAACCCGAGACCATGAAAAATGGAGATGTTGTTACGGGAATTGGAAAATGGCGCAATTTTTTTTTTTTTTTTTTTACAAAGTTTGGAATTTTTTGTCACCACTTAGATGAAAAAGAACCTAGACATGTTTGATGTCTATTAACTTGTAATGACCTGGAGAATCATAAAGGCAGGTCAGTTTTAGCATTTAGTGAACCTAGTAAAAAGCCAAACAGAAAACAAGTGTGGGATTGCACTTTTTTGGCAATTTCACCGCACTTGGAATTTGTTTCCCGTTTTCTAGTACACAAAATGATAAAACCAATGGTGTCGTTCAAAACTACAACACGTCCCGCAGAAAATAAGCCCTCACACGGCCATATTGATTGAAAAATAATAAAAAATAAAAAAAGTTATGGCTCTAGGAATAAGGGTAGCGAAAAACGAAAAAGCAAAACCTAAAAAAGCTCCAGGGTTAAGGGGTTAATTAATAACCAGCAAAGGCTAGGCAAATAGTTGCGGGCTGATATTAATAGCTTATAGATACTGGCCCCCTCCCAGACTAAAAACACATCAGCTTTCATCTGCCCCAGAAAAGGCGCATCCATAAGATATGCCAAATCTGGCACTTAGCCTTGCTTTTCCTATTATCCCTGGTGCAGTGGAAAGTGGGGTGATAGTTGGGTGGCGTTGATGTCACCTTTGTATTGTTAGGTAACATCAAGCTCAGAGGTTAGTAATGGAAAGGCGCCCCCATTACTAACCGCATAGTGATAGAGATGTATATATCTATATATATATATATATATATATATATATATATATATATATATATATATATATATATATACACTAGATTGTGGCCCGATTCTAACGTAACGCATCGGGTATTCTAGAATATGCATGTCTCCGTAGTATATCGACAATGATGATTCCAGAATTCGCGGCAGACTGTGCCCGTCGCTGATTGGTCGAGGCAACCTTTATGACATCATCGTCGTCATGGCAACCATTATTACATCTACGTCGATACTGTGCTCGTTGTTCTGAAAATACTCACCCGCCTCCCTCGTTGGCTGTCGCTGCTTCCTGGTCTGGCCGCATCTTCTCCTGTATGCGGTCACGTGGGGCCGCCGATTACAGTCATGAATATGCGGCTCCACCTCCCATAGGGGTGGGAGGGCGGGGGAACATAGATCTTTATTTTAAACACTATTATTCATATCGTCTATGCAGCAAACGCTGCTGCAGGGAAGATATGAATCACGGATTCAGCACGATGCAGGGGACAGCGCTAAACTTTAGCGCGGTCTCCTGCACGGTGCGTGTGGTACCCAGTGGGCACACGGGCGGCACACATGTGCCACGTGAGCACACGGACACAGGGACAGATAACTCCAGTACCGATTTTATACGGTACTGGAATTATCTGGACGTGTGAAACCGGCCATAGAAAGGTCCTGAGTGTTCACAGCCAATGAACTCAGTTCAATTCACTGATATCAGGGCAAGCGCCTGCCATTTATATGTAGCAGAGCTAGATGCATCGTGAGACAAATGGATTATTTTCTTGTCGGACAGGTGAGGAATATGGCTGTTTATTATTTTTATTCTGTTTCAGTAGACATTAGCTTCAGTGGATTGGGTGTTGACGTGACTATAGCTGGTTTGGTTTAATTTAGATTCATTGAAGGAGTCTGTGTCATTATTTCAATTAAGGAACTTTATTCTGGGTGGTTTTTTTTATACAATATCATTATCTTATAGATGCCTCTCCACTACTAACCCCTGGGCTTGATGTCACCTGACAATACAAAGGTGACATCAACTCCAATACTATCACCCCACTTGCCACCGCACCAGGGCAAGTGGAAAGAGCAAAGCTAAGTGCCAGAATTGGTGCATCTGATGGATGTGCCATTTCTGGGGCAGCTGAGAGCTGATGTTTTTAGTCTGGGAGGTGACCAATATCCATGGCCCATTCCTAGGCCAATATCAACTTGCAGCTGTCTGCCTAGCCTTTGCTGGTTATTAATTATAGGTGGAACCTTCATCATGTTTTCGAGGAGGAGATCCCCATTTTAATAATCAGCAAAAGCAAAGTATACAGATGTGAGATGATACTTATAACCTGGGAAACTCCAAAAGGACTTTAGTAAAATAAAAGCATGTACAGTAAACTACACACACAAAGCACTGATTATACTGTATCTCACCCACATATTTATATCTATATATTTCTGAATATATATATATATATATTTAAGAACATTTCCTTGGAAAACTATGTGTACATGACAGATTATTGCTTTTTGTAAAAGCTTATGTTAAAATCGCACTGCAATTGGATTACATTCACATATAAATCAGCTGCTAGGTGTTAAAAATCTGATTGTACTTGCATGAAAAACACATGACATGACACTTGTCCGACTTTTCAGGAACAAAATGGGACCGATTTTAAAAATGCAAGTGGGACCCCGGCCTAACACTAATCTGGGGAGATCCTTTTATAAGGATCATCAAACTTAAAAATTGCTAACAACAAGTAAACTTTGCCACATTATAGCTCAGTCTACCGGAATGATAGGTCATTAATACTGTTAGCCTGAACTGTCACTTTAACAGTTTTATGGTCCTATTGCTGGCAAGACAAGGAAGCGGGATTCTGCTGCAGTAAGTTACAGCCAGACACAGGACAATAAGGAGGAGAAACAGGGACATGGCTGAGCTCCTGGGCCACAGACTTATTTTATGTGTTTCTCAGTATTAATTGCTACATCAGATAAAATAGGATCAAATGAGAGATTAAAGGGAACCTGTCATGTTGAGAATGGTATCTGATCTGCAGGCGGTATTTTAGAAGATTGGAGGAGTTGATCAGATTGATATACATTTTTGGTGAAAAAAGTTTCAGTAAAACTTGCAATTTATTCACTGAAATCCCTGGTGTTTGTATTCATAAGTCCAGTGGGCGGTCCTATTTAGTAATTGACAGTCTTCTCTGTATCAGCAGGATACTGACTCCCAACAATCAGTTGTTACCAGGGCCGTGGCCATCAGAAGTACAAAGTGTACAGAGCCAGAATACAACACCTCACTATACCGTGTAGTGGCCATTCTCAGGTACTGCCACTCAGATCCCATTTGCTTCAATAGGGGCCAAGTGGAAGCATCCAAGAAAAGCCTTAGTTCTGGCCTTAAAGGCCGTCAACCACTGAATTGCATCACACATTGGACTCCTAAGCTCAGAATAAACTGCGATCAGTAAATTACAAATTGTACCAAATGTTTTTATAGAAATCTACAATGTATAATGTCAGTGCTTTTGTTAGGCGACAAGTTCCCTTTTGGGAAGTTTGAAGACTTGATTTTATTGTAAAAATGTGAGATGTTTATGTTTTCAGTTTAGATGGTGTTTTATTTCTGTACTTGAAGCGTTGCTCAGCCAAGTCAGTGAGTCAGGTAAATCCATTAGTGTGTGATTTTGCTGATGGTCCCTGTGGGAATTGTTCGCCCAGCTCCAGCAGTGCGATGAGTCACTCCTGATACATTTCCATCCTCACATGTTTTCACAAACGAAAACCATATTTTATTTGTATATAACTTTATTAAAATGATGAGGGATTTGTATACATAGATTTGTACATTTACATGTTTGATGTTGGACTGTATCCACCGGATAAATTGTGTTTTCTCTACTACAATGTAAACTGTAGCTGACTCAGGACAGATGGGATTACTAGAAGTGCAGATCTTTTTAATTAAAGGAGAAATCTACTAGAAAGTCATTATGACATGTAGGAAACATAAATCAGGCTATTTGACCTTAAAGCATGCCTACACTTGTCATTGTTCTAGTATTTGACAAGGCCTGAAATGCTCTGTGTGAGCACACTCAGAGGGGTCTAAGCTCAATAGAAAGTCTCAGGACTCGGACCCCACAACTTTGCAGGGAATTTTAAGCCTGCCTGTCACATATTGGTGAAAAAGTGTAGGTACTAGAGATGAAGGAAAAAAATGTTCTGGGACTATGAACTAGCAGCCACTGCATTGCAAACCTACTTCTGCCTGCAGCCTCCCTGACGCTTATTAGTAGGCTCAGCAATGACGTTATGTTGCAGAACGCATGCACAACATCGCAAGGACCTGCTAATCAGAAGAGGCGCTGGGAATGCCGCAAGTAGTAAAAGATTTGCAACGTTCTGATCTGGTGGCTCTAGGCCCGGGGTACGGAAACTCTTTTAAATTTAACTACGCATAATAGCAATTAATAGCATGGGAAAATAAAATAACAGGGCTTACTCACATTGATCAATTGCAGCTCTTGCAGTCATTTTTCAGAAATTGCACCAAAACCACAGCAGTTTGCTTCATTTTCAGAAACTTTGCCTGTAAACCAGCACATGACCATGACATAAAACCTTTATGTTTTATATATGATTTGAGGGTATGTAATGGTGTCCAGGACAGTAGTTTTTGTGTTTCAATTGACTGTATACAAATATTAGAATTGCACAACCTCCATATCAACTGTAGAAAAAGTGACAACGAGGGTCCAGAGATGATATTAATGACATAAATCTTGGACTGCAGCCATTTGCTCTGTATTACACACAAATCCAGAGTTTATTTAATTCCCAGACACCCCGTTATTGTTTTTGCCAAGGTTTATCCAGAATATTTCTGCAATGTATTCAGCCTTGTTCTTGTTCCCCTCTCCCAGCCACAAAACAGATTAAGGATAGTTTGGGAAGTTAAAACTATTATATGCAGGGTCTTGGTGATGACTGAGTTATGACCCACCCTATAGAATAATATCATAAATCATTCTGCGAGGTGTTATTCTGCCCAGTTTACATTCTGGGGATAGCAGCTAGTAACGGAAGGAGGTTTAAGTGGTTATTACCTCTGTGAAATCTCAGCTTGTAAGGAGGGTGGTGTAACATTAGTGTTCTCGGGAGGCAGAGCTGGATGAGTATGATGGGATCTCCTGTTAGGTGAGACTCCAGGTGGAAGTGATTGGGGAGGAAATCTGGTGCAATACTTTCTTCACACACTTTTTTATGCAGCTTTTCATATTTTCCTATTGACTTAAATCAAACATCTGCAGCTTTTCTTTTTCTTTTTTGCTGCAAAATTTGGAAAAATGTCAGCACATAAAAAAGTGGTGTTCGTACTAAAAGTGATGTTTGTGAAACCACACTTTGCCTTGCAGATTTTCACTGCATTGCACACTATCCATCTGTGCAAATGTCCTCTATGTTACTGGGAAGGTAAGTACACATTGCGTGTTCACATTCTAAAAGCTCCTGGCATATACTTTAATGTCACTATTGGCCCTCACTTACAAGACAAAAACCCAAAGAGTGTTTTTCTGCCTTTGTCTGTCCGTTAGGCATCTACATGCTGTTTATGTTACTCCATAAGAAAAAGCACTGCAGACTATTCTTTCCTAACCTAAACTGAGGACCACAGCAAAAAAAAAAAAATATTTTTTTTTTTTTGCATTGAGTCCCTATCGTGGACTAATGCCATGCCATTTCATTGTAATGTGCAAGGCCTAATTTATGTTCTAACATAGTCTATGAAATCAATCCATTGGGGTCCATATAGGGCACATGTGTCTGTGCAAAACGCATGGAGACATGTCTGTTTTTACAAATCTGTGGGTCCGTAAAAAACACGTACTGTACACCGATGGCATCTGTGCACCATCTATGTGCTGTCTTTGTTTAACATTGCAAAGTATAGGAGAAGCTTTGTAATTCATTTCTTAATCTATCTGTGAAAGCACTGATGGTAAAAACGGACACAAGGATGACACACTGATGGCACTGATACAATTTTTTCCACTAAGGCCACGTTCACACAATCAGTATTTGATCAGTATTTTACATCAGTATTTGTAGCCAAAATACGGAATGGAACAATCAGAGGAAAAGTATAATAGAAACACGTCACAACTTTTGAATTTCTCACCCACGCGTGGTTTTAGCAGGTGGGGGTGGAAGGTGGGACGTTTGCCCCAGGCGCAGCGTGGCCGGCATGGGGTAACAGTCAGACCACCTGATGCAGCAGTCCTAGGTTTCTCTCCAGCGACTGCATTTTGTCCCCCCCCCATCCGGACAGGCAGTCGGCTGTCCTCAGAGTCGGCTGTCAAGCTGACAGTTGGCTCCCAGTGATAAATTGTACGCAAGTAAGATGTGCAGTGCATGTCCTGTGAGAATTCAGAAAGTCTGCGGTCAACTAGATTGACTACAGGTTTTCATCTCCAACCTGAATATGCCCTTTAATTATAAAATGAAGTCCTGTAGCCAATCCTAAGAGAGTAATATACTCACTGTCAGAACTGAGCTTTGCAGATTCCAGCATCATCACATGACCTTTCCACTCATATCTGATTTTCATTGTTACGGTTACGTGACAACAAGCTTCTCTTCCTGCTTCTCTAAGTTTTTCACTGAACATTGAGAGAATTAGGGAGAGCAGTTCATCGGCACATGACTGTGTGGGCAAATCACATGTATACTTGGGGGGAGTGGAGCAAACTGAATTCTTGCCCCGGGTGCTGGAAAATCTAGATACACCTCTGTCTAGTGTGAATGGGGACAGTCCCACTGTCCTGAACGGAAGTCACGTTAGCATAGTTTCCTTTTATGTTGCTGATTTTTTTACATTGCTTTCTTGTGCTTTATCTGTAATTTATTTATCTCTTTTAAACTGTAACATAGCAGCGTCTTCATCTTTGTCATCAACTTGCACTCTGCCAAATTCTTCATTCCCCTGATGTCCACCCCATCCTCATACATTTTCCCAGGAAAAACACAAAACAAAATGCAAATCGCATTCCACAGAAATGGGGAAAGATTTTGGAAGCCAAGAAACATTTTTGGGGAATTGTCCATTAGGAAAAATGTCAGTGGTGAGCAGCTGAAAAGCTAAAGTTTACTATAGTCAGAATGTCAGTCAGACAGAAATAGTCCATGGTCATACAAAACAGTCTCAAGTCATGGAAAAAGTAGACAGAGAACTACATGGTCTAGAGTTGGTTCATACTTACCTGCCATCATCAGTATCCAATGCACATAGGCCGTGCTGCATCCAGGCCCCTCCAAAATCCACAACTAAGGCCTCATTCATACACCAGTTTTTCATGTACGAGTGCTATCCATTTTTTTCACACAGTAGCATTCGCTTCTATCACAGTCTGTTGGACTGTTCACATGTCAGATTTATTTCTTGGACTGAGTGGTCCATGCAAAAAGGTGTTGAGATATGTCCTATATTGATCAAAATGTCAGATAAAAATAATTATTGCAAGTCTATGGGTCAATGAAAAATTTGACAGCATACAGATCTCATCCATGTGCTGTCCATTTTTCACAGACTGTTAGATAGGAGAAGGTGGAGAAACTTAACCTCTTGCTGACATCGGGCGTAATAGTACACAGATGTCGGACTCCCTCCGTATGATGTGGGCCCCGGCAGTGAGCCCACATCTTTCCCGGGACATGTCAGCTGTTTTGAACTGCTGACATGTGCCCGCAATAGCCGCGGGTGGAATCGAGATCCACCCACGGTTATTAACCAGTTAAATGCCGCTGTCAAACTCTGACAGCAGCATTTAACAAGCTCTAACGGCAATCGCGCCGGAAATACGCACACCAGTGACCCCCGTCACGTGTTCGTGGGTCACTGGTGTGTTGGCATGACAACCTGAGGTTTCCTGGAGACCTCTATGGTTGTCAGTACCGACTTGCTGTGAGCATCAGCCACTTGTCGGCGCTCATAGCAAGTGAGTAATTCTGCTATATAGAGGTGATCTGATCATCGCCTCTATGTAGCAGAGCCGCAGTCTCCCATGGAGACTATTGAAGCATGCCAAAGGTAAAGAAAAAAAAAAGTTTTAAAAATATTTTAAAAATTAAAAACATATAAAAGTTCAAACCACCCCCCTTTCCCACCATTCAAAATAATGCAATAAAAAAAAATCAAACCTACACATATTTGGTATTGCCGGGCTCAGAATTGCCCAATCTATTAATAAAAAAAGGATTATCCTGATTGCTAAATAGTGTAGCGAGAAAAAAAGTCAAATGCCAGAATTACATTTTTTTGTCGCTGCGACATTGCACTAAAATGCAATAATGGGCGATTAAAAGAATGTATCTGCACCAATAAAACCGTCAGCTTGGCGCTCTAAAAATAAGCCATCAGCCGACCTGAGACTATGAAAAATGGAGACGCTACGGGTATCGAAAAATGGTGCAATTTTTTTTTAAACAAAGTTTAAAAAAAATTTTCACCACTTAGATAAAAAAGAACCTAGACATGTTTGGTGTCTATGAACTCGTAATGACCTAGAGAATCATAATGGCAGGTCTGTTTTAGCATTTAGTGAACCGTGTAAAAAAGCTAAACAAAAAACAAGTGTGGGATTGCACTTTTTTTGCAATTTCACCGCACTTGGAATTTTGCTCCCATTTTGTAGTACACGACATGGTAAAACCAATGGTGTCGTTCAAAAGTACAATTCGTCCTGCAAAAAACAAGCCCTCATATGGCCATATCGATGGAAAAGTAAAAAAGTTGTGGCTCTGAGAAGAAGGGGAGCAAAAAACAAAAACGCAACACCGAAGAACACTCCGGGGGTTAAAGAGGTTATCCACTACTTTTAAATTGATGGCCTATTCTTAAGCTAGGGCATCAATGTCTGATCGACCGAGGTCCGGCACCCACCACCGATCAGCTGTTATCTGTGGCGGAGATGGCCGTCTACTTGTAGTGGCCACCGCAGGATACTAAACATCCGCCTCCGAGTGTGTGTGTATGTGTTGTGTATAGAGAGAGGAGTAAGTAGCTGCCAGACAACTCTGGCAAGGACTTATCTGCCCAGAGAACAAAAGGGAAGGGCATATTGAAAACCAACTGCTACCTTGGAGAGTGGGAAGACCCACAATACACATCTGACCATCAGCCCGTCCAGCTGGAATCTAATGAGTATGGCCAGTTTAAGGCATTGTGCACGCAGTTTATAGCCTTGCACTGGAGGTGTAGGCTCCTGAGGAGTACTTCTGTTAGGAGACTCCAAAGTATACAGAGGTATACAGTACAGACCAAAAGTTTGGACACACCGTCTAATTTAAAGATTTTTCTGTATTTTCATGACTATGAAAATTGTACGTTCACACTGAAGGCATCAAAACTATGAATTAACACATGTGGAATTATATACTTAACAAAAAAGTGTGAAACAACTGAAAAAGCATAGTTACTTACCGATAACGGTATTTCTCAGAGCCCATGACAGCACCACCAGAGAGAGGTGATCCACCCTTCAGGGACAGGAAACCTATAGGATAAAAGGGCGGTACCTCTCTCCTGCGTCAGTTTGGTTTAGGCCTGTTTCACACGTCAGTGTCTCCGGTACGTGAGGTGACAGTTTCCTCACGTACCGGAGACACTGACACACGTAGGCACATAAAAATCAATGCATCTGTGCAGATGTCATTGATTTTTTGCGGACCGTGTCTCCTTGTGCCAAACACGGAGACATGTCAGTGTTCGTGGGAGCGCACATATTACACGGACCCATTAAAGTCAATGGGTCCATGTAAAACACGTACCGCACACGGACATTGTCTGTGTGCAGTCCGTGTGCTGTGCAGGAGACAGCGCTACATTAAGCGCTGTCCCCCCCACTGGTGCTGAAGCCGCGATTCATATCTTCCCTTCAGCAGCGTTTGCTGCAGAGAAGATATGAATAATAGTGTTTAAAATAAAGATCTATGTGCCCCCGCCCTCCCACCCCCTGTGCGCCCCCCCCCCCCCCCCCCCGCTGTTCTGAAAATACTCACCAAGCTCCCTCGTTGGCTGTCGCTGCTTCCTGTTCTGGCCGCATCTTCTCCTGTATGCGGTCACATGGGGCCGCTCATTTACAGTAATGAATATGCGGCTCCACCTCCCATTGCACATAGATCTTTATTTTAAACACTATTATCCATATCTTCTCTGCAGCAAACGCTGCTGCAGGGAAGATATGAATTGTGGCTTCAGCACCAGATGCTGGTACGTGTGGTACCCAGCACGGTGCGTGTGGTACCCAGTGGGCACACGGGCGGCACACGGACACGGATAATTCCAGTACCGATTTTTTCCGGTACCGGAATTATCTGGACGTGTGAAACCGGCCTTACAGAGCATCAGAGGTCCTCCAGGTTAGTGACAACAAGAAAAAATACACTTTTAACATAATGCTTAACAGGATTACACCGTGTCTATAATAAAAATACACACTTAGTATAATAAAGTGCTCACCGCACACGTGATAAGGGGGGGGGGGGGAATAAGCAGGTGCTGTCATGGGCTCTGAGAAATACCGTTATCGGTAAGTAACTATGCTTTTCTCAGTCCCCCATGACAGCACCACCAGAGAAAATTTCAGAGATTGTTGCTCAGGGAGGGACAGCCTGCAAGACCCTTCTTCCGAAGGTTAAGTTAGATGAAGAGGCTAGGTCTAAGGCCTGTCCCACACGTCCAGATAATTCCGGTACCGGAAAAATCAGTACTGGAGTTATCCGTGTCCGTGAGCTCACGTAGGCCATCCGTGTGGCACATGTGGGAGGGGGGTGGGGACAGGGATCTTTACTTTAAACACGAAAAAAAAAAAGGAATTTTCATATCTTTTCTCCAGCGAACGCTGCTGGAGAGAAGATATGAATGGCAGCTTCAGCACCACGTGGGGGGGACAGCGCTTACTGTAGCGCTGTCTCCTGCACGGCACAGCGTCCGTGTGCGGTACGTGTTTTACACGGACCCATTAACTTTAATGGGTCCGTGTAATCCGTGCGCTCCCACGAACACAGACATGTCTCCGTGTTTTGCACACGGACACACGGTCCGTGAAAACACGCTGACATGTGCAGAGACACATTGATTTCAATGTGTCTACGTGAGTCAGTGTCTCCGGTACGTGAGACGTGTGAAACCGGCCTAAGCGGTAGTGTCTAAAAAAGGTTGAAGGTGATGACCAGGTGGCCGCCTTACAGATTTTGTCTATTGATACCTCTGACCTTTCAGCCCAGGAGGTCGACATAGCTCTTGTAGAGTGCGCTTTGAGACCCTCAGGAACTGTATTTCCAGTGGACGAGTACGCCAAGGCTATCGCATTGCAGCTATTTCCGTTTCATATATCTAATAACTGTTGGACACAGTAATGTTTCTGCCTCGAAATGAGGTTTATTGTACTAACAGAAAATGTGCAATCTGCATTCAAATAAAATTTGACAGGTGCATAAGTATGGGCACCCTTATCGTTTTCTTGTTTTAAATACTCCTACCTACTTTTTGCTGACTTACTAAAGCACTTTTTTTTTGTTTTCTAACCTCATTGAGCTTTGAACTTCATAGCCAGGTGTATGCAATCATGAGAAAAGCTACTTAAAGTGGCCACTTGCAAGTTGTTCTCCTGTTTGAATCTCCTCTGAAGAGTGGCATCATGGGCTCCTCAAAACAACTGTCTAATGATCTGAAAACAAAGATTATTCAACGTAGTTGTTCAGGGGAAGGATACAAAAAGCTGTCTCAGAGATTTAACCGGTCAATTTCCACTGTGAGGAACTTCTTGTTAAGGCCAGAAGTGGCAGGCCAAGAAAAACATCAGAAAAGCAGAGAAGAAGAATGGTGAGATCAGTCAAGGACAATCCTCAGACCACCTCCAAAGAGCTGCAGCATCAACTTGTCACTGTGCATCGGTCAACTATGCAGCGCACTTTGCACAAGCTGTATGGGAGAGTGATGCGAAAGAAGCCGTTTCTGCAAGCACGCCACAAACAGAGTTGGCTGAGGTATGCAAAAACACATTTGGAGAAGCCAATTTCTTTTTGGAAGAAGGTCCTGTGGACTGATGAAACCAAGATTGAGTTGTTTGGTCATACAAAATGGTGTTATGCATGGCGGCCAAAAAACACAGCATTCCAAGAAAAACACTTGCTACCCACAGTAAAATTTGGTGGAGGTTCCATCATGCTTTGGGGCTGTGTGGCCAATGCCGGCACCAGGAATCTTGTTAAAGTTGAGGGACGCTTGGATTCCTCTCAGTATCAGCAGATTCTTGACAATAATGTTCATGAATCAGTGACAAAGTTGAAGTTACGCAGGGGATGGATCTTTCAGCAAGACAATGATCCAAAACACCGCTCCAAATCTACTCAGGCATTCATGCAGAGGAACAATTACACTGTTCTGGAATGGCCATCCCAGTCCCCAGACCTGAATATCATTGCACATCTGTGGGATCATTTGAAGAAGGCTGTCCATGCTCGGCGACCATCAAACTTAACTGAATTGGAATTGTTTTGTAAAGAGGAATGGTCAAAAATACCTTAATCTAGGATCCAGGAACTCATTAAAAGCTACAGGAAGCGACTAGAGGCTGTTATTTTTGCAAAAGGAGGATCTACTAAATATTAATGTCACTTTTCTGGTGGGGTGCCCATACTTATGCACCTGTCAAATTTTGTTTGAATGCAGATTGCACATATTCTGTTAGTACAATAAACCTCATTTCAAGGCAGAAACATTACTGTGTCCAACAGTTATTAGATATATGAAACTGAAATAGCTGTTGCAAAAAAAAACAACAATTTTTATAAAACATTAAGCTTAAGATTAATAGGGGTGCCCAAACTTTTTCATATAACTGTATGAGGGCTCTGTTGCTTCCTTAGGCAGGGCCTCTTATGGTCTAAAGGTACCGTCACACTAAGCGACGCTGCAGCGATACCGACAACGATCCGGATCGCTGCAGCGTCGCTGTTTGGTCGCTGGAGAGCTGTCACACAGACCGCTCTCCAGCGACCAACGATCCCGAGGTCCCCGGTAACCAGGGTAAACATCGGGTAACTAAGCGCAGGGCCGCGCTTAGTAACCCGATGTTTACCCTGGTTACCATCGTAAAAAAACAAACAGTACATACTTACATTCAGCTGTCTGTCCCTTGCCGTCTGTTTGCTGCACTGACTGCTGGCCGTAAAGTGAAAGCAGAGCACAGCCACAGCGGTGAGTCACCGCTGTGTGACTCACCGCTGTGCTGTGCTTTCACTTTCACTTTGCGGCCAGCAGTCAGTGCAGCAAACAGACGGCAAGGGACAGACAGCTGAATGTAAGTATGTACTGTTTGTTTTTTTACGCTGGTAACCAGGGTAAACATCGGGTTACTAAGCGCGGCCCTGCGCTTAGTTACCCGATGTTTACCCTGGTTACCAGTGAAGACATCGCTGAATCGGTTTCACACACACCGATTCAGCGATGTCTGCGGGGAGTCCAGCGACGAAATAAAGTTCTGGACTTTCTTCCCCGACCAGCGATCTCCCAGCAGGGGCCTGATCGCTGCTGCCTGTCACACTGGACGATATCGCTAGCGAGGACGCTGCAACGTCACGGATCGCTAGCGATATCGTCTAGTGTGACAGTACCTTAAGTGTACTGTACCTTAGCAAGATGGAGACTATTATGAGGAAGCAGAGACACAAGTCTAATCAGACTGCAGTCAGCAGACCATGAAAGCCAGGCTGCCCCATAATAAAACCCTTTCCAAACATAAGCTGATGATATGCAGCATTTTCACCT
This sequence comes from Ranitomeya imitator, assembly GCF_032444005.1. NCBI lineage: Eukaryota > Metazoa > Chordata > Amphibia > Anura > Dendrobatidae > Ranitomeya > Ranitomeya imitator. The sequence goes on from NC_091283.1 coordinate 171,782,424, forward strand.
TATCTGCAGCTGATTCTCACACAAACAAAAATATAAAGTAAGTACACCTACTGTATGTCCATGACCTCAAGCACATTACTTCCAGTGGAGGAAGTCACTATACTACAATTAAGCAACAACAAGCCATCTCCTGCCTGCAACCATGTGTTTGTTACAATGCATCAGTTAAGGAAATCATCTGTGAGCATTTGGCTCTAGATAATGGTGTCTGCTGTGCTTTCCTATGCAGGTAGCAAAAAAAAGGAATGTCAATGTGTACCACCCTGACAGGGATCAAAGGCAGATGTGGGTGCAGGGATGGGTGCAGACATTGCAGTCAAATCGAGGTCCTGGAGCTCTAAAAGTTCTTTTTGGACCGCAGGAGAGGACCAATACTATTATAGTTGTGGGACCAGTTGTAGGTTGAACATTGGTGTTTACACATTTCAAACTATCCCTCTGGTCTGTTGACACTCTTTAGGCCTTCATCTGGTAATAAGAGCCCTATGGATAGGTTTGTGAACTTTTCCCGGCATGTACCCTAAATTTAGAGCTGAAACACAGTGGACCCGGTTCATCAAAACTTTTAAGCCAGTATTTTGATGTATAAGCTTTGAAAAATTGCTAAATGTGGGCGCACCTTAAGGCTGACTTATGGCGCTCTCACACCATTTTCAGCTGACTAAAAGTGGGCAGAGCTGTGTTGAACGGGGGCATGGCGTCCGCTGCTCATCAAATTCATGACTTGCGTTGGTGTTCGTTAGCAGGGACTAGAGTAGGAGTTTTGGCCAGGTGCACGCCATTCTTCCGACGCTCCTGCTAAATTGTACATTAACAATACCTCCATACAGGGTGCTGTACAATTCATAAACAATACGGATGCAATATACGGTGTTAAGGAAGTTGTCCACTACTTCACCAACTTCTTCTCATACCCCTCGCTTGGCCGTCATAAAATAATAAAGCTTATAATCACCTCCCATGCTGGCGCCAGTCCCTGTTGTGAATTCTGCTCTTGGGCTCCCTCCGGTGGTTATGAGTGGTAGTGCTGCGGTAGTTGGATCGCAGCATTTATCAGGTGTATCTATTTTTTGCAATTTGGGCTGGGCTATATAGCCTTGCTTGATCCTTTAGTCAGTGCCAGTTGTCCATTGTTTTTGGAGGATTCACATCCCTTCTGGTCTCTCCTGTTTGCTGTGCTTTTCTTCAAAGATAAGTCCTGGCTTTGTTTTTGCTGTCCACCTGCTGTGGACCTTATAGTTCTGTGCATTTTCATGTTTTTGTCTTGTCCAGCTTAGTCTGTGAAGGATTTTTTTGCAGCCTATCTATTTCTCTGGAAATGCAGATATATGTTGTGAATTCCGCTCTTGGGCTCCCTCCGGTGGTTGTAAGTGGCACTTTTGTGAGTTCTGCTCTTGGGCTCCCTCTTGTGGTTTCAAGTGGTATGGCTGCTCCTTGGAGTTAGCTGTCTTCAGCTGCCTCCACTTATCGTCTCTTCTGCTCGGCTATTTAGGCCTGGCTTTTCCTTCAGCCAGTGCCACTTGTAAATTGTTCCTGGTTGGATTCACATCTCTTTGGAGTTCCCTGTTATCCTGACCAGTTCAGCAAAGCTAAGTCCTTGCTTGTTCTTTTCTGTCCATAGATTGTGGACTTATCCATTCTGTGCTTTCTATGTTTGTCCAGCTTATCAGTGTGAATTTATTCTGTCTTGCTGGAAGCTCTGGGAGGCAGATTTGCCCTCCACACCTTTAGTCAGGTGTGGAGATTTTTTTGTAAACTCTGCGTGGATTTTTGTAGTGTTTTATACTGACCGCACAGTATTCCGTCCTGTCCTATCTATTTAGCTAGACTGGCCTCCTGTGCTCATCCTGGTTTCATTCTGTGTATGTCTTTTCCCTCTCCACTCACAGTCATTATTTGTGGGGGGCTAATTTATCCTTTGGGGATTTTCTCTGAGGCAAGATAGCTTTCCTGCTTCTTTCTTTAGGGGTAGTTAGCTCTTAGGCTGTGACGAGATGCCTAGGGAGAATTAGGAGCATTCCACGGCTACTTCTAGTATTGTGTTGAGCTTAGGGACTGCGGTCAGTACAGTTACCAATTCCTTCAGAGCTCGTTCCATGTTGCTCCTAGACCACCGTATCATAACAGTACAAGTGGCCAAAAATGAATTAAATGCATCTCAAAAGAAGGAAAAGAAAGTTCTGAACCATTTTTTTCTGTGCTCTGGTTTGTCTTTTTTTTCCTCTTGATATCTGGGTGGTTCAGGATATATGCTTTGGCATGGATGTTCAGGGTTTGTTTTCTCGTGTGGATCAACTTGCTGCAAGAGTACAGAGTATCCAGGACTATGTTGTCCAGACTCCGGCTTTAGAGCCTAGAATTCCTACTCCTGATTTGTTTTTTGGGGACAGATCCAAGTTTTTGAACTTTAAAAATAACTGCAAATTGTTTTTTGCTTTAAAACCCCGTTCTTCTGGTGATCCCATTCAGCAAGTAAAAATCATCAAATCCTTGCTGCGTGGTGACCCTCAAGACTGGAATTTTTCTCTTGAAACAGGGGATCCGGCATTATTGAATGTAGATGCATTTTTTCAAGCGCTCGGATTATTGTATGACGAACCTAATTCTGTGAATCATGCAGAAAAAACCATGTTGGCCTTGTGTCAAGGTCAGGAAGCAGCAGAATTATACTGCCAGAAATTTAGAAAATGGTCTGTGCTCACTAAATGGAATGAAGAGGCTCTGGCTGCTATTTTCAGAAAAGGTCTTTCTGAAACCCTTAAAGATGTTATGGTGGGCTTTCCTACGCCTGCCGGTTTGAGCGAATCTATGTCTCTAGCCATTCAGATTAATCGGCGTCTGCGCGAGCGCAAAGCTGTGCACCATATGGCAGTATCCTCTGAGCAAAGTCCTGAATCTATGCAATGTGATAGGATTTTGACTAGAATAGAACGGCAGGAATTCAGACGTCAGAATAGGCTGTGTTTTTACTGTGGGGATTCGGCTCATGTTATCTCTGATTGCCCTAAGCGTACTAAAAGTCGCTAGGTCTGTTACCATTAGTACAATACAGCCTAAATTTCTCTTATCTGTGACCCTGATTTGCTCATTGTCGTCCTTTTCTGTCATGGCATTTGTGGATTCAGGCGCTGCCCTGAACTTAATGGACTTAGAATTTGCCAGGCGCTGTGGTTTTTCCTTGCAGCCTTTGCAGAGCCCTATTCCTTTGAGGGGTATTGATGCTACACATTTGGCCAAGGATAAACCTCAGTACTGGACACAGATGACTATGTACATGGCTCCTGCACATCAGCAAGATTGCCGTTTTCTGGTGTTGCATAACCTGCATGATGTTGTTGTACTGGGATTTCCATGGTTACAGGAACATAATCCGGTGCTGGATTGGAAAACTATGTCGGTGACTAGTTGGGGTTGTCGAGGAGTACATAGTGACGTTCCTTTGATGTCAATTTCCTCTTCCCCCTCTTCTGAGGTCCCTGAGTTTTTGTCGGATTTCCAGGATGTATTTGATGAGCCCAAGTCCAGTTCCCTTCCTCCGCACAGGGACTGTGATTGTGCTATTAACTTGATTCCTGGTTGCAAGTTCCCTAAGGGCCGACTTTTCAATCTGTCTGTGCCAGAGCATGCCGCCAAGCGGAGTTATGTTAAGGAGTCTTTGGAGAAGGGGCATATTCGGCCCTCTTCGTCACCATTGGGAGCGGGTTTCTTTTTTGTTGCTAAGAAGGATGGCTCCTTGAGACCCTGTATTGATTACCATCTTCTTAATAAGATCACGGTCAAATTCCAATACCCCTTGCCTTTGCTTACTGATTTGTTTGCTCAGATTAAGGAGGCTAGTTGGTTTACTAAGATTGACCTTTGAGGGGCATATAATCTTGTTCGTATTAAACAGGGTGACAAATGGAAAACTGCATTTAATACGCCCGAAGGCCATTTTGAATACCTTCTGATACCATTTGGGCTCTCTAATCCTCCATCTGTGTTCCAGTCTTTCATGCATGATATCTTCCGCAATTATCTTGATAAATTCATGGTCGTATATTTGGATGATATTTTGATTTTTTCCGATGATTGGGAGTCTCATGTGAAGCAGGTCAGGATGGTGTTCCAGATCCTTCGTGATAATGCTTTATTTGTGAAGGGGTCTAAGTGCCTATTCGGAGTTCAGAATGTCTCTTTTTTGGGTTTTATTTTTTCTCCCTCGTCTATAGAAATGGATCCTGTTAAGGTCCAAGCTATTAATGACTGGATCCAACCCACATTTGTGAAGGGTCTTCAAAAATTTTTGGGCTTTGCTAATTTCTATCGCCGTTTCATTGCCAACTTTTCCAGTGTGGTTAAGCCCCTTACTGATTTGACGAAGAAAGGCGCTGATGTGACGAATTGGTCCTCTGAGGCTGTTGAGGCCTTTCAGGAGCTTAAACACCGATTTACTTCTGCCCCTGTGTTGCGTCAGCTGGATGTTTCTCTTCCTTTTCAGGTTGAGGTCGACACTTCTGAGATTGGGGCAGGGGCCGTTTTGTCTCAGAGGGAGTCAGATGGTTCTTTGATGAAACCGTGTGCTTTTTTTTCCAGAAAGTTTTCGCCTGCAGAACGCAATTATGATGTCGGCAATCGGGAGTTGTTGGCTATGAAGTGGGCGTTTGAGGAGTGGCGACATTGGCTTGAGGGAGCTAAACACCGTGTTGTGGTCCTGACCGATCATAAGAATCTGATTTACCTCGAGTCGGCCAAGCGGCTGAATCCTAGACAGGCTCGATGGTCCCTGTTTTTCTCCCATTTTGATTTTGTGGTCTCGTATCTTCCGGGATCTAGGAATGTTAAGGCTGATGCCCTCTCTAGGAGTTTTTCGCCTGATTCTCCTGGAGTCCTTGAGCCGGTTGGCATTCTTAAGGAGGGGTGATTCTTTCTGCTATCTCCCCTGATTTACGGCGGGTGCTTCAGGAATTTCAGGCTGATAGGCCTGACCGCTGTCCAGTGGGGAAGCTGTTTGTTCCTGATAGATGGACAAGTAAGGTAATTTCTGAGGTTCATTGTTCAGTGTTGGCTGGTCATCCTTGGATTTTTGGTACCAGAGATTTGGTTGCTAGGTCCTTTTGGTGGCCTTCCTTGTCGCGCGATGTGCGTGCTTTTGTGCAGTCCTGTGGGACTTGCGCCCGGGCCAAGCCTTGCTGTTCCCGCGCTAGTGGGTTGCTTTTGCCTTTGCCGGTCCCTGAGAGGCCCTGGATGCATATTTCCATGGATTTTATTTCGGATCTTCCTGTTTCCCAGAAGATGTCTGTTATCTGGGTTGTTTGTGACTGGTTCTCTAAAATGGTCCATCTGGTACCTTTGCCTAAGTTGCCTTCCTCCTCAGATCTGGTTCCATTATTTTTTCAGCATGTGGTTCGTTTGCATGGCATTCCGGAGAATATTGTGTCTGACAGAGGTTCTCAGTTTGTCTCTAGATTTTGGCGGGCCTTTTGTGCTAGGATGGGCATTGATTTGTCTTTTTCTTCGGCGTTTCATCCTGAGACTAATGGCCAAACTGAGCGAACTAATCAGACCTTGGAGACCTAATTTGAGATGCTTTGTGTCTGCTGATCAGGATGATTGGGTGTCTTTCTTGCCGTTGGCCGAGTTTGCCCTTAATAATCGGGCTAGTTCGGCTACTTTAGTTTCACCTTTCTTTTGTAATTTTGGTTTTCATCCTCATTTTTCTTCTGGGCAGGTTGAGCCTTCTGATTGTCCTGGTGTTGATTCTGTGGTGGACAGGCTGCAGCAGATTTGGACTCATGTGGTGGACAATTTGACGTTGTCTCAGGAAAGGGCTCAACATTTTGCTAACCGCCGTCAGTGTGTTGGTCCCCGGCTTCGTGTGGGGGATTTGGTTTGGTTGTCTTCTCGTCATGTTCCTATGAAGGTTTCTTCTCCTAAGTTTAAGCCTCGGTTTATTGGTCCTTATAACATTTCTGAAATTATTAATTCGGTGTCTTTTCTTTTTGCTCTTCCAGCCTCTTTTGCCATTCATAATGTTTTCCATAGATCTTTGTTGCGGAGATATGTGGTGCCCGTTGTTCTCTCGGTGGACCCTCCTGCCCCGGTGTTGGTTGAGGGAGAGTTGGAATATGAGGTTGAGAAGATTTTGGATTCTCGTTTTTCGAGGCGGAGGCTTCAGTATCTTGTCAAGTGGAAGGGTTATGGCCAGGAGGATAATTCTTGGGTTGTTGCCTCCGATGTCCATGCCACCGATTTGGTTCGTGCTTTTCATTTGGCTCGTCCTGATCGGCCTGGGGACTCTGGTGAGGGTTCGGTGACCCCTCCTCAAGGGGGGGTACTGTTGTGAATTCCGCTCTTGGGCTCCCTCCGGTGGTTGTAAGTGGCACTTTTGTGAGTTCTGCTCTTGGGCTCCCTCTTGTGGTTTCAAGTGGTATGGCTGCTCCTTGGAGTTAGCTGTCTTCAGCTGCCTCCACTTATCGTCTCTTCTGCTCGGCTATTTAGGCCTGGCTTTTCCTTCAGCCAGTGCCACTTGTAAATTGTTCCTGGTTGGATTCACATCTCTTTGGAGTTCCCTGTTATCCTGACCAGTTCAGCAAAGCTAAGTTTTTGCTTGCTCTTTTCTGTCCATAGATTGTGGACTTATCCATTCTGTGCTTTCTATGTTTGTCCAGCTTATCAGTGTGAATTTATTCTGTCTTGCTGGAAGCTCTGGGAGGCAGATTTGCCCTCCACACCTTTAGTCAGGTGTGGAGATTTTTTTGTAAACTCTGCGTGGATTTTTGTAGTGTTTTATACTGACCGCACAGTATTCCATCCTGTCCTATCTATTTAGCTAGACTGGCCTCCTGTGCTCATCCTGGTTTCATTCTGTGTATGTCTTTTCCCTCTCCACTCACAGTCATTATTTATGGGGGGCTAATCTATCCTTTGGGGATTTTCTCTGAGGTAAGATAGCTTTCCTGCTTCTTTCTTTAGGGGTAGTTAGCTCTTAGGCTGTGACGAGATGCCTAGGGAGAGTTAGGAGCATTCCACGGCTACTTCTAGTATTGTGTTGAGCTTAGGGACTGCGGTCAGTACAGTTACCACTTCCTTCAGAGCTCGTTCCATGTTGCTCCTTGACCACCGTATCATAACAGTTATACCCTCCATGTCTTTAGTCAGATGTGGTGTTTTGTATTTTCTGTGGTGGATATTTTCTTGTGTTTTAATACTGACCGCATAGTACTCTGTTCTATTCTTTCTTTTTAGCTAGTATGGCCTCCTATGCCAAATCCTGATTTCATTTCTGCGTATGTTATTTCCCTCTCCTCTCACAGTCAATATTTGTGGGGGGCTGTCTTTCCTTTGGGGATTTTCTCTGAGGCAAGATAGGTTTCCTGTTTCTGTCTTTAGGGGTACTTATTTCTTAGGCTGTGTCGAGGGGTCTAGGGAGTGTTAGGTACCCCCCACGGCTACTTCTAGTTGCGCTGTTAAGTTCAGTACAGGTTCCACCTTCTCCAGAGTACGTCTCATGCTGCTCCAAGGCCACCAGATCATAACAATTCCCGCAGTGTCGGCACTCCGTCTTCCGAGGCTCCTGTACTTTTACTGTGACAGGTGACATTGGCGCACAATCAGTGCTGGTGTCACTGTCCCCGCCTCCTGTCGAATTGAGCAGGAAGAGAACGTTTGAGATTAGCTGCAGCCCGGACTTCCTCTTCATGTTCGATTTGTCTGAAGGTGGCGACAGTGACGTCGGCGTTGACTGGGCGCCGTCTTCACGTGTTACAACACCTCACAAGAGCCCTGGAAGAACGAGTGCTGACACCGGGAACGGCGCCAGCACAGGAGGTGAGTATAGGCTTTATTATTTTATGGTGGCCAAACATTTTGATCAAGATTGGGTTGTGCTAGTAGTGGACAACCCCTTTAGGTACTACATTAATGAATTAATGTAACCACACTCTACAGTTTGTTAGTCAGTAGTATGGGAATAATACATTAATAGCTATGAACAACAAAAAAAATCTTTTAAGTTTGAAACCTGTACATTTGGATATGCACACCCTAAAATGTTTTGAAGAAACTTGAAATAAAGAATAAATGTATTTAACCCTTCTTAATAATGTATGTTTTCTGAGCAGGCACCAGGAAGCCAGGGGAAGTGCATGTCAGATCGTTGATCTGACACAGTGCACAGCAAAGTGTCAGATCAGCGAGCTTACACTATAACATGGTGCTTCCCCCCCCCCGGCAATGTTATAGTGTAAAAAAAAAAATATTCACATGTGTAAACAAAATTTAAAAATAATTCCCCCCTAAAAAAAATATTCTTCCTATAAATACATTTCTTTAAACAATCGCTGCGTCCGTAACGACCCCACCTATAAAACTATATCACTAGTTAACCCCTTCAGTGAACACCGTAAAAAAACCCCAAAAACGCTTTATTCTCATACTGCCAAACAAAAAGTGGAATAACACGCGATCAAAAAGACTGATATAAATAACCATGGTACCGCTAAAAACATCATCTTGTCCCGCAAAAAACAAGCTACCATACAGCATCATCAGCAAAAAAATAAAAAAGTTATAGTCCTCAGAATAAAGCGATGCAAAAATAATTATTTTTTCTAGAAAATAGTTTTTATCGTATAAAAGCGCCAAAACATAAAAAAAATGATATAAATGAGGTATTGCTGTAATCATACTGACCCGAAGAATAAAACTGCTTTATCAATTTTACCAAACGCGGAACGGTATAAACGCCTCCCCCAAAAGAAATTCATGAATAGCTGGTTTTTGGTCATTCTGCCTCACAAAAATCGGGAATAAAAAGCGATCAAAAAATGTCACGTGCCCGAAAATGTTACCAATAAAAACGTCAACTCGTCCCGCAAAAACAAGACCTCACATGACTCTGTGGACCCAAATATGGAAAAATTAAAGCTCTCAAAATGTGGTAACGCAAAAAATATTTTTTGCAATAAAAAGCGTCTTTCAGTGTGTGACGGCTGCCAATCATAAAAATCCGCTAAAAAACCTGGTATAAAAGTAAATCAAACCCCCCTTCATTACCCCCTTAGATAGGGAAAAATTAAAAAAATGTATTTATTTCCATTTTCCCATTAGGGCTAGGGTTAAGGCTAGGGTTAGGGCTAGGGTTAAGGCTACAGTTAGGGTTGGGGCTAAAGTTAGGGTTAGGGTTGGGGCTACATTTACAGTTGGGAATAGGATTGGGATTAGGGTTAGGGGTGTGTCAGGGTTAGAGGTGTGGTTAGGGTTACCGTTGGGATTAGGGTTAGGGGTGTGTTTGGATTAGGGTTTCAGTTATAATTGAGGGGTTTCCACTGTTTAGGCACATCAGGGGCTCTCCAAACGCGACATGGCGTCCGATCTCAATTTCAGCCAATTCTGCGTTGAAAAAGTAAAACAGTGCTCCTTACCTTCCGAGCTCTCCTGTGTGCCCAAACAGGGGTTTACCCCAACATATGGGGTATCAGCGTACTTAGGACAAATTGGACAACAACTTTTGGGGTCCAATTTTTCCTGTTACCCTTGGGAAAATACAAAACTGGGGGCTAAAAAATAATTTTTGTGGGAAAAATTTTTTTTTTTATTTTCACGGCTCTGCGTTATAAACTGTAGTGAAACACTTGGGGGTTCAAAGTTCTCACAGCACATCTGAATAAGTTCCATGGGGTGTCTAGTTTCCAATATGGGGTCACTTATGGGGGGTTTCTACTGTTTAGGTACATTAGGGGCTCTGCAAATGCAATGTGATGCCTGCAGACCAATCCATTTAAGTCTGCATTCCAAATGATGCTTCTTCCCTTCCGAGCTCTGCCATGCGCTCAAACGGTGGTTCCCCCCCACATATCGGGTATCAGCGTATTTAGGACAAATTGGACAACAACTTTTAGTGTCCAATTTCAACTGTTAGCCTTGGACAAATACAAAACTGGGGGTTAAAAAATAATTTTTGTGGGAAAAATGTTATTTTTTTTATTTTTACGGCTCTGTATTATAGACTTCTGTGAAGCCCTAGGTGGGTCAAAGTGCTCACCACACATCTAGAGAAGTTCCTTAGGGGTTCTACTTTCCAAAATGGTGTCACTTGTGGGGGGTTTCAATGTTTAGGCACATCAGTGGCTCTCCAAACGCAACATGGCGTCCCATCTCAATTCCAGTAAATTTTACATTGAAAAGTCAAATGGCGCTCCTTCCCTTCCGAGCTCTGCCATGCGCCCAAACCGTGGTATACCCCCACATATGGGGTATCAGCGTACTCAGGACAAATTGTACAACAACTTTTGGGGTCCAATTTCTTCTCTTACCCTTGGGAAAATAAAAAATTGGTTGCGAAAAGATCATTTTTGTGAAAAAATATGATTTTTTTATTTTTACGGCTCTGCATTATAAACTTCTGTAAAGGACTTGGTGGGTCAAAGTGCTCACCACACATCTGGATAAGTTCCTTAGGGGGTCTACTTTCCAAAATGGTGTCACTTGTGGAGGGTTTCAATGTTTAGGCACATCAGTGGCTCTCCAAACGCAACATGGCGTCCCATCTCAATTCCTGTCAAATTTGCATTGAAAAGTCAGACGGCGCTCCTTCGCTTCTGAGCTCTGCCATGCGCCCAAACAGTGGTTTACCCCCACATATGGGGTATCAGCGTACTCAGGACAAATTGTACAACAACTTTTGGGGTCCATTTTCTCCTTTTACCCTTGGTAAAATAAAACAAATTGGAGCTGAAGTAAATTTTTTGTGAAAAAAAGTTAAATGTTCATTTTTATTTAAACATTCCAAAAAATCCTGTGAAACACCTGAACGGTTAATAAACTTCTTGAATGTGGTTTTGAGCACCTTGAGGGGTGCAGTTTTTAGAATGGTGTCACACTTCGGTATTTTCTATCATATAGACCCCTCAAAATGACTTCAAATGTGATGTGGTCCCTAAAAAAAAATGGTGTTTGTAAAAATGAGAAATTGCTGGTCAACTTTTAACCCTTATAACTCCCTAACAAAAAAAAAATTTTGGTTCCAAAATTGTGCTGATGTAAAGTAGACATGTGGGAAATGTTACTTATTAAGTATTTTGTGTGACATATCTCTGTGATTTAATTGCATAAAAATTCAAAGTTGGAAAATTGCGAAATTTTCAAAATTTTTGCCAAATTTCCATTTTTTTCACAAATAAACGCAGGTAATATCAAATAAATTTTACCACTATCATGAAGTACAGTATGTCATGAGAAAACATTGTCAGAATCGCCAAGATCCGTTGAAGCGTTCCAGAGTTATAACCTCATAAAGGGACAGTGGTCAGAATTGTAAAAAACGGCCTGGTCATTAACGTGCAAACCACCCTTGTAGAGTTGAACACTGTTGACCCGAGGTCATCATTACAGGACAGGAATAGGTTTGTGTCGTCAGAGGTTTCTTTCTTCCACTTGTTGCCGATTATCTTCTCTTTCACCCAGTAATGATGTGAGCATGGTTGAAAGTACTGCGACCATTTGGTAGGACGTGAGTCTTAAATGAGGAAATCCTTGTGGGTCTCTTCATCTTTCCTATACAGACATTGCCTATTATAACCAGCCTAGGTCAAAGCATTGAGCAAATGGAGTGTCGTGTGGCCCGTTAATTTGCTGACATACCTTGTGTAGTCGCAGAATGTCTCTGCCAAGCAGGATCAGGATGTTTGCATTGTTGTCAAGAGCTTGTATCTTGCCTGCCAAAGTCATTAGATTAGGGTGATGGAGTGCAGCCTCTGGAGATGGCATTTCCTCTCTGTTGGACGGTATCTGGTTGCATTCGACCAGTGTGGGTAAGGGTATCTCCACATTGTTCTCAAGAGAAGACACCATGAGTCCTTTGGCTCTTCTCCCAGAGACCTCCGTAACACCGCTGCAGGTGCCCAGGGTGTAGGGGTGAGAGTTTCCCTTTAAGTCAAACATAACAAAAAGTTCTGACCTTGCAAGTGACCGGTTGCTCTGATCGTCCAGGATAACATACACCCTTGTGGTTTTCTCTGGTCGACCCTTGGGATACACCTGCACCAGGCATATCTTCGCACACGACTTGTCCCATAGGCCTTCTCCGCAGACTTCTGTGCATGAAGAAGATATTGTGATAGAACTCACTGTTTGAACAGCATCCTCCCCGGCTTGCCTTGTGGTGGGGGAAGGCGTAAGCTGTGCAGTGTTAAATTGGGATGGATGGAGCGCTTGCACATGCTCCTCACTGTCACACTCCAAACAGCTCTTTGCGTTTCTTTCTGAAGCCGATGCACTTCTTTAAGGGGTGAGGTTTCTTGTGAATGGGACACATACGAATAGGATTCTCAACCTTCTCACCTTTGTTGCTCTTATCTTGTGATACTGTAGGTGTCACGTGGATACCGTAACAGAGAGAAGACAGAAGATCACGGCATCTGGTTTCACATAATCCTGCACTGGTTAAATGTACTTCACCATCGTATTAAACAGTGCAGTTTTTTTCTTTGCTAGCAGTGCAAAAGTTAATCTGGAGCTTTCCTACTTGGATTGTCTCAGCTGTTCAGTGTTGGCCACTCCCCTCTGCTATATCTGCTCACCTCTGGCACTTAGGGATTGCCAATGTTAGTTCTTACTGGCTGGTTCTGGAGTTGGAGGTGTTGTTCCTGGTTGGAGTTGGTGTTTGGAGATTGTTCAGGAGATTGTTGTTTGGAATTTTGTCTGTATGCACATCCTCATCCTGCTTGGTTTCTACTTCCTTTAGCTCCCCTGTGTCTCTCTCTGTTGTTTTGGGAGTGTATTTTGTATTTTATCAAGCTCAGTCTTTCCTTGTTTGTCTGGTTAGTGGGTCAGCTTCTCACTTACCTGGGTGGGGGAGGGGACAGATCAGGGTAGATAAACGAGCATAGCACGAGCACCTGGCATCTCCACCTTCAGGAGAAATACGGGGGACAGGAATAGACCAGGGAGCCCTTTGTTTTAGAGACCTGGTTAGCGCCCAAAGTCCCAACACCTGTGTGACAATATATTTGTAAAAGACAATGCATAAATATTTCCGCCCTGCAGTGTACAAATAATATATCAATTTAATGCCTCACTAATGATGCAGTAAAGTATTGTAGCTACTACAGAGAAGTTGTGATACAAAAGTCCGACTTTCTGCGTCAAGTGCACGCAATCCATTTTTTGTGTATTAAGGCTTCAGTCCATAATTGGCAACACTCTAATACTCTGTGCCGTATGTCAAATCTACAGTATTTGGTTGAAACAAATTACAAAGAGAAGTGTTTGTGAATGCCGCGTGCAAACACAGCAGTTCTAAGATATCTGCTAATTGTATCCCGGAACGTTTGACCAACACTCTCCTCTCACCCCACCCTGCGTCCTTTTTATGTGTAAACCTGCTCCATATGTCTGTACTTGTGTTTTGGTTAACAGAACATTTTTGGCTCCTTCATGGGAGAAATTAGTCAGAGTGAAGCAAGAATTTGCTTACAAGGTGTTTGAAATGGAACATGACTTAAACAAACTGCTCAGAAAGTCCTGCAGGGATGGGGGTCACCGAGCCCCACGTCAATTTCATCAATATACCTCTATGGGTCAGTACCAAATGGTGGAAAATCATGAATTTTTTCGTTTTCTTGCTTTTTTTTTCTGGCACCACCTTTTGTTTGAATGGAACATGGTTTACTGACAATAATAGCGTATGGGATTATAATGGTGCATGACATTCTTGGGAACTCTGACAGAGAACAGCAAAGGCAAAAACGTAAAATAAGGGATCTTTTGTATTTAAGTTAGACTACATGTGGACAGATGTCTCGTTGGCAACTACCTACTTTAAAATAATTGGTACCTGCCATATGTAAATGGGGGAGGTCACATCAACAACTATAAGTGAAATGTGAACACCACTCTATCTATCTGTGGCGTAACTAGAATCTGATGGGCCCCAGTGAAAAATTGTCCCTCTTCCCCCTGGGTCCTATCCATTAATAATGTCTCCCATCCTGGGCCTTTTCACAGTATAATGCCACCCATCCTTTACCTCTACTTTACTTTTCTTCTCCACCACATTTTAAAAGTAAATAAATATTGTTACCTTTCCCCAATTCCAGAACGTGCAGCCCCCTCCTCTATAGCCTTCGCAGAACCAGGCAGCTGACATCTGTGTGCTGGCACAGACAGCGCATGATGTCACTGCCATGTGTCACCCATTATCAGCAAACCGACATCTGCTGCCGGCCTCTGATTGGTTGGTAGCGTGTACTGCAGAGAAAGGGTTCCACTGGATCTCTGGACCACAATACACTTGTAACAGGAGTGGTGGTGGAACCACTGTGCTATAGTCGGAGGAAAGCCTGGAGGGGCGTCACTAGGTAAACACCTGACTTCATGGTGGGGTTAGGCTTGGTTCATATTGCGTTAATGTGACCGCGCTAACGGACAGCATTGCACGGCGAAATTAACGCCGTGCAACGCGTCCATTAGCGCGCCCATTAACTGCAATGGGGACACGCATCACTAGCGCGTGCCATTTTCGGCACGCGCTGGCGATGTGCCGGTGTTTTGTGGCGCGCTGCGGACGCCGTTCTCGGAGATCTGCGAGAGCGGGGACGTTTAACGCGACCCCATAAAACAACATTGCGTTAGCGCAATCTGCTAGCGCTAGGCGCTAAACGGATTGCACTAACGCAATATGAACCTAGCCTTAGACTTGTCTCCAGATGGACACCAGGAAGGACATCGGACGCACGGCAGCTGATCCCCAAGGAGCAGGAAGCAGGAATGGAGTAAAAGGAAAAGTTCAGCTGATACAAGAAAGCATAGCAGACACACAGGAGTGGCAGGTGCTGGCGGGCATGGTTGGAATACAGGCAGGCACTGGCAGATGCAGACAGGAACAGAAAGTATGGTTAGTAAACAGGTGGACACGGTAGGTGCAGGCAGGTACGGCTGATATACAGGAAGACAGTGGCAGGCAGGTGCAGCTGGTATAGAAGTGGGCATGGCAAGTGCGGCAGGTACAGACATATGCTGGAAGATAAACTAGAACAGGGAACCTGAGAATTAGCAAGCATGCAAACAGGCAGAGTATATATGTTGCTCAGGTACCTCCTATTAGGTGGAGATACCTTAAATAATAAGTGTCTCCCAGCCATTGGCTGGGGACACTTTAGTAGGGCGCTTGCTGTCCCTTAAAGAAGGAGGAAGCGTATGCACGCCCAAAGCACACTGCTTGGGGATCTGTAACCCTGGGTGACAGCAGGGGGAGAAAGTGCAGGACAGGGGGCTGCACCGATCACTCCACTTTCCTGTCAAGGGAGGAGGCAAGAGTGCAGGAACGCTGGCACTACAGCACTTCACCTGAATGTGCATCACATCCAAGTGAAATTGGTACAGGTGGGCTCCCATCCCACACAGGCACGGTCATGGTCGCACTCTCTGCGACTGCGATTGTTACTCTCCAGCTTCCTTTTAAAATCCTGTATGAATTTTATGAATCTTACTCCAGAGTACTCTTCATAAAAATTAGCCAACAAAATGCCAATCTTGATGGATTGCCCATAGTTTCCATATTGCCCATAAACTCACATGTTAAAAAGTAAAATAAGTATACTTTGTTTATATTTTTACTAGATATCTTTTTATGAAGTAGATCTTAAGTGCTAACGATGGCACTGCTACATTTTTCTTTTGAAATTTCACCAAAACTACACCACTGGTCCTATGTGTGTGTGGTTAATGCAACTGGGGTTAATGGAGACATTCAAGTGAATTAATATTTCCCAGGCACACTCCCTACATTGTATGTCTATTGTTCATCAGCTCTGTGACCAGTGGGTCTAAAGTCATATTTCACGGCAGGCAGCTGTTTCTCCAGTCGTGTCTGTCTGTCTGTCTCCCCACCAGCAGTATCTTATTCCAGGCTCTAGGAATTTCATGGTCAAGGCTGACCAGACCACAGGAGGTAGGATGAATGGTCACTGAGAAAAGTGCAGGAGAGGAGAGTTACATATGTGCTGGTATGTGTTACCATGTGTGTTGGTATGTTACATTTATCATTGTCTATTTCTTATTATTTCAGTTTTGGGAATTTTTATGCTGCTTCCAATAAATGTTATGCATGGGACCTTTTAAGCGTAATGTAATATGTCTAATTAAAAACAAACAAACACTTTGTTTCAGAAAACTAATATTCTGTTTCATTGTTTAATTTTTGTAATGTTTTACCCGCAAATATTATCAATGCGAGGCCTTGCTCAGAAGATGTTCCTGTCAGTTTTCCTTGGTAACCATATTG
This sequence comes from Ranitomeya imitator, assembly GCF_032444005.1. NCBI lineage: Eukaryota > Metazoa > Chordata > Amphibia > Anura > Dendrobatidae > Ranitomeya > Ranitomeya imitator. Next base: position 171,798,688 of record NC_091283.1, read on the forward strand.
CGTGGAGTGTAGTCAGTAAAGACAGGGCGAGCGGCCAGTATTGGAAGGTTTAGCTTTTTGTTGAAACCTTAGTCCATACACTCCCATTTCTCGAAAGGGTAAAAGTTGGTTAGTCCCTTTGTCCCCTTGTTTTCTAGCTGTGGTTTGATTTTTGGTAGGCTGGTAACCCCATACAAGTTCAGCACATGCCATGTAAAAATAAATGGCATGGTTTTCTTTAAACATTATCGTATTAAGGTGGCTGTGCACCTTAGATGTTAGCTGTGCTCTCATTTGGCTGACTGCAATCTCCTTCACCAGATTACATGGACACTTGATATTGCCTAGCATGCGTGTATTTTACCTAGGGAGTGTGGAGTAAATTGCTGTCGGAAGCATTTCACCTGGATGAATAATAGGATTGTGCATGAAAATTCAACATATCCGATTCTCCTCTCTCCTGAAATAATTTGTCAAGGGAGAGTGACAAGGCTTCATACATCAATATCAGTCCTGTCAAAAGTGATGGGAATGCGTTTGGGAACTTTTAGGCATGACAACAACCCTATCCCCAGTCACTTTCCCTGCCAGTCAGAGGATGCCCCCTACTGATCATCTTCACTAATGACCTGGATTTTGAATACAGAACCACAGTGGTAATGTTCTAATGAATAGTAAGGCTGGAGATCAGAATGTTGGGCACGTCTCTTATTACTCCATGCAGTTACAGAAGCATGTAACTACATAAACGTGGGAGTGTGATTTACTCCTCTCTCACATAGATTCCCAGCCAAATACTATATTTATTTGACTTTTTTTTTGCCTTAAATTATTCGCATGCTCTGATCTGGTATCTGAGGAATCCAGTCCCAGGATGTTTTTTAACGTTCCTTCTCGTAAAAATATCAGCACATTTGTAAGACAAAGCGAGTCTCTTTATTGAGGCTGAAACATAGTAACATAGTAACATAGTAACATAGTTAGTAAGGCCGAAAAAAGACATTTGTCCATCCAGTTCAGCCTATATTCCATCATAATAAATACCCAGATCTACGTCCTTCTACAGAACCTAATAATTGTATGATACAATATTGTTCTGCTCCAGGAAGACATCCAGGCCTCTCTTGAACCCCTCGACTGAGTTCGCCATCACCACCTCCTCAGGCAAGCAATTCCAGATTCTCACTGCCCTAACAGTAAAGAATCCTCTTCTATGTTGGTGGAAAAACCTTCTCTCCTCCAGACGCAAAGAATGCCCCCTCGTGCCCGTCACCTTCCTTGGTATAAACAGATCCTCAGCGAGATATTTGTATTGTCCCCTTATATACTTATACATGGTTATTAGATCGCCCCTCAGTCGTCTTTTTTCTAGACTAAATAATCCTAATTTCGCTAATCTATCTGGGTATTGTAGTTCTCCCATCCCCTTTATTAATTTTGTTGCCCTCCTTTGTACTCTCTCTAGTTCCATTATATCCTTCCTGAGCACCGGTGCCCAAAACTGGACACAGTACTCCATGTGCGGTCTAACTAGGGATTTGTACAGAGGCAGTATAATGCTCTCATCATGTGTATCCAGACCTCTTTTAATGCACCCCATGATCCTGTTTGCCTTGGCAGCTGCTGCCTGGCACTGGCTGCTCCAGGTAAGTTTATCATTAACTAGGATCCCCAAGTCCTTCTCCCTGTCAGATTTACCCAGTGGTTTCCCGTTCAGTGTGTAATGGTGATATTGATTCCCTCTTCCCATGTGTATAACCTTACATTTATCATTGTTAAACCTCATCTGCCACCTTTCAGCCCAAGTTTCCAACTTATCCAGATCCATCTGTAGCAGAATACTATCTTCTCTTGTATTAACTGCTTTACATAGTTTTGTATCATCTGCAAATATCGATATTTTACTGTGTAAACCTTCTACCAGATCATTAATGAATATGTTGAAGAGAACAGGTCCCAATACTGACCCCTGCGGTACCCCACTGGTCACAGCGACCCAGTTAGAGACTATACCATTTATAACCACCCTCTGCTTTCTATCACTAAGCCAGTTACTAACCCATTTACACACATTTTCCCCCAGACCAAGCATTCTCATTTTGTGTACCAACCTCTTGTGCGGCACGGTATCAAACGCTTTGGAAAAATCGAGATATACCACGTCCAATGACTCACCGTGATCCAGTCTATAGCTTACCTCTTCATAAAAACTGATTAGATTGGTTTGACAGGAGCGATTTCTCATAAACCCATGCTGATATGGAGTTAAACAGTTATTCTCATTGAGATAATCCAGAATAACATCCCTCAGAAACCCTTCAAATATTTTACCAACAATAGAGGTTAGACTTACTGGCCTATAATTTCCAGGTTCACTTTTAGAGCCCTTTTTGAATATTGGCACCACATTTGCTATGCGCCAGTCCTGCGGAACAGACCCTGTCGCTATAGAGTCACTAAAAATAAGAAATAATGGTTTATCTATTACATTACTTAGTTCTCTTAGTACTCGTGGGTGTATGCCATCCGGACCCGGAGATTTATCTATTTTAATCTTATTTAGCCGGTTTCGCACCTCTTCTTGGGTTAGATTGGTGACCCTTAATATAGGGTTTTCATTGTTTCTTGGGATTTCACCTAGCATTTCATTTTCCACCGTGAATACCGTGGAGAAGAAGGTGTTTAATATGTTAGCTTTTTCCTCGTCATCTACAACCATTCTTTCCTCACTATTTTTTAAGGGGCCTACATTTTCAGTTTTTATTCTTTTACTATTGATATAGTTGAAGAACAGTTTGGGATTAGTTTTACTCTCCTTAGCAATGTGCTTCTCTGTTTCCTTTTTGGCAGCTTTAATTAGTTTTTTAGATAAAGTATTTTTCTCCCTATAGTTTTTTAGAGCTTCAATGGTGCCATCCTGCTTTAGTAGTGCAAATGCTTTCTTTTTACTGTTAATTGCCTGTCTTACTTCTTTGTTTAGCCACATTGGGTTTTTCCTATTTCTAGTCCTTTTATTCCCACAAGGTATAAACCGCTTACACTGCCTATTTAGGATGTTCTTAAACATTTCCCATTTATTATCTGTATTCTTATTTCTGAGGATATTGTCCCAGTCTACCAGATTAAGGGCATCTCTAAGCTGTTCAAACTTTGCCTTCCTAAAGTTCAATGTTTTTGTGACTCCCTGACAAGTCCCCCTAGTGAAAGACAGGTGAAACTGCACAATATTGTGGTCGCTATTTCCTAAATGCCCAACCACCTGCAGATTTGTTATTCTGTCAGGTCTATTAGATAGTATTAGGTCTAAAAGTGCTGCTCCTCTGGTTGGATTCTGCACCAATTGTGAAAGATAATTTTTCTTGGTTGTTAGCAGAAACCTGTTGCCTTTATGGGTTTCACAGGTTTCTGTTTCCCAGTTAATATCCGGGTAGTTAAAGTCCCCCATAACCAGGACCTCATTATGGGTTGCAGCTTCATCTATCTGCTTTAGAAGTAGACTTTCCATGCTTTATGTTATATTTGGGGGTTTGTAACAGACCCCAATGAGAATTTTGTTACCATTTTTCCCTCCATGAATTTCAACCCATATGGACTCGACATCCTCATTCCCTTCGCTAATATCCTCCCTTAAAGTGGACTTTAGACAAGACTTTACATAGAGACAAACCCCTCCTCCTCTCCGATTTTTACGATCCTTTCTAAACAGACTGTAACCCTGTAAGTTAACTGCCCAGTCATAGCTTTCATCTAACCATGTCTCGGTTATTCCCACTATGTCAAAGTTACCTGTAGATATTTCTGCTTCTAGTTCTTCCATCTTGTTTGTCAGGCTTCTGGCGTTTGCGAGCATGCAGTTTAGAGGATTTTGTTTTGTTCCAATCTCTTCACTGTGGATTGTTTTAGAAATGTTCTTACCTCCCTTCTGAGTATGTTTTCCTGGGTCGTCTTTGTTCGAGTCTAATGTTTTTCTTCCCGTCCCCTCTTCTTCTAGTTTAACGCCCTCCTGATGAGGGCATAAGCATATCAATATAAGCTAAGGCTATGTTTGCACGTTGTGTTTTTGATGCGTTTTTTGTTGCCTTTTTTGTTGTGTTTTTGCAGCGTTTCTGTCAGTTTACATTTGTCTATTGTGCATGCTGATTAAGTTTTGGGCAAAAAAATAATTTATTCTACTTCATCAAGTTTTGGCACAAAAAATGCAGCAAAAACTGATACCTGCATTTTTGCAGCGTATTTTGCCCCACTCATTGCATTGAATGGGTGAACAAGGCTGCAAAAATGAGGTGACATGCTCCATTCTGCAAAACCCAAGATTTTGCACAAAATACTGATGACAAAAAAACCAAACTGTGTGCGTGAGATTTCTGAAACCTCATAGACTTTTCTGATACTGTAAAATGAAGGTAAAAATTTGTATTAAAAAAGTATCAAACTGCTGAAAATAACGTAACGTGTGAACATAGCCTTAGAAAGAAAGAAAGAAAATGTGGACGCTGACCGCAATAAAACACAAGGGAGGTTTGACTCTTGCACGGATTAGTTTTTATTTGATTTTATTGTAGGTATGTGGCTTGGAAGGCACAGTGTTGTTTGCTGTTTCTCTATGGGGGTTTTTGAGTTCTGGAGTGGTATAGAGCAGGGACTGCAGCCAGTGGGCAGCATGGTGGCTCTGTGGTTAGGACTCTTGACTTGCCAGCAAGCGTACTGTTTCTGGGTTACAAACTTACAACTTAACCAGGAGAAACATCTTCATGGAGCTTATGGCGACTTCCTTCTATTTGCCAAAATTATATTGCAAAGTTAAATAGCTTTGTATGACATTGTGCTAAATTGGCTAGGCTTACAGGGCAACTTTGGTTGAGCGACATCAAAATTGCAAGGTTGCATTGCGAGATCACAAGTAAGTGTAGTGTCATTATCACACGTGATGTAGTGAAAAGTCCAAACCTGATGGATTTTTAATCACAAATCACAAGTGACTCTGAGCACATCTGTGATGTACTTACGACATGCAATGTGATGTACTTATGGTTCTGCAGCTCAGATTCTATTCAAGTGTATGGAGCTGAACTAAACAGTGTTGCGGAGTGGTTGTGTTGTTCCTCCAAATACTGTTTACATCAAATCGCCACCAGAGCTAATATCCGCCAATCAATATGGCTGCCAGTTGTTGGATACCACCACTCTGATATTAGTGATCAACCCCATGGAAGGCATTACTATGTTAAGGTACCTTCACACATAACGATATCGTTAACGATATCGTTGCTTTTTGTGACGTAGCAACGATATCGTTAAGGAAATCGTTATGTGTGACAGCGACCAACGATCAGGCCCCTGCTGGGAGATCGTTGGTCGCTGAACAAAGTCCAGAACTTTATTTCGTCGCTGGATCTCCCGTGGACATCGCTGGATCGGCGTGTGTGACACCGATCCAGCGATGTCTTCAGTGGTAACCAGGGTAAACATCGGGTTACTAAGCGCAGGGCCGCGCTTAGTAACCCGATGTTTACCCTGGTTACCAGCGTAAAAGTAAAAAAAAAAAACACTACATACTTACCTACCGCTGTCTGTCCCCGGTGCTGTGCTCTGCACTCCTCCTGTACTGGCTGTGAGCGTCGGTCAGCCGGAAAGCACAGCGGTGACGTCACCGCTCTGCTTTCCGGCCGCTGTGCTCACAGCCAGTACAGGAGGAGTGCAGAGAAGCAGAGCGCCGGGGACAGACAGCGGTAGGTAAGTATGTAGTGTTTTTTTTTTTTACTTTTACGCTGGTAACCAGGGTAAACATCGGGTTACTAAGTGCGGCCCTGCGCTTAGTAACCCGATGTTTACCCTGGTTACCGGCATCGTTGGTCGCTGGAGAGCTGTCTGTGTGACAGCTCTCCAGCGACCAAACAGCGATGCTGCAGCGATCCGGATCGTTGTCGGTATCGCTGCAGCGTCGCTTAATGTGAAGGGGCCTTTAGTCCCATAAAGGGAGCCTGTCACCAGAGAAACTCTATTAACTTGCAGATATTGGGTTAACTTGCTGGTTATCAGCGTTACTAATCTGTCTGGTGCCTGCACTTAGCCAAAAGCTGTAGGGAAAAAAACAAATTTTATTCCCCCCAGCAGTGTTCAAGTTCCAGTCACTGGTCAGCGCCGGTTCAATCTCTGCTAGGTAGTCAGTGGCTATAACTGTGTAATAGGGTGCAGGGTTGAGTATGTCACCACAGAACAGACAGACCAACTGTTGAGGGGGATTTATTAACAGAAGTAAGATTCTCCTTGCGGCGAGAAAACTTGGTGTTAGTAGGGATAAAGCAAACAGTATAACAATACACATTAAGCTAACTGAAGCTATGAAACAGTTAAGCGGAATAGAAATGGTCAACGAGTGTTCTTGTAACTTATCAGTCCAGCGAGGTCCTGACTGGAGGGTCCTTATTCCAACGTGGGTACAGTCACCAGCAGCACTTGAAGATTCTGAAGTCTCTCCTCTGTCTCCTGGGAACTGGAGACTCCGGGGTTAAATCTTTGCAGTCTTTTTCTCAGCGTGAAACAGGAAGCAGGAAGTAGCACAGTCACACTGCTGCACCAGTTTCTGTATGTTGGGCTGGCAGTCTCTCTGCAGTAGCAATGCTACACACACACACAGGGCAGCTTACTTATCACACTCAGGGGTCTTGGCTTGTCACTGCGGTCACTGGGGCTGCGCGCTCGGGTCACTGTCTCTGCACTGTCAGGGGAAAAGTCTTCTCTGGTCACGGAGGCTTCCGAGTCCACACTCTCACATTCAGCATTCACTACGGCTGGTATCTCAGCCTCAGTGCCTTCACGGGGAGCACTCTCTCTCGGGGAGCGCGGCGCTGCAGCCTGCTTTTTCGCTGGCACGCTGTCCCCTCTGTCTCGCGCGCTCTGCTCTCCCGCTCTTTTCTTCCTCTCCGCCCCCAGTCACGTGGTCTCCTCTGTCCAGGGCAGAAAATCCTCCCCCAACAACCCAGCTGTCCGACTAAGTCGTTCCAGGTAAGGAGCAGGGAAAGCAACCTCCTTTGGGCTCGTCTTCCTCTTCACCCCCCATTTAACCTGCAGATTAACACCATATCTGCAGGTTACATGTTCTCTTTAATTACTACTTCCTTGGCCTAGTAACTAAAATAATTTTAAGCTCCCAAAAATGTAGATGGACATGCTCAATATCTACTATATAATTGTCTAAGGGTCACTTCCGTCTGTCCTTCTGTCTGTCTGTCTGTGACGGTTATTCATTCGCTGATTGGTCTCGCCAGCTGCCTGTCCTGGCTGCCGAGACCAATCAGCGACGGGCACAGTCCGGAAGAAAATGGCCGCTCCTTACTCCCCGCAGTCAGTGCCTGTCGCCCGCATACTCCCCTCCGGTCACCGCTAACACAGGGTTAATGCCGGCGGTAACGGACCGCGTTATGCAGCGGGTAACGCACTCCGTTACCGCCGCCATTAACCCTGTGTGTCCCCAACTTTTTACTATTGACGCTGCCTATGTGGCATCAATAATAAAAAATGTAATGTTAAAAATAATTTTGAAAAAATAAACCTGCTATACTCACCCTCCGTAGTCCGCTGAGCCGCTCCCGCCGGCCGCCATCTTCCGCTGCAGTTTCCGGAGGCAAAGATGGTATGGCAGAAGGACCTGCCATGACGTCACGGTCATGTGACCGCGATGTCATCACAGGCCCTGCGCGCCTGCGCGACAAGGACCTGCCATGACGTCACGGTCATGTGACCGCGACGTCATCACAGGCCCTGCGCGCCTGCGCTAGAAAGACCTGCCATGACATCATGGTCATGTGACCGCGACTTCATCACAGGTCCTGCGCTCTGATACCAACCCTGGGACCGCAAGCTGCCGTGGACTACATGGTGCCTTCGGAAAGGTGAGTATATGTTTATTTTTTCACCTGTGACAAACCTGGCTGGGCAATATACTACGTAGCTGGGCAATATACTACGTGACTGGCCAATATACTACGTGGCTCTGTGCTGTATACTATGTCACTCGGCAATATACTACGTTACTGGCCAATATACAACGTGGCTCTGCTGTATACAACGTCGCTGTGCGATATACTACGTGACTGGGCAATATACTACGTGGCTGCGCAATATACTACGTGACTGGTCAATATACTACGTAACTGGGCAATATACTATGTGACTCGGCAATATACTACGTGGCTGGGCAATATACTACATGACTGGGCAATATACTAAGTGGCTGGGCAATATACTACGTGACTGGGCAATATACTACGTGGCTGGGCAATATACTACGTGACTGGGCAATATACTACGTGGCTGGGCAATATACTACGTGACTGGGCAATATACTACGTGGCTGGGCAATATACTACGTGGCTGGGCAATATACTATGTGACTGGGCAATATACTATGTCACTGGGCAATATACTACGTTACTGGCCAATATACTACGTGGCTCTGTGCTGTATACTACGTCACTGTGCAATATACTACGTCACTGGGTAATATACTACGTGGCTGGGCAATATACTACGTGACTGGGCAATATACTACGTAACTGGGAAATATACTACGTGGCTGCGCAATATACTACGTGACTGGGCAATATACTACGTAACTGGCCAATATACTACGTGGCTGTGCAATATATTACGTGACTGGGCAATATACTACATAACTGGGCGATATACTACGTAGCTGGGCAATATACTACGTGACTGGGCAATATACTACGTGGTTGGGCAATATACTACGTGGCTGGGCAACATACTACGTGGGCTGGGCAATATACTACGTGGACATGCATATTCTAGAATACCCGATGCGTTAGAATCGGGCCACCATCTAGCAGTAAATAAGATTACATTTTCCTTGCCGTATGCACCATCAAACCTGTCCGACCTTAGGCTACAAGTCTGCTGTGAGGTTTTTCTGGTGCCAGCACAGGGAGCGGAAGGCGCGTGACCACAACTGTGTGCTTTGCATACATGCAGTCACGTGCCAACTAGACATGCGTGGTCTCGCTCATTGCAAGTGTACATATGCCATGTACCACTCCTCACTCTGCTCACCTATAAAAAATAAGGATATTTTAAAGTAGTGTTTAAAATAATATATTTTAGGAAACAAAAAAAATTAAAATAAAAGTGGATTACATGAAAATCTATTTATTTTGTACCAAAAGTGCATACTTGTGATACAAACTTTGCAGTCATTGGACGTACAAGAAGTTCTTCTCTGTGAGGCTACTTTCACAATTGCGTCATTTTAAATCCGTCGCAATGCGTCATTTTGGGAAAAAAATGCATCCTGCAAAAGTGCCCGCAGGATGCGTTTTTTTTCCCATAGACTTTGCGTCTGTCGTGCACTGCATGCGTCGTGTTTTGGTGGACCGTCGTCACGAAAAAAGTTCAATGTAACATTTTTTCGTACGTCAGATCCGCCATTTCCTACCGCGCATGCTCGGCTGGAACTCCGCCCCCTCCTCCCCGGGACTTAGAATGGGCAGCGGATGCGTTGAAAAACTGAATCCGCTGCCCACGTTGTGCCGAATTTGCACAACGTCCGTCGGTACGTCGCGCTGACGCTTTGCGACGGCTGCGTACTGACGCAAGTGTGAAAGTGGTCTAAGGGTATGTGTCCACGTTCAGGATTTTCCATCAGTTTTTGTAAGCCAAAACCAGGAGTGGAACAATTAGCGCAAAAGTATAATAGAAACATATGCACCACTTCTGTATTTATCACCCACTCCTGGTTTTGGCTTACAAAAACTGATGGAAAATCCTGACCAAATCCTGATGCAATCCTGAACGTGGACACATACCCTAAGACTCCTGAGAGTGGGATCTGCCAGGACAATCCTGCATAAGAGTCCCACAATGGTCTGCCATCATGTGCCCACCCCATTTTCCTTGCTATCTGGCATCAATTGTTTTTCTGTCTTGGTAAAATCTTTCACGTTGCTCTTCACTTAGGTCACCATGGTTCTCTCTATTATACAGTAGCGTTTCTATCCTTTTACAACCCAATGTTCTGGTTTCTGCAGCGAAAACACACTAAAAACGTATGTGATCCACACGTGAACTCTTGTCAAAGCCAAATACCAGTAAGTTTCAAAAACAAAGCAGCTTTATTTAAAACATGACATTCCAAAAAGAGACAAAAACTGCAGCATCAAAGGCGTGATAAAAACACATGTAAATAAAGTACTCAAAAATGCAATGAAAAAAAACACAAGTGACCTAATATACTAATATATACTAATATATACTAATATGACTAAAATACTAATATAGGCGCAGAACATTGGCAACATCAAAAACTCACCAAAAGCTCATCATGGGAACCTAGCCTTTAAAAGCGGACTCAAGTTTTATATATTCAACCATATCTAAGAAACTAGATCTGATGTGATCTATCTAATGTGATATACTGTATCAGACCCCCAAATAATCCAAGGAACGGACCTAAAAACCAAGACACCAAGAATTATTTTGTGGCGACGTAACCAATCACTCCAATGCACGTTGCTAGTATAAAACACCTGTAATGTTTTCCGCCCTCCTCATCTGACGTCTTTGTTTCCATTTCCTCAGGCAAATGTAATAAGGAATCAGGAAATAGGAAAAACTGACTGATGAAATGCATATACCACAAGTACAAGTACCACATCAGTAAGTCACAGGTTACATCAGGCTAACACCTCAATATTCCAATGTCAGGGGGATACACTGCCATCTGGTGGACACATGTGAAAATACCATGCCTAAGTAACGCACTCGTAGCTTTTACGTCATGTTCACGGAGTTGTGGCATTTTAAAAACCTTGAGGTTTTTCAAGAAGAGAGGAGTTTACTATTTCCTGAAGCAGTTTTGGGAGTTTTTTTTCCCTTCAGTGTTATTTGCAGTTTTTTGATTGGACAGGGCCTAGTTTTATTTATTTTACTCACTTACGAGTTATATAGCACCATTAACTCCACAGCGCTTTACAGACGTAATCATTGTTGTCCCTATTGAAGCACACAATCTAAATTTCCTATCAGTATGTCTTTGGGGTGTGGGAGGAAACCCATACAAACTCCTTGAAGATGTTGTCCTTGGTGGGAATTGAACCCAGGACCCCCAGCGTTGCAGAGGAACAATGCTAACCACTGCGCCACCGTGCTGCACATTATTCAGGATCGACTTTAAAGAAGTGACATCACATTTTTTATCCACCACAAACTATTCAAAACCTGTTCGGAATTAAAAAAAAAAAAACTTAAAAAAAAAAAAAAACTCCTCTGCATATATGAAAATGACTTTTTTTTTTTTTTTTTGGGGGGGGGGGCGGATTTCACCTGAAAAAGCACAGTAAAACTGCCACAAAAAAATCAAAATAGTGCACAGCAATGTAAAAATGACATTGATGTGCACTTCTTCAGTTCTTTATAGCTTCTTTTAACAACTTCAGGGTTCGGAGCCCGTGAAGCAGTTAAAACAAGTAGTATGTTCATTCTTTAGGCAGTTCCAGTTTACGCGAAAGAAAGAGGGCAGCTTCAGAGTCGCCGCAGAGATGAAGGTAAAACTGCCAGACCTTCAGCTTCTTCCTGAAGCTGCTTTGCCTAGGAAAACCACTATGGGTGCGCCGGCATCTTAAAGATGTCTTGTGCATATACCCTTATGTGAACAACAAAATGAATTTCCCACAGGAATTAAATAGAAATGTTTTCCAAAAGTTCTTCAAGCAGTTTTTGAGAATTTAACCCCTTAGCGACCGCCGATACGCCTTTTAACGGCGGCCGCTTAGGGTACTTAAACCACAGCGCCGTTAATTAACGGCGCTGTGGAAAAAGTCCATAGCGCCCCCCAGAGGCCGATTTTCTCCGGGGTCTCGGCTGCCGAGGGTAGCCGAGACCCCAGAGAACATGATTCGGGGGGTTTTTAACCCACCCCGCATTTGCGATCGCCGGTAATTAACCATTTACCGGCGATCACAAAAAAAAAAAAAAAAGCGATCTCTTTTTAATTTCGCACATCGGAGGACAGAGAAAAGGGGTCCCAGGTGGCCCCCCAATACTCACCTAGCTCCCCCGATGCTCCTCGTGTCTCCCGGTGGGCGCCGCCATCTTCAAAATGGCGGGCGCATGCGCAGTGCGCCCGCCGGCCGGCACCGGGAGAATCTTTGGGGTCTCGGCTGCCGGGGGTAGCCGAGACCCCAAAGAGCATGATCGGGGTCGGTATTACCGACCCCTGTTTTGCGATCGCCGGTAATTAACTGTTTACCGGCGACCGCAAAAAAAAAAAAGTAAAGTGTAATTCTCTGTCCTCTGATGTGATCGCACATCAGAGGACAGAGAAATAGGGGGATTCGGGGACCCTAGCATACTCACCTAGGTCCCTGGATCCTCTTGCTGCTCCTCATGGCCGCCGGCAGAAGAACATGGCGGACGCATGCCCAGTGCGCCCGCCATCTGTCTCCATCTGCCGGCCGGCAGGAGAACAGCAGTTGGGGCTAAAATTAGGGTTAGGGGTAGGGTTAGGGGTAGGGTTAGGGGTAGGGTTAGGGGTAGGGGTAGGGGTAGGGTTAGGGGTAGGGGTAGGGGTAGGGTTAGGGCTAGGGTTAGGGCTAGGGTTGGGGCTAAATTTAGGGTTAGGGTTGGGGCTAAATTTAGGGTTAGGGTTGGGGCTAAATTTAGGGTTAGGCTTCTTTCACACTTACGTCGGTACGGGGCCGTCGCAATGCGTCGGCCCGACATACCGACGCATGTTGTGAAAATTGTGCACAACGTGGGCAGCAGCTGTAGTTTTTCAACGCATCCGCTGCCCAATCTATGTCCTGGGGAGGAGGGGGCGGAGTTACGGCCACGCATGCGCGGTCAGAAATGGCGGATGCGACGTACAAAAAAACGTTTCATTCAACGTTTTTTTGTGCCGACGCTCCGCCAAAACACAACTGATCCAGTGCACGACGGACGCGACGTGTGGCCATCCGTCACGATCCGTCGGCAGTACAAGTCTATGGGCTAAAAACGCATCCTGCGGGCACATTTGCAGGATCCGTTTCTTGTCCAAAACGACGGATTGCGACGGAATGCCAAACGACGCAAGTGTGAAAGTAGCCTTAGGGCTAGGGTTAGGGTTGGGGCTAAAGTTAGGGCTAGGGTTGGGGCTAAAGTTAGGGTTAGAGCTGGGATTAGGGTTAGGGTTTGGATTAGGGTTGGTATTAGGGTTAGGGTTGGCATTAGGGTTACGCTTGGGATTAGGGTTAGGTTTGGGATTAGGGTTAAGGTTAGGGTTGTGATTAGGGGTGTATTGGGATTAGGGTTAGGTTTGAGGTTAGGGTTGAGATTAGGATTAGGGGTGTGTTGGATTTAGGGTTTTGATTAGGGTTATGGTTAGGGTTGACATTAGGGTTGTTTTGGGGTAAGGGTTGTGATTATGGTTAGGGTTAGTGATTAGGATTATGGATCAGGTTGGGATTAGGGTTAGGGGTGTGTTGGGGTTAGGGTTGGAGCTAGAATTGGGGGGTTTCCACTGTTTAGGTACATCAGGGGGTCTCCAAACACGACAGCCAATTTTGCGCTCAAAAAGTCAAATGGTGCTCCCTCCCTTCTGAGCTCTGCCGTGCGCCCAAACAGTGGGTTACCCCCACATATGGGGCATCAGCGTACTCGGGATAAATTGGACAACAACTTCTGGGGTCCAATTTCTCTTGTTACCCTTGTGAAAATAAAAACTTGGGGGCTACAAAATCTTTTTTGTGAAAAAAAAAATATTTTTTATTTTCACGACTCTGCATTCTAAACTTCTGTGAAGCACTTGGGCATTCAAAGTTCTCACCACACATCTAGATAAGTTCCTTGGGGGGTCTAGTTTCCAAAATGGGGTCACTTGTGGGGGGTTACTACAGTTTAGGTACATCAGGGGCTCTGCAATCGCAACATAATGCCCACAGACCATTCTATCAAAGTCTGCATTCCAAAAAGGCGCTCCTTCCCTTCCGAGCTCTGCCGTGCGCCCAAACAGTGGTTTACCCCCACATATGGGGCATCAGCGTACTCGGGATAAATTGGACAACAACTTCTGGGGTCCAATTTCTCTTGTTACCCTTGTGAAAATAAAAACTTGGGGGCTACAATATCTTTTTTGTGGAAAAAAAAATATTTTTTATTTTCACGACTCTGCATTCTAAACTTCTGTGAAGCACTTGGGCATTCAAAGTTCTCACCACACATCTAGATAAGTTCCTTGGGGGGTCTAGTTTCCAAAATGGGGTCACTTGTGGAGGGTTTCTACTGGTTAGGTACATCAGGGGCTCTGCAAACGCAACATAATACCCGCAGACCATTCTATCAAAGTCTGCATTCCAAAACGGCGCTCCTTCCTTCCGAGCTCTGCCGTGCGCCCAAACAGTGGTTTACCCCCACATATGGGGTACCAGCATACTCAGGACAAATTGGACAACAACTTTTGGGGTCCAATTTCTCTTGTTACCCTAGTGAAAATAAAAACTTGGGGGCTAAAAAATCTTTTTTGTGGAAAAAAAAAATATTTTTTATTTTCACGGCTCTGCATTATAAACTTCTGTGAAGCACTTGGGCATTCAAGGTTCTCACCACACATCTAGATAAGTTCCATGGGGGGTCTAGTTTCCAAAATGGGGTCACTTGTGGGGGATTTCTACTGTTTAGGCACATCAGGGGCTCTCCAAACGCGACATGGCGTCCGATCTCAATTCCAGCCAATTCTACATTGAAAAAGTAAAACGGCACTCTTTCTCTTCCAAGCTCTGCGGTGCGCCCAAACAGTGGTTTATCCCCACATATTGGGTATCGATGTACTCAGGAGAAATTGCACAACAACTTTAGTGGTCTAATTTCTCCTTTTACCCTTGTGAAAATAAAAATTTGTGGGCAAAAAGATCATTTTTGTAGAAAAAATGCGATTTTTTTTTTTCACGGCTCTACGTTATAAACTTCTGTGAAGCACATGGGGGTTCAAAGTGCTCGCCACACATCTAGATAAGTTCCTTAAGGGGTCTAGTTTCCAAAATGGTGTCACTTGTGGGGGGTTTCCACTGTTTAGGCACATCAGGGGCTCTCCAAACGCGACATGGCGTCCAATCTCAATTCCAGCCAATTCAACATTGAAAAAGTAAAACGGCGCTCCTTCACTTCCAAGCTCTGCGGTGCGCCCAAACAGTGGTTTACCCTCACATATGGGGTATCGACGTATTCAGGAGAAATCGCACAACAACTTTTGTGGTCTAATTTCTCCTGTTACCCTTGTGAAAATAAGAATTTGTGGGCGAAAAGATCATTTTTGTGTAAACAAAAGCGATTTTTTATTTTCACGGCTCTACGTTGTAAACTTCTGTGAAGCACTTGGGGGTTCAAAGTGCTCACCACACATCTAGATAAGTTCCTTAAGGGGTCTAGTTTCCAAAATGGTGTCACTTGTGGGGAGTTTCCACTGTTTAGGCACATCAGGGGCTCTCTAAACGTGACATGGCATCCGATCTCAATTCCAGCCAATTCTGCATTGAAAAAGTCAAACGGCGCTCCTTCACTTCTAAGTTCTGCGGTGTACCCTAACAGTGGTTTACCCCCACATATGGGGTATTGGCGTATTCAGGAGAAATTGCATAACAAAATTTATGGTTACATTTCTGTTTTTACACTTGTGAAAATAAAAAAAATGGTTCTGAATTAAGATGTTTGCAAAAAAAAGTTAAATGTTCATTTTTTCCTTCCACATTGTTTCAGTTCCTGTGAAGCACGTAAAGGGTTAATAAACTTCTTGAATGTGGTTTTGAGATGTGGTCCCTAAAAAAAAATGGTGTTGTAAAAATGAGAAATTGCTGGTCAACTTTTAACCCTTATAACTCCCTAACAAAAAAAAATTTTGTTTCCAAAATTGTGCTGATGTAAAGTAGACATGTGGGAAATGTTATTTATTAACTATTTTTCGTGACATATCTCTCTGATTTAAGGGCATAAAAATACAAAGTTTGAAAATTGCAAAATTTTAAAAATTTTCTCCATATTTCCGTTTTTTTCATAAATAATCGCAAGTAATATCGAAGAAATGTTACCACTAACATGAAGTACAATATGTCACGAAAAAACAATCTCAGAATCAGCGGGATCCGTTGAAGCGTTCCAGAGTTATAACCTCATAAAGTGACAGTGGTCAGAATTGCAAAAATTGGCCTGGTCATTAAGTACCAAATTGGCTCTGTCACTAAGGGGTTAAACTTCTCAATAATCTTTATGAGCAGTGCACATACAGGTACGGTATCTTTAGGCTGGGGCTAGATAGAGACATTGTGTAGTGCGACAGCTATTCTCAGACAAGTCGCGTGACCAAAAATATCTGTGTGTTTTGTCTGCATCTTGCGATCATATAGCTATTATAGAGCTGTGATTTTGCTTTTAAAAAAAAAAACAGCCAAATCACAGACAAGTTGCACACAAGTGTCAGTCATGCGTGGCTTGCAACTAGCACCAGGAAATCCAACACATTTGGAAACATATGCGACTTTTTGTCTCAGTAGGTCGAAGGCCGCAATTCAACACCATAGAAAATAATTTGCTGCAGTGTCACACTATGATCTTAATGTCATATGACATGTGTGGTTGTGTAACTCTATCGGTATTCACTCATTATTCCTATAGTGCTGACATATTGCCTGATGCTGCACAGACCGTAATGTCCCTAGTAATTGTAAATGTAAGTCTCTTGGAGGCACCACTAGACAATTCCACAGGGGTTCCTGTAAGCATGTAATTAACACTAGAACAAACAAGGAGAAAAAGACCATGCCCACATAAATGGAGGACATAAACAGGACACAACAGCAGATAAAAACAATTAAAAACTGCAAAAGGTGCATTAACAAGCCATGCCTTATTTCCTCTCTACTAAGGCATGGCTAGTTAATGCACCTTTCGCAGTTTTTAATTGTTTTTATCTGTTGTTGTGTCCTGTTAAAGTGTTACTTTTTCAATAAGGCATATATAATTTATACCAAATTTGGGTGTTCCCATTTATGTGGGCATGGTCTTTTTCTCCTTGTTTGTCCCTAGTAATTGTGATATAGGGAAAATATATATCTTTGTACTGTGTTATCCAGGAGATTGAATAATGTTAAATTTGAGAGGGGAGACAGGGAAAAACTTAGAACAAGTATGAATTCTCACCACCCCACAATAAAAGAATAATGAATAGTTCTACCTGTGGCCAAACATTTTTGTGTCCCTGATCACAGCACCATGGACATGAAAATACTTGTATTAGAAGAAAAATATTTAGATTTGTATTAAAAGGTTACTCAGAGACAGAAAAATTTGGGAGTACAAACGTATGATAAGCTTTGAAATATTCAGTGCAGGAATGAATGTGTCTCAAGGATTTATGTCTTTCTATATTGGACTAAGGAATTTGCTCCTCGGGCCTTGTGGGGCATCACAACCCTGGACCAGACCTCAATTACAGGACAATAAATCTTTCACACTCCTTATCTATGAAATATTCCAATATTTACAGCCACAACTGTTTCTCCCTCTCCCATACTGATAGTTCTACTTCATGTCACTTGTGTTATCTATTGCATTATTCCTGTGACCTGTTGGGTATAAATATGTGACTCTTCAGATTTTGCTATTCTATGCCTGAGTACCCGGATGAGTCTCAAAAGCTTGCAATTTGTTAACTTTTAATGGCTAACTGAAAAGATGGTATCAACTACTGAGGACTCAGTCTTTTTCCTAGTAATTATTTAATTTTGGTATTTCACACCCATACACAGTAGGGTCATTTTCCTAGAGCCTTTTTACAAAGCGGAGAACCCCTTTCTTAAAAATTAGCCAGCACAGCAATCGAGTTCGGCTTCTCTGTTATATCTATATCCAGCTGCAAAAATACACTACAGAGTTAGTTATGCACAAGATACAGAGATAAAAATCTTCTGCACATCAGTCCTCCCTAATTATATGCTTTTTTGTCATTAGAAAAAAAAAAATTTGACTTTACTTCTAGAAACAGCACCATTCTTGTTTTTGGACTGTCTGGTGTTGCAGTCCAGTCTCATTAAATTGAGTGTCCATCTTTGATCAAAATTTACTCTCTAGAAAACTTTTACAAATATTATGTCATATTTCAGGAATGTAGTTGTAACATTCTCCAATATAGCCCCAATCCATCATGAGATTTACTACTTTACTACTTGTTTTGTGGCTGGTCTTTGCTGCTGCTGACCTTCCCATGTTCCCCTGTATTGCCTGTACACAGGTGTCTACACTGCACAGCTGGGCTGAGACTAAACATCTTTGAGGGTGATTGACGGCTACTTCAGGCATTCCTCAAATTGCTGGGAACATCACGCCTCCGGCTTCTGTACTGTCAGGACTAATATGAATATAGGACAGAAAATGAATGCAGGTTTTTAGGCTGTCAGCATCCCTGGCATAGATTGGAAATGCAAGTTACACACAAATTATTCCCTGCTTGATGGTACATAGCTATGGAGGGTAATCCTTAATTTGTGCCCTGATGGATGAAAATCCCAGGGGTAGAATTAGGGTTCACAGGCAACCTCTGTTTCCAATGTGCATTGTAACGAATGGAAGCGGAGGCACAGGTGATGAAGTTCACATTCGTCTTTTATATTTTGTATGGAATCTCAGGACCTCGGTCCAAGGGGGCTCCGAAGGGGGCATAGCTAGTGAGCCCCAGGTATCCCTCGAACAGGAGCAGAGTGGAATACCTGGGGGACACAGGTGCTACCTCCAGTTAGACCCCAGACACGTGGCAGCTGTCCCAGCGTGACAAACGGATAAACAAATATGATGGAGCTGACCAGGTATGAGATATGAAGCTGGCTCTGGAGAGGGAAGTCACCTTTAGCGTAGTCCAGTGGTTCGGATGGCGAGTGACGGAATGGGATGGCACTTGAGTATAAAAGTACAGGTGTCGTCTTAGGATAGCAGAACCACTGGTCACTGATATTCTGCAGAAACAAACAGTATAAGCAGAGTGCAAATGGAATGCTATAACAGCACGGACAGAACAGGAACAGAACCGGAAATAGCAAGAGTAGATACTCATTGCTCCGGCACCCTCCCTATGACGGAGGGGTCAGAAGTAGTACTCAGTGTGCTGCCATTGGTTAATTGGAATTTTCAAAAAATGTGTGCTGTCCCATTAAGAGACTAGAGGTATGCCTGTGCGTGTCCAAAGCACTCTCCCTGGAGGCCTGCTGGCAGCGTGACAGGAAGTGAGGGAGAGAGAAGCAGCAGGACACCGAGGGACAGACAGAGAGCGAGGATCCAGACAGGGACCTCGCAGAGGTACAGGGGCAGCCTTGGGAGCAGGAGCCGGTGAGGTACCAGAACCGGGTGCAGGGCCAGAACCAGGTGTAACATACATTCTTTCACAATATCAGTTATGTTTGTATCAAAACCGTATACATGCAAATATGCACACAGGAATAAACTCTGCAACTACCTCCAACATTAAAGGTCATGGGTCCACTATGATAAATTTGATTTGGGTTAAAGGGGTTGTATTTCAAAATACAACCCCTTCTTATAAGGAAACAAGTCTGGAAATGATAAAATGTGGTATTTGAAGGTACCAGAATCAGCTGTCGTTGCCAGGCAAGTCATGGCCAGACAGACGTTTTCTCAAGTAGCGGTTTCTGCTGGTGAACTGTAGTATAAAGGTACCTTCACACATAACGATATCGTTAACGATATCGTTGCTTTTTGTGACGTAGCAACGATATCGTTAAGGAAATCGTTCTGTGTGACAGCGACCAACGATCAGGCCCCTGCTGGGAGATCGTTGGTCACTGAGGAAAGTCCAGAACTTTATTTCGTCGCTGGACTCCCTGCAGACATCGCTGGATCGACGTGTGTGACACCGATCCAGCGATGTCTTCACTGGTAACGAGGGTAAACATCGGGTTACTAAGCGCAGGGCCGCGCTTAGTAACCCGGTGTTTACCCTGGTTACCAGCGTAAAGGTAAAAAAAACAAACACTACATACTTACCTACCGCTGTCTGTCCCCGGCGCTGTGCTTCTCTGCACTCCTCCTGCACTGGCTGTGAGCGTCGGTCAGCCGGAAAGCAGAGCGGTGACGTCACCGCTCTGCTTTCTGGCCGCTGTGCTCACAGCCAGTGCAGGAGGAGTGCAGAGAAGCACAGCGCCGGGGACAGACAGCGGTAGGTAAGTATGTAATGTTTGTTTTTTTTACTTTTACGCTGGTAACCAGGGTAAACATCGGGTTACTAAGCGCGGCCCTGCGCTTAGTAACCCGATGTTTACCCTGGTTACCTGGGGACCTTGGGATCGTTGGTCGCTGGAGAGCTGTCTGTGTGACAGCTCTCTAACATACAGGTCGCCTAAGGGTATGTGCACACAGTTTTTTTGAGCTGCTCAAAAACGACAAGCTTTCTAGTGGTAACTACTTCAGGAAACGCTCCTTCTTTGTGGGGTGTCGATATGGCGTCTTCTAGACACTTGCGTACCTGCATCATTTTTTATGCAGAAGACACTTCATAAAAACACTGGCTGTGTTTTTCCTAAAACATCTTCATTGTTCTTCTGCACATCTTTTAAGGAGGCTTAATCACCTGCGTTTTATTTCCATTTATAACAGTGTCAGCTTCCAAGCAGAAGCCACTAGAAAAGGGGACCGGCCACTTCTTTTAGCCTTTAGCTCTCAAGCCATAAAGTTACAAAAGACAGAACATAATCACAATAAGTTATTTTGATACTTCTGTGCATATCGTTTTTTTTCTTTTTGGGGTTTGTCACGATAATATAAATATGCCATATTCTGAGTATACATCTATAAGGTTCCATGGCTTTACAGACACGTGATGTAGGCTTTTTGACCACCCTCTTTTTTTCCCCCAGCTCCCTCTGCCTGCTGACAATACAGCTGTAACGTGAAACACCAGTATGTGACTCCTTCCCCCTTCCCTCAAGAATGCGTGAGTGAGCAGAAAACCAGTTTTTGTTTGCAGCCATGTGCTTCCATGTGTGTATGAGAGTTATTCAAGATGGAATAACTCGACCCCAAGTAGTGGTATAGGTGTGAAGCTGACCTTTTTGGAATGTGCATTAATAGACCTACACACCAGTGCGTTTTCTAATTTCCCGAAACAGCAGAATTCGAGAAATGGATTACTACTTAACTGGGTCATACAGATACCTCATGTTTGGGCTCAAATTAACGCCCAGCTCATACTCGGGAGAATGATAGGTTTGGGGTCCTTATACGAGGTTCATTCCCTGAGATGTTTAATAGATGGTTTTCCATACCTTTCCAAAGGGGACGTATCCAGCCCCTCAGTGATGTCACTAGCAGAGGGTATGAAATATGGGACCTCATTTTAGGAGGAGCTTTTTGCCCAGGAGGTCAGCTAACAGAAACTCTGCAATCTGCCTGATGCATTGGGACACATACTCCTCCTCCTCCCTGCCGCATGACTTGTCATGGAATGACAAAAAGCAAATGTAAGTTTATTTTCATCTATAATCCCTTTTGTTTTGTAATCATCTGTACATACTATAATTGTCTCATTTTGGTAATATCTTTTTAGACTTTTGTAAACACTGCCTGTTTCTTTTTACAGTAAAAGTTATAATATTTACTAGCTTCGTTTTCCTTTCTCTAAAACATACCTCCAATGTCCTCTGAAGTAAATCACACTACTGATTGGGTTGGCTCCTGACCCGCTATTAGTCATAGTAATAGAAGCTGGTGGCAGGGAAGTGTCCTGCACTTTTGGGAAAACTGGCAGTGACGGAAAGGGGTTTATAAGTTGTAGCATGGCTAAAGGGTGTGTAGTCAACGGGAGGTATGTGTCACATAAGTGCCTTGTTGCTGTAATGTAGCCCGAAGTATTTCTTTGTTGTACATAACCATGTATATATGTGTGTTTCAGGACCTGTGGTGATGTCAGACCACATGGCTAATCATGTGATGGGTTACTGCGTGTGGTTAGCTCTATATAAGACAGGCTAATGCTTAACACAGCAGATATGTGTGGAGGTGAAACCCTCCTGAGTGTGCTAACGCTCCAGGACTGAGCCTGGTGGACGGCTATTTGTTTGCTGTTATTTTGCCATGTGGTTTATGAAGTAATAAACCCTGTGAACTTTTAAAGGAACGTGCCTCCTGAGTGTCAGCCATCGCACCTGAGTGAGTGAAATCACTACAAAGTGTATTGCCTGGCTTTGGCTGGGAATAGTTATACAACCCTCACTTCAGTTTGTGCCCGATAGCCAATACATAGCAGGCAGCCTTTCTGGCTACTAATTATCCTAGGTGCAGTTCCCTGATTGACCTGAGGGTAAGGGATGCAACAGAGAGATGCAAGTTCTAAACCGGAAGTGGGATATAAATAAATCCCTGAAGAAGAACTGGGGCAATCAAACACCCCCGGTTCATGACATTTTGGTGGCAGTGGTGGGATAATAAAAAAATATTAGCCCTGTGATTCCTGACAGCATTTGTTTAGCATTTGTTCAGGTGGATTCCAGGCAGAATCCACCTGAAAAAGATGTTGTGTGCACATATTGTTGGGGCAATTTTACAGGAGTTTTTGTTTCCTGAGACAGTTCTGGTGAATTTTGGGAAAAATTTACCTGAAGCATTTTTTGCACCCTTTTGATTGGACAGTGCATAGTATGTAGCAGATTCCATAAGGAGACGCTAAAGACACAACATGCACTGTTTTTTAGTACTAAAATATAAAGTGGAAAAGCATATGAACAGCAAATTGGGTTTCCGATAGAAAAGAATAGGAAGAGTTTTTAAAGCGATTTTTTTGTGTCATTTAGCTCTGATCTGTTCCAAAAAAATGTCTAAAAAAACTCATTATGCGTATACCCTTATACTTAGGAGAGCTGCATTCTATAAGGATCCTAAGTGACCCCTTTATAAAGATGCATTTGAAGTGCACTTTAATGGGGATGAGTTTTACACCTCGTGGTTCACCTACTGCAGTATAAATTTCATTTTTCAATAAACTTTTTAACAGTGGAACATGTAAACAATCCAGTCCTGGCAAACCAAAAACTGAGTGGTATCAGATTTCACAAAATGTGTGATTATGTTGTATGTGAATACATTTGTGTACTGGACTTTGGAAACTATTCATGGGCATCTTCACACACAGTCCTTCTCAAATCTGCATTCATTATAATGGTGCTTGGTATTTTGTAAAAATGTGTTCTTTCAGTCTTTCTTTTTTTATTTCATGTCTTATAGAAAAATATATGTTGAAAAACACCAGGAAAAAATGGTTATTCCTAGACAATGTTTTTTTTTTTTGTTTTTTTTTAAAAAGGCAGAGTTGTACAAGCTAAAACCTGAAATGAAAAATGTAGAAAAATTGCTGCAAAACGTATGTGCATGAAACCAGCCTTAGGCTGCCCATACACATCAGACCACTATCTTCTGACCTGACAGGTCTCTATTACCCCAAGATCAGTGCACCCAAGCATGTTGGGAGGTCCCCATCCATATTAGTTGGTCAGGGGGTTTGAAGTCCTAGTCCAAGTAAATTGGTCCAATTATGCTAATCACACTGATCAGAGTGTGATCTTATTTCCTCGGGTATGGAGAATAAAAAACAAAAACAAAAAAAAACCGTTTCTCCATTCAGTGTGTCTGTGTAATGTCATTCGAGAGTGGTCCAATGTTTTCCACAGACCATGGGTCGACATACCGCCGGTTCAACCGGTGTGGCTGCACTGGGACCCAGAGGCTCCGGGGGGCCCCTGCAGGGCGGCTATAAATGAGGGCAATCTAGCCAATTTATCTGGCCCCGAGGTTCTGGGCGGCCCCTGGCCAGGTTGCCCTCATGTGTGATGGGCAGGGAGCAATCCCTGCAGCTCCGCTGCCTGCAAGAGAAAATGGCAGCGGAGAGGAGCTGCAGGGAATGCATCTGTCCTGCTCCCTGCCTGGCGCTTTCTGTCTCACACACCAGCGGCTGAATGACATCATCATTCAGTGCCACGGCTGTGCGAGACAGGAAGCTGCCGGCGATGATAGTGCGACTTCAGGATACCGTGCGATGAGGTGTGTGTGTGTATGCAGAGAGGTGAATGGTGCTGTGTGTGTATATGTATGCAGAGAGGCGAATGGTGCTGTGTGTGTATGTGTATGCAGAGAGATGAATAGTGCTGTGTGTGAATGTGTATGCAGAGAGGTGAATGGTGCTGTGTGTCTGTGTGTGTGTAGGTGGAGGAGAGGGCAATGATGGGGATGATGGGACAGAAGACAATGATTAGGTTGACAGAGGGTGGTGATGGGGAGAAAGCAATGATGGGGTGGTGGAAAGGGCAATAATGTGGGTGGTGTAGGAGGAGGAAATAATGGAGGTCGTGAATGGGCAATAATGGGGGTAGTGGGGAGGAGGAAATGATGGAGATGGTGTAATGGGCAATGATGGGGTGGTGGGGAAAAAGACAATATGGTGGTATTGGAAGGGCAATGATGGGGATGGTGGGGGAGGAGGAAATGATGGAGGTCATGGAATGGGTAATGATGGGTGAGAAGACAATGATGGTGGCAGTGGAAAGGACAATGATGGGGTGGTGGGGAGAAGACTGATGATGGCGGTGGAAAGGAGGAAATGATGGAGGTGGTGGAATGGGTAATGATAGGGTGGTGGGGAGAAGGCAATGATGGTGGCAGTGGAAAGGACAATGATGGGGTGGTAGGGAGGAGGCAATGATGGAGGTGGTGAAGTGGGCAATCATGGGGGTGGGGGAGAAGGCAATATATGAATGTGGGGGGAGGAGAACAATGAGGTGTGTGGGGGATTGGGATGGGAGGAAGGGGGATTTATAATGGATTTAGGAACAGGTGGGGGTGAAGGAAGAC
The DNA here is from genome assembly GCF_032444005.1 of Ranitomeya imitator. NCBI lineage: Eukaryota > Metazoa > Chordata > Amphibia > Anura > Dendrobatidae > Ranitomeya > Ranitomeya imitator. The sequence continues at coordinate 171,823,552 of NC_091283.1, forward strand.
GTTATTATTAGTGATGAGCGAGTGTACTTGTTGCTCGGATTTATGACTGCTCAGAGATTTAGTTTTCATCACGGCAGCTGAATAATTTACAGCTACTAGCCAGGCTGAGTATGGGGGTTGCCTGGTTGCTAGGGAATCCCCACATGTAATCAAGCAGGCTAGTAGCTGTAAATCATTCAGCTGCCGCAATGAAAACTAAATCTCCGAGCAGTTACAAATACTCAGAGGTTACCTGAGTGTGCTCTGGAAAACCCGAGCTAGGAGTACACTCACTCATCACTAGTAATTATCGATTATTATGTCTAACACAGTCCCTTAGTATAAAGTGTACTCACTTATTATATATACAGTGGGGCAAAAAAGTATTTCGTAAGAAGCATTTCAAGGTCCTGGAGTGGCCTAGCCAGTCTCCAGATCTCAACCCTATAGAAAACCTTTGGAGGGAGTTGAAAGTCCGTGTTGCCAAGCGAAAAGCCAAAAACATCACTGGTCTAGAGGAGATCTGCATGGAGGAATGGGCCAACATACCAACAACAGTGTGTGGCAACCTTGTGAAGACTTACAGAAAACGTTTGACCTCTGTCATTGCCAACAAAGTATTGAGATGAAATTTTGTTTCTGACCAAATACTTATTTTCCACCATAATATGCAAATAAAATGTTAAAAAAACAGACAATGTGATTTTCTGGACTTTTTTTTCTCAGTTTGTCTCCCATAGTTGAGGTCTACCTATGATGTAAATTACAGACGCCTCTCATCTTTTTAAGTGGTGGAACTTGCACTATTGCTGACTGACTAAATACTTTTTTGCCCCACTGTAGCACAGTCCTTTAGTATATAGTGTACTCACTTATGTATAGCACAGTCCCTTAGTGTATAGTGTACTCACTTATTATGTATAACACCATCCTTAGTTACATAATTTCCTCTTTTGTTATGTATAATACCATCCTCTCTAGTTTTATGACTACTGATGGAGGAGCCGGTGACCAGACGACCAGTGCGTCAGCTCCTCCTTTAGAAAAGAAGCTTTACTATGCTCCATCAGCCATCATTGCATTATACAGCTAACAAGACAGGATGGTATGTAATAAAAAACAGGGCTCTATAAAATCTAATATGTAAGGGACGGTACTGTACATAACAAGAGAGGGCACTGTATAATAAGGGACGGCAATATGCATAATAAAGGAGACTATGTAATATATACATGTATGTACAGTATGTGTGGCTATATATAAATATATCCTTGTCACCTTAAAAGGAGGGGGGGCCCAGACACATTTTTTGCACAGGGGCCCCAGGCTGTCTGTGTCTGCCCCTGCCACAGACCCATGGACATGAATGGATGATTGCCATCTGATTGTTGGAGGCAAATCATGCATGCTGCGTTTTTTTTTGTTTTTTTTTCCCTCCCCCCCTCAGGCGGGGAAAAAATGGTACTTGTACACAGCCACATATAACATGGAGACGAGTGCTATCCATCAAAACAACAGATAACACTCGTCTGATTTTTACAGTTGTGTGCACAAGTCCTAAGAATAGGTCATCATATGGATGTATGCAGCATAGAGAGCTGGATGTGCACATCTGAATGGAAGCTGAGAAATAGTAATGAGGAAAGCCACTACACAAAGTATATACAGGTGCTTCTCAGAAAGTTAGAATATCATCAAAAAGTTCATTTATTTCAGTTCTTCAATACAAAAAGTAGTAATAATGTAGCTTATGTGCAATATAGCACTATTATCTGTGAACTGTATGGTGGTATTATTTATGTAGTGTCTTATATAGTTAGGATATAGTTTATATACAATATAGCCTTATTATTTGTGTAAGGCATTGTGGTAATATCTACAGGGGCTTCTCACAAAATCAGAATATCATCAAAAAGTTAATTTCAGTTCTTCAATACAATAATAATAATAATCTTTATTTTTATATAGCGTTAATATATTCCGCAGTGCTTTACAGTTAGCACACATTGTGAGCCCCATCGGGGACAGCGATGACAATCTAAAATCCCTATTAGTATGTCTTTGGAATGTGGAAGGAAACTGGAGTACCCGGAGGAAACCCACGCAAACACGGGGAGAGCATACAAACTCCTTGCAGATGTTGTCCTTTTTGGGATACAAAAAGTGAAACTCTTCTTATATAGAGTCATTACAAACAGAGTGATCTATTTCAAGGGTTTATGTCTGTTAATGTTGATGATTATGACTTACAGCCAATGAAAACCCAAAAGTCATTATCTCAGTAAATTAGAATAATTAACAAAAAACACCTGCAGAAGCTTCCTAAGCATTTAGAAAGGTCCCTTAGTCAGTTTCAGTAGGCTCCACAATCATAGGGAAGACTGCTGACTTGACAGATGTCCAGAAGGCAGTCATTGACACACTCCACAAGGAGGGTAAGCCACAAAAGGTAATTACGAAAGAAGCTGGCTCTTCAAAGAGTGCTGTATCCAAGCATATTAATGGAAAGTTGAGTGGAAGGAAAAAGTGCGGTGGAAAAAGGTGCACAAGTAACTGGGATAACCGCAGCCTTAAAAGGATTATTAAGAAAAGGCCATTCGACAATTTGGGAGAGATTCACAAAGAGTCGACTGCTGCTGGAGTCATTGCTACAAGAGTTAACACACACAGACGTATCCAATACACGGGCTACAAGTGTCATATTCCTTGTGTCAAGCCACTCATGACCAATAGACAATGCCAGAAGCGTCTTACCTGGGCCAAGGAGAAAAAGAACTGGCTTGTTGCTCAGTGGTCCAAGGTTTTGTTTTCAGATTAAGGTAAATTTTGCATTTCATTTGGAAATCAAGATCCCCGAGTCTGGAGGAAGAGTGGAGAGGCCACAATCCAAGCTGCTTGAGGTCTAGTGTGAAGTTTCCACAATCAGTGATGGTTTAGGGATCCATGTCATCTGTTGGTGTAGGTCCACTGTGTTTTATCAAGACCAAAGTGAGCGCAGCCGTCTACCAGGAAATTTTAGAGCCCTTCATGCTTGCCTCTGCCGACAAGCTTTTTGGAGATGTAAATGTCATTCTCCAGCAGGACTGGGCACCTGTCCCCACTGCCAAAAGTACCAATACTTGGTTTAAAAACAACAGTATCACTGTGCTTGATTGGTCAGGAAACTCGCCTGACCTTAACCCCGTAGAGAATCTATGGGATATTGTCAAGAGAAAGATGAAACACCAAACCCAACAATGCAGATGAGCTGAAGGCTGCTATCAAAGCAACCTGGGCTTCCATAACACCTCAGCAGTGCCACAGGCTGATCGCCTCCATGCCACGCCGCATTGATGCAGTAATTGATGCAAAATGAGCCCCGACCAAGTATTGAGTGCATTTACTGAATATACATTTCCGTAGGCCAACATTTCGGATTTTAAAATCATTTTTCAAGCTGGTGTTATAAAGTATTCTAATTTACTGAGATAATAACTTTTGGGTTTTCATTGGCTGTAAGCCATAATCCTCAACATTAATGGAAATAAAGACTTGAAATTGATCACTCTGTTTGTAATGACTCTATATAATATATGAGTCTCACTTTTTGTGTTAACGAACTGAAGTAAATTAACTTTTTGATGATATTCTAATTTTCTGAGAAGCACCTGTAGCTGTAGTGCTCCAGTCCGTTCTTTTAGACAGCAGCCCGACCTGTAAAAAGCTAATAATTGGGATTATTGAGAGTGAGACCCCCACTGATCTGATATTGGTAACCTCGTGAATAGGAGTTGTGCTGCAAAAACCGGCAGCGTTCTTTCAATATTTACCTCTAGCCAGTGCTGAAGCTGCAAACAGCTGATCCGTGGGGGTGCCCTGATCTCGTGCTGATATTAATTGCCTCTTTTTGGGTTAGGTTATCAGTATCTTGGGACCAGAAACCCTTTTAATATCTCAGTAGTGGACAATCTCTTAATATGTCTAGCCTTCTTTATTCATACAAATAAACATTACAAACAGGGGTGTAACTACAACAGGTGCAGTTGCTGCAACCGCACCCTGGAGCCTATGGGGCCCTAAAAGTCCCTTTGGCCTTTAGAAGAAGACTATTGCTATTAAAGATTTAAAATATTTGGGGGCCCCGTTGGAGCTTTCGCATTGCGGCCCATGAGTTTCAAGTTACGTCACTGATTACAAAGAATGACTTGTATGACTCAGATAAATGCTTATTTTTCCATAGTGTTTAGGATTTGCTATAGTATTGGACTTTATCATTTGTAGTATTACTATTTGTGGTGTACAATATTGTGATTTTATCCCCCAGTTTCACGTCACTATTACTTTTCTTTACAAATGACTCATGTTTGTCTCTCTTTCGTTCCAGAAGAGGTGAACGTCCTGGAACACCTCACCCTACACTCGGCGGAGCTCGTGAACATCTCTCTCAGCTCTGAACACTCCTGTCTCTCATTAGATATGGGACAATACTCAACTCTCAGTATCTCCACCAGGGCCACGTTCGGAGACAGGTAAATGCCATCGATATTATGAGTAGACTGCTTCAGTAGATTGATCATTTGGTCCACTTGTGCAAAGTGCCCTACAATAGGTATACAGCAGTTTTGCCCTTGTACTTATTGAATGTCTTTAGTTTTGCAGATGAGCTGGCTGTACTGATCAAGCTACGTTCAACCCTTCAGGAGGACAGCGGTCTCGTCACTATATTAAGTCTCCTCGGTCAGGTGCTATTTCAGATCCGCATTAACCCCAATGCTCTTATATTTATCTCCAGCCGACGTGGACATTACGAGTGAGTGGCATCATCCCTATGTTATAGATAATTTGTCAAAGTGATTAATATCAAAGGGATAACCTACTGAAAAGACAACTACAGTGTTGTAGAAGGAAACAAATCATTGAAATGTCTTTTGAGATAAAGAATTAATGTGGTTATGTTTCATTGTTTCTGATCAATAATTTACAGGATGAATGAGGGTAATCAAATGTAAAACAACAGCAGGGATCTCCAACCTATGGCTCTCCTGGTGGTGGAAAACTGCAACTCCCATTATGGAAAGCCACAGCTTTAAGATCACTATACTAGAGCCTCATTTTCTGGTTATGCGGCTTTCGGATTTCCTCTATGGTATCTGAATATGTTTTTCTCCACATTGTCTGAAACACAATAGATTCCCGTTCTCTTCTCTGACTGATGGAAACTGGCATCGGGTGGCTCTTGCTATCTCCTCCAAAGGTGTGGTGCTTTATGTGGACTGCAAACTTGTGGAGAAGCTCCCCTGGACTAACTTTTTTGGGCTAGGGATCAAAACTGACGGAATATTAATGCTTGGAGGACTTATTGAGACATATGATGTGCCTTTTAAGGTAAGAATAATTAAAATAATACGTTTTGACCCCTCTCACATGAGGCTGTCCTCAAAACTATGCAAATGTCTGCTCATATTGAAGCCACTGCTTGGCAAACTGTAGACCCAAATAATGATTAATTAAAGGGGTTGTCCGGTCTTAGGCTACAATCTACAGTCAGTATATGTGACTTGAGACTTGTGATTCCTCACATCGTGCGCAAGGCATGCTGTGAGGATTCTCCGGTGTTGGAAGAAGCCAATCATGTGTCAGCAAGTATGCAATGTGCATACTTCCGGCCACATTCGACTATACGTGTCCAGCCTTGCTTCAATAAGTATTTAGTAAGCTCTTGACCCCATGTAGACAAATCACATACTTGGGGTATGCGCCTGCTGCTCCCTACCCCAGAGAATCCTGTCAGCGCGCACTGTGCATGCAATGTGAAGATTCACAAGTCTGCAGACACATACAGCAGACTTTTAGACTAAATTCAGACAAGCCATTTAAGTATTAGAATAGACTTGCTTGGGAAACTTCAATTTTGACTACAGTTCCCATAGCTGACTAAGACATTTACCTTTTAATTATGTTCTCTGGTCAGTTTATTTTGGCTAAATAAGTATATAGGATTTTCTAAACCAGATTACCCCTTTAATTGATTGGTCATTGTCCAGCTAATATTTCATAATTTAACTTTTTGAAAGATTTAGTATACTCCTTTACAACTTCCCATTCTATGATTTTCTCATGAAAAGAAATCCCCCAACTCCACCCAAGATGCTTTTCTCACTTTAAAAACCCCCTCATATAATAACTGAATGAAATAAATCTGGTCACTTCAAGTGTATGTAGTGATTACTGCATCTATGACACCAAAACAGCTCCATAACACAAGGAAAAATACCAAGTCTTACATTCGTGTCTCCTCGCGTTCCCTATCAAGTCAGAAAAAGGTCTGTTATATTGTAATGGTCATTGTGATAAGAGAAGACATTGTGGTGTACCGGGTAACAATACAGGGGAACATTGCTCAAATACCTAATCCATTGTTCAGTCTCCAGTTGGTCTTGTCATGTCTTGTGAGGGCAATGCTAAAAGTTACACACATTCTTAGAAACAACACAACACCAGTAGACGTCATCCTCACACATTACGACTTCCTATTAAAATAGTTATATTTACATTCCCCACAGCATTGCAGAGTGCAAGCATGTCTGAGGAATGCTGGGTATGGCCACTTTATACAAAATGTATATATGCATATACTAAATGTATCAATCTATAAAAATGGCCCATTGATAGAAATGTTATACGTCTTCACGTATACACATGGCAACAAATCCAGCCTTCGACTTAAAGGGAATCTGTTAGCATGGACAGAAATCTGCTAACCAGAGGTGTGGGGGCATGATTATACAGAGCAGTAGACTACGAGGCACGTGACAACTAGTCCTGTGCTGATAAGAACTGATTTGATTAAGATAGCAACACGCAGCCTAGGATCTCTCTATCGGCTGCAGCTACGCCCATTGGATCTTGAATTGGTGAGTTACGGATCTGGAGTAAGCAATGCAAAAAACTATTCATTTTGATTAAACACTTAACACGCATTTAAATCTGATTAAGTCCTTGTCCATGTCTTACTGGTTCCAATGCAGTTTGTTACATTTGATCCCACAGATCACTACACCAGTAGCTAATTTGCAGACGCAGCCAAGAGACTCCAATGGCTGCAAGTACTTTATTATCCAGGAATTAGTCTTGAATGAGTTCTATTTCTTCTCAGTAACATAGTAAAGGCCTACTGGTCTATAATATAGGTATTAATGCTATTCGGCAGGTGAAATAAGTGTTGAACACGTCACCAATTTTCTAAGTAAATTTAATTCTAAAGATACTATTCACATGAAATTCTCACCAGATGTCGGTGACAACCCATCCAGTCCACACAGGCAAAAAAAATCAAACCATAGATGTCCATAAATTAAGTTATGGGTAATATAATGAGAAATGACACAGGTTAAGTATTGAACACGGTTACTGAAATGTATTTAATATTTTGAACAAAAGCCTTTGTTGGTGATGACATCTTCATGGAGAAACTAGGCTCAGGTATTGCTCAGGTGTGATTTTGGCTTATTCTTCCACACAAACATTCTTCACATCCTGAAGGTCCCATGGGCTCCTTCTATGAGCTCTATTTCCTTCCATACATTATCTATTGGATCCAGGTCCGGTGATCGGCTCGGCCATTCTAGCAGATGTATTTTCTTTCTCTGAAACCAACTGAGATTTTCCTTGGCTGTGTGTTTGGGATCATTGTCTTGTTGATATGTCCACACTTGTTTCATCTTTATCATCCTGGTAGATGGCAGCAGGTTTGTAACAGGAATGTCTTGGTCTGTCCATTCATCCTTCCTTCAATTATATGATGTTTGCCAGAAACAAAGACTGCAATCAACCCAAAGTTTAAGTTTAACTAAGAGTAACACCACTATTTTTAGAGTTATCCATAGGCTTATGATACTTTTCTCTGGCTTGTCTTCTGTGAAAGAAAAATTGCAATGTTGAGATGTGATGTTGTTTTGTGATTATTCCCATTGCAGGGATCTTTACAGCAGCTCGTCTTTGTGATGGGGGAACAAGGGGCTGCCCAGCGCTACTGCAGGAATTACAACCAGACCTGTCTAAGCAGTTTCCCAGCAGAACAGCCTTTCAATTCATCCCGAAGGGGACTCGGTGCCCACTATACTCCAGTTTCCGAGGTAGCAAGATGATGCCAAGTATTTGTACTACTGTACTTCCGATTAGGGCAATTCTAAACGGTTATGATTTAAAGCCTACTGAGGGTGAAGTGACCTAGAGCTTTCATTTAAAGTATCCAAATTCTTACCTACCTGCAAATGCAACCTAAAGAACTTACTGTATATTGTTTTATCATTTAGGTCATTTGTAGGGATTTGCTCTGGTAGGCAGTGGCAGGGCCGCAGTAATGAGGCAACACACAGGCTTGGAGTCCAAACTTCAGTGGTTTATTAACACTATAAACAGTAGGCAGCAGAAAGTAATAAAAACACAAACATACTCCAGCTTGGGGAACCACTGGTCTCAGACTCACCCTTGCACGGGACGGGCATAACTAAGCGGCTGCCTGGTCAGCGGCATCTGCCCGGCGCCATTCCAAGGGTTGCTATGAGTCTTGTCCTAAAACTTTGCAACATGTGTAATCTGACAAAAAACCCAGTTCAGGCTAACACCCTGCACACAGACCATGTGCTAAACAAAAAACTCCATTACATAGACCATAACCCCACCCACAGGCGAGGTACCTATCACATGGGCTGATCATGTGATCGTGACATCACTGCAGGTCCTCAACCTTAGAGAAAATCAAGGCCAAATTTTATCCTGCTGGGAGAAATATATTTTCCGTCCAGCGCTACACCTTTCACTCCACCACACATCATATAAATGTAATACTTTACTCACATATTAGAGATGTGGCATAAGCAAATCATTGCTTTTATATGCCTGAATTCCCCCCAAAAATAGGTTTTTAAATGAAGAGAAAAAATAAAGTAGGGGATATTTTTGGAATCCCTCTGTAATCATATGCCGAAGAAGGTTGAGCTGACTTTTTACTTTAATATTCAGTAGGTATATTTTTGCATTAAACTCCTAAAGATGTATTCCAGTAATAGTTTCATTGTTGTTAAGGTTGAAGGTAGACTTAAAGGGGTTGTCTGGTCTAAAATGCTAAGTCTGCAGTCACTCTGTGTGACTGCAGACATTTGAATCCCCCCAGTGCACACACTGTGCACTCCTGGGCAGAAGCCGTCTAATGGGTGCAATTGTCTAGTGGGTACAGCCATGTAGTGGGAGCGGCCTCATTCAATACACTTGTATGGAGCGAGGCCGGACCCACTAGACAGTTTTCTACCTGGGAGTATGCATATTGCATACATCACCACCGTTCCCAGCTCAGAAACCGCTAAATCCTTCCAAGCAGACCAATGACCGAGCTGATGGGGGATTCAAAAATCTGCAGTATCACAAAGCCTAATCAAAATCAGGTCCATTGAGTTCAACCTATAGCATAACATGTTGATCCAGAGGAAGGCAAAAACCCCATTGGGCAGACACTAATAATTCCATATTAGGAGAAAATTCCTTCCCATAATAATAATAATAATAATAATAATAATAATAATAATAATAATAATAATAATTTTATTTATATAGCGCCAACATATTCCGCAGCGCTTTACAAATTATAGAGGGGACTTGTACAGACAATAGACATTACAGCATAACAGAACTACAGTTCAAAACAGATACCAGGAGGAGTGAGGGCCCTGCTCGCAAGCTTACAAACTCTACACATACAGCAATCAGACTAGTTCCCTGATCAATGCAACATCACAGAATCTAGAGCCCATAACCTGTAATATTATATTTTCCAAGAAAGGCATCCAGGCACTTCTTGTCCTTTTAAACCACCTTATTTTTTGTACACCCCATCAAATATTTCCCTTGAGTACAAAAAATGATTTGAAGTGACCAAAAAGATTCATATAAAACATTGTCATTTTTATTAATTCATTCAAAAAAATTAAAATTCAGGAACAAAGGTAACTGGAAAAGTGGAGGCTACGCTACGAATATCCCCATCATATTATTTACCTGGCAACAAACATAAATATTGTCCGCGCTTCTTGTACTTTTGTAGTGAATCAAACATTACAACATCATGTGGCAGAGAGTTCCATAGTCTCGCTGCTCTTACAGTAAAGATTCTGCGTCTGTGATGGTAAACCTTCTTTCCTCTAGACACAGAGGTTACACCCTTGTCCCTGTCGCAAACCTAGGGGAAAAGGTTCATTATACAGATCTCTGTACTGTCCCTCATATATTTGTACATTGTAATAGAATCGCCCTTAAACTTTAGTTTTTCCAAACTGAATAACCCCAAGTTTAATAACCTGTGTTGGTCTTGCCATCCACCCAGTCCCTTCATAACCTTGGTTGCTCTTCTGTGCACCCCCTGTAGTTCAGCCATGTCCTTCTTATACACCAGAGACACAAACTGTATGTACAAAGTACTCTAAGTGTGGCCGCACTCTAGAGGCACAATTACCGTATATACTCGAGTATAAGCCGAGATTTTCAGCCCAAATTTTTGGGCTGAAAGCGCCCCTCTCGGCTTATACTCGAGTCACGCTCGGCGGCAGGGTCGGCGGGTGAGGGGGAGAGGGCGCTGAGGCATACTTACCTGCTTCTCCTGGCGCTGTCCCTGCAGTCCCACGGTTTCAGGGTGCCGCAGCTCTTCCCCTGTTCAGCGGTCACGTGGGACCGCTCATTAAAGTAATGAATATGGACTCCACTCCCATAGGGGTGGAGCCGCATATTCATTTCTCTAATGAGCGGTAACGGTGACCGCTGATAGAGGAAGAGGCTGCGGCACCGAAGACCAGCTGTCTGGGGGAAGGAGCCAGGGACGCCGGGAGCAGGTAAGTATTACATATTCACCTGTCTTCATCTGTCTTCGCGTCCTCTTGCACTGACTGTTCAGGTCAGAGGGCGTGATGACGTAGTAGTGTGCGCGGCGCCCTCTGCCTGATCAGTCAGTACAGAGAGACAGAGAGACGGGACACTGAGGAGCTGCAAGCAAGAGAGGTGAGTATGGCATTTTTTTTTATTGCAGCCGCAGCAGCAATGTCAGAGCTTTCTATGGTACATCTATGGGGCAATAATGAACTGCGCAGAGCACTATATGGCACATCTATGTGGCAATAATGAACGGTGCAGAGCACTATATGGCACAGCTATGGGGCAATAATGAACGGTGCAGAGCACTATATGGCACAGCTATGGGGCAATAATGAACGGTGCAGAGCACTATATGGCACAGCTATGGGGCAATAATGAAAGGTGCAGAGCACTATATGGCACAGCTATGGGGCAATAATGAACGGTGCAGAGCACTATATGGCACAGCTATGGGGCAATAATGAACGGTGCAGAGCACTATATGGCACAGCTATGGGGCAATAATGAACGGTGCAGAGCACTATATGGCACAGCTTTCTATGGTACATCTATGGGGCAATAATGAACGGTGCAGAGCACCATATGGCACAGCTATGGGGCCATAATGAATGGTATGGAGCATCTATTTTATTTTTGAAATTCACCGGTAGCTGCTGCATTTTCCACCCTAGGCTTATACTCGAGTCAATAAGTTTTCCCAGTTTTTTGTGGCAAAATTAGGGGGGTCGGCTTATACTCGGGTCGGCTTATACTCGAGTATATACGGTATATTTTTGTCCTGAGCACCTATGCCTCTTTTAATGCATCCCAGTATTTTATTAGCCTTGGCAGCAGGTATACAATAAAATGATGCCATCATTTTATAATCGATGAGTCGTTGGACTTACATCTTCAACAACCCCTAAGAATGTAGGGGTCACAATGCTGGAGCAGTGCGGTTTCCTCTCCGGTTTCTTCTGGCTACCTGCTGTGCAGGGAACTTGAGGTGAATGAGGTTGCCTGCAGTTCCCTGCACAGCGGGGTGCATCTCTGTTCAGGAAAAACCTACAAGAGGAGGCCTTGCTATACCAACATTCTCCCTATCATTCTCCGGATGCCATCAATTTATAACATTGAAATGCCACTTAAAGCTCCCATTAGTGCCAAATTCAACCAAACTGACTTTTATTGTTTAACTCAATGGCTTTGCTGGATATTTGAAGCTTCGTGGACTATTTTAGATAAAAAAAAGATGTTGATTAGTGGACATACACATTATAGAATTATTAATATATGGTACTTTATGTATATTATATACTGTATGATCCTTCCATTACAAATTAAACCATTTCCAGCTCCTTAAATAACGATTTGTGACAATTTACTGTCTTCTGTCTTGTATTTCAATGGGAATCTTACTTTTGAGTATTACTAGGAATGACTGAGCATCAATGACCGTGAAACTTTCACTCATCCCATTCCACACCGCTCACATTCCGCCACACACCTGCATACCTGCTATCATCATGTTGTCTTCACATATGGATGCCTCGAGAAAGTCTTAGTCTTTCACGGTCTCTGCCTCTCTGGCGATGGCATACTTTCTTCACATTGCAATTTTATTTTTTTTTATACTTTCTTTCGAGGAGTTCAATGTGGGAGAGAATCCAACCTTGATGGGAGACAACTCCAGTTCTCACTCAACTGTACAAGAGGTATGTGATAGAAAAGACAGATAGAAAGACACATGATGCATTCTTATGGAGCTCCCAAAATGACCGTCCATTTCCGACTTCAAGGTCAAACACAAGCTTCAGTCAATGTTGATATTAAATTGTACAGCAAACGGTGTAAAAGACAGTCAAATATTTCACTAAGTGCCATTGTTACTTTAATTGTATGCATTTACGGTATTTATTATTCATTATTAATGCATTTTATTCTTCTTCGCTCTGGGAAATTTTTCCTTCTTGTTCATTTTCTCCATCTACTGCGAATAAAAAATATCTACTATTTTTAACACTGCCCATTTATGGACAAAAATACTGGAGAAATTTAATTTCAGATTGAAATGACTATTTAGTAGGGAAAAAAAGTTTTTGTTACACTTAATCATATTGATTTTGTTTTACATAAGAAACCTTAACTTTCTAAATAAAAAATGCTATTTGGATAGTGACTCATTCATATGTTTGAGGGGACATTATCTTAAAGGGATATGGGCAAGATAAGATATCTCATATCATTAAGATATGTTAACTTATTTTTCGCTCAGGGTCCATATCATTCTCAAGAAGGGAAAGCAAAAAAAAGGGGGCTCTGAAAAAAGCCCTGTCTTCAATGGAGGGGAGTTGTGCATTGTCTACCACCACTCCATTCAGGGTCTTTGGGACTGCTGGAGAAAGCCAAGTAGAAAGCTGAAAGCCAAGTAGAAAGCTCAGAGATTTCTGGTAGTCCCTTAGAGAATGCAGCAAAAATCAAGCATACCAACCTACTCAAGAAGGAGCTCTGCAGAGCCCTTGGCTGGGTTGCAGAACCCCCTTCTTGGGATCTTTTAGGTGGACTCCCAGTGATCAATGTTTTGTATTGCAGCCGAGCACTTAGGTCCGCTTCAACTGTACATACTGCTCTAAAAATAGCCCAGAAGGATTTTCAGATGATGGAATATATGTAACAACCTATGTAAAAATCTTTTCTTCGCCCCAAAAAAGTTATGATGTGAACAGGAAGACAAACAGACACATTGGGAGTGAATAATAACACAATTCGGAAGATGAAGTAGGTCTAAATTGCTGTTTTGTGCTGTAGTTTCAGCATGATACCTCATTAAGAAGCTTTCAGACAGGCTTTGATCCAAAGAATAAAGCTTATTCCCCAGCCAGGAATAAAACCTTAACAGCAAAAACACATTTTTCTGGCTTTGCATCTGTCTGCACTGCTATGTCATCACTGTTTATTTCCAAAGGTCGGGATGGTAGAAAATATTGATGTAGTGGTGACAGAGCTGCTTTAGGCTATGTTCACACGTTACGTTTTTGCTGCATTTTTTCCGCAGGCAAAACCTGCTCTCTTGACAGTAAATACAGTAAGCTGCTTACAAACAGCAGGTTTTGCTGCATTTTTTTGCTGCGTTTTTGTTGTCTCTTGTGCATGTTGATATAGTTTAGTGCCCCCAAAAAATCATGATGCAACTTCCTTAACGTTTTTGCAGCAAAAACGCAGCAACACCTGATGCCTGCAATTTTTTTTTTTTTGCTGCGTTTTTGCACTTACTCATTTTCTATGGGTGAAAAAACACTGCAAAAAAGCTGAAACAAAACACTGAAAGAAGTGACATGCTGCAGTTTGGAATAACGCACCAGTTTTCCAAATCAGTCAGGAAAAAAAAACAATGTGTGTGCATGAGATTTCTGAAATCTCATAGCTTTTGCTGGTGCTATAAAAGCAGCTTAAAATTTGTATTTAAAAAAGCAGCAAAAACGCAAAGCCTCATGATACCCAAAGTAAAGCCCAGAAAAATAGAAACATTTTTTTAATCAAGATTCCATGGAAACCTACAAGTGTAGGTCAATTTGGATTACCAGATGGAGTAGAATCGAAAAAAAGTAAAAAGCAACCTACATAAAAAAACTTTCTACTCTTGAACACCATTCAATTATTTTATCAACATTTATACTGGTTTTGAAATCTTTATTTGTCAGCACCATATCGCCAAACACCTTTATCTCTCGCAGGAACATAGGATTGGGCAGGTAAAAATACAACATGCTGGCCCTTCTTCCCCTGATGTGTGCCCCCAATGAAAGAGACAGTACCTTGGTATACACTTTAGTCTACTTATTCCGATAAATCGATGAGTTTGGCCTTCATTACTATAATGCGTAGGGGCACTTGGTTTAGAGAGATAAACCCCCTCTTAGTCAGTGGCTCTTAAATTTTATGTTTACCAACCAGACTGTCAGACACTACTCTGAATCCAGCATCCACTGACATTCTAATTCGTCCACCTACTTCAACCTTAAAGAATTTTTTTTCTGACAACTGACTGTATAGAGATTGATTATATAGCAGTCAGGTACCCAATCTCTATGGACCCCTAATTCTGGGCACATAAATATTTAATTATCAACAGATTCATTTTGAAAGATAACATATAAATGATTTTCATACAATGAGGTTGAGTTGCAGTACCAGGCAATGCCTATAGATAGGAGTGGCGCTATACTCTAGTTTGGTCATTTTTGTTTTCACAAATGCACCAATTCTCATTTGCAACATCTACAGTTGCACAGAGGGCAATTATACTAAATTTCCACTTTACCAATATATCACAGAGCTGTCTTCATTAATAGAGAACCGTATGTTCCATAAATCTCAGCATTAACTTAGATAATAATCAAAGGCACATTGATAAGTGCTCTGTGATCTTATCTTCCCAGGGTGGCTGGGCAGTGATCATGTGGTTCTGGAATTCAGCGGATGTTCACTACTGTACAGCTTTAAATGCCTGTAGCGGCCTTCTGTAATCTCTTAATACTCTGAACCTGTTCGCCATCAGGGATCTCCCCAGGGAAGGGCTTACATGACTTCTGTAAAACATGAATGTCACACGGTGCCTGTATGGTTAGTGTACATGGAGCACCCCCAAGGGCAGTGGGGTACTCGGTACCGGGTCCTTCGGTTCTCAAGGGGGGTGTCACTGTGGCTAACCTGGTCCGTGGCCCTCGGGACATCCGTTGTTAAAGGGGGAAGGTCTTTAAAGGGATAGTTTGTGTTTGTGACGCCACCTGTGGTATTCGGTCAGGGTGACCGACGCTGCTTTAAGGGGTCCGCTGGGGTGATGTTATGGCAGCTAGATGGTATACCTTCCCACAGGTGAAGTATGTCCCCAGGGCTTCCCAGTGTGTAGGTGGTGGATGGTGTAGGGCGCAGTGAAGAACCCTTGCAGTCTCTTTACCTTTTTACTGAAGGCTTCAGCATCCACAGTCCGGAGCACCAGATCACAGGGCAGGCAGAGTCTGGCCGGTTTGGAGGCAAATCCAGAGTCCCCTTATCCAGGTGGAAATCAGTAGCCTTCCTCTAGCGCCTGGGTGTTGTAGTACCTTATTGCTGAGCCTCTCATAAGGTCCTTACGACTGTTGTAGATGTTATACATTTTATGTCTCTCTCTGTCTCCCAGATGGATAGGACAACCCATATGACCGGTGGCCTGAGGCTTTTTACAGGGACTCAAGCACACCCCGGCCTCTCGTGGGTGCCACCTTGCCTCCTGGGTATGGGGCAGATCAGTAACGTAAAATTAGCTGTCCTGCCGGTCTCTGGAGCAAGGCATAAATGACTGTTGCTCCCTCGGTGTTCCGGCTACCGGATCCTGCGCCTCAGAAGGAGGCAGCCTGTGCAGGGCAGAACTCCTTCTGGTTTCCTCTCCTTTTGCTATGACTTCTTTCTCACCCTCTACAATACAGTTATCTATTCGTGTCTTTTCTTAGGAACTGCCGCACGTGGGGCAGGCGCAGCTCCATGACCTTCTGTCTAGGCCTCTGACAGGATCCCACCCCTGTCAGGGACCAACTACCTGAGCAGAGCTCAGACGACAACTGCCTAACTTCCTATCCAGGCCACCAGTTTTACCTAATTGTGAAGAGTGCCCTAATAAATAGGAGCATAGCTCCCCCTGGTGGACTGGAGTATGAAATGTGTTGTATGTTTGTGGTACCTGGCAAAGAGATCTCCTTTATTGCCTCCAAATGTAACATCACTCCCCCCTAGAGGAGAATGATATTACTGCAATGACCAGGACCCTGGGGCGCTGCATACACTATCTCTCTTTTATCTGCAAGGCCAGTTAGCAATTTTTATTGTCTATGGGACCAGACAGTAAAATATTTCAGCTCGGCTTTGCTTTTTAGGGAACATTTGGCTTTAAATAAGGTTCCTTGCAGGCTATAAGGAAATGATCATCATACAACTATAACCTGATAAACTGTAAAAAAAAAAAAAAAAAGAGTAAAAATATGTTTTAGTGAATGTTTCATCAGAAAATGACATAATATTTTATATCAGATTCTAATAATTTTTTTGTATAGTTTTTGTTATTTTTTGGGACTATCCGTGTGAAAAAAAAGTCCTGAAATAACATGCCATGCTAGCTTTGAGACACACAATTTCCTGCAACTCACTTTTCATCTTTGCTGTGTAGACTGGGACAGGGTCACCAGAGACATCTCATTATCACTGTAATGGCAGATGACAGCACTAGATAAGCCCAGATAAGGCTTCCATACACAGCTTTTTTTCTTGTCACTCATATATACATGACCGTTTGGCCTAGTATTCTTGTGTTTTCCATAGGTAGAGTTGAGAATGAAATAGTCAGGTATTCAAATTCAGAATGTCCATCTCTTCACTCCCCTGTCATAATAGTCAGGTTCAGACAACATTTATCTAATGTGTATGGGGCTTTTCCGCTATACACAAAAGCCACAGAAAAGGTTCAGTATGGCAGGTTCCATGTCGTTCTCTTGCCTCATGGAGAAGAAATGTATCCCATCTGCTACTGGAGACCCTAAGGCTATGTGCACACATTGTGTTTTTGATGCTTTTTTATTCCGCAGGTAAAACCTGATCTCCTGGCAATAAAGAAGCAACATCAAAAATGCAGGTTTTGCTGAGCATTTGCTGCGTTTTTTGCGGCATTTTTGTTTATTGCGTTTTTGTCAGGGTACATTTGTCTCTTGTGCATGCTGATGAAGTTTGGTGTATAAAAAAATAATCTAATTCAACGTACCTTATTTTTCAGATTATAAGACGCACTTTTCTGATCCTAAAATTAGTGGGAAAATGGGGGTGCGTCTTATAAACCGAATACTGTTCTTACCAAAGGATCAATGCTGCAGGCCCGGAGCTGGGGGTGTTGCGGTGGTGTTATGGTGGCGAGCGGTGGTCCTATGATGGTGGTACGGCGGTGAGCGGTGGTGGTATTGTGGCGAGCGGTAGCCCTGCGGCGGAGGCATATTGTAGCCGCCATTCTTCTTCCAGGGTCGGCTTACGGCTTCTCACTCGGCGCAGGCGCAGATGGAGGAAAGCCGAGATCTCCATCCACGCCTGCCTCTACACGATGTCTCCGAAAAATGGCTGTGGATGCGGCTCAGGCACAGATGGAGATCTTGGCACCAAGATCTCGGGAGATCACAGCGCCAAGATCTCCATCTGCGCATGCACCCGCCCAGCAGCCATTTTCCCAGAGTCCACCGCATAGTAAACAGTACGGGGGCTCTGGGCTTTCACAAAATGTTGGCAGAGCCCCCACACCACCAACGCCAGCAGTGCCACTCTTGCCTCCTCCAGCAGCGACCCTGGGACCCTGCTCCACTGCGACCTGCACCACCGAACACCGGAGCAGGCGGGGGGTCCACTCACTGTAGGGGACACCGGTGCGCTATGGGGGCCCGGTGCCCGTGAGTGGACCCCCCGCTGCTTGCTCCAGGCCCCGATACTTGCGATACTCACCTCTCCCTGTTCCTGCGCTGCGGCGCCTTCAATCCTCTGACTGTGACATTCAGGCCAGAGGGCAAGATGACGTGATTAGTGTGTGCCCTCTGCCTGAGCAGTCACAGTGCAGGGAGTCGTAAGACACTAAGGAGTCCAGAGCAGAGCAGCAGCCAGCGAGGAGAGGTGAGCATTTTTTTTTAATGTATGGAGCAGTATATGGGGCCATAACATATGGAGCAGTATATGGGGTCAATTACACACGTGGTCAAAATTGTTAGTACCCCTCGTTTAATGACAGAAAAACCCACAATGGTCACAAAAATAACTTGAATCTGACAAAAGTTATAATAAATAAAAGATCTATGAAAATGAACAAATGAAAGTCAGACATTGCTTTTCAACCATGCTTCCACAGAATTAAAACAAAATAAAACTCATGAAATAGGCCTGGACAGAAATGATGGTACCCCTGAAAATAATGTGACAAAAGGGGCATGTTAAATCAAGGTGTGTTCACTAACTAGCATCACAGGTGTCTACAATCTTGGAATCAGTGAGTGGGCCTGTATATAGGGCTACAGATACTCACTGTGCTGTTTGGTGACATGGTGTGTATCACACTCAACATGGACCAGAGGAAGCGAAGGAAAGAGTTGTCTCAGGAGATTAGAAAGAAAATTATAGACAAACATGTTAAAGGTAAAAGTTATAAGACCATCTCCAAGCAGCTTGATGTTCCTGTGACTACAGTTGCACATATTATTGAGAAATTTAAGATCCATGGGACTGTAGCAACCTCCCTGGACGTGGCCGCAGGAGGAAAATTGATGACAAATCAAAGAGACGGTTAATACAAATGGTAACAAAAGAGCCCAGAAAAACATCTAAACATATTAAAGGTGAACTTCAAGCTCAAGGAACATCAGTGTCAGATCGCATCATCTGTCGTTGTATGAGCCAAAGTGGACTTCATGGGAGACGACCAAGGAGGACACCATTGTTTAAAAAAATCATAAAAAATCCAGACTGGAATATGCCAAACTACATGTTGACAAGCCACAAAGCTTCTGGGAGAATGTCCTATGGACAGATGAGACAAAATGGAACTTTTTGGCAAGACACATCAGCTCTATGTTCACAGAAGGAAAAATGAAGCATATCAAGAAAAGAACACTGTCCCTACTGTGAAACATGGAAGAGGCTCTGTTATGTTCTTGGGTTGCTTTTCTGCATCTGGCACAGGGTGTCTAGAATCTGTGCAGGGTACAATGAAATTTCAAGACTATCAAGGGATTCTAGAGAGAAATGTGCTACCCAGTGTCAGAAAGCTTGGTCTCAGTCGCAGGTCATGGGTCTTGCAACAGGATAATGACCCAAAACACACAGCTAAAAACACACAAGAATGGCTAAGAGGAAAACATTAGACTACTCTGAAGTGGCCTTCTATGAGCCCTGACCTAAATCCTATTGAGTATCTTTGGAAAGAGCTGAAACATGCCATCTGGAAAAAGACAACCTTCAAACACGAGACAACTGGAGCAGTTTGCTCTTGAGGAGTGGGCCAAAATACCTGTGAGTAGAGTTGAGCGACTTTTACTTTTTTAGGATCGAGTCGGGTTTCGCGAAACCCGACTTTGTCAAAAGTCGGGTCGTGTGAAATCGGCCGATTATTTCGTAAAGTCGGGGGCCGACCGAAATAGGAAACCCAATGCAAGTCAATGAATCAAAGTCCCCAGTGAGTGGAGGACAGGAAAACACCTACAGTGCCCATTTTAATGCCAAAAACATCAATTCTTATTTCTTAAGCTTGTCAATCTTAATTTACTTCATAATAATAGTTAGGCATTGAAAACAGGGAGTCATTTGGCTAAAGTTGTGGGGGGGCAGGGCTGGCTCAAGATTTTCGTGGGCCCAGGAAACGTGGAATACGTCACGGCGGTGGAGCAGGGAAAGGTAAGTATTTCAACTTTGCAAGTGCTGTGATCCTGAGCAAGCAGGGGGGGCCCACTAGTTGGCACTGGCACAGGGCCCCTCATAGTACGGCGGTGTGTTTGACGGCGGGTGGCGCCTCCCACTGCCAGAGACACTTTTGCGTACTATGAGGGGCCCTGTGCCAGTGCCAATGAGTATGCCCCCCCACCTGATGAAGGAACCTGCACTTTCGTCTGCACCTTCCTCTTTGTCCCCCGTGTAAAGTGGTATAGTATGCGGGAAGGGGAACCTGACTTTCTGCAGGGTCAGATTCAGGCTGTGTAGAGTGCAAGGGGAATGTAGTGGTCTGGGTCAATGTACCAGCAGACTCATCTAGCAGTAGCTGGGCAATGGGCAGGATGAGGAGGAAACACAGATATAGGCCCAAAATAAAAAAAAAGTAGGCTAAATGCAGTTCAAAAATTGGTAACAGGACTAAACAGGCGGCATAGCTTTGTTCAGAGGAGGACAATTGTAATGAGTGGCAGACACAGTTAGTAGGCCCAAAATAAAAAAGTAGGCTAAAAGCAGTTCAAAATTGGTAACAGGACTAAACAGGCGGCATTGCTTTGTTCAGTGGAGGACAACTGTAATGAGTGGCGCAGACACAGTTAGTAGGCCCAAATACAAAAGTAGGCTAAAAGCAGTTCAAAATTGGTAACAGGACTAAACAGGCGGAATAGCTAGGTACTGGGGTGGGCTCCTCTGCTGAGTAGCAGACAATGATAGTAGGCGCAAAGTATTATCTGGTCTAAATGGAGGCCAGGGCCCCTGTATATTTTAACTATTATCTATCATTTCAACAAATTTGTATTGGCAGTGCCATTGAAGGATTTAACAGCACAGACTACACAGTGGTGGAGCAGGGAGAGGTAAGTATTGCAAGTGGTAGAGCACTGTTCGAGCTGTCAGGGAACACTCTCTCGTGGGCGGCGATACTGGCACAGGGCCCCTCATATTACGACGGTGTGTCTGACGTTGGTTGTGCACCACCACCGTCAGAGACACTTCATTGTACTATGAGGGACCCTGTGCCAGTGCCGTCACCCAAGAGTGAGCACACCCACCTGTCCAGGCAAACGGCACTGGCACGGGTGCTTGCGCTGTGGTGACCACGGTCCTGTGGGGGGAGTCAACCCATTTAGGGAGGTATAAAAATGGCCTATGGTGGATATTCAGCAGCTGCAAATGGAGGAATTGGAGAAGTCAGTAAGAGGAGGCCAATAGTAAGTCATTTTTCAGGCAAGCTATGTGTCAGCAGGAGAAAGTGGGGCAAAATAATTAGAAATCCATGATTAGTTCATTTTAATGAAGGTTAGATCATCAACATTCTGGGTAGCCAGACGTGTCCTTTTTTCGGTCAGTATTGAACCAGCAGCACTGAAGACTCTTTTCTGATAGCACACTAGAAGCAGCGTAAGCGAACTCCTGTAATGCATATTCTCCCAATTCAGGCCAGGTGTCTATTTTAGATGCCCAGGAATCAAATGGGAATGACCTGTGAGGGAGAGCATCGATAAGGGAGGAAAAGTAGTTCGTAACCATACTGGACAAATGCTGTCTCCTGTCACTTTGAATTGATGCAGCAGTACCTGTCGTGTCAGCGGTCATTGCAAAATCACTCCACAACCTGGTCATAAAACCCCTCTGTCCAACACCACTTCGGATTTGTGCACCTCTAACACCTCTGCCATGTTGCCCCCTACGGCTCGTGTGAGAACCATCACCGCCGCTGTGTCCTGGGAATGCCTGAACCAAACGGTCTACAAGAGTTGCTTGTTTGGTAGCCAATATTTGATCAAGGTTCTCATGTGGCATGATATTTTGTAATTTTCCTTTATATCATGGATCCAGGAGGCAGGCCAACCAGTAATCGTCATCGGTCATCATTTTGATAATGCGGGGTTCCCTTTTTAGGATACCCAAGGCATACTCAGCCATGGGGGCCAATGTTCCAGGTGTCAATTCACTGCTTGTGCTGGGTTGAGGAGCACTTTCTTGCAAATCAACATCACTTGTGTCCCGCCAAATCCCTGTACCTGACCTTGCAACGCCACCAGTTCCTATTGCCCCCTGAGATGCATCCTCCTCCCATAAATATTCATCCCCATCATCCTCCTCCTCCTCCTCTTCGTACGCCACCTGGTCCAGGAGAGTAACCTGAGCAGACAATGGCTGACTGTCATCAAGAATTCCCTCCTCCTCGGCTGCAGACGCCAGCTCCTTAATGTGCATCAAACTTTGCATCAGCAGACGCATTAGTGGGATGCTCATGCTTATGATGGCGTCGTCTGCACTTACCAGCCGTGTGCATTCCTCAAAACACTGAGGGACTTGACAGAGGTCTTGGAGCTTCGACCACTGCACACCTGACAACTCCATGTCTGCCATCCAACTGCCTGCCCGTGTATGTGTATCCTCCCACAAATTAATTACAGTACGCCTCTGTTCGCACAGCCTCTGAACTATGTGCAGTGTGGAGTTCCACCTTGTTGCAACGTCGATTATTAGGTGGTGCTGGGGAAGATTCAGCGATCGCTGATGGTTCAGCATAAGGCTGGAGTGTACAGGCGACCGGCGGATGTGCGAGCAAAGTCTTCGCACCTTCAGGAGCAGGGCTGGTACCTCTGGATAATTTTTGAGGAAGCACTGCACCACCAGGTTCAAGGTGTGAGCCAGGCAAGGTATGTGTTTCAGTTCTGAAAGGGGTATGGCAGCCATAAAATTCCTTCCGTTATCACAGACTACCTTGCCTGCCTCAAGATGTACACTGCCCAGCCATGACTGAATTTGTTGCTGCACGTACTCGGCCAGTACTTCCTCGGTGTGTCTGTTGTCGCCCAAACACTTCATTTCTAACACAGCCTGCTGACGCTTACCACTAGCTGTTCGATAATGGGGCACCTCGTGTGTAACACTGGCAGCTGCGGATGGAGTGGTCATGCGACTGCGATCTGTGGACGAGCTTTCGCTTCTGGAGGAGGAGGAGGGGTGGCGAATGCCTACAGCCAACTGTTTCCTAGACTGTGGCCTAGGCAGAACTGTCCCACTATGGCTGTCCCCTGTGGACCCTGCATCCACCACATTAACCCAGTGGGCCATGATGGACACGTAACGTCCCTGGCCATGCCTACTGGTCAATGCATCTGTTGTGAGGTGCACCTTTCTACTGACTGATTTCCTCAGTGCATGGACAATGCGGTCTTTGACATGCAGGGCTGAGATGGCTTTTCTCGCAAAGAAGTGTCGACTGGGTAGGTCATAGCGTGGTACTGCGTAGGCCATCAGGGCTTGGAAAGCTTCGCTTTCTACCAACCGTTAGGGCATCATCTCTAATGAGATTAGTCTAGCAATGTGGGCGTTCAAACCCTGTGTACGCGGATGAGAGGATGAGTACTTTCTTTTCCTAACGAGAGTCTCTTGTAGGGTGAGCTGGAATGGAGAGGTGCATATGGTGGAACTAGTGGTGGTGGTGGTGGACATGGCGGATTGAGAGAGGGTTGGTGAGGGTATTCTTGATGTTGGCCTACATACAGTGTTTATTACCAAGAACCTTGTGATTCCCTGACTGCTTTGGCCTTGCGACGATACCTCCACATTTGCTGCTGGTGGTGTCCTAAGGGTACGTTCAGACTAGCGTTGTGCTAGTGTGCGTCGGCGCCGTGTCGGGCGACGCAGCGGCGACGCACGCGTCATGCGCCCCTATGTTTAACATGGGGGACGCATGCGTTTTTGCTTGTTGTGTTTTGCGACAAATGCGTCTTTTTTGCCGCAAGCGTCGGACCAAGAAAACGCAACAAGTTGCATTTTTCTTGCGTCCGATTTTCGGCAAAAAACGACGCACGCGTCGCAAAACGCAGCGTTTTTGCGTGCGTTTTGCCGCGTTTTTCGGTGCGTTGTGCGTCGCGTCGCCGACGCAGCGGCGCACAACGCTAGTCTGAACGTAGCCTAACCGGTGGGCTTACAGTGAGGGAAGCAATGTAGCGTTGCTGACTACCTTCATTCTGAGCAGGTGCACCAACGGTACGGTATGTTTGGTAGTTAGTCCAGGCTTGCAAGTGCATGCTGGTTAAATGTCTAAGCATGCACGTAGTATTTAAATTTTGAAGATTCTTCCCTCTGCTAAAGGTCTTTGAGCATAACTTACAGATAACTTTTGACTGATCATTCGGATCTTGGTTAAAAAATTGCCACACTGCACTCTTCCTACTATGGAATACCTTTTCAGGCATTGCATGCTGTGCTACTTTCACTGGATGGCCACGCTGTCCTAAAACTGTTTTTGTTTTTGACAAACGTTTTTGGCCTGATACGGGCCTGACAAATGACAGTTGTTGGGATGTAGATGGCTGCTGCGGATCATCCTCCTCCGCTTCAGAGCTACTGGCAGCGGCACCCTCTTCCCCCAATGGCTGCCAATCTGGGTCAACAACTTGGTCATCTATCACCTCCTCTTCAATGTCATGTGCACCTTCCTCTGTGTCACCGTGTAAGGTGCTATAGCGTTCGGGACGGGGCACCATAGTCTCATCTGGGTCAGCTTCTGATTCAGTACACTGCGAGGGCAATGTAGTGATCTGAATCAATGGAACAGCATTATAATCTAGCTGTGGCTGTGCATCAGTGCACTCCATGTCCGATTCATCTTGTAATGGGCAGTTAACAATTTCCCGTTCTAACCCAGGCACGGTATGTGTAAAGAGCTCCATGGAGTAACCTGTAGTGTCGCCTGACGCATCCTTCACTTTTAGTTTGGGTGAAGGACACAAGGAAACGTCTTGTTCCTGACCGAGAGCATCCACTGATGATGCGTTGCTTTTATATTTGGAACTTTCTGAAGAGGAGGCGAAAGAGCTAGAGGCTGAGTCAGCAAGGAAAGCCAAAACTTTTAACTGCTGCTCCGGCTTTAAAAGCCGTTTTCCTACTCCCAGATAAGGGAGACTTCGAGGCCTTGTGTAGCCAGACGATGACGCTGGCTCAACACCTCCAGCCTTAAGTGCTATTGTGCTTTTGCCACTACCACCACCACCACCATCAGTACCAGCTGGCAACCACCGCCCACGGCCTCTTCCACCTGACTTCCTCATTTTTTGGAAAATCTAACCAAAATAACAACCGTTATATGGTACTGTAAAACAAGGTAGAAGGTGTATATAAACGTGTTGAGATTTAAAATCTCTCTTTTTTGGGGGGGATACTGAACAAAAAATCAGGCCCTGTGCAAAAAACAACACAATGTAAGTGGCTGAAAGTGGCTGGCTTATATACGACAAACTAACAGGACAGAAGTATATCCACTTTGTGACAATTTGAATCTCCCCTTTTTTTTTTGAGACTGAACCACAACTTAGGCCCAGTGCATATAACAACGCAATCTAAGTGGCAGAAAGTGGCTGGCTGATATATGACAAACTAACAGGACAGAAGTATATCCACTTTGTGAGAATTTGAATCTCCCCTTTTTTTGGGGGAGACTGAACCACAACTTAGGCCCAGTGCATATAACAACGCAATCTAAGTGGCAGAAAGTGGCTGGCTGATATATGACAAACTAACAGGACAGAAGTATATCCACTTTGTGAGAATTTGAATCTCCCCTTTTTTTGGGGAGACAACCACAACTTAGGCCCTGTGTATATAACAACGCAACGTAAGTGGCAGAAAGTGGCTGTCTGACATACACCAAACTAACAGGAATGCAGTATAACCACTTTATGAGAAGGATGTTGCAGGCAGCAGATCGCTCTCCACGGCGTCTCCAGAGCCCGCGTCTGTCACTGCACGGTGTTGGGCTGTGAGCACAACCCCAATCTATGGACAGGGTGCACTTAAACCATCCTCATGGAGTCAGTTTCTAACTGTTTGTGCAGACACATGCACATTTGTGGCCTGCTGGAGGTCATTTTGCAGGGCTCTGGCAGTGCTCTTCCTGTTCCTCCTGGCACAAAGGCTGAGGTAGCGGTCCTGCTGCTAGGTTGCTGCCCTCCTACGGCCCCCTCCACGTCTCCTGGTGTACTGGCCTGTCTCCTGGTAGCGCCTCCAGCCTCTGGACACTACGCTGACAGACACAGCAAACCTTCTTACCACAGCTCGCATTGATTTGCCATCCTAGATGAGCTGCACTACCTGAGCCACTTGTGTGGGTTGTAGAGTCGGTCTCATGCTACCACGAGTGTGAAAGCACAACCAACATTCAGAAGTGACCAAAACATCAGCCAGAAAGCATTGGTACTGAGATGTGGTTTGTGGTCCCCACCTGCAGAGCCACTCCATGATTGAGTGTGTCTTGATAATTGCCAAAAATTTCCATCTGCTGTGTATTCCATTTGCACAACAGCATGTGTAATTGATTGTCAAACAGTGTTGCTTCCTAAGTGGACAGTTTGATTTCACAGAAGTTTGATTTACTTGGAGTTATATTCTATTGTTTAAGTATTCCCTTTATTTTTGAGCAGTGTATATGGAGCAGTATATGGGGCCAACTATATATGGACCAGTATATGGGGACAATTTTATATGGAGCAGTATAGGGGGCCAATTACATATGGAGCAGTATATGGGGAAAATTTTTACATATGGGGCATTTTATGGGTCCAATTACATATCGAGTAATATATGGGGCCAATTATATATGGAGCATTATATGCGGCCCATTCTGTTTGGAGCAATATATGGGGCCCATCATATACTGAAGCATTATATGTGCCCATCAAATCCTGTATGGAGCATTATATGGCGCTCATTATTCTGTATGGAGCAGTATATGGGGCTCCTTATTCTGTATGAAGCATTATATGGGGTCCATTATTCTGTATGGAACAATATATGGTGCTCATTATTCTGTATGGAGCACTATAAGGGGTCTATTATTCTGTAAGGAGAAATATATAGGGCTCTTTATTCTGTATGGATCACTACATGACTTTATGGAGCAATATATGGGGCTCATTATTCTGTGTGGAGCACTATGTGGTGCCCATAATACTGTATGGAGCACTATACTGTCCGGTTTCTTAGCTATTGATATCAGTCATGTAATGTAAGAAGTACCGTAAGTGAAATATTTGGCATTGTACTATACCTATATTTCTCTGCCATATCTGTGCATCATGAATTGTGGTATGTGTTAAAGGGGCCCACAAAAACCTAGAGCCGACCCTGACCGGACCTATGTATTTAGATGGAGCCACGCTGCGGCGAGTGGCCAGAAATGTCACAGTGCAGATGAAAACCTATCATTACCGTAATCGCTGGGGGTCCCATGGCCAGCTATCATTATGTGATCACATATTCTAGTGATAGGTGATCACTTACAGACATAGAAATACACTTTTAACTCAATCATTTACAATCTAAGACTAAGTAAAATGCCATTGACTGCTAATGGTGGCTGTAGGCCTCCTTACCTACTGGACCACTGTGGAGCAGCATGAGTCGCACATATGCTGTGTCTGCCCCTATGTTTATGGGATAGACAGACAGTATGAGGTCATTCAAATTGATCAAAGACCTTTGCAATTACGCCAGAGGATCACAAATCATAGCTTCTGATTATATACTGCAGATATATTATAAAGGAGCCCTAAAGAGTTTACTTCATCAGGATACTCAAGCGATGGAAGCATGGCATCTATTTAATGAATACCATATCTGCTTCTATTCTGGCTTATAATTAGGCAGCACGGTGGCGCAGTGGTTAGCACAGCAGCCTTGCAGCGCTGGAGTCCTGGGTTCTAATCCCACCTTGGACAACATCTGCAAAGAGTTTGTATGTTCTCTCCGTGTTTTCCTCCCACATTCCAAAGACATACTGATAGGGAATTTAGATTGTGAGCCCCATCGGGGACAGTGATGATAATGTGTGCAAACTGTAAAGCGCTGCGTAATATGTTAGCGCTATATAAAGATTATTATTATTATACTGTATATAGGGAATGACACTGTCATACCACAATATGATTAGTCTCCTAGATGCTAATGCGGATGACAAAAATGAGGATTAGGGCTCGCTCACGCTGGTGAGTAGCCAGCATATAACTCGGATGAGTGCTATCATGTGTCATCGCATAGCACTCGCCCAAATGTTCAGCTATGGAGCAGTGCCGACTAGCGTCTTCTTTCTCATGCTGAGTCAGCATGAGGACAAAAGAAAAAAAATCGATGCAGGGTGCGATTGGCAGTGTATATCGGACGTGTGCACCTATGCAAGTCTTTTCGTGTGGACAAAACATCGGACTTCACTTGGATATCATCCCAGTTCAGTCCGAAATACAGGCTGGCTCACAGGATCGAGAAAAATATTTAGAATTGAGAGTCCTCAGTGGTTGATACCTTTTAATGGCTAACTGAAAAGATGGTAACAAATTGCAAGCTTTCGAGACTACATACGTCTCTTCATCAGGCAAAGACTAAAACAAATTCTGAAGAATCACATATTTATGCACAACGTCCATTTGTGCATGTTTCTTCAGAAGTGGTTTTAGTTCCATAAAGATGCGGTACATTCTGGTATCCTCCATTTTGATACAGGAAAGAAATATACCTTGGTACCGTGTAGGATCGAGAAATTAAGATACCTGTCTTCTCCACACGTGTGATCCGATTCTCGCATGCGGGAGAATCGGATCGCAGTAAAATGACTCTCCGCTCACGCTCGCAGCAGAGTTCAAGCCAAGGGTCATTTGCATATGGGATCGGATTCCCTCGCATGACAGAATCATTGGATGTCGTACACTAGTGTGAGCGAGCCCTTAGAGTGATGCAATCAAATGATATCCTTCACTACATAGATGCTGCAGACTGCCTACTGCTGCTCATAGTAGTGATTGAAGTCATCTCAAGGCAGAAGTGGAGCAAAGCAAAGAATTAAAGGGGTTGTCCGGTCTAAAATGAAAGGTCTGCAGTCACTCTGTGTGACTGTATGCACTGTGCGCTGCAAGGATTCGCCAGATTCTGACGGCAGTGATGTATGTGATATGCATACTCCCGAGCAGAAGCCTTCTAATGGGCGCTGTCTCACTCTATACAAGTGTATAGAGCAATACCAAGCCCACTGGATGACCGTGCCCTTGCTCCATACAGTTGTATGGCGCAAGGCTTCCCCTACAAGACAGTCTCTGGCCGGGAGTGTGCATATCTCATACATCACCGCCGTACCCGGCTCAGAAACTGGCTAATTCTCGCAGCGCACAGTGCGTGAGCTGGGGTATTCATAAATCTGCAGTCACGCAGATGTTTCATTTTAGACCGGACAACCTCTTTAATATGGAGTGTACCCTAGAATGCAAATTAGCTCTCGTCTAAAAGAAAGAAAGCTGTCTCCTTCATGTCTCTTGTTAGAAGCAGAAATACTATGAGTCACTGTCTGACCCTTTAACAGATCTTAAAACATGACACAGGCTATAAGTCAAACCAGAGACTCTTCTAAACTGCACCCATCCACAGACAGCCATTTCAGGTTTCTTGCCCATAATCGGTGCTGCCTCTAGCTTTGGATAGCATGGATACCTTTTGATTTGTTTGTTTTACTTACAGTAAATGCATGTATATGGGGCTATAAAGAATTTTTGTAATTCGGTTTCATTAAAAATGTTGCACCTTTAGTTTGTGTCCCTGTACATTGCTGGCTGCAGAATGAGTTAACTAAGAGTGCTTTCACATTGCCTTCTGTGTCCCTGTCGGGGCATATGTCTGAAATCCCTCCGCAAAACGGGGTGTGGACGGCGCATGCACTCCAGCAAAACGGGAGTGTATGCCTACGGGAGGCAGACAATCAGAAGCAGTCTACAATTGCAAAAATTATTCTTAACACAAAATACATGCATTTAAGTATAAAACATTGTCCCTGAAAGTGTTCTTATCCTTCAAGGAAAGATAATATAAATTACCGGTAGCCTTTTTCCCTGGAAACAATACCTGGCTTATAAAACTAACCTATGCCAGCTAGTAGCCTCTCAAGTAAATTACCACCCAATGCTGTAGAATGAATACAAAGCGCCATTAATGTGAATGACTGAGATTATAATTGACGATCATCAGCAAAAACATAAATATAAGGAGTGCAGAGGAAGCACTTGTACCTGAGAATAAACTAACCACTGGCACCTATACATCCACCTTTTATGATAATAGAATTTACTGATAGATTATATATCCACGATTAGAAAACCACATATGGAGATACTTTTTAGCAATAAATATTATATTCCAAAGGACTTTGGACAATGAAAATCAGCAGCATATATTCATTGAAACGGTAACCTCCATAAAGTATCTTCCAGACATACGGCATCCGACACTTCACTAGACGTGTTTTGAACCTCCCTGGTCTCTTTCTCAATAATATCCTCAATCTAGGCTATAAGGGACTATTGTGTTTGCATGAACTCCTGTTTGGATGTGAAGAGTTCTTACTATATGTTGCTTACATTAATAATCTATTGGATGAAGTAAAAATGGACCGGTCATATGAAGCGCAAGCAACACGGTTCAGCTGGTATTAAAAAGTCTTCATTTAATATTTCCACAACGCGGGGGGCGTGGCCTGAACGTCCATGTGAGCGGACGTGTGACAGAGCGCTCCCGCTGCTAACGCTCAATTTATCCTTATAAGCCGCAGCTGAGCGGCGATTCAAGGCGCTTACCGGCTGCAGGAGAGTCCCGGGAGTGCGGCGGTGAATAGAGGCGGCCTCGAGGTCAACAAATATGACCAGGAGGAGGCAAAGAGATGCAGGAGCCGGCGAGGCTGGGATCAGCCAAGATGGCGCCGACGCCAGAGAGAAGGCGGAGAAGGACAACGCGGCATGCCAGAAGAGAATGGCGGCGGCGGCAAAGCTCCAGCAGTTTGCTAGAGTGGAGGCCGCAGGGAACACAGGAAAAGCAGAGGAGGATGCCGGAGCAGACACAGACACAGAAGGAGAGGAGGAAAGCCCAGCAGAGGAGCAGGAGGTACAACAGGGGAGCAGGGATGATGACATGGCAGTGGTAGTAGGGGGATCTGAAGATAAGGAGTCAGGAGCAGAGCCCACTCTTAGAGATGTTTTTGCACTGGTATCATCATGCAAACAATCCCTCACCCAGCAGCTACAGGAGGTCAAGGGGGATACAGCCCAGATAAATGCAGCCCTGCAGAAGATTGACAAACGTGTGGGGGCTGTGGAGGAAAGAGTGAGCACGGCAGAAGACCATATAGTGCAGCTGCAGAAAGCGGAGAGGAAGTTTACTCAGGCAATATCGGAGCTGGCTGCAAAAAATGAGGATCTGGAGAATAGGTCCAGAAGAAATAACATTCGTATAGTGGGTGTCCCTGAAAAAATTGAGGGGAGGAATAACACGGAGTATATTGAAAGCTGGCTCCTTGAGACCTTTGGTGATGCAGCACTGACAAAAGTATTTGCGGTAGAAAGAGCCCACAGGGTCCCACCGAAACCACCTGTCCCTGGAGCAAATCCCCGTACCATGCTTGCCAAAATCCTAAACTACAGAGACAGAGACATTATCCTGAGGAAAGCTAGAGACATGACGGATCTGACAATTGGAGGTCAAAGAATTGCTATTTACCCTGACTATTCCGCCCTGGTACAGAAACAACGGATGATGTTCACGGGTATCAAGAGACGGCTGAGAGAACTGGGAGTGCAATACTCCATGATGTTTCCGGCACGACTGAGAGTGGTAGCGCTGGATAAGATTCATTTTTTCCAGACGCCGGAGGACGCTACCCAGTGGATAGATCTTAACGCTAAAAAGCTTAAAGGGAAAGGAGATTGAAAATGTGGGGTGGGTTAGTCGGGAGGTATTTTAATTCTTTCAAAAAGGGGAAAAAGAGATGGACTGACAGTACATTGGTAATTGAAATGTGAAGGTTGGAGGGTGGAGCTGGGTATTATTCAGGGAATGCACTGGGAGTGCTGATGCGGCGGAGAAGTACGAGGGAGGAAGGGTGTGCAGCGTACTAAAAGTTTATTTAGTTTCTTGCAGTTGTAATTTAATACAGGTTGAATTATATTGTTCTTCTAAGAATTGCGCCGAATTCTGTTATAAACGGTAGCGGGAGGCGGAAGGAGAAGGTTACGTTAACAAGAGTGTTCGCAATGGGTGATGGTGCCCCACTCTTGATAAGAGGCAGAGTGTACAGTAATGGGGGGGGGTGTGGGGGAGGGGGGGGAGGGGAAAGGGTGGGGAAGGAAGTTAGACAGCTCAGAACCGAGAGTAACGACATAACTAAAGATGATGAGTCACATAATAGGGGACCGCTTTAAGATTTTGAGTTGGAATGTGAGAGGTCTGGCGGATAAGTCTAGGAGAGCTGCGAGCTTGCAGTATGCGAAGGATCAGCGGGCTTCTATGATATGCTTGCTAGAGACGCACTTGATACAGGAGAAAGTGGACGTACTGAATAGACGTTGGATACAGAAAGGGTATCATTCTACCTTTTCGACGTACTCAAGAGGTGTGTCAGTGTTGGTGCCGGTGGGAGTGCAGTATGAAGAGGTGAAAGTATGCGTGGATGCTGAGGGTCAGTATGTGGTGATACAATGTATATTGTATGGAGTGAGATTGTGTGTGGCGGCAATGTATATTTATATAAAGCCAGGAGGAACCCAGTAAACTTAAAATATAACTTTTAATAATCTTTTCTAAAAAACTTTCTAATGGACAAAACAAAACAAAGTGCATATAGTGCTCAAAACAACCAGTGCTCAATAAAAAAATGGTTTGATCTCACCACATCAGTTGCTTGTTCCGGAGCATCCTTATGTACATATGCAAGCACGGGGAATAAAGTAATATGAGTATGCAGAGTAACTATACTACCCGGTCGTGCCCCTGTACTGCTCCCGTCCTGACAAGGACAGTACCCAAGTCAGACTAAATCTTGTACCCACCATAAACAGAGATAAACATCCCTACGCGTTTCCTCTCCCATAGGGGAGACTCCTCAGGGGAACAAAAAGAATTCGGGGGTATACCTCTAATACTGTGTGTTATTAACCCCTTCATGACCCAGCCTATTTTGACCTTAATGACCTGGCCGTTTTTTGCAATTCTGACCAGTGTCCCTTTATGAGGTAATAACTCGGGAACGCTTCAATGGATCCTAACGGTTCTGAGATTGTTTTTTCGTGACATATTGGGCTTCATGTTAGTGGTAAATTTAGGTCAATAATTTTTACGTTTATTTGTGAAAAAAATGGAAATTTGGCTAAAATTTTGAAAATTTCGCAATTTTCAAATTTTGAATTTTTATTCTGTTAAACCAGAGAGTTATGTGACACAAAATAGTTAATAAATAACATTTCCTACATGTTTACTTTACATCAGCACAATTTTGGAAACTAAATTTTTTTTTGCTAGGAAGTTATAAGGGTTAAAATTTGACCAGCGATTTTTCATTTTTACAACAAAATTTACAAAACCATTTTTTTTAGGGACCACCTCACATTTGAAGTCAGTTTGAGGGGTCTGTATGGCTGAAAATACCCCAAAATGACACTATTCTAAAAACTGCACCCCTCAAGGTGCTCAAAACCACATTCAAGAAGTTTATTAACCCTTCAGGTACTTCACAGCAGCAGAAGCAACATGGAAGGAAAAAATGAACATTTAACTTTTTAGTCACAAAAATTATGTTTTAGCAACAATTTTTTTATTTTCCCAAAGGTAAAAAGAGAAACTGGACCCCAAACATTATTGTACAATTTGTCCTGAGTACGCCGATACCTCATATGTGGGGGGGAACCACTGTCTGGGTGCACGACAGGGCTCGGAAGGGAAGGAGCGCCATTTGACTTTTTCAATGAAAAATTGGCTCCAATCTTTAGCGGACACCATGTCACGTTTGGAGAGCCCCTGTGTGCCTAAACATTAGAGCTCCCCCACAAGTGACCCCATTTTGGAAACTAGACCCCCCAAGGAGCTTATCTAGATGCATAGTGAGCACTTTGAACCCCCAGATGCTTCACAAATTGATCCGTAAAAATGAAAAAGTACTTTTTTTTCACAAAAAATTTCTTTTAGCCTCAATTTTTTCATTTTTACATGCGCAACAGGATAAAATGGATCGTAAAATTTGTTGGGCAATTTCTCCTGAGTTCACTGATACCTCACATGTGGGGATAAACCACTGTTTGTGCACACGGCAAGGCTCAGAAGGGAAGGAGCGCCATTTGACTTTTGAATGAAAAATTAGCTCCAATTGTTAGCGGACACCATGCAACGCTTAGAGAGCCCCTGTGGGCCTAAACATTGGAGCTCCCCCACAAGTGACCCCATTTTGGAAACTAGACACCCCAAGGAACTTATCTAGATGCATAGTGAGCACTTTGAACCCCCCGGTGCTTCACAAATTGATCCGTAATTATGAAAAAGTACTTTTTTTTCACAATAAATTTATTTCAGCTTCAATTTTTTTAATTTTTACATGGGCAGCAAGATAAAATGGATCCTAAAATTTGTTGGGCAATTTTTCCTGAGTATACCGATACCTCACATGTGGGGGTGAACCACTGTTTGGGTGCACGGCAAGGCTCCGAAGGGAAGCAGCGCCATTTGACTTTTTGAGTGAAAAATTAGTTCCAATTGTCAGCGGACACCATGCCACGCTTAGAGAGCCTCTGTGGGCCTAAACATTGGAGCTCCCCCACAAGTGACCCCATTTTGGAAACTAGACCCCCTAAGGAACTTATCTAGATGCATAGTGCGGACTTTGAACCCCCCGGTGCTTCACAAATTGATCCGTAATTATGAAAAAGTACTTTTTTTTCCACAAAAAATTTATTTTAGCTTCAATTTTTTTAATTTTTACATGGGCAGCAAGATAAAATGGATCCTAAAATTTGTTGGGCAATTTCTCCTGAGTATACCGATACCTCACATGTGGGGGTGAACCACTGTTTGGGCGCACGGCAAGGCTCCGAAGGGAAGCAGCGCCATTTGACTTTTTGAGTGAAAAATTAGTTCCAATTGTCAGCGGACACCATGCCACGCTTAGAGAGCCTCTGTGGGCCTAAACATTGGAGCTCCCCCACAAGTGACCCCATTTTGGAAACTAGACCCCCTAAGGAACTTATCTAGATGCATAGTGCGGACTTTGAACCCCCTGGTGCTTCACAAATTGATCCGTAATTATGAAAAAGTACTTTTTTTTCCACAAAAAATTTATTTTAGCTTCAATTTTTTTAATTTTTACATGGGCAGCAAGATAAAATGGATCCTAAAATTTGTTGGGCAATTTCTCCTGAGTATACCGATACCTCACATGTGGGGGTGAACCACTGTTTGGGCGCACGGCAAGGCTCCGAAGGGAAGCAGCGCCATTTGACTTTTTGAGTGAAAAATTAGCTCCAATTGTTAGCGGACACCATGCCACGCTTAGAGAGCCCCTGTGGGCCTAAACATTGGAGCTCCCCCACAAGTGACCCCATTTTGGAAACTAGACCCCCTAAGGAACTTATCTAGATGCATAGTGAGGACTTTGAACCCCCCGGTGCTTCACAAATTGATCCGTAATTATGAAAAAGTACTTTTTTTTCGACAAAAAAATTATTTTAGCTTCAATTTTTTTAATTTTTACATGGGCAGCAAGATAATCTGGATCCTAAAATTTGTTGGGCAATTTCTCCTGAGTATACCGATACCTCACATGTGGGGGTGAACCACTGTTTGGGCGCACAGCAAGGCTCCGAAGGGAAGCAGCGCCATTTGACTTTTTGAGTGAAAAATTAGCTCCAATTGTTAGCGGACACCATGCCACGCTTAGAGAGCCCCTGTGGGCCTAAACATTGGAGCTCCCCCACAAGTGACCCCATTTTGGAAACTAGACCCCCTAAGGAACTTATCTAGATGCATAATGAGCACTTTGAACCCCCCGGTGCTTCACAAATTGATCCGTAATTATGAAAAAGTACTTTTTTTCCACAAGAAATTTATTTTAGCTTCAATTTTTTTAATTTTTACATGGGCAGCAAGATAAAATGGATCCTAAAATTTGTTGGCCAATTTCTCCTGAGTATACCGATACCTCACATGTGGGGGTGAACCACTGTTTGGGCGCACGACAAGGCTCGGAAGGGAAGGAGCGCCATTTGACTTTTTGAATGGAAAATTAGCTCCAATCATTAGCGGACACGTTGCGTAACGAAAGTATGTAGTATATGTCAGGTTGGTATGTGGTTTAGTGTACATCAGGATGGTGTGTGTTGTGTAGTATACACCACACACACACACACCAACCTGACATACACTATACCACACCAACCTGACACTACGTCAGGTTGGTGTGTGTGGTGCAGTGTACGTCAGGTTGGTGTGTGTGTGGTGTATACACCACACACTCCAACCTGACGTACACTACACCAAACATCAACCTGACATACACTACACCACACACACCAACCTGACGTAGCGTGTCAGGTTGGTGTGTGTGGCGCTGTGTACGTCAGGTTGGTGTGTGGTATAGTGTACGTCAGGTTGGTGCTTGTGGTGTATACTACACCAAACACACCAACCTGACGTACACTACACCACACACACCAACCTGACGTAGTGTGTCAGGCTGGTGTGTGTGGCGTAGTGTACGTCACGTTGGTGTGTGGTGTGGTATAGTGTACGTCAGGTTGGTGTGTGTGTGTGGTGTATACACCACACACTCCAACCTGACATACACTACACCAAACATCAACCTGACATACACTACACCACACACACCAACCTGACGTAGCGTGTCAGGTTGGTGTGTGTGGCGCTGTGTACGTCAGGTTGGTGTGTGGTATAGTGTACGTCAGGTTGGTGCTTGTGGTGTATACTACACCAAACACACCAACCTGACGTACACTACACCACACACACCAACCTGACGTACACTACACCACACACACCAACCTGACGTAGTGTGTCAGGCTGGTGTGTGTGGCGTAGTGTACGTCACGTTGGTGTGGTGTGGTATAGTGTACGTCAGGTTGGTGTGTGTGTGGTGTATACACCACACACTCCAACCTGACGTACACTACACCAAACATCAACCTGACATACACTACACCACACACACCAACCTGACGTAATGTGTCAGGTTGGTGTGTGTGGCGTAGTGTACGTCACGTTGGTGTGTGGTGTGGTATAGTGTACGTCAGGGTGGTGTTGTGTATGTCAGCCTGGTGTGGGTGAGTTCATGTCAGGATGTGTTTAGTCAATGGACGTGTGATGAATTTTGAAGCATTCATTCAAACACAGTCCAGGTTTGTCAGGACACGTTTCACATTGGAAACGAGTTGTTTTTCTTGTCCCCCTTTTATAGCACACTCGGCACCTTTTTCTTATCCCCTCTCTGGGAAAATGTTGCCCTGGTACCATACGGGAAACTTGAGTTCCAGAGGTGCTGGGGCCCGCTCCTTCCTCGCCTCCAAACATCAGGGCCTTTATCACCGCCTCCTGGAACTGAAGGAAGGTGTTGTTGGTCTGGCCTGCACATCGTGATAGCACGTATGCATTATACAGTGTCATTTGTACGATGTGCACAGCCAGTTTTTTATACCACACCTTCGTTTTCCGCATGGCACTGTAGGGCTGGAGGACTTGATCAGAAAGATCAACTCCCCCCATGTGTTTGTTGTACCCCAGGGCACAGTCCGGTTTTTGGACCTGTACTGGGGTACCTCGAACGGTGGTGGCCGTGGTGCCGGGACCATGGATTGTTGTCAAGAAAAAGACATCCCTTTTGTCTTTGAACTTGACCACAAGCATGTTGCCACTACATTGGGCCCGGCTCTCACCCTTTGGGAGAGCCTGCTCAATTAGTGACAAAGGGAGACCCCTCTTGTTTCTGCGCACGGTACCGCAAGCGACGGTAGCTCTGGCAGAGAGGGATTGAAAGAGTGGGATGCTTGTATAAAAGTTATCAACGTACAGATGGTAACCTTTATCAAGCAGTGGGTGGACCAAATCCCACACTATTTTCCCACTCACCCCCAGAGCAGGTGGACATTCTGGGGGCTGGATACTGCGGTCCTTTCCTTGATAAACCCTAAAGCTGAGAGTGTACCCTGAGGTACTCTCACAGATCTTGTAGAGTTTTATCCCGTACCTCGCCCTTTTGCTTGGCAGGTACTGACGGAACTGAAGCCTCCCTTTGAAGTGGATGAGGGATTCATCCACACAAATTTCCCTTTGGGGAATGTACACTTCAGCAAACTTGTTGCTGAAGTGTTCGATAACTGGCCGAATTTTGAACAGTCTATCAAAATTCGGGTCATCGCGAGGAAGGATGTCCGTATTGTCCCTAAAGTGGAGAAATTTATGAATCGCCTCAAAACGTTTGCGATGCATAACCAAGCCATATAATGGAGTTTGATAGAAAATATCAGTACTCCAGTATTGGCGAATTTCTGGTTTCTTCACAATCCCCATGTGAAGGACCAGTCCCCAATATTTCAACATTTCTGCAGAGTCAACGGGACTCCAAGCAGAAAATGATGAAACTGGGTTTTGGGAAAAAAATTGCAGGGCGTACAAATTTGTTTGCTCCACCATGAGACTGACAATTGACTCCGAGAAAAAGACTTTGAAAAAGTCTATTTCCCGGAGGTTGGCAGTCTCAAATTGGATTCCTGATTGGGGAATGAAATCAGGAATCCGTTGAGCAAAATTTTCAGGGACGGGGGTCCAGACGGGGGCACTAGTGCTAGGTTGGGCGTGACTAGCACTAGGTTGGGGGTTACTTACACTTGGCTCCGACTCTCCTCCCCTGGGCTCCGGCTCTCCTCCCCTGGGCTCCGGACGATTTCTCGACCTGCGACATCTTGGGGGTGGCGAGTCGGTGTCACTAGAGGAGGAAGAGTGGGAGAAATACAGAAAAGTGGGGTCCTCTCCCTCACTATCAGCTTCGGAGGCAAGAAAGGAATATGCCTCCTCAGCTGAGTACAGCCTTTGTGACTGGGATGAGCGGGACATTGTGTGTGGGGTGTGTGTGCGTGTGTGTAATAAAAAATTGAAACTTTATTATAGTGTTGCGTGTGTATGTGCGAGTGTTTGGTGAAACTATTCTGCAGGAGGAGGCTGTCAGGTGCGGGGGGCTGTCAGGCGCGGGGGGGCTGTCAAGCGCGGGGGGCTGTCAGGCGTGGGGGGGCTGTCAAGCGCGGGGGGGCAGGAAGGGGCTGAGGAGATGCAGCGTCAGATGGAGATGGAGCTGGCAGCAGCAAGTGATAAAGGGGGGTGATCAGGTGGACAGGGGGGGCAGGGGGTGATCAGGGGGTTATCAGCGGGGCAGGGGGTGATTAGTGGTGATCACTGAAGAGGGTGATCACTAGGTGAGGAGGGGCTGACAGGCGCAGGGGGCGGTAAGAGAGGAGAAATTAGCGCAGCAGCTGCAGGTGATAAAGGGGGGCAGGGGGTGATCAGTGGGGGGCAGGGGGTGATCAGGGGCGCAGGGGGTGATCAGGGGGGGGCAGGGGGTGATTAGCGGTGATCACTGAAGAGAGTGATCACAAGGGGAGGATGAGCTGACAGGCGCAGGGGGCGGTAGGAGAGCAGAAATAAGCACAGCAGCTGCAGGTGATAAAGGGGGGCAGGGGGTGATCAGTGGGGGGCAGGGGGTGATCAGGGGCGCAGGGGGTGATCAGGGGGGGCAGGGGGTGATTAGCGGTGATCACTGAAGAGAGTGATCACAAGGGGAGGATGAGCTGACAGGCGCAGGGGGCGGTAGGAGAGCAGAAATAAGCACAGCAGCTGCAGGTGATAAAGGGGGGCAGGGGGTGATCAGTGGGGGGCAGGGGGTGATCAGGGGCGCAGGGGGTGATCAGGGGGGGCAGGGGGTGATTAGCGGTGATCACTGAAGAGAGTGATCACAAGGGGAGGATGAGCTGACAGGCGCAGGGGGCGGTAAGAGAGCAGAAATAAGCACAGCAGCTGCAGGTGAAAAAGGGGGGCAGGGGGTGATCAGTGGGGGGCAGGGGGTGATCAGTGGGGGGCAGGGGGTGATCAGGGGGGCGGAGGGGGAGCGGGGGGGCTGGGGGTGATCAGGGGGTGATCACTAAAGAGGGTGATCACTAGGGGAGGAGGGGCTGACAGGCGTGGGGGGTAGGAGAGGAGAAAACGGAGCAGGCAGCAGCAGGTGATAAAGGGGGGCAGGGGGGTGATCAGGTGGACAGGGGGGGGCAGGGGATGATTAGGTGGGGCGGGGGGTGATCAGGGGGGGCGGGGGGTGATTAGCGGTGATCACTGCAGAGAGTGATCGCCAGGGGAGGAGGGGCAGACAGGCGCAGGGGGCGGTAGGAGAGCAGAAATAAGCACAGCAGCTGCAGGTGACAAAGGGGGGGCAGGGGGTGATCAGTGGGGGGCAGGGGGTGATCAGGGGGGCTTAGGGGGAGCGGGGGGGCTGGGGGTGATCAGGGGGTGATCACTAAAGAGGGTGATCACTAGGGGAGGAGGGGCTGACAGGCGTGGGGGGTAGGAGAGGAGAAAACGGAGCAGGCAGCAGCAGGTGATAAAGGGGGGCAGGAGGGTGATCAGGTGGACAGGGGGGGGCAGGGGGTGATTAGGTGGGGCGGGGGGTGATCAGGGGGGGCAGGGGGTGATTAGCGGTGATCACTGCAGAGAGTGATCACCAGGGGAGGAGGGGCAGACAGGCGCAGGGGGCGGTAGGAGAGCAGAAAAAAATCACTGCAGCTGCAGGTGACAAAGGGGGGGCAGGGGGGTGATCACCGGAGCAGGGGGTGAACAGGGGTGCAGGGGGGAGTGAGCGG
Source organism: Ranitomeya imitator (assembly GCF_032444005.1). NCBI lineage: Eukaryota > Metazoa > Chordata > Amphibia > Anura > Dendrobatidae > Ranitomeya > Ranitomeya imitator. The sequence goes on from NC_091283.1 coordinate 171,864,606, forward strand.
AGGTTGGGGGGAGTGGAGGACAGGAGAGGGAAGGTACCTGTCCTCTGCAGCAGCGGCGGTACTGGCAGTGGCAGTGGGGGAGGCGGTGGCAGCAGCGGCGCCGACACTTTGAAGAGGTGTGCGGCGGCTGCGGCGGCGATCGCGGTGTCTGGGGGGGCAGGTGGGCAGTCAGGCACCTCGCTCCTCAGCTTCCACGGATGGGATGAAGCTGAGGAGCGAGGCAGACATTGTTTTTCTCCGCCCCTCCACATCTAATTGGAGGGCTAGCGTCACATGGACGCTAGCTCCAATCAGATCAGAGGGGGGTGACAAAAAGGTCAGCAGCGGTGATCGTAGACCCGGGGGGGCAAAGCCACCCCCCCTGGGGTCAAGTATAGGTCCCCCTGCACCTGCGGGTCGGGTGAACTTTCATTAACCCCGGTCACCCGGCCCGCAGGAACGCAATCCTTCTGTGACACAGCATATGCGTCACAGGTCGGATTGGCACCGACTTTCATGACGCATACGCTGTGTCACAGGTCGGGAAGGGGTTAAGAGGTGTATAGCCCCTGCATTAGCAGGTGGCTACTATGTGTCCAGTGCACCTGACTTTTGGTGTGGACTATGGTATGGTATCATAGTATCATATCAGTATCATTTTTTTATTGAGCACTGGTTGTTTTGAGCACTATATGCACTTTGTTTTGTTTTGTCCATTAGAAAGTTTTTTAGAAAAGATTATTAAAAGTTATATTTTAAGTTTACTGGGTTCCTCCTGGCTTTATACAGTTAGGGCCAGAAATATTTGGACAGTGACACAAGTTTTGTTATTTTAGCTGTTTACAAAAACATGTTCAGAAATACAATTATATATATAATATGGGCTGAAAGTGCACACTCCCAGCTGCAATATGATAGTTTCCACATCCAAATCGGAGAAAGGGTTTAGGAATCATAGCTCCGTAATGCATAGCGTCCTCATTTTCAAGGGACCAAAAGTAATTGGACAATGGACTCTAAGGGCTGCAATTAACTCTGAAGGCGTCTCCCTCATTAACCTGTAATCAATGAAGTAGTTAAAAGGTCAGGGGTGGATTCCAGGTGTGTGGTTTTGCATTTGGAAGCTGTTGCTGTGAGCAGACAACATGCGGTCAAAGGAACTCTCAATTGAGGTGAAGCAGAACATCCTGAGGCTGAAAAAAAAGAAAAAATCCATCAGAGAGATAGCAGACATGCTTGGAGTAGCAAAATCAACAGTTGGGTACATTCTGAGAAAAAAAGGAATTGACTGGTGAGCTTGGGAACTCAAAAAGGCCTGGGCGTCCACGGATGACAACAGTGGTGGATGATCGCCGCATACTTAATTTGGTGAAGAAGAACCCGTTCACAACATCAACTGAAGTCCAGAACACTCTCAGTGAAGTAGGTGTATCTGTCTCTAAGTCAACAGTAAAGAGAAGACTCCATGACAGTAAATACAAAGGGTTCACATCTAGATGCAAACCATTCATCAATACCAAAAATAGACAGGCCAGAGTTAAATTTGCAGAAAAACACCTCAAGAAGCCAGCTCAGTTCTGGAAAAGTATTCTATGGACAGATGAGACAAAGATCAACCTGTACCAGAATGATGGGAAGAAAAAAGTTTGGAGAAGAAAGGGAACGGCACATGATCCAAGGCACACCACATCCTCTGTAAAACATGGTGGAGGCAACGTGATGGCATGGGCATGCATGGCTTTCAATGGCACTGGGTCACTTGTGTTTATTGATGACATAAGAGCAGACAAGAGTAGCCGGATGAATTCTGAAGTGTACCGGGATATACTTTCAGCCCAGATTCAGCCAAATGCTGCAAAGTTGATTGGACGGCGCTTCATAGTACAGATGGACAATGACCCCAAGCATACATCCAAAGCTACCCAGGAGTTCATGAGTGCCAAAAAGTGGAACATTCTGCAATGGCCAAGTCAATCTCCAGATCTAAACCAAATTGAGCATGCATTTCACTTGCTCAAATCCAGACTTAAGACGGATTGACACACAAACAAGCAAGACCTGAAGGCTGCAGCTGTAAAGGCCTGGCAAAGCATTAAGAAGGAGGAAACCCAGCGTTTGGTGATGTCCATGGGTTCCAGACTTAAGGCAGTGATTGCCTCCAAAGGATTTGCAACAAAATATTGAAAATAAAAATATTTTGTTTGGGTTATGTTTATTTGTCCAATTACTTTTGACCTCCTAAAATGTGGAGTGTTTGTAAAGAAATGTGTACAATTCCTACATTTTCTATCAGATATTTTTGTTCAACCCTTCAAATTAAACGTTACAATCTGCACTTGAATTCTGTTGTAGAGGTTTCATTTCAAATCCAATGTGGTGGCATGCAGAGCCCAACTCGCGAAAATTGTGTCAATGTCCAAATATTTCTGGCCCTAACTGTATATGTACTTCAATTAGAGGACCATCTAGGGGTTCCAAATACATGGTTACACCCTAGTTATTAGCTTTTGTGGGGCAATGTATATTCCACCTCCATATTCAAGTAAGAAGATCAGGGAGGTGTTGGAGAGGGTGCAACGATGGGAACCACTACCACTCTTAATTATTGGGGATTTGAACAATATCTGTGATGACTTTTGGGATAAAAATAAGAACACCCAGAACAGGTCGGAGGGGCACACTACAACATTTGGTACCTATGTGCGTGAAATAGGCATGATTGATCTATGGAGAGTTAGACATGTTGGGGAGAGAGGGTACTCGTGCTACTCGCCGGCTCATGCTACGCTATCCAGAATTGATATGGCGCTGGGTAACCGCCTGTTGGACACAATGGTGGGAGAGGTGCGTTATCTGCCGAGGGCCCTTTCGGATCACAGTCCAATTGAGGTGGAGGTTAGGTTGTTGGGGACACGGACCGCAAGTGGGAGAGAATGGAAGATCCATCCTAACTGGTTACAGAGTATTGACTTGGACGGTATAGGGAAGGAGGTGACGGAATTCTTTGCTTTAAATGATGGGAGTACAGATGCTCTAACTGTTTGGGATGCAATGAAAGCGTACCTGAGAGGGTTACTATTTAGAGACATTAGCAGGTGTAAGAGGAGGACAAGGGAGGCGGAGAGAGTGGCGATGGAGGAGCTGAAAGCCGCAGAGGACGAGATGGTAGTGCTGGGGACTTCCGAGGCAGAGAAAAGGTTGAGAACAGCGCAAAATTGTATGGAAAAGATTCTGCTGGGAAAAGCTGAAAGGAAGCGGGAGTTTCAGAGGGTGGCTTATTTTCAGGAGGGAGAAACAGTGGGACACATGCTATCGGTGGTAGCCGCGGCTCAGCGTGGTACCTCGTATGTACATTCGTTGGTTTCAGATGGGGGGAGCAGGGTATCTGAAACACCTGAAATTATAAAGGTCTTTGCGGACTTTTACGCGGACTTATATTCCTCCAGGGTCAATGAGTCAGCCGGAGATACGGAGACTTTCCTTGAGAGTCTGGGTCTTCCGAAATTGAGTGAGGAGGATGGGGTGAGCCTCGATGCCCCTATCACCGAGGAGGAACTGAGTCGGGCGCTGAAGTCTATGGCTAATGGGAAGGCACCTGGGGTTGATGGGTTACCAGCCGAAATCTATAAAAGTTTGGAGGAAGTGCTGATTCCCAGATTAAAGTTAGTACTGGAGGAGGCTGGATGCCAAGGGTATCTCCCAGCATCTATGAGGGAGGCTATTATAGTGGTTATTCCGAAGGAGGATAAGGATCTGGGGAAGCCTGAGTCATATCGGCCAATCTCTCTGTTAACCATCGATGTCAAACTCTTGGCCAAGGTGTTGGCTACCCGTTTGTCCAGCGTCATTGCTAGCCTTGTACATCTGGATCAGTCTGGTTTTATGCCTGACAGGTCTACAGCGGTTAATCTGCGGAGGCTGCATATGAACCTACAGCTGAAGTCTGACAACTGTGGCCGAAGTGTTATTGCATCCTTGGATGCCCATAAGGCGTTTGACAGTGTGGAGTGGGGATATCTCTGGCGGGTGTTGAAGTGTATGGGTATTGGTCCGCAATTTGTGGCATGGACTCAACTGTTATATTCACTACCAACAGCTAGAATTAGAGTGAATGGGGAACTTTCTCAGCCTATAAAGTTGGCCAGAGGTACGAGGCAGGGTTGCCCACTGTCGCCCCTTCTGTTTGCCTTAGCTGTGGAGCCACTGGCCGCTAAGATCCGACAATCGGATGAGGTTCCTGGGTTCAGATATGGGAGTGTTGAGGAGAAGATCGCGTTATATGCAGATGACATCTTACTGTTCCTGGCGGACCCGGATGAAGCCTTGAATGGGGCTATCGAGATCATTGGGAAATTTGGAGCCTTGTCGGGATTGAGGATAAATTGGGATAAATCGGTCCTCTCCGAGGTGGATGGGGTGGAGGAGAGCAGAAGTGAGCCATTGGGAGAGGGGCGGCTTAAGGTGGCATCCCTTTTCAAATACCTGGGAATATGGATCTCGATGCCAGTTACAGAGTTTTTGTATAGGAATTTGACTCCTCTCATGGGCGCCCTTAAAGCAAAAGTGGATGCGTGGAATAAATTACACCTATCAGTGGTGGGTAGGGTTAATCTCATTAAAATGGTTCTGATGCCCAAATTACTTTACGTCCTACATAATGCGCCAGTTTGGATTCCACGTGGGAAATTCCGGCAGATTAATGCTCTTTTTAGAAGCCTGATATGGGGGAGGCGGTACCCACGTATTCGCCTGGAGACGCTTCAGCGACCCAAGGAAGATGGAGGATTGGCTTTACCCAATCCTGAGTTATATTTTCTTGCAGCCCAGAGCCAGCATTTGAAGGGCTGGGCGCAGGGAGCGTCTACCAGTGCGGTACAACACTTGATGGAGAGGGTGACAAACCGAAGACCGGTGGCGCAGTGTCTGGAGGATGGCTCCTTGGGAGTATTGGGGAAATTATACCCAACTATGTTTTTGATACATAAATTATGGACCAGACTGCGACATATTCGGGGGGTTACGGGGCTGACTAAATTTACACCGATATGGCTTAATAATAATTTGGTTGAGTTTGCGGCTCTTGGAGTGCTGGCGGAGTGGCAGGCCAAAGGAATCCACTTGGTGGCTCAGATAATTCAACAACAAGGATTAAAGTCCTTTTCGCAGCTGCAGGGGGAGTTTGGATTGAGACCGACTGGGGAGTATCAATATGCTCAGATGAAACATGCCTTTAAAGCGCAAAACAAGGGCGGTGGTATTGAGATCCAGGAGGACATAGTTCTGGAATACGTATGTGGGGAAGGGTCCACAAGGGGAGTCATTACCACCCTTTATAAGGACCTTCTACATGCATATTTGCTAGACTTCCCTCTAAAAGCGAGAGCGAAATGGGAAAGAGATTTAGGCCCAATGGAGGATGAAACCTGGGAGTCGGTGTTGGAGTGGGTTCCACGAGTGTCACTGAGCGAGCCGTATAGACTATCGCAGCTGTACATCTTGCACAGAGTCTATAAATCACCGGAAGTGTTGCACAGAGCGGGGTTGCGTGCGGACTCTGAATGCCCGAGATGTAAGACTGAGAATGCAGGAATATACCACATGATGTGGACATGTCCAAGACTGGTTGCTTTCTGGTTGGTGGTAATGAGCCGTGTGGAAGGGGCGTATAAATGCAGAGTGCCGAGAGATCCGATAGTGTGTATACTGGGACATGTAGAGGAAATTAGAGTGGATAACACCTGGAAGATAGCAATAGCTAGGCTATTATATATGGCAAGGAAGGTAATAGCAAGGAACTGGATCAAGGATGAGCCGCCTACAAGGGGTGAATTCCTGAAATATGTTAAACATGGTCTCAATTTGGAAAAGGGGGTATACAAAAGACGTGGGAAAATAGAAACGTTTGATAAAATGTGGTCTCCGTGGCTCGAGCTGGGATAGTAGGTATGGGAAATGGGAGGATGAGGGCCTCTGAAAGGAAGAGAGTGCTAAAGAACAAGCGGACATAAGTGATTCAAATGGCTCAAAGAGCCATCAATACTGGTAACAAAGTATAACTGGGTATGAGCTGTCAGGGGAGGGGGAGGTTTGGGTTTTGTTGGGATTGTTGGGGGTTTGGAAAATGTAAAAATTTTGTAATATACTGGAAAATGCATAAATTGTATTGTTCATATTCGCTTTCAATAAAAATCTATTTAAAAATAATATTTCCACAACATAGTAACATAGTAACATAGTAACATAGTTAGTAAGGCCGAAAAAAGACATTTGTCCATCCAGTTCAGCCTATATTCCATCATAATAAGTACCCAGATCTACGTCCTTCTACAGAACCTAATAATTGTATGATACAATATTGTTCTGCTCCAGGAAGACATCCAGGCCTCTCTTGAACCCCTCGACTGAGTTCGCCATCACCACCTCCTCAGGCAAGCAATTCCAGATTCTCACTGCCCTAACAGTAAAGAATCCTCTTCTATGTTGGTGGAAAAACCTTCTCTCCTCCAGACGCAAAGAATGCCCCCTTGTGCCCGTCACCTTCCTTGGTATAAACAGATCCTCAGCGAGATATTTGTATTGTCCCCTTATATACTTATACATGGTTATTAGATCGCCCCTCAGTCGTCTTTTTTCTAGACTAAATAATCCTAATTTCGCTAATCTATCTGGGTATTGTAGTTCTCCCATCCCCTTTATTAATTTTGTTGCCCTCCTTTGTACTCTCTCTAGTTCCATTATATCCTTCTTGAGCACCGGTGCCCAAAACTGGACACAGTACTCCATGTGCGGTCTAACTAGGGATTTGTACAGAGGCAGTATAATGCTCTCATCATGTGTATCCAGACCTCTTTTAATGCACCCCATGATCCTGTTTGCCTTGGCAGCTGCTGCCTGGCACTGGCTGCTCCAGGTAAGTTTATCATTAACTAGGATCCCCAAGTCCTTCTCCCTGTCAGATTTACCCAGTGGTTTCCCGTTCAGTGTGTAATGGTGATATTGATTCCCTCTTCCCATGTGTATAACCTTACATTTATCATTGTTAAACCTCATCTGCCACCTTTCAGCCCAAGTTTCCAACTTATCCAGATCCATCTGTAGCAGAATACTATCTTCTCTTGTATTAACTGCTTTACATAGTTTTGTATCATCTGCAAATATCGATATTTTACTGTGTAAACCTTCTACCAGATCATTAATGAATATGTTGAAGAGAACAGGTCCCAATACTGACCCCTGCGGTACCCCACTGGTCACAGCGACCCAGTTAGAGACTATACCATTTATAACCACCCGCTGCTTTCTATCACTAAGCCAGTTACTAACCCATTTACACACATTTTCCCCCAGACCAAGCATTCTCATTTTGTGTACCAACCTCTTGTGCGGCACGGTATCAAACGCTTTGGAAAAATCGAGATATACCACGTCCAATGACTCACCGTGGTCCAGTCTATAGCTTACCTCTTCATAAAAACTGGTTAGATTGGTTTGACAGGAGCGATTTCTCATAAACCCATGCTGATATGGAGTTAAACAGTTATTCTCATTGAGATAATCCAGAATAACATCCCTCAGAAACCCTTCAAATATTTTACCAACAATAGAGGTTAGACTTACTGGCCTATAATTTCCAGGTTCACTTTTAGAGCCCTTTTTGAATATTGGCACCACATTTGCTATGCGCCAGTCCTGCGGAACAGACCCTGTCGCTATAGAGTCACTAAAAATAAGAAATAATGGTTTATCTATTACATTACTTAGTTCTCTTAGTACTCGTGGGTGTATGCCATCCGGACCCGGAGATTTATCTATTTTAATCTTATTTAGCCGGTTTCGCACCTCTTCTTGGGTTAGATTGGTGACCCTTAATATAGGGTTTTCATTGTTTCTTGGGATTTCACCTAGCATTTCATTTTCCACCGTGAATACCGTGGAGAAGAAGGTGTTTAATATGTTAGCTTTTTCCTCGTCATCTACAACCATTCTTTCCTCACTATTTTTTAAGCTTTAATTAGTTTTTTAGATAAAGTATTTTTCTCCCTATAGTTTTTTAGAGCTTCAATGGTGCCATCCTGCTTTAGTAGTGCAAATGCTTTCTTTTTACTGTTAATTGCCTGTCTTACTTCTTTGTTTAGCCACATTGGGTTTTTCCTATTTCTAGTCCTTTTATTCCCACAAGGTATAAACCGCTTACACTGCCTATTTAGGATGTTCTTAAACATTTCCCATTTATTATCTGTATTCTCATTTCTGAGGATATTGTCCCAGTCTACCAGATTAAGGGCATCTCTAAGCTGTTCAAACTTTGCCTTCCTAAAGTTCAATGTTTTTGTGACTCCCTGACAAGTCCCCCTAGTGAAAGACAGGTGAAACTGCACAATATTGTGGTCGCTATTTCCTAAATGCCCAACCACCTGCAGATTTGTTATTCTGTCAGGTCTATTAGATAGTATTAGGTCTAAAAGTGCTGCTCCTCTGGTTGGATTCTGCACCAATTGTGAAAGATAATTTTTCTTGGTTATTAGCAGAAACCTGTTGCCTTTATGGGTTTCACAGGTTTCTGTTTCCCAGTTAATATCCGGGTAGTTAAAGTCCCCCATAACCAGGACCTCATTATGGGTTGCAGCTTCATCTATCTGCTTTAGAAGTAGACTTTCCATGCTTTCTGTTATATTTGGGGGTTTGTAACAGACCCCAATGAGAATTTTGTTACCATTTTTCCCTCCATGAATTTCAACCCATATGGACTCGACATCCTCATTCCCTTCGCTAATATCCTCCCTTAAAGTGGACTTTAGACAAGACTTTACATAGAGACAAACCCCTCCTCCTCTCCGATTTTTACGATCCTTTCTAAACAGACTGTAACCCTGTAAGTTAACTGCCCAGTCATAGCTTTCATCTAACCATGTCTCGCTTATTCCCACTATGTCAAAGTTACCTGTGGATATTTCTGCTTCTAGTTCTTCCATCTTGTTTGTCAGGCTTCTGGCGTTTGCGAGCATGCAGTTTAGAGGATTTTGTTTTGTTCCAATCTCCTCACTGTGGATTGTTTTAGAAATGTTCTTACCTCCCTTCTGAGTATGTTTTCCTGGGTCGTCTTTGTTCGAGTCTAATGTTTTTCTTCCCGTCCCCTCTTCTTCTAGTTTAACGCCCTCCTGATGAGTGTAGCGAGTCTTCTGGCGAATGTGTGTTTCCCAGGTTTGTTGAGGTGTAGTCCGTCTCTGGCGAGGAGTCCATCATACCAGTAATTCACACCGTGGTCCAGGAATCCAAATCCTTGTTGTCTGCACCATCGTCTTAGCCAGTTGTTTGCATCAAGGATCCTGTTCCATCTCCTGGTGCCATGCCCGTCTACTGGAAGGATAGAAGAAAAAACTACCTGTGCATCCAGTTCCTTTACTTTCTTCCCCAACTCTTCAAAGTCCTTGCAGATTGTCGGTAGGTCCTTCCTTGCCGTGTCATTGGTGCCAACATGTATCAGAAGAAATGGGTGGACGTCCTTGGAGCTGAAGAGCTTTGGTATCCTATCGGTCACATCCTTGATCATCGCACCTGGAAGGCAGCATACTTCTCTTGCAGTTATGTCCGGTCTGCAGATGGCTGCTTCGGTGCCTCTCAGTAGTGAGTCTCCCACCACCACCACTCTTCGTTGCTTCTTGGCTGTACTTTTTGCTGTCACTTGTTGCTGTGTGCCCTTTTCTTTTTTGCTTGCTGGTATTGCTTCATTCTTAGGTGTGCCATCTTCATCCTCTACAAAGATTTTATATCGGTTCTTCAGTTGTGTGGTTGGTGATTTCTCCATGGTCTTCTTGCTTCTTTTGGTCACATGCTTCCACTCATCTGCTTTTGGAGGTTCTCTGACACTTTTTGCACCTTCTGTGACCAGTAGAGATGCTTCTGTTCTGTCTAGAAAGTCTTCATTCTCTTTGATGAGTTTCAAAGTTGCTATTCTTTCTTCCAGCTATTCTTTCTTCCAACGCGCTTCAGTGGACACTGCATACGGGAGCTATGGCCACTCTCCCACCTGCTCCCTCATATACTGGAGCTATGGCCACTCTCCCACCTGCTCCCTCATATACAGGAGCTATGGCCGCTCTCCTACCCTCTCCCTCATATACTGGAGCTATGGCCGCTCTCCTACCCTCTCCCTCATATATTGGAGCTATGGCCACTCTCCCACCTGCTCCCTCATATACTGGAGCTATGGCCGCTCTCCCACCCGCTCCCTCATATACAGGAGCTATGGCCGCTCTCCTACCCTCTCCCTCATATACTGGAGCTATGGCCGCTCTCCTACCTGCTCCCTCATATACTGGAGCTATGGCCGCTCTCCTGCCCGCTCCCTCATATACTGGAGCTATGGCCGCTCTCCAACCTGCTCCCTCATATACTGGAGCTATGGCCGCTCTCCTACCCGCTCCCTCATATACTGGAGCTATGGCCGCTCTCCTGCCCGTTCCCTCATAGTGTACGTTCACAATAGCGTTTTGCGTGTTTGCGTCGGGCGCGTCATGTGCCCCTATATTTAACATGGGGGGCGCATGGACATGCGTTGTGCTGCGTTGTGCGACGCATGCGTTTTTTTTGCCGCAAGGGTTGGGCGCAGAAAATGCAACAAGTTGCATTTCTTTTGCGTCCAAATTTCGGCAAAAAAGGACGCATGCGTCGCAAAACGCAGCGTTTTAGCGTGCGTTTTGGTGCATTTTTATTTGCGTTGTGCGTTGCGTCGCCGACGCAGCGGCGCACAACACAAATGTGAACGTAGCCATACACAGGAGCTATGGCCGCTCTCCTACCAGCTCCATTATAAAATGGAGCTAAGGCCGCTCTCCTACCCGCTACCTCATATACGGGACCTATGGCCACTTTCATACCCACTCCCTCACATAAGGGAACTAAGACCACTCTCATACCTGCTCCCTCATATACGGGAGCTACGGACACTCTTCTACCCGGTCCCTCATACACGGGAGCGGCTATGGCCGCTGCCCTCTCTGCTCCCTCAGCTTCTACAGGTCTCACACTCACTAAAATGTCTCCTACCTTTCTCTGTTAGGGTAAGTTCACACAGGGCATTTTTGCTGCGTTTTTTTATGCTAATTTTCAGCTGCTTTTTACAATACCAGCAAAGCCTATGAGATTTCAGAAATCTCATGCACACACATTGGTTTTTAGTTTTTTTCAGTATTTTGTGCTTTGCTGTGTTTTTCTTGGACATAGAGCATGTCACTTCTTTCAGTGTTCTTGCTGCGTTTTTTCACCCATTGACTTGAATGGGTGTTGAAAAAATGCAGCAAAAATGCAGGTATCATTATTTACTGCATTTTTGCTGCTGAAAATCCAAGGACATTAGCATGGACAAAGAGGAAAAAAACGCACCAAAAAAGCACCAAATATGCAACAAAAAAATGCAACAAAAACGCACCTAAACCTGCGTTTTTGACACAGCTTTTTTCCTGCCAAGATGATCAGGTTTTGCTACAGAAAAAAAAGCAGCAAAAACGCCCTGTGTGAACTTACCCTTAGGCAAAAAACCATGTCATGTGGTTTAACCATGTGACCGTATGGCCATATATGGAAAGCAAGACTGCTTCATTAACTCATAACAACCTCCTAAGGGTAGCACATAGTAAGTGCCTCACCTTGACGATGCTGAAGTTGGTTTCTTATTCGTCCAGTTTCTTATTATGTAATTTCTTTTCTGTTTTTTACAGGTTTAACAACAAAAATAAAAAAATACAATAATAAAATACAATCCAGCTAGGGGGCCTGATGTGAATACACTTAAAAGCAGCTACAAAAGTTATAAAACTGGCCCAAAAATGGGCATTAAAGTGAACACTGAAGGGTGTTATTAAAAGGGTTAAATGACTTTGGGCTACCGATCTTACACTGCAGACACATAGATCCGGTGCCCCACATCAAATTCAGATCACTCCAACATGGCCAAATGCATTCTGGGCATGAAAACTAGCATCAAAGTGGGCAAATAGCCATTTTTCACAGATTTGAATAACTGGTGTTTTTAAGGGGTTAAATGATTTTAGGCACATTTTAGGCCAAAGCTGTATATTTTTCTTAACTACACAATTGGACTTGCATCCTTGGTTCTTGCTTCTTCTTTTGCATGTATGTTCACCGATGAGTCCATAATAGATCCATAAATACACATGGTGTTAATAGAGGATTTTCTCTTCTATTTATCCCATTTTACACATTTGTCATAATTGTGTACTACCTACATGTGTATTTTCGTCCTCATACTTTCCTCCCCTTTTTTTGAATTTTTATTAAATATTTTCTCCTTAGTCTGGTCCAAAGATTTCATCATGCTGTTCTCAAGTCTTCAATATGACTTAAAGCCAGTTCAGCTAGCACTGCCTGCCTGACCTGACACAGGTCGAGACAATGACTCCTCATCTTCCCTAGCTTCAGGGGCTTTTTTAGTGATGGGTCATTCGTGAACGATCCGGTGCAAAGTGCCGGCTTCCTGCTGTGAACGATGGGAGCTGGCACCCCAGTGAGAGCCACTGACGTCTCTGAATGGCTCTCACTGGGCATAAAATTCTGGGGTTTGGCGGACGTAACTCGGCCCACCTGACCCAAACCCGTCCATTCATCAATTTAATTGGCGGACTGCAAGTAGGTGGAGTTTTGGCCATGGGTGGGTGGAGTTTCAACCACATTCCCATCATTCACATACTGTGAACACATATATTTAACAGTGATCCATTTAGGATCCAAAAGAGCTGGCTCTTCTTGGTGAGCGGAGCCGAAAGAGACCATCACTATTTTGTACTACACAACTTGTAACATGATCATGCTCCCCTTTCTCCTTCATCCTACCTGAAACTCACATTCACATCCCAGTTCCTGCGTGCTTTCTTTTGATTCCTCTTCTAATTTCTGTCCACTACATGGCAGTGTTTGCTTACTTCAGCTTCACTGTACCCTCTTCCTTACATATCCACTGACTGGTTCATTTAGAGCACCAGTAAATTACACATAGTACATTTAAGTGTTGTCTAGTACCTGAGTATGGTGTTTGTAGTTCACCCTCCACTTACCTGAATATCACACCAACCTATGCACAGGGGCAAATGGTGAACCTCAGTCATCAGCAAACAGCAGTTATCAATTTATCATCATTGTTGACAATGATCTTTTAGGCGTACTTGTGGGGCATTGTGCTGTGATAATAGTCTAGTCTCCTGGCATCAGTATTGGCTTTTGGCATCATTACAGAGTAAAATGCATTTACAGTCTTTATTGTGTTGTCAGCAGAATGGATTGACTGTGCATGTCTCTGCCTACCACCCCGGAGGGCACACGATAAGCAATCTAAACATTTAATTAGTCTCTATTAGCAGTGTATGAAGTACATGACTCAGCCAGAAGGAATTGTTTCCCTGCCTTGAAATATCATACACCACAAAAACTACTATTTTGCTTTTCACAACAATCTAGCTAGGGCAATGTTTCCCAACTCCGGTCCAAAGAGCAACCAACAGATTATGCTTTAAGGATTTCCTTAGTAATGCACAGGTGATGTAAATTTAATTAACATGCACTATATACAGTGTATATATATATATATATATATATATATATATATATATACAGTGGGGCAAAAAAGTATTTAGTCAGTCAGCAATAGTGCAAGTTCCACCACTTAAAAAGATGAGAGGCGTCTGTAATTTACATCATAGGTAGACCTCAACTATGGGAGACAAACTGAGAAAAAAAAATCCAGAAAATCACATTGTCTTTTTTTTAACATTTTATTTGCATATTATGGTGGAAAATAAGTATTTGGTCAGAAACAAACAATCAAGATTTCTGGCTCTCACAGACCTGTAACTTCTTCTTTAAGAGTCTCCTCTTTCCTCCACTCGTTACCTGTAGTAATGGCACCTGTTTAAACTTGTTATCAGTATAAAAAGACACCTGTGCACACCCTCAAACAGTCTGACTCCAAACTCCACTATGGTGAAGACCAAAGAGCTGTCAAAGGACACCAGAAACAAAATTGTAGCCCTGCACCAGGCTGGGAAGACTGAATCTGCAATAGCCAACCAGCTTGGAGTGAAGAAATCAACAGTGGGAGCAATAATTAGAAAATGGAAGACATACAAGACCACTGATAATCTCCCTCGATCTGGGGCTCCACGCAAAATCCCACCCCGTGGGGTCAGAATGATCACAAGAACGGTGAGCAAAAATCCCAGAACCACGCGGGGGGACCTAGTGAATGAACTGCATAGAGCTGGGACCAATGTAACAAGGCCTACCATAAGTAACACACTACGCCACCATGGACTCAGATCCTGCAGTGCCAGACGTATCCCACTGCTTAAGCCAGTACATGTCCGGGCCCATCTGAAGTTTGCTAGAGAGCATTTGGATGATCCAGAGGAGTTTTGGGAGAATGTCCTATGGTCTGATGAAACCAAACTGGAACTGTTTGGTAGAAACACAACTTGTCGTGTTTGGAGGAAAAAGAATACTGAGTTGCATCCATCAAACACCATACCTACTGTAAAGCATGGTGGTGGAAACATCATGCTTTGGGGCTGTTTCTCTGCAAAGGGGCCAGGACGACTGATCTGGGTACATGAAAGAATGAATGGTGCCATGTATCTTGAGATTTTGAGTGCAAACCTCCTTCCATCAGCAAGGGCATTGAAGATGAAACGTGGCTGGGTCTTTCAACATGACAATGATCCAAAGCACACCGCCAGGGCAACGAAGGGGTGGCTTCGTAAGAAGAATTTCAAGGTCCTGGAGTGGCCTAGCCAGTCTCCAGATCTCAACCCTATAGAAAACCTTTGGAGGGAGTTGAAAGTCCGTGTTGCCAAGCGAAAAGCCAAAAACATCACTGCTCTAGAGGAGATCTGCATGGAGGAATGGGCCAACATACCAACAACAGTGTGTGGCAACCTTGTGAAGACTTACAGAAAACGTTTGACCTCTGTCATTGCCAACAAAGGATATATTACAAAGTATTGAGATGAAATTTTGTTTCTGACCAAATACTTATTTTCCACCATAATATGCAAATAAAATGATAAAAAAACAGACAATGTGATTTTCTGGATTTTTTTTTCTCAGTTTGTCTCCCATAGTTGAGGTCTACCTATGATGTAAATTACAGACGCCTCTCATCTTTTTAAGTGGTGGAACTTGCAATATTGCTGACTGACTAAATACTTTTTTGCCCCACTGTATATATACACACACAGGGCCATATTTAGAGTTTCTGCTGCGCTAGGCACTTTTAGTTTTGCCTCCCCCATTGTTGAGTATGACACTATCGGCAGTGACTTTGGCAAAAATTGCTGATGTGAAAGTAGCCTTTTGCAGCAGATTCGGCAGTTTTTCCGCATCTGCCGCGTAACGGATCACTTACGGCAACACTGCGTTCGGCCTCATTCATTCCCTATGGGACTTGCGGACATGTGCAGCACTTGCGGTTTTGCCACGATCCGGCAAATGCCGTATTTGCAGCACTGGAAAAAAACACTGCTGGCAAGTGCAAAACCGCAAGTGCCGCACATGTCCGCAAGTAGCCATCACTACCTGCCCCTGCACCTTGCTAGCTCATCCCTAACCATCCCTCTCTGACCTAAAACTACACTATAAAGCTTTAGAAAAACAATTTATTAACTGACATATTCCTATGATAATGAGGGCTCTAGGCTACGGCATAGACTGGGACGGGCAGTCTCCGGGTCTCCATCCTCTGTGCACACCCTCAGTCCCTGCCTCACTGCCTGTACTGCACTGTGCACAGACATCCCTCCACCGCTCGCAGTAGCATACCAGCAGAGGTTTATCTAGGGTTTCTGGCACCCGGGGCAAGAATTCATTTTGGCCTACCCCCTGCCAAGGACATATGCGAAGTGCACACTTAGTCATGTACCTGTTATGATCTGGTGGTTAAGAGGCCACACTGATATGACCTGGTGGATAAAACGCAACATGGAGCGAGCTCTGAGAAGGTGGTATCTCTACTGACCGCAGTCCCTAATCCTAACAACAACACTAGAAATAGCCGTGGGATGTTCCTGACTCTCCCTAGACACCTCTTCACAGCCTAAGAAATAACTACCCCTAAAGAAGGAAATAGAAAGCTATCTTGCCTCAGAGAAAACCCCCAAAAGGAAAGATAGCCCCCCACAAATATTGACTGTGAATGGAGAGGGAAATGACGTACACAGAAATGAAATCAGAATTCAGCAAAGGAGGCCAATACTAAACTAGATAGAGAGAAAAGGATACTGTGCGGTCAGTATAAAAACTACAAAATCCACGCAGAGTTTACAAAAATGAACTCCACACCGACTCACGGTGTGGAGGGGCAAATCTGCTTTCCCAGAGCTTCCAGCTAGCCTGAATAACACATAGTGACAAGCTGGACAAAAAGAGACATATTTGCAAAGCAATAGAGTCCAAACAAATGGACAAACAAAAACTAGCAAAAACTTATCTTTTGCAGACAAGGACTGGCCATATGAGAATTCCAAGGAGAGAACCAAATCCAACCAAGAACATTGACAGCAAGCATGGACTAAAGCCCAGAGCAGGTTTAAATAACAAACCCAGGCAAGGCGATTAATGAAGGCAGCTGCTACAGCTACCTAAAGGAGCAGCAGTTCCACTCGAAACCACCAGAGGGAGCCCAAGGGCAGAACTCGCAAACATACCGTTAGCAACCACAGGAGGGAGCTCCAGAACGAAATTCACAACAGTACCCCCCCCCCCCTTGAGGAGGGGTCACCGAACCCTCACCAGAGCTCCCAGGCCGATCAGGACTAGCCAAATGGAAAGCACGAACCAAATCGGCAGCATGAACATCGGAGGCAACAACCCAAGAATTATCCTCCTGGCCATAACCCTTCCACTTGACCAGATACTGAAGCTTCCGCCTCGAAAAATGAGAATCCAAAATCTTCTCCACCACATATTCCAATTCCCCCTCAACCAACACCGGAGCAGGAGGATCAACAGGGGGAACCATAGGTACCACATATCTCCGCAACAAGGATCTATGGAACACATTATGAATGGAGAAGGAAGCTGGAAGGGCCAAACGAAAAGACACTGGATTGATAATTTCAGAAATCTTATAAGGCCCAATAAAGCGAGGCTTGAACTTAGGGGAAGAAACCTTCATAGGAACATGACGAGAAGACAACCAGACCAAATCACCAACACGAAGCCGGGGACCAACACACCGACGACGGTTAGCAAAACGTTGAGCCTTTTACTGAGAAAACGTCAAATTGTCCACCACATGAGTCCAAATTTGCTGCAACCTGTCCACCACGGAATCCACACCAGGACAGTCAGAAGGCTCAAGCTGCCCTGAAGAAAAACGAGGATGAAAACCAAAGTTACAAAAGAAAGGCGAAACCAAGGTAGCAGAACTAGCCCGATTATTAAGGGCAAACTCGGCCAACGGCAAAAAGGTCACCCAATCATCCTGATCAGCAGACACGAAGCATCTCAAATAGCTTTCCAAGGTCTGATTGGTTCGCTCCGTTTGGCCATTTGTCTGAGGATGGAATGCTGAAGATAAAAACAAAACAATGCCCATTCTAGCACAAAAGGACCGCCAAAACCTAGAAACGAACTGGGAACCTCTGTCAGACACAATATTCTCCGGAATACCATGCAAACGATCCACATGCTGAAAAAATAATGGAACCAAATCAGAGGAGGAAGGCAACTTAGGCAACGGCACCAAATGGACCATCTTAGAAAACCGGTCACAAACCACCCAGATGACAGACATCTTCTGAGAGACAGGAAGATCAGAAATAAAATCCATGGAAATATGCGTCCAGGGCCTCTCAGGAATAGGCAAAGGCAAAAGCAACCCGCTGGCACAGGAACAGCAAGGCTTAGCCCGAGCACAGGTCCCACAGGACTGCACAAACGAACGCACATCCCGCGACAAGGAAGGCCACCAAAAGGACCTAGCCACCAAATCTCTGGTACCGAAAATCCCAGGGAGACCAGCCAACACAGAACAATGAATCTCAGAAATCACCCTACTAGTCCATCTATCAGGAACAAACAATTTCCCCACAGGACAGCGGTCAGGTTTATCAGCCTGAAACTCCTGAAGTACCCGCCGCAAATCAGGGGAGATGGCAGAAAGAATCACCCCCTCCTTGAGGATCCCAGGCGGCTCAAGAACTCCCGGAGAATCAGGCAAAAAACTCCTAGAAAGGGCATCAGCCTTCACATTCTTAGATCCAGGAATATACGAGACCACAAAATCAAAACATGAGAAAAACAGAGACCACCGAGCCTGTCTAGGATTCAACCGCTTAGCAGACTCGCGGTAAATCAGATTCTTGTGATCAGTCAAGACCACCACACGATGCTTGGCTCCCTCAAGCCAATGTCGCCACTCCTCAAATGCCCACTTCATAGCCAACAACTCCCGATTGCCGACATCATAATTACGCTCAGCAGGCGAAAACTTTCTGGAGAAGAAAGCACACGGTTTCATCAAAGAGCCATCAGAATTTCTCTGAGACAAAACGGCCCCTGCCCCAATCTCAGAAGCATCAACCTCATCCTGAAAAGGGAGAGAAACATCTGGCTGACGCAACACAGGGGCAGAAGTAAAACGACGTTTAAGCTCCTGAAAGGCCTCAACAGCCGCAGAGGACCAATTCACCACATCAGCGCCCTTCCTCGTCAAATCGGTCAGAGTCTTCACCACACTAGAAAAATTAGCAATAAAGCGGCGATAAAAATTGGCAAAGCCCAAAAATTTCTGAAGGCTCTTTACAGATGTAGGTTGAGTCCAATCATGAATGGCCTGGACTTTAACAGGGTCCATTTCAATAGCCGAGGGGGAAAAAATGAAACCCAAAAAAGAAACCTTCTGAACTCCAAAGAGGCACTTAGACCCCTTCACAAACAACGCATTAGCACGAAGGACCTGAAATACCATCCTAACCTGCTTTACATGAGACTCCCAATCATCGGAGAAAACCAAAATATCATCCAAATACACAATCATGAATTTATCCAGATAATTCCGGAAGATATCATGCATAAAGGACTGAAATACCGATGGAGCATTAGAGAGCCCGAATGGCATCACAAGATATTCAAAATGGCCTTCGGGCGTATTAAATGCTGTTTTCCATTCATCACCTTGTTTAATACGCACGAGATTATACGCCCTGTTATGACCTGGTGGTCAGGACAATAATGGACCTGGTGGTTAAGAGCACACGGAATAACTTGATAGTTACTGATAATAAGGACGAGCTCTGGGACGTGGGAACTCTGCTGACCGCAATCCCTAAACCTATCAAACACACTAGAAATAGCCGTGGATTGCGCCTAACGCTCCCTATGCAACTCGGCACAGCCTAAGAAACTAGCTAGCCCTGAAGATAGAAAAATAAAGCCTACCTTGCCTCAGAGAAATTCCCCAAAGGAAAAGGCAGCCCCCCACATATAATGACTGTGAGTAAACATGAAAATACAAACACAGAGATGAAATAGATTTAGCAAAGTGAGGCCCGACTTACTGAACAGACCGAGGATAGGAAAGGTTACTTTGCGGTCAGCACAAAAACCTACAAAAAGACCACGCAGAGGCGCAAAAAGACCCTCCGCACCGACTCACGGTGCGGAGGCGCTCCCTCTGCGTCCCAGAGCTTCCAGCAAGCAAGACAACAAATTAAATAGCAAGCTGGACAGAAAAATAGAAAGCCAAAGAAATACAAGCTGGAACTTAGCTTCTGATGGGAAGACAGGTCACAAGAACGATCCAGGAGTGAACTAGACCAATACTGGAACATTGACAGGTGGCATAGAGCAAAGATCTAAGTGGAGTTAAATAGAGCAGCAGCTAACGAATTAACCTAGTCACCTGTGAAACTCAGAAACACCCACCAGAGGAAGTCCATGGACAGAACCAGCCGAAGTACCATTCATGACCACAGGAGGGAGCCCGACAACAGAATTCACAACAACGCCCCTCGAAGGTCGATTTTAGTAAACCAACTGGCACCCTTAATCCGAGCAAACAAATCAGAAAGTAAAGGTAAAGGGTACTGGAATTTGACAGTGATCTTATTGAGAAGGCGATAATCTATACAGGGTCTCAAGGAGCCATCCTTCTTGGCAACAAAAAAAAATCCCGCTCCCAACAGTGACGAAGACGGGTGAATATGCCCCTTCTCCAAGGACTCCTCTACATAACTCCGCATAGCGGCATGCTCTGGCACAGACAGATTGAAAAGTCGGCCCTTAGGGAACTTACAGCCAGGAATCAAATTAATGGCACAATCGCAGTCCCTATGAGGAGGCAGGGAACTGGACTTGGGCTCATCAAATACATTCTGGAAATCCGACAAAAACTCAGGAACTTCAGAAGAAGGGGACGAGGAAATGGACATCAAAGGAATATCACTATGTATCCCCTGACAACCCCAACCAGTTACAGACATAGATCTCCAATCCAGCACTGGGTTATGTACCTGTAACCATGGAAAACCCAGCACAACAACATCATGCAAATTATGCAACACCAAAAAGCGAATATTTTCCTGATGTGCTGGAGCCATGTACATGGTTAACTGAGTCCAATACTGAGGTTTATTCTTGGCCAATGGCGTAGCATCAATCCCCCTTAAGGGAATAGGACTCTGCAAAGGCTCCGAGGAAAAACCACAGCGCTTGGCAAATTCTAAGTTCAGGGCAGCGCCAGAATCCACAAATGCCATAACAGAAAAGGACGACAATGAGCAAATCAGGGTAACAGACAAGAGAAATTTAGGCTGTACAGTACTAATGGTAACAGACCCAGGAACCCTCCTAGTACGCTTAGGGCAATCAGAAATAGCATGAGCAGAATCACCACAGTAAAAACACAGGCCATTCTGACGTCTGAATTTCTGTCTTTCTGCTCTAGTCAAAATCCTATCACATTGCATAGAGTCAGGACTTTGCTCAGAGGACACTGCCATATGGTGCACCACCTTGCGCTCACGCAAGCGCCGATCAATCTGAATGGCTAGAGACATAGATTCGCTCAAACCGGTAGGCGTAGGAAAGCCCACCATAACATCTTTAAGGGTTTCAGAAAGACCTGTTCTGAAAATAGCAGCCAGAGCCTCTTCATTCCACTGAGTGAGCACAGACCATTTTCTAAATTTCTGGCAGTATAACTCTGCCGCTTCTTGACCCTGACACAGGGCCAACAGTGTTTTCTCAGCATGCTCTACTGAGTTAGGTTCGTCATACAACAATCCGAGCGCTTGAAAAAATGCATCCACACTCAACAATGCCGGATCCCCTGTTTCAAGAGCAAAAGCCCAGTCTTGAGGATCACCACGCAGTAAGGATATGATGATTTTTACTTGCTGAATGGGATCACCAGAAGAACGGGGTTTCAAAGCAAAAAACAATTTGCAGCTATTTTTAAAGTTCAAAAACTTGGATCTGTCCCCAAAAAACAAATCCGGAGTAGGAATTCTAGGCTCTAGAGCCGGAGTCTGGACAATATAATCTTGGATACTCTGGACTCTTGCAGCAAGTTGATCCACACGAGAAAACAAACTCTGAACCTCCATACCAGAGCATATATCCAGCACCACCCAGATATCAAGAGGAAAAAAAGACAGAACAGAGCACAGAAAAAAAAATGGTTCAGAACTTTCTTTTCCTTCTTTTGAGATGCATTTAATTCATTTCTGGCCTGCTGTACTGTTATGACCTGGTGGTTAAGAGGCCACACTGATATGACCTGGTGGATAAAATGCAACATGGAGCGAGCTCTGAGAAGGTGGTATCTCTACTGACCGCAGTCCCTAATCCTAACAGCAACACTAGAAATAGCCGTGGGATGTTCCTGACTCTCCCTAGACACCTCTTCACAGCCTAAGAAATAACTACCCCTAAAGAAGGAAATAGAAAGCTATCTTGCCTCAGAGAAAACCCCCCAAAAGGAAAGATAGCCCCCCACAAATATTGACTGTGAATGGAGAGGGAAATGACGTACACAGAAATGAAATCAGAATTCAGCAAAGGAGGCCAATACTAAACTAGATAGACAGAGAGAAAAGGATACTGTGCGGTCAGTATAAAAACTACAAAATCCACGCAGAGTTTACAAAAATGAACTCCACACCGACTCACGGTGTGGAGGGGCAAATCTGCTTTCCCAGAGCTTCCAGCTAGCCTGAATAACACATAGTGACAAGCTGGACAAAAAGAGACATATTTGCAAAGCAATAGAGTCCAAACAAATGGACAAACAAAAACTAGCAAAAACTTATCTTTTGCAGACAAGGACTGGCCATATGAGAATTCCAAGGAGAGAAACAAATCCAACCAAGAACATTGACAGCAAGCATGGACTAAAGCCCAGAGCAGGTTTAAATAACAAACCCAGGCAAGGCGATTAATGAAGGCAGCTGCTACAGCTACCTAAAGGAGCAGCAGTTCCACTCGAAACCACCAGAGGGAGCCCAAGGGCAGAACTCACAAAAATACCATTAGCAACCACAGGAGGGAGCTCCAGGACGGAATTCACAACATGTACCCACAAACTGCTCTCCCTAAAGCTCTCAATGTTCAGTGAAAAACAGAGAAACAGAAGAGAAGCTCATTGTCAAAGGACCATAAGTATGAAAGTCACATATGAGTGAAGTGTCCATGTGATGACTACTGGAACCTGCAGAGCTGAATCCTGACATCGCAGCTTCTGAATTCTCACAACTAATACACTGCACACTTTTAGGATTTCTCCTTGCCGGTGGACAGTCACGTCAGCACAACCATGCGATTTGTATACCTCTGACCACATTCCGACTAGACATGCCCGGCCTCACTCAGTTCATTTTCATTGAGTGAGGCCACACAGGTCTAGTCAGCATGTGACTGCATGTATGTCAATCGCCAGCACGAGACACCTGACAGTGTGCAGGGCGCACTGTGAGAATTCAGAAGTCTGCAGTCACAAAGATTGACTGCAGACTCATCACAAACCCGGACATCCCCTTTAATGCTCCTAATATAAATAAAAACATGAGAGTTAGTTAGTATCACAAATAAAATTTATATCCAGGTACCTTATACTGTAGATGATGTTATCTCTGGAGTCGTTCTCCTTTTCTTCATCTTGTCCAGACCCCATGATGAGTTTTCTCATCCACAGCTCGTCTCTGCAGACTTCCATCTTCTACGCTCTTTTGCAGAAAATTTCCACATGATGCCCTTAAAGATATGTGTCATTAAAATGCTCCTGTATAAAAAATTGCCCCTCACTATATTGTCTGCACAAAATATGATCCCGGCACTGTCCCTCTTATGGTACATGCTCTTTACACTGACCTCTCCTTTCCATACCGGCCCCCTCTTCACACTGTCCTCTCATACTGTGTCCCCCCATACTCTCTCATCACACTCCCCCTCCTTGCTATACTGTCCCATCCTGGCTGTGCTCTTACACTGTCCCCCCATGCTACCCCCCACTACTCAGTTTCTATTCTGTGCCCACTCACTTTTCTCCCAAATACTGTCTCCTCATACTATTCCCCTCCCTCCTCATACTGTCTCCTCTCACATCCCACTGTTCACCATACTGTCTCCTCATATATTTACCCCCTCACTTTCTATACTGCCTGCTCACACATTTTCACATCGCTACTCATATTTTGTCCACATACATTCCCCCATTCGCTTCTCATAGTGTCTGCACCCATCCCCCATACTGCTTCCTCATATATGCCCCCATTTCCCCATACTGTTTTCTCAGATATGCCCCATTCCCCATACTGTTTCCTCATATATGCCCCCAATTTCCCTGTACTGTTTCCTCATACATGCCCTCATTGTCCCATATTGTTTCTTCATACATGCCCCCAATCTCGTATGCATGGCTCGCCCCCCCCCCGTCCCATCTTGTATGTATGGCTCTGCCCCCCTCTCCCATCTTGTATGTATGGCTCTGCTCCCCCTCCCATCTTGTATGTATGGCTCTGCTCCCCCCGTCCCATCTTGTATGTATGGCTCTGCTCCCCCCTCCCATCTTGTATGTATGGCTCTGCCCCCCCGTCCCATCTTGTATGTATGGCTCTGCTCCCCACGTTCCATCTTGTATGTATGGCTCTGCTCCCCCTCCCATCTTGTATGCATGGCTCGGTTCCCCATCCCATCTTGTATGCATGGCTCCCCCATCCATCCCCCGTCCTCCTCCCATCCTCCTCTGTCCTCCTCCCTCCCTCCCCTGTCATACTCACCTTTCTCCTCCGCTCCGAAAGTCCCTGCATCTCTGTCCCGGCCCTGCAGCTTCTTCCTGTGTGAGCGGACACATGGTACCGCTCATTAAGGTCATGAATATGCATCCATATTGGGAGGTTTGGGTGGGCGGTGACCTCGGACTTTAATTTTAAAAAAGAAAAGCAAAAAAAAAACCACACAGCTTGCTCAGGTGCTGCCCCCACCACATCCTGGTGCCCTAGGCACATGTCCTCAAGTGCCTAGTGGCCATTACGGCTATATATATATAATTACTGTCATCATCACTGAACTATTCCCCTTCATTTCCTAATGTTATGTTTACAAGTGTCGATCTAGGCCGTTAAACAACCGCTGATCAGATACATACATGCAAGCTATTTGGTGGCCGTTTAATGGTGCACAGAACAATCGCTAATAGGCTTATCTTATGTGCATAGAATATGATTTTCTGCAGAACACCTGCTCAGACACGACAATATGTTGATCTTTTAAGCCAGATGAAAAATCATTATTGCACTAGGAGGTTTCTGTGGGAAAACATGAGAAATTAAATCTTGCACCCATTTTTCCTTGAAGTCTGACAAACTTTGCTCCTGACGAACCCTTATGGGCAATATTTGGATACTTAAAACTAGATAAATCCACCTGCTCTCCAGGGGCCCGTAAACTACTGCATTTGGTGTTGTCAGCTGGTACTGGTTATTTTGCAGACATGGATCCATGACCATGCCCCTCCTTTCAAGATTTTTCTAGAAAAACTTGTCGTTTCTGCTACAGAGGAATTGGGTTGAGGCCTCTTTGCATAAAGAGGGAAGGGTGCAGGCCTTTTTTGAAACTTGGGAAAGCTTCATCTCTCTGCTTCCACAATGCAGCCAGAGTGACATTAAGGGCTCATACCCATTTGTGAGAAAAACTGACTAGTTCAATCCGATTAAAAATCGGATTGCACTCGGACCAATGTTATTCAATTGGATACATCTCTTCTGCGATTTTTTTTCCCAGCTGAAATCGGACTGAGAAAAAAATTGCAGCATGCTGCGATTTGCTGTGTACCTCGGACGAGACTTGCCAATGTAAGTCAATGGTTGCAAGAAAAAAAAATAGCACAGCATACGGACCATTCGTATTACGTCCGTTTTTTACAGATACCTTACCATTCTGTGGCGTAGAATACTGTAAATGGTCCTGTAAATGATTGTAGAAAAATAGTTGCAGGGAAAAAAAACGAATTGCATACGCATGTCATGCAGATGTCATACGGATGCTATGTGAGAAAAATCGCTTTGTACTCGCATGACACTCATCCGTTTTTTCGGTCCAGATTATGGACTTTTTTTTTTTTTTTGCAAATGCGTATGAGCCCTAACACTTGTTTTCAGCCGATGTTCTGGTACCAAGAGCAGCTACTACTAGGGGGGACACCCGTATAGTGATATCTCTGGGAAAGCCTCTGCAGAGACACACTTCTGGGTGTTGGGGTGTATTTTGGTGTCTTTGGGTCTTGAGCTTAAAGTTAGGCCGGTGTCACACTTGCGAGTGCAATACGAGAAACTGGCGTGAGTCTCTAGCATCAATACCCGGCACTGCCGCCGGCGGTTCGGACCGGAGCATTCAGCTGCATAGAAATACATGCAGCCGCACACTCTGGTCCCGAGTGGCGGCGGCAGTGCCGGGTATTGATGTGAGAGACTGGCGAGAGTTTGTCGCATTGCACACACAAGTGTGACCCCGGCCTTAGGCACCCATGCTGAGTGTATAATGGGTAAAAAATGTACCTGTCTTTGACATACTTCCCTCCCCCCCTTTTTTTCCTCTCCCCGTCTTTTGTTTGACTTATTGTCCTGTGAACCAATGCAATCTCTAGCATAGATGTTTTGATATATTTGTCTCAAATAATGCTTTAATTGATGTATGTGCAGCGCCCCAGGGTCCTGGTCGTTGCAGTAATGTCATTCTTCCACCAGGTGGAGTGATGTTCAGTCTGATGGCAATAAAGGAGATCACCTTACCAGGTATCACAAACCACACAACACACTTCACACTCCTGTCCACCAGGGGGAGCTATGCTCCTATCTAGTAGGGCACTCCTCACAATTAGGTAAAACTGGTGGTCTGGATAGGAAGTTAGGCAGAAGCTGACTGGGGATTGACCGAGGCAGAATCTGACTGGGTGTAAATACTTAGACTGTATATCTGTTTCTGTTTGCCCTCAGTTCAGTTACTTTTTGCCCTTACCTAAGATGGAGTCATTGGCCTCACGGGGGCCATCTTGTTTCCTGTCAGATTTTCCTTGTTCCTGTCTGTGGTGTATTTAAGGGAGCTCTGTATATATACTCATTGCTTGAGTATCTTGTTCCTGACTTGTGATCAAGCTGGAAGAACTGCTATCTTGCTGGTTTCTTCATTACTTTGGGATACCCCGTCTGTCTCCGGTTCTACATCTCTTCATTGCAAAAACTTGTTTCCCTGGATCTCTTTATCAGCGAAGGACAATATTATAATACAACCCGTATAGTCTACAGATGTTTACAGCTGGTTAGAAAATACTATTAAAACATAGCTTTTATTTTAATACGCTAAAATCACTATATTACCACGTGGTTACAAAGTGCCAGTGCTCACAACATAGTGCAAAACATAAAACCGTAAGAAAATCTTGGCAAACCACACATATGCCTCTTCTCAGGGAGAAAATTTTTTGCCCTTTACTGGGTATAGCAGATAATGGAGATACTACATCAGTCCCCTTTATTATTGCTTATTATCTCTTAGGGGCATTTTCCAACCCCTTCCCTGAACACGGAAAGAGTGCTGTAAATTTCACCCCACAGTTCACTTAATAATGTGACCAAAGTCCGTCTGGTTTAGACCAACAACCCCAATATACATGCTGGCATATGCCAAAACAAACACAGCGGATCCTCTTGCTGTCACTTATTATTGCATATGGTGTTTACACATAAAACGCAAGCTCCACAAATAAACAGAGGAATACAGAAACCTCTCTCATGTTTTTAAACCATAGATGCTTCCGGAATACATATATACCCCTCTCAATATACTGGTAGGTATATGTTCACTTCGTGCATCGAATGGATTTATATCAAAGTATGTTAAGGTTTATACTCATCCATGGGACCGGGTCTTCCCAGCGGTGCCTTTTTCAGAGTGCCAGGGATCCTTCTCTTTGGTAAGTGCAACGTAGCACTCCGTCCCTCAATCCCTTTTAGAGCTGATGTCTCCCAACGTTTCATAACAATATTCATCAGGGGGGTACTGACATCTTAGCAGCATACATCGGTGAGCATTGCTCCCTGGCACTCTGGTTTAAAAACATGAGAGAGGTTTCTGTATTCCTCTGTTTATTTGTGGAGCTTGCGTTTTATGTGTAAACACCATATGCAATAATAAGTGACAGCAAGAGGATCCGCTGTGTTTGTTTTGGCATATGCCAGCATGTATATTGGGTTGTTGGTCTAAACCAGACGGACTTTGGTCACATTATTAAGTGAACTGTGGGGTGAAATTTACAGCACTCTTTCCGTGTTCAGGGAAGGGGTTGGAAAAAACGCCCCTAAGAGATAATAAGCAATAATAAAGGGGACTGATGTAGTATCTCCATTATCTGCTATACCCAGTAAAGGGCAAAAAATTTTCTCCCTGAGAAGAGGCATATGTGTGGTTTGCCAAGATTTTCTTACGGTTTTATGTTTTGCACTATGTTGTGAGCACCGGCACTTTGTAACCACGTGGTAATATAGTGATTTTAGCGTATTAAAATAAAAGCTATGTTTTAATAGTATTTTCTAACCAGCTGTAAACATCTGTTTCCCTGGATCTGCTCTGCACTCGTCTCTGCCGCTGGACTGCTCCCTGCTAGGAGGCCTGGTCTGGTCTCCAGGTCTCTGGACCTGACATACTTGGACTTCCACGGTCTGTACACGTGCTTACTGCCTATCCAGCTCTGTCTGCTACTAACCTGCTGTGTCATAGTTGTTTACCTGCATATCATTATAAATATTCTTGAACTCTTAACCTATTGTCTCTCGGCCTCTTTTCTGACCCATGATACTGATCTACACTGCACTTAGCACTAAGTTTATTACAGAATACTCAAGCCCAAAAAATGGAGATCTCTGGGTCAGATTCTATGGAGGTGCGAATGAAAAAACTTTGCTCATTTGTCTCTGGACTTTATGGGGAGCTGCAGGCTATAAAAACTAAACTTGGGACATTAGAATCGCAAACTAATCACAATGCGAATGTGGCCAATACGTCTATTCAGGCCTTAGCGTCTCGACTTTCAAATGTGGAGACTACAGTTGCAACCATGGTATCTGCTCCAATTCCGGCTCCTGGTCTGGCTTTTCCTAAACTCCCACCATTCAGGTTTGGTGGTGAAAGAGAGAAATTTCGGGGTTTTTTGAATCAGTCAGCTGTATTTCTCTGCACGTGCGGCCCAGTTTGCAACTGATTGGGATAAAGTGTTGACCATAATTATGTTGCTAACAAACAAAGCGTTAGCCTGGGCTAATCCACTGATTGAGACTAATGATGTGTGCCTGAATTCCCTGGTACCTGCCTACCTGCGGGGGTTGGCGCCCTAGGGGAAACATTATTGCGCCCCCACTCCACAGCGGCTGGCCCTAAGGTCCCTATTGAACCCTAATGTACGCCCAGGGTCCCACTGCCCAATCGCACACCTAAAGGAACCCCTGACGACTAGACATAGACAATTCCTACACCTAAGGATAACTAGACCCCCACACTGTGCCATAAAAACAATAAGGAACATGTGGGAGAGAAAATGATGGTTAAATATAAGCAGCCTTGGAGCAACAAACTCTACTCCACTGAGCAAACAATGATACCATCAATATGCTGCACACATGCTGTCAGATGATGTAAATGGATATGCTGGTGAGTATGCCTCCAGATTAACTATGGCTATTTACAGTGCCTACAAGTAGTATTCAACCCCCTGCAGATTTAGCAGGTTTAATAAGATGCAAATAAGTTAGAGCCTTCAAACTTCAAACAAGAGCAGGATTTATTAACAGATGCATAAATC
This sequence comes from Ranitomeya imitator, assembly GCF_032444005.1. NCBI lineage: Eukaryota > Metazoa > Chordata > Amphibia > Anura > Dendrobatidae > Ranitomeya > Ranitomeya imitator. The sequence goes on from NC_091283.1 coordinate 171,893,941, forward strand.
TTACAAACCAAAAAGTTTTGTTGCTCAGTTAAATTTTTATAAATTTTAAACATAAAAGTGTGGGTCAATTATTATTCAACCCCGAGGTTTAATATTTTGTGGAATAACCTTTGTTTGCAATTACAGCTAATAATCGTCTTTTATAAGACCTGATCAGGCCGGCACAGGTCTCTGGAGTTATCTTGGCCCACTCCTCCATGCAGATCTTCTCCAAGTTATCTAGGTTCTTTGGGTGTCTCATGTGGACTTTAATCTTGAGCTCCTTCCACAAGTTTTCAATTGGGTTAAGGTCAGGAGACTGACTAGGCCACTGCAACACCTTGATTTTTTGCCTCTTGAACCAGGCCTTGGTTTTCTTGGCTGTGTGCTTTGGGTCGTTGTCTTGTTGGAAGATGAAATGACGACCCATCTTAAGATCCTTGATGGAGGAGCGGAGGTTCTTGGCCAAAATCTCCATGTAGGCCGTGCTATCCATCTTCCCATGGATGCTGACCAGATGGCCAGGCCCCTTGGCTAAGAAACAGCCCCACAGCATGATGCTGCCACCACCATGCTTGACTGTAGGGATGGTATTCTTGGGGTCGTATGCAGTGCCATCCAGTCTCCAAACGTCACGTGTGTGGTTGGCACCAAAGATCTCGATCTTGGTCTCATCAGACCAGAGAACCTTGAACCAGTCAGTCTCAGAGTCCTCCAAGTGATCATGAGCAAACTGTAGACGAGCCTTGACATGACGCTTTGAAAGTAAAGGTACCTTACGGGCTCGTCTGGAACGGAGACCATTGCGGTGGAGTACGTTACTTATGGTATTGACTGAAACCAATGTCCCCACTGCCATGAGATCTTCCCGGAGCTCCTTCCTTGTTGTCCTTGGGTTAGCCTTGACTCTTCGGACAAGCCTGGCCTCGGCACGGGAGGAAACATTCAAAGGCTGTCCAGGCCGTGGAAGGCTAACAGTAGTTCCATAAGCCTTCCACTTCCGGATGATGCTCCCAACAGTGGAGACAGGTAGGCCCAACTCCTTGGAAAGGGTTTTGTACCCCTTGCCAGCCTTGTGACCCTCCACGATCTTGTCTCTGATGGCCTTGGAATGCTCCTTTGTCTTTCCCATGTTGACCATGTATGAGTGCTGTTCACAAGTTTGGGGAGGGTCTTAAATAGTCAGAAAAGGCTGGAAAAAGAGATAATTAATCCAAACATGTGAAGCTCATTGTTCTTTGTGCCTGAACTACTTCTTAATACTTTAGGGGAACCAAACAGAATTCTGGTGGGTTGAGGGGTTGAATAATAAATGACCCTCTGAAAAGACTTTTCACAATTAAAAAAAAAAATAAACAAAGAAATAACATTCTTTTTTGCTGCAGTGCATTTCACACTTCCAGGCTTATCTACAGTCCAAATGTCACAATGCCAAGTTAATTCCAAATGTGTAAACCTGCTAAATCTGCAGGGGGTTGAATACTACTTGTTGGCACTGTAATACTCATCCAGCCCCAGCATGCCATCCACCTCTCCCCAGTACCGCCTCAACGTGTTTCACCTCTTCGTCTCATCAGGAGGCCCTGATCAAGAAACATGTGTCCCGATGTATCAGATAAGTATAAACCAAGTTTTCATGCTGCTCCAAAGTCACCTGATCATAACACCCTTTATCACCTTTATGGGTTAGGGTTGGCTTATCAGTGTGTATTCTTGTTTTTTTTTCTATTGAAACGCATGCGTTTAAAAACGCAAGCAAACGCATGTGCTTAAAAACGCATGCGTTTACATAGACAGCAATACTTTTTTGCGGCAAAAAAACGCCTTTAGAAATTACTACATGTTGCATTTCCGCAATAAAACGCAAGCATAGAAACGACGCATGCGTCGTCAAAACGCGGCAAAACTCATGCAAAAAAACGCTTGCGTTTTTAATGTTAAGTATAAAAAAAAATGCATGTTTTTTTGCGCTAAAACGCAGCGGCAAAAAACGCAAGTGTAAAACCAGCCTTACAACAAAAAACCTACAATTTTTACGAGAAAAGCTAATCCCAGGTATAATGTAAAAACAATATAGATATATTGCCTTATTCTATACAAATACCTCATATTTTTACCATAAAATAGGGGGCGCTGTCTTTTTTCAGTAGGGGATACAATACAAATGCAGAAATGCAAGGAATGCACAACATTCAGATTATGAGCCGCAGAGCTGATACTCCAACCCATCCAACCCATCAACTGTCTGAGAATTTGTTGATTGCCATAAATCTCTTCTTAAGTACCCAGCCAGCGGCTTAATGTCCCACCATGAAGGAGATCAGGCCCGGTTCATTATCTGTGCTGACAGGAGAGAAGGGGGATATGCTATAAATTTAGGTAAACTAGCGAGCCTCTCTTTGAAGTTTTGCTGCAATGAAAAATAGCAAAACATCAAAATGGAAATATGACAATAGCCCAAGGCTGCGAAGGTCTGTTTTGTTTAGCCCACTGTATTGCCAGGGGTCCCAGGATTGAACAACCCCTTCCCCCCCCCAAGTTGTCATATCTTTAAAAAAAAAAGGTAGACACAGTCTGCAGGTATCCTAACAAAATAAACCCTCCCTTCAAATGCTCTTTTAATTTTACTGGGCATCTATGTGTGAGGGGCAGGGAGGCAATAAACAGCAGTTTGCTTGGTGAGCAGGGTCACATCTGTTTTCTGGGCTTTGACCATCATTATTGAAAGCAAATGGAAAAAGTACCGGCAAGAGGTAACTGGTAGAACTGCCAGTGACCAGTCTGCTCAGGGCAATGGTCGGTGTTTGTTTACAGGATCTTATCCACATTCTCCTAGTCATTGCTTACTGGGAACCATCATCTACACAGGTAAGAACCTATTCCTACATATGGTCATTGTCACAGAAGTGTAAGCAGTGTAGATCAATGGCTTAAGCAGGGCATTTGTGCTGGACGTCACTGGGAGCATCAACTAACCACTTTCCCTGGACCAAAGCATTTAGATAAGAGTGAGAGTAGCACACAATGCAGACATTTAATCTCTGTTCAGACTACATTCAAGCATTATGTTTGACGTATACACAAGCATGTCCGTCTAAACAGCCTAGTGACCTAGTATTAAAAAATGAAGTTAACACCACTTTTGCTACACAATTAAAACATATACCACTAAATGGCATATTTCTGCAGTTGAATAGCCTACACACTGGAGAACGACTTTGTCATTGTCACGTGGGTCGATATGTTTCTTTGCTGGTTGATCAATTATGCAATTAGAAACAATCCAAAAATGAAAACAAATTGGAAAGTTTATCAGATCAGGAGAATTATGTGCTGGTAGTTTTCACAGTGAGATGGTAATCATTTTCTCATGGTGATTATTTTGGCTGGATTGTTGGCGATGTACTCAGGGGCATAGTCATAAGTGATAGAAATTGCTATGATGATAATCACTAAGTGGACAGAAACTGATGACCAGATGTATGGTTTATTATAGTCACTTAACTAACGCCATCATATTCCACAGTGCTTTTCAGACATTATCGTCACTGTCCCCATTGGGGCTTTCAATCTAAACTCCCAATCATTATGTCATTGGAGTGTGCGAGGAATCCGGAGACATGGGGGGAACTACGCAAGTACAAACTCCCTGCAGGTGTTGTTCCTGGTGGGATTTGAATCCAGGACCCCAGTTCTGCAAAGCAACAGTGCTAACCACTGAGCCACCATGCTGCCCATACTAGCTACATCTAGCAATGGCCACCAGACATAATGAGAATATGAGGAACTTGGCCATTCTCCATCCATCTATGTAGTATTCCATATGTTTATTTTTTACATCTATAACGTATCCTTTTTATACATCAACAATTAAAATAAAAAAAATAAGGTCACATTTAGTTTCCTATGTTAATAAATGCATTGGAGCCATACACAATTGATGTCATACGAATGGTGTAATATAGGACTTTTTATGCATTCTTTAAGTTTAATGGACAAGTCTATTCTAAAAAATAGATCAGAGTAGGCATGTTGCAATATTTTCTAATTGTTAACTACTGGTCCATGGTGCTTATGTGAACGTTGACTTGTGAATAGTCTGAGTGGTCCATTATGCACACTGACGTAAACTACGCTTGTCTGAATAAACCTTTAATATAATAGCTTTATATTGTCACAGCAAGCAGTGATGAGCACTAATATACACTTTGTGATAATACATTTATCAGAATGGTTTCACACACTTTTTGAGCCACCGGTCAAAATGCGCTGCAGATTTTTTCAGCATCTGGTGGATTACATTTTCGACTTTGCTGACTTTGCTGCTACTGTAATAAACTGCTAAATTGTCCACAGATCTGAGCACAAATATCTGCAGGATATCCACTGTGTGTAAAGATAGCTATTCAGTAGATTGATAGTAATTTATCAGTTGGAGAATTGCCAGTGACATGCCACCTTGGCATCTTGGAGTTTCTGAGTGATGGACAGGTAGCACAGGGATCACAGACTAAAGTAAGGAATAGAAATGTTTCTCAATACCTATTTCATCAGTCATCGTGATTGTAAAACCTTTAGTGTCTGCATGAGAGGATTTTAATTCTAAGTAATCATTGACATACAGGTTTCCCATTGTGTCCTGCTCATCAACCTCTAGGTCCATCACAACAGCGTGAGCACAGTAGGACCAGATGCAACCCATAAGCTACTGGTACTAAAACACAGCTTATTAAAGTAATCATCTGAAACATGTCAAGCGATTTTACAAAACCTCAAAAATTCACCAAGAGATGTAAGAATGAGACTGCTCCGCAACCCCAATAATACAGACTGATACAATGCAGCAGAATGATCAAAACAGTATAGATTAGTTTACACAGGGAAACCCCTTTCATGAGTGCCAGAAATGTTGTCACTTTCCTCCCAGGAACCTGATGTGGACACACTTCTCCCACATGGAGAGTAGACATTATATTGTTTATCTGGTCATTTGCTCTGATGTGTTACTTCCTTTGCTCTTATCTTCCCTTGTGAACCAACTCTGTAACCCTGACAATAGTATAACTGGCCCAAGATGTTGGGGGATGTCAAGCAGGTTCAATGAAGTCCAATTTTAGGTAGTAGATTTTTAGATATTCATCAATGGGTATTAAGTGGAGCAAGCCAACTAATTAATGTGTATGGAGTTGTTCCCTAGATGGCAGATGTTGGAGGAAAGAAAAGTTGGACGCTTTGTATTTCATGATCATCATAACCAATCCCCTTGTACTCACAGGAGGTAGGGCACTGGCCAAGTTTACCTGGTGGTGGCGTATGCCCATGTCTTGTCCAATAATTGCACCAAGCTTCATAATTAGAGGGCTGTCTCTTTTGCTTGACTATTACCATCAAGAGTGGTGTGGTTGTGCTACTCTCATGGACATATAAGATGGTTTGAAAGGTGGCACGTTCTTGCTTTAGACAGCCCTGGATGCGACCTGCTGATACTAAAAAGCTGTGTTCTGTAATTGCGCGAAGAGCCAACATTTGTAATTGCTTGAATAATTGATCTGCCACCTGGCATACAGCCTAATTATGACCCCGGTATCAGGGAGGCACTTTTGGTTTGGTGCTGAAAAGTGAGATACAGTAGGTACAGAAAGTATTCAGACCCCTTTACATTTTTCACTCTTTGTTTCATTGCAGCCATTTGGTAAATTCAAAAAAAGTTTTTTTTTCACATTAATGTTTTTTTCCACCCCGTTTTACCTGCGGATTTCCTTTTTTTTTACTGTGCGGATTTCACCTGCGGTTTTACACCTCCGGGTTCCTATTGAGGAGCAGGTATAAAATGTGTTTCCGTGTGGTAATTTCTGCAGCATGTGCACTGCGGATTTGGTTTTCCATAGGTTTACATGGTACTGTAAACCGCATGGAAAACTGCTGCGAATCTGCAGCCAAAATTCGCAACTTGTGCACATACCCTACAAATAAGGCTACTTTCACACTAACATAGTAACATAGTAACATAGTTAGTAAGGCCGAAAAAAGACATTTGTCCATCCAGTTCAGCCTATATTCCATCATAATAAATCCCCAGATCTACGTCCTTCTACAGAACCTAATTGTATGATACAATATTGTTCTGCTCCAGGAAGACATCCAGGCCTCTCTTGAACCCCTCGACTGAGTTCGCCATCACCACCTTCTCAGGCAAGCAATTCCAGATTCTCACTGCCCTAACAGTAAAGAATCCTCTTCTATATTGGTGGAAAAACCTTCTCTCCTCCAGACGCAAAGAATGCCCCCTTGTGCCCGTCACCTTCCTTGGTATAAACAGATCCTCAGCGAGATATTTGTATTGTCCCCTTATATACTTATACATGGTTATTAGATCGCCCCTCAGTCGTCTTTTTTCTAGACTAAATAATCCTAATTTCGCTAATCTATCTGGGTATTGTAGTTCTCCCATCCCCTTTATTAATTTTGTTGCCCTCCTTTATACTCTCTCTAGTTCCATTATATCCTTCCTGAGCACCGGTGCCCAAAACTGGACACAGTACTCCATGTGCGGTCTAACTAGGGATTTGTACAGAGGCAGTATAATGCTCTCATCATGTGTATCCAGACCTCTTTTAATGCACCCCATGATCCTGTTTGCCTTGGCAGCTGCTGCCTGGCACTGGCTGCTCCAGGTAAGTTTATCATTAACTAGGATCCCCAAGTCCTTCTCCCTGTCAGATTTACCCAGTGGTTTCCCATTCAGTGTGTAATGGTGACATTGATTCCTTCTTCCCATGTGTATAACCTTACATTTATCATTGTTAAACCTCATCTGCCACCTTTCAGCCCAAGTTTCCAACTTATCCAGATCCATCTGTAGCAGAATACTATCTTCTCTTGTATTAACTGCTTTACATAGTTTTGTATCATCTGCAAATATCGATATTTTACTGTGTAAACCTTCTACCAGATCATTAATGAATATGTTGAAGAGAACAGGTCCCAATACTGACCCCTGCGGTACCCCACTGGTCACAGCGACCCAGTTAGAGACTATACCATTTATAACCACCCTCTGCTTTCTATCACTAAGCCAGTTACTAACCCATTTACACACAATTTCCCCCAGACCAAGCATTCTCATTTTGTGTACCAACCTCTTGTGCGGCACGGTATCAAACGCTTTGGAAAAATCGAGATATACCACGTCCAATGACTCACCGTGGTCCAGCCTATAGCTTACCACTAGCGTCGGTACGGGGCCGTCGCCATATGTCGGCCCGACGTACTGACGCAAACTGCGAAAAAAATGAGCAACGGGGCAGCGGATTTCACAATGCATCCGCTGCCCCATTGTAAGGTCCGGGGAGGAGGGGTTGGAGTTCCGGCCGCGCATGCGCGGTCGGAAATGGCAGACACGACGCACAAAAAAACATTACATACAACATTTTTTTGTTCCGAGGGTCCGCCAAAACACGACGTGTAGCCATACGTCGCAATGCGTCGGCTAATACAAGTCTATGGAAAAAAAACACATCCTGCGGGCAACTTTGCAGGATGCGTTTTTTCTCCAAAACGACGCATTGCGACGTACGTCACACAACGCTAGTGTGAAAGTAGCCTTACCCAGTGTATATACTGTATATGTAAAGCCTATGTTATATCTTCAGGTACTCACACATACTAGGTTACAATCGGCCACCATGTGCTTGATCAATATCACAGTAGATCTTTTGTAATAACGATCAATATGGCAGACATAACTAACAAATCAAAAACATTTTTTGCTTGTGGACAGTTGTAGTGACGCCATGTATATACATAATTCCAGGCGACAACATGCCAAAAAATCTGAGATGAGCAAAATGTTTTTTTGTTTTTTTTTAACTTGCAGTCATCCAATGGTTCCTGATCATTACAAACAATCATTAGTGAAAAAATTCTAATATGTTGATTAACCGTAAATAGTCTAGATGGACCTTGTAGGGTGACTTCCTGCATAACATATAAACTATCTAGAACATATATTGTAAAGTCAGAAAAAATCACTGCACTCGTATGGTTTTCAAATGCATTAATTGGAAAGTTTATTTAAATTGGTGAAAAAGGAGATAATAGGCGAATTGACGTTTCGGCCAACCCGTGGCCTTGTTCACAAAACCGCCTGTTAGAACTCTGTTGTATATAAAGAAGGATCCTTTACTTTGTGTTGAGTCATACAAAAATGGTATGGAGGTATACCTAGCGGGGACGCTAGACAACGTGTGCCCACGCACAAAAGCCGTATCCTGCGGCCGGAACAAATCTTGTGGCTGGACTGTGGGTATAGTGAGCAAAAATATATCAGGTACTGTTCGTCCCGTATGTTCTGATATGTCCTCAAGGTCACATAGAGATATAGTGCTATGTTAAGTACGCATACAGTGGACCCAATGTGTTCTGGTGAGTTCTCATAGAGAAGACCCTCCTTAGGCATATGGTATGCTGCCAGTGGATGAAGGAATCTCGTCCGTTTCAGTTATCGTGCAGGCAGGGCACAAGCGTTGGTGGCGTAGTGGAGGAGGCCGACACAATCCTGTGTCTAGGCGTTCCACTGCCTAGACACAGGATTGTGTCGGCCTCCTCCACTACGCCACCAACGCTTGTGCCCTGCCTGCACGATAACTGAAACGGACGAGATTCCTTCATCCACTGGCAGCATACCATATGCCTAAGGAGGGTCTTCTCTATGAGAACTCACCAGAACACATTGGGTCCACTGTATGCGTACTTAACATAGCACTATATCTCTATGTGACCTTGAGGACATATCAGAACATACGGGACGAACAGTACCTGATATATTTTTGCTCACTATACCCACAGTCCAGCCACAAGATTTGTTCCGGCCGCAGGATACGGCTTTTGTGCGTGGGCACACGTTGTCTAGCGTCCCCGCTAGGTATACCTGCATACCATTTTTGTATGACTCAACACAAAGTAAAGGATCCTTCTTTATATACAACAGAGTTCTAACAGGCGGTTTTGTGAACAAGGCCACGGGTTGGCCGAAACGTCAATTCGCCTATTATCTCCTTTTTCACCAATTTAAATAAACTTTCCAATTAATGCATTTGAAAACCATACGAGTGCAGTGATTTTTTCTGACTTTATGACGTATGGGATTTAACATCCCGTTCACTGGCACCGTGAACTATACTGATTGAGTGCTAGCTTTCATTTCTTCTCTATAGAACATATATTGGATTCTTACTGAGAAAAAAAGACATCCGGCATATATCTATAGGAAGTGGTTACAGTGTCTCTATTTGTCGTTTTACGATGGTTTCACCTAATTGTGACATATTTTTTTCCCAGGGTCTTCAGTCTAACACATCACAGAAGGAGTTAGGGGGGAATGGGGCCACAGCGGAGCAGGCCGTGGATACCGTATCCCACAAATACCTCACTGAGCTGGACTTGGCGACTATGAAAGAAGAAGGGTTCATACCGGCTTCTGGTCAGAATTCACTTCTTGTTCCTGGTTCTATCGGGAAAGTAATAAAGAAAGATGAACTGCACAAGAAAGTGGACCCTCTTGAGGAAAATATCACAACTGAGAAAAAGGAGAAAAGTTCTGTAGAGACGGGACAGCTTCCTGTTGACAAATTTAGTGGTGACATTGTAGACCTTACCAAAGACCTCACCATTGCCAAACCAAGCTCAGTGCCTATGATGAATGTGACCCTCAACCCAATGACAAGTGCTACAGCACCAGTAATACAAAGACTAGAGACAAGTCCCACAATTCAACCTATCTCGTCCAAAGATGACTATCCAATAGGGGGGTCGGGAGATTCTGGAGTTATACAGGTGACTTCTACAAGCCGAAAGATAAAGAAGACACCTGTCCGGGGGTATCCAGGACCACGTGGTCCTCCTGTGAGTAATGTAGTGTACATGGTGCTCCATCTTCAGGTGGGACACTCTATGGCCGGCGTCACACTTGCGAGTTTTACGGACGTAAAAGCGCAGAAACTACGTCCGTAAAACTCGCAAAAAATACGGCACAATTATTCTCTATGCCCCTGCTCCTATCTGCCGTATTAAACTGATCCGTATTATACGGCTTTCTACGGCCGTAGAAAATCGCAGCATGCTGCGTTTGTCACCGTATTGCGCAAATAAAACGTCAATGAAAGTCAATGGAAGCCCCAAAATTACGGATTACACACGGACCAGCAGTGTGACTTGCGAGGAATACGCAGCGCTGTTAGAGAGAAAAGCCGGTAATTCAATTACCGGCTTTTGCTTTCTCCTTCCTAAACCCGACATGATATGAGACCTGGTTTACATACAGTAAACCATCTCATATCCCCATTTTTTTTTTGCATATTCCACACTACTAATGTCAGTAGTGTGTATATGCAAAATTTGGCCGTTCTAGCTAGTATATTAAGGGGTTAAATGGCGGAAAACATTGGCGTGGGCTCCCGCACAATTTTCTCCGCCAGAGTAGTAAAGCCAGTGACTGAGGGCAGATATTAATAGCCTGGAGAGGGTCCACGGTTATTGGCCCCCCCCTGGCTAAAAACACCTGCCCCCAGCCACCCCAGAAAAGGCACATCTGGAAGATGCGCCTATTCTGGCACTTGGCCACTCTCTTCCCATTCCCGTGAGCGGTGGGATATGGGGTAATGAAGGGTTAATGTCACCTTGCTATTGTAAGGTGACATTAAGCCTAATTAATAATGGAGAGGCGTCAATTATGACACCTATCCATTATTAACCCCTTCATGACCCAGCCTATTTTGACCTTAAAGACCTTGCCGTTTTTTGCAATTCTGACCAGTGTCCCTTTATGAGGTAATAACTCAGGAACGCTTCAATGGATCCTAGCGGTTCTGAGATTGTTTTTTCGTGACATATTGGGTTTCATGTTAGTGGTAAATTTAGGTCAATAAATTCTGTGTTTATTTGTGATAAAAACGGAAATTTGGCGAAAATTTTGAAAATTTCGCAATTTTCACATTTTGAATTTTTATTCTGTTAAACCAGAGAGTTATGTGACACAAAATAGTTAATAAATAACATTTCCCACATGTATACTTTACATCAGCACAATTTTGGAAACAAAATTTTTTTTTGCTAGGAAGTTATAGGGGTTAAAATTTGACCAGTGATTTCTCATTTTTACAACGAAATTTACAAAACCATTTTTTTTAGGGACCACCTCACATTTGAAGTCAGTTTGAGGGGTCTATATGGCTGAAAATACCCAAAAGTGACACCATTCTAAAAACTGCACTCCTCAAGGTGCACAAAACCACATTCCAGAAGTTTATTAACCCTTCAGGTGCTTCACAGCAGCAGAAGCAACATGGAAGGAAAAAATGAACATTTAACTTTTTAGTCACAAAAATGATTTTTCAGCAACAATTTTTGTATTTTCCCAATGGTAAAAGAAGAAACTGAACAACAAAAGTTGTTGTCCAATTTGTCCTGAGTACGCTGATACCTCATATGTGGGGGTAAACCACTGTTTGGGCGCACGGCAGGGCTTGGAAGGGAAGGAGCGCCATTTGACTTTTTGAATGAAAAATTGGCTGCACTCTTTAGCGGACACCATGTCAAGTTTGGAGAGCCCCCGTGTGCCTAAAAATTGGAGCTCCCCCACAAGTGACCCCATTTTGGAAACTAGACGCCCCAAGGAACTTATCTAGATGCATAGTGAGCCCTTTAAACCCCCAGGTGCTTCACAAATTGATCCGTAAAAATGAAAAAGTACTATTTTTTCACAAAAAAAATTATTTTAGCCTCAATTTTTTCATTTTCACATGGACAACAGGATAAAATGGATCCTAAAATTTGTTGAGCAATTTCTCCCGAGTACGCCGATACCTCATATGTGGGGGTAAACCACTGTTTGGGCACACGGCATGGCTCGGAAGGGAAGGCGCGCCTTTTGACTTTTTGAATGGAAAATTAGCTCCAATTGTTAGTGGACACCATGTCGCATTTGGAGAGCCCCTGTGTGCCTATGCAATGGAGCTCCCCCACAAGTGACCCCATTTTGGAAACTAGACCCCCCAAGGAACTTATCTAGATGCATACTGAGCACTTTAAACCCCCAGGTGCTTCACAGAAGTTTATAATGCAGGGCCATGAAAATAAAAAATAATTTTTCTTTTCTCAAAAATGATTTTTTAGCCTGGAATTTCCTATTTTGCCAATGGTAATAGGAGAAATTGGACCACAAATGTTGTTGTCCAGTTTGTCCTGAGTACGCAGATACCCCATATGTGGGGGTAAACCACTGTTTGGGCGCACGGCAGGGCTCAGAAGGGAAGGCACGCCATTTGGCTTTTTAAATGGAAAATTAGCTCCAATCATTAGCGGACACCATGTCGCGTTTGGAGAGCCCCTGTGTGCCTAAACATTGGAGATCCCCCAAAAATGACCCCATTTTGGAAACTAGACCCCCAAAGGAACTAATCTAGATGTGTGGTGAGCACTTTGAACCCTCAAATGCTTCACAGAAGTTTATAACGCAGAGCCATGAAAAAAAAAAATTCTTTTCTCAAAAATGATTTTTTAGCCCGCAATTTTTTATTTTCCCAAGGGTAACAGGAGAAATTTGACCCCAAAAGTTGTTTTCCAGTTTCTCCTGAGTACGCTGATACCCAATATGTGGGGGTAAACCACTGTTTAGGCACATGCTGGGGCTCGGAAGTGAAGTAGTGACGTTTTGAAATGCAGACTTTGATGGAATGCTCTGCGGGCGTCACGTTGCGTTTGCAGAGCCCCTGATGTGGCTAAACAGTAGAAACCCCCCACAAGTGACCCCATTTTGGAAACTAGACCCCGAAAGGAACTTATCTAGATGTGAGGTGAGCACTTTGAACCCCCAAGTGCTTCACAGAAGTTCATAACACAGAGCAGTGAAAATAATAAATACGTTTTCTTTCCTCAAAAATAATTTTTTAGCCCAGAATTTTTTATTTTCCCAAGGGTTACAGGAGAAATTGGACCACAAAAGTTGTTGTCCAGTTTCTCCTGAGTAAGCTGATACCCCATGTGTGGGGGTAAACCACTGTTTGGGCACACGTGGGGGCTCAGAAGGGAAGTAGTGACTTTTGAAATGCAGACTTTGATGGAATGATCTGCGGGTGTCACGTTGCGTTTGCAGAGCCCCTGGTGTGCCTAAACAGTAGAAACCCCCCACAAGTGACCCCATTTTGGAAACTAGACCCCCAAAGGAACTTATCTAGATATGTGGTGAGCACTTTGAACCCCCAAGTGCTTCACAAACGTTTACAACGCAGAGCCGTGAAAATAAAAAATCATTTTTCTTTCCTCAAAAATGATGTTTTAGCAAGCAATTTTTTATTTTCTCAAGGGTAACAGGAGAAATTGGACCCCAGTAATTGTTGCGCAGTTTGTCCTGAGTATGCTGGTACCCCATATGTGGGGGTAAACCACTGTTTGGGCACACGTCGGGGCTCGGAAGTGAGGGAGCACCATTTGACTTTTTGAATACAAGATTGGCTGGAATCAATGGTGGCGCCATGTTGCGTTTGGAGACCCCCTGATGTCCCTAAACAGTGGAAACCCCTCAATTCTAACTCCAACACTAACCCCAACACACCCCTAAACCTTATCCCAACTGTAGCCGTAACCCTAATCACAACCCTAACCCCAACACACCCGTAACCCCAACACACCCCTAACCCTAACCACAACCCTAATTCCAACCCTAACCCTAAGGCTATGTGCCAACGTTGCGGATTCGTATGAGATTTTTCAGCACCATTTTTGAAAAATCCGCGGGTAAAAGGCACTGCGTTTTACCTGCGGATTTACCGCGGATTGCCAGTGTTTTTTGTGCGGATTTCACCTGCGGATTCCTATTGAGGAACAGGTGTAAAACGCTGCGGAATCCGCACAAAGAATTGACATGCTGCGGAAAATACAACGCAGCGTTCCCGCGCGGTATTTTCCGCACCATGGACACAGCGGATTTGGCTTTCCATATGTTTACATGGTACTGTAAACCTGATGGAACACTGCTGCGAATCCGCAGCGGCCAATCCGCTGCGGATCCGCAGCCAAATCCGCACCGTGTGCACATAGCCTAATTCTAAAGGTATGTGCACACGCTGCGGAAAACGCTGCGGATCCGCAGCAGTTTCCCATGAGCTTACAGTTCAATGTAAACCTATGGGAAACAAAAATCGCTGTACACATGCTGCGGAAAAACTGCACGGAAACCCAGCGGTTTACATTCCGCAGCATGTCACTTCTTTCTGCGGATTCCGCAGCGGTTTTACAACTGCTCCAATAGAAAATCGCAGTTGTAAAACCGCAGTGAAATGCACAGAAAAACCGCGGTAAATCCACAGCGGTTTAGCACTGCGGATTTATCAAATCCTCTGCGGAAAAATCCGCATAGGACCAGAATACGTGTGCACATTCCGAACCCTAACCCTACCCCTAGCCCTACCCCTAACCCTACCCCTAACCCTAACCCTAGCCCTACCCCTAACCCTAACCCTAGTTCTTACCCCAACCTTAGTGGAAAAAAAAAAAATATTTATTTTTTTTATTGTCCCTACCTGGGGGTGACAAAGGGGGGGGGGGGGGGTCATTTACTTTTTTTTTTATTTTGATCACTGAGATAGGTTATATCTCAGTGATCAAAATTCAGTCTGGAACGAATCTGCCAGCGGGCGCACTGCACATGCGCCCGCCATTTTGGAAGATGGCGGCGCCCAGGAAAGAAGATGGACGGACCCCGGGAGGCCAGGTAAGTATAAGGGGGGGGGGCGTCGGAGCACGGGGGGGTGGATCGGAGCATGGGGGGGTGGATCGGAACACGGGGAGGGGTGGATTGGAGCACGGAGTGGGGGATCGCTGTGCGGGCGGGTGGATCGGAGCACGGGGGGATCACTGTGCGGGGGGGGATTGGAGTGCGGGGGGGTTTGATTGGAGCACGGGGGGTGTGATTGGAGCACGGGGGGAGCGGACAGGAGGACGGGGGAGCGGAGCACAGGACGGAGGGGAGCGGACCACAGAGGGGCGATCGGTGGGGTGGGGTGGGTGCACATTAGTGTTTCCAGCCATGGCCGATGATATTGCAGCATCGGCCATGGCTGGATTGTAATATTTCACCATTTTTTTAGGTGAAATATTACAAATCGCTCTGATTGGCAGTTTCACTTTCAACAGCCAATCAGAGCGATCGCAGCCACGGGGGGGTGAAGCCACCCCCCCTGGGCTAAACTACCACTTCCCCTGTCCCTGCAGATCGGGTGAAATGGGAGTTAACCCTTTCACCCGATCTGCAGGGACGCGATCTTTCCATGACGCATATGCTGCGTCATGGGTCGGAATGGCACCGACTTTCATGACGCAGCGTATGCGTCAAAGGTCGGGAAGGGGTTAATCCAATACTAGTAAAAGGTTAAAAAAAAAACACACACACATTATTAAAAAATAATTTATTGAAAAAATCACAAAGGCTGTTGTATTAATTTATTCTACTCTCAATCCACTCACTGAAGACCCTCGATCTGTAAATTAAAAAAAAATAATAAACCAACAATATCCATACCTTCCGAGGATCTGTAAGGTCCAACGATGTAGATCCATCTGAAGGGGTTAAAATATTTTGCAGACAACCAGCAGAGGGCGCCCTCTTATGATCTCGAGCCAGGGAGCTTTCTAGGAAAGTTCCCACGATCTAGGAACAGCCAGCAGAGGGTGCCACACCGCAAATGAAGCTAAATATAGGTCATTGACCTATATTTAGCTTCATTCGCCGGGGTATTGCAGACATGAGCAGCCTGCATTAGAGTAGCTCGTGTCTGCAAAATATTTTAACCCCTTCAGATGGATCTACATCGTTGGACCTTACAGATCCTCGGAAGGTATGGATATTGTTGGTTTATTATTTTTTTTAATTTACAGATCGAGGGTCTTCAGTGAGTGGATTGAGAGTAGAATAAATTAATACAACAGCCTTTGTGATTTTTTCAATAAATTATTTTTTAATAATGTGTGTGTTTTTTTTTTAACCCTTTACTAGTGTTGGATTAATAATGGATAGGTGTCATAATTGACGCCTCTCCATTATTAATTAGGCTTAATGTCACCTTACAATAGCAAGGTGAAATTAACCCTTCATTACCCCATATCCCACCGCTACACGGGAGTGGGAAGAGAGTGGCCAAGTGCCAGAATAGGCGCATCTTCCAGATGTGCCTTTTCTGGGGTGGCTGGGGGCAGATGTTTTTAGCCAAGGGGGGGGGGGGGGGGGCAATAGCCATGGACCCTCTCCAGGCTATTAATATCTGCCCTCAGTCACTGGCTTTACTACTCTGGCGGAGAAAATTGTGCGGAAGCCCACGCCAATTTTTTCCGCCATTTACCCCCTTATTTTGCTAGCTAGAACGGCCAAATTTTGCATATACACACTACTGACATTAGTAGTGTGGAATATGCAAAAAAAATGGTGATATGAGATGGTTTACTGTATGTAAACCAGGTCTCATATCATGTCGGGTTTAGGAAGGAGAAAGCAAAAGCCGGTAATTGAATTACCGGCTTTCTGCTATCTCGCGCTGTATGAAGTAATAATATATATATACATATATGTGTCTCCCTGACATATATATATATATAGAGAGAGGGAGAGAGAGAGACAGTATATATGTTTTTTTTTTTTAACACATGGATCCCTTGTATAGCCGTATGCCGGTTTTGCAAGCCTGCGATAAAAACACGCAGTACGGATGCCATACGGATTACATACGGAGGATGCCATGCGCAAAAAACGGTGACACACCCTTCCTACGGAGGAGCTACGGACCACTATTTTCGGGACTTTTCAGCGTATTACGGCCGTAATATACGGACCGTATTTTCATACGCTGTGTGTGACGCCGGCCTCAGAGGTAGAATACATTGAAGTGCACTGATGTAGATATTGCCAAGGATTACCCAGAGATCGTCATCAATATCCACAACGGCAGAAATCAACACCATCCTTTATGTGTAATCACAGGAAATTCTGCAGTAGAAAATCCCCACCACAATCTGCATATGTTTTGAGTAGATTTGTCAGACTTCCCTGCAAATTGTTTGCGGATTTACTGCTAAAATTTTAAATTCCCTCTTTGTACATGGTACATATTTCATTATTGCTCCTGGGTGTGTACTTCAGGCTGCTGTTTTGTTGAAATGGGCTCACGAGTTTAACTTTTGTAAAGGACGTGGACACCATCAGGGACTTTTTTTTTAATTCGGTCTCCTTAAAAACTTGCTAACAGAATCTCAGTTAACTCATCCTGCAGCCAGCAATAAACTGCAACACACAGAGGCTACAGAAATCAAACAATGCAACATTTTTAACAAAATTATTTTTAACTTAAAATACATGCATTTAAGTATAAAAAAAAAAGAAGCAATTGCACATTTGGACGCTCCCGTTTTGTTATAAATTTTCTCTAGAAGTATACTAATAGCAGGGTGTATCTGTCAACTTCTGAAATGTGCACAGTAATCCAGGAGCAAATGTTCAATTCTCCTGCAGCACTAGCACAGGCTGTCCGTGTAACGCAGAGACGTGAGGGAGACACTTTATTAATGAAGGTCTTGAATTAAAGGGGGATTCCAATCATATAATATTGATAATGATATGTCATTATTATTAGATGAGTCGGAGGCAATTTTGTGAGGGAGGCTCAGTGTCTTGTGGATGTTCCCTAAATTCACTCATTCATTATCCAATGCAATTCCCAATACAATATGTCTGCAGTATTAGATGATTCTGAATAAATACTGACCTCTAGAGGGCAGAGTAGAGAATGCAGCCAATGTAATAACAAGAGTTTCTATCTCTTACATACCCCACCTGTTAATTTACCCTAGATTCATTGTATTGGAGGAACAGATACTATAGACATACACTGTCATTTTCAATATGTTCAATGTATATTGAATATAAATATGAAATATATTTTGTGTATTTTCCAGGGCTGCCCTGGTCGGCCTGGGTTTTCTGGTTCTAAAGGAGACAAGGTAAGTGAACATCTGCATGCAGATCATCTTGTGTGACATAGGAAGACAAGCTAGGATTTGTGGTCTATGACTCAATGAATTTTGCATTAGTTTTACTGAATGAGATTGTCTGATTTAGTGTCACTAAAACCCTATGATTTTATTACAGGGTGATCCCGGCTTTATGGGGCGTATGGGGATGACAGGGAATCCAGGGCCCCGAGGACCACCAGGATTACCCACCATAATGATATGGAGCAACTCCCCTGAGGACTGGGCAGTTTTCTACGTACGTCTGTGCATCAGTTCATTTTTAGACATTGCAGAAACATTACACCAAGAATATACTGTGATCTATAATGACATACTCCCTGGTTACCCCACAAGATGGCCATAAACTATAGCTATCTGTCATCTGGACGCTGCAGTTGTATTTCCTGTTTCTTTCGTACATGTGCACGCTCGATTTGGCTGAAGATGCATGTGTTCTCGCCAGACACCACTATACACATTAGATTGTCGGATGATTCATCCAAAATCGGCAGCATGGCACGACGTTCTTCAAATGTGTATGGCCACCTTTAAGACCCCATCCACATTAGATAGCTGTTTAGCTGAAATCATCTACGGGGGGAGAGTCTGGAGACCCCATTATACTTTAGACTGTCAGCCGATGTCTGTGGGTTCAGCCAACTTTAGTTTAATGTGTATTGGGACCTATACTGTCTGCAGATCAATGTCTATAGGCTTCTAAATGGAAGATATTCACCACTTATCTGTTATTAGTGCTTGAGTTGTCAGGCATATTTTGTCCTTATGACAATTCTTCGGCAGGTGTCACACTTGCGAGTGTGATGAGAGAAACTCGTGCGAGTGTCTCGCATCAATACCCGGCACTGCTGCCGGCACTCGGGACCGGAGTGTGCGGCTGCATGTATTTCTATGCAGCCGCACACTTCGGTCTCGAGTGCCGGCGACAGAGTATTGATGTGCGAGTTGCTTACATCACACTCGCAAGTGTGACCCCGGCCTTCTTGTTCTGTGTTGTGATGGTTCTCTGTTATGATCTGGGCATCGTAGGTATCCAAATCACCACCCACATTAATGTTAACAACTAACTGGCTGCAAAAAAGCATTTGTGTGTGGCCAGTGATGTGTATTGGATCCATGAAAAGTACCTCTGATAACTCTGGAAGGAAAACAGTAGCAGACCAAAGGCCGTCTTGTCTCAGATCATATAAGTGAACATAATCGAGTATTACGAAGGCCTTCTGCCTTACTAATGACTGTTCTTTCTTCTTTTGCAGCAAACATCATTTTATCAGCTGCTGCATGCCGGCTGGCCTGTGAGTATGCCCTTTGTTATCACAAATGGCCTGACCTCTTGGTACAATGGACCCTTTTCTGTCCTCTAGTTTTCTTTTGGGTGAAATGATGAAATATAGTAGTAGAAGGTTCACTGTACTTCTCACTTCTCCCTCTGACAACTGTTTATATATTGAGTTGTCACCTCACATCTTTATAGTGTTGTCACTGGGCTTTCCATAAATTATAAACCCAAGGTAGGACTGAAGAAGATTTGCCAGCCAGCATATGCCAAGGTGTAACTGATGGATGTATATTTTGTAAATAGTATATTTATTAACCCCTTTACCCCAAAGGGTGGTTTGCACGTTAATAAACGGGCCAATTTTTACAATTCTGACCACTGTCCCTTTATGAGGTTATAACTCTGGAACGCTTCAACGGATCCCAGTGATTCTGACATTTTCTCATGACATATGGTACTGCAGCGCCCCAGGGTCCTGGTCGTTGCAGTAATGTCATTCTTCCACCAGGGGGGAGTAATGTTACGTCTGAAGGCAATAAAGGAGATCACTTTACCAGGTATCACATACCACACACCAAACTTCACACTCCAGTCCACCAGGGGGAGCTATGCTCCTATTTAGTAGGGCACTCTTCACAATTAAGTAAAACTGGTGGTCTGGATAGGAAGTTAGGCAGAAGTGAGCTGCTATCTGGGCTCTGCTCAGGTAGTGGGTCCCTGACAGGTTTGGGATCCTGTCAGAGGCCTAGACAGAAAGCCACGGAGCTGCGTCGGCCTGACGTGCAGCAGCATCCTAAGAAAGAGACATTGAAGGAGAATTGTGTTGCAGAGAGTGAGAAACGAAGTCATAGCAAAAGGAGAGGAAACCAGAAGGAGTTCTGCCCTGTAAAAGGCTGCCTCCTTTCTGAGGTGCAGGAACCGGTAGCCGGACCACCGAGGGAGTCATCGTCTCCAAGCCTGGCTCCAGAGACCGGCAGGACAGCTAATTCCATATTAGTTGCCCGACCTTTACCCAGGAGGCACGGTGGCAGCGATGGGAGGCTGGGGTATCTAAGAGCTCCTGTAAAAAGCCTCAAGCCACCAGTCATACGGGTTGTTCCTATCCATCTGGGGGACAGAGAGAAAGACCTAACATCTAGAACACCAACACAGTTGTGAGGACCTTATGAGAAGCTTAGCAGTAAGGTACTACAACATCCAGGCGCTAGAGGAAGGCTACTGAATTCCACCTGGATAAGGGGACTCTGGATTTGCCTCCAAACCGGCCGGACTCTGCCTGCCCTGTGATCTGTGCTCTGGACTGTGGATCCTGAAGCCTTCAGTAAAAGGTAAAGAGACTGCAACCTTGTGTCCTCGTTCTTCACTGCGCCTCACACCATCCACCATCCACACACTGGGAAGCCCTGGGGACATACTTCACCTGTGGGAAGGTATACCAACTAGCTGCCATAACATCACCCTAGCAGACCCCTAAGCAGCGTCGGTCACCCTGACCGAATACCACAGATGGCGTCACGAACATTTCCCCTTTAAAGACCTTTCCCCTATTTTCAACAGACGTCCCTAGGGCCACGGACCGGGTCAGCCACCGTAACATCCCCCTTGAGAACCGAAGGGCCCGGCTCCAAGTACCCCACTGCCCTATGGGGGCGCTCCAGTACACTATGATAGTGGTAACATTTTATTTGATATTTCTTGCGCTTATTTGTGAAAAAAAATGGAAATTTGGCGAAAATTTTTTAAAATTTCGCAATTTTCCAACTTTGAATTTTCATGCCCTTAAATCACAGATATATGTTACACAAAATACTTAATAAGTAAAGTTTCCCACATGTCTACTTTACATTAGCACATTTTTGGAACCAAAATTTTTTTTGTTAGCGAGTTATAAGGGTTAAAAGTGGAAAAAGCGATTTCTCATTTTTGCAACACCATTTTTTTTTTAGGGACCACATCACATTTGAAGTCACTTTGAGGGGTCTATATGATAGAAAATACCAAAAAGTGACACTATTCTAAAAACTGCACCCCTCAAGGTGCTCAAAAACCACACTTAAGAAGTTTATTAACCCTTCAGGTGCTTCACAGGAATTTTTGGAATGTTTAAAAAAAAGAAACATTTCACTTTAAAAAAAATAAAAAAAATTACTTCAGATCCAATTTGTTTTATTTTACCAAGGGTAACAGGAGAAATTGGACCCCAAAAGTTGTTGTACAATTTGTCCTGAGTATGCCGATACCTCATATGTAGGGGTAAAACCACTATTTGGCAGAGCTGGAAAGGGAAGGAGCGCCATTTGACTTTTCAATGCAAAATTGGCTGGAATTGAGATAGGACGCAATGTTGTGTTTGGGGAGCCCCTGATGTGCCTAAACAGTGGAACCCCCCTTTAAGTGACACCATTTTGGAAAGTAGACCCCCTAAGGAACTTATCTTGATGTGTGGTGAGCACTTTGAACCCCCAAGTGCTTCACAGAAGTTTATAATATTGAGCCGTAAACGTAAAAAATCATATTTTTTTCATGAAAATTATCTTTTTGCTCCAATTTTTATTTTCCCAAGGGTAACAGGAGAAATTGGACCGCAAAAGTTGTTGTGCAATTTGTCCTGAGTATGCTGATACCCAGTATGTGGGGGGGGAAACCACCGTTTGGTGCATTGCAGAGCTCGGAAGGGAAGGAGCGCCGTTTTGGAATGCAGACTTTGATGGAATGGTCTGCGGGCGTCACGTTGCGTTTCCAGAGCTCCTGATGTACCTAAACAGTAGAAACCCCCCACAAGTGACCCCATATTGGAAACTAGACCGCCCAAGGAACTTATCTAGATGTGTTGTGAGAACTTTGAGCCCCCAAGTGTTTCACTAAAGTTTATAATGCAGAGCCGTGAAAATAAAAAATCATTTTTTCTCCCACAAAAATGATTTTTTAGCCCCAAAATTTTTATTTTCCCAAGGGTAACAGGAGAAATTGGACTGCAAAAGCTGTTTTCCAATTTGTCCTGAATACGCTGATATCCCATATGCGGGGTTAAACCACTGTTTGGGCACACGGCAAAGCTCGGAAGGGAAGGAGCACAGTTTTACTTTTCAATGCAGAATTGGAAGGAATTGAGATCGGACGTCATGTTGCGTTTCCAGAGCCCCTGATGTGCCTAAACAGTGGAAACCCCCCAATTCTAACTCCTACCCTAACCCCAACACACCCCTAACCCTAATCCCAACCCTAACCCCAACACACCCTAACCCCAACACACCCCTAACCCTAATCCGAACCCCAACCATAAACTTAATCACATCCCTAACCCAAACACACCCCTAACCCTAATCCCAACCCTAACCATAATCCCAACCGTAAAAATAATCCAAACCCTAGCCCCAACCCTAACCCTAACTTTAGCCCCAACTCTAACCCTAACATTAGCCCCAACCCTAGCCCTAACTTTTAGCCCCAACCCTAACTTTAGCCCCAACCCTAACCCTAATCGGAAATTGGAAATAAATACATTATTTTATTATTTTTCCCTAACTAAGGCAGTGATAAAGGGGGTTTGATTTACTATTTATAGCGGGTTTTTATAGCGGGTTATTATGTTTGGCTGCTGTCACACACTAAAAGATGTTTTATAGCAAAAAATAGTTTTTGTGTCACCACATTTTGAGAGCTATTATTGTTCTATATTTTGGTCCACATAGTTATGTGAGGTCTTGTTTTTTGCGTGACGAGTTGACGTTTTTATTGATACCATTTTCGGGCATGTGACATTTTGTGATCGCTTTTTATTCCGATTTCTGTTAGGCAGAATGAACAAAAGCCAGCAATTCATGAATTTCTTTTGAGGGGCGTTTATACCGTTCCGTGTTTGGCAAAATTGATAAAGCAGTTTTATTCTTCGGGTCAGTATGATTGCAGCGATACCTATTTATACCATTTTTTTATGTTTTGGCGCTTTTATACAATAAAAGCTATTTTATATTTAAAAAATTATTATTTTTGCATTGCTTTATTCTGAGGACTATAACTTCTTTCGGGACAACATGAAGTTTTCAGTGGTGCCATGTTTATTTATATCCGTTTTTTTGATCGCGTGTTATTCCACTTTTTGTTCGGCGGTATGATGATAAAGCATTGTTTTTGCCTCGTTTTTTATTTTATTTTTTTTTACGGTGTTCACTGAAGGGGTTATCTTGTGGGACAGTTTTATAGATTGTGTCGTTACGGACGCGGCGATACTAAATATGTGTACTTTCATAGTTTTTTTTATTTACATAAAGAAATGTATTTATTGGAACAATATATATATATTTTTCTTTATTTAGGTTTTTTATATATATTTTTACACAGTGTAATATTTTTGTTTTTACTTTTTTACATTGTCCCAGGGTGGGACATCACTATGTAGTGTCAGATCACTGATCTGACAGGCAGTGCAGGAGGCTTGCCGACGCCTGCTCTCAGCAGGCACTGACAAGCCACCTCCCTGCAGGACCCTACGGCCATCTTGGATTCGGGGGCCTGCAGGGAGGAGACAGGAGGAGGCCCTCGGAACAACGCAATCACATCGGGATTGTACGTCTAATGTCAGAAAGGGGTTAATAATGAGAATTTTTCCATATACAGCTCTTGCAAAAATTAAGAGACCACTGCAAAATTTTCAGTTTATCTGATTTTTCTCTTTATAGGTATATTTTTGAGTAAAATGTAAATTGTTCTTTTATTCTATAAACTACTGACATGTCTCCGAAGTTCCAAACAATATATTTTGTATTTATTTTCTGAAAATGAGAAATGGTCAAAATAACAAAAAAATGCATTGCTTGCAGACTTCAAATAATGCAAAAAAAAAAAACAAGTTCGTAATCATTTAGAAACAACAATACTAATGTTTTAACTCAGGAAGAATTCGGAAATCATTATTTTGTGGAATAACCATGATTTTTAATCACAGCTTTCATGCGTCTTGGCATGCTTTCCACCAGTATTTCACACTGCTTTTTGGTGACCTTTTGCTACTCCTGGTACAAAAATTTAAGCAGTTCTTTGTTTGATGGCTTGTGACTATCCACACAAGATGTCCGCAGCAGAGAAACTGCCCCTCCCACACATCAATATAATGAATCGTACGTCCGGAAAGCAGTGAGATGAGTCATGCCAAAGATGACCCTAGGGGATGATATAGAGGCATTTTTTACTGTTTTCGAATGGGTTGCAGAGCGGGAGAGGCTGCCTCTGAAGCAGTGGGCGGAGGTGCTGGCCCCCTTTCAGACTGGTGAACCCCAGAAAGCTTATTTTGACTTGGCCTTACAGAATGCCCAGAAATATGGCAAGTTAAAAACAGAGATATTGGCACGCTTAGGGGTCACTATGTCTGTCAGAGCCCAAAGGGTTCATCACTGGGTGTATTTTAGTGACAAAAGTGGCCACTCTCAGATGTTTGACTTGTTGCATTTGGTCCAGAAATGGTTGTATCTGTAGTCCTGCACTCCAGCCTAGATAATCGATTCACTCCTTCTTCTTCAGACCAGTGCAGACCTGGCTTGCCCAGGGAGAACCCCGGAATGCCCATGATCTGGTGGGCCTTGTAGAAAGGTACCAGGTGGTTGAGAAGTTTCTAAAGAAGCTAGGGGTAGTGCATTTCCATACTGGGGTACTCAGAGGGAATCTCAAAAGGGGTGGTAAAGCCACCATTGGGGGGAATCAGAGATCCCAAGGAGTCACTGAGGGGTTGCCGAAGGTTGCTGGTAAAAACCTGATCTCCTGGAGATGCCACGTGTTGTGAATTCTGTGGCAGAGCTCCCTCCTGTGGTCACAAGTGGTACTTCGGCTGATTCTCTCTGTAAGCTTCCGTTGGTGGAGGGAAGTGGTACTGCGGCTTCTGAGTTTCCTCCCTCAGGTGATGTGGTAAGGTCGTTAGGTGCTGCTCTACTTAACTCCACCTAGTGCTTTGATCCTGGCTTCCTGTCAATGTTCCAGTATTGGACTTGTTTTCCTCCTGGATCGTTCCTGTGGCCTGCTGCTCTGCATAGCTAAGTTTTCCTTTGCTATTTTGTTTGCTTTTCTTCTGTCCAGCTTATCTATTTGTTTGCTGGAAGCTCTGGGACGCAGAGGGTGTACCTAAGTGCCGATAGTTCGGTACGGAGGGTCTTTTTGCCCCCTTTGCGTGTTTTTTAGGGTTTTGTGTTGACCGCAAAGTTACCTTTCCTATCCTCGCTCTGTTCAGAAAGTCGGGCCTCACTTTGCTAAATCTATTTCATCTCTACATTTGTCTTTTCATCTTACTCACAGTCATTATATGTGGGGGGCTGCCTTTTCCTTTGGGGTATTTCTCTGAGGCAAGGTAGGCTTATTTTCTATCTTCAGGCTAGTTAGTTTCTCAGGCTGTGCCGAGTTGCATAGGTAGCGTTAGGCGCTATCCACGGCTGCCTCTAGTGTTGTTGGATAGGATTAGGGATTGCGGTCAACAGAGTTCCCACGTCTCAGAGCTCGTTCTATGTTTTTGGATTATTGTCAGATCACTGTATGTGCTCTGACCTCTATGTTCACTGTGGTACTGAATTGCCTAATCATAACAGTACAGGAAGCCAAAGTACTAATGATTCTCAATAGAGGGAAAAAAGAAGTTCTGAGACCATTTTTTTTTCTCTGCACTGTGTTTTGCCTTTTTTTCCCCCTAGACATTTGGGTGGTTCAGGACACAGGTGTAGCAATGGACATTAGAAGTCTGTCTTCATGTGTGGATCAGCTCTCGGCAAGAGTACAAAAGATTCAAGACACTATTGATCAGAAATCTATGTTAGAACCAAGAATTCCTATTCCTGATTTGTTTTTTGGTGATAGAACTAAGTTTCTGAGTTTCAAAAATAATTGTAAACTATTTCTGGCCTTGAAACCTCGCTCCTCTGGTGATCCAGTTCAACAGGTTTTGATCATTATTTCTTTTTTTGCGTGGCGACCCTCAGGACTGGGCATTTTCTCTTGCGCCAGGAGATCCTGCATTAAGTAATATCGATGCGTTTTTCCTGGCGCTCGGATTGCTGTACGATGAGCCTAATTCTGTGGATCAGGCAGAAAAAAATTTGCTGGCTCTTTGTCAGGGTCAGGATGAGATAGAGTTATATTGTCAGAAATTTAGAAAGTGGTCCGTGCTCACTCAATGGAATGAATCTGCGCTGGCAGCTATGTTCAGAAAGAGTCTCTCTGAAGCCCTTAAGGATGTCATGGTGGGATTTCCTATGCCTGCTGGTTTGAATGAGTCTATGTCTTTGGCCATTCAGATTGGTCGACGCTTGCGTGAGCGTAAATCTGTGCACCATTTGGCGGTATTACCTGAGCTTAAATCTGAGCCTATGCAGTGCGATAGGACTTTGACCAGAGTTGAACGGCAAGAACACAGACGTCTGAATGGGCTGTGTTTCTACTGTGGTGATTCCACTCATGCTATCTCTGATTGTCCTAAGCGCACTAAGCGGTTCGCTAGGTTTGCCACCATTGGTACAGTACAGTCAAAATTTCTTCTGTCCGTTACCTTGATCTGCTCTTTGTCATCTTATTCTGTCATGGCATTTGTGGACTCAGGCGCTGCTCTGAATTTGGTGGACTTGGAGTATGCTAAGCATTGTGGGTTTTTCTTGGAGCCCTTGCAGTGTCCTATTCCATTGAGAGGAATTGATGCTACACCTTTCGCCAAGAATAAGCCTCAGTACTGGACCCAGCTGACCATGTGCATGGCTCCTGCACATCAGGAGGTTATTCACTTTCTGGTGTTGCATAATCTGCATGATGTGGTCGTGTTGGGGTTGCCATGGCTACAAGTCCATAATCCAGTATTAGATTGGAAATCCATGTCGGTGTCCAGCTGGGGTTGTCAGGGGGTACATGGTGATGTTCCATTTCTGTCAATTTCGTCATCCACCCCTTCTGAGGTTCCAGAGTTCTTGTCTGATTACCGGGATGTATTTGATGAGCCCAAGTCCGATGCCCTACCTCCGCATAGGGATTGTGATTGTGCTATCAATTTGATTCCTGGTAGTAAGTTCCCAAAAGGCCGATTGTTTAATTTATCTGTGCCTGAGCACGCCGCTAGGCGCAGTTATGTGAAGGAGTCCCTGGAGAAGGGGCATATTCGCCCGTCATCGTCGCCATTAGGAGCAGGGTTCTTTTTTGTAGCCAAGAAGGATGGTTCGCTGAGACCTTGTATAGATTACCGCCTTCTAAATAAGATCACGGTTAAATTTCAGTACCCCTTGCCGTTGTTATCTGATTTGTTTGCTCGGATTAAGGGGGCTAGTTGGTTCACCAAGATAGATCTTCGTGGTGCGTATAATCTTGTGCGAATTAAGCGAGGCGATGAATGGAAAACTGCATTTAATACGCCCGAGGGTCATTTTGAGTATCTAGTAATGCCATTCGGACTTGCCAATGCTCCATCAGTGTTTCAGTCCTTTATGCATGACATCTTCCGAGAGTACCTGGCTAAATTCCTGATTGTGTACTTGGATGACATTTTGATCTTCTCGGATGATTGGGAGTCTCATGTGAAGCAGGTCAGAACGGTTTTTCAGGTCCTGCGTGCTAATTCTTTGTTTGTGAAGGGATCAAAGTGTCTCTTTGGTGTGCAGAAGGTTTCATTTTTGGGGTTCATCTTTTCCCCTTCTACTATCGAGATGGATCCTGTTAAGGTCCAAGCCATCCATGATTGGACTCAGCCGACATCTCTGAAAAGTCTGCAAAAGTTCCTGGGCTTTGCTAATTTTTATCGTCGCTTCATCTGCAATTTTTCTAGTATTGCTAAACCATTGACCGATTTGACCAAGAAGGGTGCTGATGTAGTCAATTGGTCTTCTGCTGCTGTGGAAGCTTTTCAAGAGTTGAAGCGTCGTTTTTCTTCTGCCCCTGTGTTGTGTCAACCAGATGTTTCGCTTCCGTTCCAGGTCGAGGTTGATGCTTCTGAGATTGGAGCAGGGGCTGTTTTGTCGCAGAGAGGTTCTGATTGCTCAGTGATGAAACCGTGCGCCTTCTTTTCCAGGAAGTTTTCGCCTGCTGAGCGAAATTATGATGTGGGCAACCGAGAGTTGCTGGCCATGAAGTGGGCATTCGAGGAGTGGCGTCATTGGCTTGAAGGAGCTAAGCATCGCGTGGTGGTCTTGACTGATCATAAGAACTTGACTTATCTCGAGTCCGCCAAGCGGTTGAATCCTAGACAAGCTCGTTAGTCGTTGTTTTTTGCCCGTTTTGACTTTGTGATTTCATACCTTCCGGGCTCTAAAAATGTGAAGGCGGATGCTCTGTCTAGGAGTTTTGTGCCCGACTCTCCGGGTGTATCTGAGCCGGTGGGTATCCTCAAAGAGGGAGTAATTGTGTCTGCCATCTCCCCTGATTTGCGGCGAGTGCTGCAAAAATTTCAGGCTAATAAACCTGATCGTTGTCCAGCGGAGAAACTGTTTGTCCCTGATAGATGGACGAATAAAGTTATCTCTGAGGTTCATTGTTCGGTCTTGGCTGGTCATCCTGGAATCTTTGGTACCAGAGAGTTAGTGGCTAGATCCTTTTGGTGGCCATCTCTGTCGCGGGATGTGCGTACTTTTGTGCAGTCCTGTGGGATTTGTGCTCGGGCTAAGCCCTGCTGTTCTCGTGCCAGTGGGTTGCTTTTGCCCTTGCCAGTCCCGAAGAGGCCTTGGACACATATCTCTATGGATTTTATTTCAGATCTTCCCGTTTCTCAAAAGATGTCAGTCATTTGGGTGGTCTGTGATCGCTTTTCTAAGATGGTCCATTTGGTACCCTTGTCTAAATTGCCTTCCTCCTCTGATTTGGTGCCATTGTTCTTCCAGCATGTGGTTCGTTTACATGGCATTCCAGAGAATATCGTTTCTGACAGAGGTTCCCAGTTTGTTTCGAGGTTTTGGCGAGCTTTTTGTGGTAGGATGGGCATTGACTTGTCTTTTTCCTCGGCTTTCCATCCTCAGACTAATGGCCAGACCGAACGAACCAATCAGACCTTGGAAACATATCTGAGATGTTTTGTTTCTGCTGATCAGGATGACTGGGTGTCCTTTTTGCCTTTGGCTGAGTTTGCCCTTAATAATCGGGCTAGCTCGGCTACCTTGGTTTCGCCATTTTTCTGCAACTCTGGGTTCCATCCTCATTTCTCGTCAGGACAGGTTGAGTCTTCGGACTGTCCTGGTGTGGATACTGTGGTGGACAGGTTGCAGCAGATTTGGACTCAGGTAGTGGACAATTTGACCTTGTCCCAGGAGAAGGCTCAACGTTTTGCTAATCGCAGACGCTGTGTGGGTCCCCGACTTCGTGTTGGGGATCTGGTTTGGTTATCTTCTCGTCATATTCCTATGAAGGTTTCCTCTCCTAAGTTTAAACCTCGTTTCATTGGTCCGTATAGGATTTCTGAGGTTCTTAATCCTGTGTCTTTTCGTCTGACCCTTCCAGATTCTTTTTCCATACATAACGTATTCCATAGGTCATTGTTGCGGAGATACGTGGCACCTATGGTTCCTTCTGTTGACCCTCCTGCCCCGGTTTTGGTGGAGGGGGAGTTGGAGTATATTGTGGAGAAGATTTTGGATTCTCGTGTTTCAAGACGGAAACTCCAGTATCTGGTTAAGTGGAAGGGTTATGCTCAGGAAGATAATTCCTGGGTCTTTGCCTCTGATGTCCATGCTCCCGATCTTGTTCGTGCCTTTCATGTGGCTCATCCTGGTCGGCCTGGGGGCTCTGGTGAGGGTTCGGTGACCCCTCCTCAAGGGGGGGGTACTGTTGTGAATTCTGTGGCAGAGCTCCCTCCTGTGGTCACAAGTGGTACTTCGGCTGATTCTCTCTGTAAGCTTCCGTTGGTGGAGGGAAGTGGTACTGCGGCTTCTGAGTTTCCTCCCTCAGGTGATGTGGTGAGGTCGTTAGGTGCTGCTCTACTTAACTCCACCTAGTGCTTTGATCCTGGCTTCCTGTCAATGTTCCAGTATTGGACTTGTTTTCCTCCTGGATCGTTCCTATGGCCTGCTGCTCTGCATAGCTAAGTTTTCCTTTGCTATTTTGTTTGCTTTTCTTCTGTCCAGCTTATCTATTTGTTTGCTGGAAGCTCTGGGACGCAGAGGGTGTACCTCCGTGCCGTTAGTTCGGTACGGAGGGTCTTTTTGCCCCCTTTGCGTGTTTTTTGGGGTTTTGTGTTGACCGCAAAGTTACCTTTCCTATCCTCGCTCTGTTCAGAAAGTCGGGCCTCACTTTGCTAAATCTATTTCATCTCTACGTTTGTCTTTTCATCTTACTCACAGTCATTATATGTGGGGGGCTGCCTTTTCCTTTGGGGTATTTCTCTGAGGCAAGGTAGGCTTATTTTCTGTCTTCAGGCTAGTTAGTTTCTCAGGCTGTGCCGAGTTGCATAGGTAGCGTTAGGCGCTATCCACGGCTGCCTCTAGTGTTGTTGGATAGGATTAGGGATTGCGGTCAACAGAGTTCCCACGTCTCAGAGCTCGTTCTATGTTTTTGGATTATTGTCAGATCACTGTATGTGCTCTGACCTCTATGTTCACTGTGGTACTGAATTGCCTAATCATAACAGCCACGGTCCTGGACACATAGCCACCCGTTGTCCTATGTCCTCTGAGCAGATGGATTGCAGCCCAGGGAGGCACTCTTCATACTATGCGTATCCCGCCTGCAGTGGACTGTCAACCCGGAGATGGGCTGCAGTCATGTCTTGTGACCAGAAACGTAGTACTGGTGTCAGGACTCAGGGAGTTTGGTAACCCTGATAAGGGCCACACTCCTCCACCAGTTGATCCCAAGGAAACATGTGGGTGTCCGCTGTATCCATGAGGACGCCAAGGACTACCTTATCACCAGAGTGTCGATAAAAACGAGCCGGGATATGGAGTATCATTATATCTGGGTAATCAGAGACTTGCTACACCCCGTGATAATCGGGCGGGACTTCAGCCTGTTCTGGGACTTTTGAGGAAAGGCAGGGCTACTGATAAGGATGAAACAGTGACCAATGAGGCTGAGGTTCCTGATCTGGGAGTTTCTGGGGAACATTTGGGGATGCTCAAATGCGGGATCTTACCCTTATTAATATAGATTCTAAAAAACACCTACTCAGTGCAAAAAATAGTCAATGACTAGGATGAAAATGGACCAAAAATAAACTACAATGTCCATGCAATAGGCCTGATTTGCTTCTGTCTAGCTGTGGAGGGTGGCACCCTATAGAACGATTTTTTGGCGCCCCCACTCAACAAGGACTGTCCCTCGCTTCCCTATTAATATAAGTGTGAAAACAATCTCCAATAGTACAGAAATGAAAAATTGAGGAGAACAAATATTGCACAAGCCCATATACCGTTCTCTAAGCAGGTATCATGTATAAAGATAATAGAAAGAAATTTTTAGTAAACAGCTTCATTAGGCCAAATCATGATAAGTCCCCAGCAATTATATAGTTAGCAGACATATATAGTTACCCCATCTAATAAATTGAGGCCTAGATGTACTTAGTATTGATTTAGCAGCTCAACTGCATGCTTGCAGATATGCTAATGAAATCTTTAAACAAAATATAGAAGAGGTACTTATCCATTGGCAAAGATTAACCCCAACGCGTTTCCCCGCTGTTGCGGTTCATCAGGAGGTCTTAGAAGATGGTGCAAATAATTAGATGCCGGATGCCAGGATGCAGGATATCCTGCAAGGAAACACTAAAATCCCACATCCTAGATATCAATGAATGAAATATTCCAGTTGTAAATCTGTATTCATTACATAGCGGAATGTGTTGAGAACAATAAAACCTAAAAATTATCAACGTAAATCACAACTAATATCCACAGAGGTCTGGAGTTGGAATGATGCTCAAAATCAAAGTGGAAAATCAAGTTACAGGCTGATCCAACTTCAGTGGACATGCCTCAAGACAAGAAATTGATGCTCAGTAGTGTGTGTGGCCTCCACGTGCCTGTATGACCTCCCTGCAATGCCTTGGCATGCTCCTTATGAGGTGGTGGATGGTCTCCTGAGGGATCTCCTCCCAGACCTGGACTAAAGCATCCACCAACTCCTGGACAGTCTGTGGTGCAATGTGACATTGGTGGATGGTGCGAGACATGATGTCCCTGATGTGTTCAATCGGATTCAGGTCTGGGGAACTGGCAGGCCAGTCCATAGCTTCAATGCCTTCATCTTGCAGGAACTGCTGACACACTTCAGCCACATGAGGTCTGGCATTGTCCTGCATTAGGAGGAACCCAGGGCCAACCACACCAGCATATGGTCTCACAAGGGGTCTGAGGATCTCATCTCGGTACCTAATGGCAGTCAGGCTACCTCTGGCGAGCACATGGAGGGCTGTGCGGCCCTCCAAAGAAATGCCACCCCACACCATTACTGACCCACTACCAAACCGTTCATACTGAAGGATGTTGCAGGCAGCAGATTGGTCTCCATGGCGTCTCCAGACTCTGTCACGTCTGTCACATGTGCTCAGTGTTAACCTGCTTTCATCTGTGAAGAGCAGAGGGCGCCGGTGGCGAATTTGCCAATCCTCGTGTTCTGTGGCAAATGCCAAGCGTCCTGCACGGTGTTGGGCTGTGAACAAAACCCGCATCTGTGGACATCGGGCACTCAGACCATCCTCATGGAGTCAGTTTCTAACCGTTTGTGCAGACACATGCACATTTGTGGCCTGCTGGAGATCATTTTGCAGGGCTCTGGCAGTGCTCCTCCTGTTCCTCCTTGCACAAAGGCTGAGGTAGCGGTCTTACTGCTGGATTGTTGCCCTCCTACGGTCCCCTCCACGTCTCCTGGTGTACTGGCCTGTCTCCTGGTAGCACCTCCAGCCTCTGGACACTACGCTGACAGACACCGCAAACCTTCTTGCCACATCTCACATTGATGTGTCATCCCGGATGAGCTGCACTACCTGAGCCACTTGTGTGGGTTGTAGAGTCCGTCTCATGCTACCACGAGTGTGAAAGCACAACCAACCTTCAAAAGTGACCAAAACATCAGCCAGAAAGCATTGGTACTGAGATGTGGTCTGTGGTCCCCACCTGCAGAACCACTCCTTTATTGAGTGTGTCTTGATAATTGCCAATAATTTCCATCTGTTGTCTATTCCATTTGCACAACAGCATGTGAAATTGACTGTCAGTGTTGCTTGCTAAGTGGACAGTTTGATTTCACAGAAGTTTGATTTACTTGGAGTTATATTCTGCTGTTTAAGTGTTACCTTTATTTTTTGAGCAGTGTATATAACAAACTATATAATAATATTTTTTTCATGTTATCTTATTTGTTTCTTTACTTGGGCTATTCTGTACTGATATTGACCTTTTTGCCTTTCTTATAGAGAAGCCGTGGACCAACAGGTCTTCCTGGTATACATGGGAGGCCAGGCAATCCGGTGAGAAATCCAATACACTTCTCTCCTTTGGATAATTGTTTGCATTACGTATTTTCCGGCGTATAAGACGACTGGGCATATAAGACGACCCCCCAACTTTTCCAGTTAAAATATAAAATCTTCTTAAAAGTCGGGGTCTTCTTATATGCCGTGTGTTGTCTTATAGGGCCGGTGACTAATGTGCCTTTTGGGGGGGAGTGGTCCCGATGACGAAGAGGGGGCATCTCACAGGAAAGTGTGAGTGGAGTATCCTCCACTACCTCATTGTAGCTGCAGCGTAGGGTCACTGTGCTGGGAGCGGCGGCGGCTGCTCCTCTTTGTGCCGCGTGGGTGCTGTGCTGTGGGGCGGTGGCTCCTCTTCGTGCAGCGTCAGGGCTCTGTGCTGTGGGGCGGCGGTGTATCTTCGTGCAACGTCGGGTCTCCTCCGGCATTTCCTCAAAGCCCGGGGGAGGCACTGGCAGCTCCATTGCTGTGATGCCGTGGCCTCCGGGAAAATGGCCGCTGGAGGCGGTGCATGCTCAGATTCAGATCTTGTCTCCTGAGATCTCGGGACGAGATCTGAATCTGAGCATGAGCCGCCCTCAGCGGCCATTTTCCCGGAGGCCACCGCATCGCAGCAATGGAGCTGCCGGTGCCTCCAGGCTTTGAGGAATTGGGAAATGCCAGAGGAGCCCCGACTCTGCACGAAGATACGCCGCCCCACAGCACAGAGCCCTGACACTGCACGAAGAGTAGCCGCCGCCCCACAGCACCCACACAGCACAAAGAGGAGCAGCCGCCACCGCTCCCAGCACAGAGACCCCACACTGCAGCTACAATGAGGTAATGGGGGATACTCCACTCACACTTTCCTGTGAGACGCCCCCTCTTCATCATCGGGACCACTCACCCCCATCCACCATATACACATTGGTGTCTGCACCCGGCGTATAAGACAACCTCCGACTTTTAAGAAGATTTTCAGGGGTTAAAAAGTCGTCTAATACCCCAGAAAATACAGTACTTTAATTTATTAATAACCTTAAAGTGGTTATCTGGTAGCACCCACTTCTGCATTGGAGGCACTAATCCTGTTGCATTAACAGGTGCCTGTAAGATCGTGTGTGTAGCCAGCCGATCCTGTGCTGATGCCGGCAGATGCAATGTCAACAGTACCTCTCACCTCCAGATACAGAAGTTGTAGGCACCAGAGAACCCCTTTAATTAATAACACAACCGTTAATGGCACTATATCATTATATTATATAATTTGTAAAGTTCTTCTTGTACCATCGCTGTTAATTATTTTCTTTAGTAATAGCCGCAGTGATAGACCACTGGGCACCCCTGATCATAATAGTCCATTGGGTTTCCATCATTGTGTTAGTCATGTTACCAAACAAAAGAGGTCAGCATGCTGCGGTATTGTGTCCTGCATTTATGACATCTTTAGGCTACTTTCACACTGGCGTTTTTTGCCAGACGTCGCAATGCGTCGTTTATGGCAAAAAACGCATCCTGCAAAGTTGTCTGCAGGATGCGTTTTTGCCCCATAGATTAACATTAGCGACGCATTGCGACGCTTTGCCACACGTCGCAACCGTCATGCGACGGTTGCGCCGTGTTGTGGCGGACCGCCGGGAGCAAAAAACGTTAAATGTAACGTTTTTTGCTCCTGACGGACCGCTTTTTCCGACCGCGCATGCGCGGCAGGAACTCCGCCCCCACCTCCCCGCCCCTCACAGTGGGGCAGCGGATGCGCTGGAGAAATGCATCCACTGCACCTGTTGTGCAGTGCGTCAAAAGCTAGCATCGGAATCTCTGCCCGACGTATTGCGACGGGGAGATTCCGACGCTAGTGTGAAAGTAGCCTTAGGCTGCTTTCACACATCAGTTTTTTGCCGTCAGGCACAATCCGTCGAATGTTGAAAAAAACGGATCCGTCGCAGATTGTGGAAAAACTGATGCGACTGATCCTTTTTTTCAATGGATCCGACTAGCTGATCCAGCTAATTGGATCCCCCAAAAATTGGAGCATGCTCAGTTTTAAAAAAATGGTATCCGTCACCAGATTCCGTCATTTGACAGATCCGGCGCCATAGGGTTCCATTGTAGCAAACGCCAGCGCTGTCCGGTTTTTCGCCGGAGACAAAAAACATCTTTGTACGTTTTTCCCACCGCCGGATCAACAATTTTTGCCGATGAAACGTCTATGAGAAAAACAGATCCGGCAGCATCATTCACCGGATCCGTTTTTTAAAAAATTCGCTGCATTGAGCCTGACGGCAAAAAACTGATGTGTGAAAGCAGCCTAAGATGTGAACACAAGCCTACTTTTTAAAGACCGCAGTACTACCTAGAATCCTGCAGGTGTAATTGTTTCTGCTTATTCCAGGTACTTGAGTTGTAGCAAATTAAGTAATTACAATAATTGCCCTTGATTGATAAAGTGATTACGATACGTTTGGTGAGATAATTACCTCACTGTTATTCAAAATGGAAAACCATACAGCTATTCATTTATCAATAAATAATACATGTAATAATATAATAAGATTATAAGGCTATGTGCACACGTTGCAGATTAGGCTTAGGAATTTCTGGTGCGGATTCTGCCTCTCCTGGCAGAAAACGCACCTGCGGATTTGTCGCTTTTTTGTGCGGTTCCGCAGCGTTTTTTGTGCGGTTTTCTTGCAGATTTGCTGCGTTTTTTAACCCTGTGGGCTTGTATAATGGAATGGGTACAAAAACGCTGCAGATTCACCAAAAAGTGACATGATACTTCTTTTAAACCGCAGCGTTTCCACAGCGGATTTTCCACAAAGTGTGCACAGCATTTTGTTTTCTCATTGATTTACATTGTTCTGTAAATCAATTGCGGATCTGCAACGTTTCTGCACCCCAAAAAATGCTGCGGATCCACAGAGAATCCGCAACCTGTGCACATACCCTAATAAGCACTAGCTTGCAGATAACTCCTCAGTGTTACCATATACTTATTGGCTCATTCGCCCCTGCAGGTGGGAATGGCCACTGGCTGCACACATCAGCCACACCCTGGGATGTTACCCTACAGTCGATTTTAGTTTCAATAATTAATGTTATTTTTTTTCATATTTTATGTGCAGGGTATGACTGGACCCGCAGGTCAACCAGGAGTGAAGGGGCATTGTGGTCACATGGTATGAATTTTTAGTGATCAGTCAGCCACCTGTTGTCACTTGATGTAGGCTCTAGATATGCCATATGGGCAAGAGTATTGTCCACTGAAATCAGGTTTTTAATTGGCTTCCAATGGAATAAGTGCATAACCTCTAGCCCCTTGCCCCCGTTATATAACATCCAGTTCCTTTCCCCTGGTGTATAACCTTTAGCCCCTCATCTCCAGCCCTTCGCCCCCTGTATATAACATCTGGCCCACGATGTATAACATTCAGACCCATTGCCCCGGTGTATAACATCCAGCGCCTCATACCGGGTGTATAACATCCGGTACCTCACACCCGCTGTATAACATCCGGCGCCTCACACCCGCTGTATAACATCCGGCGCCTCACACCGGGTGTATAACATCCAGCACCTCACACCGGGTGTATAACATCTGGCACCTCACAAAGGGTGTATAACATCCAGCCACTCACACCGGGTGTATAACATCCAGCGCCTCACACCGGGTGTATAACATCCAGCCCCTCACACCGGGTGTATAACATCCAGCGCCTCAGACCGGGTGTATAACATCCGGCACCTCACACCCGCTGTATAACATCCGGCACCTCACACCGGGTGTATAGCATCCAGCCCCTCACACCGGATGTATAACATCCAGCCCCTCACACCGGGTGTATAACATCCAGCCCCTCACATCGGGTGTATAACATCCAGCGCCTCACACCGGGTGTATAACATCCGGCACCTCACACCCGCTGTATAACATCCGGTGCCTCACACCGGGTGTATAACATCCAGCCCCTAACACCGGGTGTATAACATCCAGCGACTCACACCGGGTGTATAACATCCGACACCTCACACCGGGTGTATAACATCCGACACCTCACACCCGCTGTATAACATCCGACACCTCACACCGGGTGTATAACATCCAACACCTCACACTGGGTGTATAACATCCAGCACCTCACACCCTCTGTATAACATCCGACACCTCACACCGGGTGTATAACATCCAGCCCCTCACACCGGGTGTATAACATCCAGCGCCTCACACCGGGTGTATAACATCTGGCACCTCACACCCGCTGTATAACATCCGGCGCCTCACACCGGGTGTATAACATCAGGCACCTCACACCGGGTGTATAACATCCGGCACCTCACACAGGGTGTATAACATCCGGCACCTCACACCGGGAGTATAAAATCCAGCCCCTCACACCGGGTGTATAACATCCGGCGCCTCACAACGGGTGTATAACATCCAGCACCTCACACCGGGTGTATAACATCCAGCACCTCACACCCTCTGTATAACATCCGGCGCCTCACACCGGGTGTATAACATCCGGCACCTCACACCGGGTGTATAACATCCGGCGCCTCACACCGGGTGTATAACATCCAGTGCCTCACACCGGGTGTATCACATCCGGCACCTCACACCGGGTGTATCACATCCAGCCCCTCACACCGGGTGTATAACATCCGGCACCTCACACCGGGTGTATAACATCCAGCCCCTCACACCGGGTGTATAACATCCAGCCCCTCACACCGGGTGTATAACATCCGGCACCTCACACCGGGTGTATCACATCCAGCCCCTCACACCGGGTGTATAACATCCAGTGCCTCACACCGGGTGTATAACATCCGGCACCTCACACCGGGTGTATAACATCCAGCCCCTCACACCGGGTGTATAACATCCAGCCCCTCACACCCGCTGTATAAGATCCAGCGCCTCACACCGGGTGTATAACATCCGGCACCTCACACCCGCTGTATAACATCCGGCGCCTCACACCGGGTGTATAACATCCGGCACCTCACACCGGGTGTATAACATCCAGCCCCTCACACCCGCTGTATAACATCCGGCACCTCACACCGGGTGTATAACATCCGGCGCCTCACATCGGGTGTATCACATCCGGCACCTCACACCGGGTGTATCACATCCAGCCCCTCACACCGGGTGTATAACATCCGGCACCTCACACCGGGTGTATAACATCCAGCCCCTCACACCGGGTGTATAACATCCAGCCCCTCACACCGGGTGTATAACATCCGGCACCTCACACCGGGTGTATCACATCCAGCCCCTCACACCGGGTGTATAACATCCGGCACCTCACACCGGGTGTATAACATCCAGCCCCTCACACCGGGTGTATAACATCCAGCCCCTCACACCCGCTGTATAAGATCCAGCGCCTCACACCGGGTGTATAACATCCGGCACCTCACACCCGCTGTATAACATCCGGCGCCTCACGCCGGGTGTATAACATCTGGCACCTCACACCCGCTGTATAACATAAGGCCTCTCGCCCCCCCAGGTGTATAACATTCGTCCCACAATGTATAACGAAAATGAAAAAATAAAAAGGAAACTGGCCACTATGTAATGGGGTTCATTTGGAAAAGAAGTTGTTGAGAAGGGACATTACTTATAAAGTGTTTCTCGCGGTTCTTCTAAATAATGTACTAAGTGATTCTATTCTACATGAAATAACAATCCTGTAGACCTCTATGTTTTGCTGTTGCCCCTCTTAGAAAATTCATAAATAAATTGACAACTGGGCGTTTCCAGTTGGGTGTGTTTCCTTGCATGCTAGAAATCTGTCACCAGCTGAACACATCTTATATGCAGATTTAAAAATCTGTCTTCTCTCACTATGTAACTATGGATTTGCTGCCAACAATGTGCAAACAGTATGGGGGGCAAAACGATCATTGTAACCCTTTTCCATCCCTATACACTTTGGGCCTTCTTATATCATTGATCGAAGGTCATTCATGCAGGAAATCTACCTGTGTAAGAGCAGCTTAGGTGGCTTAGCCATTCACATCCAGTAATGCTTACTGTATTGGTTGCTGTTCTACCTACCTCACTATGTTTTTTTCTATATTACAGGGGTTGCCAGGCCCTCTGGGAATACAAGGAACACCTGGAACTTCTGGAAAGGATGGGGATTTTGGACTAGATGGGAAACCAGGATCACCCGGAATACCAGGACCAAAGGTGAATTTTACCACATCTACAAAAAAAAAAAAATAATACCAGAACCAGGCAACATACTAGATACCGAGGGGAAGGTCAAGCACTAAGTAGTGCCACGCAGCCCCTCACCAAGAAAAAGAACCAACTCCACAAAAGCCATAAATAATAGGAGTACACGAGGAGCATATAGGTAATAAAGTAGAAATAGTATTTATTAAATAGTTATTAAAACAGTGCAATCAATATACATGATATGTACTCAAGGATGGAAATAGTAAGTGGGTATCCCCCGGTGTGCACCATCTATGGAGCCGACATGCAACCCAAAGGGTGAAAGGAATTTGCTGCACAGAGAACCATGTCACCAATGTCTATATAGAATGCCAGCCGGCGTGAAATGACAAGTAAATAAAAGGCAGCTCTTACCAATACGGCACCAGGACAGGGCACACCGGACAGGATCCACAGGCAAAGACCCCCTGTGGGGGTAGAAGTTGAAAGGCCATCTTTACGGGGTTAAGGTTTAGAAGGTACTTCCATTGACTTTTGATATTAACATTAACGATGCAGTACAAATTAATAAGTGTCCATACTTTCTATA
Source organism: Ranitomeya imitator (assembly GCF_032444005.1). Classification (NCBI taxonomy): domain Eukaryota; kingdom Metazoa; phylum Chordata; class Amphibia; order Anura; family Dendrobatidae; genus Ranitomeya; species Ranitomeya imitator. Next base: position 171,934,445 of record NC_091283.1, read on the forward strand.
TTGAGAGGATCGCTCCGATGAACATTTTCTTTTACAAATCCATTTGCTGATCAGAGGCAAGCAGGCATGGTTCTTCAAGAGGGACCGAATGATCACTTGGTCAATAGATATTTAAGCTCTGTGGCCATCAAATGTATTATATATACAGTATATATATATATAGTATTGCTGGTCCATTTTATTACCCACCTGCCTATTCTTTAGTGGAGAAGGAGATTTACTTTGACTTTGAAATATATAGGATTCTAGATTTTAAAGGTACATTTAATGAGGGTCACATTATCCTAAGGATTTTTGTATTCATCTGTTAAAGGTCCTAGAAATGTTACCAGAATAAATAATAACATTATACATTGGCATGTAAAAGTTTGGGTACCCCTTGTCAAAATTACTGTTATTGTGCGCAGTTAAGTAAATTGAAGATTAAATTATCTCTAAAAGGCCTAAAGTTAAATATGATACATTTCCTTTGTATTTTAGGCCGAAACATATAAAGTCATTTTTTTATTTAAAAAATTATTAAAAGGAAAATGGTCTGGTGCTAAAGTTTGGGCACCCTTGGAGATTTGTGTGCTCAGATAGCTTTGACCAAGGTTTCAGACCTTAATTGGCCTGTTAGGGTTATGGCTTGGTCACTATCATTGTTAGGAAAGGCCAGGTGATTCAAATTTCCCAGCTTTATAAAAACTCAGCCTCCTCTAACCTTGTGCCAAAAAACAGCAGCCATGGGTTCTTTTAAGCAGCTGCCTAGCACTCTGAAAATAACAATGGTGGAGGCCCAGAAAGCAAGAGAAGTTTATAAGAAGATAGCAACGCATTTTCATGTTGCTCTGCACAAATATGGCCTTCATGTCAGAAGAAAACCTCTCCTGCATCCTCACTATAAATTTCAGTGTCAGAAATATGCAAAAGAACATTTAAACAAGCCTGATGCATTTTGGAATCAAGTCCTATGGACCGATGAGGTTAAAATGGAACTCTTTGACCACAATGATCAAAGGTATGTGTGAAGGAAAAATATATGCAAACTGTCTCTTCAGAGAGGAAGAGTACTAGAACTCTAGCATCACATATTGGAAGCAGCAATCCTAACAGTCAATGTCGACCCTTTAGCACAGGGGTGTCAAACTGCATTCCTCGAGGACTGCAAACAGGTCATGTTTTCAGGATTTCCTTGTACTGCACAGGTGATAATTTAATCACCAGCTCATTATTTGTGTAGGTGATTAAATTATCACCTGTGCAGTGCAAGGAAATCCTGAAAACATGACCTGTTTGCAGCCTTCGAGGAATGCAGTTTGACACCCCTGCTTTAGCAAGCCTTGCCACATGACTTAGGATAACAGTCAAACCAGAATCTCAATTTGCAGACACTGTTTTGGGGACTGCCCCTCGTTAGTGCATAGTGTGAGATCTGGTATGGCTGTGGAGAAAAAAGGGCACAGAATTTCAGGAAAAGAACATCTCTGCAACCATTAAGCATGGGGGTGGATTGATCATGACAATCGGGTATTCATGGATCCTGGGAGTTCTTTTACCCCTTAACAAAACCCCATCCCGACTCACTCGGGCTATCCATCTAAAATACCCATTCCCTAAATAATGGTTCAACACACATTTTAATCTTTGGATAAATTGACCACAGCAGCCTTTATTACATTTACATATCCATAACCTTGCCCCCCCCAGGTCGCGTCTTGCCTCTAGCCGCTAGGCACCAGCTCAGAGACCCACAGAGACTCGCCCAGCCAATATCCTTCAAAATTACCCACGGATCCCCGTTATCTCCTCCGTGTGATCCTTCCGTTCCACTCCATTTAATCCACTCAAGGGGGAGTCCAGGACCTTTGGGATCCCCCCTTTGAGCCCCCACTTATTAGCACCACCAACCTCAAGGACCTCCCCCCCACGCCACCAGCATAAATGTTCTGAACCCTCAAACATTTATGTCACGCCACACGAGCAGACCTTTTTCAATGCCCTCTTGTACTGCCAAACACCACATATCCAGACCGATTGCATTCAAATGAATACCATCCTTCCTCCAATACTCCCCCTCTCCAGACTCCAAATCCCGGTGCCGCACCACAATTGCCCCGTTCCTCACCATGAAGCGTGACACCGCTCTATTAAATTTAATCCTAGCCTTATTCAAACCTTGCGCCGACCTCTCCCCATGCCATACTTTTCTGGAGCCGATATCTGACCACACCACTAGTAATCTCGGGAACATTGACCAGAGCCTCAACATGTCAAACTTAATGTCCTTAATTAGTTCTCTGCACAGACGTTTGCCTAGGTCATTTCCCCCCCAGATGTATCACCATCAAGTCTGGCACCCGATCTAACCGAACGAATTTATGAAACTCGGGTAACAATTGTTTCCATATCATCCCCCGTTTACTGATCCAACTCACGACTTCCAATGTTCTTGGCACTCCTAGTTGTCTCCCATCTGGACGAACATCAGCTCTCATTGCTACCCAAAAGACAAAGGAATGACCCATGATCCATGTGAGCAAACTTCTCGGCTCTGCAATACAAAAGAAACATTACAACCATATAACTGAAAAACCTCGGCCGATACTACTGAAATCCTTCATAACAATGACGGACGAATGTAAGAGCAAAATCTCACTGATTCCCAGCGACCAATCCTTTGTACCATCTCATCCCCTAGACCCCTCCTAGCCGCCTCCATCGCTGCCCCAATACGAAATGAGTGCCCACTAAAGTTCTTTGCAGAAATGCCCCCTTTTTCAAGACACCGTTTAAATACTGTCAGAAATTGAAAACGAGATAAAAATTATCCGTCCTCATGCATTAACAACAGATAATTCCCAGGACTCGAGCTCCTCCAAAACTCCTTCAGACATTGTACGGGACCTAAAAGGGAACCGTTTACCCTGAAAAGAACCACTCTACAGCCTTTCCCTTCCGTATCCATTTTGGATGACCTCAACATTATCACCAATCTGTCCTCGTACATATCAACGTCCTGCCTTAGCAGACCTCCTATTTGATACCTGGATGGGCTGACCAACTCCCCCAATCTAAAGGCCCCCAAAAAATGTTAGTGAAAATGCTAATTTAAACAAGGTCACTTCCTTTTGACTGGAACAAACGACCTCTAATTGTTCACCCAAAATCAACAGAACTTCATAAGAAACCGGACGCCTACTGTCTAACACCTTCCAGCCTTTACGCCAACCTTTCACCACTTGACGAACCAAAAATGATTTTGTCAAGTCATTCAACCCGTGAAACTTAAAAGCTAATGTCTAACCCGAAAGGAAATTATTGATTTTTGCAACGGACCACCCAGATTCCCAGTTGTGCCCTATCAATAAGAGCAACTTGCTTTCACCCTCTAAACCCAACCCCAGTTTTGACTTCCATTCCTCCTAGGAATCCCACGCCTTCCGGTAATGTGACTAAGTTCCCGTTGGTAAAGATCTGGATAGCAAATTTCTCACTGCCCCAACGGAAGATTCCATAACTCCTCTGGGCACGCCCGACCCATGGGTTCCACTTGAGGCCAACTCCCAAACACGATCCCACTGCGAAGAAGAAATAGCATCAAGAATAGGGTAATGTCTCACAAGCTTGTTTTCCGCCGTGACCCACAAATTAAAGTTCAAACCTGTCCACACCAAATGTTGCAACACTCTCAGCAGGGCCTGGTCGGAAGATGACAACAAATTTATGGCCTTCACGGCCCCCAACCAAACGCAACCAAAACAAATCTTCCTGTTCCGAACGCTCCCTCCCCACAATGACATTGCCACGACAATGGGGAACACCTCTCGTAGCACTGCATTAGCCGATAGACCCTTCTCTTTCCAAACTTGTGGCCAATGAGCCACCAACCATTCGCCCTGAAAAAACAAAGAAAAACCCAGTTCGTCCACCGCACTGTTATGAACAGGTGATTCAGAACCACAATGGACCTAGTGGTTAAGAGCACACAAAGTGACCTGATAGTTACTAACATAGGACGAGCTCTGAGACGTGGGAACTCTACTGACCGCAATCCCTAATCCTATCATACCACACTAGAGGTAGCCGTGGATTGCGCCTAACGCTCCCTATGCAACTCGGCACAGCCTGAGAAACTAGCTAGCCCTGAAGATAGAAAAATAAGCCTACCTTGCCTCAGAGAAATTCCCCAAAGGAAAAGGCAGCCCCCCACATATAATGACTGTGAGTTAAGATGAAAATACAAACACAGAGATGAAATAGATTTTAGCAAAGTGAGGCCCGACTTACTGAATAGACTGAGGATAGGAAAGATAGCTTTGCGGTCAGCACAAAAACCTACAAACAACCACGCAGAGGGGGCAAAAAGACCCTCCACACCGACTAACGGTACGGAGGTGCTCCCTCTGCGTCTCAGAGCTTCCAGCAAGCAAGAAAAACCAATATAGCAAGCTGGACAGAAAATATAGCAAACAAAAGTAACACAAGCAAAACTTAGCTTATGCAGGGCAGACAGGCCACAAGAACGATCCAGGAGAGAGCAAGACCAATACTGGAACATAGACTGGAGGCCAGGAACAAAGAACTAGGTGGAGTTAAATAGAGCAACACCTAACGACTTAACCTCGTCACCTGAGGAAGGAAACTCAGAAGCCGCAGCCCCACTCACATCCACCAGAGGAAGCTCATAGACAGAACCAGCCGAAGTACCACTCATGACCACAGGAGGGAGCTTGACCACAGAATTCACAACAGTACCACCCCCTTGAGGAGGGGTCACCGAACCCTTACCAGAGCCCCCAGGCCGACCAGAATGAGCCAAATGAAAGGCACGAACCAGATCGGCAGCATGAACATCAGAGGCAAAGACCCAGGAATTATCTTCCTGACCATAACCCTTCCACTTAACCAGGTACTGGAGTTTCCGTCTCGAAATACGAGAATCCAAAATCTTCTCCACTATATACTCCAACTCCCCCTCAACCAAAACTGGGGCAGGAGGATCAACGGATGGAACCACAGGTGCCACGTATCTCCGCAACAATGACCTATGGAATAGGTTATGGATGGAAAAAGAAGCTGGAAGGGTCAAACGAAAAGACACAGTATTAAGAACCTCAGAAATCCTATACGGACCAATGAAACGAGGCTTAAACTTAGGAGAGGAAACTTTCATAGGAATATAACGAGATGACAACCAAACCAAATCCCCAACACGAAGTCGGGGACCCACACAGCGCCTGCGGTTAGCGAAACGTTGAGCCTTCTCCTGAGACAATGTCAAATTGTCCACCACATGAGTCCAAATCTGCTGCAACCTATCCACCACAGTATCCACACCAGGACAGTCAGAAGACTCAACCTGCCCTGAAGAGAAACGAGGATGGAAACCAGAATTGCAGAAAAACGGCGAAACCAAAGTAGCCGAGCTGGCCCGATTATTAAGGGCGAACTCAGCCAAAGGCAAAAAGGACACCCAATCATCCTGATCGGCAGAAACAAAACATCTCAGATATGTTTCCAAGGTCTGATTGGTTCGTTCAGTCTGGCCATTTGTCTGAGGATGGAAAGCCGAGGAAAAAGACAAATCAATGCCCATCCTAGCACAAAAGGCTCGCCAAAACCTCGAAACAAACTGGGAACCTCTGTCAGAAACGATGTTCTCCGGAATGCCATGTAAACAAACCACATGCTGGAAGAACAATGGCACCAAATCAGAGGAGGAAGGCAATTTAGACAAGGGTGCCAAATGGACCATCTTAGAGAAGCGATCACAAGCAACCCAAATGACCGACATTTTTTGAGAGACGGGGAGATCTGAAATAAAATCCATAGAGATATGTGTCCAGGGCCTCTTCGGGACTGGCAAGGGCAAAAGCAACCCACTGGCACGAGAACAGCAGGGCTTAGCCCGAGCACAAATCCCACAGGACTGCACAAACGAACGCACATCCCGCGACAGAGACGGCCACCAAAAGGATCTAGCCACCAAATCTCTGGTACCAAAGATTCCAGGATGACCAGCCAACACCGAACAATGAACCTCAGAGATAACTCTACTCGTCCATTTATCAGGGACAAACAGTTTCTCCGCTGGGCAACGGTCAGGTCTATTAGCCTGAAATTTTTGCAGCACCCGCCGCAAATCAGGGGAGATGGCAGACAAAATTACCCCCTCTTTGAGAATACCCGCCGGCTCAGACAAACCCGGAAAGTCGGGCACAAAACTCCTAGACAGGGCATCCGCCTTCACATTTTTAGAGCCCGGAAGGTACGAAACCACAAAGTCAAAACGGGAGAAAAACAGCGACCAACGAGCCTGTCTAGGATTCAACCATTTGGCAGACTCGAGATAAGTCAAGTTCTTGTGATCAGTCAAGACCACCACGCGATGCTTAGCTCCTTCAAGCCAATGACGCCACTCCTCGAATGCCCACTTCATGGCCAGCAACTCTCGAATGCCAACATCATAATTACGCTCAGCAGGCAAAAACTTCCTGGAAAAGAAGGCGCATGGTTTCATCACCGAGCCATCAGAACTTCTTTGCGACAAAACAGCCCCTGCTCCAATCTCAGAAGCATCAACCTCGACCTGGAACAGGAGCGAAACATCTGGTTGGCACAACACAGGGGCAGAAGAAAAACGACGCTTCAACTCTTGAAAAGCTTCCACAGCAGCAGAAGACCAATTGACCAGATCAGCACCCTTCTTGGTTAACTTAGTCAACGGTTTAGCAATACTAGAAAAATTATTGATGAAGCGACGATAAAAATTAGCAAAGCCCAGGAACTTTTGCAGACTCTTCAGAGATGTCGGCTGAGTCCAATCATAAATGGCCTGAACTTTAACAGGGTCCATCTCGATAGTAGAAGGGGAAAAAATGAACCCCAAAAATGAAACCTTCTGAACACCAAAGAGACACTTTGACCCCTTCACAAACAAAGAATTCTCACGCAGAACCTGGAACACCATTCTGACCTGCTTCACGTGAGACTCTCAATCATCCGAGAAGACCAAAATATCATCCAAGTATACAATCAGGAATTTATCCAGGTACTCTCGGAAGATGTCATGCATAAAGGACTGAAACACTGATGGAGCATTAGAAAGCCCGAATGGCATAACCAGGTACTCAAAATGGCCCTCGGGCGTATTAAATGCTGTTTTCCATTCATCGCCCTGTTTAATACGCACAAGATTATACGCACCACGAAGATCTATCTTGGTGAACCAACTAGCCCCCTTAATCCGAGCAAACAAATCAGACAGCAGCGGCAAGGGGTACTGAAATTTGACCGTGATTTTATTTAGAAGGCGGTAATCAATACAAGGTCTCAGCGAACCATCCTTCTTGGCCACAAAAAAGAACCCTGCTCCCAATGGCGACGACGACGGGCGAATATGACCCTTCTCCAAGGATTCCTTTACGTAACTCCGCATAGCGGCGTGCTCAGGCACAGACAAATTAAACAGTCGACCTTTAGGAAACTTACTACCAGGAATCAAATCGATAGCACAATCACAATCCCTATGCGGAGGTAGGGCACTGGACTTGGGCTCATCAAATACATCCCGGTAATCCGATAAGAACTCTGGGACCTCAGAAGGGGTGGATGATGAAATAGACAGAAAAGGAACATCACCATGTACCCCCTGACAACCCCAGCTGGACACAGACATTGATTTCCAATCCAATACTGGGTTATGGACTTGTAGCCATGGCAACCCCAACACGACCACATCATGCAGATTATGCAACACCAAAAAGCGAATATCCTCCTGATGCGCAGAAGCCATGCACATGGTCAGCTGGGTCCAGTACTGAGGCTTATTCTTGGCCAAAGGTGTTAGCATCAATTCCTCTCAATGGAATAGGATACTGCAAGGGTTCCAAGAAAAACCCACAGCGCCTAGCATACTCCAAGTCCATCAAATTCAGGGCAGCGCCTGAATCCACAAATGCCATGACAGAATAGGATGACAAAGAGCAGATCAAAGTAACGGACAAAAGAAATTTCGACTGTACCGTACCAATGGTGGCAGACCTAGCGAACCGCTTAGTGCGTTTAGGACAATCGGAGATAGCATGAGTGGAATCACCACAGTAAAAACACAGCCCATTCTGACGTCTGTGTTCTTGCCGTTCAGCTCTGGTCAAAGTCCTATCGCACTGCATAGGCTCAGGTCCATGCTCAGATAATACCGCCAAATTGTGCACAGTTTTACGCTCACGCAAGCGTCGACCGATCTGAATGGTCAAAGACATAGAATCATTCAGACCAGCAGGCATAGGAAATCCCACCATGACATCCTTAAGGGCTTCAGAGAGACCTTTTCTGAAAATTGCTGCCAGCGCACATTCATTCCATTGAGTGAGCACAGACCACTTCCTAAACTTCTGACAATATATCTCTACCTCATCCTGACCCTGAGACAGAGCCAGCAAATTTTTCTCTGCCTGATCCACTGAATTAGGTTCATCATACAGCAATCCGAGCGCCAGAAAAAACGCATCAATATTACATAATGCAGGATCTCCTGGCGCAAGGGAAAATGCCCAGTCTTGAGGGTCGCCACGTAATAAAGAAATAATGATCTTAACTTGTTGAACTGGGTCACCAGAGGAGCGGGGTTTCAAAGCCAGAAACAGTTTACAATTATTCTTAAAACTCAGAAACTTAGCTCTATCTCCAGAAAACAAATCAGGAATAGGAATTCTTGGCTCTAACATAGAATTCTGAACCACAAAGTCTTGAATATTTTGTACTTTTGCAGTGAGATGATCCACACAAGAAGACAGATCTTTAATGTCCATCACCACACCTGTGTCCTGAACCACCCAAATATCTAGGGGAAAAGAAAGACAAAACACAGTACAGAGAAAAAAAATGGTCTCAGAACTTCTCTTTTCCCTCTGTTGAGAAGCATTAGTACTTTGGGCCTACAGTACTGTTATGAACAGGTGATTCAGAACCACAATGGACCTAGTGGTTAAGAGCACACAAAGTGACCTGATAGTTAATAACATAGGACGAGCTCTGAGACGTGGGAACTCTGCTGACCGCAATCCCTAATCCTATCATACCACACTAGAGGTAGCCGTGGATTGCGCCTAACGCTCCCTATGCAACTCGGCACAGCCTGAGAAACTAGCTAGCCCTGAAGATAGAAAAATAAGCCTACCTTGCCTCAGAGAAATTCCCCAAAGGAAAAGGCAGCCCCCCACATATAATGACTGTGAGTTAAGATGAAAATACAAACACAGAGATGAAATAGATTTTAGCAAAGTGAGGCCCGACTTACTGAATAGACCGAGGATAGGAAAGATAGCTTTGCGGTCAGCACAAAAACCTACAAACAACCATGCAGAGGGGGCAAAAAGACCCTCCGCACCGACTAACGGTACGGAGGTGCTCCCTCTGCGTCTCAGAGCTTCCAGCAAGCAAGAAAAACCAATATAGCAAGCTGGACAGAAAATATAGCAAACAAAAGTAACACAAGCAAAACTTAGCTTATGCAGGGCAGACAGGCCACAAGAACGATCCAGGAGAGAGCAAGACCAATACTGGAACATAAACTGGAGGCCAGGAACAAAGAACTAGGTGGAGTTAAATAGAGCAGCACCTAACGACTTAACCTCGTCACCTGAGGAAGGAAACTCAGAAGCCGCAGCCCCACTCACATCCACCAGAGGAAGCTCATAGACAGAACCAGCCGAAGTACCACTCATGACCACAGGAGGGAGCTTGACCACAGAATTCACAACACCGCACCCACCAAAATTCAAAGACACTCAGCCAACACCGCCGGCGCAATCCAAAGAGACTTACCATTATAGGAATCCAGAAAAATGCCCAAACTCTCAAATCCTCTTTCAACTCCTTTCTGAGCCTAATGAAATGTGACGGCGCCTTAATCCCCATCGTAGCCAAAGAAAACACCGCCACCCCCAACACCGCCGGCTTTGAAAAAGAACTCATTGTTCGAAACGCGTAGCCTGCTGCTACTCATTCTCCTGTGAACCATGTCATTGGACTTTGGATTTTATCCTCACTAAATCTTGATATTTTTGGAAGCTGGATTTCTTTTCCTGTTTGCCTTGTAGCCAAAGAAAGTCTGCGACAAAATGCTCTGCCCATTGGCATAATTGGCATAATTCGACATGCGAAATTAAATTTTCCAAGCAGCGACTGAACCTCGCGCAATGTGACTTTCTTCAAGCTACCAACTCGTTTAATCTCTGTCCTCATGTCTCTCAACTTTTCTTCTGGCAGTCTGCACTCCATTGCAACCGTATCTATCTCAATACCTAAAAAACTCAGAGATGTCACCGGACCCATCATGTTTTCCGCCGCCAATGAAACACCAAATTTCTTTGCCACCCCTTCTATTGAGTGAAGTAACACAGAATAATTCGGGGAAAAAATTCAGGACAAATAAAAAATCATCTAAGTAATGCACGTCCTTAACGGTCCATTCCAAAAATGAATTAAACGTTTCAAATTATGGAACAAGACAATGAACACCCCATCGGCAAACAACGATCCACAAAAAATCCTCCATCCCAAAAACACCCTAACAAATTCATGCTGTCCGGGTGAACCGGTAGCAAACAAAAAGCTGCTTCGATGTCGGTTTTAGCCAACAAGGCCCCCTTTCCATATTCTCTAACCAGGCTCATTGTCGTATCAAAAGACATATATAACAGAACATAACTGTGGATCGATCCCGTCATTTACCGATAATCCCTTTGGGAAGGAAAGGTGGTGAATCAACCTGAATTTATTCATTTTTTTCTTTGGCACAACTCCAAATGGCGACACCCTCAGATTAGCCATAGGAGCCGAGTCAAATGATCCAGCCATTCTACCTAGGTTCACCTTTTTTTGCAATTTTTCCGTGACTACACCAGAGAATTCTCTGGCTGATTTTAAATTCTTGGTCGATAACCCCAACTTAAGATCAACAAAAGGAATCCTGAATCCATCCCGAAAACCATCTCATAGTAATGCCGCCGCTTCCTTATCCGGGTACCTATTTAGAAATTGCTCCATCTCTACCAGACGCACTGGCGTCATTCCTTTTCTCAAAACTCTCCTTTTGTCGTCCTCCCTTAAAGCATTTTGCGGCCCCGTGATTACCGCCGCACGCGGGACATTCATGTTTAAATTTACATTTGGCGCCAAACCTGCACACTCGTCGTTATAGGAGAAGCACAGCCCTTTTTGTACTGCCACCGAGTGCCCCGACAATCCTGAGCCCCCTGTGCCCCCAAGAAAAGATCCTGCCCTAGCCTACCCGGGGCTGTTACTCTCATCCATAGGGCTATATCTTTATGATCCCAACAAATGTTTGGACGAACCGCCTTCCGTTGACGGAATTGTTTGTCGTACCTCAGCCATCCCTGACCCCCGTACACTCAATATGCTTCCCCGATGGTGTCCATATAGGAAAACAGGGGGAACAATTTTTTAGTGATTTCTCCCCAATCACACTTGCCAATATGGCAAATGCTTGTAACCAGTTTGTGAATGTGCGTGGAATCAACCGGTACCGTCTCCTATCCTCGTCCTCCTTTTTGGACTCGTCCTTCCTCGCCCTATCAAGGTTAAAACGTTCTAATGGTAGCAATGAAAATATTTCCACATATTCCCCCTTCCAGATTCTCTCCCTTACTTCCTGCTTTAAATTTGCCCCTAACGGCCCCTCAAAACAAACGTAAACTTCGCCTTTTGCTGTATCATTCAAACGTACCGATTCTTCCTTGTCCTTCTCCCCAGTACCTACTGCCACAGAATCATGCCCCGTTACCTCGCTTCCCACCAATGCTGCTTCCCCAACATTTATTGAAGCCTCTACCACAGTACCGCTGGTCCGGAAGCCAGTAGCAGTCTCTCTGAATGCGGATCTCCTCTGTCGCCGTGATGGCTTGTAACTGTGGAAGCTCTGTACAGCCGGCCTGGATTAGCTGCTGCGTCCACAGTATCCAGAGAATTGCTGCGACCCCTAGTGATCCTGGCTTGAGACCCGGTTCTCACGGGAGACTGCCCGGTTCTCACGGGAGACTCCCCGGGTCTGTAAGTTTCAACCCCCCAAGAAGCAGTAGATCTCCCTGCATCTAACGGTGATCGCCCGCCCTGAAGCCTGCGCTCAGCGGCCTCACCTATACCTGCTGCTAAATTAGATGTGCTGGGCTGCCCATTGTAATCGATGGGGGCAGCTGCAGCCAATGAGTGGGAGTGGCTACTGGGTCGCCACTCATCGGTTGTGGTGATTGCTGCCGACTCCTGCTGTGTGCCGTCCAGACGCCGAGCAGAGGCCCTGATGGACTGGGCCCCCGCTGCTTCATTATCCGGATCTCTTACTGCTGACGCCGCCAGTGAGTGTGTGGCTCGCATGCTGTCCCTAACGGGGGAAGGCGCCTGCAGTACAGGCCCTCGTGCTCTCCTTAGTACTTGCTGCTGTCGCTGAGCCGTGCCCGTTCCTGATTGGGCAGCGGCCGCACCTGGTCCCGGCTCCCTGCCCCGCCTCGCCGTGGTAGCCGAGGAGGAGGCGGATACCTCCCCCGCTGCAGGCCCCGCAGAGATGGCGGATTCCTCCCAGCTCCCGGACCGCATGCCCTGCGCCTGCAGCATGCAGCCTCAGCTGGAGGGTCCCCGGAGGGGCTCCTAACACCGCGCTGGGCCTGGGGGGTGACTTCAGGGCTAAGGCGCTCCGGAGGCCTAGACCTCCGAGGCCGCCGCCCCTCACCTTGCAGTTGCGGTTGCCCTGGCTCACCGTCAGCCAACAGGCCTTGAATAGATGCCTGCAGCCACCCCGCACCTCTGTATCCGGCAGCAGCCCATAATTGCTGCAGAATTGCTTCCACCTCCATTCTACAGGTACTCTGCAGCTCGTTTTTCTTTGATGCTGTAGTACCTAAAATGGTTGCCCAGCCCTAATAGTCAGTGATTCTTATAATGCCCCCCCCCCTTTTTGGCTCCACCTTTTCCCCTCCCCCTCTCTTCTTTAGCCCTATCCTATCACCCTAATTCAAATTCCATACCCCTTCCCAATCCAGCTAAATTCAAATTACTCGTCCCCTATAGGGCCACTCAACCCTGTCATGACGTCCTTCCTTCAAGGGCTTGCAGCCCAGTAAGGCCTCACTTGCTTTGAGGTTGTGTTGCAGCCAATGACACAGGAAGTGTTTCATGGGTAGAGGGAAGAATGGATTCAATGAAATTTCAACAAATTCTTGATGCAAACATAACACCATCTGTAATAAAGCTGAAGTTGAATAGAGGATGGCTTCTACAAATGGATAATGATCCTAAACACACGTCAAAATCCACAAAAGACGACCTCAAAATGTGCAGGATGAAGGTTTTACAATGGACCTCATAGTCTCCTGATCTGAACACCATTGAAAATGTGGCTAGACCTCAAAACAGCAGAACATGCAAGATGACCCAGGATTCTCACAGAACTGGAAGAATTTTCCAAAGAAGAATTGATGAAAATCCCTCAAATAAGAATTGAAAGACTCTTGTCCGTCTACATAAAGCATTTACAAGCTGTGATACTTGCAAAATGGGGTGGTAGCTACTAACCATGCAGGGTGCCCAAATGTTTGCATCAGCCCATTTTCTTTTTTGTAATTTTTAAATTGTAAAAAATTACAATTTTTTTTCTGCTTAAAATACAAAGGAAATGCGTCATCTCTATCTTTAGGCCTTTTAGACATCATTTAATCTTCAAATTGCTTAACTGTACATAATAACGGTAACTTTAACCAGGGGTGCCCAAACTTTTACCAGTCACTGTAGTAGATGGATATAGTATGGGAAATGACTGTGCTGCTGTTTTCATAGGCAAAGACATTGTATCATAGTAATGCTGTACCCTGAAATGTGTATTTGTTTTCCTTCAAAGGGGCCTCAAGGCTTTAAAGGAGATCAGGGTCTTCCAGGAGACAGAGGCGAAGAAGTAAGTCCTGAATCATATAATTTTTAATGAAAGGGGTTCTGCTTGTGGCATCACCAGCAAATAGCTGATTTTTTTCCAGGTCATTTTGCAACTAGAAAGATATTTTCCAGAAAGCAGCGGCTGCAGGGGTAATGTATTATTACCTGGCAGACATTCGGGTGAATATCTGACCATGTAATACAATGACAGCTCGAAACTGCGAGCGCTATAGAAACTAATACAAAGCTACTCCCCATCCTGGCTACTAGAATTTGGTCCTGAGTCGGGGACCTTCCGCTATGATGTTGATATTCTCTAATAGCACATTAGGACAGGGATTGTCGTAGTACCAAAGTAGGTTACTTTGTGGTCATAGAAGGGATGGAGCTGTTTGATCCCTGCGTAGGAGGTGTACTATGCTATGAGAAGACAAGGACAGGACTCCTTGGAGAGTAGGTGAAGACTTTGCTCAGGGGAACTTCTTTAGGTTTCTTGGAATGTGCGCCCTGGCCTGTAAGATGGGTATCACTGCGATATCTGTCCTATAATCATCAGCCTCTAATTATGGGAGAAGGATGGGTTCCATGTATAACGCCAGTACCCTGAAGTTCTTTCATGAAAAGTTCTCATGGTGGATCATTCATGTGACACTCATGGCTGAGCTTCTAATATAATTTAGCCCAAAAGATTGATGGTTAAACCCATCGTAATGAATTGGCCTCAATTATTCATTGCTTGTAAATATCTTAAATGTTTTGATATCAATTGAATTTTACTAAAATTGTAAGGCTGACTAACAGAGAGAAACAATCGGGTAGATTCTTATCCACGTGGGCTACTTTTATTCTTTTATTCCTTCGCTTCCTCTAGAGACTAGGGAGAAACTGAGAGTACACTTTGAAAATACTCAATGGTATCTTTTGCAGCGGATAGGTGGCAGATCGCCAATTCCATGAGACACCTCTATGGTTACGCGCACGCAGAGTATGGGGTTCTCTAGATCTGTTTATGTGGGGTAGGGGGGGATTTGGGGTTACAATATCATTCAATTGTTATTCTTCTATATGACCTCTGATGGTAATGTTTGGTTTGTATTGTTTTTACAAAACTTTAATAAAAAGATTTAAAAAAAAAAAAAAAAAAAATTGTAAGGCTATGTTCTTTTTTACAACCACATTTCTTAAATGCATCTACAATTAACAATCGCTTAGCTGACAGATTTTTTACAGCTCCGCCCAGGGCTGGCATCAGCATCCGGGCAAGTGCCGGGGCCCTGAGCAGGCATGAGGCCCACTCGCCGTCGGGGACACCGGCGTGCTATGGGGGCCCGGTGCCCTCTTGCGCTGGGGCCCAGCAATTACAATACTTACCTCTTCCTATTCCAGTGCTACGGTGTCTTCCGCGTCCTATGACTGTGATGTTCAGGTCAGAGAGCGTGATGACGTCACGTCTGTGCACCTTCTCCCTGAACAGTCAGTGCAGAGAGCCGGAAGACGCCGACGCTGAGGAGCCAGCAGTGTAGAGCAGTGGCCAGTGAGGAAAGGTGAGTATTTCATTTTTGTTTTAATGTTTGGAGCATCTTATGGGACCACTTACATATGGAGCATTTTATGGGACCAATTACATATCGAGCAGTATATTGAGTTCATTATTTATGGGGTCAATTACATATGGAGCATCATATGGGGCCAATTACATATGGAGCATTGTATGGGGCCAATTACATATGGAGCAGTATATGATGCCCATTATATATGGAGCAATTCATAGGGCCAATCATATATGAAGCATCATATGGGGTCTATCATATATGGAGCATCTTATGGAGCCAATTATATATGGAGTATTATATGCTGCCCATTCTGTTTGGAGCAATATATGGGTGTTGTGAATTCCGCTCTTGGGTTCCCTCCGGTGGTTGTAAGTGGCACTTTTGTGAGTTCTGCTCTTGGGCTCCCTCTTGTGGTTTCTAGTGGTATGGCTGCTCCTTGGAGTTAGCTGTCATCAGCTGCCTCCACTTATCGTCTCTTCTGCTCCGCTATTTAAGTCTGGCTCTTTCTTCAGCCTGTGCCACTTGTCAATGTTTCCTGGCTGGATTCACATCTCTGCTTGGATTCTCCTGGTTTCCTGACCAGTTCTGCAAAGATAAGTTCTGGCTTTGCTCATTTCAGTCCACATGTTGTGGACTTATTGTTCTGTGCATTCTATATTTGTCCAGCTTGTCAGTATGGATTATTTCTGTTAGCTGGAAGCTCTGGGAAGCAGATTTACCCTCCACACCTTTAGTCAGGTGTGGAGATTTTGTAAACTCTGTGTGGATTGTTTTGTAGTTTTTATACTGACCGCACAGTATCCTTTCCTGTCCTATCTATCAAGCTAGACTGGCCTCCTATGCTAAAATCTGATTTCATTTCTGCGTATGTTATTTTCCCCTCCTCTCACCGTCAATAATTGTGGGGGGCTATCTTTCCTTTGGGGATTTTCTCTGAGGCAAGATAGGTTTCCTGTTTCCATCTTTAGGGGAAGTTAGATCTTAGGCTGTGCCGAGGGGTCTAGGGAGCGTCAGGTACCCCCCACGGCTATTTTTAGTTGCGCTGCTAGGTTCAGGGTTTGCGGTCAGTACAGATACCACCTCCTTCAGAGCTTGTCTCATGTTGTTCCTAAACCACCAGATCATAACATATGGGGCCCATAATATACTGTATGAAGCATTATATAGGGCTTATTCTGTATGGAGCATTATATGGGGCTCATTATACTGTATGGAGCAATATGTGGGGCTCATTATACTGTATGGAACAACACATTGAGCTCATTATTTTGTATGGAGAAATATATGTAATCTATTATACTCTGTGGAACATTATATGGGGTCCTTTATTATGTATGAAGCAATATATGGGGCTCATTATTCTGTATGGAGCATTATATGTGGCTCAGTATACTATATGGAACATTTTATGGGGTCTATTATTCTGTATGGAGCACTAAGTGGTGCCTATAATACTGTATGGAGCATTATATGGGACTCATTATACTATATGGAGCATTATATTGGGTCCATTATTTTGTATGGAGCAATATATGGGGCTCATTATTCTGTATGGAGCACTATGTGGTGCCCATAATACTGTATGGAGGACTATGTAGTGCCCATAATGCTGTATGGAGCACTAAGTGGTGCTCATAATACTGTATGGAGCACTATGTGGTTTGTTGTGAATTCTGCTTTTGGGCTCCCTCCGGTGGTTGTAGGTGGTAATGCAGTTGTCCCTGGGCTGCAGTCCTGGACAGGTGTATCTGCTGATTGCAATTCTGACTGGGGTATTTAGGTTTGCAGGACTCATTAGTCCTTGCCAGTTGTCAATGTTTCTTGGGAAGTGTTGGATCTCTGTTTGGCTTCTCTGTTGTGAATTCCGCTCTTGGGCTCCCTCCGGTGGTTGTAAGTGGCACTTTTGTGAGTTCTGCTCTTGGGCTCCCTCTTGTGGTTTCAAGTGGTATGGCTGCTCCTTGGATTTAGCTGTCAGCAGCTGCTTCTACTGATTGTCTTTTCTGCTCGGCTATTTATGCCTGGCTCTTTCCTTCAGCCAGTGCCACTTGTAAATGGTTCCTGGTTGGATTCACATCTCTTTGGATTTCCCTGTTTTCCTGACCAGTTCAGCAAAGCTAAGTTCTTGCTTGCTCTTTTCTGTCCACAGATTGTGGACTTATCCGTTCTGTGCTTTCTATGTTTGTCCAGCTTATCAGTATGAATTAACACTGTGTTGCTGGAAGCTCTGAGAAGCAGATTTACCCTCCACACCTTTAGTCAGGTGTGGAGATTTTTGTAATCTCTGCGTGGATTTTTGTAGTGTTTTATACTGACCGCACAGTATTCCATCCTGTCCTATCTATCTATCTAGCTAGACTGGCCTCCTGTGCTCATCCTGGTTTCATTCTGTGTATGTCCTTTCCCTCTCCACTCACAGTCATTATTTGTGGGGGGCTAATCTATCCTTTGGGGATTTTCTCTGAAGCAAGATAGTTTTCCTGCTTCTGTCTTTAGGGGTAGTTAGCTCTTAGGCTGTGACGAGATGCCTAGGGAGAGTTAGGAGCATCCCACTGCTACTTCTAGTGTTGTGTTGAGCTTAGGGACTGCGGTCAGTACAGATACCACTTCCTTCAGAGCTCGTTCCATGTTGCTCCTAAACCACCAGATCATAACACTTCTCCTGCTTAGCTGCCAATTCAGCAAAGATAAGTGTCTGTTTCTTTTTCTATGGCACACAAGCTGTGTGCTTGTTTTTTTATTGTATTCTTGCTCTGTGTGTAGGAGTCTCTGGAGTTGCAGATATACGTTCCACGTCTTTAGTTAGATGGAGGAATTTTTTGTATAATCTGCTGTGGATATTTTTGGAAAGGTTTTAATACTGACCCCACAGAACTCTGTCCTATTCTTTCCTATTTTAGCTAGAGTGGCCTCTTGTGCTTAATCCTGTTTTCTGCCTGTGTTTGTCTTTCCTCTCCTACTCACAGCCAATATTTGTGGGGGGCTGCCTATCCTTTGGGGTTCTGCTCTGAGGCAAGGTAGTATTCCTATTTCCATCTGTAGGGGTATTTAGTCCTCCGTCTGTGACGAGGTGTCTAGGGTTTGTTAGGCACACCCCACGGCTACTTCTAGTTGCTAAGATCAGGATTTGCGGTCAGTATAATTACCACCTACTCCAGTGAAAGTTTTCATGCTGCTCTAAGGTCACCGGATCATAACAGTGGTTCCCATAATACTGTACTGAGCACTATGTGGTGCCCATAATTCTGTATGGAGCTCTAAAAAACTATGGGGAGAAAAATACTTTATCTAAAAAACTAATTAAAGCTGCCAAAAAGGAAACAGAGAAGCACATTGCTAAGGAGAGTAAAACTAATCCCAAACTGTTCTTCAACTATATCAATAGTAAAAGAATAAAAACTGAAAATGTAGGCCCCTTAAAAAATAGTGAGGAAAGAATGGTTGTAGATGACGAGGAAAAAGCTAACATATTAAACACCTTCTTCTCCACGGTATTCACGGTGGAAAATGAAATGCTAGGTAAAATCCCAAGAAACAATGAAAACCCTATATTAAGGGTCACCAATCTAACCCAAGAAGAGGTGCGAAACCGGCTAAATAAGATTAAAATAGATAAATCTCCGGGTCCGGATGGCATACACCCACGAGTACTAAGAGAACTAAGTAATGTAATAGATAAACCATTATTTCTTATTTTTAGTGACTCTATAGCTACAGGGTCTGTTCCGCAGGACTGGCGCATAGCAAATGTGGTGCCAATATTCAAAAAGGGCTCTAAAAGTGAACCTGGAAATTATAGGCCAGTAAGTCTAACCTCTATTGTTGGTAAAATATTTGAAGGGTTTCTGAGGGATGTTATTCTGGATTATCTCAATGAGAATAACTGTTTAACTCCATATCAGCATGGGTTTATGAGAAATCGCTCCTGTCAAACCAATCTAATCAGTTTTTATGAAGAGGTAAGCTATAGTCTGGACCACGGTGAGTCATTGGACGTGGTATATCTCGATTTTTCCAAAGCATTTGACACCGTGCCGCACAAGAGGTTGGTACACAAAATGAGAATGCTTGGTCTGGGGGAAAATGTGTGTAAATGGGTTAGTAACTGGCTTAGTGATAGAAAGCAGAGGGTGGTTATAAATGGTATAGTCTCTAACTGGGTCGCTGTGACCAGTGGGGTACCGCAGGGGTCAGTATTGGGACCTGTTCTCTTCAACATATTCATTAATGATCTGGTAGAAGGTTTACACAGTAAAATATCGATATTTGCAGATGATACAAAACTATGTAAAGCAGTTAATACAAGAGAAGATAGTATTCTGCTACAGATGGATCTGGATAAGTTGGAAACTTGGGCTGAAAGGTGGCAGATGAGGTTTAACAATGATAAATGTAAGGTTATACACATGGGAAGAAGGAATCAATATCACCATTACACACTGAATGGGAAACCACTGGGTAAATCTGACAGGGAGAAGGACTTGGGGATCCTAGTTAATGATAAACTTACCTGGAGCAGCCAGTGCCAGGCAGCAGCTGCCAAGGCAAACAGGATCATGGGGTGCATTAAAAGAGGTCTGGTTACACATGATGAGAGCATTATACTGCCTCTGTACAAATCCCTAGTTAGACCGCACATGGAGTACTGTGTCCAGTTTTGGGCACCGGTGCTCAGGAAGGATATAATGGAACTACAGAGAGTACAAAGGAGGGCAACAAAATTAATAAAGGGGATGGGAGAACTACAATACCCAGGGGATGGGAGAACTACAATACCCAGATAGATTAGCGAAATTAGGATTATTTAGTCTAGAAAAAAGACGACTGAGGGGCGATCTAATAACCATGTATAAGTATATAAGGGGACAATACAAATATCTCGCTGAGGATCTGTTTGTACCTAGGAAGGTGACGGGCACAAGGGGGCATTCTTTGCGTCTGGAGGAGAGAAGGTTTTTCCACCAACATAGAAGAGGATTCTTTACTGTTAGGGCAGTGAGAATCTGGAATTGCTTGCCTGAGGAGGTGGTGATGGCGAACTCAGTCGAGGGGTTCAAGAGAGGCCTGGATGTCTTCCTGGAGCAGAACAATATTGTATCATACAATTATTAGGTTCTGTAAAAGGACGTAGATCTGGGGATTTATTATGATGGAATATAGGCTGAACTGGATGGACAAATGTCTTTTTTCGGCCTTACTAACTATGTTACTATGTTACTATGTAATATATGGGGGCTCATTATTCTGTATGGAGCACTATGTGGTGCCTGTAATACTGTATGGAGGACTATGTGGTGCCCATAATACTGTATGGAACACTATGTGGTGCCTATAATACCGAATGGAGCAATATATGGGGCTCATTATTATGTATGGAGCAAGCAGTATATGGGGCTCATTATTTTGTACGGAGCACTATGTGGTGCCTGTAATACTGTATGGACGACTATACTGTCTGGTTTCTGAGCTATTGTAGAATTTATAGATATCACTCATGTAATGTAAGAAGTAAATGAAATCTTTGGCATTGTACTATACCTATATTTCTCTGCTGTATCTTTGCATCATGAATTGTGGTATGTGTTAAAGAGGCTCACTGAGACTTTTTCACCTGGGACCCACGAAAACCTGTAGCCAGCTGGCTCACCCACACGTATAAGCTGATCGACTTTTGAAATTCCAGTTGCCAGATTCTTCTCTTCCCTAACAGCATCTGTTGTAGGATAGTCAGAAGGTCTTACATGCATTAAACTGTCGCTCATTCCCACCAATTTGGACTGTAGTCTAATATGTATCAGGGTCTTTAGGGAGTAGTGGATAGATAAAAGGTAGTACGATTACATGATCAGGTTACAAAACCTGTAGAAAAATATTGCTTTGCTCCCTTAATTCGACACAAGGTAAAACTCAACCACTCTTGTTGAGCATTCTGTTAGTATTATAAGTGCTGGAACTTCAAGTCCCTAACTTCACATCATGTATTGATCCTGTCATAGTCCGTGCCTGTTATATATGTATGCAGTTTGAAAGACAGGAGAGCAGAAGCAGAGAGACCATTTCATGAAAAGACCAAGACCGACACACTTACTGCAGAGAGACAAAAACCGACCATCCTTCCTGTAGAGAAACAAAGATCTACCCCAGTTACTGTAGAGAAACAAAGACCGACCCCATTTACTGTAGCGAAACAAAGACCGACCCCATTCACTGTAGAGAAACAAAGACCGACCCCATTTACTGTAACGAAACAAAGACCGACCCCATTCACTATAGAGAAACAAAGACCAACCCCATTTCCTGTAGAGAAACAAAGACCGACCCCATTTACTGTAGAGAGACAAAGACTGACCCCACTTCCTGTAGAGAAAAAAAGACTGACCCCATTTACTGTAGAGAAACAAAGACAGACCCCATTTACTGTAGAGAAACAAAGACCGATCCCACTTACTGTAGAGAGACAAAAACCTACCCCACTTACTGTAGAAAGACAAAGACTGACCCCACATCCTGTAGAGAAACGAAGACCAACCTCACTTACTGTAGAGAGACAAAGGCTGACTGCACTTACAGTACTGTAGAGAGAGAAAGACCCACCCCACTTTCTGTAGAGAAAAAAAGACCGACCCCATTTACTCTAGAGCAGAGGTCCCCAACGTTTCTGGCCTTGAGAGCCACAGTCAGCTCTGAGAAAGGGTCGCGAGCCACATCCAGCCTTGAGAGAGGGTCATGAGCCACATTGAGCTCATGCCCCCCTCAAAATAGTGGCAACCAAAGCCCCCATTACCGGCATAATGGTAACCAAAGCTTTTCCACAAAAATCAATCAATCAAAGCAGTATACAAAGATCCAAGGGTTCCTACAATATCCCCATTCAGTATTCTCCTATAAAGCACTTCCAAGACAGTGTCATATCCAGCTTCAAACACCTCCTCTGACAGGTGGTATCATATTGTCTCCAGCGTACCATACTTAAATCATCTCAAAACCCTAAGACCAGTAGATGTGCATCCAGATCTGCTCTTCTGTGCAGGGCTGCTCACAAATTTCAGATGTGCTCTTGATACCTATTTGCTAGAACTGGAGCTAATGCACCAAACTGACAGACAGCCGCGAGCCACAATTCATAGGTCCGCGAGCCACATGTGGCTCCCAAGCTACAGGTTGGGGACCCCTGCTCAAGAGAGACAAAGACTGATCCCACTTACTGTAGAGAAACAAAGACCGACCCCATTTACTGTAGAGAGAAACAAAGACCGACCTGTTATGACCTGGTGGTTAGGACAATAATGGACCAGGTGGTAAAGAGCACACGGAAAGACCTGATAGGTAATAATAATAATACAGGACAAGCTCTGGGACGTGGGAACTCTGCTGACCGCAATCCCTAATCCTATCACACACACTAGAAATAGCCGTGGATTGCTCCTAACGCTCCCCATGCAACTCGTCACAGCCTAAGGAACTAGCTAGCCCTAAAGATAGAAAAATAAGCCTACCTTGCCTCAGAGAAATTCCCCAAAGGAAAAGGCAGCCCCCCACATATAATGACTGTGAGATAAGATGAAAATCACAAACACAGAGATGAAATAGATTTAGCAAAGAGAGGCCCGACTTACTGAACAGACAGAGGATAGGAAAGGTGACTTTGCAGTCAGCACAAAAACTACAAAAAAAACACGCAGAGGGCGCAAAGACCCTCCGCACCGACTCACGGTGCGGAGGTGCTCCCTCTGCGTCCCAGAGCTTCCAGCAAGCAAGACAAAAATCTAAATAGCAAGCTGGACAGAAAAATAGCAAACAAGAGAAAAACAAGCAGGAACTTAGCTTCTGTTGGAGAAGACAGGTCACAAGAACGATCCAGGAACAAACAGACCAATACTGGAACATTGACAGGTGGCATGGAGCAATGATCTAAGTGGAGTTAAATAGAGCAGCCAGCTAACGAATTAACCTCGTCACCTGTGGAAGGAAACTCAGAAGCCGCAGCCCCAGTCACAACCACCAGAGGAAGCCCATGGACAGAACCAGCCGAAGTACCATTCATGACCACAGGAGGGAGCTTGACAACAGAATTCACAACATCGACCCCACTTACTGTAGAGTGACAAAGACCGATCCCCCTTCCTGTAGAGAAACAAAGACCGACCCCATTCACTGTAGAGAAACAAAGACCGACCCCATTTACTCTAACGAAACAAAGACCGACCCCACTTCCTGTGGAGAAAAAAAGACTGACCCCATTTACTGTAGAGAAACAAAGACTGACCCCACTTACTGTAGAGAGACAAAGACCGATCCCCTTTCCTGTAGAGAAACAAAGACTGACCCCATTTACTGTAGAGAAACAAAGAGCGACCCCATTTACTGTAGAGAAACAAAGATCGACCCCATTTACTGTAGAGAAACAAAGACCTACCCCACTTACTGCAGAGAGAAAAAGACTGACCCCACATCCTGTAGAGAAACAAAGACCAACTTCACTTACTGTAGAGAGACAAAGGCTGACTGCACTTACAGTACTGTGAAGAGAGAGAAAGATCCACCCCACTTTCTGTAGAGAAAAAAAGACCGACCCCATTTACTCTAGAGAGACAAAGACTAACCCCACTTTCTGTAGAGAGACAAAGACCGACCCCATTTACTGTAGAGAAACAGACTGACCCCACTTACTGTAGAGAAACAAAGACCAACCTCACTTACTGTAGAGAGACAAAGACTGACTGCACTTACAGTACTGTAGAGAAAAAAAGACCGACCCCACTTTCTGTAGAGAAAAAAAGACCGGCCCCATTTACTCTAGATAGACAAAGGCCATCCCCATTTACTGTAGAGAAACAAAGACCGACCCCACTTACTGTAGAGAAAAAAAGACTGACCCCATTTACTGTAGAGAAACAAAGACAGACCCCATTTACTGTAGAGAAACAAAGACCGACCCCATTTACTGTAGAGAGACAAAGACTGACCCCACTTCCTGTAGAGAAAAAAAGACTGACCCCATTTACTGTAGAGAAACAAAGACAGACCCCATTTACTGTAGAGAAACAAAGACCGACCCCATTTACTGTAGAGAAACAAAGACCAACCCCACTTACTGTAGAGGGACAAAGACCAATCCCCCTTCCTGTAGAGAAACAAAGACCGACACCATTTACTGTAGAGAAGCAAAGACCGACCCCATTTACTGTAGAGAAACAAAGACAGACCCCATTTACTGTAGAGAAACAAAGACCGACCCCATTTACTGTAGAGAAACAAAGACCAACCCCACTTACTGTAGAGGGACAAAGACCAATCCCCCTTCCTGTAGAGAAACAAAGACCGACACCATTTACTGTAGAGAAGCAAAGACCGACTCCATTTACTGTAGAGAAACAAAGACTGACTGTACTTACAGTGCTGTAGAGAGAGAGAAAGACCGACCCCACTTTCTGTGGAGAAAAAAAGACCGACCCCATTTACTCTAGAGACAAAGACTAACCCCACTTCCTATAGAGAGACAAAGACCGACCCCACTTACTGTAGAGAAAAAAACCCGCCCCATTTACTCTAGAGAGACAAACACTGATTCAACTTACTGTAGAGAAACAAAGACCGACCCCATTTACTGTATAGAAACAAAGACCGACCCCACTTACTGTAGAGAAACAAAGACCGACCCCATTTACTGTAGAGAAACAGACTGACCCCACTTACTGTAGAGAAACAAAGACCAACCTCACTTACTGTAGAGAGACAAAGACTGACTGCACTTACAGTACTGTAGAGAAAAAAAGACCGACCCCACTTTCTGTAGAGAAAAAAAGACCGGCCCCATTTACTCTAGATAGACAAAGGCCATCCCCATTTACTGTAGAGAAACAAAGACCGACCCCACTTACTGTAGAGAGACAAAGACCAACCCCATTAACTGTAGAGAAACAAAGACTGACCCCATTTACTGTAGAGAAACAAAGACCGACCCCACTTCCTATAGAGAAAAAATGACTGACCCCGTTTACTCTAGAGAGACAAAGGCTTACCCCACTTCTTGTAGAGAGACAAAGACCATCCCCACTTACTCTAGAGAGACAAAGACTGATCCCACTTACTGTAGAGAAACAAAGACTGACCCCATTTACTGTACAGAGACAAAGACCGATCCCCCTTCCTGTAGAGAGACAAAGACCATGCCCTCTTACTCTAGAGAGACAAAGACTGACTGCACTTGCAGTGCTGTAGAGAGAGAATGACCGACCCCACTTTCTGTAGAGAAAAAAAGACCGACCCCACTTTCTGTAGAGAAAAAAAGACCAACCCCATTTACTCTAGAGAGACAAAGACTGCCCCCACTTCCTGTAGAGAGACAAAGACCATCCCCAGTTACTGTAGAGAAACAAAGACTGAACGCATTTACTGTAGAGAAACAAAGACCGACCCCATTTACTCTAGAGAGACAAAGACAGACCCCACTTAGTGTAGAGAAACAAAGACCGACCCCATTTACTGTAGAGAAACAAAGACCGACCCCACTTGCTGTAGAGAATCAAAAACCGACCCCATTTACTCTAGAGAGACAAAGACTGACCCCACTTCCTGTAGAGAGAAAAGACCATCCCCACTTACTGTAGAGAAACAAAGACTGACCCCACTTCCTGTAGAGAGACAAAGACCATCCCCACTTACTGTAGAGAAACAAAGACCAACCCCACTTACTGTAGAGAAACAAAACCAACCCCACTTACTGTAGAGAAACAAAGACCGACCCCATTTACTCTAGAGAGACAAAGACTGACCCCACTTCCTGTAGAGAGACAAAGGCTATCCCCACTTACTCTAGAGAGACAAAGACTGACTGCACTTACAGTACTGTAGAGAGAGAAAGACCGACCCCACTTTCTGTAGAGAAAAAAAGACCGGCCCCATTTACTCTAGTGAGACAAAGACTGACCCCACTTCCTGTAGAGAGACAAAGGCCATCCCCACTTACTGTAGAGAAACAAAGACCGACCCCATTTACTGTAGAGAAACAAAGACCGACCCCATTTACTGTAGAGAAACAAAGACCGACCCCATTTACTCTAGAGAGACAAAGACAGACCCCACTTACTGTAGAGAAACAAAGACCGACCCCATTTACTGTAGAGAAAAAAAGACTGACCCCATTTACAGTAGAGAAAAAAAGACTGACCCCATTTACTCTAGAGAGACAAAGGCTGACCCCACTTCTTGTAGAGAGACAAAGACTGACCCCACTTCCTGTAGAGAGACAAAGGCCATCCCCACTTACTGTAGAGAAACAAAGACCGACCCCACTTACTGTAGAGAGACAAAGGCCAACCCCATTTACTGTAGAGAAACAAAGACTGACCCCATTTACTGTAGAGAGACAAAGACTGACCCCACTTCCTGTAGAGAAGCAAAGACCGATCCCACTTCCTGTAGAGAGAGAAAGACCGACCCCACTTTCTGTAGAGAAAAAAAGACCGACCCCACTTCCTGTAGAGAGACAAAGACTGGCCCCACTTATGGTAGAGCGACAAAGGCCAGCTCCACTTATGGTAGAGAGACAAGGACCGTCCCCACTTCCTGTAGAGAGACAAAGCTGCTGGACATGGATTACACTTGACAACAGGCAGTGGTCATCAAGTTAATTTGAAGGAAAATGCTTAGTGTCCAGCACTTTGGAGGAATTTTTTCGGAAGTAAGACAACATAATTCTTTATATAAAGAAATTTGCAGATTGCCTATTTATCACATTATGTAATTGAAAGGGGTCAAGTTCTCTGAAAACGCAAAGAGGACTTAATGAAGACTATTTGAAAAGTTGCTTCTCTTCTGTCAGTATTGTGTTGAAAGTAACCTCTGGTCTTATCTACTCGTAGGGTTTTCTCGGAGCTTCTGGAACATGTGGGGAAAACGGTATCAAAGGAATAAAGGTAACAAAACACATAATATCGCTCATCTCCCATCATCACTTTGTATATATACAAGAGAAATTCATGCAGTTTCTATTAATTGCACAAATACAATGAAGACTCTGTGCATTGTATAGGCATCATAGATTGGTGTGTGGTGCCCCAATGTTTAGTTGCTATGGTGCAGGGTATTGTCTTTCATTAGCTTTCAGTGCAATGTTATCATTTGGCCTCCAGGGGCACTATTCTACACAACATACAGGAAGTGGTATACTTTAATGATAAGGGTACGTGCCCATGGTCAGTAATAGCAGTGTCTTGGACGCAGCTCACCTGCGCTGTGTCCAAAACGCTGCATTCTACAATACAAGCACAGTGGATGCGATTTATAGAAATCCCATGCCCACTGTGCTTTTATTTGATGCTCCTGCACCGCGGGTTTACAAGCCCCAGCATGGCAATGACTGCCCTTACCTTAACATTCCTTCCCTGTTCCCCCGACATATGGAAAGAAGAACACACAAAATTGATTCATAACTTTTATTTGGAGAGTAACCATGAAAACATCTCTCATCTTAAATCTTCAACAACCCTGTTTTGTTGGAGGGGTAAGGTCGCAGCTCTCCCTGTTAACCATCAGAAGTTGTGGGGATATGCCGCTGGACTCCCGGCACATGTTACGCAACTTACTCTTCCGCCAACCACTGCGACTTCATAACTTCTATAATTCACTAACCAAATTCAACCATTTCATCCCTTGAATGAAACCACATTGAAAGGGTGGGTGGGCAGCTAAATCACTCCTATGTTGAAAGCGGCCGGAATCGCCTTAGGCACCACCTCACACGCTGCCAACTGAATCAGCATAAACTGTCACCGGAAGTGACGCACTCACAGCCAGGGGGGGGAACCACTGAATTGTTAACCCTTTCCGCGTGTTCCGGAGAACAGGGGCAGGAAAAACAATAATAATAACTTGGTCGGCCAGTCAAGGGGCCTCCGGCATATAAAGCCGGGCCCCCGCAGAATGCCCTTACCTTAACATTCCTCCCCTGTTCCCCCGACACATGGAAAGAAGTACACACGAAATTGATTCATAACTTTTATTTGGAGAGTAACCATAAAAACATCTCTCATCTTAAATCTTCAACAATCCTGTTTTGTTGGAGGGGTAAGGTCGCAGCTCTCCCTGTTAACCATCAGAAGTTGTGGGGATGTGTTACCCAACTTACTCTTCCGCCAAGGAGTAGCTATGACAACTCAGAGCTATGACCCCCACCCAGAGCAAACAATGCCTCCTCAATCCCATCCTGTAGACCGGACAAAAATATGTCTAAGCCTATGTCCGTCAAATGTACCCCATCTGGTCGCAACATCCTGGAATTGTTCCCTTCTAGTTGTTTGAGTCTTATAACTATACCACCCTTAAAATGCACAAACCTGGAAATACGATGGTTTACCACTCTTCGTGCTCTCTCAATACCCGCCCAATCACGTGCTCCTCGCCAAACCACCCTGGGTATGATTTCCGACCATACAATGACTAACTGTGGGAAAACCCCCGAAAATGTATCAGTGTCTGCCCGCATTAGTGTAAGGAGCTCTGTCAATTGTATCACACCCAGATCGTTTCCTCCTGCATGCAGAACCAAAATAACTCTGTGTGTTGATCTTCTTGAAATTTGAACCACCTCAACCAACACCTGAGACCATGTCAGTCCACGAATGCCTCTCCAATTTACATCCATGCTGTGGAACCCAAGCGATCTTCCCCCTGGTCGAAACTCCGCTCTCTGCTCTGCCCAAAATACGTAAGAATGGCCCAGGATCCAAACACTTGGCCTAGTATAGCCTGAAATGACAATGTAACTTAATTTTCATATATATATATATATATATATATATATATATATATATATATATATATATATATATATATATAAACGTAAACACCAGTAATGTATATTATAACATTAACAGATCAGGTCTAACATAACGAAAGAAGCATGACGAACGCCACCTTCCAATCCTCATAATTTCGTCATTCGTAAGACCCGCTCGCGCCGCTTCAGTCGCAGCGCCGATTCTGAATGAATGAGTGCCAAATTCTCCCGGAGGAATATTCAAAATCCCTAAAATCCGATGCAGTAATGCAAAAAATTGAAATCTGGTTAACGGTGATCCATCAAAATGCGCGAAAAAGGCAGTGCTAACCGATCTTATCGCCAAATACTGTGAAACCAATGTAATAGGGCAAACCGGACCGGTAATAGAAAACAAAGGAAACCATAAACCATTACCAGAGTAGTCCGTTTTTGAACGACGAATGCGAATCCTGATGCCACCATTACGGATTGAGACATCATTATATTGTAAACCCCCTGGCTTGTGCACCGAAGGAGCTACCAGCTCACTAACGCGCAAAGCTCCAAAAAAAGCGATTCCATAAGCCGCCGAAAATAATATGGATTCAAAAGCAGAGCTGTACACAGATTTTGTACTGTCAATAATTCGAGTCAAGAGAGGAAAAGAAATTGGTCGTCTAACCAATTGTTGTTCCGAAGATCTTTTCCAACCCTTTAGGGCCTGACGCACTCTAAAAGTTTTTGTGACATCTTCCCAATCCCTTAATTTAAAATGAAAAGATAACCCTGATAACCTATTCCTGGCTAACGCTGCCGAGGAACCGTATGCATGTAGATGTTGTAAATAAATATCCGTTGCTTCCAACCTTGCTGCACTGGAAGTATTTACCGTAACTTTATTCGCAAACTCCCACCATTCCTGCCATGCCTTACCATATGCATTCCATGTTGAATTGGCCACTGACTCCCGAATCGGTGGCATTAGAAGGTTCCCGGTACCTCCCATAGGTATTCCGGGCACAGAGTTCCCTGTTGACTGGCCTCTGGAGTAAGATCCCGGAACTTCTGAAAATCAAATCGTGAAAGAGAGTCAACCATAGCATTATCAATACCCGGAACATGCCTGGAACGGAACCAAATATTCAACTGTAAGCATTTTAACACCAGGAATCGAATAAGCTTTATGACTGGGATACTGGAAGAAGACAAATGATTTACCGAATGAACCACACTCTCATTGTCCGTCCAAAAACAAATGTGAGAATTACGAAGCTGATCTCCCCAAATAACAACTGCCACCACCAACGGGAATAACTCAAGTAAGGTAAGATTTTTTGTCCAATTATTATTGACCCAAATTTTTGGCCACCGCTCCGCACACCACTGGTCCTAAAAATTACACCAAAACCCACCGACCCAGCCACATCAGCGAAGAGATGACAAGACTTTTCCTCACTTTGAAAACAAGTACAACCGTTGTATTTTTGCAAAAAACGTCTCCATACCCGCAGATCTTCCAGCAAAGGAAGACCAAGCCTGATCCTATGGTGAGGAAGCCTCACCCCTCGTGTAGCCATTGCCAAACGAGGGGAAAAAAATTCTACCCATCGGCATAACCCGGCATGCAAATGCTAGTAAACCCAAAAGGGATTGCATTTGTACCAGGGTAACTTTTTTATGGAGAAAAAAACATCAATTTTTTCAAGTAATTTTACTATTTTTTCCGAGGGCAAGCGAAACACCTTGTTAACGGAGTCTATTTAAATACCGAGAAAGGTTAAGCGGGTAAGCGGACCCATTGTTTTTTCTTCCGATAGCGGCACCCCGAAAACTTTCATTAACTCACGAAACTTAATCAACACCTTCCCACAAATATCTGAATTTGCTGGACCAACAAAAAGAAAATCATCCAAATAATGTGTGATCCATTGTGATCCTGTCTCAAATTGTACTGCCCATTCAAGGAAGCTACTGAATAATTTGAAATACTTACATGAGATGGAACAACCCATAGGCAGGCAGGTGTCATAATAATAGTTACCATCCATATAACATCCAAGAAGATAAGAATCTGGATGAACTGGAAGCAGGCGGAAAGCCGACGCAATATCAGATTTTGCCATAAATGCTCCAGGTCCTGCCTGACGCAAAAGCATCAACGCGTGATCAAAAGATGCATAAGTCACTGACGCCTCTTCCTGACTAATTCCATCATTCACCGAAGAACCCTTTGGGTGCGAAAGATGATGAATGAGTCTAAACTCTCCTGGCTCTTTTTTCGGAACTACCCCCAATGGGGATACCCTCAAATTGTAAAAGGGGGGTGTAGAAAAAGGTCCCTTCATTCGACCGAGTGCCCTTTCTTTTGCAATCTTGCTTGATAAAACTAGAGGGAGTTCTTTTGCTGTTTTAAATTAGAAGGAAAAAATGGGTCCTTGCAATAGTTGAAAGGTATAAAGAAACCATATAGAAACCCAACTCGTAACTGAGCAGCTGCTGCTATATTATATTATTTACTTAGCCACGGCTCCATCGCGATGATGTTCACTGGCGTCCTTACCCTCCTGTTGGGGATTTGTCTTTGTCAGGGTGGACTTAGAGGTTGGTCTGGGGCATTTTGTGACTAAGTGCGGTCCTCCGCAAACTGAGCACTCATGTTTATACTTACACAATCCGTAATATTTGCAATGACCTTCATTGAACAACCAGCAAGTTCCAGGCCTCCGAACCGTGACTGGCCCCGAGCCTGTCTGCTGGCCAGGGGCCCCATATTGAAAGGGCTGACTGCTCCTTTGAGCCATCATAAGACGCAACCAAGAGTCCGTGGCCTTAACTCCCCAACCTAGCTGCGGGTTAATGGCTAGATGTCGATGAAAATCCTCGTCATACCTCCACCACGCTGTGCCCCCGTGGGTCTTATATGAATTATAAATGGTATTCATATAAAGAAACAATTCCGAGCACCTCTCTGGGTGTTTCTTTCCCATAACACAACCTAAAACGAAAAATGCTTGAAGCCAATTGTTAATTGTTTTTGCAACGTTCGTACAACGCTCATAAAACCTGTCGGAAGAACGCTGTTCCTTGTCCACAGAGCTTTGTTCAGTGGACAATAATGACCATACATCAATGTAGTTATTACCCCATATTTTTTCCAAAGTCTCCTTATCCAAATGAGAGCCCAAAGGCGCAACGCCACAATAGAAAACGTCCTTATGAATATCTGCGCGCAAAAGTGGAGGAACCTTAGCAGCGCTTTTTTCTTCGACCAATAACTTAGGATTCAAAACTAATTTTTCTCCACTCAAAATGCTACGCAGATCTTCCAATGTCACAAATTTTTTACCTGCACCTTCCCATGCTCCCACATAATCAAATTCACCGGACTGTGTATCAGGCGCTGCAGAAGCAGGACGCGACTCTTCATGATAACCTCGCTGATCTTCATGAGACGTCCTGGGAGATTGGCGACTCCTTCCATGACTGCGTCCACGGGACCCCGATGAGGAAGAATAATACCGCGAGTTCTTAGAACGCCTGCTGCACCTAGAAACTGATCTCCCCCTTCTATGATGGGATTGACGACTATGGCATCTGGAAGAACTTTTGTCCGAATCCGAAGAAGAGTAAGAAGATCTATCATGTCTTCCTCTTCTACGACTCTTCCCCCTTTTATGAACCGAAGCCATTCCAGCGGGAACTGACAAAGCATAGCTTGTTCCTGCTGATGACGCAGTCACCAATCCCTGATGTTGTGAAATTTGTGCAGATGACATTTTTAGTATAGCACCGACAACTTGACCTACATTACCAGGACCTATCAGCAAAGGAGATGTCTGTATGGGGTTAGGAAGTTGGGACAAAGCTAACATGGGTGGATGTGGTATTATTTGTTGCTTATATCTGGCCTGCAACAATGGAGCAGGTTGCGAGCTAACCAAACCCAGACTTGAAGAAGTATGGGCAGGAAGAGGATTATCTTGCAAAGGTTGATTCCCTACCAAGGCCAAATCAACTGACAAGTGTTCTGCCACTGGCTGAGGTAACGAACATGGTTGCTGTTCTGTTACTCTGCTGTGCCCAGCCTCGACCTCAGAGGATGAACTTGCACTGTGTGTACCTCCCATGGGTTGAGATTGTCCTGTCACACTGTGAGGTAAAATGAGGGTTGTTTCCCCTATACTTCCCGAAACTCCCTCAGCCTGTGCCTTGCCAATTGAAGAGGTCCGAGGCTGCCGTAAACCAGCACCTCGCAGACCTGAATGGCTACGCCTTTCTAAATTCCCGCCTTTTTTAATTACCCTATGGCGTCGCTGGAAATTCGCTGAAGTGTCTCTGCCTTCAGCGACCGACAACGTCCCGACCGGA
The DNA here is from genome assembly GCF_032444005.1 of Ranitomeya imitator. Classification (NCBI taxonomy): domain Eukaryota; kingdom Metazoa; phylum Chordata; class Amphibia; order Anura; family Dendrobatidae; genus Ranitomeya; species Ranitomeya imitator. Next base: position 171,968,051 of record NC_091283.1, read on the forward strand.
GACCTTGTCGCTGATATAAGCGACAGAGCTGGACGCAGATGGGGCGGGCTCAGCCTCTCCGGTGGGTGCGGCTTACGCCGCGAACGACCACTACCCCGAGTCATGTGAGGGCCCGATTTTCCAGCCTCCAAGTCCGGTAGGAATGCCGAAAGCCATGCGGCCCCTTCTTACTAACCCTCTCTCTGATGGCGTCCTCAAGAGAGGACGACATCTATGTTGAAAGCGGCCGGAATCGCCTCAGGCACCACCTCACACACTGCCAACTGAATCAGCATAAACTGTCACCGGAAGTGATGCACTCACAGCCAGGTGGGGGAGACCACTTAATTGTTAACCCTTTCCGCGCGATCCGGAGAACAGGGGCAGGAAAAACAATAATATTAACTTGGTCGGCCAGTCAGGGGGCCTCCGGCATATAAAGCTGGGCCCCCGCATTCTGCTATGAAGATGCTAGTCTCCGCAACAGAAATTTCCCCATAAAATGTATTGAATGTGGTAAATCCGCATTGTTGAATGAACACATGCGGATTTAACTGGTGATTGAACACAGCGCTTTGGATAGCGCTGGTATTTCCTGATCGTGGGTACGTACCATAAGAATGTCAGACAACCCATGGTCATTATGCCAGAGTAGTTGATCTATCGATCTATCCAAAAGTATATCTGTTTATATTTTATGATGCAGCAAAGATGAGAACATAATTTTTTAGAATGCTGTGAGTGTTCACAATATACAGTATACAGGAGATTTATATTGTTTGATGTCCATTCCCGTCTCTGCTGTCTTGATTGATATCACAAGATTTGTGTCACCACCAGATTCCTGAAAATCCCTTGTGCTGGACCAGTGTTTTGACCAGTGCAAAAGATTTCCAAAGATTTGATTAAAAACTATTATTCAATTCAACATTCCAATCAGAAGACATAAGTGTCTGATTGCATGAAAGGAGCAGACTGCAATATAGGAATGACGGTGGTTTATGTCTTAAAGACTACAATTCCTTTTATCACAGGGAACTAAAGGAGAACCTGGGCCCTTAGGGGTGATTGGGGTGCAGGTAAGTGCTGATCTTCCTTCATTCTTTACATTATTTAAAGGGATTAAAGCTACAATGAAAAACAAGTTCATAATTAAAGTTCATTGTGAATCCTAATTGGATATTTATTTTTTTAGGGCCCCATGGGACAAAAAGGACCCCAAGGTCTTCAAGGAATTCCAGGAATAATGGTGAGACATTGGCCGCAGGCTGAAATGCATTGGATATTAGCACATGTATGAAATATACAAGCATGTTTTCTTTTGATTCATCCAGGCCTCTAGGTGGTGCTGATTACTGCCAATCCCATAGCTGGGTTAGAAAACTGCATCTAGTACAATTGGGAAAGTAGCTCAACAAATGTAATGGCATCATTATCAATAATAAATTATATTGTTTTTCAAAATCATAGTATTCATTATGATACCCTAATAGCGGACAAAATCACGGACTGATCGTCATTGTCGTACATAGCAAACCAGAGAGGAAAAACTATCATCAAGCCCAAAAATATATGAAAATATAAAGATACTTTATTGAAAATCCATTGAAAGAACAGGTTTAAAAAGGTGGAAAAAGAGACAGTGCATATGTGCAGTTTACAAACACGGGACGTGGATGTGCTGATGTAGCCTTCTAAAAATCCAATATTAGATCACAATGGTGAACAACCCTTAAAGAGTATAAGACAATTGAAATATATTATCCCCAAAATATGCCATCAACGGTAAACTAGTTTGTTATATACATATCAAAAAGGATATCACATAGCAATCCATCACAAAAGGCATGCGTGAGACAGCAACATCAAAAAGAGACATTCATATGCAAAATAGATCTCAAATTAGCACTCCTATAGAGATATCCTGTAGACAAACCAGAGAGGTAAATTGGAGGGGCACCAGCAACACCCACGTCACCCCGAAGCGCGTTATATGTATATAATAGACTAGTTTACCGTTAATGGTTTATTTTGGGGATAATATATTTCAATTATCTTATACTCTTTAAGGGTTGTTCACCATTGTGATCTAATATTGGATTTTTAGATGGCTACATCAGCACATCCACATCCCGTGTTTGTAAACTGCACATATGCACTGTGTCTTTTTCCACCTTTTTAAACCTGTTCTTTGAATGGATTTTCAATAAAGTATCTTTATATTTTCACATACTTTTGGACTTGATGATTGTTTTTTCCTCTCTGATTTGCTACCTTGTAAAATTGCAAGGTTCTTGGTTGTTTGGCAAATATTAACTCTGAAATTACTTTTTAAAAAATATTTTTACTTTTTGCTCTTTCATAGATGGACGTCATATTTGGGCTTTTTACCTTTTTATCAGTGCTTTTGCAATTTTTTTTACTATCTTGTTTTAACTCCGGTTTTATTTTGGCAGGGAGAAAGTGGTGCTCCTGGAACCCGGGGGCCACCTGGTCCAGAGGTATGTGACCCCTGATTATTTTCATAGGCTGATTACCAATTGATAAACCAAAGAAGTCTTACGAACTATCCAAAAACAGAGTCAGGCCATGTAGGTAGGTTCATACAAGACGGAAAAGCTGTGGTGAAGGCGTCCTAATGTCATAATTTACGGAAACATCAAGCTGAGTTTTCAAGCAGAAACAGCTTATGGAAACTCTCCTTTTTTGAGTATGTACACACTGAGGTTTTTTTTAGGAGTTATTGGAACCGAAAATCTCTAAATCCTGCTCCAAATATTGATGTAGATACTTTTATCCCAAAAAAAGACAAAAGTATTCTAAGAAAGATACCCTTATTGACTAACCAGAAAAATTATATATATCTGCAAGTTTTCAGATCATAAAGGCTCCTTCTTCGGGCTGGTTACTGTACATCCTCCAAATATCAAAATTCCTCAAAACCCTTTTGAGTTTTGGCTCAGTGGCTATGTGTATGTGAACTTTTTTTGGAGCAAAAACTTGCAACTCTGTGTGGACATATGTATTCAGTTTCTGCTCTGAAAACGTAGCAAAAAGACTCCGTGTGCACATAGCCTTCGGGAGTTTTTTTTTTTTTGGGGGGGGTGGGGGGGGCGTCTCCTGAATCGGCTTTGAAGAGTTTTTTTTTTTTTTCATATGATTTTTTTCCCTGAAGGGTTCTTTTCAACATTTTGATTGGAGAGCACCTAGCATGGAGAGATTTCCTTCAAGATTCACTTCACAGAGGTGACATGCAATTTCTCCACCCCCCCCCCCCCCTCCAAACAAGTTTTTCACAATCTCTTAAAAAAAAAGCTCAAATAACTCCTCATAAGAACAGCAGAGGAGATTTCCCATAAAAATTAATTGGAAGAGTCTTTGAAGAGTTTTGATGCAGTTTTAGAGGAGGGTTTTGGTGAGTTTCCGCTCTAAAAAGTCCTGAAACAAAGCTCAGTGTGAACATTGCCCAAACTCTCCTCAGACATGTAAGGGTTACAAGTGTAAGGGCTTATAGAACATATAAGGCCACAAACTATGTTGCTCACATCACTGAGGAGGGATGAATGCAGCTGAAGGGGTACAACACTTCCATCCGGGTCTCAGCACCCTGATTCTCACCTAAAGTTTTCTGAAACAGGAGGCACACGTTATTCACTTTCTCAGCTTGAGGCTGTTCCTAGGTTCAGCCTGGAAATCTTTTTTGGTAATAATAATAATACCTCTCTGCTTTGTGAAGGGTGAAGAGGGTCAGCCAGGATGCCCGGGTACTCAAGGGGTAAATGGGTCGCAGGTAAGTAATTCATGTCCTTACAGTAATAATTGTCAAATATTAGATTGATTAGTTTGCTATAAATTCCAATTACAATTACGATCACATTTGGTCACAACATGCCCAGGATTAGGGGAAGTAAATAATATGTAGAAACGTGATTTGTATTTTTATATTCAGAGCCTTTGTTTCTTCTAAAGATAAGCAGACATTTATCTCCCTCGTCCTACTATAGTAACATACTCACTTGGCTAAGCCAATATTTCATGCCCAGATTAAGACTCACATGAAAACAGAGAAAATGCTGCATTTTTAATTACAGTATTCTACATTGTAAATATTTGAACAGGAGTATAAATGTCTGCTTGTCTTCCCAATATTAGGGAGATCAAGGACCTGCAGGAGTCAGTGGCCGCCCTGGACCACAGGTATGCAGAAAATACTAGATTTTAATATAAATTAAATCTTGGCTAAAAATCCAGTATGCAATCTGAAAAGTCAAGAATATATATATGGTGAATATATATATGGTGAATATATAAGTCAAGAATATATATATAAGAATATATAATGGTGAGACAGTGGCTGCAGGCTGAAATGCATTGGATATTAGCACATGTATGAAATACATATATATATGTGTATATATATATGTGTGTGTTATATATAACGGAATTACAGTGGTGTGAAAAAGTTTTTGTCCCCTTCCTGATTTCTTATCCTTTTGCATGTTTGTCACACTAAATGTTTGAGACAAAAAAAAAATACATTTTAGACAAAGATAACACAAGTAAATACAAAATGCAGTTTTTAAATGATGGTCTTTATTATTAGGGGAAAATAAACCTACAGAGCCCTGTGTGAAAAAGTGATTGCCCCTTAAACCTAATAATTCATTTAGGTCACCCTTAGCAGCAACATCTGGAATGAAGCGTTTTCGATAACTGGCAATAAGTCTTCTACAACGCTCTAGAGGAGTTTTGTCTCACTCATCTTTGCAAAATTGTTGCAATTCAGCCACATTGGAGGGGAACCGCTTTTTTAAGGTCCTGCAACAGCAACTCAATCGGATTAAGGTCAGGACTTTGACTAGGCAACTGCAAAGTCTTAATTTTGTTTTTCTTAACCCCTTCCCGACCTGTGACACAGCGTATGCGTCATGAAAGTCGGTGCCAATCCGACCTGTGACGCATATGCTGTGTCACAGAAAGATCGCGTCCCTGCAGGCCGGGTGAAAGGGTTAACTCCCATTTCACCCGATCTGCAGGGACAGGGGGAGTGGTAGTTTAGCCCAGGGGGGGTGGCTTCACCCCCTCGTGGCTACGATCGCTCTGATTGGCTGTTGAAAGTGAAACTGCCAATCAGAGCGATTTGTAATATTTCACCTAAAAAAATGGTGAAATATTACAATCCAGCCATGGCCGATGCTGCAATATCATCGGCCATGGCTGGAAATACTAATGTGCCCCCACCCCACCCCACCGATCGCCCCCCCAGCCCCCCGATCTGTGGCCCGCTCCCCTCCGTCCTGTGCTCCGCTCCCCCGTCCTCCTGTCCGCTCCCCCCGTGCTCCAATCACACCCCCCCGTGCTCCAATCAAACCCCCCCGCACTCCGATCCCCCCCCGTGCTCCGAACCACCCCCCCTGCACACCGATCCACCCCCCCTGCACACCGATCCACCCGCCCGCACACCGATCACTCTCCCCCATGCTCCGATCCCTCCCCCCCGTGCTCCGACGCCCCCCCGTGCCCTGATCTCCCCCCCCCCCCTGTGCCCTGATCTCCCCCCCTTATACTTACCGATCCTGGCGGGGTCCGTCCGTCTTCTTCCCCGAGCGCCGCCATGTTCCAAAATGGCGGGCGCATGCGCAGTGCGCCCGCCGAATCTGCCGGCCGGCAGATTCGTTCCAATGTGAATTTTGATCACTGTGATATAATCTATCACAGTGGTCAAAATAAAAAAACAGTAAATGACCCCCCCCATTTGTCCCCCATAGATAGGGACAATAATAAAATAAAGAATTTTTTTTTTTTTTTCACTAAGGTTGGAGTTAGGGGTAGGGGTAGGGTTAGGGGTAGGGTTAGGGTTAGGGTTTCGGTATGTGCACACGTATTCTGGTCCTCTGCGGATTTTTCCGCAGCGGATTTGATAAATCCGCAGTGCTAAACCGCTGCGGATTTATGGCAGATTTACCGCGGTTTTTCTGCGCATTTCACTGCGGTTTTACAACTGCGATTTTCTATTGGAGCAGTTGTAAAACCGCTGTGGAATCCGCAGAAAGAAGTGACATGCTGCGGAATGTAAACCGCTGCGTTTCCGTGCAGTTTTTCCGCAGCATGTGTACAGCGATTTTTGTTTCCCATAGGTTTACATTGAAATGTAAACTCATGGGAAACTGCTGCGGATCCGCAGCGTTTTCCGAAGCGTGTGCACATACCTTTAGAATTAGGCTATGTGCACACGGTGCGGATTTGGCTGCGGATCCGCAGCGGATTGGCCGCTGCGGATCCGCAGCAGTGTTCCATCAGGTTTACAGTACCATGTAAACCTATGGAAAACCAAATCCGCTGTGCCCATGGTGCGGAAAATACCGCACGGAAACGCTGCGTTGTATTTTCCGCAGCATGTCAATTCTTTGTGCGGATTCCGCAGCGTTTTACACCTATTCCTCAATAGGAATCCGCAGGTGAAATCCGCAGTAAATCCGCAGGTAAAACGCAGTGCCTTTTACCCGCGGATTTTTCAAAAATGGTGCGGAAAAATCTCACACGAATCCGCAACGTGGGTACATAGCCTTAGGGTTAGGGTTGGGTTGGAATTAGGGTTGTGGTTAGGGTTAGGGGTGTGTTGGGGTTAGGGTTGTGGTTAGGGGTGTGTTGCGGTTAGGGTTGTGGTTAGGGTTACGGCTACAGTTGGGATAAGGGTTAGGGGTGTGTTGGCGTTAGAATTGAGGGGTTTCCACTGTTTAGGCACATCAGGGGGTCTCCAAACGCAACATGGCGCCACCATTGATTCCAGCCAATCTTTTATTCAAAAAGTCAAATGGTGCTCCTTCCCTTCCGAGCCCCGACGTGTGCCCAAACAGTGGTTTACCCCCACATATGGGGTATCAGTGTACTCAGGACAAACTGGGCAACAATTACTGGGGTCCAATTTCTCCTGTTACCCTTGAGAAAATAAAAAATTGCTTGCTAAAACATCATTTTTGAGGAAAGTAAAATGATTTTTTATTTTCACGGCTCTGCGTTGTAAACGTCTGTGAAGCACTTGGGGGTTCAAAGTGCTCACCACATATCTAGATAAGTTCCTTGGGGGGTCTAGTTTCCAAAATGGGGTCACTTGTGGGGGGTTTCTACTGTTTAGGCACACCAGGGGCTCTGCAAACGCAACGTGACGCCCGCAGACCATTCCATCAAAGTCTGCATTTCAAAACGTCACTACTTGACTTCCGAGCCCCGACATGTGCCCAAACAGTGGTTTACCCCCACATATGGGGTATCAGCGTACTCAGGACAAACTGGGCAACAATTACTGGGGTCCAATTTCTCCTGTTACCCTTGAGAAAATAAAAAATTGCTTGCTAAAACATCATTTTTGAGGAAAGAAAAATGATTTTTTATTTTCACGGCTCTGCGTTGTAAACGTCTGTGAAGCACTTGGGGGTTCAAAGTGCTCACCACATATATAGATAAGTTCCTTGGGGGGTCTAGTTTCCAAAATGGGGTCACTTGTGGGGGGTTTCTACTGTTTAGGCACACCAGGGGCTCTGCAAACGCAACGTGACGCCCGCAGACCATTCCATCAAAGTCTGCATTTCAAAACGTCACTACTTGACTTCCGAGCCCCGACATGTGCCCAAACAGTGGTTTACCCCCACATATGGGGTATCAGCGTACTCAGGAGAAACTGGACAACAACTTTTGGGGTCCAATTTCTCCTGTAACCCTTGGGAAAATAAAAAATTCTGGGCTAAAAAATTATTTTTGAGGAAAGAAAACGTATTTATTATTTTCACTGCTCTGTGTTATAAACTTCTGTGAAGCACTTGGGGGTTCAAAGTGCTCACCTCACATCTAGATAAGTCCCTTTCGGGGTCTAGTTTCTAAAATGGGGTCACTTGTGGGGGGTTTCTACTGTTTAGCCACATCAGGGGCTCTGCAAACGCAACGTAACGCCCGCAGAGCATTCCATCAAAGTCTGCATTTCAAAACGTCACTACTTGACTTCCGAGCCCCGACATGTGCCCAAACTGTGGTTTACCCCCACATATGGGGTATCAGCGTACTCAGGAGAAACTGTACAACAACTTTTGGGGTCAAATTTCTCCTTTTACCCTTGGGAAAATAATAAATTGCAGGCTAAAAAATCATTTTAGAGAAAATAAAATTTTTAGTTTATTTTCATGGCTCTGCGTTATAAACTTCTGTGAAGCACTTGGAAGTTCAAAGTCCTCACCACACATCTAGATTAGTTCCTTTGGGGGTCTAGTTTCCAAAATGGGGTCATATGTGGGGGATCTCCAATGTTTAGGCACACAGGGGCTCTCCAAACGTGACATGGTGTCCGCTAATGATTGGAGCTAATTTTCCATTTAAAAAGCCAATTGGCGTGCCTTCCCTTCCGAGCCCTGCCGTGCGCCCAAACAGTGGTTTACCCCCACATATGGGGTATCAGCGTACTCAGGACAAACTGGACAACAACATTTGCGGTCCAATTTCTCCTATTACCCTTGGCAAAATAGGAAATTCCAGGCTAAAAATCATTTTTGAGGAAAGAAAAATTATTTTTTATTTTCATGGCTCTGCATTATAAACTTCTGTGAAGCACCTGGGGGTTTAAAGTGCTCAATATGCATCTAGATAAGTTCCTTGGGGGGTCTAGTTTCCAAAATGGGGTCACTTGTGGGGGAGCTCCAATGCATAGGCACACAGGGGCTCTCTAAACGCGACATGGTGTCCGCTAACAATTGGAGCTAATTTTCCATTCAAAAAGTCAAATGGCGCGCCTTCCCTTCCGAGCCCTGCCGTGTGCCCAAACAGTGGTTTACCCCCACATATGAGGTATCGGCGTACTCGGGAGAAATTGCCCAACAAATTTTAGGATTCATTTTATCCTATTGCCCATGTGAAAATGAAAAACTGAGGCGAAAAGAATTTTTTTGTGAAAAAAAAAGTACTTTTTCATTTTTACAGATCAATTTGTGAAGCACCTGAGGGTTTAAAGTGCTCAATATGCATCTAGATAAGTTCCTTGGGGGGTCTAGTTTCCAAAATGGGGTCATTTGTGGGGGAGCTCCAATGTTTAGGCACACGGGGGCTCTCCAAACACGACATGGTGTCCGCTAACGATGGAGATAATTTTTCATTCAAAAAGTCAAATGGCGCTCCTTCCCTTCCGAACCTTACCATGTGCCCAAACAGTGGTTTACCCCCACATGTGAGGTATCGGTGTACTCATGAGAAATTGCCCAACAAATTTTAGGATCCATTTTATCCTGTTGCCCATGTGAAAATGAAAAAAATTGAGGCTAAAAGAATTTTTTTGTGAAAAAAAAGTACTTTTTCATTTTTACGGATCAATTTGTGAAGCCCCCGGGGGTTCAAAGTTCTCACTATGCATCTAGATAAGTTCCTTGGGGCGTCTAGTTTCCAAAATGGGGTCACGTGTGGGGGAGCTCCAATTTTTAGGCACACGGGGGCTCTCCAAACGTGACATGGTGTCCGCTAAAGAGTGGAGCCAATTTTTCATTCAAAAAGTCAAATGGCGCTCCTTCCCTTCCAAGCCCTGCCGTGCGCCCAAACAGTGGTTTACCCCCACATATGAGGTATCAGCGTACTCAGGACAAATTGGACAACAACTTTCGTGGTTCAGTTTCTCCTTGTACCATTGGGAAAATAAAAAAAATGTTGCTAAAAGATAATTTTTGTGACTAAAAAGTTAAATGTTCATTTTTTCCTTCCATGTTGCTTCTGCTGCTGTGAAGCACCTGAAGGGTTAAAAAACTTCTTGAATGTGGTTTTGAGCACCTTGAGGGGTGCATTTTTTAGAATGGTGTCACTTTTGGGTATTTTCAGCCATATAGACCCCTCAAACTGACTTCAAATGTGAGGTGGTCCCTAAAAAAAATGGTTTTGTAAATTTCGTTGTAAAAATGAGAAATCGCTGGTCAAATTTTAACTCTTATAACTTCCTAGCAAAAAAAAATTTTGTTTCCAAAATTGTGCTGGTGTAAAGTAGACATGTGGGAAATGTTATTTATTAACTATTTTGTGTCACATAACTCTCTGGTTTAACAGAATAAAAATTCAAAATGTGAAAATTGCGAAATTTTCAAAATTTTCGCCAAATTTCCGTTTTTATCACAAATAAACGCAGAATTTATTGACCTAAATTTACCACTAACATGAAGCCCAATATGTCACGAAAAAACAATCTCAGAACCGCTAGGATCCGTTGAAGCGTTCCTGAGTTATTACCTCATAAAGGGACACTGGTCAGAATTGCAAAAAACGGCCAGGTCATTAAGGTCAAAATAGGCTGGGTCATGAAGGGGTTAAGTCATTCAGAGGTGGACTTGCTGGTGTGTTTTGGATCATTCCCCTGCTGCACAACCCAAGTGCGCTTCTGCTTGAGGTCACGAACAGATGACCGGACATTCTCCTTTAGGATTTTTTGGTAGGAAGCAGAATTCCTGCTTCTATTTATCACAGCAAGTCTTCCAGGTCCTGAAGAAGAAAACCATCCCCAGACCATAACACTACCACCACCATATTTTACTGTTGTTATGATAATCCTTTTCTGATATGCTGTGTTACTTCTTTGCCAGATGTAATGGAACATACACCTTCCAAAAAGTTCAACTTTTGTCTTGTCAGTCGACAGAATATTCTCCAAAAAGGCTTGGCGATAATCAAGATGTTTTCTGTCAAAACTGAGATGATCATTTATGTTGTTTTTGGTCAGGAGTGGTTTTTGCCTTAGAACTCTGCCATTTTTGCTCATTCTCTTTCTTATGGTGGAGTCATGAACACTGACCTTAACTGAGGCGAGTGAGGTGGGCAGTTCTTTGGATGTTGTTGTGGGGTGTTTTGTGAATTCTTGGATGAGTTGTCACTTCGCTCTTGGGGTAATTTTGGTCTGCCGGCCACTCCTAGAAAGTAGTTAGAAACACGTGTGCACAACCGTATGAGGTGCACGGGTAGGTTCCCAAACCGTAATCAGCAAATAATACAAAACCCGGCACTCAACTTTGTGGTGTGAAGAAACAAAAGATTTATTATCCCAAATCAGAAAACGTTTCGGTCCCACAGCTGGACCTTCATCAGTAACGTTTACTGGGACAATGTATAGATTCAAGTGGCTATATGGCCTGCCCGGAGGTTGCTACCAATATAGTATTGGATATCCAGAGAAAAAAAAAAAGTTACAGCCTATATGGGTGCTGTCATCGCGGCGTCCACCGGTGACGTCACCGCTCTGCTTTCCGGCTGCCCGGCGCTCACAGCCAAAGCAGAGAAGCACAGCGCCGGGGACAGACAGCGGTAGGTAAGTATGTAGTGGTTGTTTTTTTTTACTTTAACGATGGTAACCAGGGTAAACATCGGGTTACTAAGCGCGGCCCTGCGCTTAGTAACCCGATGTTTACCCTGGTTACCGGCATCGTTGGTCGCTGGAGAGCTGTCTGTGTGACAGCTCTCCAGCGACCAAACAGCGACGCTGCAGCGATCCGGATCGTTGTCGGTATCGCTGCAGCGTCGCTAAGTGTGACGGTACCTTTAATCTCCTGTTGTGAATTCTGTGGCAGAGCTCCCTCCTGTGGTCACAAGTGGTACTTCGGCTGATTCTCTCTGGGAGCTTCCATTTGTGGAGGAAACTGGTACTGCTGCTTCTGAGTTTCCTCCCTCAGGTGATCTGGTGAGGTCGTTAGGTGCTTCTCTACTTAACCCCACCTAATGCTTTGATTCATGCTTCCTGTCAATGTTCCAGTGTTGGACTTGTGTTTCTCTGGATCATTCCTGTGGCCTGCTGCTCTGCATAGCTAAGTGCTTCTTTGCTATTTGTTGCTATTTTTTCTGTCCAGCTTGTCTATTTGTTTTGCTGGAAGCTCTGGGACGCAAAGGGTGTACCTCCGTGCCGTTAGTTCGGTACGGAGGGTCTTTTTGCCCCTTTGCGTGGTTTTCTTTAGGGTTTTGTGTAGACCGCAAAGTTATCTTTCCTATCCTCGTTCTGTCTAGAATATCGGGCCTCACTTTGCTGAATCTATTTCATCCCTACGTTTGTCTTTTCATCTTACTCACAGTCATTATATGTGGGGGGCTGCCTTTTCCTTTGGGGTATTTCTCTGAGGCAAGGTAGGCTTATTTTTCTATCTTCAGGCTAGTTAGTTTCTCAGGCTGTGCCGAGTTGCATAGGTAGCGTTAGGCGCAATCCACGGCTGCCTCTAGTTGTGTTTGGAGAGGATCAGGGATTGCGGTCTGCAGAGTTCCCACGTCTCAGAGCTCGTTCTATTATTTTGGGTTATTGTCAGATCACTGTATGTGCTCTGACCTCCATGTCCATAGTGATACTGAATTGCCTATCATAACAGTACAGGAAGCCAAAAGTACTAATTATTCTCAATAGAGGGAAAAAAGAAGTTCTGAGACCATTTTTTTTTTTCTTGGCTTTGTGTTTTGTCTTTTTTTTCCCCTAGACATTTGGGTGGTTCAGTACACAGGTGTAGCGATGGACATTAGAAGTCTGTCTTCATTTGTGGATCAGCTCTCGGCAAGAGTACAAAAGATTCAAGACACTATTGATCAGAAATCTATGTTAGAACCAAGAATTCCTATTCCTGATTTGTTTTTTGGAGATAGAACTAAGTTTCTGAGTTTCAAAAATAATTGCAAGTTATTTCTGGCCTTGAAACCTCGTTCCTCTGGTGATCCAGTTCAACAGGTTTTGATTATTATTTCTTTTTTGCGCGGCGACCCTCAGGACTGGGCATTTTCTCTTGCGCCACGAGATCCTGCATTAAGTAATATCAATGCGTTTTTCCTGGCGCTCGGATTGCTGTACGATGAGCCTAATTCAGTGGATCAGGCAGAAAAGAATTTGCTGGCTCTTTGTCAGGGTCAGGATGAGATAGAGGTATATTGCCAGAAATTTAGAAAATGGTCAGTGCTCACTCAATGGAATGAATCTGCGCTTGCAGCTATGTTCAGAAAGGGTCTCTCTGAAGCCCTTAAGGATGTCATGGTGGGATTTCCTATGCCTGCTGGTTTGAATGAGTCTATGTCTTTGGCTATCCAGATCGGTCGACACTTGCGTGAGCGTAAATCTGTGCACCATTTGGCGGTATTACCTGAGCTTAAACCTGAGCCTATGCAGTGCGATAGGACTTTGACCAGAGTTGAACGGCAAGAACACAGACGTCTGAATAGTCTGTGTTTCTACTGTGGTGATTCCACTCATGCTATCTCTGATTGTCCTAAGCGCACTAAGCGGTTCGCTAGGTCTGCCACCATTGGTACGGTACAGTCAAAATTTCTTCTGTCCGTTACCTTGATCTGCTCTTTGTCATCATATTCTGTCATGGCGTTTGTGGATTCAGGCGCTGCTCTGAATTTGATGGACTTGGAATATGCTAAGCGTTGTGGGTTTTTCTTGGAGCCCTTGCAGTGTCCTATTCCATTGAGAGGAATTGATGCTACGCCTTTGGCCAAGAATAAGCCTCAATACTGGACCCAGCTGACCATGTGCATGGCTCCTGCACATCAGGAGGATATTCGCTTTCTGGTGTTGCATAATCTGCATGATGTGGTCGTGTTGGGGTTGCCATGGCTACAAGCCCATAATCCAGTATTGGATTGGAAATCCATGTCGGTGTCCAGCTGGGGTTGTCAGGGGGTACATGGTGATGTTCCATTTCTGTCAATTTCGTCATCCACCCCTTCTGAGGTTCCAGAGTTCTTGTCTGATTACCGGGATGTATTTGATGAGCCCAAGTCCGATGCCCTACCTCCGCATAGGGATTGTGATTGTGCTATCAATTTGATTCCTGGTGGTAAATTCCCTAAAGGTCGACTGTTTAATTTATCCGTGCCTGAGCACACCGCTATGCGCACTTATGTGAAGGAATCCCTGGAGAAGGGGCATATTCGCCCGCCATCGTCGCCATTAGGAGCAGGGTTCTTTTTTGTAGCCAAAAAGGATGGTTCGCTGAGACCTTGTATAGATTATCGCCTTCTTAATAAGATCACTGTTAAATTTCAGTACCCCTTGCCTTTGTTATCTGATTTGTTTGCTCGGATTAAGGGGGCTAGTTGGTTCACCAAAATTGATCTTCGTGGTGCGTATAATCTGGTGCGAATCAGGCGAGGCGATGAATGGAAAACTGCATTTAATACGCCCGAGGGTCATTTTGAGTATCTAGTGATGCCATTCGGACTTGCCAATGCTCCATCAGTGTTTCAGTCCTTTATGCATGACATCTTCCGAGAGTACCTGGATAAATTCCTGATTGTGTACTTGGATGACATTTTGATCTTCTCGGATGATTGGGAGTCTCATGTGAAACAGGTCAGAACGGTTTTTCAGGTCCTGCGTGCTAATTCTTTGTTTGTGAAGGGATCAAAGTGTCTCTTTGGTGTGCAGAAGGTTTCATTTTTGGGGTTCATCTTTTCCCCTTCTACTATCGAGATGGATCCTGTTAAGGTCCAAGCCATCCATGATTGGACTCAGCCGACATCTCTGAAAAGTCTGCAAAAGTTCCTGGGCTTTGCTAATTTTTATCGTCGCTTCATCTGCAATTTTTCTAGTATTGCCAAACCATTGACCGATTTGACCAAGAAGGGTGCTGATTTGGTCAATTGGTCTTCTGCTGCTGTGGAAGCTTTTCAAGAGTTGAAGCGTCGTTTTTCTTCTGCCCCTGTGTTGTGTCAACCTGATGTTTCTCTTCCATTCCAGGTCGAGGTTGATGCTTCTGAGATTGGAGCAGGGGCTGTTTTGTCGCAGAGAGGTTCTGATTGTTCAGTGATGAAACCATGCGCTTTTTTTTCCAGGAAGTTTTCGCCTGCTGAGCGGAATTATGATGTGGGCAACCGAGAGTTGCTGGCCATGAAGTGGGCATTCGAGGAGTGGCGTCATTGGCTTGAAGGAGATAAGCATCGCGTGGTGGTATTGACTGATCATAAGAACTTGACTTATCTTGAGTCTGCTAAACGTTTGAATCCTAGACAGGCTCGTTGGTCGCTGTTTTTCGCCCGTTTTGACTTTGTGATTTCGTACCTTCCGGGCTCTAAAAATGTGAAGGCGGATGCTCTGTCTTGGAGTTTTGTGCCCGACTCTCCGGGTTTATCTGAGCCGGCGGGTATCCTCAAGGAAGGAGTAATTGTGTCTGCCATCTCCCCTGATTTGCGGCGGGTGCTGCAAAAATTTCAGGCTAATAAACCTGATCGTTGTCCAGCGGAGAAACTGTTTGTCCCGGATAGGTGGACAAATAAAGTGATCTCTGAGGTTCATTGTTCGGTGTTGGCTGGTCATCCTGGAATCTTTGGTACCAGAGAGTTAGTGGCTAGATCCTTTTGGTGGCCATCTCTGTCGCGGGATGTGCGTTCTTTTGTGCAGTCCTGTGGGATTTGTGCTCGGGCTAAGCCCTGCTGTTCTCGTGCCAGTGGGTTGCTTTTGCCCTTGCCGGTCCCGAAGAGACCTTGGACAAATATCTCTATGGATTTTATTTCAGATCTTCCCGTCTCTCAAAAGATGTCAGTCATTTGGGTGGTCTGTGATCGCTTTTCTAAGATGGTCCATCTGGTACCCTTGTCCAAGTTGCCTTCCTCCTCTGATTTGGTGCCATTGTTCTTCCAGCATGTGGTTCGTTTGCATGGCATTCCAGAGAATATCGTTTCTGACAGAGGTTCCCAGTTTGTTTCGAGGTTTTGGCGAGCCTTTTGTGGTAGGATGGGCATTGACTTGTCTTTTTCCTCGGCTTTTCATCCTCAGACTAATGGCCAGACCGAACGAACCAATCAGACCTTGGAAACCTATCTGAGATGCTTTGTTTCTGCCGATCAGGATGACTGGGTGTCCTTTTTGCCTTTGGCTGAGTTCGCCCTTAATAATCGGGCCAGCTCGGCTACCTTGGTTTCGCCGTTTTTCTGCAACTCTGGGTTCCATCCTCGTTTCTCTTCAGGGCAGGTTGAGTCTTCGGACTGTCCTGGTGTGGATACTGTGGTGGACAGGTTGCAGCAGATTTGGACTCATGTAGTGGACAATTTGACCTTGTCCCAGGAGAAGGCTCAACGTTTCGCTAATCGCAGACGCCGTGTGGGTCCCCGACTTCGTGTTGGGGATCTGGTTTGGTTATCTTCTCGTCATATTCCTATGAAGGTTTCCTCTCCGAAGTTTAAACCTCGTTTCATTGGTCCTTATAGGATTTCTGAGGTTATTAATCCTGTGTCTTTTCGTCTGACCCTCCCAGATTCTTTTTTCATACATAACGTCTTCCATAGGTCATTGTTGCGGAGATACGTGGCACCTGTGGTTCCATCTGTTGACCCTCCTGCCCCGGTTTTGGTGGAGGGGGAATTGGAGTATATTGTGGAGAAGATTTTGGATTCTCGTGTTTCAAGACGGAAACTCCAGTATCTGGTTAAATGGAAGGGTTATGCTCAGGAGGATAATTCCTGGGTTTTTGCCTCTGATGTCCATGCTCCCGATCTTGTTCGTGCCTTTCATGTGGCTCATCCTGGTCGGCCTGGGGGCTCTGGTGAGGGTTCGGTGACCCCTCCTCAAGGGGGGGGTACTGTTGTGAATTCTGTGGCAGAGCTCCCTCCTGTGGTCACAAGTGGTACTTCGGCTGATTCTCTCTGGGAGCTTCCGTTTGTGGAGGAAACTGGTACTGCTGCTTCTGAGTTTCCTCCCTCAGGTGATCTGGTGAGGTCGTTAGGTGCTTCTCTACTTAACCCCACCTAATGCTTTGATTCATGCTTCCTGTCAATGTTCCAGTGTTGGACTTGTGTTTCTCTGGATCATTCCTGTGGCCTGCTGCTCTGCATAGCTAAGTGCTTCTTTGCTATTTGTTGCTATTTTTTCTGTCCAGCTTGTCTATTTGTTTTGCTGGAAGCTCTGGGACGCAAAGGGTGTACCTCCGTGCCGTTAGTTCGGTACGGAGGGTCTTTTTGCCCCTTTGCGTGGTTTTCTTTAGGGTTTTGTGTAGACCGCAAAGTTATCTTTCCTATCCTCGTTCTGTCTAGAATATCGGGCCTCACTTTGCTGAATCTATTTCATCCCTACGTTTGTCTTTTCATCTTACTCACAGTCATTATATGTGGGGGGGCTGCCTTTTCCTTTGGGGTATTTCTCTGAGGCAAGGTAGGCTTATTTTTCTATCTTCAGGCTAGTTAGTTTCTCAGGCTGTGCCGAGTTGCATAGGTAGCGTTGGGCGCAATCCACGGCTGCCTCTAGCTGTGTTTGGAGAGGATCAGGGATTGCGGTCTGCAGAGTTCCCACGTCTCAGAGCTCGTTCTATTATTTTGGGTTATTGTCAGATCACTGTATGTGCTCTGACCTCCATGTCCATAGTGATACTGAATTGCCTATCATAACAATCTCCCTAATATACGTCTATATAGTAAAGCGGCTGTCTTCCGCCACTCCCTGGACTGAATCTATGCCTTCACTAACTTCACCAATACTCAAATAGATGAGGCGATGTGTAGACTCCCTGCTCTGCTTCACCTTCCACAAGCCGAGATCCCAGTGGAGATTAGGGTAACCCCCTACTGTTGTTAGTAATCTTGGGATGACGCCGTGCCATGCTAGACGAATTGGTGGACTTGACTTTCATATCTTCCCTTCCGAGGCAATCCCTCCTATCTACAGGGCAGGCCACCTCCCATCTATCATGTGCTTGGGAATAATGGATGTAGACTGGTTTGTGACATGTTGGCGGACAATCCGTGTCCTCTTACTTTGGAAGACACTGTATTTAAATACCCAATCTTGGAGGAAGATAACTTTACTATTACTCAAATTAGACATTATGTAGGCTCGGTACTGCAGGATATACTGGACGATGTTAGAGCGCACCCTCTAAACTTAATCTCCATTAAAGCTCACTCGGGGAATTACTCTTTGAGTTTTATATACAAGTCACTGAAACCTTCTATACAGTGGTTAGACTCTTTATTGAGCCCGGGGAGATGGGTATCTCAACTAACAGATTGTCAGGTAAAAGACCTCTTGAAAGCCCCATTATGTATTAACTCTATGTTCCCGTATGATAGTTACATAACCATGACTCTCAGGATATCCCATAGAGCATATAACTCCCCAGAAATTAAATCTAAAATGTCCCCCTCAGGTGATTTTCCCTTATATTCTCCAGCTGATATTTTTCATTGTCTCTGGGACTATCCAAAAATACAGGAGGTTTGGGATACACTCTTGCAACATCTCACTAATACCTTTTGGTGTATCTATCTCTCTTTCTCCGGAGTGGGCCAAATTCAACAGTCTCCCACAAGAACAGTTGGTGAGGCTTTCTGTTCAGCAGCGCCGCATTCTATTCATCAGGGAGGCAGCCACCCTCAAAAGTATTCTTCGTCTATGGCAGGGGTGGGGAACCTCAGGCCCCAGGGCCATTTACGGCCCTCGATAACCTTTTATCAGGCCCCCGAGCAGATTCTCAGGGACCGCATTCTTGGGCAGGGAGCTGTATTTTGATTGCCACCAGCTCATTAATTTCTTCTTGCTCTATTAGCACACACATGCAGTGTTCACTACTGAACACTGAAGGGCATGCAATGAAAGATTACATCCTGAAACCAGTGCCAGAATCAAGATGCACTTTGTGAGCGGAGTTTGCACGGCCCCCGAAGGATGGTATAAACATCCAAATGGCCCTTGGCAGAAAAAAGATTCCCCACCCCTGATCTATGGGCACAGGATAATATTCCCTCTTTGAGCTTAATTACTACGAAGGTAGCCTATCACTCCAAGATGGACTGGATAGAGTCCATATTGAATAAAGAAAAATACACGGAACTGTTTTTCCTGACATGGTCTTCTTTTATTAATGCCCAGACATTATCTATACGCCAGGCGATTCATGGTTGCTTCCAATTTACAGACTGGTACATGAGAGAGCAAATTGTCGGCAGAATTCCTGTTGAGCTTGATTGATTTTATGTTAAGGTGTGGATGTTTGCCCGGGGGAGGAAGTTGTTTATAGTTATAATACACTGTCTAATGTTCAAAGTACTGTAAAACGTTACTTCTCTAATGCTTCTGAACAATATATGTATCCTTTGTTTATTGTTCAATAAAGACGGTTTTAAGAAAAACAAAAGGAAAAAAAAGAAATGGCTTTATAACCTTTTCCAGACTGATGGATTTCAGTTACTTTGTTTCTCATTTGTTCCTGATTTTCTTTGGATTGCAGCATTATGTCTAGCTTTTGAGGATCTTTTGGTCTACTTCCCTTTGTCAGGCTGGTCCTATTTAAGTGATTTTTTATTGAGAACACGTGTGGCAGTAATCAGGCCTCAGCTTCCTAACTCAGCTTCCTAAAGATGTGATAAACCACAGTTAATTTATGTTGCTTTTTTTATAGGGGAATTGGGGGCAATCACTTTTCACACCACACAGGGCACTGTAGGTTTGGATTTCTTTTTCCCTTAATAGTAAGAGCCTTCATTTAAAAACTGCATTTTGTGTTTATTTGTGTCACCTTTATCTAATATGTGCTCTGAGAAGCGCCATTTTAAAATTCTCCCTCCCAGCCACGCTTGTAATAGCGCGCTCTTTTTCCTTCTCTGTCCACCCTCCTTGCCCTCTCGGTCATCATGCGGTTTCCCTTGGCATGCTTTGCTTTTTTCAACGGTCCAATCAGGGTGTGTGACTCCCTTTTCAGCTTTCCAATCATCGGCGAAGTTTGGGCATTCCCATTCCTCCTCTCTCTCCTGTCAGCGGCGCAGGCCCATAACTGTGTCTCAGCATGGCCTGCCCGCTCCGTCCCTTTCTCTGCACGCTGTTCTGTCAGGGGACAGAACTCTGGCGTCAGCATTGTTTTTTGTGGTGCAGCACTCTGCTTCTGCCAGGAGCTCTCGTCAGCAGGACGCCTCTCACCAGAACAATGCTTACCTCCACAGCACCCGTCTCCAGTCAGCGTTTAACTGCAGCTACTTTCCTTCAGAGCACCGGCTTAGCGTTGGTCAGGGCTCACCAGATCACCGCTCTTCTAGAACCGGGTAGGCTTTGTCCAGGCTACTTCTTGCTAGGCACCCTCCTCAGCAGTATTCCCCAGTCCTTCACATATACCCAGAACTGGGGAGTCTCTTTCCCGTCCCCCAACTATCATTCACTGCGCCTGCGCCTCTTGTAAAAGAAAGTGGCCCACAGGTCAGGCTTTGGCCTACTGCCAATCCTGCACTTTCTCTACTATGCTGGCATCCCAAGAACCCCCCTGCCGCCCGGGACGAGTCCATGCCACCTCTCCCAGAGTGGGCTGTGGTTATCTCTCAGTCTGTGTCAGACCTCATCAGGGTGTCTCAGTCACTGATCCTGGCCCTTGACCTCAGGACGAATCGCATGCACCCCGTCATCACTCTCACATGGGCAGATCAAGAGTTAGAGCTAAAAAGCGGACATATCGAACTCCTTGTCCAGCTCTCCATCAACGTCCACGTCCTCCAGGATGCACTCGATACCCCAGGCCTCCTCTTCTGATGTGGCTCTGGGGTCCAACTCTGAATCCACTTCAGATTCCGAGCACAACAAGGACCAGACAATTAAGATCCAGGATGTAGTGGATAGCCTTATATCTGCAGTTATCCAAACCCTTAATGTTAAGAATGACGAGGCTTCTCCTCAGGATCAGTCCATCTCCTTTAAGAGAGTAAAACGCCCTCCCCAGGCATTTTCCAATCATCTTCTCGGTTGGGGAGCAGTCTTTCTGCATTACACAGCCTAGGGCCGCTGGAACTCTTGGGAAGTTACCCTTCCAATCAATCTTCTGGAGATCGGGGCTATCTACCTCTCCCTTCTTCACTGGCAAGACCTCCTTGTGGGACATCAGGTTCGCATTCAGTCGGACAATGCCACGGGAGTGGCATACATAAACCACCAGGGTGGAACACGCAGTAGTTATGTTCTGGTGGAGGTATCCAGGATTCTAGTCTGAGCAGAAAGTCATGTAACAGCAATCTCAGTGGTTCACATTCTGGGAGTAGAGAACCAGGCCGCCGACTTTCTTAGTCGCCAGGGTCTCGCCTCGGGTTAATGGTCTCTCTACACAGAAGTGTTCGATCAGATCTGTCAGAAATGGGGTCACCCCCTGACGTGGATCTGATGGCATCTCGGATGAACACCAAGGTGTCCCACTTCTTAGACAGGTTCCGTGATCCTCTGGCTATCGGTCAGGATGCCCTAGAACTATCTTGGTTTCCCTTTCGCCTTCCATATATCTTCCCACCCGTCCCCTTAATCCCGAGGGTCATCAAGAAGATCAAGTCAAAGGGAGTAGCCGTAATTCTGGTGGCTCCAGATGGGCCCAGAGGGGCCTGGTACACAGAGCTAGTAAACATGCTCGCAAACACCCCTTGGAAACTTCCCGACTGTCCAGACCTCCTTTAACAGGGTCCTCTCTTCCACCAGAATTCTCATTAGCTGAGTTTAACGTCATGGCCATTGAAGCCACCATTCTGAAGGAAGCCAGGTTTTCTTCTCAGGTCATACAGACAATGATCAGTACGAGAAAGCCCGTGTGTTCTCGCATTTATCATAGGACCTGGAAAGCCTATTTCCGCTGATGTGAAGACACTCGGTCTTCCCCCATGTTCTTTTCACTACCAGCCATTTTGGCTTTTCTCCAGTCTGTCCTGGACTCCAATCTTTCCCTTAGTACTCTTATGGGTCAAGTTTCCGCCCTCTCGATTCTGTTTCAGAAGGATTTGGCATCTCAGCCCTAGGTCAAGACCTTCCTCAAGAGCTTTGCTCAACTGGCTCCACCTTATCAGCCTCCAATAGATCCGTGAGACCTTCACTTGGTCCTATCTGTCCTTCAGCACTCTCCTTTCGAGCCCATTCAGGACATTATAACTTCCCTTCTTTCCTGGAAGGTTGCTTTCTTGGTGGCTATAATGATTATCAGATGAGTTTAAGAACTGGTGACTCTTTCCTGTCTTTCTCCTTTTATCATTATCCATCAGGGCAAAGTCGTTCTCAGACTGGTCCCTTCGTCGTTCCTTCCGAAGGTTGTTTCCTCTTTCCACATCAATGAGGATATCTTTCTACCTACCCTTTGCCCTTCCCCAGTTCATCCCCTGGAAAGGTCGCTCCACAAGTTGGATCTGGTCAGAGCTCTTTGTTTCTACCTCTCCCAGGGATGCTCCCTTTCAGTGCTCTGACTCTTTGTTTGTCATTCCTGAGGGTCGTCGTAAGGGTCTTCCAGCATTTAAATCGACCACCGCGTCATATCGGGTCAAGGACAGACTACCCCCTCCAGGGGTAAGGGCTCACTCCACCTGGACGTTGGGGGCCTCCTGGGCCGTTCGTCATCAGGCCTCTGCATCTCAAGTTTGCAAGGCAGCTACCTGGCCTTCCTTTCACACTTTTGCAAGGTTTAACCAAATTCATACCTATGCTTTGACGGATGCCAGCCTGGGAAGAAGGGTTTTGCAGACGGAGGTCATCCGCTGTCTGACCTGAGTTTTCGAAAGTTATTGCATGCCCTCCCTTGGGACTGCTTTGGGATGTCCGATGGTTACCTGTGTCCCCAATTAATCGATAAAGAAAGATGGATTTTTGGTACTCACCGTAAAATCTCTTTCTTGGAGCCTTCATTGGGGGACCCAGCACTCTCCCTGTTTTGTGCTTATGTTGAGTCTGGTCGTTTCGATGTTTTGGTTTCTATGGTTGCTTCTCCTATTGCTTTTTCACTAACTGACGAGCTTTGTGTCTGTTAATGGGTGCATACTGCTGAGGAGGAGCCAACTCTTTTTTTGTCAGTGTCAGCCTCCTAGTGACAGCAGTATACACCCATGGTTACCTGCGTCTCCCAATGAAGGTTCCAAGAAAGCAATTTTACAGTGAGTACCAAAAATCCATTTTTTTCACACCACTGTGTATATATAATCTCTTCACTAAGTGTCCTTACAATTCTAACATCTGTACACAGGGCCCTCCTGGGGTAGAAGGACTGTGCGGACCACCAGGCCGAAGAGGACCACAGGTACCTTTGTTATTTCAGTATTCAATACCATCAACAAAATCTGCATGGGCTGCAGGTAAACGTTGGCCAGTGCCAAGACCCAGCGTGCCTGGTCATGTACATGTAATTGTATTATTTCTTGTTCCAGGGAACAAAAGGAGCTGAGGGGCCGCCAGGTCATAAAGGAGACCCGGTATGAATTTGTACCCTTTTTTGATTGTTTCTTGGATTTTTAAGCACATAGAGCATCTCTGTAAAACCCTTTTTAATGTTTTCTGATCCTTCAGTAATCCAGTAATGATTGTTATTTGACAGGGAGAAGCGGGGCCTCCAGGTTTGCGAGGGGAACGAGGATCAGAAGGGCCAATGGTAAATTCAAAAGCTCATCTAACATCAAAAGTCGAAATATCATTTAGCAACACGCAAAACAAAACTAATACTCTGGGTTACGTTTTAGGGGACTGCATAGCAAGTGGATTCTCTCTTTGGTGTTAGATACACCCTAAAATTATGATTAGTGGGTGTCTGACATCTGGAATCAAAACAGGGACAGTCCCTTTAGTTCATTCCCTGCACAATAACATTTCCAGAAAACCACAGTGCAGGGAAAATTGCTTAAGTGGCACTGGGCTTTCATTTTGAGGATTGGTAGGGTTCCTAGCAATATGCAGTCCCTTATTATCCTGAGTCCAAGTGTAATTGTGATTTGTGACCACTAGGTGGTATTAGTAGTCACAGTCGCCAGCAGCGTATGACAGGGATGAAAGCTGCATAGTCTATTAGTGTTCCCAGCAATGTGCTTCTCAGTAACACTTTTATATATTGGAATATTTGTTACCCAGGGATTAATTGGATGGTCTGGAATGAATGGAATGCCGGGAGACAAGGTACTGCGCTGCTGTCTTTATATTGATGTTTATTAAGTAAAAAAAATATGCAAGTCATTATTAGAAGAGCTGGAAATAAAAGAAAAAAACAATATTATCAACCCAATTAAAATGTGTTCAAGAGTTACTTGATTCCATATTTTTATTTTTGAGAATTCTGACTTTTCCAAACTTTAAAAAAAGTAAAAAGAAATTACTGCTGGTAAGATATGAAAAATAAGGTAACTCATGCACATAAGAATTTTATAGATTAATCTGGACATACGCATTAGATTGCTGTCGGCCATATGGGTAGAGTTCCATAAAATGATTCCCTTGACCCTGGTCCAGCCGTCATGTCAGTACTCTGTTGCAGCCAGACCAGAGCCCTGCAAACTTCCTACTACTTGCCGTTATCCGGCACACCCCTCTTTTGAAAAGTAGGCATACTGTCAAGAAATCGTGGGGGCCTACAAATCGGCGCCCAGGATGCCCGCAAGTTGTAGGAAGTTTGCATGGCTTTGGTCCAGAAATTGCAGAGTACTGCTGTGACTGCTAGACCAGGGACCTGGGAATAGTTTTGCTCAACTCTAAGTGTCAGCTGTCTGTGACCCCCTCCACATATACATGTAAGGTGGACTCAGTCGAATATCTCATGTGTTCTAAACTTCATAGAGAGGGGAGATAAACTGCTGCCAGATTACACAACCAGAGGCAGCTTATCTCCCCTGAGAACATAATGATCAGAATTTTTAATCTTAAATTGATAAGGTTATGATATTGTAGTGAAAGTCAGATATAAGTCGCTTACACCATATCTTTATCATAGGGTCGGCCTCTTTGTGAAGGAGAGAAAGGAGATCTAGGAGTCAAAGGAGACAAGGTACAGAAAATAACATTTGCCCCCAACATTTATAGGTATTTTTTGCCATTTCACCTATGGATTATGCTCCATTAGTGTCCATTGCCGTGTTCCAAGTAACTCATTCCTAAAATCTTCTTCAGTAGCAACTTTTGTGTTTCATTTAGGGATCTTCTGGGATCCCCGGCCCAAAAGGTCCTCCTGGAGAACAAGGACAACCTGGATTTATAGGGTTCCCAGGACCAAAGGGACTCATGGGCACAACAGGAGCCTTGGTAAGTTTTAATATTTCCTCATTGCTTTATAGACTACAGGTATAGGGGCCGACTTAAATGACAATGCTAATATAATTACAGAGCTGTCACCTTTCCTAACATGACGGATTGAGTGAACATTTTGTTATTCTCCATTAAATAACACCTCAGAAATATCACTTTGTGTTGTTGTGTTGTGCCATTCCTCAGATATTCCTTCTGGAAATGTATGCTTGATAATGGAGTATAACTTGATAATGGAGTATACGCACACCGGTACTGTCTTACAGTTCTGACAGTGTCAGGCTATCTATCCATGTTCACTATTGAGATGAGGAATAGAACTGCCCAGATGCCATCTCATTCACACATTTCCAGGAGGCGTAAAAGAGGAACTGCACAATGCAAAGTGTTGCTGCAGAATTAATATTTCATGGGGAATGCTCAAACATTCATTAAACAAGTCATGTGGTTATTCATATATTTCCAAGAAGGCAAGTACCTGGCATGGGACCTTTCTTACCACACAGACTCATTACATGTGAACGCTTAATATTCTATTTCTATTTATTTTAGGGTGATGAAGGACAAGTAGGACCTCCTGGCGCAAATGGTAGTGATGGACCAAAGGTTAGTTCTTGTTATTTGCTCAAAAGATGTACATTTTATCAAAATCTATGTTTAATGCAAATTATCCATTGTAAAAAGGGGCTTGGTCTCATGTGAGAGCATTTACCCAATATTTTAACAACATCCTTGTAATATAGAAATGCTTATCTGTATGTAGCCGCCATAGGTGGACAGGATTGCAAAAACAGTTGAGAGCCCTGTGTTACGCTGTTTCCTTAAGATAGGAATACCCCCTCAAGCTGGCCGTAAATATATGAATTATACAGCTGTCAGTCAAACAATCTTTCAGCTTTCCATTATTTCTCCTGACTCTGAGTCCCCATACATTGAAACGTTCAGCACAGCCCCACCCTGATGTGTTTTGTCAGATAGAGGCACTGGCGGGGCAGGGGCTTACGGTATATCCAGACAAATTAAAAGCATTCACTGTTGAAAATGAACAGGCCGGATCCTTCTCACCCAAGAGATTACCTGTCAGAGAAGAGTGGTTAGGCCCCTATATACATTAGTCTATCAGACCATCCCAACAATAATGCAGATTCAGTCGTAATGTACATGGAAAATGTATCTGAAATTTTTATTTCATTGAGTCCTCAGGCAGCACACAAAAGGGTTATTGACACTTTATCTGCCCAGATAGAAGAGACATATTAATTAGCAGTTCATTAGAATTAAGCCAGTTAATCGATCATACCCTTTACAAATATACTACCAAAGCTAGGGTGAGACTATGATGTGTAGCGGTAAGTAAATCATGGGAGGGATGTGGTGCTGCCTGAGGACTCAAGGAAATGAAAATTCCGGTAAATTTTCCACTTCCTCATCGTCCTATGGCAACACACAAAAGGGTCTTGGAACACACTAAAAAGAAACAAGGGCAGAACTAGTGGATATGTGCCCCTATTCACACTATTTTGCCATGGGCTGAATCTTCAGAAGTGAACATATCAAACCTGTAGTGTCTCACAAAAATGGACCCAGATGACAAAGTAGATGCTTTTCATATTTGAAGTAAAGGAGCATAACATTTCTCTGCACAAGAGCTGGCTGTGAAATAGGTAGAGTGAGCATGAAAGTTTTAATGGAGGATCCAGACCTTGCAAAAGGTAGCCACTTGGCCAAAGAGGACTTACTAACTTTTTCCCCCCTTAATAGGAGCTTGAAACTGTAGAAAAAAGAGCTTCTGAATTTCTAAATGCACTTGTTCAATTAAGATATTCTGGGAGACATTTCTTAACGTCCAGGAGGCAGGTTATTGTTTTGGATCTAAATCTTAAGGAAGAACATATAGTAAGATTTCTTATTTCAGATTTGCATACAAAGGCACGTTTGGTAGAAACCCCAACATTGTGCACAGAACTAAGAATCTCCAATATGCTTCTTTGCTCCAATTGTTCTTCAATTCTCTTTGTAGACATGAGTGCTAATAGAAATAGGGTTTTATAGGATGAAAGCTTAAGATTAGCATCTTCCAGCCGTTCAAACAGAGACAGACAGATGTGAGACAGTACAACCAACAAATCCCAGGATGGCAGATGATTCTGGAATGAAGGGCTCAACTTCCTTGTAGCTCTAAAGAACCTTTTTGATATCCTTCCTGAAAAAAATGTAGAACTATAGTGACATCAACTTCATCTCAATTGTTTGGGGATTACCACTCTCTAAAAATATAATATTTGAGAGTAGAATACCATCTAGCGGCCAGGAGTGTTTCTATCAATTCTTCCAAGAGACCTTTACTTTTCAAAATTGGCCCTCAGTTTACATGCCATTAAATGTAAATACTCTGGGTTGGAGTGGTAGATTCCTTTCTGACAAAAAAGGTTTTTGCTGCAGGGAAGTCCCTGCAATGACAATACCTATGTGCTCTATATTTAGTGTGCTACCAAAGTTTGACGGCAATAATATGCCACTGTCCGACTGGGTGTCCCAGCTGCAAAGCACCCTGAAGATTTATAACATCAGCCCAGACCTTGAAGCGATGGCTGGGGGACCACCACGGTGCAGGAAGACTACCGTACACAAGATGAGGTGCAAACAACAAAGGGTAGATTTATTGGAAGGCAAGGAATGAAGTGGATGAGGAAGATGCAAATGGGTATGCAATGGCAAAACATAATTTACAATTGTTATATTCTTTAGCTTGTCTGTAAAATAGCGCGGTTCTCCAACTGTTACAGAATCCACATATGTCACACAAGTAAATGCAAACAATAAACTAATAATGATGCTCCTCTACATATAACCTCCCTGGCCTTTACTAAGCAGGCATCACGGCTGCCGTGTTCTGACTATTGAAGCCTACACTAGGCCCTGACATGTGCACAAAACAGGAACGAACTCACGGTGATGTTGGGGACTCAGATCTAGTCCCAGGGGGCCCCCAACAGTCAAGTACGGTGGTGCGCACTGCTTTCTGCCAGCTCCGTGAAGCGTGGTTTTCTCCTTGCTTCTGGGTCCTGGAGGTGCTCCGGGAAACTGTAAATCCCTTTCTCGGTATCTTCATGGCTTCTGAAACTCACACAGGACAGCCACTCTTGCTGCACCCAGAAAAGTCTGTAAAATCTCACAAGTCCACTCTGTTACAGGCTGTGGGTCCTCTAATGCAGAAAATAGCACAAAGTTCTCTCTGCAGCAGCTTCAGCTCACACACGCTGTTCAGGCTCCACCTCCATCCTCTGAACAGTCCAGCTCATTCACACAGCCTCTTGCAGGGGAGAAGCAGAACATTCCATCACACCAGACAAGGGGGTGCAGTCTCTTAAAGTGACAGCGTATTCCTTACTGTCCATAACAGCACCACCCTCTTACAGTACAAACAAGGAATAATGAACCTTAGTAAAAAGCACATGGGTCCAAGGCATAAGAAAAAATGTTAATGATAAGCATCATCATGGTATTAGTACGAGGCACTATAATTTGTAAACATATGTATAATGTCAGCCATATATTTTAGTAACAAATTTGGATTTCATATAATCCTGTAATGCTGACCACCATATAATAAGGCTACATAGTTCACAGTGAATTCTCTGAGGCTGCCACAATGACAATACGCCCCCACAGAGCGAAAAGAAGTGCCCTTAATAGCTGAAGTGCTTAGCCATGATGGAAGTAGCTTGATGCTGAGGAACCCAGTCCACCCCCAGCATCAAGCTACTTCCATCATGGGTAAGCACTTCAGCTATTAAGGGCACTTCTTTTCTCTCTGTGGGTGATGATGATGATCATTAACATCTTTTCTTATGCCTTGGACCCATGCGCTTTTTACTAAGGTTCATTATTCCTTGTTTGTACTTCAATTTATATATTTTTGTATTGTTTATTTTGTGTAATAAAGTACATTTTTTCTAAATTTTACTATTGTGTATAGAACTCCATTTTTTTCTGTTTCTAATTACCATCATATCCAGTATCAGATTAGTGATCTGCCGATTGATTTCCTGGTTCAGGCCCCATTCACCTGGATGGACTATGCGTCTGCTCAAACAATCTCCTTTCTGGTTCAGAGTACCTCTGATCTGTACCACCATGATAGATAGAGAGTTGTTTTCAGACCTCGACATGATCTGACAACATTACCTCTCTACTGGAAAACTTTTGTTACCCTCCCCCGCTTGTTGATGTAGAAGATCGAAACAAGGTTGTCTGACTGAATCTGAACAGGATGAGCACACAAGAGAGGTTGGAAATGGAGTGGGGATAACTTGCTGGCCCTGAGTTCTCTCATATTGGAGAAAAGAGTTGTATCCTGGTTGGGACCATATCTTCTGAACATACATGACTTCTGCATGTGCACCCTAGCCTGAACCTGATTCATCTGTAGTGAGGACGTTTGGGCCAAGTCAGCTGAGAATGGTTCAACCACCATTACAGATCTTGCTTGAGGGATGATGTTACTGGCATAGGGGTGTCCACGTGAGTGTAATCTATATAACAAGACCTCAGAATATTGTTCTGAAGATTGCTGTTATATGCTTTGGTATTGTCATCGCTTGGCGAATTGAAGTTTCCTTTACATATAACAGAAAAGACACGTGATAGAGATTCTACATCCGTTCCTCTGTCAGTGTTGGCATCATTTGCACCGAATGCAGATATTTTATTCTAGTGGATGGAATCCATTGCAAATTCTCTTGATTGACTAGGAACTCATGGTTATGGAGAAATTTCAGGGCTAACTCTAGATGAAGGAGTTCCTCGAACTGTGCCTTTAAACACCAGTCATCTAGGTAAGACCAGACAAAAATTCTCTTCATCCTCAAGGCTGTCACTAGAACTACCATTACCTTCATAAAAACTCGAGAAGCTGATGAGATTCAGAAGGAAAGGCAGGTTAACTGAAGATGGTTTTCGTGGTGCAGAAGACGTAAAACTATGCAAAGAAATTTTCTTCAAAAGATTTTGATTTAGTAATTAAGATCTATGACTAGACACCATTTCCCTCCTGGTTTGGAAGCAGGAAAAAGAGGTCAGTATAACCCTTTCCCTTTTGATGGGGGGGATTTGTTGGATTAAATGAAGAGTTACTGAACTCTTTAGACTATTTATCATAAAATGGTCTTTTGGAACAAAGTTCAATTTTAGGGTGCAGCACTGAAGGATGGTGGTGGTTACCCAGTTGGAGGAGGATGTCTTCCGCCATTGAGAGGCAAAACCCGTTGGCCCTTTTCCTACTGGGGTTTACTGAGTTTGGTGTCAAAGATTCGGATCTTTCTGAGACGAAGACTTCTTGTTATAAGCAGAATTCTGACCTTGTTTAGACATAAACCTCCTCTGTTTCCCTGTGCAAGTTTTGCCTTGGAATCTAGAAGACCCTTTAAAACAATTGAGAGAAAATTTAAAACTAGACTTTCTCAGGGAATGAGGGAATTTAGCACCTTTGCCATCATTAATTGACTTTAGGATACTTACAAGTTGAGGACCAAACAGTGATGACAGATGAAACAGGGAACAAAAATTATTTTTGAAATATATGTCACCTGACAATTGATTTGATCCACTAGGCTCTAAGTGCTACAGTGGACAATGGAACCATGGAGTAGTGCCAACTCGGTGACATTGTAGTGGCTGAAGGACCAAGAAAACTCCCAGTATATGGCCACTGGAGTCAGTGACATATCCTTAGGGACAGGAGAAATCCCCTGTATAGCGGGATGGTCTTACGTAGAGGGATATAGTTCCATACACAAGCCAACAACTCATTTTCAGACGATACCTTTAGAACAGGGGTGGGGAATTGTTTTTTCTGCCAAGGGCCATTTGGATATTTATACCATCCTTCGGGGGCCGTACAAACTCTGCCCACAAAGTGCATCCTGACTCTGGCACTGGTTTCAGGATGTAATGTTTCATTACATGCCCTTCAGTGTTCAGTAGTGAACACTGCATGTGTGTGCTAAGAAGAAGAAATTAATGAGCTGATTGTAATCAAAATACAGCTCCCTGCCCAAGAATGCGGTCCCTGAGAATCTGTTCGGGAGCCTGATAAAATGTCATCAAGGGCTGTAAATGGCCCTGGGGCCTGAGGTTCCCAACCCATGCTTTAGAGGATAAAAAATACTTCTCACCCTCTCTTTGGTAGTATATTTCTAGGGGGTATGATTAGATAACTGACTTAATTCTAATAAACTGCTAATTAATATCTCTTCTTTCTCCTATGCCTCATTGGGGGACACAGGACCATGGGTGTTATGCTGCTGCCACTAGGAGGACACTAAGTTAGCACATAAAGAATAACTCCTCCCCTGCAGTATACACCCTCCTGCTGGCTCTAATTGAACCAGTTTTTGCTTAGTGTCTGTAGGAGGCACTTGGGTCTGTTTCAGACCCCACTGTTTTTATTTTAATTTTTTATTCTATTTTTTCCTTAACGGAGCGAATGGGGGCGACGAACCCTTTCTAGGTTCCAATCTCCCCCGAACCAACGTTGGATGCCAGCCCTGAGCTCACCTTATGGGCGACGGTTCCTTCGCGTTCCGATCTCCCCCCTCCATAGCAGGCGACCACATGGAGTAGCCCTCCATCTACCTCTCCTGGAGCCAGGTGCATAGCCAGACATAAATGTGTATGGCGTCCGTGCAGCCCCCCTCTGCATCACCACTGACATAGCGGATGACGCAAGGCGGCAGAAGCTCTCCACCCCCTCCCTGACTATGGTGAAGGTGGATTGAGCACCGGCCCAACGCATCTACCGTGAGTACACTGCTACGAGGTGCTGGGGGGTCCTGGTCCCCGGGGTATGGAAGGTCCGCACCTCTATCAGCAGGCCCGGATCCGTGGATGGTCCGCAGCGTGCATTTTTGATGAAGGAGCACTCCTCAGGATGGCACTAATAGTGGTCGCGACACCGCAGGCCGCAACTGCAAGCTTTTCAAATTTAGTCCCCGGCTTTTCTCCTCATACAGGCCCGAGTCCTTGGCTACGCCCACCGGCAATTACCGCCACCCATCTTTTCCAACGCTTCTCGTTCCATGAGAAGCGCTCTCACAGATCTCGGCGGCCATCTTGGTACACCCAGCGCTGATCCTGCAGCGCTGCTCCAGCCCTCCTAATCTCTGGATCCGGGGTCACAACCGATATACAGCCTTCAGGACCATGCATTGTGGACCTCCCCTGGGGACTCAAGACACAGGACCTGGGTAAGCTGCAGATACATAGCTTAACCCTTCCGCTGCTAGTAAGTACTCTCCTCAAGGTTACTATGTCTCAGTCAAGGCCTCACAAAAAGTCTGGGAAAACCCACACTGTATTTTTTGATGCATGTACCTCTTGTGAGGTATCATTACCCCGGGGGCACAATACCGCATTGTGCACAGCTTGTGAACCGGCGACTATTCAGGAACCACCTGTTACTGATACCGAACCTAGTGAGCCTGGTCCCCCTGAGTGGGCTACCTCACTTACCCGGTCTATGGCATCCCTGGCAAAAGCGTTAGAATCATTCCGAGACCCCTCCTCTCTAACCAGGGCACTCTTACGGACGACGCTTCCTATCCTCAAAACCCCTCGAACTCTAGGGGTCGTACCTTGCCAAGTGGCTCTCGCCCTACCAGGAAAAGGACTCATGCCATATCCCAAGACCATCATCGGGATTCGGGTTCTGAGAGCTCTGTTTCTCCCTCCCCTTCCATTGGGGCTAGCAGAGCACCTGTTTCAGAGGATGATTCTGACACGTCCCTAGATCAGGAATTGCATCACGATCACGAGACTCTCGACTCTCTAATTGAGTCAGTGTTGTGAATTCTGTTGTCGGGCTCCCTCCTGTGGTCATGAATGGTACTTCGGCTGGTTCTGTCCATGGACTTCCTCTGGTGGGTGTTTCTGAGTTTCCTTCCACAGGTGACGAGGTTAATTCGTTAGTGGGCTGCTCTATTTAACTCCACTTAGATCTTTGCTCCTGGCCACCTGTCAATGTTCCAGTATTGGTCTAGTTCACTCCTGGATCGTTCTTGTGACCTGTCTTCCTTGCAGAAGCTAAGTTCCAGCTTGTATTTCTTTGGTTTGCTATTTTTCTGTCCAGCTTGCTATTTTTTGTTGTCTTGCTTGCTGGAAGCTCTGGGACGCAGAGGGAGCGCCTCCGCACCGTGAGTCGGTGCGGAGGGTCTTTTTGCGCCCTCTGCGTGGTCTTTTTGTAGGTTTTTGTGCTGACCGCAAAGTAACCTTTCCTATCCTCGGTCTGTTCAGTTAGTCGGGCCTCACTTTGCTAAATCTATTTCATCTCTGTGTTTGTATTTTCATCTTACTCACAGTCATTATATGTGGGGGGCTGCCTTTTCCTTTGGGGAATTTCTCTGAGGCAAGGTAGGCTTTATTTTCCTATCTTCAGGGCTAGCTAGTTCCTTAGGCTGTGCCGAGTTGCATAGGGAGCGTTAGGCGCAATCCACGGCTATTTCTAGTGTGTTTGATAGGATTAGGGATTGCGGTTAGCAGAGTTCCCACGTCCCAGAGCTCGTCCTTAATTATCAGTAACTATCAGGTCATTCCGTGTGCTCTTAACCACCAGGTCCATTATTGTCCTGACCACCAGGTCATAACAGTACAGGTGGCCCAAAGTACTAATGCATCTCAATAGAGGGATAGGAGAAGTTCTGAGACCGTTTTTTTTTCTTTGCTGTGTGTTTTGTCTCTTTTTTTCCCCTTTATCTCTGGGTGGTTCAGGACATAAGTGTAAACATGGACATTCAAGGTCTGTCCTCTTGTATGGATAATCTCACTGCAAGGGTACAAAACATTCAAGATTTTGTGGTTCAGAATCCGATGTTAGAGCCTAGGATTCCAATTCCTGATTAGTTTTTTGGTGATAGATCTAAGTTCTTGAATTTCAAAAATAATTGTAAATTGTTTCTTGCCTTGAAACCTCGCTCCTCAGGTGACCCTGTTCATCAAGTAAAGATCATTATTTCGTGGTGACCCTCAAGACTGGGCATTTTCCCTTGCGCCAGGAGATCCAGCATTGCGTGATGTTGATGCGTTTTTCCTGGCGCTTGGATTACTTTATGACGAACCTAATTCAGTGGATCAGGCAGAGAAGATCTTGCTGGCTCTGTGTCAGGGTCAGGATGAAGCGGAGATATATTGTCAGAAGTTTAGAAAGTGGTCTGTGCTCACTCAGTGGAATGAATGTGCCCTGGCAGCAATCTTCAGAAAGGGTCTCTCTGAAGCCCTTAAGGATGTCATGGTGGGATTTCCCATGCCTGCTGGTCTGAATGAGTCTATGTCCTTGGCCATTCAGATCGATCGACGCTTGCATGAGCGTAAACCTGTGCACCATTTGGCGGTACTATCTGAGCATGGGCCTGAGCCTATGCAATGTGATAGGACTTTGACCAGAGCTGAACGGCAAGAACACAGACGTCGGAATGGGCTATGTTTTTACTGTGGTGATTCCACTCATGCTATCTCCGATTGTTCTAAGCGCACTAAGCGGTTCGCTAGGTCTGCCGCCATTGGTACGGTACAGTCTAAATTTCTATTGTCCGTTACTCTGATTTGCTCTTTGTCATCCTATTCTGTTATGGCATTTGTGGATTCAGGTGCTGCCCTGAATTTGATGGACTTGGAGTTTGCTAGGCGCTGTGTTTTTTTCTTGGAGCCCTTGCAGTATCCTATCCCATTGAGAGGAATTGATGCTACGCCTTTGGCCAAGAATAAGCCTCAGTACTGGACCCAATTGACCATGTGCATGGCTCCTGCACATCAGGAGGATATCCGCTTTCTGGTGTTGCATAATCTGCATGATGTGGTTGTTTTGGGGTTGCCATGGCTACAGGTTCATAATCCAGTATTGGACTGGAAATCTATGTCTGTGTCCAGCTGGGGTTGTCAGGGGGTACATGGTGATGTTCTATTTTTGTCTATTTCGTCTTCCACTCCTTCTGAAGTTCCAGAGTTTTTGTCGGATTATCGGGATGTATTTTATGAGCCCAAAGCCAGTGCCCTACCCCCTCATAGGGATTTCGATTGCGCAATTAATTTGATTCCTGGTAGTAAGTTTCCTAAGGGCCGATTGTTCAATTTATCTGTGCCAGAACATGCCGCTATGCGGAGTTATATAAAGGAATCCTTGGAGAAGGGTCATATTCGCCCGTCGTCATAACCGTTAGGAGCAGGGTTCTTTTTTGTGGCCAAGAAGGATGGTTCTTTGAGACCTTGTATTGATTACCGCCTTCTTAATAAAATTACGGGTCGTCCCATCAGGACATCAACTGGCGGGGGGAACAAGCAGCAAGGCAGCCATGACCGAGGTAGGCCACATCCTTCGTTGGGCTGAGGAAAACCGCTCAATGATATCAGCGGTTCACATCCCGGGAGTGGAAAATTGGGATGCAGATTTCCTCAGCCGCCAAGGTCTCGACTCCGGAGAGTGGTCTCTCCATCCGGAGATCTTCCACCAGATCTGCTGTCGTTGGGAACACGCAGCAAGGCAGCCATGACCGAGGTAGGCAACATCCTTCGTTGGGCTGAGGAAAACCGCTCAATGATATCAGCGGTTCACATCCCATGAGTGGAAAATTGGGAGGCAGATTTCCTCAGCTGCCAAGGTCTCGACTCCGGAGAGTGGTCTCTCCATCCGGAGATCTTCCACCAGATCTGCTGTCATTGGGGAACCCTGGAGGTGGATCTGATGGCCTCATGGCTGAATTCCAAGGTTCCCAATTTCATAGCTCGGTCCCACGATCCGGCAGCCATTGGGGCAGATGCACTCGTTCACTCGTGGCATCGGTTCCAGCTTCCGTACATATTTCCCCAGCTTCCCTTGCTGCTGAGAGTCATCAAGAAGATCAGAGCGGAGGGGATACCAGTAATCTTCATTGCGCCAGATTGGCCTGGTACGCCAAACTAGTTCAACTAGTCACCAATGTCCCCTGGCGATTACCGAATTGCACAGACCTGTTGTCCCAGGGCCCCATTTACCACCAGAACTCCGAGGCCCTGTGTTTGACGGCATGCCCATTGAGTCCTGGGTGCTGACACAGGCAGGCTTCTCTCAGAAAGTCATTTCTACCATGATCATCAGTGCTAGAAAGCCTACGTCTATGCGTATATATCATCGCAGCATTTGGAAGACCTTCTTCTCATGGTGCCAGGACCGTGGACGCTCTCCTCTTGAATTTTCCGTTCCTTCCATCCTCGAATTCCTTCAGTCGGGTTTGGACTTAGGTCTCACCCTTAGTTCTCTCAAAGGGCAGATTTCAGCCTTGTCAGTCTTGTTCCAACGTAAAATTGCCAACAGATTACAGGTGAAGACGTTCATTCAGGGAGTCTCCCATGTGGTGCTGCCCTATAAGATGCCGTTGGAACCATGAGACCTAAATTTGGTCCTCGGAGACTTGCAGGAGGCTCCTTTTGAACCTCTGCAGGACGTTTTCCTGTCTCTTCTGTCATGGAAAGTTGCCTTCCTGGTTGCGGTCACGTCCATCCGACGAGTTTCAGAGCTGGCGGCCTTGTCTTGCCAAGTTCCTTTCCTCAGTTTTTCATCAGGATAAGGTGGTTTTGAGAACATCTCCGTCTTTTCTACCGAAGGCTGTCTCATCTTTCCACCTCAATGAGCAAATTGTCTTGCCTTTACTTTGCCCTGCGCCAGAACATCGCACCGAGAAGGCTCTCCACACACTGGACTTGGTGAGAGCTCTTAGGAGATACGTCTCGAGGATGGCGTCTTTCCACAGGTCAGATGCCCTGTTTGTGCTCCCGGAAGTGCCAAGGAAAGGTCTAGCCGCTTCCAAAGCTACGATAGCCAAGTGGATTTGTTCAACTATCCAGGAGTCCTACCGAGTTAGAGGTCACTCCGTCCCAGCAGGGATTAAGGCTCATTCTACTCGGTCAGTGGGGGCGTCTTGGGCCATCCGGCACCAGGCGTCGGCAGCACAAGTCTGCAGAGCTACGACTTGGTCCAGCCTGCATATGTTTACGAAACATTACCATGTCCATTCTCAGGCCTCGGCAGATGCATCCGTCGGCAGAAGAATTTTGCAGGCGGCAGTGCCGCATCTGTAACTTGTTGGTACAAGGAGCAATTGCAGTGGATTGTTTTCCCACCCAGGGACTGCTTTAGGACGTCCCATGGTCCGGTGTCCCCCAATGAGGCGTAGGAGAAATAGGGATTTTTGTGTACTCACCATAAAATCCTTTTCTCCAAGCCAATCATTGGGGGACACAGCGCCCACCCTGTTAGCCTATTGGCTCTAGTTTTTTTTGTGTGTTGACTTGGTTTTGACATAGTTCATTCTTGATAATTGTTAAACTCCCACTGCTTTGTTACCAAACTGGTTCACTTAGAGCCAGCAGGAGGGTGTATACTGCAGGGGAGGAGTTATTCTTTATGTGTTAACTTAGTGTCCTCCTAGTGGGAGCAGCATAACACCAATGGTCCTGTGTCCCCCAATGATTGCTCGGAGAAAAGGATTTTACTGTGAGTACACAAAAATCCCTATATCCAGGCAGATTAAGTGTTATTAACCCTTTTGTGTGCATCTTTGTTATATATCTTGTCACAGAAATCTGGGAGGAGGTAGAGACAGAGCTAATCCCTCTTCCCGTCTACATAGAAGTGTATCAGTAGCACCTGTCATCTTTTATCTCAGTAATGGGAAAGTCTGTCTACAGTGAATACAGATTTTACCTCAGAATTGAGAGCTTTGATAATGACTGATCAATTCTGGCAAAGAAGCAGATCTCTCTGATAAAATATATGACAGAGTTGCTGATTTTCACATGAACTATTGATTTATGAAATAAATATTAATATAAAGTAACCAAATGGATTTTGGGCTCTGATTAAATAGTCCGTGAGTTGTAACCAGGCTGGATGTGTGCGCTGTCTATGGTAGGGTAAATTCAGAACTTCCATTCACAGCTTTTTATTGTTGATATTAATGGACACGTATTTCTATTATTACAAGTTTTTTTTTGTTTGCCTCTTGTAATTTAGGGAAGTTGTGGACTAGATGGACCAAAGGGAATGACTGGACCAAGAGGAAACCGGGTAACAAAACTGCTCAAATCATAAGCATGCACCACAAAGCACTCGGCTCACAAGGCTCCGCTAATTTTCATGGATGCCTCTTAAACACACACAAAAAAAAAACGACCATTCTTCAAGATTCTGTAATCAACTATGCACCTTTCCCCCGATCACAAATTTTGGAAGGTGATAACACTGAGCCTATTTGTTGAGCGCTATATTGACATATGCAGCTATCAGGAGCATTGTATCCCTCCTGGATTACAGGTGGAACCATGAAAACCTTCGGATTGTGATGTTACTTTCCGTCCTTTGTTTGTTGCATTAATATTTCACTGTAACCATTAGTGTTGATGTGTTGTGTGCATCTTACTAGTTCCACCCTTATTCCATGTAATTTACATTTCTTGTTAATTTCAGGGACGTATGGGGCAGAGAGGTCTTGTTGGATCACCAGGACCTCCTGTAAGTTGACTCTTGGTCATTTCCTTTTTAAACTTGAAATTCAGTCCTCAGACAAAAAGGGTGAAACCAGTTGATACAGCTGAACAAACACAGCAAAATCAGTTCCCGACCATAGTAGCCACTGACTACAAGCTTTTGACAGTAGTCAGCCATTCGTACAGTAAAAGAAGACAGCTAACCTGTAATCTCAGTACCTTGACATTGAGCTCTAAGCATGGGTTGCATTCTAAACTTCGTTTCTACCATCAGCAGTTTCTGCAGAGTGTTTGAGGGCAAGACATTGCCTAACTCTGGATTGACATTTTTCTTCCTTCTGGTAGAGAGACCATTTGCATTTTTCCATTTGCTTGTAAGACTTCTTGCACCAGCTCAATCTCCAGAATAATCAGTACCCCCTGAGCTAACAAATATGACACATCCACCTACGGTACATTGTCTCCTTTGCTGGGAGAAATGGCTAACAGCATTCTGAATTATTCATGGGAATAGTAATAAGTTGCAATACCTGTCATAACGTTTTAAAAAGATTGTTGCTGGGTATGGAGAAAAGAAAAAAAAAATATTTTTTGTACTTACAGTAAAGATTAGGCTTAAAAATCTATACATGTATGTTTTAAAAAAAATGAAATGCCTTTCTCTTTTATTTCCTTTTCAGGGTCATCGGGGTGTTCCAGGTCCAGACTGTGCAGAAGGACTGCCTGGTATACAGGTTCCCACTATGCACTATATATACCCATTATACGGCATGGCGCATGGCCATGCACCAGGTGCTTCACAGGCCCGCACTTATCTAGTTGTCTTATTCTTAGTAATCTCTGATGTTTGATGGTATTTTATATTCTACCATTTCTCCTCTTCTATAATATATATTTTAGCTGAGCCTACAGAGCTTACGGTATATTGCTATTTTGGAAGTCGGATTATATATATATATATATATATATATATACATAATTGTCTAAGGGGTACTTCCGTCTGTCTGTCTGTCCTTCTGTCACGGATATTCATTGGTCCTAGCCTCTGTCTATCATGGAAATCCAAGTCGCTGATTGGTCGCCGCAAAACAGCCACGACCAATCAGCGACGGGCACAGTCCGGAAGAAAATGGCCGCTCCATACTCCCCGCAGTCAGTGGCCGGCGCTCCGCTCCCCGTAGTCTGTGTCCCCGCCGCCCTGCTCCCCGCACTGTGTCCCCGGCGCTCCGTTCCCCGCACTGTGTCCCCGGCGCTCCGCTCCCCGCACTGTGTCCCCGGCGCTCCGCTCCCCGCACTGTGTCCCCGGCGCTCCGCTCCCCACACGCTCCATACTCCCCTCCGGTCACCGCTAACACAGGGTTAATGCCGGCGGTAACGCATTCCGTTACCGCCGCTATAAAACCTGTCCCCAACCTTTTACTATTGATGCTGCCTATGCGGCATCAATAGTAAAAATATGTCATGTTAAAAATAATTAAAAAAAAAAAAAAACCTGCTATACTCACCCTCCGCCGCCTTTCTCGCTCCTCTCCACGCTCCTGGCACCGCTCCATTGCAAGCGGCAGGTTCCGCTCCCGTCTCAGGGCTGGTGTGGGACAAGGACCTGCCGTGACGTCACGGTCGGTCACGTGACCACGACTTCATCATAGGTCCTGCTCACACCAGCCCTGGGACGGGACCGCAAGCTGCCGCTTGCAATGGAGCGATCCCGGGAGCGTGGAGAGGAGCGAGAAAGGCGGCGGATGGTAAGTATAGCAGGACTTCAACGTGCTATAGGTGAGTATACGTTTTTTTTGTTTTTTTTAAGTCTCTATACTATGTGCCTCTGTGCTGGGCAATATACTACGTGGCTCTGCTATATACTATGTGGCTGGGCAATACGTGGCTGGGCAATATACTACGACGCTGGGTAATATACTACGTGGCTGGGCAATATACTACGTGGCTCTGTGCTGGGCAATATACTACGTGGCTGGGCAATATACTACGTGGCTCTGTGCTGGGCAATATACTACGTGGCTGGGCAATATACTACATGGCTCTGTGCTGGGCAATATACTACGTGGCTGGGCAATATACTACGTTGCTGGACAATATACTACGTGGCTGGACAATATACTACGTGGCTCTGTGCTGGGCAATATACTACGTGGCTGGGCAATATACTACATGGCTCTGTGCTGGGCAACATACTACGTGGCTGGGCAATATACTACGTGGCTGGGCAATATACTACGTGGCTGGACAATATAGTATGTGGCTGGACAATATACTACGTGGCTCTGTGCTGGGCGATATACTACGTGGCTGGGCAATATACTACGTGGCTCTGTGCTGGGCAATATACTACGCTGGGCAATATACAACGTGGACATGCATATTCTAGAATACCCGATGCGTTAGAATCGGGCCACCATCTAGTGTATATATATATAATTTTTTTTTTTTCAGTCAGGGGTGACAGAGGTTCACATAGTTAATACATAATGCTGACGTTGGATAATTGAATTAGCTGGCACATAGCATCTTTACTTTTATGAATGTCTTTGCTCTTTGCTTTGGTGCAGATTCACTTGCTTTTGCCATTCGCATCAGCTGCATGGCATCATAGCTTAGCATATAATAAAGTGATGTGAATTATCTGTATATATAAAAACTGTATTTAACTATTCCAGGGATCAACTGGTGCAGCAGGGGCTCCTGGGAGTCGAGGACTTCCAGTAAGTATTGAGAATCGGGTTGTCAATGTGGTGGCAAGTATATATATACTGTATGTCTCCTTTATCTCCTAATGACTTGTCTAACACAGGAAGTCACTTTTGGCAAAACAAGTAGACTTATATCTAGAGTTGACATTGTTATTACCCTATAGAATGGCTTTTACAGCATTTCTAAGGCACTGTATCTCCTCTTTATCTGCAGGGTGTAGCTGGACCACGTGGGGAGATAGGCAGAGATGGACCTTCAGGCCCACCAGTGAGTTCATGCCTAAAAGGGGTTGTTGAGATTAGAGAAAAATTGTTTTCTTTTTCCATAAAAAAAACACCCCATTGTCTATAGACTGTATTGCAGCTCAGCCTAATTCTTTTGGACAGGGCTGACCTGCAATGCCATAGACAACTAATGAACAGAAGGGGTGCTATTTCTTAGGTGGGAAAAAAACTTTATTCACAAAATATAAGTTTTTTCCTATTTCCAGGATAGATGATTACTTACTGATCGCAGGGGGTCCAATGACTGACACCCTCAGCGATGTCAAGAACAGGACACTGGCATCCAGTAACCAGGCTCTGCAGCCCCATCTTGAATGGAGCAGATGTGCAAATACTGTACATAACCTTTCCTCTGTTCATTGTCCATGGGACTGTTGGAGAAGGCGACCACCATCCTCCACTTCTTCCACCAGTCTCAAACAATGAATGGAGCTGAGTTTGAGCATGTGCATGTCCTTTTCATTCAAGACAGGGCTGCAGATCACAGGTTCCAGTGAGTGCTGAGATCCCCAGCAATCTGTAAGTCATCGCCTATCCCAATCCTGACAATAAACATTTAACTTTCAGGCTTCACATACAGTTTTCTGTCAATTAACACATGCATATTTTTTCTTCTTTCGTTCTAGGGTCTTGTTGGTAGACCAGGTCCACATGGGGAGCCTGGGCCCTTGGGAGAAAGGGTGAGCAGATTCATACAGAGGATATTTGTACAAGTGTAAAAGAGACTTTTTTTTTTCCCAAACCCTATATCCCCTGTATCCTTTCCCATAAATGCATAATAGATGTATGTAGGTCCCACCTCTCAGACTGACACATGTAGAGAACCTGTCTGATAAATCATCTGCAAGCCTCTGTATCTAGAGTGACAATGAACGGAGAGATGGCTGTAAAAGTGCAAGTGCTCTCTCAACTGTTGCCAGTCAATGTAGAGAACCACAGACGGCTTCTCTATGTACAGTGTAGGCAAAAAAAAATCTTTACACTTGTGCGGCAAAAAAAACAACTTTACATGTAAAATCCTCATCATGATTTCGCTTCTTAGGCTATGTGCACACAGTGTGTTTTTGATGCGTTTTCGCTGCATGTGTTTTTCCACGTGGAAATGGGCTAAAAACGCTATGGAAACCTTATGCAAGCTAATTCAATGACAAACCTGAAGTGTTGTGCACATGATC
Organism: Ranitomeya imitator; assembly: GCF_032444005.1. Taxonomy (NCBI): domain Eukaryota; kingdom Metazoa; phylum Chordata; class Amphibia; order Anura; family Dendrobatidae; genus Ranitomeya; species Ranitomeya imitator. Next base: position 172,010,680 of record NC_091283.1, read on the forward strand.
AGTAAATTTCCTTAGATTATTTGCAGTGTGTTGTTTTTTTTGCAGCGTGTCCATTCTTTGTGCAGATTTGTAGCATTTTCCACACACTGACTTCAATTGAGTCAGTCAAACCCGCAGCAAAAACGCATGTATAAAAATGTTTGCGTATTTGCTGAGTTTTTGTTTGCATTTTTACTGGCTTCCTATGGTGTTTCCCAAGCTGTCATATGTGTGACAGCGTGAGAATCACCGGCCCAGTGGTTCTTATCGGCTGTAACGCTACCGCCGATAAGACCGTCAGTCAGAGCACTGCGGGTTCATGCTGTCAGATGTCACTGTGACCCCGCAGCTGTGACTGTGACCCGCAGCGGTGACCTGTGGTAAAATGCTTACCGCAAATCAGAAAGCGTGAGCTGATGAGTGACTGCTCCTCCCATCAGTCTGCGTCTGCTGTCACTGATAACAGTGATGGCAGGAGCCGCTGATGGGAGATGTAGTCTCTTGTCAGCCAGCGCCTGTGCTCACACTTAAAAATTTAAAAAAATAAAATAAAATACATACATATTCAAATAAAAATAAAAAACACATTATTCTCAACTAACACCAAATCCCCGATGCCCTCGTCTCCTAAAATAAAAATCTCCGAAAAAAAATGTTAAATAAAAAAAATATACTCACCTTAAAGCCCAATCCCTGATACCCATGTCTCCTAGAAAAAAATAAAAACTAATAAACCACCATATAAGAATCTGTCCGCCGTAGTCCACTTAATCTTGAGTGTCCCAAGCTATGTCACATGTAGAACAGTTACATCGGGAGATGTGACTGCTCTAACCGGCCGTCGGTGATACACTGACAGGAGATAATCGCTTTCGCAGTGCATAGCACTGAGCTTCCGTGAGAGAGTTCACCAAAGTTCATCAGCTGATCAGCTCTGGTGCTGTCGCTTACTGCACCACCTTTCTCATCCAGCAGTGGTGTCGTAAGGGAGATCACCAAAGCTGATCAGCTGATGAACTCCAGTGAACTCTCTCACGGAAGCTCAGTGCTATGCACTGCGAAAGCGATTACCTCCTGTCAGTGTATCGCCGGCTGTCTAAAGAGCAGTCATATCAGTGACTGCTTTCACAGTCATCAGGATCGTTGTGGGACATTATGGATTATCTTCTCTGTGGACAGATGAGGAATATTGTGGCTTATTATTTTATTTTTGTTACAGGAGACGTTGATGTCAGTGGATTAGGCGTTCAGTGAGTATGGTTTTATTTAGATTCAATAAAGGAGTCAGTGTCATTATTTCAATTAAAATACTTTATTCTGAGTGTGTGTTTTTATTATATCACTATGGGGTTAGTAATGGGGGCATCTTATAGATGCTTCTCCATTACTAACCTCAGGGCTTGATGTCACCTAACAATACAAAGGTGACATCAACCCCCCCAACCATCACCCCACTTGCCACCACTACAGGGCAAGTGGGAAGAGCAAGGCTAAGCACCAGATTTGGCGCATCTTTTAGATGCACCTTTTCTGGGGCAATATCCATGGCCCCTTCCTAGGCTATTTATATCCGCCTGCAGCTGTCTGCCTAGCCTTTGCTGGTTAGATTTTATAAGGGGACCCCATGTCAATTTTTGGGGGGTCCTCCTGTAAACTAGCCAGTAAAGGCTAGGCCAACAGCTATGAAACGATATTAATAGCCTGGGAACTTTTATGGCTACTGGCTCCTTTCCAAAATATTAACATCAGCCGTCGACTTTCCCTCTGCTGGTTATGAAAATTATGTGGGAGCCCACGCATTTTTTTCATTTTTTTTTCTTTAAATTAAGAGTTGCTCTTTGGTTACAACCTTTGTAGGTTCATTCTGTTAATGCTCCTACATAGGCTGGTAACAATGTGTTTGTGTTTACCTATCGGCTTAGTAATGAGGGTGTCGAACTGACACCTTTTCATTACTAAGCCTAGGGCTTGGTATCAATGACAGCTGCTGACACCAAGCCCTAATCCCATTACCCTGATGCCACTGCATCAGCATGAAAAAGGTGTTGTTGAACCAAGAAATTATATTACAAAACTTTTTTTAAAATATCTTTATTTAGCTCAAAACAGCCTTCATTGCTGTACAAAAACGTATGCAAAAACGCTGAAAAAAACGCACCAAAAATCGAGGCAAAACGCAAATTTTTGCTGCAATATTTTTCCTGCCAAGAGATGCAGAAACCTTGTAGAAATTTCTGCAAGCAAATACGTAACATGCACACATAACCTTAAAAGTGCACACAACGAGGGAGATAATCAGAAACTGTCTAATAGCAAAACTGGATTGCAACTGCATATAGTGATAAAATGTAAGGGTGAGATGATGAAATTCTAATTGTAACAAAATATCCACAATAAAACACTTGAATAATAAGATTTTGTGGTTTTGTAGAACTTGTAAAGATTTTTCTTGCCAGCACTGTACTCTCTGCCTGGATGTAGCAGCTGAGAGCCATCTCTCCAGGCTTATCAGGAGACCCACATTCGCCTGTATCAACAACACATTTTTGACCCATCCGGTGACATTGGGATTTCCCTTTAATACTGTGTTGGTTATGTTCTTTGGGAAAATGCATAACTATTAAAAACTATTAATATCTGATCTGCTATTCAATATCTTATAGGGTTTCACAGGAAAGCATGGTATTGAAGGACCCCAAGGACCTGTGGGCATGTATGTAAGTGTATAGGGTGTTACTTTTCAGTGCATATCTTTTTTATTAAAGAGAAAGGGATGTGAATAAAGGGTTTTCCAATCTTATGATCTTAAGCCTCTTTCACATGTCCTTGTCTCCAGTATGTGTGGTGACAGTTTTCACACGTACTGGAGACAGGTACTCATGTGCACATGACAGTGTGTTCCCACATCCGGTCATCCGCTCCTGCTGTCACTGTTTTTAGCGGCAGCAGGTGTTGGATGATGGGAGTAAAAGTCCCCAAAAGCTCCCCCCACGTGCTGTAATCACTCTGACTTTATTTTAACTCTCATCATTTTTCTCTGCTCGTGCCGATCACCGGCAGAGCAGGGAAGAATGATGAGAGCGGGCTTCAGCACCAGCCACCGGAGAACAGCGCTTACTGTAGCGATTCTTCCCTGGCAGCCGTCTGTGTGTTACTGATGCAACACACGGGCGGCACATGGTTGCCACATGTGTGCCGAAAGTATTACACACACGGATACGGATACCTCCGGTACCATTTTTTTTCCAGTACCAGACTGCTTCGAAAGCATCACCAAACCAGGGATTCAAGCTTCAGGAGGCTAATTTGCATATTCCAGGTGCCTTCTGGGAGAAGCGAAGTCTCCCTAAGCTAGAAGATCGTTGGGTACAGCCGGGACCAGCTGCTTCGAAAGCATCACCAAACCAGGGATTCAAGCTTCAGGAGGCTAATTTGCATATTCCAGGTGCCTTCTGGGAGAAGCGAAGTCTCCCTAAGCTAGAAGATCGTTGGGTACAGCCGGGACCAGCTGCTTCGAAAGCATCACCAAACCAGGGATTCAAGCTTCAGGAGGCTAATTTGCATATTCCAGGTGCCTTCTGGGAGAAGCGAAGTCTCCCTAAGCTAGAAGATCGTTGGGTACAGCCGGGACCAGCTGCTTCGAAAGCATCACCAAACCAGGGATTCAAGCTTCAGGAGGCTAATTTGCATATTCCAGGTGCCTTCTGGGAGAAGCGAAGTCTCCCTAAGCTAGAAGATCGTTGGGTACAGCCGGGACCAGCTGCTTCGAAAGCATCACCAAACCAGGGATTCAAGCTTCAGGAGGCTAATTTGCATATTCCAGGTGCCTTCTGGGAGAAGCGAAGTCTCCCTAAGCTAGAAGATCGTTGGGTACAGCCGGGACCAGCTGCTTCGAAAGCATCACCAAACCAGGGATTCAAGCTTCAGGAGGCTAATTTGCATATTCCAGGTGCCTTCTGGGAGAAGCGAAGTCTCCCTAAGCTAGAAGATCGTTGGGTACAGCCGGGACCAGCTGCTTCGAAAGCATCACCAAACCAGGGATTCAAGCTTCAGGAGGCTAATTTGCATATTCCAGGTGCCTTCTGGGAGAAGCGAAGTCTCCCTAAGCTAGAAGATCGTTGGGTACAGCCGGGACCAGCTGCTTCGAAAGCATCACCAAACCAGGGATTCAAGCTTCAGGAGGCTAATTTGCATATTCCAGGTGCCTTCTGGGAGAAGCGAAGTCTCCCTAAGCTAGAAGATCGTTGGGTACAGCCGGGACCAGCTGCTTCGAAAGCATCACCAAACCAGGGATTCAAGCTTCAGGAGGCTAATTTGCATATTCCAGGTGCCTTCTGGGAGAAGCGAAGTCTCCCTAAGCTAGAAGATCGTTGGGTACAGCCGGGACCAGCTGCTTCGAAAGCATCACCAAACCAGGGATTCAAGCTTCAGGAGGCTAATTTGCATATTCCAGGTGCCTTCTGGGAGAAGCGAAGTCTCCCTAAGCTAGAAGATCGTTGGGTACAGCCGGGACCAGCTGCTTCGAAAGCATCACCAAACCAGGGATTCAAGCTTCAGGAGGCTAATTTGCATATTCCAGGTGCCTTCTGGGAGAAGCGAAGTCTCCCTAAGCTAGAAGATCGTTGGGTACAGCCGGGACCAGCTGCTTCGAAAGCATCACCAAACCAGGGATTCAAGCTTCAGGAGGCTAATTTGCATATTCCAGGTGCCTTCTGGGAGAAGCGAAGTCTCCCTAAGCTAGAAGATCGTTGGGTACAGCCGGGACCAGCTGCTTCGAAAGCATCACCAAACCAGGGATTCAAGCTTCAGGAGGCTAATTTGCATATTCCAGGTGCCTTCTGGGAGAAGCGAAGTCTCCCTAAGCTAGAAGATCGTTGGGTACAGCCGGGACCAGCTGCTTCGAAAGCATCACCAAACCAGGGATTCAAGCTTCAGGAGGCTAATTTGCATATTCCAGGTGCCTTCTGGGAGAAGCGAAGTCTCCCTAAGCTAGAAGATCGTTGGGTACAGCCGGGACCAGCTGCTTCGAAAGCATCACCAAACCAGGGATTCAAGCTTCAGGAGGCTAATTTGCATATTCCAGGTGCCTTCTGGGAGAAGCGAAGTCTCCCTAAGCTAGAAGATCGTTGGGTACAGCCGGGACCAGCTGCTTCGAAAGCATCACCAAACCAGGGATTCAAGCTTCAGGAGGCTAATTTGCATATTCCAGGTGCCTTCTGGGAGAAGCGAAGTCTCCCTAAGCTAGAAGATCGTTGGGTACAGCCGGGACCAGCTGCTTCGAAAGCATCACCAAACCAGGGATTCAAGCTTCAGGAGGCTAATTTGCATATTCCAGGTGCCTTCTGGGAGAAGCGAAGTCTCCCTAAGCTAGAAGATCGTTGGGTACAGCCGGGACCAGCTGCTTCGAAAGCATCACCAAACCAGGGATTCAAGCTTCAGGAGGCTAATTTGCATATTCCAGGTGCCTTCTGGGAGAAGCGAAGTCTCCCTAAGCTAGAAGATCGTTGGGTACAGCCGGGACCAGCTGCTTCGAAAGCATCACCAAACCAGGGATTCAAGCTTCAGGAGGCTAATTTGCATATTCCAGGTGCCTTCTGGGAGAAGCGAAGTCTCCCTAAGCTAGAAGATCGTTGGGTACAGCCGGGACCAGCTGCTTCGAAAGCATCACCAAACCAGGGATTCAAGCTTCAGGAGGCTAATTTGCATATTCCAGGTGCCTTCTGGGAGAAGCGAAGTCTCCCTAAGCTAGAAGATCGTTGGGTACAGCCGGGACCAGCTGCTTCGAAAGCATCACCAAACCAGGGATTCAAGCTTCAGGAGGCTAATTTGCATATTCCAGGTGCCTTCTGGGAGAAGCGAAGTCTCCCTAAGCTAGAAGATCGTTGGGTACAGCCGGGACCAGCTGCTTCGAAAGCATCACCAAACCAGGGATTCAAGCTTCAGGAGGCTAATTTGCATATTCCAGGTGCCTTCTGGGAGAAGCGAAGTCTCCCTAAGCTAGAAGATCGTTGGGTACAGCCGGGACCAGCTGCTTCGAAAGCATCACCAAACCAGGGATTCAAGCTTCAGGAGGCTAATTTGCATATTCCAGGTGCCTTCTGGGAGAAGCGAAGTCTCCCTAAGCTAGAAGATCGTTGGGTACAGCCGGGACCAGCTGCTTCGAAAGCATCACCAAACCAGGGATTCAAGCTTCAGGAGGCTAATTTGCATATTCCAGGTGCCTTCTGGGAGAAGCGAAGTCTCCCTAAGCTAGAAGATCGTTGGGTACAGCCGGGACCAGCTGCTTCGAAAGCATCACCAAACCAGGGATTCAAGCTTCAGGAGGCTAATTTGCATATTCCAGGTGCCTTCTGGGAGAAGCGAAGTCTCCCTAAGCTAGAAGATCGTTGGGTACAGCCGGGACCAGCTGCTTCGAAAGCATCACCAAACCAGGGATTCAAGCTTCAGGAGGCTAATTTGCATATTCCAGGTGCCTTCTGGGAGAAGCGAAGTCTCCCTAAGCTAGAAGATCGTTGGGTACAGCCGGGACCAGCTGCTTCGAAAGCATCACCAAACCAGGGATTCAAGCTTCAGGAGGCTAATTTGCATATTCCAGGTGCCTTCTGGGAGAAGCGAAGTCTCCCTAAGCTAGAAGATCGTTGGGTACAGCCGGGACCAGCTGCTTCGAAAGCATCACCAAACCAGGGATTCAAGCTTCAGGAGGCTAATTTGCATATTCCAGGTGCCTTCTGGGAGAAGCGAAGTCTCCCTAAGCTAGAAGATCGTTGGGTACAGCCGGGACCAGCTGCTTCGAAAGCATCACCAAACCAGGGATTCAAGCTTCAGGAGGCTAATTTGCATATTCCAGGTGCCTTCTGGGAGAAGCGAAGTCTCCCTAAGCTAGAAGATCGTTGGGTACAGCCGGGACCAGCTGCTTCGAAAGCATCACCAAACCAGGGATTCAAGCTTCAGGAGGCTAATTTGCATATTCCAGGTGCCTTCTGGGAGAAGCGAAGTCTCCCTAAGCTAGAAGATCGTTGGGTACAGCCGGGACCAGCTGCTTCGAAAGCATCACCAAACCAGGGATTCAAGCTTCAGGAGGCTAATTTGCATATTCCAGGTGCCTTCTGGGAGAAGCGAAGTCTCCCTAAGCTAGAAGATCGTTGGGTACAGCCGGGACCAGCTGCTTCGAAAGCATCACCAAACCAGGGATTCAAGCTTCAGGAGGCTAATTTGCATATTCCAGGTGCCTTCTGGGAGAAGCGAAGTCTCCCTAAGCTAGAAGATCGTTGGGTACAGCCGGGACCAGCTGCTTCGAAAGCATCACCAAACCAGGGATTCAAGCTTCAGGAGGCTAATTTGCATATTCCAGGTGCCTTCTGGGAGAAGCGAAGTCTCCCTAAGCTAGAAGATCGTTGGGTACAGCCGGGACCAGCTGCTTCGAAAGCATCACCAAACCAGGGATTCAAGCTTCAGGAGGCTAATTTGCATATTCCAGGTGCCTTCTGGGAGAAGCGAAGTCTCCCTAAGCTAGAAGATCGTTGGGTACAGCCGGGACCAGCTGCTTCGAAAGCATCACCAAACCAGGGATTCAAGCTTCAGGAGGCTAATTTGCATATTCCAGGTGCCTTCTGGGAGAAGCGAAGTCTCCCTAAGCTAGAAGATCGTTGGGTACAGCCGGGACCAGCTGCTTCGAAAGCATCACCAAACCAGGGATTCAAGCTTCAGGAGGCTAATTTGCATATTCCAGGTGCCTTCTGGGAGAAGCGAAGTCTCCCTAAGCTAGAAGATCGTTGGGTACAGCCGGGACCAGCTGCTTCGAAAGCATCACCAAACCAGGGATTCAAGCTTCAGGAGGCTAATTTGCATATTCCAGGTGCCTTCTGGGAGAAGCGAAGTCTCCCTAAGCTAGAAGATCGTTGGGTACAGCCGGGACCAGCTGCTTCGAAAGCATCACCAAACCGCGCGCCTTACGGCGCGCGGATTTTTGCCTGTAGGACATTATTGCAAGAGAGCTTGGCTGAGTAGATTACACAAGAAGGAAAACACACAGCAAGTCAGCAGGATCTAGGAGCAACATGGCAGATGTGACAACCTACATGGTGAGCTGCAGCATGTGCTACATGTTCACAGATCGACCAGAAGAAGAATTAAATTTCACCTGTCAGAAGTGTAGACTAGTGGCCCTTTTAGAAGAAAAGGTGCGGGGTCTGGAAGAAAGAATAGCAACTTTGAAACTCATCAAAGAGAATGAAGACTTTCTAGACAGAACAGAAGCATCTCTACTGGTCACAGAAGGTGAAAAAAGTGTCAGAGAACCTCCAAAAGCAGATGAGTGGAAGCATGTGACCAAAAGAAGCAAGAAGACCATGGAGAAATCACCAACCACACAACTGAAGAACCGATATCAAATCTTTGTAGAGGATGAAGATGGCACACCTAAGAATGAAGCAATACCAGCAAGCAAAAAAGAAAAGGGCACACAGCAACAAGTGACAGCAAAAAGTACAGCTAAGAAGCAACGAAGAGTGGTGGTGGTGGGAGACTCACTACTGAGAGGCACCGAAGCAGCCATCTGCAGACCGGACATAACTGCAAGAGAAGTATGCTGCCTTCCAGGTGCGATGATCAAGGATGTGACCGATAGGATACCAAAGCTCTTCAGCTCCAAGGACGTCCACCCATTTCTTCTGATACATGTTGGCACCAATGACACGGCAAGGAAGGACCTACCGACAATCTGCAAGGACTTTGAAGAGTTGGGGAAGAAAGTAAAGGAACTGGATGCACAGGTAGTTTTTTCTTCTATCCTTCCAGTAGACGGGCATGGCACCAGGAGATGGAACAGGATCCTTGATGCAAACAACTGGCTAAGACGATGGTGCAGACAACAAGGATTTGGATTCCTGGACCACGGTGTGAATTACTGGTATGATGGACTCCTCGCCAGAGACGGACTACACCTCAACAAACCTGGGAAACACACATTCGCCAGAAGACTCGCTACACTCATCAGGAGGGCGTTAAACTAGAAGAAGAGGGGACGGGAAGAAAAACATTAGACTCGAACAAAGACGACCCAGGAAAACATACTCAGAAGGGAGGTAAGAACATTTCTAAAACAATCCACAGTGAGGAGATTGGAACAAAACAAAATCCTCTAAACTGCATGCTCGCAAACGCCAGAAGCCTGACAAACAAGATGGAAGAACTAGAAGCAGAAATATCTACAGGTAACTTTGACATAGTGGGAATAACCGAGACATGGTTAGATGAAAGCTATGACTGGGCAGTTAACTTACAGGGTTACAGTCTGTTTAGAAAGGATCGTAAAAATCGGAGAGGAGGAGGGGTTTGTCTCTATGTAAAGTCTTGTCTAAAGTCCACTTTAAGGGAGGATATTAGCGAAGGGAATGAGGATGTCGAGTCCATATGGGTCGAAATTCATGGAGGGAAAAATGGTAACAAAATTCTCATTGGGGTCTGTTACAAACCCCCAAATATAACAGAAACCATGGAAAGTCTACTTCTAAAGCAGATAGATGAAGCTGCAACCCATAATGAGGTCCTGGTTATGGGGGACTTTAACTACCCGGATATTAACTGGGAAACAGAAACCTGTGAAACCCATAAAGGCAACAGGTTTCTGCTAATAACCAAGAAAAATTATCTTTCACAATTGGTGCAGAATCCAACCAGAGGAGCAGCACTTTTAGACCTAATACTATCTAATAGACCTGACAGAATAACAAATCTGCAGGTGGTTGGGCATTTAGGAAATAGCGACCACAATATTGTGCAGTTTCACCTGTCTTTCACTAGGGGGACTTGTCAGGGAGTCACAAAAACATTGAACTTTAGGAAGGCAAAGTTTGAACAGCTTAGAGATGCCCTTAATCTGGTAGACTGGGACAATATCCTCAGAAATGAGAATACAGATAATAAATGGGAAATGTTTAAGAACATCCTAAATAGGCAGTGTAAGCGGTTTATACCTTGTGGGAATAAAAGGACTAGAAATAGGAAAAACCCAATGTGGCTAAACAAAGAAGTAAGACAGGCAATTAACAGTAAAAAGAAAGCATTTGCACTACTAAAGCAGGATGGCACCATTGAAGCTCTAAAAAACTATAGGGAGAAAAATACTTTATCTAAAAAACTAATTAAAGCTGCCAAAAAAGGAAACAGAGAAGCACATTGCTAAGGAGAGTAAAACTAATCCCAAACTGTTCTTCAACTATATCAATAGTAAAAGAATAAAAACTGAAAATGTAGGCCCCTTAAAAAATAGTGAGGAAAGAATGGTTGTAGATGACGAGGAAAAAGCTAACATATTAAACACCTTCTTCTCCACGGTATTCACGGTGGAAAATGAAATGCTAGGTGAAATCCCAAGAAACAATGAAAACCCTATATTAAGGGTCACCAATCTAACCCAAGAAGAGGTGCGAAACCGGCTAAATAAGATTAAAATAGATAAATCTCCGGGTCCGGATGGCATACACCCACGAGTACTAAGAGAACTAAGTAATGTAATAGATAAACCATTATTTCTTATTTTTAGTGACTCTATAGCAACAGGGTCTGTTCCGCAGGACTGGCGCATAGCAAATGTGGTGCCAATATTCAAAAAGGGCTCTAAAAGTGAACCTGGAAATTATAGGCCAGTAAGTCTAACCTCTATTGTTGGTAAAATATTTGAAGGGTTTCTGAGGGATGTTATTCTGGATTATCTCAATGAGAATAACTGTTTAACTCCATATCAGCATGGGTTTATGAGAAATCGCTCCTGTCAAACCAATCTAATCAGTTTTTATGAAGAGGTAAGCTATAGACTGGACCACGGTGAGTCATTGGACGTGGTATATCTCGATTTTTCCAAAGCGTTTGATACCGTGCCGCACAAGAGGTTGGTACACAAAATGAGAATGCTTGGTCTGGGGGAAAATGTGTGTAAATGGGTTAGTAACTGGCTTAGTGATAGAAAGCAGAGGGTGGTTATAAATGGTATAGTCTCTAACTGGGTCGAAGTGACCAGTGGGGTACCGCAGGGGTCAGTATTGGGACCTGTTCTCTTCAACATATTCATTAATGATCTGGTAGAAGGTTTACACAGTAAAATATCGATATTTGCAGATGATACAAAACTATGTAAAGCAGTTAATACAAGAGAAGATAGTATTCTGCTACAGATGGATCTGGATAAGTTGGAAACTTGGGCTGAAAGGTGGCAGATGAGGTTTAACAATGATAAATGTAAGGTTATACACATGGGAAGAGGGAATCAATATCACCATTACACACTGAACGGGAAACCACTGGGTAAATCTGACAGGGAGAAGGACTTGGGGATCCTAGTTAATGATAAACTTACCTGGAGCAGCCAGTGCCAGGCAGCAGCTGCCAAGGCAAACAGGATCATGGGGTGCATTAAAAGAGGTCTGGATACACATGATGAGAGCATTATACTGCCTCTGTACAAATCCCTAGTTAGACCGCACATGGAGTACTGTGTCCAGTTTTGGGCACCGGTGCTCAGGAAGGATATAATGGAACTAGAGAGAGTACAAAGGAGGGCAACAAAATTAATAAAGGGGATGGGAGAACTACAATACCCAGATAGATTAGCGAAATTAGGATTATTTAGTCTAGAAAAAAGACGACTGAGGGGCGATCTAATAACCATGTATAAGTATATAAGGGGACAATACAAATATCTCGCTGAGGATCTGTTTATACCAAGGAAGGTGACGGGCACAAGGGGGCATTCTTTGCGTCTGGAGGAGAGAAGGTTTTTCCACCAACATAGAAGAGGATTCTTTACTGTTAGGGCAGTGAGAATCTGGAATTGCTTGCCTGAGGAGGTGGTGATGGCGAACTCAGTCGAGGGGTTCAAGAGAGGCCTGGATGTCTTCCTGGAGCAGAACAATATTGTATCATACAATTATTAGGTTCTGTAGAAGGACGTAGATCTGGGTATTATGATGGAATATAGGCTGAACTGGATGGACAAATGTCTTTTTTCGGCCTTACTAACTATGTTACTATGTTACATAAACGGACGTGTGAAACCGGCCTTATGGAAAGAAAGCTTAATTATTGTGTAAAGAAAAATCAAAATCCTGAAACATTTGCTACCATTGAATTTCAATACCTCATCAATTTTCAGATATCTATATTTCATCAGATCCAACGCTTCTCAAGGCTTAGGGTTTGCTGCACTTTATTCAGCAATTTATCACTGTATCAAAGCAGTGCTCTATGAACTAAATACATCAGAAGCACAAGTTTATGTCCTATTCTAGGGTTTGCCATGATGTATCGGTGCTGGAGTCCAGGCTCTTTGACTCATAGAGCATTTTACAATGTGCAGTGATGATCTTTGTGGACCTGACATCTGAAAAGTTACAGCTAAAGGGAAAAAATATAGCAACATAAGCAAATATTATATGCACTTATAGTTTAGACGCCGGAACGCTATGATGTATACAGGTCCTTCTAAAAAAATTAGCATATAGTGTTAAATTTCATTATTTACCATAATGTAATGATTACAATTAAACTTTCATATATTATAGATTCATTATCCACCAACTGAAATTTGTCAGGTCTTTTATTGTTTTAATACTGATGATTTTGGCATACAACTCCTGATAACCCAAAAAACCTGTCTCAATAAATTAGCATATTTCACCCATCCAATCAAATAAAAGTGTTTTTTAATAACAAACAAAAAAACCATCAAATAATAATGTTCAGTTATGCACTCAATACTTGGTCGGGAATCCTTTGGCAGAAATGACTGCTTCAATGCGGCGTGGCATGGAGGCAATCAGCCTGTGACACTGCTGAGATGTTATGGAGGCCCAGGATGCTTCAATAGCGGCCTTAAGCTCATCCAGAGTGTTGGGTCTTGCGTCTCTCAACTTTCTCTTCACAATATCCCACAGATTCTCTATGGGGTTCAGGTCAGGAGAGTTGGCAGGCCAATTGAGCACAGTAATACCATGGTCAGTAAACCATTTACCAGTGGTTTTGGCACTGTGAGCAGGTGCCAGGTCGTGCTGAAAAATGAAATCTTCATCTCCATAAAGCATTTTAGCCGATGGAAGCATGAAGTGCTCCAAAATCTCCTGATAGCTAGCTGCATTGACCCTGCCCTTGATGAAACACAGTGGACCAACACCAGCAGCTGACATGGCACCCCACACCATCACTGACTGTGGGTACTTGACACTGGACTTCAGGCATTTTGGCAATTCCTTCTCCCCAGTCTTCCTCCAGACTCTGGCACCTTGATTTCCGAATGACATGCAAAATTTGCTTTCATCAGAAAAAAGTACTTGGGACCACTTAGCAACAGTCCAGTGCTGCTTCTCTGTAGCCCAGGTCAGGCGCCTCTGCCGCTGTTTATGGTTCAAAGGTGGCTTTACCTGGGGAATGCGGCACCTGTAGCCCATTTCCTGCACACGCCTGTGCACGGTGGCTCTGGATGTTTCCACTTCTCCACAATCTTCCTCAGGGTCCGGTCTCCTCTTCTCGTTGTACAGCGTTTTCTGCCACATTGTTTCCTTCCAACAGACTTACCATTGAGGTGCCTTGATACAGCACTCTGGGAACAGCCTATTTGTTGAGAAATTTCTTTCTGGGTCTTACCCTCTTGCTTGAGGGTGTCAATGATGGCCTTCTTGACATCTGTCAGGTCGCTAGTCTTACCCATGATGGGGGTTTTGAGTAATGAACCAGGCAGGGAGTTTATAAAAGCCTCAGGTATCTTTTGCATGTGTTTAGAGTTAATTAGTTGATTCAGAAGATTAGGGTAATAGGTCGTTTAGAGAACCTTTTCTTGATATGCTAATTTATTGAGACAGGTTTTTTGGGTTATCAGGAGTTGTATGCCAAAATCATCAGTATTAAAACAATAAAAGACCTGACAAATTTCAGTTGGTGGATAATGAATCTATAATATATGAAAGTTTAATTGTAATCATTACATTATGGTAAATAATGAAATTTAACACTATATGCTAATTTTTTGAGAAGGACCTGTACTGCTTTAGACTGTGGAGAGTTGGAATATTATTATTTTTTTCTAGGGTTTCCCAGGCCCTTCTGGTCAAAGAGGTCGAACAGGATACCCCGGTGAGAAGGTATGTATTAAAGGGAACCTGTCATGTTGAAAACGGTATCTGATCTGCAGGCAGGATGTTATCGAACCAGTGGGGCTAATCAGATTGCTAAACATTTTTGTGGGAAAAGTTTCCTTAAAACTTGGTGTTTGTATGCATACAAGTACAGAAGGTGGTCCTATCAGTGATTGACACTTTTCCTTGTATGACTGCATGAAGACAGCTGTCAATCACTGATTAGGACCACCTACAGGACCCATACACATAAAAACACCATGAATTTCATAGAATCATAGAATGTTAGAGTTGGAAGCCCCTGCTCAATGCAGTAAAAAACAAAGTTAGGCTGCAGTCACACTAGCAGTATTTGGTCAGTATTTTACATCAGTATTTGCAAGCCAAAACCAGGAGTGGGTAATAAGTGCAAAAGTGGTGCATATGTTTCTATTATACTTTTCCTCTAATTGTTCCACTCCTGGTTTTGGCTTACAAATACTGATGTAAAATACTAACCAAATACTGCTAGTGTGATGGCAGCCTCATACTGAATCTTTTCCATCAAACATACATGGATCTAGAAAATTCTCAAGGAGAATGTAAGGGTTAAACAGGCACTGGAACCACTATTAGGACAGGAAGATTTAATGGATAAAATTAGATGTAAGTACAATTATATTAAAAGTAAAAACAGCATAAGAACAATAGAAACTCTAGGAGGCAACATGTTCCAAGGAAGCACAGTCTCCTTTCCCTGCTTCCCCAATAAAGGGTACCCTGCTTCCCTGAAGCACATTGCTGCCAAGAATTTCTACCATTATTCTTTTGTTGCCTTGGAAAAAATGCACACAAATGAGGCTTGCATAGGACGCCAGTCACACAGATATGTGTGATGCACAGTGCCGGACTTACAGCCTATTAAAGATGGGGGCTGGAATGGGCGTAACTTGAAGTAGGCCCCTCATGACTGCGTTGCCATGGGAGGATTTTCCCATATTGTTTTTTAAAAGCTGGGCTTGGGATTGGCTGTAGGGGGGTGTGGGAGGAGTTTGGGGGTTGGGGACGGGTTACAAGGGGGAAAAAGTGCGGGGAAAGTCACTCACAGGAGAGAACCCAGCGTGAAAAGATCTCCACCCTCCCTCCTTTTGGGCAGACTTACCATGGAGTTGGTTGAGGGCTTGGTGGACAGGCTGCGGGACATGTCGCGGAGGGACGGCTGGTTGCAGGAGCAGCTGGCTTCGTTGCTGGGCGACGCAGGTCAGCGGGGCAGTAGGACGCGGCAGACCAGGCCCCCAGAGCGGCTGTCGCTGGAGATCGCGATGCGCGGCAGACGGAGGCCGCGGAGCCCCTCTCGGGACCCTGTGGAGGCCAGGTGCAGCGGTGCGGCAGACCCGCCCGGTGCCACCTCCGGCAGGAATCCAGGCACTCGCTCTGCCGACGCGGGTCGGTGGCGCACCACGGGGACGAGGAGCACCATGGCCAGCCAGGCTTCACCGGAAATGCTGGCCACGCCGGAAGTTCGGCCTGCACCTGTGCACTGTGGACCGGTGTGGAGAGGCCAGGAGAGGGCCCAGTAGCAGCGGTGAAGTATTGGCGAGCGTGGCCCGGCCAGCAGCGGTGAGAGGGAGGCAAGCAGCTGCGGCAGCGGCAGGAAGACGTCCGGCAGTGTCTGCGGCGGCAGGTACCCAGGGAGCGGCCAGAGGACGGGCACCTGATAAGGGGAGCGGCCGGCAGAGCAGGTTGCAGGGCAGGCAGCCTCAGGATGCTTTGCTGGGCTCTCGATCCGGGACTGACAGCAGTGCACTGACTGTCGGCAGACTACGGGAGGCTGCTACTACCTACAGATCCAGGTCCAACAGGAAGTCGAGGGAGCGGCAAGTATCCCCTGCTTCGGTCCCCCCTGGTGACGTGGAGGCCAGGGGCGCGGGCCTGGAGCAGCAAGGGGACGACGACGGGAGCGAGTCGGGGAGTGAGCAGCCGGTGGACGGAGAGCAGCAGGAGTCTGGATGTCCGGCTGGCGGGGACACAGCACCCGCGCAGCCTCGTGAGTATATGTCCATGTCTCGTTTGTCACCATTGGGGGTCGGTCAGGGGAGGTTGGGGGAAGTCAGAGTGCGGCGGCTGACATTAGTGCGCTAGCGGGAGTAGGGGGCTCTGGGGTGTCGGGTATTAGCGATATTCTGGCTGGGGTGTCGCATTTTTTGAAAAGTCTAGAAGGGGGAGTTGCGGAAGGTGCTGGAGGGTCACCGGTGGGAGCCTGGTTACAGGGTTTGGGTATTGGATCGCGGGTGGTGAGTGACACGGGGGTCGGCACTGGCGTCATCCGCTGGGGTATCGGTGTCAGTGCAGACCGAGAAGGATAAGGGTGATACAGTAAAGTTGGATGACAGAGCAAAAGGGGAGGTGTATGTATGCTTTGAGGGTCCGCTTGGTGCGCATCTAAAGATGGTGAAGCAAAAAATTTGGAAGGATGAATATGTAGAGATTTTCTACCTCTTTCCTTTAGAAAAGTTTAATTTGAACAAGGGTAAAAAGGAGGATAGTAAAAAGGAGGAGGAGGAGAAGAGAAGGTGGCGATTGATTCCGCAAACTTTCGTTAATTGGCAGCAGGCTTTTGCGATATTGGCTAGTGTAATAGGCGAGAAATTTCCAGACAACTGTTCAGGTATTTTTTTGTTATTTCGACTCGATAGGGGAGGCGCACCGTACCTATGGTGATCAGGCGTGGCTTCGTTATGATGAGCAGTTCCGTCAGAGGAAGGCGGTTAGGCCAGAAATCAAATGGGATCAAAAGGACATTGGGCTTCGGATGAAAGTCATGGCTCCGGTGGGATATGGGCAGTCCTTTCATGGGAGCGGAGGTGCCGGCAACCAACAGTCTGGACACGGCAGTGGAGGTTAGGGGGCCCAGGGTGGGAAAGAGAAGTCGGGAACATGTTGGCAGTTTAAAGACGGCCAATGTAAATATGGGAACACCTGCAAATTTAAACATGTTTGTTCCCATTGCAACGAAGGCTCTCACGAAGCGTCAATATGTTTCAAGAAAGCAAGGGGTAAGCCAGGAGTGGGTGGCAGTCAAGGGGTAGACCCCAGTGAGGCTTGAAAAGATGGCCCCTTATCTAAATAGATACCCGGATCTGGAAAAAGCGGGAATTCTTTTACGCGGATTTTCTGATGGTTTTCGGATTCCAGCTCCTAATCATGCGGTTCCTTTTACTACCAAGAATTTGAGGTCAGCGGACCTACATGCTGCAGTGGTCAGCAGTAAGTTGGCAAAAGAGGTGGACCTGGGTAGGATGGCTGGGCTATTTAGTTCTTTGCCGATTGAAGGTGTGATTGTTTCACCATTGGGGGTGGTGCCCAAGAAGGAGCCCAACAAGTTTCGGTTGAGCCAGCATTTGTCGTATCCACGGGGTAGGTCAGTTAATGATGGCATAGATGAGGAGCTATGCTCAGTGGTGTACACTTCATTTGACACAGCAGTACAATGGGTACGGCGGTATGGCAAAGGGGCTTTATTAGCTAAGACGGATATTGAATCGGCCTTTAGGTTGCTCCCAGTTCACCCAGATAGTATTCCTTTGCTGGGTTGTTTTTGGAACGGTGGTTTTTATTTAGACTGATGTTTGCCTATGGGCTGTTCGATTTCTTGTTCATTGTTTGAGATGTTTAGCACTTTCCTGGAGTGGGTGATTAGGGACGTTACCGGAGTTCCTTCCATCATTCATTATTTGGATGACTTCATGTTTATTGGTCCCCCAGACTCTGCCGTATGCAGGAATTTGTTAGTTACCATGGAGTGGATAGCTGGGCTTTTTGGCGTTCCGTTGGCCAGAGAAAAAACGGAGGGACCGGGCAAGGTTTTGATTTTTTTGGGCATCCTTATTGACTCAGAGAAAATGTAGTGTAGGTTACCTGAGGACAAGCTTTTGTTGCTGGTGCAGGAGGTCCACAGGATTGGTCAATTGTGTAAGGTGACTTTGAAGGAGTTGCAGTCCCTTTTGGGGCGTTTGAACTTTGCGTGCCGATTATGCCCATTGGCAGGATTTTTTGCCGCAGGTTGTCTTTGGCGACGGCAGGAATCAGGGCGGCACATCATTTAATTCATTTGACTAAGGAACATAGAGAAGATTTGGTTGTTTGGCAGCGTTTTTTTATTGAATTACAATGGTAGATCGTTGATTCAGCTGGAAATTGTAAATTATTTTGATTGCGATATTTACACTGACGCAGACGGTTAGGTTGGATATGGTGCGTATTGCGGAGGGAGGTGGAGTGCCGGGTTGTGGCCGGAGGGTTGGCGGAAACAGGGCTTAAACAAGAATCTTGCACTGCTAGAATTGTTCCCAATTGTGGTGTCAATTGTGGTTTGGGGTGACATTTTTCAAAATGGGAAGGTTAGGTTTCACTGTGATAATCTAAGCGTGGTCTCTATTATCAATAGTCTAACTTCTTCCTCTTCCCCGGTGATTAGGTTGGTTAGGGAGTTGGTGCTGCGATGTTTGGAGTTGAATGCATACATTTCTGCGGTACACTGCCAGGTGTGCAAAATTCGATAGCAGATGCTTTGTCTCGTTCACAGTGGGAGCGTTTCCGGGAGTTGGAACCAGACGCGGAGGCCTCAGGAGTGGGATGCCCTTCACGTTTGTGGAAAATTGTTGCGGACGAGGAGGTCGGTTGATTCAGGCCTCAAAATCGAGGCCAACGTGACTAGCTTACAAATCGGCTTGGAAAATCTGGGAAACCTGGTCGGGTCAATGGGGAGCCATGGAATCTGATAGTGACAGGACGCTGGCGGTATTGCTTTTGGTGGGCAAAGCAGTGGAGTGGGGTTGACCCGTGTCAAAGGTGAATAAATTTATGACAGGCCTGGATTTTGGTTTTAACCCTGCTGTTCTGTTGGTCAAAAATGACCGACTTTGAACTTCAATATTCTTTAAAATATTCAAGATGTGGCTCTGAAACCCGTGGCCGACCGACCCATCCTCATTTAAGTCAATCAACCACAAGTTTCAGAACCGCATCTTGAACACCCCAAAAAATACCAAAGTTCAAAATAGGTCTCCCCAGACCGAACAGAACAGCAGGGTTAAGTTGCAGGGATCGGTCGATATTACCAAAAATTTTCTGATAATGCAGGCTCTGAAGGGTTTTCGTAGCGGGAATGTTAGTATCGACAAGTGCAGACCCATTTCATTTAACATGTTAACTAAGTTGGGAGACGTAGTTGGGAGAATTTGTTGTTCTCATTTTGAAGCTTCCCTGTTTAGGTTGGCCTATTCTTGGGCGTTCTTTGGGGCTTTGAGATTTGGGGAGCTGGTGTCTCCTAACAAACACAGGGCAGGAGGTTTGTTGGCAGAGGACGTTGATTTTTGGGCAGGAGGCATTTCGTTTTGGATTCGGCGGTCGAAAACTGACAAGTTTTGAAAGGGTAAGCGGGTGGTCTTAGGGAGGGTGGATGGATGTTTGATGTGCCCGCAACATTGTTTGGAGGAGTACTGGTGTTTGTGGTCTGGTAGATCGGGCCCACTGCTTTGTCACCAAGATGGGGCCTTTTTGTCACGATTTCAGTTTTCGGCAGTGTTAAAAAAAAGATTTTGGCTGAGTTGGGATTTGATTCTGGGAGCTACGGGTCTCACTCTTTTAAAATTGGGGCTGCTACAGAGGCAGATGGTTTGGGTTTTGGAGCTGACATGATTAAACTGATTGGGAGATGGAATTTGAATCGTTATTTGACTTACGTACGTCGTTAGGTGTTTTTTGGGGTATATTGAGTTATGCTGGTATGTAACTGTTATTCTGCTTTTTTAGGTCGGCCCCTGTTATGACCTGGATTTTCGGACATTCGTTCGTGTATTGGGGAGCGTCGCGGGCTGACGACAGGACGGATGGCAGGCAGTTAGGTTTTAGCCGTGATACTGTAGTGATTCGATGGTTGGGGTTCAGGGGTATGCTATGGAA
The DNA here is from genome assembly GCF_032444005.1 of Ranitomeya imitator. NCBI lineage: Eukaryota > Metazoa > Chordata > Amphibia > Anura > Dendrobatidae > Ranitomeya > Ranitomeya imitator. The sequence goes on from NC_091283.1 coordinate 172,030,725, forward strand.
TAGAGTGTTGCCAGAATTTGCCCGGACCGCGTTTTTGGATAGAGCTCCGGATATTTTACTGGTGCACATGGGGGGGGGGAATGATTTGGGTACAAAACCAATTAGGGAATTGATTAGGGACATCCGTTTTGATTTTTTGAGATTGTGGGTCTCTTCTCCGGGAGTTCTGACGGTGTGGTTTGACATAGTGCCTAGGAAGCAATGGAGGTTGGCTTGATCCTTGCAAGGCATTAATAGGGCCAGGATAAAACTTAACAGGGCGGTGGCGAAGTTTGTATCTAGGAATGGGGGAATTGCAGTGAGGCATTTTGAGTTGGAGGCTGGGGTCGGTAATTTTTGGAGAGAGGATGGCGTGCACCTGAATGACATTGGTATTGATTTGTCGGCGCTCGCCCTACAGGAGGGAGTCGAAAGGGCGTTGGCGGTGGTGGGGCACTCACGAGCCTCAGGTGGTCAGGGCTGTTCGTGGTTGGCGGGGTTCTTGGAGTTGGTGATGTTTTATTGGAGGAAGGTCAATTGGATGGGGGTTGATCTGGCTTGTGGTTACGGGCTCTGGACGGGGATTGTCCACGGGAGCTTTGGGGTTTTTGGTCTGCCCTGAAATGGGTTACATGGTGCCCTCGAGCTGGTGGTCACGTCTGAGGGTAAAAAAGTGTTGGTTAAAATTTGGGGGCGTTTTTTGCCTATATATATGATGCCAGATCTTTTAGCTCCAAGAACCCTCCCCCTCAATTTTTTCAGATTTTTTTTGTTATAATTATAATTATTATGTTTTGTTTGTTAATAAAACTGGCCGCTGTGGCCAAAATTATCCAAAGAATTTAACGTGTTATGTTTTTATTGCATAATTAGTGTTAAGTGGGGGGTGGCAGAATTTTTGATTAGTCACAGTTGATGGGTTTGGTGGAGTGGTGTTAGGAAAAAGATCCCAAATGGGCCATACGCGGTTATGACGCCCATACTATTAGATGAGGTGGGTTGTCCAGCACTATATGAGTGCACCCCACAAGATGGCTCAGTTCACTGGTGTCCTATGCAAGCCTAATTTGTGTGCATTTTTTACTAGGCAGCCACCCCCTCCATGAATTGGTAGGTTTGTGAGCGGCTGCTTCCATCAGTACTTTGCACCTGTGCATCTTGGTAGTGCATTTTGTATTCTGACCTAATAAATTCCCAAGACTCGCTGCACAGATGTCCTGAAATCCCATTTCATGTCACCAAGAAATATAGCGACGCAGCCATAAAGACAGCCCCCCCTTGGTCACGTCATTTGAGGTCACTCTTGACCACACCAATCCAAGGGTTAAATGACTGGGACTGGAGATCCCCCCCCCCCAACCCAACGATGACCTTTACAGCAAGTGCCCTGCTGTCAGTAGATAATGGAGCACCAGGGCAGCACCCGCAGGACTTTCTATAGTGCTGTAATACCAAGGAAATAAAGCCACTAATCACTGTCATAAAAAGGCATGTTGGCAGTTTGTAAGGGGGCTAAGCACATGTAAACTTCACATTTCTTTAAGAATATCAAATAGGTCACTAGCTGTGAAAGATACAAAATAGCTCATCTGCTTTAGATGCCCCTTTTAATTTTCTATTAGTGCACATTTAGGTCATATTAGGGAGTACTAATATAACTTAGCCATATTTGATATGTACTCATTGTGTCCATTGTTTTAAAGCGAGAAACTTGCGCGAGTCTCTCGCCTCAAGCCGGCAGTCGTTACCAGAGTGTGCGGCTGTATGTATTTCTATGCAGCTGAACGCTCTGGTCCCGAGTGGCGGTGGCAGTGCCGGGTATTGATGCGCGAGTTTCTTGCATTGCACTCACAAGTGTGACCCCGCCCTAATAATCAAACTCATGAAATTATATGGAATGATTGACACACTGAGGTTTTGTGTACTTACATGGGATTGTGAATTTATATATCATTGATTATTTTCACTTTTTCAGGGGGAGATTGGTCCTCCTGGAATGCCAGGACCTCCAGGAAAAATTGGCTCTAAGGTATATACAATATATTATTATTACAGTCCACATTATACACTGTTTGCAATATACTGTATTGTCCAATGTGAGGTATAATGATAAACCCGGGTGTCTGGAATCTCTGTAGTATATGAATCACCTGTTACTTTTTAATGCAGTACTTTTTAGTTTCTGTAATTTGGAAAAGTTTTTCATTTAATCTCTTACTCTTATTTAGGGGCCAGCTGGTTCTCGAGGAGAAAGAGGACCCCCTGGACCACTGGTAATACAACTACTTACAGAGCTTCTCCACTACTATATAAGTTAAACATAAAAGGCCCAGAGCAGAAAAAAGCTCAACTACCAGACCCATGCAACTCTTCCACACTTCGTACAGTGTTCCCCACTAGTTTCCTGAAATCAACATCCAGCAGGCAGTTTCATATGACCCCTGCACCCAGTCAGTATCGGCTGCAAACATCGCATTCCGTTTAAACAGGAAGACAGAATGAGATTTAAAGGCTGCAGATGATCATTAGTCACTGATTAGCTGCAGTAGTCAACTAAGGCTTTCCACCGATGTTGATACCAGAGACCGGCAGGGGACACAATACAGAGGGCTAAGGAGCGGCGTGTGTCCTGTAAGTGAATATATATTTTTTTCTTACAACGCCCTTGGCCCATTAAGTTTAATCCCTATAGCAGTGGACAACCCTTTTACATATCACACTTTGTAGATATAACTGTGATACCTAATTTTCTTCTCTTTTGGGTTGTCAGGGTCGTATGGGTGAGGCGGGTGACAAAGGTCTGCCTGGATCTCCAGTAAGTTCACAAAGTCATGACAATCTGTGTGCAATATATCATAATGTAGAAAGCGTTGTTGGTGACAAGGTGGGGACACTACTTGATCTTTCTTTCTATTACCCTTTTTCAAATATTCATGTTTTTTCTTTTATCTCATTACTTTAATTATTTCATTATCATAACTCTGTCTTTTTTTTTCACATTACACCATTACATTGATTCAGAATGCATTTGTTTTGCTATTCCGTATTCTAAAAGTGGGAAATTATTGCTTGGATTCTCAGTTTCCTTTTTGACAAGTGCTAGCAATCGTTTTTACTTTTTCTTTATTACAACAAACTCAATAAAAATTATTAAAACAAAAATATATGACATTCAATGACTTACTGGTATAAAGTTTAGACAATTAATATTCGATCGCTGGGGGGCCAACTCTTTTTTTTTTTATTTAAATAGATTTTTATTAACAATATAAAGAAGAACATCAGAATGCCATTTACATTGCATTATATCACATACACATTTTCTTATTTTAATAAACCCCAACATTACCCCAACTACCCCCCTACGACAGCTCAGTCTCAATCTTCACCCCACTGAGGCCTTCTCTGCCTCGTGTAATTTATCCTCATCCAGGTCTTAGGAAACTCGACGACTATACTCCTCAATCCAAATCAAGCCAAGGAGACCATATTTTATTAAACATTTCTATTTTCCCCCTTTTTTTGTACACCCCCTTTTCCAATTTTAGACCATGTTGAACATATTGGAGAAATTCCCTTCTCACAGGTGGTTCCGCATTTATCCAATTTCGTGCTATTACTTTCCTGGCCATGTAGAGTAGCCTAGCGATTGCAATCTTCCAAGTATTGTCAACTCCAATTTCTTCCACATATCCCAGCACGCATACTATCGGGTCTCTAAGAACTCTGCACTTATACGCTGCTTCAACTCGGCTCAAAACCACCACCCAAAAGGCAGCCAGTCTCGGACACGTCCACATCATGTGATATATTCCTGCATTCTCACTCGCACACCTCGGACACTCAGAATTGGCACGCAATCCCGCTTTGTATAGCACTTCCGGAGATTTATATACCCTATGCAGAATGTATAGCTGCGAGAGCCTATATGGTTCACTCAAGGATAGTCGCGGAACCCACTCCATCACCGATTCCCAGGTTTCATTTTCCATCGGTCCCACTTCTCTCTCCCACTTAGCTCTCGCCTTTATAGGGAAATCTAGCAGGAACGTGTGCATAAGGTCCTTATACAGAGTGGAAATAACTCCCCTTGTAGTTCCGTCACCACACACATACTCCAACACTATATCATCTTGAACCCTGATATCAGCCTTCTTATTCTGAGCTCTAAAGGCATGTCTCATCTGCGCATACTGATATTCCCCTGTGGATCGCAAACCAAATTCTTCCTGCAATTGGGAGAAGGACTTCAGTTCCTGTCGCTGGATTATCTGGTGAACAAAGCAAATTCCCTTATTCTGCCATTCCAATAGTCCTCCCAAGGCCTCAAATTCCTTTAAATTGTGGTTAGACCATATCGGTGTGAATTTAGTCAACCCTTTAACCCCACGAATCTGCCTTAGTCTATTCCATAATTTACGAATCAGGAACAGGGTTGGGTATACTTTCCCCAGAGCGCTCAAAGAGCCATCTTCCAAACACCTGGCCATCGGTCGTCGGTCCGTCACCTCTTCCATTAGCTGTTGTACTGCACTGGATGACGCCCCTCGCGCCCAGCCCTTCAAATGCTGGCTCTGGGCCGCAAGGAAGTATATTTCCGGGTTGGGCAAAGCCAAACCACCATCTTCCTTGGGTCGCTGAAGCGTCTCCAGGCTAATACGTGGATATTGTCTTCCCCATATCAAACTTCTAAAAAGGGCGTTAATCTGCCTGAACTTCCCCCGCGGGATCCAAATTGGTGCGTTATGTAGAACATAAAGAATTTTAGGCATCAGGACCATTTTAATAAGGTTTACCCTACCGACGACCGATAGATGTAGCTTATTCCAGGCATCTACCTTTGCCTTGAGTACCCCCATAACAGGAGTCAAATTTCTTTGCAGGAACTCCGCAATTGGCACCGAAATCCATATTCCAAGGTATTTAAATTGGGAAACCACCTTCAGCCTCTCATCCCCAACATCCTCACTCACATTCTCTCCTACGTCATCCACTCTAAAAAGAACCGTCTTATCCCAATTAATTGTTAGTCCCGACACAGTACCAAATCTCTCAACAATTTCAACGGCCCCTCTTAGTGAATCGTCTGGATCCGCCAGGAACAGCAAAACATCATCCGCGTATAACGCTATTTTTTCCTCTACTTTCCCATACCTAAACCCAGGGACCCCATCCGACTGGCGAATCTTAGCAGCAAGAGGTTCTACAGCCAACGCGAACAGGAGGGGTGAAAGCGGGCATCTCTGCCTAGTACCCCTAGCCAGCCCTATAGGTCGAGATAGCTCCCCGTTTACTCTAATTCTAGCGGACGGTAATGAGTACAACAGCTGTATCCAGGCCACAAACTGCGGACCAAACCCCATACATTCCAGCACCTGCCAGAGGTACCCCCATTCGACACTGTCAAACGCCTTATGTGCATCTAGCGATACAATCACTCTTCGACCACAGTTGTCAGACTCTACCTGCAAATTTACATATAACCTCCGCAAATTGATCGCCGTTGATCTATCCGGCATAAAGCCAGATTGGTCCGAATGCACCAGACTCGCAATAACACTAGAGAGGCGGAGAGCCAACACCTTGGCCAGAAGCTTGACATCAATAGTTAGTAAAGAAATTGGGCGGTACAACTCCGGTTTCCCCAAGTCCTTATTCTCCTTTGGAATGACCACTATTATGGCCTCTCTCATAGAGGCTGGCAAGCGCCCACAGGACCTAGCTTCCTCCAATACCATTTTTAATCTAGGAATCAACACTTCTGCCAACCCTTTATAGATCTCAGCGGGTAGCCCATCGACCCCAGGCGCCTTCCCATTAGCCATAGACATCAATGCCCGACTCAATTCCTCCTCAGTGATAGGGGCCTCAAGGCTCTCCCTATCTGCCTCACTCAGTCTCGGCAGATCCAGACCTTCCAAGAAAGTCAGTGTGTCCTCGACCGATTCACCAACCCGAGAGGAATACAAATCTGCATAGAAGTCCGCGAAGGCTCTCAAGATTTCAGGCGTTTCCATTATTTTACCTCCACTAGCAGAGTCCAAAGAATGTATATATGAAGAACCTCTCTGAGCAGCAGCCACTACCGACAGCATATGTCCCACTGTTTCTCCCTCCTGATAGAACAATACCCTTTGGAAATCCCGCTTCCTCTCGGCTTTGCCTAACAGAATTTTTTCCAAATGATTTTGTGCGTTTTTCATCCTTCTCTCTGCCTCAGGGGTTCCCAGTGTAGCCATCCCGTCTTCTGCTTCCTTCAACTCCTCAACTGCCACTTTTTCTGCCTCTCTCGTCCTCCGCTTACACCTACTAATGTCCCTAAACAGTAGTCCCCTCAGATACGCCTTCATTGCATCCCAAATCGTAAGAGCATCAGTACTTCCATCATTTAAGAGAAAGAATTCCGCTACCTCCCGTCCTATACTTTCCAACTCAATACTCTGTAACCAATTAGGATGAATCTTCCATTCTCTCCCACTTAGCGAGTGAGCCCCCTCCAATCTAACCTCTACTTCAATTGGACTATGGTCCGACAAGGCCCTTGGCAGATATCTCACCTCCCCAACCAATGTGTCCAAAATCCTGTTACCCAGAGCCATATCAATCCTAGAGAGCGTGGCATGCGCCGGTGAATAACATGAGTACCCTCTCTCCCCAATATGTCTAACCCTCCAAAGATCAATCAAACCTATCTCCTGTATATAGGTGCCAAATGTTGTTATGTGTCCCTCCGACCTATTCTGAGTATTTTTATTTTTATCCCAATATTCATCACAGATATTGTTTAGATCCCCGATAATTATTAACGGTGCCGGCCCCCATCTTTCCAGTCGCTCCATTACTTCTCTAATTTTCCTGCTAGAGTAGGGAGGCGGAATATACAGGTCCTTCTAAAAAAATTAGCATATAGTGTTAAATTTCATTATTTACCATAATGTAATGATTACAATTAAACTTTCATATATTATAGATTCATTATCCACCAACTGAAATTTGTCAGGTCTTTTATTGTTTTAATACTGATAATTTTGGCATACAACTCCTGATAACCCAAAAAACCTGTCTCAATAAATTAGCATATTTCACCCATCCAATCAAATAAAAGTGTTTTTTAATAACAAACAAAAAAACCAACAAATAATAATGTTCAGTTATGCACTCAATACTTGGTCGGGAATCCTTTGGCAGAAATGACTGCTTCAATGCGGCGTGGCATGGAGGCAACCAGCCTGTGACACTGCTGAGATGTTATGGAGGCCCAGGATGCTTCAATAGCGGCCTTAAGCTCATCCAGAGTGTTGGGTCTTGCGTCTCTCAACTTTCTCTTCACAATATCCCACAGATTCTCTATGGGGTTCAGGTCAGGAGAGTTGGCAGGCCAATTGAGCACAGTAATACCATGGTCAGTAAACCATTTACCAGTGGTTTTGGCACTGTGAGCAGGTGCCAGGTCGTGCTGAAAAATGAAATCTTCATCTCCATAAAGCATTTCAGCCGATGGAAGCATGAAGTGCTCCAAAATCTCCTGATAGCTAGCTGCATTGACCCTGCCCTTGATGAAACACAGTGGACCAACACCAGCAGCTGACATGGCACCCCACACCATCACTGACTGTGGGTACTTGACACTGGACTTCAGGCATTTTGGCATTTCCTTCTCCCCAGTCTTCCTCCAGACTCTGGCACCTTGATTTCCGAATGACATGCAAAATTTGCTTTCATCAGAAAAAAGTACTTGGGACCACTTAGCAACAGTCCAGTGCTGCTTCTCTGTAGCCCAGGTCAGGCGCCTCTGCCGCTGTTTATGGTTCAAAAGTGGCTTTACCTGGGGAATGCGGCACCTGTAGCCCATTTCCTGCACACGCCTGTGCACGGTGGCTCTGGATGTTTCCACACCAGACTCAGTCCACTGCTTCCTCAGGTTCCCCAAGGTCTGGAATCGGTCCTTCTCCACAATCTTCCTCAGGGTCCGGTCTCCTCTTCTCGTTGTACAGCGTTTTCTGCCACATTGTTTCCTTCCAACAGACTTACCATTGAGGTGCCTTGATACAGCACTCTGGGAACAGCCTATTTGTTGAGAAATTTCTTTCTGGGTCTTACCCTCTTGCTTGAGGGTGTCAATGATGGCCTTCTTGACATCTGTCAGGTCGCTAGTCTTACCCATAATGGGGGTTTTGAGTAATGAACCAGGCAGGGAGTTTATAAAAGCCTCAGGTATCTTTTGCATGTGTTTAGAGTTAATTAGTTGATTCAGAAGATTAGGGTAATAGGTCGTTTAGAGAACCTTTTCTTGATATGCTAATTTATTGAGACAGGTTTTTTGGGTTATCAGGAGTTGTATGCCAAAATCATCAGTATTAAAACAATAAAAGACCTGACAAATTTCAGTTGGTGGATAATGAATCTATAATATATGAAAGTTTAATTGTAATCATTACATTATGGTAAATAATGAAATTTAACACTATATGCTAATTTTTTGAGAAGGACCTGTACATCGCTGCAACACACAACATCACTCCATACAGTATACACCGTATTAGTACGTACTGCCCATCCACATCCACACATACCTTCACCTCCTCATACTGAACTCCCGCTGGAACCAAGATTGAGACTCCTCTTGCATACGTGGAGAAGGTAGAATGATATCCCTTCTGGATCCACCGTCTATTCAGAACATCCACCTTTTCCCTTACCAAATGCGTCTCCAGCAAGCATATCATTGAGGCCCGTTGGTCTCTTGCATATTGCAAACACGCGGCACGTCTAGATTTCTCCCCTAGGCCTCTCACATTCCAGCACAAAATCTTAAAACGGGTCCCCATCACTTGGCTCATCTTCACTATAAGTATCGTCAATTTTGAGCCCAAGCTGTCTAACTACCCTCCCCCCCCCCTCTCCCAACTCCCCCTCCCACCCTTCCCCCCTCACATCTAACCATTCCACCTCTTTTCAAGAGTGGGGCATCATCGCCCATAGCGAACACTCCGTTTGGCATTACCTTCCCAACCCTCCTCCCACCACTGTACATAACAGGATTTCAGACATTTTGAAAAATAACATATCTCAAAACATTTTAACGTAGAATTATTTACACACGCAAGAAACCTGCATACACTTAAAATATGCCGCATACCCTTCCTCCCCCTTTCCCAGCAACCATTACACCATCCCTTTAACTTTAACTGAATACAATCCAGCTCCCTTCTTCACCCCCCATACCCCCTGGTTTGTCAATCACATGACTCTTTGCCAACTGACAGATAAGTAAACAAGATCAGACTCTTCCCACAGTTTCAGTCTCCTTTTCCTTTAAGCTTTTTAGCATTAATATCGATTCACTGGGTAGCGTCCTCCGGCTTCTGAAAAAAATGAAATTTATCAAACGCCACCACCCTCAGTCTTGCTGGAAACATCATGGAGTACTGTACTCCCAACTCCCTCAGCCGTCTCTTGATACCCGTGAACATCATCCGTTGTCTCTGCACCAAAGTAGAATAGTCTGGGTAGATAGCAATCTTTTGGCCTTCAACTGTCAGATCCGTCATGTCTCTGGCCTTCCTCAGGATAATGTCTCTGTCTCTATAGTTTAGAATTTTGGCGAGCATGGTACGGGGATTCGCTCCAGGGACAGGTGGTTTCGGCGGGACCCTATGCGCTCTTTCTACCGCGAACACTTTTGTTAGCGCCATATCTCCAAATGTTTCTAACAGCCATTTTTCAATATATTCCGTTGGATTCCTCCCTTCAGCTTTTTCAGGGATGCCCACTATGCGAATATTGTTTCTTCTGGACCTGTTCTCAAGGTCCTCATTTTTCGCAGCCAATTCAGCTATTGCTTGAGTGAACTTTTTCTCTGCTTTTTGCAGCTGCACTATATGATCTTCTACAGTGCTCACTCTCTCCTCTACCTCCCCCACACGTTTGTCAATCTTCTGCATGGCTGCGTTTATCTGGGCTGTGTCTCCCTTAACCTCCTGTATCTGTAAGGTCAGAGACTGTTTACATGAAGAGACTAGCGCAAAAACGTCTCTTAGGGTAGGCTCAGCTTCTGGCGCCATTTCCTCGGGTCCCCCTTCTGCCACCGCCATTTTACTCTCCTTTCTCCCCTGTTGTACCTCATGTTCTCCTGCTGGGCTCTCCTCCTCCTCCTCCTCTTCGGTATCAGCTCCGGCTCCCTCCTCTGCGGCCTCCGCTCTCGCAAACTGCTGGAGCTTTGCCGCTACCTCCATGCGCTTTCTACATGCGGCGTTCTCCTTGTCTGCCTTCTCCCTCGTGTCGGCGCCATCTTGGATTGCGCCTGCATCCCCGGCTCCCGCGTCCTTCTGCCGTCTCCTGGTCATGTTCGCCGGCTCCAGCACCACCGCTCAGCACCGCCGGACCCTCCAAGTCTCCCCGCAGCCGGTAAGCACCCGCAGGGACCAAACAGCAGCGGCTCTGCAGGATTTTAGAATGTACAGCGGCGGGAGCTCACAGCCGCACATCCGCTCACATGGACTCTCAGGCCACGCCCCCCGGGGGGCCAACTCTTGACTTTTCTGTCAATCACCTGTATGGGTTTTTCTTAGTAAAGAACGAACGAGAGCTGTAGCCACTTTAAACATCTAGCATTTTTTAGGTCGTAATTAGAAGTAATAGACCTTCTTTCCTAGGGTTCTCCTGGTAATCCTGGGTCTGATGGGGAGCCTGGAAAAACTGGACCTCCTGGAGATCCTGGCCCCCCTGGCACTGAAGGCCCTGTCGGACCTATAGGATATACAGTGAGTAGGTTTTTGTTCCACTAGAAATTCGTATGGTAGAATTTGATTAAATCTCTTGTTCATAGGTTTCACTAAAATCAGAGCAATTATGTAGGATTGTGCTTAACAATTGGTATAATAAAGAGATGTTGTTCAAAGACATCAAGTGACAATATGCTGATGCTGAAAATGTGAGAACTATAGATAAGTTTCAGATTCATGCTTTGTGTAGTTTGGAAATGACCTGTTTACTGTTACTATAATTACTCAGCTGCTGTTTGCATTTGTTTTAGGGTCGGGAAGGACCTGCTGGGATTGAGGGGCCTCCTGGTGAGAAAGGAGAGAAGGTGAGTCAGTGGAAGAGTCTAAAGGTACCTTCACACTGAACGATATCGCTAGCGATCCGTGACGTTGCAGCGTCCTGGCTAGCGATATCATTGAGTTTGACAGGCAGCAGCGATCAGGATCCTGCTGTGCCATCTTTGGTCGGAGCAGAAAGTCCAGAACTTTATTTCGTCGCTGGACTCCCGCAGACATCGCTGAATCGGCGTGTGTGACGCCGATTCAGCGATGTCTTTACTGGTAACCAGGGTAAACATCGGGTTACTAAGCGCAGGGCCGCGCTTAGTAACCCGATGTTTACCCTGGTTACCAGCATGAATGTAAAAAAACCAAACACTACATACTTACATTCCGGTGTCTTTCCTCCGGCGCTGTGCTTCTCTGCACTGTGTAAGCGCCGGCCGGAAAGAACACAGCAGTGACGTCATCGCTGTGCTTTCCGGCTGGCGCTCACAGTCAGTGCAGAGAAGCACAGCGCCGGGGGACAGACACCGGAATGTAAGTATGTAGTGTTTGTTTTTTTTTACGTTTACGCTGGTAACCAGGGTAAACATCGGGGTACTAAGCGCGGCCCTGCGCTTAGTAACCCGATGTTTACCCTGGTTACCAGGGGACTTCGCAAAGTTGGTCGCTGGAGAGCTGTCTGTGTGACAGCTCTCCAGTGACCACACAGCGACGCTGCAGCGATCGGGATCGTTGTCTAGATCGCTGCAGCATCGCTAAATGTGACGGTACCTTAAAGGTACCGTCACACTCAGCAACTTTGCAACGAGAACGACAACAATCCGTGACGTTTCAGCGTCCTGGATAGCGATCTCGTTGTGTTTGACACGCAGCAGCAATCTGGATCCCGCTGTGCCATCGCTGGTCGGAGCTAGAAGTCCAGAACTTTATTTCGTTGTCAGGTCGGGGTGTATCGTCATGTTTGACATCAAAAGCAACGACGCCAGCAACGTTTTACATGGAGCTAACAACCAGCGAGAACGATAAGTGAGTCGCCGTTACGTCACTGGATCGCTCCTGCATCGTTCTGGAGTTGCTGTGTTTGACGTCTCTACAGCGACCTAAACAGCGACGCTCCAGCGATCGGCACGTTGTCTATATCGCTGCAGCGTCGCTGAGTGTGACGGTACCTTAATACTGGCTATTCACCCTGGATGTATATTGACTAAACCTGCGGATGTCAACAGAGCTGAGGACTATTGAGTGTGTTTGAGGCCTTCTGATGGCAGTTGTCAGGGGAGGATAGGATGGGCCCCCTGGATTTCACCTGAACATTCCTTTTGGTCTCGGGGAGATGAGCAGCTGCCTGACTTCGTGAATAGGGAGATTCTGGGTAATAGCTATTGGCCAAACTTATTAAAGACTTTCATACACTTTAGATAGCTGTTGACCCAACAATGATTCAACCACTTATTTGTCTGGCAGCTACCTTGCCCGACTTTCCCATATACAGGAGCGCTCACTCTGACGAGTGATCATGTGTTCTCTCTGAAAGAGACAAGTCTTATAGTGGCTTATGTCTTAGAGAACAAAACATCAGCATTCCAAAATTGAACATGCCGGATCCCTATCTCCTGTCATCTGTTGGGGAAGAATTGATGATCTCCATACACATAAGACTGTCTGTCAAACCCATTAATATTTGCGGGTTCGGCCGACGTTAGTCTAATGTGAATGACCAGTCTTAAAGGATAGCGACACCTATGGGGCAATATTTGTTTACTAATTGCATAATTTTTGCAATTGGGTTTCATTAAAACTTTCACAACCATTGGTTTTTACAGGCTCTTTCTTTCCTTCCATCTTTGACTGCAGAATTAATTAACCGAAAATCAATCAGTGAGCTTGTTCTGACAAGAGAGTTTGTAACTTTCTGAGATGCTCTATGCTGATTTATGACCACATCATATCTCAGCTCAACTTTGATGTGGTTTCATAAATCAGTAGGGAGGACTTTGGAAAAAGATAAATAAAAGAACTACATAGTCCCTTTCAGAAAAATATCACTGATGGATTCCCAGTTAAAGACTTTTTCCAAAATTTACTAGTAGGAAGCCTGACTGAGAAAACAATAAAAGAAGCCATTCTCAACCCCAGAATAAACTCTCCACACCCATGCTACAACTCTGACGGGAAGTCATAATATCCTAAACACAAGTCACCTAATTCCACAACCTGTGGCGTCAGTGGTCAGGTCACTGGTGGTTGTGACATGATCAATTCTGGTCCTCTGGAGACCAGCATAGAGGTAGAAAAAATATCCAACATCACAGATCACTCTTTTAATAAACAGTCGTGATCAGTCTTTCATGTGTACTTTTAATGGGATGATCGGCCAAAATGGTCAAGATCATCTTATTTCTTATGTCTGTGTCCTGTCAATACATGTACCACAGTTAAACAGCCGCTTGCAAGAAGAAACGTACATAAAGGAAAGTGGGACCAAAAGCAGGGATCAAAGTAGTTCCCCTTTATGATACCTGGTAGTGCCAAAATTAACAGAAGGAATTGGTGCTTGTTTGCCTTACCTTTGGTGCCAATTACTTCTACCTTGTTTGCTGACGTAGCTGTGCCTATGAGGAATTGAGTCCTTCATGGGTTCTCACACAGCATGTAATGGGGCCAACCACAACTGGGCCTTCACTCCTCAGGGGCGCAACAAACATTTTTGGTATGAAAATAAATATATTCACTTACAGAGTTTTCTTTATGATTTAGGGCATGTTTGGAGCAATTGGAGACCAGGGGGTCAGCGGGCTGGATGGGGAGCAGGTAAGTGTATCATTTCAATAGAAAATGAATTGAAGTGTTAGTGGTGTAGCTAGGGAGGATATAGAAGGAATAGTGTCAGAGTCATCTAGTTTGGTTGGAGCACCTGATGAAAAATCATAAATGGAGACAGCATAGAAAAGCATTGACTCATCATTATATACAGAGAAAACCCAATACATAAGCACCACAGCAGGGAAGTTAGTGAGTCAGCTCATTCTCAGTCATGGCATACAGAGCTTTTAATTTGCATCTGTATGTATGGTTGCTGGGTGTATGTCTAGCTTTATTAAGGTGTAGTCACAGAGTTAATTAAACTAGTCATTACTCCGTATTTTGTGGCTTGACTACATAACACATAATAAATCATCAAAAGAAATAACAAATTACTGATCTTCAGTTTTCATGTCCTGCATTTTTTACTCCTTTCATTCATTTTTGTGTTACTTGAAAACTGTCAGGAAGTTGTTGTCATTGCTGTTTTTATATGGGTTAGCTCGTTAATACAGTTTCTCCATTTATTTATTTTTTCCCTGTTAATATTTCAGATTCTTAAAAATAAATTCTCATGCTTTGTTTAGCTGCGGCACATTGCATGACAACACAGGCCTCCACATATAGGGGCCAAGCGCAGATTTCCAGAGCATGTAATATGATTAAGAGCAGCTACCCAGAGCATACGTGCAATTCACAGAACTATGAAAAATGTTTCCAGATTAAACAGAGAACGATATAGCGGTGTGGCTGTCAAGCAATTCTTTATAAAAGTCGCAGCATATCATTATAAGATCATTACAAATGTATTGCTTCTTGTCACGGTGGTTTTACATTACCTGCTGATTGTCAGTCGCCATGTACTAGCCTATTTAGACAGGCAGACTGCGCTTTTAGTGCAATAGATTGTTCAGGGCGTATAGATTGTTGTTGTTCTCGGCAGCACTTGTCCTGTTTATACAGAATAATTCGCTGGTGAGAATTATGATCTTTTGTGCAGCACAAAAGATAATTTCACACGACGAACAATCATTGTGCTAATTTATCAGGTGATCGACAGCCTGTTCACACTGCAAAATTATCGGAAACGAGCAGTCACAATAATCTTTCAGTGTAAATTAACTTTTAATGGCTACGTAGTTTCTGCAAAACCATGTGAACAATAACCATAAGCAAGCATTTCTACCTTGTGTCTCGGCACTTTCAGCTCACCCCTGATTAGAGATGTACAAGCAATATTGTGTAAGGCTGTAATCACACATTGCAAAACTGTGGGAAATCTGTGTCATCTTTGGAAAATTGTTACAAAAGCCTATTGACTTTACGATTTTGAAACAGGGGAACACAGCCCCTGAGCACTGAAAGTAAGCAACTATGGGATCTCAAAGAAGCCTGCAATTTGTTAAGGAAGTCGCAGGTTCCTTTTAACTGCAAATAGAGCTTGGTTTACAATGTTCATGCAATTCCTGGAATTTCAATATTGATGGCATGGAGAAAAGCAATGAGGCGCCTGTCTCTTTGTCAAAGTCTCTTACATTGTGATCTCTCTTATGTCTATTTTTTACCCTTATGGTTCAAGGGTTCACCAGGTTCTTCTGGAACTGAAGGCCCTGTTGGAAAAAAAGGAGATCAGGTCAGTGTATAAAAATCAATTTGGAAGGGTTGACTAAGTCGGCATAATACCTGCATATGCTTGGTGTCTCAGTGGTTAGCCATGTTGCTCTGCAATGCAGTGGCAATCATGATCAGCAGTGATTATTTACCATGGAGACTAATGGCCTAAGACCCGTTTCACACATCAGTTTTTTGCCATCAGTCACAATCCGTCGAATTTAAAAAAAAAAAGGATCTGGTGACTGATTCCGCCGGATCCGTTTTTTTCTCAAAGACTTGTATTAGCGATGGATTGCGATGGATGGCCTCACGTTTCATCCGTTGTTCACCGTATCTGTTGAAAATTGTTTGTCCGGCTGCCAGAGACAACGGACAAAGTAACGTTGTGTATGTCGAAAAAACAGACAGCGACGGATCCGTCAAATGATGGAATCTGGCAACTGATTCTGTTTTTTTTAGCTGAACATGCTCCGATCCAATGAGCCAGATCCGTTAGTCGGATCCGTCTAAAAAATGGATCCGTCGCATCAGTTTTTCACAATCTGCGATGGAGCCAATGAATTGTGACTGACGGTAAAAAACTGATGTGTGAAAGGGGACCAAGAAAAAGAATAAGATAGTGGATCTGATATTTAAAAGCTTTAATAGGTATGCTTTTATTTATTCCTGTTTTATAGGGTGACACTGGTCTTCCAGGAAGCCTAGGACCAATTGGATCTATTGGCGAACCAGGAGAAAGAGGTCATCCTGGTCTGCTAGGTCCTCCAGGAAGGTCAGGGAAGGAGGTATGGCACAGTATCAGAAATCAAATATAGACACAGCAGTTTTGAGCACACTTTCTCTGAAGACTTCATTATTTTCTCTGTTTAGGGAGATGTAGGGGAAATTGGAGATATCGGAGATGCAGGTGTCCCTGGAGAAAAGGTTTGTCCAAAATCAATTTATTCTATCGAGAAATGTATTTTCATTGCACTTGGTTATTACCTTTAAAATTCTGTATCTTATGCCAGGGAGAATTGGGGTCTTTTGGTAGTAGTGGAAATCCTGGTCCAAGTGGCAGTATCGGAGACAGAGGCGCTAGAGGCCCAAAGGGTGAGAAGGGGCTCAATGGACATCAGGTGAGAATGATCATGTACATCAATGACAATCCTTTTAGCTACGGTAATTATTCAACAGACCCTATAAGAAGAAAAAAATATTATTCTGGTAATTTAATATTAAGAGTTTCCGCCCTTTTTTTTATCTGAGACTGCTCCATGAATCCATTAATATTTGCTTCACTAAGACTTATAGCGGTATCATCATTATGTACTTTTTATATAGATTGTGGTTGATGTTGTTTTTCAGGGTGAACCAGGATTGATGGGTGTACCTGGTGCTCATGGGCCTATTGGAGATATGGTATGTGCAAAATATAAAAAGTGAGTCTCAAATTAATATACGGTATACAGTATATTTATGGAATTATCCATTACAGGGTCCCCCTGGAAAAATGGGACGTCTTGCACAAGATGGCCCACAAGGGAAGAAGGTAATGTTCTCATACACACCTTCTAATGCCAACGTGTGGTTCTCAAGCTGTTGGAAAAATCCAACTCTCAGCATGTCGTAACAGCCTTATACTGGAGTTTGTAGTTTCCAAATAGGTGGTGTCGAATTGCCACTCATTATATTATAATTTATCTGGTTCTGGTCTTCTCTGCAGGGCGATATGGGTTATCCGGGTGTGTCTGGTTATCCTGGACCACAAGGTGCACCGGTATGTAGAGTTCACAAGCTAAAGCTATTGCACTTCTGATATGTTCCTACTTTTCAAAGGAAATGTGAAAGACAATTTATTTTCAAACCAATAATAACACGTCGAAAACCTCCGCAGTCGATATGCATCCACCAGGCTAACAATCACACCTTAAACCATTAAACCACTACACCACTAAGCTGGAACACTCGTCCTACTAGATGGTGGTAGACTAACCTACTGTATGTCAACTATAAACTAAAAAAAATAGCTCATTAAGGAGGCAAGATACTGCAATTAATAGATAAATGTGGTGTATGCATGAATGCATCTATATATATAATTGTCTAAGGGGTACTTCCGTCCTTCTGTTGGCAACTTCCGTAACGGAAATCCCACATCGCTGATTGGTCTCGGCAGCTGCCCGTCATGGCTGCCACGACCAATCAGCGACGGGCACAGTCCGATTAGTCCCTCCCCTACTCCCCTGCAATCAGTGCCCGGCGCCCGCTCCGTAATCCCCTCCAGTCACCGCTCACATAGGGTTAATGCCGGCGGTAACGGGCCGCGGGTACCGCACTCCGTTACCGCTGCTATTAACCCTGTGTGTCCCCAACTTTTTTACTATTGATGCTGCCTATGCAGCATCAATAGTAAAAAGATGTAATGTTAAAAATAATAAAAAAACAAAAAACCTGCTATTCTCACCTTCCGTGGTCTGACGATGCGCTCGCGCTGGCCGCCATCTTCCGTTCCCAGAGATGTATTGTGAAATTACCCAGAAGACTTAGCGGTCTCGCAAGACTGCTAATTATTATTTATTTATTATTTATTATTATTTATTAATTATTATTGCTAACTGACGGTTTAAATATTATAATATTAATTATTATTAATTAATTATTAATTATTAATAATAGCTCTATGAGAGAGCGAGAGAGAGAGATTTCTCCATTCCAGAATCAAAAACAAAGCTTCAGGGCATGCTCAGTGTGTTAAAAACGGATTCGGTCACCGGAAATGTTCTTTCACACATCAGTTCCATGCGTTTATTGCCGGAAACGTCCCTTCTGGCTTTTTCGCCGGACACAAAAAACGTTGCAGGAGACGTTTTTTGTATCCGGCAAAAAAGCCTGAAGGGACGGATCTGGCACAAAACGGATGAAACGCATGTCCTTCAGGCACAATCCGGCAGTAATACAACTCTATGGGGAAAAAACGGATCAGGCATCAGAAAAAAACTGATCCAGATTGTGCCTGAAACTGCCGGATTGTGCCTGAAACCAAAAACCTGATGTGTGAAAGCAGCCTTAGTCTTCTGGGTAATTTCGCAATGCATCTCTGGGAACGGAAGATGGCGGCCGGCGCGAGCGCATCGTCAGACGACGGAAGGTGAGAATAGCAGGTTTTTTGTTTTTTTAACGTTACATCTTTTTACTATTGATGCTGCACAGGCAGCATCAATAGTAAAAAAGTTGGGGACACACAGGGTTAATAGCAGCGGTAACGGAGTGCGGTACCCGCGGCCCGTTACCGCTGGCATTAACCCTGTGTGAGCGGTGACTAGAGGGGATTACGGAGCGGGCGCCGAGCACTGACTGCAGGGGAGTAGGGGAGGGACTAATCGGACTGTGCCCGTCGCTGATTGGTCGTGGCAGCCATGACAGGCAGCTGGCGAGACCAAACAGCGACGCGGGATTTCTGTTACGGAAATTGCCGACAGAAAGACGGAAGTACCCCTTAAACAATTAAATATATATATATATATATATATATATATCTTAATAAGTAATGATTTGCTAAAAATGACTGTTTCAGTCACTAATTTATACTCTATTGAAGCATCATCAGATATTGTCTCCTAGAAATAGAAGTTACTGCTTTTTACTGATATTCTGTGTAATAGGGGCCCCGTGGAGCAAAAGGAGAAAAGGGTGACCAGGGCCACAATGGAAACTTGGTGAGTAGGTGTAAATGTAAGGGATCAAAATAGTGATTTGACATAAAGTTGTAGGTAATTTTACTAATTATCTGTGATCGTCCATAGGGTCCTACAGGTCCACTTGGAAATAAAGGTGCATCAGGTCCGGGAGGAATCACAGGACCTGAAGGACAAAAGGGGGACACAGGAACAGAGGGCATTCCTGGGGTTCAGGTAAGGGATAGGTGATGCTTAATATTAGTGGGTTTAATCATGCTTTACACTGATTTTAATGTCAATTAAAATGTCTTATACTTTTAAAGGGACCATTAGGAACCAGCGGTGAGACTGGAGCAGCAGGGGCCCCTGGCAGAGAGGTATGTATACAGTATAAAGAAACAGTATTACCCTTTACTATTGAAGCTTCATGAAGAAATCCTGTAAAAACATACAGATACTATGAAAAAGGTATCACAAACACCATATGTACTTTTTCAGGGTATACCAGGAAATAAAGGACAACCTGGGAAACCAGGGGAACCTGGACAAATGGTAGGTATAAAAATTGTCAGTAAGTAACCGGTGTGTAAGTTATTTATTTTAAGTTTAATTGGAGTATGCTGCAAATTTATTTCTATTAAAGTACAAGTATATAGAGGTCCAGTTGTGAACTATGGCAGCTCTATTATGTCTCTGTATAAAGTGTCAGAGATTTGGATGGTGCTGTAATTGTTCCATTTACATGAGGGCCCAGGTGCATCTTACAAGACCCATACCTGAGCACTCTTCAGACAAGTCAGCTTAGTCTGTGTATAATCGGACGTCACTATCATCACTAATTTACCGTAGGAATCCAACACCCATCAGTGTAGATTTTAAAAAGAGCTTGATTGTAATAGAGTATGATAATTTTACGTGATAGATCTATAATGTTTTAGATTATTTTTCATTAAATGGTAAATGAGACTTAGAATTGTTTTTCTCTGCATTTTTATCTTAGGGACCACCTGGGAATGCTGGCCAAGAGGGAAGACCTGGACAGAAGGGAGAGAAGGTATTGACTATGTGGCTTTGAGAATATTGAGTAGAATTCATACATTCTTAATGGCTAAACTACTTCCCATCTTTTTAGGCTTTGTTAATAGATTCTATTCATAATGAAGCCATTACAGCTCTACTCATATCAACTGATACAAGTGACTTATAATTGGGTCCATATTCTCCTCATCGGGGTTCCAGTAGCTGTTTACAACACTGGAGTCCTGAAGATAAAGCAGAAAACACAAATTGTCTCTATAAATTTTAAGAAATAAACATAGGATGTTTGCATATCTCAAATGATTCTCTCTCTTGTTTCCAACTTCTGCGCTGCCAGCTTGTTCAAATCTTTTCCCATATTCAGTGCACCATATTTTTATATTCCGCAATAATTCTGACTTTTGAACTTTTGTGTAGTAGTCTTCCTGGCCAAATATGGTGTCATATAAGGGTCTTCACCTTTCAAATTCTTCTTGGACTACAGTAACATGTTTGTCTTCTCCCTAAATTTGTCTTCTCTATAAATATTTAAGAACTTACATTGATAGATTAGACCTATTCACTTCTTCCTGTGCATCAAAGCCATTTTACCAAACATTTTACCATTTTACAGTCTCCTTTGAATGGGTAAAGCGTCCCTCCCGGAATTTCCCTAATTACAAGGAGTTTGAAGCGATTATGTCCAAACACTTGGAACACCCTGATAAGCGTTCCCAGGAAGGAAGCAGCTTGATATTCTCTATCCCTTTAGCCCAGACCTCGTTGGTAGACGGGCAGAATCCCCTAATGTGGATCCGCCGGTTTCTCGCCAGTCTTCCAAAACAGTCCTGTCTCTACCGGATGGTACATTCCTTAAGGATTCTACGGATAGACAGATTGAATCCTTCGGCTTAGTCAGCTTTTGAAGCGGCTGGCGCCTCCCTCTGTCTGATTTTTGCCTCCACCTGGGTGGCAAAGTCGATGTCTGCCTGGGCAAGAATCCTTCGCCAGGGTATCCTATAGGTAGCTCCTCAGGATGAGCTGGCAGATTTGGCAGACCAGATTGCCCATGCCAGCAAATATCTTTTGACGGCTTCTTTGGATGAGGCCGGTTGTTCTGCCAGGGTTACCAGCAATATCATTGCCATTCGCAGCATTTTCTGGTTGAAAGCGTAGAATGCAGATCTGCTGTCAAAAAAGTTCCTTTCTGGCCTTGCCTTCCAAAGCTCTAGACTTTTGGGGTCCAAACTGGATCAAATAATTTCTGTCGCTACCGATGGAAAAAGCACTTTGCTTCCCCAGTCCAAGCCTAAATGTCTTTTTAATAAGAAGAGGTCACTTCAATTTCGCTCCTTTCGGCCTTTTCCTGCTTCAGGAGATTATGCCCAGCAGGACTACTCTTCCGCCCAAGGTGAAAGGAAGAAGCCGTCTTTCAAACCTGCACCTCACCAGCGTCCAAAGGGTCACTCCTCCAAGTCTTCAGGGTTCCGCAGCAACAGATTTTCCTTGGTGTGACGGGTCACCCCCACCCGGGAATCTCTCCAGGGTGGGAGGCCGGCTTCTTCTCTTCTGGGACGCATGGTTGTCAGTGGTCAACAATGCCTGAGTCAGAGAGATAGTTATGTCCAGTTGCAAAATCAACTTTTCTTCCCCTCAGGAAGATGTTTCTTTCTGTCTCGCCTGCCAAGACATCCGTCTCAGGCCCCGTTGGTTCTTCAGGCCGTCTCTTTCCTACTACGCACAGGAGTAATCATACCCATTCCCCGGAACGAATGGTTTTCAGAGTTCTACTCAAATCTTTTTGTAGTCCCGAAGGACTGATCATGGAGCTCCCCGTCAGGGCCGTGGGGTACTCGGTATCGGGTCTGGTGTTCACAGGGGGATGTCACGGTGGCTGTGACACGGTCCGTGGCCCTGGGCGCCCATGTAAAAGGGAAAAGGTCTTTAAAGGGATAAAGTTTGTGTTCGTGACGCCATATGTGGTATTCATTCAGGGTGACTGACGCTGCTTTAAGGGGTCCGCTGGGGTGATGTTATGGCAGCTAGATGGTATAACTTCCCACAGGTGAAGTGTATCCCCAGGGCTTCCCAGTGTATAGATGGTGAATGGTGGGTGGCGCAGAGAAGAATGAGGACACAGGGTTGCAATCTCTTTACCTTTACTGAAGACTTCAGCATCTACAGTCCAGAGCACCAGACAACAGGGCAGGCAGGGTTCGGCCGGTTTGGAGGCAAGTCCAGAGTCCCCTTGTCCAGGTGGAGAATAAAAGCCTTTCTTCTAGTGCCGTGGTGATGTAGTCCCTTACTGTTAAGCTTCTCATAAGGTCCTCACAGATGTTATCTCTCTTTGTCCCCCGGATTGGATAGGACATACCCGTATGACTGATGATTTGAGGCGGTTTATGGGGATTCTAGCACGCCCCAGCCTCTAAGGTTGTCACCGTGCCTCCTGGGTGTTATCTCGGACAGGTAACGTGCAATTAGCTGTCCTGTCGGTCTCTGATGTAAGTCATAGAGGTCCTTACAACCTCGGTGTTCGGGATACCGGTCTCTGCGCCTCAGAAGGAGGCAGCCTGCTCGGGGCTGGTCCCCTTCTGATATCCTCTCCTGTGCTTCCTCTCCTGCACGCTCACTGCAAAAAATTCGGCCTTCAAATGTCTTTTTCTGGGAGCTGCAGCTCTGTGGGCATGCACAGCTCCGTGGACCCTCTGTCCTCCTCAGATGATATCTGGAACTTTCTAACATTCCCTACAGACTACCAGATATATATATATATATATATATATATATATATATATATATATATATATATATATATATATATATATATATATATATATATATATATATATATACAGTGGGGCAAAAAAGTATTTAGTCAGTCAGCAATAGTGCAAGTTCCACCACTTAAAAAGATGAGAGGCGTCTGTAATTTACATCATAGGTAGACCTCAACTATGGGAGACAAACTGAGAAAAAAAAATCCAGAAAATCACATTGTCTGTTTTTTTAACATTTTATTTGCATATTATGGTGGAAAATAAGTATTTGGTCAGAAACAAAATTTCATCTCAATACTTTGTAATATATCCTTTGTTGGCAATGACAGAGGCCAAACGTTTTCTGTAAGTCTTCACAAGGTTGCCACACACTGTTGTTGGTATGTTGGCCCATTCCTCCATGCAGATCTCCTCTAGAGCAGTGATGTTTTTGGCTTTTCGCTTGGTAACAAGAAGGTAAATACTTTTCTTCAAGGAGTCGCCCACCTGGCACCTCCGTATTGTCCTCCCATAGATCCATGGGAGCCTAACCTTGTGCTTGGCGCACTCCAGTGCACTCCTTTTGAGCCCATTCAACACATTGTGTTTTCTCTCCTGTCATGGAAAGTTGTCTTCTTAGTTGCCATTACATCCATCAGGAGAGTTTCTGAGTTAGCGGCATTATCCTGCTGTTCTTTGTTCCTGATTCTAAATCAGGACAAGGTAGTTCTCAGACTCGTTCCTTCTTTCCTACCTAAGGTGGTCTCTTCTTTTCACATACATGGAGACATAGTCCTTTCTTCTCTACTTCCCTCTCTGGTCCATCCCCTGAAGTCCCACCACAAGTTGGATCTGGTGAAAGCCACCCTTGTCTACCTTTCTAGGACTGCCTCCTTTCGCCACTCTGATGCCCTGTTTAACATCTCCGAAAGTCATTCTAAAAGGCTCCCTGATTCTAAATCCACTATTGCCCCTTGGATTCGTTCTGCTATATTGGAGGCATAACAAGCGCAGGACAAACAGCCTCCTCCGGGTGTGAAGGCTCACTTCACTCGGTCGGTTGGGGCTTCCTGGGCAGTTCGTCACCAAGCTTCGGCTTTACAGATTTGCAAGGCTGCGACCTGGTCATCTTTGCACACATTCGCAAAGTTCTACAGGGTTCATACCCATACCTCGTCTGATGCAGGCGTGGGAAGGAAGGTGCTGCAGGCGTCTGTTACACACCGGCCAATCCAAGTCTGTTTTTCTTTGCCTTTTTTTCTGGCTCCCACCCTAGGGACTGCTTTGGGACATCCCATGGTTACCTGTGTCCCCCAATGAAGCGATAAAGAGGGATTTTTGGTACTCACCGTAAAATCTTTCTTGGAGCCTTGGGGGACACAGCACCCTCCCTATCTGTTTGTACCTTTATTGGGCCTATGTGCCTTGTTGGGTTGGTACATATGTTGAGTTTTTGGTTGCTTTAACACCAACTGAGGTACTCGGTGCTTGTCGGTTAGTGTATACTGCGGAGGAGGAGCTATTTTCCTTCTTTGCCTAGTGTCAGCCTCCTAGCGACAGTAGCATACACCCATGGTTACCTGTGTCCCCCAATGAAGGCTCCAAGAAAAAGATTTTACGGTGAGTACCAAATATCCCTCTTTCTTCACTCAACCTTGGAAATATATCAATGAGATACTTGAATACTTTTCCATTTTTATCCATTGCCTTTACAAAGTTCTTCATTAGACCCAACTTGATGTGTAATGGTGGTAACAATTTTTTCTGTGGGTCAACAAGTGCTGGATGCAGGACATTTTTACTCCCTGGCTAAAGTGAATGTTGGAGAGGCCAGTCTCTTTTATTGTAGTGATATTCCCTTGCACCATTATCCCACTAACACAGAAAGCAGCAGTACTTTGTGTATCCACCATGGAGATTAAGTAAGTGGGCAACCACCTTTAAGTCACCACAGAGGGGCCACAAATGTTGGTCATAGTTCAGGCACCTTAACAGCTGTTTCATGTTGTCATAGGTTTGTTTTATGTGGACTGCATAGCCAACTTGAATTGAAGGTAGCGCATTGGCATTATGCAGCAAGACAGCTTTTAGGCTTGTTTTGGACAAATCGATGAAGAGCATCCATTCCTCTGGATTATGACTTATCTTCAGAGCTTCCATTAAACTGTTGATGCTGTTGCATGTCACAAGATTGAAGAAGTATTGAATGAGATCTTTATCACGGTTGTAGAACAAAGAACTCTGCACATCGCCCGGTAGGAGATTCTACTGCTGTAGCCTGGAACTTAAGAGCTCAGTCTAAAGGTACCGTTACACTAAACGACTTACCAACGATCACAACCAGCGATACGACCTGGCCGTGATCGTTGGTAAGTCGTTGTGTGGTCGCTGGGCTGCTGCCACACAGACAGCTCTCTCCAGCGACCAACGATCGGGGGAAAGACTTCGGCATCGTTGAAACTGTCTTCAACGATGCCGAAGTCCCCGGGTAACCAGGGTAAACATCGGGTTACTAAGTGCAGGGCCGCGCTTAGTAACCCGATATTTACCCTGGTTACCATTGTAAAAGTTAAAAAAAAAAAAAAAACACTACATACTCACATTCCTGTGTCTGTCACATCCCCCGCTGTCAGCTTCCCGCACTGACTGTGTCAGCGCCGGCCGTAAAGCAGAGCACAGCGGTGACGTCACCGCTGTGCTCTGTTTTACGGCCGGCGCCGCTGACAGTCAGTGCAGGGAAGCTGACGGCGGGGGACGTGACAGACATCGTATGTACTGTTTTTTTTTTTACTTTTACAATGGTAACCAGAGTAATTATCTGGTTACTAAGCGCGGCCCTGCGCTTAGTAACCCGATATTTACCCTGGTTACAAGTGAACACATCGCTGGATCGGCGTCACACACGCCGATCCAGCGATGACAGCGGGTGATCAGCGACCAAAAAAAGGTCCTGATCATTCCCCAACGACCAACGATCTCCCAGCAGGGGCCTGATCGTTGGTCGTCGTCACACATAACGAGATCGTTAGCGGGATCGTTGCTACGTCACAAAAAGCGTGATGTTGCAACGATATCGTTAACGAAATCATTATGTGTGAAGGTACCTTTACTCATGAACAAGCCCAAATGACTAACAAAGATCATTCAGTTCACTTTGTGTTATAAGCAGTGATTCAGTTGAGGTTGCTCACAATATCAGGGTCCTGAGAGGAAGATTCTTCATGACACCAAGCACCCTCTTCTTACTCACTTGACTCGACTAAAAATGTTTCTGGTGCTTTTGGAACTGACAGTTCTTCTTTCTGTGTGTAGTGCTGGGCGTATTTCAGATGGAATGTCTGGATACTGTAAAGTCCATTTCTTCTTCCTTAAAACTCCTTTCCAAATGGCATGCATCATGCAGAAATAGCAATTGTACACATATTGACCATAGAGTTATTAAACTCAACCCAGTCACGAAGTGTTTAGATATTAAAAATTAACCTTTATTTACACATAGACAATACAAAACATTAAAACAGTGCCTCAAAATCAGATTAAACTTTTATGACAAAGTGAGCAAAGGGGAGCTACAGGTGTCTAAATAATTATTCAAGATTCATATAGATCATGGCCATTCTACATAACCACCTAGCAGCAATATTTGCTTGTATCAAATTATCAGATATCCCTACAGATTTCCAATGAAAAGTGCTCAAAGTTTTAAAGTGACAGTGCAGAAAATGATCAATTCTTCGGCAACTCAATAGTGCTGCACAAATGCTTTCTGCTGGGTCAATTTCCCTACAGGCATACTACCATAATCTATATATACTTCCTACCAGGACAATTCCATACACATATGCTAGCACAGTAGTTACACAGAGCGACAAATCGCACCAGCCATGACTGCAAATTATTCCATCTGTCACCAGAATGACACCCCAGTCGCATGTAAACAGTTACACAAAATTATGAGCACTCTGCTTGGTACATATTACCTCAATGAGCCCGCTGCTCCCTTGCCTCGTGGCACGCTGCACCTTGACAACCCCGACGCGCGTTTCGCATCCGTTTCCTCTTGGGGGTGTGTCCAAGGTTAGGCATCGTAAGCTACTTAAAATCCAGTCTCACCAATCACATTCCCTGTATGGGGATATCCCCGCCGCGTCATCCGAAGGCATTGCCCATCCCTCCTCCAATCAGATGCAGGGGGCTGCCCCTGGCGCTTTTACCCAGAAACACCATCGGCTTCTCCACCACTCCAATCCCGAGGGCTATCTCTGGCGCATCACCCTAAAGCCGCACCCCTTTGACCAGCGTCACCGTTACCAATAACCACGCAGTAACGCTGGACTAACCCCTCAGCAGGGATAGGTCTTTTGTGTCGGAGTTTACATGTCAATCATAATATCTGCTATCAAAGCAACCTGGGCTTCCATAACACCTCAGTAGTGCCACAGGCTGATCGCCTACATGCCACGCCGCATTGATACAGTAATTGATGCTAAAGGAGCCCCGTCCAAGTATTAAGTGCATTTACTGAACATACATTTCAGTAGGCCAACATTTCGGATTTCAAAATAATTTTTCAAGCTGGTGTTATAAAGTATTCTAATTTAGTGTGATTATGACTTTTGGGTTATCATTGGCTGTAAGCCATAATCCTCAACATTAACAGAAATAAACACTTGAAATAGATCACTCTGTAATGACTATATGAGTTTCACTTTTTGTATTGAAGAACTGAAATAAATTAACTTTTTGATGATATCCTAATTTTGTGAGAAGCACCTGTAAATATATTTTGCCTTGGCAGATGCACAGTGAAATAACATGATAATTTTCATCTCCATTTATTGATCATGAAGTATTTGTTATCTGTTGTCATTTTTTGCAGGGTGACAATGGAAAAGATGGTCGTTCTGGAACTCCTGGAAGTGCTGGCAGAAAGGTATCTTTAGAAAAAAGTTTAAAAAAAAGCCTATAGTTTACAAGAACATACTTTCTTCTTCTTGTAGCATGAGATCTCCTAGTCAAAGGGGTTTGTGCAAGATTAGAAAAACATGGAACCACCTCTGTCCACAAGTTTTGTATTATATTGCAGCTTTGCTCATTTCATTTCAGTGGAAATTACCTGCAATACCAGAGAGAACCAAAGGACAGAGGTGGCGCTGATTTTCAAAGAAAGCAGGCATGTTTGCCTAATTTCTTTAAAGGGAACCTGTCACCCCGAAAATCGCGGGTGAGGTAATCCCACCGGCATCAGGGGCTTATCTGCAGCATTCTGTAATGCTGTAGATAAGCCCCCGATGTTACCTGAAAAAGGAGAAAAAGACGTTAGATTATACTCACCCAGGGGCGGTCCCGCTGCTGGTCAGGTCGGATGGGCGTCTCCGGTCCGCTCCGGCGCCTCCTATCTTCTTTCCATGACGTCCTCTTCTGATCTTCAGCTCCGGCGCAGGCGTACTTTGCTCTGCCCTCTTGAGGGCAGAGGATAGTACTGCAGTGCGCAGGCGCCGGAAAGGTCAGAGGCCCGGCGCCTGCGCACTGCAGTACTTTGTCTGCCCTCAACAGGGCAGAGCAAAGTACGCCTGCGCCGGAGCCGTGGCTGAAGATCAGAAGAGGACGTCATGGAAAGAAGATAGGAGGCGCCGCAGCGGACCAGAGACGCCCATCCGACCTGACCAGCAGCGGGACCGCCCCTGGGTGAGTATAATCTAACGTCTTTTTCTCCTTTTTCAGGTAACATCGGGGGCTTATCTACAGCATTACAGAATGCTGCAGATAAGCCCCTGATGCCGGTGGGATTACCTCACCCGCGATTTTCGGGGTGACAGGTTCCCTTTAACTCTTGTAAATCATCCCTGCTTGTCTAGAAGCAAACACAAAAGGGCAAAGTTAGTAAAACAATGTAAACTGAATCTTTAAATGTGCCAAATTTATCATAGTGGCTCATGCTGGATGATAAATTTGTTGCATCTTTACACTAAGTAGTCTCACTTTGTGAGAGAAATTTGAGCCAACATTTTTCGCGCAATTTTGGTTTATGATGTTGGACCTGAAGCCATCCCCTTTCCATAAACAAGCCCTTTGTCAAGCAAGGCTCAAAAGTGTCTAAAACACATATTGATTGTGGTACAAGGTATAAATTACACTATTTGGCTCATATTGCACCATAATTCTGGTGCATTTATCGCATAATGTGAATAAGGTCATGCAATATGCAGCTAAGCAACATCTTTAATAATGCAGATTTAGATTTTTTGCCTTAAAGCCTGAGCAAATATTAAATGTGTATCTGATAAAAAAAATCATTACTAATATTTTGGTTTTATTTTAATATTTCTAGGGTAAAAGGGGAAAAGCAGGTCAAAGACCACCACGAGGTCCCCATGGTGTCAAGGTAAGGAAAATACATTGAAAGTTGCTCTCAAAGTCGTAGCATTCCCTGGTCTCCAGTACTGGGTGTTATGGCTGGCAATCAGGCAACACAGCGTGCAGTAATCAGCGCACATACAGAGATCTGGCAATAACCAAAAACAATAGGACGAGCTCTGAGACATGGAATCTCTGTAGACTGCAGTACCTGATCTATCCTCACACAACTATAAGCAGCAGTGGATTGCGCCTATCACTACCTATGCAACTCGGCACTGCCTGAGGAGCTGACTAGCCTGAAGACAGAAATACAAGCCTGACTTACCTCAGAGAAATACCCCAAAGGAATAGGCAGCCCCCCACATATAATGACTGTTAGCAAGATGAAAAGACAAACGTAGGAATGAAATAGATTCAGCAAAGTGAGGCCCGATATTCTAGACAGAGCGAGGATAGCAAAGAGAACTATGCAGTCTACAAAAAACCCTAAAACGAAAACCACGCAAAGGGGCAAAAAGACCCACCGTGCCGAACTAACAGCACGGCGGTGCACTCCTTTGCTTCTCAGAGCTTCCAGCAAAAGTTAATAGCAAGCTGGACAGAAAAAACAGAAAACAAACTAGAAGCACTTATCTAGCAGAGCAGCAGGCCCAAGGAAAGATGCAGTAGCTCAGATCCAACACTGGAACATTGACAAGGAGCAAGGAAGACAGACTCAGGTGGAGCTAAATAGCAAGGCAGCCAACGAGCTCACCAAAACACCTGAGGGAGGAAGCCCAGAGACTGCAATACCACTTGTGACCACAGAAGTGAACTCAGCCACAGAATTCACAACAGTACCCCCCCCTTGAGGAGGGGTCACCGAACCCTCACCAGAACCCCCAGGCCGACCAGGATGAGCCACATGAAAGGTACGAACAAGATCTGGGGCATGGACATCAGAGGCAAAAACCCAGGAATTATCTTCCTGAGCATAACCCTTCCATTTGACCAGATACTGGAGTTTCCGTCTAGAGACACGAGAATCCAAAATCTTCTCCACAATATACTCCAATTCCCCCTCCACCAAAACAGGGGCAGGAGGCTCCACAGATGGAACCATAGGTGCCACGTATCTCCTCAACAACGACCTATGGAATACATTATGTATGGAAAAGGAGTCTGGGAGGATCAGACGAAAAGACACCGGATTGAGAATCTCAGAAATCCTATACGGACCAATAAAACGAGGTTTAAATTTAGGAGAGGAAACCTTCATAGGAATATGACGAGAAGATAACCAAACCAGATCCCCAACACGAAGTCGGGGTCCCACACGGCGTCTGCGATTAGCGAAAAGCTGAGCCTTCTCCTGGGACAAGGTCAAATTGTCCACTACCTGAGTCCAGATCTGCTGCAACCTGTCCACCACAGAATCCACACCAGGACAGTCCGAAGACTCAACCTGTCCTGAAGAGAAACGAGGATGGAACCCAGAATTGCAGAAAAATGGAGAGACCAAGGTAGCCGAGCTGGCCCGATTATTAAGGGCGAACTCAGCCAACGGCAAAAATGACACCCAATCATCCTGGTCAGCGGAAACAAAACATCTCAGATACGTTTCCAAGGTCTGATTGGTTCGTTCGGTCTGGCCATTAGTCTGAGGATGGAAGGCCGAGGAGAAAGATAGGTCAATGCCCATCCTACCACAAAAGGCTCGCCAGAACCTCGAGACAAACTGGGAACCTCTGTCAGAAACAATATTCTCAGGAATGCCATGTAAACGAACCACATGCTGGAAGAACAAAGGCACCAAATCAGAGGAGGAAGGCAATTTAACCAAGGGCACCAGATGGACCATTTTAGAAAAGCGATCACAGACCACCCAAATGACCGACATTTTTTGAGAAACGGGAAGGTCAGAAATGAAATCCATCGAAATATGTGTCCAAGGCCTCTTCGGGACCGGCAAGGGCAAAAGCAACCCACTGGCACGTGAACAGCAGGGCTTAGCCCTAGCACAAATTCCACAGGACTGCACAAAAGCACGCACATCCCGTGACAGAGATGGCCACCAGAAGGATCTAGCAACCAACTCCATGGTACCAAAGATTCCTGGATGACCGGCCAGCACCGAACAATGAAGTTCAGAGATAACTTTACTAGTCCACCTATCAGGGACGAACAGTTTCTCGGCCGGACAACGATCAGGTTTATTAGCCTGAAATTTCTGCAACACTCTCCGCAAATCAGGGGAGATGGCAGACACAATGACTCCCTCCTTGAGGATACTCGCCGGCTCAGATAACCCCGGAGAGTCGGGCACAAAACTCCTAGACAGAGCATCCGCCTTCACATTTTTAGAGCCCGGAAGGTATGAAATCACAAAATCAAAATGAGCAAAAAATAACGACCAACGGGCCTGTCTAGGATTCAAGCGCTTGGCAGACTCAAGATAAGTAAGGTTCTTATGATCAGTCAAAACCACCACGCGATGCTTAGCACCCTCAAGCCAATGACGCCACTCCTCGAATGCCCACTTCATGGCCAGCAACTCTCGGTTGCCCACATCATAATTACGCTCAGCAGCAGAAAATTTCCTGGAAAAGAAAGCACATGGTTTGAACACTGAGCAACCAGAACCTCTCTGTGACAAAACCGCCCCTGCACCAATCTCAGAAGCATCAACCTCGACCTGGAACGGAAGAGAAACATCAGGTTGACACAACACAGGGGCACAGCAAAAACGACGCTTCAACTCCTGAAAAGCTTCCACGGCAGCAGAAGACCAATTAACCAAATCAGCACCCTTCTTGGTCAAATCGGTCAATGGTCTGGCAATGCTAGAAAAATTACAGATGAAGCGACGATAAAAATTAGCAAAACCCAGGAATTTCTGCAGACTTTTTAGAGATGTCGGCTGAGTCCAATCCTGGATGGCTTGAACCTTAACCGGATCCATCTCGATAGTAGAAGGGGAAAAGATGAACCCCAAAAATGAAACTTTCTGCACACCGAAGAGACACTTTGATCCCTTCACGAACAAGGAATTAGCACGCAGTACCTGGAAAACCATTCTGACTTGCTTCACATGAGACTCCCAATCATCTGAGAAGATCAAAATGTCATCCAAGTAAACAATCAAGAATTTATCCAGATACTCACGGAAAATGTCATGCATAAAAGACTGAAAAACAGATGGAGCATTGGCAAGTCCGAACGGCATCACCAGATACTCAAAATGACCCTCGGGCGTATTAAATGCCGTTTTCCATTCATCTCCCTGCCTGATTCTCACCAGATTATACGCACCACGAAGATCAATCTTAGTAAACCAACTAGCCCCCTTAATCCGAGCAAACAAGTCAGAAATCAATGGCAAGGGATACTGAAACTTAACAGTGATCTTATTAAGAAGGCGGTAATCAATACACGGTCTTAGCGAACCATCCTTCTTGGCTACAAAAAAGAACCCTGCTCCCAATGGTGACGACGATGGGCGAATATGTCCCTTCTCCAGGGACTCCTTCACATAACTGCGCATAGCGGTGTGTTCAGGTACGGACAAATTAAATAAACGACCCTTAGGGAATTTACTACCAGGAATCAAATCGATAGCACAATCACAATTCCTATGCGGAGGTAGGGCATCAGACTTGGACTCTTCAAATACATCCTGAAAGTCCGACAAGAACTCTGGGATGTCAGAAGGAATAGATGACGAAATAGACAAAAATGGAACATCACCATGTACTCCCTGACAACCCCAGCTGGTTACCGACATAGAGTTCCAATCCAATACTGGATTATGGGTTTGTAGCCATGGCAACCCCAACACGACCACATCATGCAAATTATGCAGTACCAGAAAGCGAATAACTTCCTGATGTGCAGGAGCAATGCACATGGTCAGCTGGGCCCAGTACTGAGGCTTATTCTTGGCCAAAGGTGTAGCATCAATTCCTCTCAACGGAATAGGACACCGCAAAGGCTCCAAGAAAAATCCACAACGTTTAGCATAATCCAAATCCATCAGATTCAGGGCAGCGCCTGAATCCACAAACGCCATGACAGAATACGATGACAAAGAGCACATTAAGGTAATGGACAAAAGGAATTTGGACTGTACAGTACCAATAACGGCAGAGCTATTGAACCGCCTAGTGCGTTTAGGACAATTAGAAATAGCATGAGTAGAATCACCACAATAGAAACACAGTCTGTTCAGACGTCTGTGTTCTTGCCGTTCTACTTTAGTCATAGTCCTGTCGCACTGCATAGGCTCAGGTTTACTCTCAGACAATACCGCCAGATGGTGCACAGATTTACATTCGCGCAAGCGACGACCGATCTGAATGGCCAAGGACATAGACTCATTCAAACCAGCAGGCATAGGAAATCCCACCATTACATCCTTAAGAGCTTCAGAGAGACCCTTTCTGAACAAAGCCGCTAGTGCAGATTCATTCCACAGAGTGAGTACTGACCACTTCCTAAATTTCTGACAATATACTTCTACATCATCCTGACCCTGGCATAAAGCCAGCAGATTTTTCTCAGCCTGATCCACTGAATTAGGCTCATCGTAGAGCAATCCCAGCGCCTGGAAAAATGCATCAACATTACTCAATGCAGAATCTCCTGGTGCAAGAGAAAACGCCCAGTCCTGTGGGTCGCCGCGCAAAAAAGAAATAATAATCAAAACCTGTTGAATAGGATTACCAGAAGAATGAGGTTTCAAGGCCAAAAATAGCTTACAATTATTTCTGAAGCTCAGGAACTTAGTTCTGTCACCAAAAAACAAATCAGGAATCGGAATTCTTGGTTCTAGCATCGATTTCTGATCAATAGTATCTTGAATCTTTTGTACATTTACAACGAGATTATCCATTGAGGAGCACAGAGCCTGAATATCCATGTCCACAGCTGTGTCCTGAAGCACTCTAATGTCTAGGGGAAAAAAAAGACTGAAGACAGAGCTAAGAAAAAAAAATGATGTCAGGATTTCTTTTTTCCCTCTATTGGGAATCATTGGTGTGGCTCCTTGTACTGTTATGGCTGGCAATCAGGCAACACAGCGTGCAGTAATCAGCGCACATACAGAGATCTGGCAATAACCAAAAACAATAGGACGAGCTCTGAGACATGGAATCTCTGTAGACTGCAGTACCTGATCTATCCTCACACAACTATAAGCAGCAGTGGATTGCGCCTATCACTACCTATGCAACTCGGCACTGCCTGAGGAGCTGACTAGCCTGAAGACAGAAATACAAGCCTGACTTACCTCAGAGAAATACCCCAAAGGAATAGGCAGCCCCCCACATATAATGACTGTTAGCAAGATGAAAAGACAAACGTAGGAATTAAATAGATTCAGCAAAGTGAGGCCCGATATTCTAGACAGAGCGAGGATAGCAAAGAGAACTATGCAGTCTACAAAAAACCCTAAAACGAAAACCACGCAAA
Organism: Ranitomeya imitator; assembly: GCF_032444005.1. Classification (NCBI taxonomy): domain Eukaryota; kingdom Metazoa; phylum Chordata; class Amphibia; order Anura; family Dendrobatidae; genus Ranitomeya; species Ranitomeya imitator. The sequence continues at coordinate 172,065,411 of NC_091283.1, forward strand.
GGGGCAAAAAGACCCACCGTGCCGAACTAACAGCACGGCGGTGCACTCCTTTGCTTCTCAGAGCTTCCAGCAAAAGTTAATAGCAAGCTGGACAGAAAAAACAGAAAACAAACTAGAAGCACTTATCTAGCAGAGCAGCAGGCCCAAGGAAAGATGCAGTAGCTCAGATCCAACACTGGAACATTGACAAGGAGCAAGGAAGACAGACTCAGGTGGAGCTAAATAGCAAGGCAGCCAACGAGCTCACCAAAACACCTGAGGGAGGAAGCCCAGAGACTGCAATACCACTTGTGACCACAGAAGTGAACTCAGCCACAGAATTCACAACAACTGGGGTCCTGGGTTCAAATCCCACCAAGGACGACATCTGAATGGAGTTTGTATGTTCTCCCAGTGTTTGCGTAGTGTTTCCTCCGGGTACTCTGGTTTCCTCCCACATTCTAAAGACATACTGATAGGGAATTTAGATTGTGAGCCCCATCGGGGACAGTGATGATAATGTGTGGAAACTGTAAAGTACTGCGGAATATGTTGGCGCTATACATAGCCTGGGTAATGTACACCTTTGCTGTACCATCTGCATCATGTCCTGTATTCTACAGAACAGACAGCTAGTAGTCTATACATTATTCCCATTCCAGAATGTTTTGTCTTGAGTTAATTGACCTTTACTGCGCACTTCTACTATTCCCATTTGTTTTCCATTGTAACACATTTTCATAAATATTGCAGGGGGCAAAGGGACCACGGGGACCATTGGGCCCACAAGGGCCAAGAGGACCATATGTAAGTAATGAAAAAATGATAATCGCTATCATAGTGTAGAAAGTTCATAATTCTTAGATATATATGTGTTTGCAACCAGGGTATTCCCGGACTCAGGGGGCAAAAAGGAACTCCAGGTTCCAAAGGACTGAAGGTAAAAAGAAAAATATCATAAATGTAATCTTGCATAACACCAAACAGAGCAGTATTACTAATAGAAGGCAATATTGCAAAATTATAGGCAAATGTTCCAACGAGTTGCCATACATTTTTGCACCTCTTCATGTAGTTTTCAGTCCTAAGGTATCAGGCTGTGAATGAACCCTTCATGTGGGAAAACTGTACAATCAATTGGTCAGGGATTGTATATTTGCCATACATACATATTCCAAATGTGCTACTAACATGTTGTTTTTATTTTACAGGGTGAAGAAGGCATGGAAGGACCATTTGGACCAAAAGGAGAAGATGGACTAAAGGTTAGGAAATTGTTCACCAAAACAGACTGGAAATCTCTGTCGGTCTCCTTCTCCAAAACCTTGTGTTATCAGCCTTTATTTTTCAGGGAAAACAAGGTCCTATTGGGAATGACGGATCTCCAGGGGAGAAAGGAGATGAGGTACAGACTTATCACTTACCCTTATCTATTAATAATCGTAATTTAAATTGTTCTCATGCTAAATTTCCAAACTTCATTGGGTCATACAACTATTTTTTGTAGTATTGTTAGAGTAAAGAAGGGGTTAATGCGTTCAGACTTGTGATGGCTATCATGATAATACACAGAAACAGAGAACTGTTGTGTCACTAAGCTGGGTAGACACAAAAATGATTTTTTTACTTTTTCAGCCATAAATTTTGTTATTATATATGAACCGCCTAAATTTATGTATAGAACACCTATTATTCTTAAAGGGTATAAAATGAACACTCCGACAAGCCTTGGAGATTGTTGGGAATGACATGTACTGTATGTGTATTTGCTCTTTCTCATCTACCGAAAGCTGAATTCCAGAAACTTCTAAGTTGTAATTAGGGCTGATCTAACTGTTTTGTGCATCAGGCTTTATCACATACATTTTCTCTTTATGGGATATCCTCACTTCATGACCTGTTGAGGATTTATTATACCTGGAGGTGATCAAACAGTGCAGTCCAGAAGCTTTGGCAGTTTGGACAAGTGGTATGGTCAGAACTGTGGGCTGTCCAATGCTGCAAGCAGAGCCCACTTTGCGGAGGAGCGCAGGGGACTGGAACTGACCAGTTTCAGAGAACTTCTTACAAGCTGTATAGCAAAGTGCTTGGAAGTGCACTCTCCTTACCTAGGAACCTGGCAGAGGTGGCTGGTAACCTCGGCAGTGAGCAGTAAAATATAACATTAAAGGGAACCTGTCACCCCAAAAATCAAAGATGAGCTGCGGCCACCGGCATCAGGGGCTTATCTACAGCATTCTGTAATGCTGTAGATAAGCCCCTGATGTATCCTGAAAGATGAGAAAAAAAGGTTAAATTATACTCACCCAGCGGCGGTCACGCTGCGGTCGGGGTCCGATGGGCGTCCCGGTCCGGTCCGGGGCCTCCAATCTTCTTACGATGACGTCCTCTTCTTGTCTTCACGCCGCAGCTCCGGCGCAGGCGTACTTTGTCTGGTCTGTTGAGAGCAGAGCAAAGTACTGCAGTGCACGACTGCTGGGTCTCTCTGACCTTTCCCGGCGCCTGCGCACTACAGTACTTTGCTCTGCCCTCAACAGGGCAAAGTACACCTGCGACGGAGCTGCGGCGTGAAGACAAGAAGAGGACTTCATCGTAAGAAGATTGGAGGCCCCGGAGCGGACCGTGACGCCCATCGGACTCGGACCACAGCGGGACCGCCCGTAGGTGAGTATAATCTAATCTCTTTTTCTCATCTTTCAGGATACATTGGGGGTTATCTACAGCATTACAGAATGCTGTAGGTAAGCCCCTGATGCCGGTGGCCGCAGCTCATATACGATTTTTGGGGCGACAGGTTCCCTTTAAAAAATCTCACTGTTCTAGAGAACTGAGAGAATTTGTAATAGAAAGTGCATTTCATTGTTGCTAATTTTTACAAGCACTAACCACTTAGCAAGAAGAGATAACCCCTTTAGGTTATTGAATATCCCAACACTGGCCTAATATGCATGAGTTAATTTCAAAAGACTGACCGTCACATCCAAACATAGACTAAGTGTGAACAGGTGCTGAACCTAGAGTCGCCAACTCATATATAGTCAAATAAATAAGGCAGCACACTGCAGCGCTAAAACATGCAAATATGAAACACGAAAATTTAACTGCATTACTGCACTAGAAATATGAAAAATGAGAGCGTTTAGCGCATGAAAATGGCCAATTTTATGTGTACCTGGTAGCCACTTTACGGCATCTCTCTTATACCAGGTCCTAAACTTGCCTTTCCTCGCTGAGAATAAACGTCTTCATCTGAATGGGTACCTGTGAAACCTCTTCTTAGACTAAAATTCTCTCTCTCTATGGAGGGGTAATGGACCTGCTGTAATTAAAACACCTGTGACTAGGAGGAGGAGTGCTCAGTCAAAAGGCTAAAGAATACATTTCAAAAGACTGACCGTCACATCCAAACATAGACTAGTGTGAACAGGTGCTGAACCTAGAGTCGCCAACTCATATATAGTCAAATAAATAAGGCAGCACACTGCAGCGCTAAAACATGCAAATATGAAACACGAAAATTGAACTGCATTACTGCACTAGAAATATGAAAAATGAGAGCGTTTAGCGCATAAAAATGGCCAATTTTATGTGTACCTGGTAGCCACTTTATGGCATCTCTCTTATACCAGGTCCTAAACTTGCCTAAACGCTCTCATTTTTCATATTTCTAGTGCAGTAATGCAGTTCAATTTTCGTGTTTCATATTTGCATGTTTTAGCGCTGCAGTGTGCTGCCTTATTTATTTGACTTAATATGCATGAGTGACCTTGCTTTATTTCAGGCAAACTGCAGTTCAGAAATCAGCAGTAATTAACTAGTGCCAATTTGATCAAAGTCTGAATTTATGTTTTCCACTAGGGAGTCACGGGGCCACCTGGACCTCAAGGTGTTTCTGGGCCACAAGGTCCTCCGGTAAGTGCAGAAACGATCAGTTTTGGAAACTTTACAATGGACTTCCTATTGCTTATGCTAACACTTTTTTTCTTGTTTTATTTCTAGGGACTTGAGGGGATGCAGGTAAGAATAACAATTAAATTCACTATTTTACAGTTTGTTCTCATTTGCAATAATATTAATTTAATAAAAATATATACTTATAGGGTCCAAAAGGCTTTCAAGGAGCAGAAGGACCACCAGGCCCTCCTGGACCCCCAGTAAGTATTGAAAATGTTATCAATTTTGAAGCAGAAATTGTAATTTTTGATTAAACATGAGAATGCGCTATGGTTATATTCATTAGGGTCCTCCAGGTGCATCAGGACCTCCAGGACCTTCTCTTAGCATAAGTGCTCAGAGTCTAAAAGTAAGTACAATATGGTGGGTTTTATCTTGATCTGAGCATCTCTTGTCTCATGTATTTGTAGTCATTTGTATCACTAGAGTTTTCTATGAACTGTGAAGCTCCATTGAACATGTGACATGTGTCCAAACATTGTGACGAGCTCACCATAAAATTTACTTGTTTGACTGGTAATCCCATTTTGCATACATGAGCACCAAAGCTCTGCAGATTTTTACAGACATGCAAATGGTTATTCACAACTAAGTCTCCATTTTGCATTTCTATATATGAAGTTTGTCATACACTATAATAAAGCCTCACTTTGTTTCTAATTTTCCATAGCGTCTGCATCCCAACAGTAGGATATTGAACGACCTAGACCCATGGGATCTTATTCATCGTTTGGAAGAAGACTTGAAGCTTTTGTCTGATCCACCAAATGGGACCAGGGAAAATCCTGCAAGCACATGTAAAGAGCTGCAGCTTGTCCATCCTCAACTGCCAGACGGTGGGTTGATTTTCGGGCATATCCCTATGACTCTGCAAAAAACAAATACACTGACAAAAGCAAAATTCCTAGAATTGCTTTAATAGAAAATGGCATAATAGTACACAGTGTAAAAAAACAAATGTGGCCAGTAGGGAATCAAAATCAAATGTCAGGGATAGGTTGTGCTCTGGATTCAACAAAACATTTGTAAAATCCCTGGTGAGAAAACAAATTACTGGGAGTTCAATTAATGACTATGTAACAATTAACTGCAGCAGCAAAATCCAAAGTCCAAATTTCAAGAGCTTCCTCTTCTTTTTAGCAGCTCATAGACAACCAGGGGAGATCTACTAATTTTTAGACAGTGTTAAGTTAGAATGAAGAGGTTCACTACTAGGACAACCCCTTCTCAATATCAATGTTTTTGCCCGTGAAAATAGAAACACTTACACTCACCTCCAGTGCCGGTCCAGCTGTGTTGGCACTGGCATTACTGGGGTTCACGTGAGGTTGTTATGGCACATGAGTCCTGCACCCAATCAGCGCTGGCATCACTGTCTACTCCTCAGGACATATTAATAATCAAGAGGAGCCCTGGCTTCCTCTTCATTGCATATACGACAGAAGGCAGGGACAATGACGCCAGCCCAGATTGGGCACAGGGCTCATGTGCCATAAAAACCTCACGTGAACCCCAGTAGTGTGAGTGCCGACAGCGCTGGAACAACACAATCACGGGAGGCGAGTATAAGTGTTTTTACTTTCACGAGGGAACACATTCAGATCAAGAAGGAGTTGTCCTAGTAGTGGACAACCCCTTTAAAATGCATCACAAGTCAAGTGTTCAATACAGTTTGATAATATGGTGTATCTTTATACTCTATAGTGTCAATTTTCACCACCTATTGACGTATTTCCACACAATAATTTGCTCCAAATTTTGGTGCAATGCGTCGCTTTCAGGCCCCATCATTTTTCCCAAAAAGGCATTGACCACACCACGTAACACATGTAATAAATGTGGTGCAACGCATGTAAATCCGCCCTATGATGTTCTGTTAAAATATTAATATCCTTATTTTGCAGGAAAATAATATTCTGTTATATTTTAATAGGTTATTACTATATTGACCCAAATCAAGGAAGCCCACAAGACTCTTTTCCTGTATTCTGCAACTTTACAGCTGAAGGAGAAACCTGCGTGCCCGCCCAGCAGAGTCAGGTAAGCAAATAACATGCAATGGTCTTAGATTGTAATATATACAAACATCCCATCTAAAATTAAGTAAATGCTTCCATAAGCTATGAGAGTATTGTAATACAAGGCCATACCATAGTAGCAGCTCATACATTAGTGAGAATCTGTACAGGACTGAGAAACTGAATGGTAGCAGTGGTGTGGAGAATCAATCTAAAGGTCTACACATCATTATCCGCAGAATTATCGCTTAGCTGACGGCTATTTCACCTGACTCCTCAATACAGTGGGTACAAAAAGTATTCAGACCCCTCTTTGTTTCATTGCAGCCATTTGGTAAATTCAAAAAAGTTCATTTTTTTCTCATTAATGTACACTCTGCACCCTGCCTTGACTGAAAAGAAAAACAAATGTAGTAATTTTTGCTACTTTATTAAAAAAGAAAAACTGAAATATCACATGGTCATAAGTATTCAGACCTTTTGCTCAGACACTCATATTTAAGTCACATGCTGTCCATTCCCTTGTGATCCTCCTTGAGATGGTTCTACTCCTTCATTGGAGGCCAGCTGTGTTTAATTAAACTGATAGGACTTGATTTGGAAAGACGCACACCTGTCTATATAAGACCTCACAACTCACAGTGCATGTCAGACCAAATGAGAATCATGAGGGCAAAGGAACTGGCCAAGGAGCTCAGAGACAGAACTGTGGCAAGGCACAGATCTGGCCAAGGTTACAACAAAATTTCTGCAGTACTCAAGGTTCCCAAGAGCAGAGTGGCCTCCATAATCCTTAAATGGTAGAAATTTGGGAACACCAGAAGTCTCCCTAGACCTGGACTACTCTGCGATGAATGAAAGGCTCAGCCATTGAAATTCAACAGGCTGGATCCTTTTCTCATTTGACATCACCTGTCAGGAAAGAGACAGGATGCCTTCACATATATTAATCTGTTGGACAATCCTGCAGAAATCGATGGGTTTGGCCAAATTTTACCCTAATGGGCTTTAGTGTCATAGAGAAGGAATAAATCACTAGGTCCTTCTGTTCCAGGTGGTTTAACCCTACAACTATAAGGACGGCTATGGGGCTATTTAACTTTTGACATGAGGCACTTGTGTCATTATCAGAACAGTGCGTATCAGATTATCCTAGGTATTTGATTTATTTATATTTCCTGCACATTCTTCAGCAGGTCACTAGCTGCCCTTTTTTGGCAGCCAACTTTTTGCATCTTCTTGCTAAACTGTTGGCAAACAGCAGTACTGAGATAATGTAGAGGATTTGCTTAAATATGCAATGTGGATTAAATTTATCCATTTTTAGATCAGAAAGTAGGGACTGTGTCTCCAATAGAGGGACATTGGGACTGCTTTCAGTCTCAGTCATCGTGATGCTGTGATTACCGTTTGTAGATCCCGGTGAAATCGTGGCTCCAGAGCTACCAGGTGCAGCATGGATTCCAGTGGTTCAGCACTCTTCCAGGGGGAGTTTCTGTAAGTGCAAGTATTTTACTGTGCATTTGCTCATTGTGGGATAAAATGTGCGCCTGATTGTCAGCCATGCAATGCACGACTCTGCTGTATTTCCCATCCTAGTTCACATACAGCGAGCTCAGTGTGGTTCAGCTGCGCTTCCTCAGGCTGCAGAGTCTGCGAGTACGTCAGCAATTCAGATATGTATGTGTAGCGCAACCGGGACGTCTGGCCACGGACAAAGATGTCAAGTTTCTGGCTGACACAAGGGACCAGAGCTTCTTGGTGACATTACAAGGATGTGAGGTAAGGGCCAGCAGATACAGGAGACAACTAGTAACTTGATATATTTATAGTGGTAAAAAGGGATACCATACTTTGTACATGACACTGTAGAAACTATAACACTTTTATAAATATAGGTTTAGGCATCCAGTAGTATAGGGAAATTAATGGGTTTCTACACCCACCCTCCACCAATAAAAACAAATAAAAATGTCAATGATCTTAAAAGACCGAGTTATACAACTTACTAATATACAGGGTGGACCATGTTTATCGATACACCTAAATAAAATGGGAATGGGTAGTGATATCAACTTCCTGTTTGTGGCACATTAGTATATGGGAGGGAGAAAACTTTTCAACATAGGTGGTGACCATGGTGGCCATTTTGAAGTCGGCCATTTTGGATCCAACTTTATTTTTCCAATGGGAAGAGGGTCATGTGACACATCAAACTTATTGAGAATTTCACAAGAAAAACAATGGTGTGCTGTTCCAATTTTTGTTTTGCCTATTCTGCAAATTCAGCGCGCCGATCTGGCATCAGTCAAACATCCCTTCGGCGGATATTAGCTACTCACAAATGGCACCCTTACAAAATCCACCTGCTGCAGCATCTCAATGAGGACGACCCAGATCGGCTCACTGAATTTACAGAATGGGCAAAACAAAACTTGGAACAGGACCCTCAGTTTACACAGAACATTATGTTCAGTGATGAGACAAACTTTTTTGGGTGGGCTATTTATATGGATACACCTAAATAACATGGGGATGGTGACAGTTTTCTTGCGTAGGGTGTCTTGCATCGAAATCTGCTGCAATAACCCAGGTACTGCGTTTAACAGACACCAACACAATTTCTATCCGCTCCTCACATGTTAACCTCTGTGACATGTCAGTGGCTGTAAACAAAGAGAAACTTGTAAATAACTCGTGAAAGAATAAAGTTACGTTAAAACCAAGCACACCATTGTTTTTCTTGTGAAATTCTCAATAAGTTTGATGTGTCACATGACCCTCTTCCCATTGGAAAAAATAAAGTTCGATCCAAAATGTCCGACTTCAAAATGGCCACCATGGTCACAACCCATCTTGAAAAGTTTTCCCCCTCCTATATACTAATGTGCCACAAACAGGAAGTTGATATCACCAACCAATCCCCTTTTTCTTTAGGTGTATCCATATACATGGCCCCCCTGTAGATCAATTCCGCAAGGTGCCCTGATCCTTTTGTAGTCACTGTAATCTTGGCAGTCTTATTCCTTGTCCTGTGTTCGACATTGGACAGTGCAAGCCCACAGCTGTAGGTTAATCTGGCCATGCACATTAGATCACAGTCAGCCGAACCATCGTTTGGGTCTATAACTCTCTCTCCCGACTACTCCATACCCAACAACACTTATTACCCAGCATTGCTGTGTTCTCCATGAGGGAGCTGCTGCCAATCACCTATTTCCCCACCCCCTAAAAAAGATTGGCAACTGGAAATCCCAACACTCCCTTCACGTCGTCTGTCGTAGGAGAGTCGAGAGGCCCTCATACACATTAGGTGGTCTGCCAAAATCGGAGGGTTTAGACTACATTTTATCCAAAGTTTATGGAAGCCTTTAAAAGTCTTCCGGTCACAGACAATGCAAAAACAGAGGGAGAGACACAGAACCACGTGGCTACCAGAGGATCACAGCAACTGGTGAACTTTATCTATATTGTTAAGCAATTCAAAGATTTTTTTATGCATTTTGGGAGGCTAGGTAATTTATTTTATGCAGCTTAAAGCTTTTTTTTCCTGTGTCTCTTTCCAGGGTGGAGAATCATTCAACAGAACGGAGACACTCCTCCATTTTGAGCCCATGGACCTTTCTCTGCTTCCTGTTCGGGACTTGGCTCTCTTTCATGATGGGGATGGAGACCACCTTTATGGCTTCATTATTGGCCCTGTGTGCTTCAGATGAGGATTAGTTTTTCTTCTTTATGAACTTTGACAACCCACCTCCAGGTCGAGGGTGGAAGCCCCATGTTATTTATACAGAACGTTATTAGAAGGGCCTCTTACCCCTCTCTCAGGAAGGGAGACTGGAACTTGTTTACAATGGGATTCTTCGTGCTTTGAAGCCTAACGCTTCATCCAAATCTCCTGGCGAGAACCACACATACACCTCAAGTCAAGGCTTCCCCCTCACCGAACAGACCAAAACTAATGTTCTCAGGGGCAAAATCCTACTTTTTAATGCACTTATTTATCAACTTTATTTGGTGCCCTGTGGACCACCACAAGGAGAATTGGTGCTTTATATGTGTTTTTTTATTTTTACAGAATTCTCATTTGTAGAAGAACGTGTATACTGACTAGTGATCGGATTGTGCTGGTTCACCCGCAGTCATTAACAAATCAGTCTTGACAACTTCCATTACTGCCCTAGGTAATTCCTGCAATGAAGCAGTTGGGTAAATCAAGTATTTTGGGTCATATATTTCTACATTGCAATGCACATTATAGACATTGAAGGCCTGTGTAGGATAATGTACCTAAATGTCTACAAATGAAATGAATAAAAATATATCTAAGGGGATTTCCACACTGAGTATTTTTCCAGCAGTCAAAAACCACAAGTTTCCTAACGGGACCCACTTCAGGATGCTGTGTGTGGTTTTTTGCAGCCGTTTGATTGGACAGTGCTTAGTTTGGTGCGTTTTCCCCTATCTTTTCTCCAATCAAGCAATTTTTAAAGCCTAGAAAACGCATAAAAAAGCTTGAACATATAAAAAACAAGTTGTTTTCCCATAGAAATGAATAAGAAGCTTCTTGTAAGTGTTTTTTTTCCGGCCTTTTTAGGAGAGAGGCGGAAAAAAGGTGCAGTGTGAACAATTTAACCATGCAAAACTTGATGAAAAAAACAGATGATTTTCCATCTGAGCTTAATCAGTTTTGTGTCCTTGAGTAAGTACAGACCTTTTGAATGGAGGAGACTCATCTAAGAAATAGACCAAAGTGGTCCATGCTGCGATTTTCTCTGTAAGGACTGATGATCTATACAGAAATATAATGTGGCCGAATGACTTCAATTCATGAATGGTCCAATCTACTCTCAGCACACCTGATGCATATTCATTATTGGCGAATGCTAGAGATGAGCAAATAAATTTGCAGGAACTACATGAGTAGACACTGGGCGCCGGAGGGGAGTTTTGTGAACCACCTCCTATCTGCTTCTCTTGGCCTAAGGGTATGTGCACACGTTGCGGATTTTGCTGCGGATTCGCAGAAATTTTCCATGCGGTTTACAGTCCCATGTAAACCTATGGAAAACCAAATCTGTAGCGCCAATGGTGTGGAAAATACCATGCGGAAATGCTGTGGTTTATTTTCCGCAGCATGTCGATTCCTGGTGCGGATTCTGCAGCGTTTTACACCTGCTCAATAGGAATCCGCAGGTGTAAAAACGCAGGTGAAATCCGCACAAAAAACACAGGAAATCCACGGTTAATCTGCAGATAAAACACAGTGCGTTTTACCTGTGGATTTTTCAAAAACGCTGCGGAAAAATCCGCAAACGAATCCGCAACGTGGCCACATAGCCTAAAACTCAAAAGTGGCAGTGGGGATTCCAGCAGGTAGGAGGAGATTGTCGCAGAGCTTCCCTGTGGCAACCACGGACTACTGGCGGGTTCAGCGGACCCGGGTGGGCCAAATCTGTTTGGCTCCTCCTCGTCTTATAGGTGATATCAACCTGCACAGACACTGTAAGGTTATAAAAGAAAGGAGGAACCAGCCCAAGGGTCTTTAAATGTTAACCCACTAACTCCAGGACTGAAAGATGCAGTAAGCCGATGGGTTCCCCCATTCCAATATGGGTGCTCTTTATAGCATGGTTCTGGTGCTAAAGTATGGTGGTAAAACATTAGTTCCTGCAAAAAATAGGGTGAAGAACTGAATTGACAGTCCATATACATCTGATGATACCTGGCTGTGTGTTCGTGGGTATTGTCCTTTTCTTTATATACCAATGTGACAATGCAATGCGATTTAGCTATATATTTACACAAGGTCGCTAGTGTATACACCAAATATAGTTTTTATGATCTATAAACAATTGCAACATTTGTATAAAATATACCAGTTCCCTGTGTGTTTTTGTGTCTATGGTCTATAACCAAGCGACTGCACCATGTTTGTTTTACAGTAACTGATCGCCAGGAATATGTGAATATTTTGTTGAATAAGAGTTCAGGGATTAGAAGCGGTCTGGCAGGTAGGAAAACTTTAGGAAGATTAATAGCAGAAATGTATGCAACTGTTTTATGTGTTTGCCTTCAAAGCAACAAAATTTACTTGAATGGAACCCATTAAGGCAAGCGACACTATGTAATCAGGATCTCAGCTTTATTTTTTTTATTGGAAGTTCCTTAGGTATGTGCACATGACATCTTATTCAGGCAAATTTTTCAAGATGAAGCTTCATTAGGGAAACGTTTTTTTTTGTTTTTTTTCCTGAAGCATCTCTTTAGCGATTTTTTTTTTTTGCTGTTTCCTGAGAACTTTTTTTTTTTAACAAATTTTTATTGAAGTTTGCATATATGATACAGGAAAAGAAGAAACTTTAGTATTATCATATAGTACATTGCATCATAACAAGGGGGTAACAGTCCTTCATTTATGTTCTGGTAACTGGCAATAAACTTAAGATGAGTCATATCAAAAGATGAGTGTAACAGCGACAAAAACACACACAAAATGGGGGACAAGGGTTAGGGGAGGGGGAAGGGAAGGGGGACCCGAGAAGAGGTTATAATGAATGCATACCCATTTGGGTAATTTTATTCAGAAGCCTGAGCACTACGGTTAGATAGTCGAGATACCGGAATAGCGAAAGGGGTGTGGCTGGCGTATTCCTCCTGAGAACTTTTTTTGACATTATGTCCACCAGCTGGGTTTTTTCTGTTTAGCATTACTTCTGCAATTTTTTTTACTGCCATTTTCTTTTCTTTTTTTTAAATCTTCCTTCAACAATGAAGGAAGCACTAGCGTTTTATCAACCTAATATACTGGCAAAACGCTTGGAAAAGATGCCAAGGATTCTTTAAACTCTCCCATTGACAATTAGTATGAAGTGTCTTCAGAACAGAAAATGCCTGAAGAAAAGTCTTTGGAAACCTGCAGCGCTTACAGACTAAACATACTGTATTATCAGTAAATAGTTTTACACAGAAATGCAAATGTTTATTCTATCTACAGTTTAGTTAGTGCTTTTTTTGAGCATTATCCACCCCAAAAATGTTACATCCACATACCCTTAAAGGGATTTTCCAGGATTTTTCAAACTGTGGCATGTTGAAAGGATTGTTATAAAATAAATAACTCTCCAGTCCAACCCCCTGCTTTTAAAGGGGTTTTGCAGGTTCATAAAAACAGCTTTCCCCACTGCAGTTTGTTTTAAAAAAACAAACACTGTGCTTTAGGGTATGTTTCCACGTGCAGGAAACGCTGCGTGTCTGACGCTGCATAGAGCCGCAGCGTCAGACACGCAGCGTCCAGATGTTACAGCATAGTGGAGGGGATTTAATGAAATCCCGTCTCCACTATGCGTGGTAACACGCACGCGGCGGCCCTGCGACTCCGGACATGCTGCGCGTCTTTTCAGATCGCAGCATGTCCGTATATCTTGCGGCGATGCTGCGTCGCCGCAAGATATAGCACAGGGCCCTACTCACCCTCCCCAAGTCCAGCGCTGAGTCTCCTTCGCTGCTTATGGTGTCTGTCATTGTCTAAAGAGCTAACGTCACGTCAACAGCGGTGCAGCCAACCACTGAGCAAAGCCTCTCTGAGTGGTTTGTGCTGTCTATTCAGGAGGGCGATTAAAGCAGGTTTTTGCTTTAAAATGTTTTTTTTTTCTGGATTAATAATAATAATAATAATAATCTTTATTTTTATATAGCGCTAACATATTCCGCAGTGCTTTACATTTTTGCACACATTATCATCACTGTCCCCGATGGGGCTCACAATCTAAATTCCCTATCAGTATGTCTTTGGAATGTGGGAGGAAACCGGAGTGCCCGGAGAAAACCCACGCAAACACGGGGAGAACATACAAACTCTTTGCAGATGTTGTCCTTGGTGGGGTTTGAACCCAGGACTCCAGCGCTGCAAGGCTGCAGTGCTAACCACTGAGCCACCGTGCCGCCCATTGATTGAAAAGTGATGTCCCGTCCATTAGACCACCGATGACTGAGGCCAATAATTGCGTGCAGATCAGTTGACTGACGGGTGTGACATCACTTCTGGTGGGATGACAGCCTATACAACTGTCTCCTGACCATTGCAGCCAGTACTGGCCTCAGCAGTCAGTTGTATAAAGGACAGGCATCATAATTTCCGGCCCGGGTGGAGAATACTATAGCAGCAGGGGTTAGGTAGTAAGGTAAGTAACATTTCTTTCCATACAGCTCTGGAAAAAAAAACACTGCAAAATGTTCAGTTTGTCTGATTTTTCTCTTTATAGGTATATTTTTGGGTAAAATGTAAATTGTTCTTTTATTCTATAAACTTCTGACAACATGTCTCCGAATTTCCAGACAATAAATTTTGTATTTTTTTTTTCTGAAAAGGAGAAATGGTCAAAATAAAAAAAAAAATAAAAAACCCAGTGCTTTCAGACCTCAACTAATGCAAAGAAAACAAGTTCATAATCATTTAGAACCAACAGTATTAATGTTTTCACTCAGGAAGAGTTCGGAAATCAATATTTTGTAGAATAACCATGATTTTTAATCACAGCTTTCATGCGTCTTGGCATGCTTTCCACCAGTCTTTCACACTGCTTCTGACAAAAATGTAAGCAGTTCTTCTTTGTTTGATGGTTTGTGACTATCCATCATCCTCTTGATTACATTCCAGAGATTTTCAATGGGGTTCAGGTCTGGAGATTGGGCTGCCCATGACAGGGTTTTGATGTGGTGGTCTCTTAATTTTTGCTAGAGCTGTATTTTAAAAGAATTTCTTCACTTTGCCAACTTTAATAGGTGTTTTCAGAACTTTTCAAAGATGGAGTAAAAACAGAAAAAAAAGTCATGCTAAGACCAAATATTTCCAAGGCCTATGTGGAGCCATTTACAGTACATTAGTTAATTTTTGCTCAGTGGTCATGTCCATTGGTACCATACTAAGATCTGACACCAATCTTTCACTTGTAATTATTTCTAAGCTTTTGTAATCTGAAGCTTATTGTACAATTGTATATCTATATTCCAATGTCTATGGTCGGGGTATGTGAAGGTGGCTTAAATTGGTGAAATGTACAAAAATAGCATCTGTACGATACAATCCAGTACAAAAGAATCATGGTATGGTTATTCACCTGCAAAAACCCCATACATTCCACCACAGGTGCCAGATGGAAAGTCCCAGCATTCTCCAAAACCTTCTTGTACAATAGCAGGAAGCGAGGCAAGTGTCCAAGAAAACCTGAAAAGGGAACCTTGGCAAAAACATAGAAATCTCCAAGCGAGTAAACATGGAAATGACCTGAGGCCTTGTGAGACTTGCCAAATACCGGTTAGACTCTAAACCTGACAGAACAGAATAGGTGTAGACACACCTACAGATGAATAACAAATATAGATAACTTAGTGCCCGAAGAAAGGTTACGAAAGGTGGGTCTTGTGCCAGCTAATCCGTAAAAGCAACATTTGCTTACAAGTTATATAAGGTAACGAGGGTTAGCTAAGGCACCTGCTCTGTGTTATTGGATGCTGCCACAGCTGGGTGGCTTGAGCGGGTGTGTATTTTTGGAGATAGGCATCATATGTTATGAGGTGCTGGAGGTATCATGAGATCTGAACACTTAACTGGGGGTATCCTGAGATCTGGAGACCATAGAGTGGAGGTTTCAGGAAATCTGAACACTAACTATACACAGAGGAGTACTATGAGATCTGGACACTATAGACTTGGGTATCATGAGGTCTGGAGACCACAGACTGGGGGTTCCATGTGGTCTGGAGTTGGACACTATACTCGGAGGGTACCATGAGGTCTCAACATTATAGACTGGGGGTATCATGAGGACAAGACACTACAGACAGGGGGTATCATGAGGTCTGGACATCATAGACTGGGGCTACTGTAAAATCTAGTCTAGATACGATAGACTAGGGGTACCGTGATGTCTGGATACAATAGACTGGGGGTACCATGATGTCTGAATGCTACACACTGGGTGTATCATGAGGTCTGGACCAGGTAGCCTAGAGGTACCATGAGGTCTGGACACTATAGACTAGGAGCACCACGAGGTCTGGCCACTATAGACTGGGGGAACCATGAGGTCTGTAGACTGGAGTTTTCGTGAAATCTAAACACTATAGACTGGGAGTACCTGATGTCTGGACACTATAAACTAGGGGTAACATGAGGGCTGGATACTATAGACAGGGGTATCATGAGACCTGGGCACCATAGGCTGGGGGTATCGTGATATCTGGGCATTATGGACTGAGGTTAAATGAGGTGTGGAGGCCACAGACTGGGGTTTCCATGTGGTCTGGAGTTGGACACTATACACAGAGGGTATCATGAGGTCTGGACACCATAGACTGGGGCTACTGTAAACTCTAGTCTGGATACTATAGTACCATGAAGTGTGAATGCAACAGACTGGTGATATCATAATATATGGACCCAATAGCCTAGAGGTACCATGAGGCCTGGACACTATAGACTGGGGGTGTAATGATGTCTGGATGCTATAGACTGGGGGTAACATGAGGTCTGGACCTGATAGCCTGGAGGTACCATGAGGTCTGGACACTATAGACTGGGGGTATACTGATGTCCGGACACTATAGACTAGATGTAACATGAGGTCTGGACCTTATAGACTAGGGGTAATATGAGGTCTGGACACTATGGACAGCGGACACGATAAGATACAGACACCATAGACTGGGGCTACTGTAAGATTTGGTCTGGATACTATAAACAGGGGTTACCATGATGTCTGGTCACAATAGTCTAGGGGTACCATGATGTTTGGACACTATAGACTGGGGGTACCATGAGTTCTTGACACTATAGACTAGGGCACCATGAGGTCTGGACACTATAGACTGGGGGTACCATGAGGTCTGGAGACTGTAGACTGGAGTTTTCGTGAAATCTGGACACTATAGACTAGGAGTACCATGATATCTGTACACTACAGACTGGGAGTAACATGAGTTCTGGATACTATAAACAGGGGTATCATGAGATCTGGACACTAAAGACTTGGGGGTATCGTGAGATCTGGGCATTATGGACTGAGGTTAAATGAGGTCTGGAGACCAGACTGGGGGTTCCATGTGAGTATCCAACAAATGTGTTAGACCGCACCCAATACTGACACTGTCTCCATGGACATCAGGGCGCTCGTCCACACCAGGGGGTCCGTCCCAGCAAAAGAGTCCACAATCGAAGTATAAAAAGGACAGCGCCACACCAGGAAGTGACAGACAGTAACTTTCTTTATTCTGCCTCCTGCGGCGACATTTCGGTCCGTGGACCTTTTTCAAGCACAGTACAATCCCAATTCAACCACCATTTTATACCATTAGACACACCCACATGGTTAACCCACAACCAATGGGAGTGCCCTGACATCATAGAAAAAAACAACAATATTACAAACATTATACAAAACAATAAAAACAGTATACAATGCGAAACAACCCGTAACCAACCTCCCCATACACAGGGAAATCCCCCTTGATCGCTCTCCATATCATTAAACAGCGGCGCTGTTTTCTGATTGAGCAGAGCTTACCTTGGGCACACCTATGGAGCCATGGCAACCACCGATGCATGTCTTCTATTGGATGGGGTGGTATGTTTACATCTATGTAGCCGGGAGTGTTTATATGTGATCTATGGAGTGTTTAAAGGGGTTGTCCACTACTTTCAATTAACCCCCCAATGTATCCCCCCGGGGCCCCTAATGATTTGTGTAATTACCTTCTGTTGACGTTTTCGCCTGTGAGCGGCGCTATTCTGGTTGCTGAGTCCGGGTCACGTGACCCCCAGGCTGCAGCCGCCGCTCATTTCCGCCGACGTCACGTCAATTTCCAGGCTCTGAAAATTGACGTGACGTCAGCAGCAGGCGTGACCCAGCCTCACAGTCAGCAGTCACTCATCAAGAGTGACTGGGCTGTGGGCGGTACTGGGGGCTGCCTGCAGGGCTGTGCTGGGGGCGGGCGGGGCTGACTTTGTGTGCTCACTGCTGCTGGGATCTGCGGGCGGGGCTGTGCTGCGGTGAGCGGTCGCCGGGGCTCTGGCGGCCGGCGCCGTTGTATTTATTGCGGTGAGCGGATGCCGGGGCTCTGGCGGCTGGCGCCGTTGTATTTATTGCGGTGAGCGGTTGCCGGGGCTCTGGCGGCCGGCGCCGTTGTATTTATTGCGGTGAGCGGTTGCCGGGGCTCTGGCGGCCGGCGCCGTTGTATTTATTGCGGTGAGCGGTTGCCGGGGCTCTGGCGGCCGGCGCCGTTGTATTTATTGCGGTGAGCGGTTGCCGGGGCTCTGGCGGCCGGCGCCATTGTATTTATTGCGGTGAGCGGTTGCCGGGGCTCTGGCGGCCGGCGCCGTTGTATTTATTGCGGTGAGCGGTTGCCGGGGCTCTGGCGGCCGGCGCCGTTGTATTTATTGCGGTGAGCGGTTGCCGGGGCTCTGGCGGCCGGCGCCGTTGTATTTATTGCGGTGAGCGGTTGCCGGGGCTCTGGCGGCCGGCGCCGTTGTATTTATTGCGGTGAGCGGTTGCCGGGGCTCTGGCGGCCGGCGCCGTTGTATTTATTGCGGTGAGCGGTTGCCGGGGCTCTGGCGGCCGGCGCCGTTGTATTGACTGCGGTGAGCACTCGCCGGGGTGTGTGTGTGTGTGTGTGCAGGCATCGTCCGATGGGACTACAAGTCCCATCGGGCTCTGCCTGATACACTGACAGTGAGTGACACATTAGCCAATGATGGGACAGTAGTAGTCCCATCATCCGGCTAATGTGTTGCATGTAAAAAAAAACAAAAAACACATACACAGTACATACATACAACACACACCATGTGACATCATTCAACACATGCGGCGACATGCGACGACATGCACCATGCGACGCCATGCGACGACATGCGCCATGCGGCGATATGCGCCATGCGACGACATGCTACATGCGGCGACATGCACCATGCGACGACATGCACCATGCGACGACATGCGCCATGCGACGACATGCTACATGCGGCGACATGCACCATGCGACGACATGCACCATGCGACGACATGCTACATGCGACGACATGCACCATACGACGACATGCACCATGCGACGACATGCACCATACGACATGCGCCATGCGACGACATGCGCCATGCGACGACATGCGCCATGCGACGACATGCGCCATGCGGCGACATGTACCATGCGACGACATGCTACATGCGACGACATGCGCCATGTGACGACATGGGCCATGCGGCGACATGCGCCATGCGACGACATGCTACATGCGACGACATGCGCCATGCGCCATGCGGCGACATGCTACATGCGACGACATGCACCATGCGGCGACATGCACCATGCGACGACATGCTACATGCGACGACATGCACCATGCGATGACATGCACCATGCGACAACATGCGACATGCGGCGACATGCACCATGCAACGACATGCTACATGCGACGACATACACCATGCGACGACATGCGACATACAGTACGTACATACATACTACAGACATACAGTACATATAACATACAATACATATAACATAGAGTACATACTCACCATCACTTGTCACTTTGTTCCCCGAAGCCATTGTCACCTGTAAAAAATATTAAAATAATAAACAAACAATATACTCCCTGTCCGCAGAAATCCAATTAAAACGAGTGTCCCACGACGATCTCCCGTGGAGAGCAGGAGCCTCAGTTGATGTAACCACTCTCCAGGGGCTCCAGGAACACAATGATGGAAGGTATCCTTCCATCATGTATTCCTCACAAGGTATTCCTACGCCCCTGTGAGAAAATAGTCCCTAGTCTCACTATTGGCATTGCTGGGTGAGACATTTTCCCACGCAGCAATTGCCATAAAGTGAGACCAGTGAACTAGAGTAACCTCAGTGATGCACTGCAGGAGCCATTGTCACCTGTCAGTGTGTCACTGTGGGTCCTATAGAGCAGTGACATCACCTGATGTCACTGTTCTATAGGGGAGATCGTCGTGGGACACTCGTTATCAATTGGACTACAGCGGACAGGTAGTATACGGTTTATTATTTTACTTTTTTTTGCAGGCGCTGAAGTATGGTAAGTATGGTTAAATGAAGAATATTAAAATACTTTTTTCCAAATGTGTGTGTGTTTTATTAACCCTTTCTTACTATTGGATTAATAATGGATAGGCGTCTTATTGACGCCTCTCCGTTATTAACCCGGCTTAATGTCACCTTACAATAGCAAGGTGACATTAACCCTTCATTACCCCATATCCCACCGCTACACGGGAGTGGGAAGAGAGGGGCTAAGTGCCGGAATTGGCGCATCTTACAGAAGCGCCATTTCTGGGGCGGCTGCGGACTGGTATTTGTAGCCGGGGGGGGGGCCAATATCCATGGCCCCTCTCTAGGTTATGAATATCAGCCTGCAGCTGTCTGCGTAGCCTTTCTGGCTATAAAATATAGGGGAACCCCACGTCATTTTTTTTTGGGGGGGGGGTCCCCCTATTTTTATAGCCAGTAAAGGCTACGCAGACAGCTGCGGGCTGGTATTCATAGCAGGCTACAAATATTGGCCCCCGGCCGTGGCTTTTCCCCCTCTGGCGCAGAAAATTGCGCGGGAGCCCACGCCGTTTTTTTTCATTTTTTTTTTTTTAAATTTACACTCATTAAGGCCTCTCACTCTTGCGTCGGTACGTGTCCGTCGCTATGCGTCGGGCCGACGTACCAACGCACGTTGTGAAATTTGTGCACGACGTGGGCAGCGGATGCAGTTTTTCAACGCATCCACTGCCCATTCTGAAGTGCGGGGAGGAGGGGGTGGAGTTTCTGCAGCGCATGCGCGTTAGAAAATAGCGGGTGCACCGGACAAAAAAATTTCACTTGAAAGTTTTTTCGTGCCAACGGTCTGCAAAAACACGACTGATCCATCGCTAATACAAGTCTATTGGTAAAACGTATCCTGTGACCACATTTGCATGATCCATTTTTTATTTTCCGTGACGTTTTTTTTCCGTTTTTTTTTTTTTTTTCTGCCGTACTCGGTTTTTTTTTCGCGGGATCCATTTTTTCCGCCGGATCAGTTTTTTCCACCGGATCGTTTTTTTTTTCAACCAGATCCGGTTTTTCCGCCGGTTCCTTTTTTTTACGCCGGATCCTTTTTTTTTTTTTTTAACGCCAGATCCTTTTTTTCTCATAGAGTTGTATTAGCGCTGGATTGCGACTGATGGCCACACGTTTCATCCGTTTTTTCAAGTATCCGTCAAAAAAGCTGTTCCCGCCGGATGGAAAACACATACAGATGAACGGTTTTTCTGTCCGTTGAAAAAACGCACAGCAACGGATCTAGCAAAAAACAGATGAAACGTGTGGCCATCAGGCGCAATCTGGCGCTACTACAACTCTATGAGAAAAAAACGGATCTGTTGGAAAAAAACTATCAGGTGGAAATAAACTGATCCTGCAAATGTGCTCGCAGGATGCGTTTTACCCATAGACTTGTATTAGCGACCGTCCGTCGTGCTACGGATCAGTCATGTTGTGTAAAAAATAGTTATATACTCACTATCTGGCGTCCCCCGCAGCCAGGCCATGTCGTGACGTTCCGTTGCCAGTAATGTCTTGCGGCCATAACACGCGATGATGTAGCGGTCTCGCAAGAACGCTACGCCATGTTCGTGCATTTCCGCAATGCATTATTTAGACCGGAACGTCGCAAGTAGTGTGAAAGGCTGTAGCGGAAGGTGAGAATATAATGTAATTTTATTTTATTTTTTTTTACATCATAAGTTTTTATTATTGATGCTGCATAGGCTGCATCAATATTAAAAAAATTGCGCACACTTAGACGATTAATGACAGCGTTAAAGGACTTCGTTACACCGCGTTATGCCGTGCAGAAACGCAGTCCTAAAACGTTATCTGGGCGCTGACTGGACGGAAGGGGGCCAATTTGCGTCCGGACTGTGCCTGTAGCTAAATGGTCGCGGCCAGCCGGCCGCGAGCAAGCAGCGAACGGTGATTTGCGTTGAAATAGACGTACATATCCCTTACACTATTACATATGTATAGATTGCGAGACTTTTTTTATGATATGCTATACAGTCTTTCATTTCCTGTCTGCGCATTCTATGAATTGAGTGTTGTCTGCTACAATGTGAAAATATTGAATCATATGGTACTGCTGCTTATGTTTGTTGTGTCATCACCAATCATCCATCATTTTTACTCGTATATATTATTCCTTGTTGGATTGTTTAATAAAGTTATGTATATTTTTTAATTATTACTCGTTCTTTGGATTATAATTTTGGGGCGTTATTCTACGGTGGTCTCTATACATATATATTAAAATGGGAGTTTTCTTGTTGTCCGGTGATAACTTTGCCATCTTTCATGGACAGAATAACAATTGATGTTTCAAACATGTCCATTTATATTCAATTAATAGCTATGGAAATATCTATAGATATATGGATAGATATATCTCTGTATTTAAATATCCAGCCATCCCATATCTATCTATCTATCTATCTATCTATCTATCTATCTATCTATCTATCTATCTATCTGTTTTTCTATCTATCTATCCATCTGTTTTTCTATCTATCTATCTATCTATCTATCTATCTATCCATCCATCTGTTTTTCTATCTATCTATCTATCTATCTATCTATCTATCTATCTATCTATCTATCCATCTGTTTTTCTATCTATCTATCTATCTATCCATCCATCTGTTTTTCTATCTATCTATCTATCTATCTATCTATCTATCTATCTATCTATCCATCTGTTTTCTATCTATCCCATATCTATCTATCTATTATCTATCTATCTATCTATCTATCTATCTATCTATCTATCTATCTATCCATCTGTTTTTCTATCTATCTATCTATCCATCTGTTTTTCTATCTATCTATCTATCTATCTATCTATCTATCTATCTATCTATCTATCTATCTATCTATCTATCCATCCATCGGTTTTTCCATCTATCTATCTATCCATCGGTTTTTCTATCTATCTATCTATCTATCTATCTATCTATCTATCTATCTATCTATCTATCTATCTATCTATCTATCTATCTATCTATCTATCTGTCTGTCTTTCTATCTATGTGCAGTGCTTAGTGCTGCTTTCAGCTTGTGACCAAGATGTGACCTCTCCTCATCAGCCTGAACAGAGAGGAGGGAGAGGAGGGAGGGGTTTGGGTGTGTTTTTGGAGTGGGTGTGCTAGGTTAGGGCTTAGTGGCAGTGCAAAGCATCATGGAACTTGTAGTATTAGGGCACAATAAGGAAGTAGTCGATTAACCCCATGAGAGCTGAATCCAGCACTGAAGATGTGCTGCTACAGCATGATAACAGGTAATATTGTTAAAATAAACACAGTAGATGTTTTCAGTGGCACATAATAGCAAGATTTATGAAAAAAAAAAAAACTTTATAGTAGTGGACAACTTCTTTAATGATATGGAGAGCGATCAAGGGGGATTTTCCTGTGTATGGGGAGGTTGGTTACGGTTGTTTCGCATTGTATACTGTTTTTATTGTTTTGTATAATGTTTGTAATATTGTTGTTTTTTTCTATGATGTCAGGGCACTCCCATTGGGTGTGGGTTAACCATGTGGGTGTGTCTAATGGTATAAAATGGTGGTTGAATTGGGATTGTACTGTGCTTGAAAAGGGTCCACGGACCGAAACGTCGCCGCAGGAGGCAGAATAAAGAAAGTTACTGTCTGTCACTTCCTGGTGTGGCGCTGTCCTTTTTATACTTCGATTGGGGGTTCCATGTGGTCTGGAGTTGGACACTGTACACGGAGGGTACCATGAGGTCTGGACACTACAGACTGGGGGTATCATGAGGACAAGACACTCTCATGAGGTCTGGACTTCATAGACTGGGGCTACTGTAAACTCTAGTCTGGATACTATAGAGTGGGGGTACCTGTTGTGAATTCTGTGGCAGAGCTCCCTCCTGTGGTCACAAGTGGTACTTCGGCTGGTTCTCTCTGTGAGCTTCCGTTGGTGGAGGAAAGTGGTACTGCGGCTTCTGAGTTTCCTTCCTCAGGTGATGTGGTGAAGTCGTTAGGTGCTTCTCTATTTAACTCCACCTAGTGCTTTGATCCTGGCTTCCAGTCAATGTTCTAGTATTGGACCTGTTTCCTCCTGGATCGTTCCTGTGGCCTGCTGCTCTGCATAGCTAAGTTCCTCTTTGCTATTTGTTTGCTGTTTTTTTCTGTCCAGCTTGTCAATTTGTTTTTTTCTGCTTGCTGGAAGCTCTGGGACGCAGAGGGTGTACCTCCGTGCCGTTAGTTCGGTACGGAGGGTCTTTTTGCCCCCTTTGCGTGGTTTTTGTAGGGTTTTGTGTTGACCGCAAAGTTACCTTTCCTATCCTCGCTCTGTTCAGAAAGTTGGGCCTCACTTTGCTAAATCTATTTCATCTCTACGTTTGTCTTTTCATCTTAACTCACAGTCATTATATGTGGGGGCTGCCTTTTCCTTTGGGGTATTTCTCTGAGGCAAGGTAGGCTTATTTTCTATCTTCAGGCTAGCTAGTTTCTCAGGCCGTGCCGAGTTGCATAGGCAGCGTTAGGCGCAATCCACGGCTGCCTTTAGTGTGGTTGGAGAGGATTAGGGATTGCGGTCAACAGAGTTCCCACGTCTCAGAGCTCGTTCTTGTTTTTTGGGTTATTGCCAGGTCACTGTATGTGCGCTGACCTCTATGTCCATTGTGGTACTGAATTACCTCTCATAACAGTACTGGAAGCCAAAGTACTAATGATTCTCAATAGAGGGAAAAAATAAGTTCTGAGACCATTTTTTTTTCTTTGCACTGTGTTTTGCCTTTTTTTTCCCCTAGACATTTGGGTGGTTCAGGACACAGGTGTAGCAATGGACATTAAAGTTCTGTCTTCATGTCTGGATCAGCTCACAGCAAGAGTGCAAAGTATTCAAGACTTTGTGGTTCAGAATTCTATGTTAGAACCGAGAATCCCTATTCCTGATTTGTTTTTTGGAGATAGAACTAAATTTCTGAGTTTCAAAAATAATTGTAAACTATTTCTGGCTTTGAAACCTCGCTCTTCTGGTGACCCAGTTCAACAAGTTAGGATCGTTATTTCTTTTTTGCGTGGCGATCCTCAGGACTGGGCATTTTCCCTTGCGCCAGGGGATCCTGCATTAAGTAATATCGATGCATTTTTCCTGGCGCTCGGATTGCTGTACGATGAGCCTAATTCTGTGGATCAGGCAGAGAAGAATTTGCTGGCTCTGTGTCAGGGTCAGGATGAAATAGAGGTATATTGTCAGAAATTTAGAAAGTGGTCCGTACTCACTCAGTGGAATGAAGGTGCGCTCGCAGCTATTTTCAGAAAAGGTCTCTCTGAAGCCCTTAAAGATGTCATGGTGGGATTTCCTATGCCTGCTGGTCTGAATGAGTCTATGTCTTTGGCCATTCAGATCGGTCGACGCTTGTGCGAGAGTAAATCTGTGCACCATTTGGCGGTATTACTTGAGCTTAAACCTGAGCATATGCAGTGCGATAGGACTTTGACCAGAGTTGAACGGCAAGAACAAAGACGTCTGAATGAGCTGTGTTTCTACTGTGGTGATTCCACTCATGCTATCTCTGATTGTCCTAAGCGCACTAAGCGGTTCCCTAGGTCTGCCACCATTGGTACGGTACAGTCAAAATTTCTTCTGTCCGTTACCTTGATCTGCTCTTTGTCATCGTATTCTGTCATGGCATTTGTGGACTCAGGCGCTGCTCTGAATTTGATGGACTTGGAGTATGCTAGGCGTTGTGGGTTTTTCTTGGAGTCCTTGCAGTGTCCTATTCCATTGAGAGGAATTGATGCTACGCCTTTGGCCAAGAATAAGCCTCAGTACTGGACCCAGTTGACCATGTGCATGGCTCCTGCACATCAGGAGGTTATTCGCTTTCTGGTGTTGCATAATCTGCATGATGTGGTCGTGTTGGGGTTGCCATGGCTACAAGTCCATAATCCAGTTTTAGATTGGAAATCCATGTCTGTGTCCAGCTGGGGTTGTCAGGGGGTACATGGTGATGTCCCATTTCTGTCTATTTCGTCATCCACCCCTTCTGAGGTTCCTGAGTTTTTGTCTGATTACCGGGATTTATTTGATGAGCCCAAGTCCGATACCCTACCTCCGCATAGGGATTGTGATTGTGCTATCAATTTGATTCCTGGTAGTAAATTCCCAAAAGGTCGACTGTTTAATTTATCTGTGCCTGAGCACGCCGCTATGCGGAGTTATGTGAAGGATTCTTTGGAGAAGGGGCATATTCGCCCGTCATCGTCGCCATTGGGAGCAGGGTTCTTTTTTGTAGCCAAGAAGGATGGTTCACTGAGACCTTGTATAGATTACCACCTTCTAAATAAGATCACGGTTAAATTTCAGTACCCCTTGCCATTGTTATCTGATTTGTTTGCTCGGATTAAGGGGGCTAGTTGGTTCACCAAGATAGATCTTCGTGGTGCGTATAATCTTGTGCGTATTAAGCGAGGCGATGAGTGGAAAACTGCATTTAATACGCCCGAGGGCCATTTTGAGTATCTAGTAATGCCATTCGGACTTGCCAATGCTCCATCAGTGTTTCAGTCCTTTATGCATGACATCTTCCGAGAGTACCTGGATAAATTCCTGATTGTGTACTTAGATGACATTTTGATCTTCTCGGATGATTGGGAGTCTCATGTGAAGCAGGTCAGAACGGTGTTTCAGGTCCTGCGTGCTAATTCTTTGTTTGTGAAGGGATCAAAGTGTCTCTTTGGTGTTCAGAAGGTTTCATTTTTGGGGTTCATCTTTTCCCCTTCTAATATCGAGATGGATCCTGTTAAGGTCCAAGCCATCCATAATTGGACTCAGCCGACATCTCTGAAAAGTCTGCAAAAGTTCCTGGGCTTTGCTAATTTTTATCGTCGCTTCATCTGCAATTTTTCTAGTATTGCTAAACCATTGACCGATTTGACCAAGAAAGGTGCTGATTTGGTCAATTGGTCTTCTGCTGCGGTGGAAGCTTTTCAAGAGTTGAAGCGTCGTTTTTCTTCTGCCCCTGTGTTGTGTCAACCAGATGTTTCGCTTCCGTTCCAGGTCGAGGTTGATGCTTCTGAGATTGGAGCAGGGGCTGTTTTGTCGCAGAGAAGTTCTGATTGCTCGGTGATGAAACCATGCGCCTTCTTTTCCAGGAAGTTTTCGCCTGCTGAGCGAAATTATGATGTTGGCAATCAAGAGTTGCTGGCCATGAAGTGGGCATTCGAGGAGTGGCGTCATTGGCTTGAAGGAGCTAAGCATCGCGTGGTGGTCTTGACTGATCATAAGAACTTGACTTATCTCGAGTCCGCCAAGCGGTTGAATCCTAGACAAGCTCGTTGGTCGTTGTTTTTTGCCCGTTTTGACTTTGTGATTTCATACCTTCCGGGCTCTAAAAATGTGAAGGCGGATGCTCTGTCTAGGAGTTTTGTGCCCGACTCTCCGGGTGTATCTGAGCCGGCGGGTATCCTCAAAGAGGGAGTAATTGTGTCTGCCATCTCCCCTGATTTGCGGCGGGTGCTGCAAAAATTTCAGGCTAATAAACCTGATCGTTGCCCAGCGGAGAAACTGTTTGTCCCTGATAGGTGGACGAATAAAGTTATCTCTGAGGTTCATTGTTCGGTGTTGGCTGGTCATCCTGGAATCTTTGGTACCAGAGAGTTGGTGGCTAGATCCTTTTGGTGGCCATCTCTGTCGTGGGATGTGCGTACTTTTGTGCAGTCCTGTGGGATTTGTGCTCGGGCTAAGCCCTGCTGTTCTCGTGCCAGTGGGTTGCTTTTGCCCTTGCCGGTCCCGAAGAGGCCTTGGACACATATCTCTATGGATTTTATTTCAGATCTTCCCGTCTCTCAAAAGATGTCAGTCATTTGGGTGGTCTGTGATCGCTTCTCTAAGATGGTCCATTTGGTACCCTTGTCTAAATTGCCTTCCTCCTCTGATTTGGTGCCATTGTTTTTCCAGCATGTGGTTCGTTTGCATGGCATTCCGGAGAATATCGTTTCTGACAGAGGTTCCCAGTTTGTTTCGAGGTTTTGGCGAGCCTTTTGTGGTAGGATGGGCATTGACTTGTCTTTTTCCTCGGCTTTCCATCCTCAGACTAATGGCCAGACCGAACGAACCAATCAGACCTTGGAAACATATCTGAGATGCTTTGTTTCTGCTGATCAGGATGACTGGGTGTCCTTTTTGCCTTTGGCTGAGTTCGCCCTTAATAATCGGGCTAGCTCGGCTACCTTGGTTTCACCGTTTTTCTGCAACTCTGGGTTCCATCCTCGTTTCTCTTCAGGGCAGGTTGAGTCTTCGGACTGTCCTGGTGTGGATACTGTGGTGGACAGGTTGCAGCAGATTTGGACTCATGTGGTGGACAATTTGACTTTGTCCCAGGAGAAGGCTCAACGTTTCGCTAATCGCAGACGCTGTGTGGGTCCCCGACTTCGGGTTGGGGACTTGGTTTGGTTATCTTCTCGTCATATTCCTATGAAGGTTTCCTCTCCTAAGTTTAAACCTCGTTTTATTGGTCCGTATAGGATTTCTGAGGTTCTTAATCCTGTGTCTTTTCGTCTGACCCTTCCAGATTCATTTTCCATACATAACGTATTCCATAGGTCATTGTTGCGGAGATACGTGGCACCTATGGTTCCATCTGTTGATCCTCCTGCCCCGGTTTTGGTGGAGGGGGAGTTGGAGTATATTGTGGAGAAGATTTTGGATTCTCGTGTTTCAAGGCGGAAAATCCAGTATCTGGTTAAGTGGAAGGGTTATGCTCAGGAAGATAATTCCTGGGTCTTTGCCTCTGATGTCCATGCTCCCGATCTTGTTCGTGCCTTTCATATGGCTCATCCTGGTCGTCCTGGGAGCTCTGGTGAGGGTTCGGTGACCTCTCCTCAAGGGGGGGGGGTACTGTTGTGAATTCTGTGGCAGAGCTCCCTCCTGTGGTCACAAGTGGTACTTCGGCTGGTTCTCTCTGTGAGCTTCCGTTGGTGGAGGAAAGTGGTACTGCGGCTTCTGAGTTTCCTTCCTCAGGTGATGTGGTGAAGTCGTTAGGTGCTTCTCTATTTAACTCCACCTAGTGCTTTGATCCTGGCTTCCAGTCAATGTTCTAGTATTGGACCTGTTTCCTCCTGGATCGTTCCTGTGGCCTGCTGCTCTGCATAGCTAAGTTCCTCTTTGCTATTTGTTTGCTGTTTTTTTCTGTCCAGCTTGTCAATTTGTTTTTTTCTGCTTGCTGGAAGCTCTGGGACGCAGAGGGTGTACCTCCGTGCCGTTAGTTCGGTACGGAGGGTCTTTTTGCCCCCTTTGCGTGGTTTTTGTAGGGTTTTGTGTTGACCGCAAAGTTACCTTTCCTATCCTCGCTCTGTTCAGAAAGTTGGGCCTCACTTTGCTAAATCTATTTCATCTCTACGTTTGTCTTTTCATCTTAACTCACAGTCATTATATGTGGGGGCTGCCTTTTCCTTTGGGGTATTTCTCTGAGGCAAGGTAGGCTTATTTTCTATCTTCAGGCTAGCTAGTTTCTCAGGCCGTGCCGAGTTGCATAGGCAGCGTTAGGCGCAATCCACGGCTGCCTTTAGTGTGGTTGGAGAGGATTAGGGATTGCGGTCAACAGAGTTCCCACGTCTCAGAGCTCGTTCTTGTTTTTTGGGTTATTGCCAGGTCACTGTATGTGCGCTGACCTCTATGTCCATTGTGGTACTGAATTACCTCTCATAACAGGTACCATGATGTCTGGATACCATAGTCTAGGGGTACCATGATGTCTGAATGCTACAGACTGGGGATACCATGAGGTCTGGACCCAACGGCTTAGAGGTACCATGAGGTCTGGACACTATAGACTGGTGGTACCATGAGGTCTGGAGACTGGAGTTTTCATGAAATCTGGACACTATTGACTGGGAGTACCATGATGTCTGGATACTATAAACTAGGGGTAACATGAGGGCTGGATACTATAGACTCGGGGTACCATGAGGTCTGGAGACTGTACACTGGAGTTTTCATGAAATCTGGACACTGGGGTATAGACTGGGGTGTAACATGAGGTCTGGACACCATAGACTGGGGCACGGTAAGCTAGACACCATAGACTTTGGCTCCATTAAGATCTCGTCTTGATGCAATAGACTGGGGGGTAACATGAGGTCTGGACACCATAGACTGGGGGCACGTCAAGCTAGACACCATAGACTTTGGCTACTGTAAGATCTCATCTTGATACTATAGACTGAGGGTACCATGAGGTCTGGATAAAATAGACTGGGGGTACCATGAGGATTGGGTACTGTGGACTGGAGGTACCATGATGTCTGGACACTATAGACTGGGTGTAACATGAGGTCTGAACACTATAGACTTGGGGCACGATAAGTTATAGAAACCATAGACTGGGGCTACCATAAGATCTGGTCTGGATACTATAGACTGGAGGTTCAATTATGTCTGGATATAATAGACTTGGGGAACAATGAAGTGTGGACACTATAGACTGGGGGTACCGTGAGGTCTGGACACTATAGACAGGGGGTACCGTGAGGTCTGGACACTATACACTGTGTGCAGAATTATTAGGCAAGTTGTATTTTGATCACATGATAATTTTTATACATGTTGTCCTACTCCAAGCTGTTCAGGCTTGAGAGCCAACTACCAATTAAGTAAATCAGGTGATGTGCATCTCTGTAATGAGGAGGGGTGTTGTCTAATGACATCAAAACCCTATATAAGGTGTGCTTAATTATTAGGCAACTTCCTTTCCTTTGGCAAAATGGGTCAGAAGAGAGATTTGACGGGCTCTGAAAAGTCCAAAATTGTGAGATGTCTTGCAGAGGGATGCAGCAGTCTTGAAATTGCCAAACTTTTGAAGCATGATCACCGAACAATCAAGCGTTTCATGGCAAATAGCCAACAGGGTCGCAAGAAGCATGTTGGGAAAAAAGGCGCAAAATAACTGCCCATGAATGGAGGAAAATCAAGCGTGAAGCTGCCAAGATGCCATTTGCCACCAGTTTTGCCGTATTTCAGAGCTGCAGCTTTACTGGAGTAACAAAAAGCACAAGGTGTGCAATACTCAGGGACATGGCCAAGGTAAGGAAGGCTGAAAAACGACCACCTTTAAACAAGAAACATAAGATAAAACGTCAAGAAATATCTTAAGACTGACTTTTCAAAGGTTTTATGGACTGATAAAATGAGAGTGACTCTTGATGGGCCAGAGGCTGGATCAGTAAAGGGCAGAGAGCTCCACTCCGACTCAGACGCCAGCAAGGTGGAGGTGGAGTACTGGTATGGGCTGGTATCATCAAAGATGAACTTGTGGGACCTTTTTGGGTTGAGGATGGAGTGAAGCTCAACTCCCAGACCTACTGCCAGTTTCTGGAAGACAACTTCTTCAAGCAGTGGTACAGGAAGAAGTTGGTACCGTTCAAGAAAAACATGATTTTAATGCAGGACAATGCTCCATCACATGCCTCCAACTACTCCAATGCGTGGCTGGCCAGTAAAGGTCTCAAAGAAGAAAAAATGATGACATGACCCCCTTGTTCACCTGATCTGAACACCATAGAGAACCTGTGGTCCCTAATAAAATGTGAGATCTACAGGGAGGGAAAACAGTCCACCTCTCGGAACAGTGTCTGGGAGGCTGTGGTCTAAGGGGTATCGTTTCTCCTTATGGAGAGTGACATACCATCTCTGGCTTGTCAAGGTAAGGAGGCTTATTTGCCGTGCAATGCTCCTCTGGGAAATATAATATGCAAATTGCCTCTTCTGAGAAAAAGAGGAGTTAACTCTATAGCGCCACCTGTTGGAAGTAGCGATCCTACAAGTCACAATCAACTCTTTAACGAGTCGTGCAATATGACTTAGGGAGGCTGTGGTGGCTGCTGCAGGCAATGTTGATCGTAGACAGATCAAGCAACTGACAGAATCTATGGATGGAGGCTGCTGAGTGTCATCATAAAGAAAGGTGGCTATATTGGTAACTAATTTTGGGGGGGTTTGTTTTTGCATGTCAGAAATGTTTATTTGTAAATTATGTGCAGTTATATTGGTTTACCTGGTGAAAATAAACAAGTGAGATGGGATTATATTTGGTTTTTATTAAGTTGCCTAATAATTCTGCACAATAATAGTTAACTGCACAAACAGATATCCTCCTAAGATAGCAAAATCTAAAAAAAAAAACCACTCCAACTTCCAAAAATATTAAGCTTTGCTATTTATGAGTCTTTTGGGTTGATTAAGAACATAGTTGTTTATCAATAAAAATAACCCTCTAAAATACAACTTGCCTAATAATTCTGCACAGTGTAGACTGGGGTCACAATAAGATATAGACACCATAGACTGGGGCTACTGTAAGATTTGGTCTGGATATTATAGAATGGGGGACAGTGACGTCAGGCACACACTCATCTGTGTTGCTTGGGAAGTGAGATGTGGCCATTCAGGTAGTGAACTCTGCGTGCGTGCGCCCTTGCACATACTCTGTCTGCTCTTTTAAAGGGCCCGTGCCCCTAAAAAAAGCAGACTTTTTTTTTCTCTCCTTCACACTGCCAACTCTGTGGTCCACTGCAAGGGCCCACCGGTGATTTCCTCAATATCCCGCCAGGCCACTCCGACCCTGCTGGAGGTACCAAGATGTCTGGACACTATATACTAGGGGTATCATGAGATCTGGGCACTATAGACTGGGGGTAACGTGAGGTTTGGACATTATAGACTGGGGCTAATGTGATGTCCGGTCTGGATACTATACACTGGGGCTAACGTGAGGTCTGGACACTATAGACTGGGGGTATCGTGAGGTCTAGACACTATAGACTGGGGCTAACGTGAGCTCTGGACACAATAGACTGGGGCTAATGTGATGTCTGGACACTATACACTGGGGCTTATGTGAGGTCTGGACACTATAGACTGGGGGTATCGTGAGGTCTAGACACTATAGACTGGGGCTAACGTGAGCTCTGGACACTATAGACTAGGGCTAATGTGATGTCTGGACACTATACACTGGGGCTTATGTGAGGTCTGGACACTATGGACTGGGGCTAACGTGATGTCTGGACATTATAGACTGGGGCTAAAGTGAGCTCTGGACACTATAGACTGGGACTAACATGAGGTCTGGACATATTCTAGGGGTCTCGTGAGGTCTGGACACTATAGACGGGCTAACATGAGTTCTGGACACTATAGAATGGGGCTAACGTGAGGTCTGGACCCTATATACTGGGGGTCTCGTGAGGTCTGGACACTATAGACTGAGGCTAACGTGATGTCTGGACACTATAGACTGGGGCTAATGTGATGTCTGGACATTATAGACTGGGGCTAACGTGAGCTCTGGACACTATAGACTGGGGCTAACGTGAGCTCTGGACACTATAGACTGGGGCTAATGTGATGTCTGGACACTATATACTGGGGCTTATGTGAGGTCTGGACACTATAGACTGGGGCTAACGTGAGCTCTGGACACTATAGACTGGGGCTAACGTGAGCTCTGGACACTATAGACTGGGGCTAACATGAGCTCTGGACACTATAGACTGGGGCTAATGTGATGTCTGGACACTATACACTGGGGCTTATGTGAGGTCTGGACACTATAGAAGGAGGCTAACTTGAGGTCGGGACCCTATATACTGGGGGTCTCGTGAGGTCTGGACACTATAGACTGGGGATAACGTGATGTCTGGACACTATATACTGGGGTTAACATGAGGTCTGGACACTATAGACTAGGGTCATGGAATGCAAATATATATCAATTTTATTAATAATTAAATAAACATAAAATCGTAACACCAGAGTACCTCAAAACGCAACAAGACACACCCCGGAAGAAGAACAGGCGAAACGCGCGTCGGGGTGGGACGTTCATCGAGGCAAAGGCAAACCACGGGTAATACACTTTTGTTTATTCCATGCTATGGACTCTTACTCTGGTTATTGACTCTAAGTACAGTAGCATTGACACTTAAGTGTCCCTCCAGCATACTTCCCATTTAGGTCCAGATGGTCCAGTTGGTTTTGGTAATGCTATTTAAGTAAGGGTCACTGTGTTGAGCATCAGGCTACGTTATATATATGGGTCAATCGAAGTAGGATGCAGCATTAAGCTATTAATATTGTTATGCCCTAGCCGTACAGTGTTTTGTAGCATTTTGAGGTACTCTGGTGTTACGATTTTATGTTTATTTAATTATAATAAAATTGATATATATTTGCATTCCATGAGCCACGTGTAATTTTTCTCCTGCATGGCTTTTGTTGTTATGACTATTCTACGGAATGTGACCAAGCTGTTTGTGGCTTTAGGTCAATTGGATTAACATGTATACTATAGACTAGGGGTATCGTGAGGTCTGGACACTATATACTGGGGCTAACGTGAGGTCTGGACACTGTAGAATGGAGCTAATGTGAGGTCAGCACACTATAGACTGGGGTATCGTGAGGTCTTGACACTATAGACTGGGGGTATTGTGGGGTCTGGACACTATATACAAGGGCTAACGTGAGCTCTAGACACAGACTGAGGCTAACGTGAGGTCTGGACACTATAGACGGGCTAACGAGAGCCCTGGACCCTATATACTAGGGGTCTCGTGAGGTCAGGACACTATAGACTGGGGGTATCGTGAGGTCTGGACCCTATGTACTGGGGGTCTCGTGATGTCTGGACACTATAGACTGGGGCTAACGTGAGGTCTGAACCCTATAGACTGAGGCTAACGTGAGCTCTGGACACTATAGACTGGGGCTAACGTGATGTCTGGACACTATAGACTGGGGCTAACGTTATGTCTGGACACTACACTGGGGCTTATGTGAGGTCTGGACACTATAGACTGGGGGTCTTGTGAGGTCTGGACACTATGGACTGGGGCTAACGTGAGGTCTGGACACTATAGACTGGAGCTAACGTGAGGTCAGGACACTATAGACTGGGGGCATCATGAGGTCTTGACACTATAGACTGGGGGTATCGTGAGGTCTGGACACTATACTAGGGCTAACGTGAGCTCTGGACACTATAGACTGAGGCTAACGTGAGGTCTGGACACTATAGACGGGCTAACGAGAGCTCTGAATCCTTTATACTAGGGGTCTCGTGAGGTCTGGACACTATAGACTGGGGTTAACGTGAGGTCTGGACACTATAGACTGGAGCTAACGTGAGGTCAGGACACTATAGACTGGGGGTATCGTGAGGTCTCGTCGCTATAGACTGGGGGTATCTTGAGGTCTGGACACTATATACTAGGGGTATTGTGAGGTCTGGACACTATATACTGGGGTTAACGTGAGGTCTGGACACTATAGACTGGAGCTAATGTGAGGTCAAGACACTATAGACTAGGCCAACGTGATGTCTGGACACTATAGACTAGGGGTATCGTGAGGTCTGGACACTATAGACTGGGGGTATTGTGAGGCTGGACACTATATACTGGAGCTAACGTGAGGTCAGGACACTATAGACTAGGGGTATCGTGAGGTCTCGACACTATAGACTGGTGGCACTCTGAGGTCTGGACACAATATACTAGGGCTGTGAGCTCTAGACACTATAGACTGAGGCTAACGTGAGGTCTGGACACTATATACTAGGGCTAATGTGAGCTCTGGACACTAGACTGAGGCTAACGTGAGAAGAAAAAAGAGCAGCGTCCATACCAGGTGAAGTCGTGTCCAAAAAAGTCTTTATTCAGCCATACAAAGAGATACAACGTTTCGGCCGGGTTGGCCTTTGTCAAGTGACTTGACAAAGGCCAACCCGGCCGAAACGTTGTATCTCTTTGTATGGCTGAATAAAGACCTCTTTGGACACGACTTCACCTGGTATGGACGCTGCTCTTTTTTCTTTTTATGCTATTATGTGTCTGATTGGATCCTCGGACTCTTGAGCGTGCATCCTTTTTCTGAGTGCTGGTGGTGAACTTTCTATAGTACTGAGGCTAACGTGAGGTCTGGACACTATAGATGGGCTAACGAGAGCCCTGGACCCTATATACTAGGGGTATCGTGAGGTCTGGACACTATAGCCTGGGGCTATCGTGAGCTCTGGACACTATAAACTGGGGCTAACGTGAGCTCCAGACACTATAGACTGGGGGAATCGTGAGCTCTGGAGACTATAGACTGGGAGTATCGTGAGCTCTGGACACTATAGACTGGGGCTAACGTGAACTCTGGACACTATAGAATGGGGGTATCATGAGCTCTGGACACTATAGACTGGGGCTAACGTGAGCTCGACACTATAGACTGGGGGTATCGTGAGCTCTGGACACTATAGACTGGGGGTAACGTGAGCTCTGGACACTATAAACTGAGGGTATCGTGAGGTCTGGACACTATAGACTGGGGCTAACGTGAGCTCTGGACACTATAGGCTGGGAGTATCGTGAGGTCTGGACACTATAGACTGAGGATATCGTGAGCTCTAGACACTATAGACTGGGGGAATCATGAGCTCTGGACACTAAAGACTGGGGCTAACGTGAGCTCTGGACACTATAGACTGGGGTTAACATGAGCTCTGGACACTATAGACTGGGGTTAACATGAGGTCTGGACACTATAGACTGGAGCTAACGTGAGGTCAGGACACTGTAGACTGGGGGTCTTGTGAGGTCTGGACACTATAGACTGGGGCTAATGTGAGGTCTGGACACTATAGACTGGGGGTATTGTGAGGTCTGGACACTATACACTAGGGGTATTGTGAGGTCTGGACACTATAGACTGGGGCTAACGTGAGGTCTGGACACTATAGACTGGATCTAACATGAGGTCAGGACACTATAGACTGGGGGTATCTTGAGGTCTGGAAACTATATACTAGGGGTATTGTGAGGTCTGCACACTATATACTGGGGTTAACGGGAGGTCTGGACACTATAGACAGGAGCTAATGTGAGGTCAAGACACTATAGACTAGGCCAACGTGAGGACTGGACACTATGGACTAAGGGTATCGTGAGGTCTGGACACTATAGACTGGGGGTATTGTGAGGTCTGGACACTATAGACTGGGGGTATTGTGAGGTCTGGACACTATATACTGGAGCTAACGTGAGGTCAGGACACTATAGACTAGGGGTATCGTGAGGTCTCAACACTATAGACTGGGGGTATTGTGAGGTCTGGACACTATATACTAGAGCTAATGTGAGCTCTGGACACTATAGACTGAGGCTAACGTGAGGTCTGGACACTATATACTAGGGCTAATGTGAGCTCTGGACACTATAGACTGAGGCTAACGTGAGGTCTGGACACTATAGATGGGCTAGCGAGAGCCCTGGACCCTATATACTAGGGGTATCGTGAGGTCTGGACACTATAGACTGAGGCTATCGTGAGCTCTGGACACTATAGACTGGGGCTAACGTGAGCTCTGGACACTATAGACTGGGGGTATCGTGAGCTCTGGACACTATAGACTGGGGCTAACGTGAGCTCTGGACACTATAGACTGGGGGTAACGTGAGCTCTGGACACTATAAACTGGGGGTATCGTGAGGTCTGGACACTATGGATGGGCTAACGAGAGCCCTGGACCCTAAATACTAGGTTATCGTGAGGTCTGGACACTATAGACTGGGGCTAACGTGAGCTCTGGACACTATAGGCTGGGAGTATCGTGAGGTCTGGACACTATAGACTGAGGATATCGTGAGCTCTGGACACTAAAGACTGGGGCTAACGTGAGCTCTGGACACTATAGACTGGGGTTAACATGAGCTCTGGACACTAGACTGGGGTTAACGTGAGGTCTGGACACTATAGACTGGAGCTAACGTGAGGTCAGGACACTATAGACTGGGGGTCTTGTGAGGTCTGGACAATATAGACTGGGGCTAAAGTGAGGTCTGAACACTATAGACTGGGGGTATTGTGAGGTCTGGACACTATATACTAGGCGTATTGTGAGGTCTGGACACTATAGACTGGGGCTAACGTGAGGTCTGGACACTATAGACTGGAGCTAACGTGAGGTCAGGACACTATAGACTGGGGGTATCGTGAGGTCTCGACACTATAGACTGGGGGTATCGTGAGGTCTCGACACTATAGACTGGGGGTATTGTGAGGTCTGGACACTATATACTAGAGCTAATGTGAGCTCTGGACACTATAGACTGAGGCTAACGTGAGGTCTGGACACTATATACTAGGGCTAATGTGAGCTCTGGACACTATAGACTGAGGCTAACGTGAGGTCTGGACACTATAGATGGGCTAGCGAGAGCCCTGGACCCTATATACTAGGGGTATCGTGAGGTCTGGACACTATAGACTGAGGCTATCGTGAGCTCTGGACACTATAGACTGGGGCTAACGTGAGCTCTGGACACTATAGACTGGGGGTATCGTGAGCTCTGGACACTATAGACTGGGGCTAACGTGAGCTCTGGACACTATAGACTGGGGGTAACGTGAGCTCTGGACACTATAAACTGGGGGTATCGTGAGGTCTGGACACTATGGATGGGCTAACGAGAGCCCTGGACCCTAAATACTAGGTTATCGTGAGGTCTGGACACTATAGACTGGGGCTAACGTGAGCTCTGGACACTATAGGCTGGGAGTATCGTGAGGTCTGGACACTATAGACTGAGGATATCGTGAGCTCTGGACACTAAAGACTGGGGCTAACGTGAGCTCTGGACACTATAGACTGGGGTTAACATGAGCTCTAGACACTAGACTGGGGTTAACGTGAGGTCTGGACACTATAGACTGGAGCTAACGTGAGGTCAGGACACTATAGACTGGGGGTCTTGTGAGGTCTGGACAATATAGACTGGGGCTAAAGTGAGGTCTGGACACTATAGACTGGGGGTATTGTGAGGTCTGGACACTATATACTAGGCGTATTGTGAGGTCTGGACACTATAGACTGGGGCTAACGTGAGGTCTGGACACTATAGACTGGAGCTAACGTGAGGTCAGGACACTATAGACTGGGGGTATCGTGAGGTCTCGACACTATAGACTGGGGGTATCTTGAGGTCTGGACATTATATACTAGGGGTATTGTGAGGTCTGCACACTATATACTGGGGTTAACGTGAGGTCTGGACAATATAGACTGGAGCTAATGTGAGGTCAAGACACTATAGACTAGGCCAACGTGAGGTCTGGACACTATAGACTAGGGGTATCGTGAGGTCTCGACACTATAGACTGGGGGTATTGTGAGGTCTGGACACTATATACTAGGGCTAATGTGAGCTCTGGACACTATAGACTGAGGCTAACATGAGGTCTGGACACTATATACTAGGGCTAATGTGAGCTCTGGACACTATAGACTGAGGCTAACATGAGGTCTGGACACTATATACTAGGGCTAATGTGAGCTCTGGACACTATAGACTGAGGTTACATGAGGTCTGGACACTATAGATGGGCTAACGAGAGCCCTGGACCCTATATACTAGGGGTATCGTGAGCTCTGGACACTATAAACTGGGGCTAACGTGAGCTCTAGACACTATAGACTGGGGGAATCGTGAGCTCTGGACACTATAGACTGGGAGTATCGTGAGCTCTGGACACTATAGACTGGGGCTAACGTGAGCTCTGAACACTATAGACTGGGGGTAACGTGAGGTCTGGACACTATAAACTGGGGGTATCGTGAGGTCTGGACACTATAGACTGGGGCTAACGTGAGGTCTGGACACTATAGATGGGCTAACGAGAGCCCTGGACCCTATATACTAGGTTATCATGAGGTCTGGACACTATAGACTGGGGCTAACATGAGCTCTGGACACTATAGACTGGGGGAATCATGAGCTCTGGACACTATAGACTGGGGCTAACGTGAGCTCTGAACACTATAGACTGGGGGTAACGTGAGGTCTGGACACTATAAACTGGGGGTATCGTGAGGTCTGGACACTATAGACTGGGGCTAACGTGAGGTCTGGACACTATAGATGGGCTAACGAGAGCCCTGGACCCTATATACTAGGTTATCGTGAGGTCTGGACACTATAGACTGGGGCTAACGTGAGCTCTGGACACTATAGACTGGGGCTAACATGAGCTCTGGACACTATAGACTGGAGCTAATGTGAGCTCTGGAGACTATAGACTGAAGCTAACGTGATGTCTGGACACTATAGACTGGGGGAATTGTGAGCTCTGGACACTATAGACTGAGGCTAACGCGAAGTCTGGACACTATAGACTGGGGGTCTTGTGAGGTCTGGACAATATAGACTGGGGCTAAAGTGAGGTCTGGACACTATAGACTGGGGGTATTGTGAGGTCTGGACACTATATACTAGGCGTATTGTGAGGTCTGGACACTATAGACTGGGGCTAACGTGAGGTCTGGACACTATAGACTGGAGCTAACGTGAGGTCAGGACACTATAGACTGGGGGTATCGTGAGGTCTCGACACTATAGACTGGGGGTATCTTGAGGTCTGGACATTATATACTAGGGGTATTGTGAGGTCTGCACACTATATACTGGGGTTAACGTGAGGTCTGGACAATATAGACTGGAGCTAATGTGAGGTCAAGACACTATAGACTAGGCCAACGTGAGGTCTGGACACTATAGACTAGGGGTATCGTGAGGTCTCGACACTATAGACTGGGGGTAACGTGAGCTCTGGACACTATAGACTGAGGATAACACAAAGTCTGGACACTATAGATTGGGGCTAACGTGAGCTCTGGGCACTATAGACTGGGGCTAACGTGAGGTCTGGACACTATAGACTGGGGGTATCTTGAGCTCTGGACACTATAGACTGGGGCTAACGTGATGTCTGGACACTATAGACTGGGGGTATTGTGAGGTCTGGACACTATAGACTGGGGCTAACGTGTTGTCTGGACACTATAGACTGGGGGTATTGTGAGGTCTGGACACTATAGACTGGGGGTATTGTGAGGTCTGGACACTATAGACTGGGGGTATTGTGAGGTCTGGACACTATATACTGGAGCTAACGTGAGGTCAGGACACTATAGACTAGGGGTATCGTGAGGTCTCGACATTATAGACTGGGGGTATTGTGAGGTCTGGACACTATATACTACGGCTAATGTGAGCTCTGGACACTATAGACTGAGGCTAACGTGAGGTCTGGACACTATATACTAGGGCTAATGTGAGCTCTGGACACTATAGACTGAGGCTAACGTGAGGTCTGGACACTATAGATCAGGGGTCCCCAACTCCAGTCCTCAAGGCCCACCAACAGGTCATGTTTTCAAGATTTCCTTTGCATTGCACAGGTGATGCAATTATTGCCTGGGCAAGACTAAGGAAATCCTGAAAACATGACATGTTGGTGGGCCTTGAGGA
Source organism: Ranitomeya imitator (assembly GCF_032444005.1). Classification (NCBI taxonomy): domain Eukaryota; kingdom Metazoa; phylum Chordata; class Amphibia; order Anura; family Dendrobatidae; genus Ranitomeya; species Ranitomeya imitator. The sequence continues at coordinate 172,106,787 of NC_091283.1, forward strand.
CTGGAGTTGGGGACCCCTGCTATAGATAGGCTAACGAGAGCCCTGGACCCTATATACTAGGGGTATCGTGAGGACTGGACACTATAGACTGGGGGTAACGTGAGCTCTGGACACTATAGACTGAGGCTAACACAAAGTCTGGACACTATAGACTGGGGATAACGTGAGCTCTGGGCACTATAGACTGGGGCTAACGTGAGGTCTGGACACTATAGACTGGGGGTATCTTGAGCTCTGGACACTATAGACTGGGGCTAACGTGAGGTCTGGACACTATAGACTGGGGGTATCTTGAGCTCTGGACACTATAGACTGGGGCTAACGTGATGTCTGGACACTATAGACTGGGGGTATTGTGAGGTCTGGACACTATAGACTAGGGGTATCGTGAGGTCTGGACACTATAGACTGGGGGTAACGTGAGCTCTGGACACTATAGACTGAGGCTAACACAAAGTCTGGACACTATAGACTGGGGATAACGTGAGCTCTGGGCACTATAGACTGGGGCTAACGTGAGGTCTGGACACTATAGACTGGGGTATCTTGAGCTCTGGACACTATAGACTGGGGCTAACGTGATGTCTGGACACTATAGACTGGGGGTATCTTGAGCTCTGGACACTATAGACTGGGGCTAACGTGAGCTCTGGACACTATAGACTGGGGGTATCGTGAGCTCTGGACACTATAGACTGGGGCTAACGTGAGCTCTGGACACTATAGACTGGGGGTAACGTGAGCTCTGGACACTATAAACTGGGGGTATCGTGAGGTCTGGACACTATGGATGGGCTAACGAGAGCCCTGGACCCTAAATACTAGGTTATCGTGAGGTCTGGACACTATAGACTGGGGCTAACGTGAGCTCTGGACACTATAGGCTGGGAGTATCGTGAGGTCTGGACACTATAGACTGAGGATATCGTGAGCTCTGGACACTAAAGACTGGGGCTAACGTGAGCTCTGGACACTATAGACTGGGGTTAACATGAGCTCTGGACACTAGACTGGGGTTAACGTGAGGTCTGGACACTATAGACTGGAGCTAACGTGAGGTCAGGACACTATAGACTGGGGGTCTTGTGAGGTCTGGACAATATAGACTGGGGCTAAAGTGAGGTCTGGACACTATAGACTGGGGGTATTGTGAGGTCTGGACACTATATACTAGGCGTATTGTGAGGTCTGGACACTATAGACTGGGGCTAACGTGAGGTCTGGACACTATAGACTGGAGCTAACGTGAGGTCAGGACACTATAGACTGGGGGTATCGTGAGGTCTCGACACTATAGACTGGGGGTATCTTGAGGTCTGGACATTATATACTAGGGGTATTGTGAGGTCTGCACACTATATACTGGGGTTAACGTGAGGTCTGGACAATATAGACTGGAGCTAATGTGAGGTCAAGACACTATAGACTAGGCCAACGTGAGGTCTGGACACTATAGACTAGGGGTATCGTGAGGTCTCGACACTATAGACTGGGGGTATTGTGAGGTCTGGACACTATATACTAGGGCTAATGTGAGCTCTGGACACTATAGACTGAGGCTAACATGAGGTCTGGACACTATATACTAGGGCTAATGTGAGCTCTGGACACTATAGACTGAGGCTAACATGAGGTCTGGACACTATATACTAGGGCTAATGTGAGCTCTGGACACTATAGACTGAGGCTAACATGAGGTCTGGACACTATAGATGGGCTAACGAGAGCCCTGGACCCTATATACTAGGGGTATCGTGAGCTCTGGACACTATAAACTGGGGCTAACGTGAGCTCTAGACACTATAGACTGGGGGAATCGTGAGCTCTGGACACTATAGACTGGGAGTATCGTGAGCTCTGGACACTATAGACTGGGGCTAACGTGAGCTCTGAACACTATAGACTGGGGGTAACGTGAGGTCTGGACACTATAAACTGGGGGTATCGTGAGGTCTGGACACTATAGACTGGGGCTAACGTGAGGTCTGGACACTATAGATGGGCTAACGAGAGCCCTGGACCCTATATACTAGGTTATCATGAGGTCTGGACACTATAGACTGGGGCTAACATGAGCTCTGGACACTATAGACTGGGGGAATCATGAGCTCTGGACACTATAGACTGGGGCTAACGTGAGCTCTGAACACTATAGACTGGGGGTAACGTGAGGTCTGGACACTATAAACTGGGGGTATCGTGAGGTCTGGACACTATAGACTGGGGCTAACGTGAGGTCTGGACACTATAGATGGGCTAACGAGAGCCCTGGACCCTATATACTAGGTTATCGTGAGGTCTGGACACTATAGACTGGGGCTAACGTGAGCTCTGGACACTATAGACTGGGGCTAACATGAGCTCTGGACACTATAGACTGGAGCTAATGTGAGCTCTGGAGACTATAGACTGAAGCTAACGTGATGTCTGGACACTATAGACTGGGGGAATTGTGAGCTCTGGACACTATAGACTGAGGCTAACGCGAAGTCTGGACACTATAGACTGGGGGTCTTGTGAGGTCTGGACAATATAGACTGGGGCTAAAGTGAGGTCTGGACACTATAGACTGGGGGTATTGTGAGGTCTGGACACTATATACTAGGCGTATTGTGAGGTCTGGACACTATAGACTGGGGCTAACGTGAGGTCTGGACACTATAGACTGGAGCTAACGTGAGGTCAGGACACTATAGACTGGGGGTATCGTGAGGTCTCGACACTATAGACTGGGGGTATCTTGAGGTCTGGACATTATATACTAGGGGTATTGTGAGGTCTGCACACTATATACTGGGGTTAACGTGAGGTCTGGACAATATAGACTGGAGCTAATGTGAGGTCAAGACACTATAGACTAGGCCAACGTGAGGTCTGGACACTATAGACTAGGGGTATCGTGAGGTCTCGACACTATAGACTGGGGGTAACGTGAGCTCTGGACACTATAGACTGAGGATAACACAAAGTCTGGACACTATAGATTGGGGCTAACGTGAGCTCTGGGCACTATAGACTGGGGCTAACGTGAGGTCTGGACACTATAGACTGGGGGTATCTTGAGCTCTGGACACTATAGACTGGGGCTAACGTGATGTCTGGACACTATAGACTGGGGGTATTGTGAGGTCTGGACACTATAGACTGGGGCTAACGTGTTGTCTGGACACTATAGACTGGGGGTATTGTGAGGTCTGGACACTATAGACTGGGGGTATTGTGAGGTCTGGACACTATAGACTGGGGGTATTGTGAGGTCTGGACACTATATACTGGAGCTAACGTGAGGTCAGGACACTATAGACTAGGGGTATCGTGAGGTCTCGACATTATAGACTGGGGGTATTGTGAGGTCTGGACACTATATACTACGGCTAATGTGAGCTCTGGACACTATAGACTGAGGCTAACGTGAGGTCTGGACACTATATACTAGGGCTAATGTGAGCTCTGGACACTATAGACTGAGGCTAACGTGAGGTCTGGACACTATAGATCAGGGGTCCCCAACTCCAGTCCTCAAGGCCCACCAACAGGTCATGTTTTCAAGATTTCCTTTGCATTGCACAGGTGATGCAATTATTGCCTGGGCAAGACTAAGGAAATCCTGAAAACATGACATGTTGGTGGGCCTTGAGGACTGGAGTTGGGGACCCCTGCTATAGATAGGCTAACGAGAGCCCTGGACCCTATATACTAGGGGTATCGTGAGGACTGGACACTATAGACTGGGGGTAACGTGAGCTCTGGACACTATAGACTGAGGCTAACACAAAGTCTGGACACTATAGACTGGGGATAACGTGAGCTCTGGGCACTATAGACTGGGGCTAACGTGAGGTCTGGACACTATAGACTGGGGGTATCTTGAGCTCTGGACACTATAGACTGGGGCTAACGTGAGGTCTGGACACTATAGACTGGGGGTATCTTGAGCTCTGGACACTATAGACTGGGGCTAACGTGATGTCTGGACACTATAGACTGGGGGTATTGTGAGGTCTGGACACTATAGACTAGGGGTATCGTGAGGTCTGGACACTATAGACTGGGGGTAACGTGAGCTCTGGACACTATAGACTGAGGCTAACACAAAGTCTGGACACTATAGACTGGGGATAACGTGAGCTCTGGGCACTATAGACTGGGGCTAACGTGAGGTCTGGACACTATAGACTGGGGTATCTTGAGCTCTGGACACTATAGACTGGGGCTAACGTGATGTCTGGACACTATAGACTGGGGGTATCTTGAGCTCTGGACACTATAGACTGGGGCTAACGTGAGCTCTGGACACTATAGACTGGGGGTATCGTGAGCTCTGGACACTATAGACTGGGGCTAACGTGAGCTCTGGACACTATAGACTGGGGGTAACGTGAGCTCTGGACACTATAAACTGGGGGTATCGTGAGGTCTGGACACTATGGATGGGCTAACGAGAGCCCTGGACCCTAAATACTAGGTTATCGTGAGGTCTGGACACTATAGACTGGGGCTAACGTGAGCTCTGGACACTATAGGCTGGGAGTATCGTGAGGTCTGGACACTATAGACTGAGGATATCGTGAGCTCTGGACACTAAAGACTGGGGCTAACGTGAGCTCTGGACACTATAGACTGGGGTTAACATGAGCTCTGGACACTAGACTGGGGTTAACGTGAGGTCTGGACACTATAGACTGGAGCTAACGTGAGGTCAGGACACTATAGACTGGGGGTCTTGTGAGGTCTGGACAATATAGACTGGGGCTAAAGTGAGGTCTGGACACTATAGACTGGGGGTATTGTGAGGTCTGGACACTATATACTAGGCGTATTGTGAGGTCTGGACACTATAGACTGGGGCTAACGTGAGGTCTGGACACTATAGACTGGAGCTAACGTGAGGTCAGGACACTATAGACTGGGGGTATCGTGAGGTCTCGACACTATAGACTGGGGGTATCTTGAGGTCTGGACATTATATACTAGGGGTATTGTGAGGTCTGCACACTATATACTGGGGTTAACGTGAGGTCTGGACAATATAGACTGGAGCTAATGTGAGGTCAAGACACTATAGACTAGGCCAACGTGAGGTCTGGACACTATAGACTAGGGGTATCGTGAGGTCTCGACACTATAGACTGGGGGTATTGTGAGGTCTGGACACTATATACTAGGGCTAATGTGAGCTCTGGACACTATAGACTGAGGCTAACATGAGGTCTGGACACTATATACTAGGGCTAATGTGAGCTCTGGACACTATAGACTGAGGCTAACATGAGGTCTGGACACTATATACTAGGGCTAATGTGAGCTCTGGACACTATAGACTGAGGCTAACATGAGGTCTGGACACTATAGATGGGCTAACGAGAGCCCTGGACCCTATATACTAGGGGTATCGTGAGCTCTGGACACTATAAACTGGGGCTAACGTGAGCTCTAGACACTATAGACTGGGGGAATCGTGAGCTCTGGACACTATAGACTGGGAGTATCGTGAGCTCTGGACACTATAGACTGGGGCTAACGTGAGCTCTGAACACTATAGACTGGGGGTAACGTGAGGTCTGGACACTATAAACTGGGGGTATCGTGAGGTCTGGACACTATAGACTGGGGCTAACGTGAGGTCTGGACACTATAGATGGGCTAACGAGAGCCCTGGACCCTATATACTAGGTTATCGTGAGGTCTGGACACTATAGACTGGGGCTAACGTGAGCTCTGGACACTATAGACTGGGGGAATCATGAGCTCTGGACACTATAGACTGGGGCTAACGTGAGCTCTGAACACTATAGACTGGGGGTAACGTGAGGTCTGGACACTATAAACTGGGGGTATCGTGAGGTCTGGACACTATAGACTGGGGCTAACGTGAGGTCTGGACACTATAGATGGGCTAACGAGAGCCCTGGACCCTATATACTAGGTTATCGTGAGGTCTGGACACTATAGACTGGGGCTAACGTGAGCTCTGGACACTATAGACTGGGGCTAACATGAGCTCTGGACACTATAGACTGGAGCTAATGTGAGCTCTGGAGACTATAGACTGAGGCTAACGTGATGTCTGGACACTATAGACTGGGGGAATTGTGAGCTCTGGACACTATAGACTGAGGCTAACGCGAAGTCTGGACACTATAGACTGGGGGTAACGTGAGCTCTGGACACTATAGACTGAGGATAACACAAAGTCTGGACACTATAGATTGGGGCTAACGTGAGCTCTGGGCACTATAGACTGGGGCTAACGTGATGTCTGGACATTATAGACTGGGGGTATTGTGAGGTCTGGACACTATAGACTGGGGGTATTGTGAGGTCTGGACACTATAGACTGGGGGTATTGTGAGGTCTGGACACTATATACTGGAGCTAACATGAGGTCAGGACACTATAGACTAGGGGTATCGTGAGGTCTCGACATTATAGACTGGGGGTATTGTGAGGTCTGGACACTATATACTAGGGCTAATGTGAGCTCTGGACACTATAGACTGAGGCTAACGTGAGGTCTGGACACTATATACTAGGGCTAATGTGAGCTCTGGACACTATAGACTGAGGCTAACGTGAGGTCTGGACACTATAGATCAGGGGTCCCCAACTCCAGTCCTCAAGGCCCACCAACAGGTCATGTTTTCAAGATTTCCTTTGCATTGCACAGGTGATGCAATTATTGCCTGGGCAAGACTAAGGAAATCCTGAAAACATGACATGTTGGTGGGCCTTGAGGACTGGAGTTGGGGACCCCTGCTATAGATAGGCTAACGAGAGCCCTGGACCCTATATACTAGGGGTATCGTGAGGTCTGGACACTATAGACTGGGGGTAACGTGAGCTCTGGACACTATAGACTGAGGCTAACACAAAGTCTGGACACTATAGACTGGGGCTAACGTGAGGTCTGGACACTATAGACTGGGGGTATCTTGAGCTCTGGACACTATAGACTGGGGCTAACGTGATGTCTGGACACTATAGACTGGGGGTATTGTGAGGTCTGGACACTATAGACTAGGGGTATCGTGAGGTCTGGACACTATAGACTGGGGGTAACGTGAGCTCTGGACACTATAGACTGAGGCTAACACAAAGTCTGGACACTATAGACTGGGGATAACGTGAGCTCTGGGCACTATAGACTGGGGCTAACGTGAGGTCTGGACACTATAGACTGGGGGTATCTTGAGCTCTGGACACTATAGACTGGGGCTAACGTGATGTCTGGACACTATAGACTGGGGGTATCTTGAGCTCTGGACACTATAGACTGGGGCTAACGTGATGTCTGGACACTATAGACTGGGGCTAACGTGATGTCTGGACACTATAGACTGGGGGTATTGTGAGGTCTGGACACTATAGACTAGGGGTATCGTGAGGTCTCGACATTATAGACTGGGGGTATTGTGAGGTCTGGACACTATATACTGAGGCTAACGTGAGGTCTGGACACTATAGACTGGGGGTAGCGTGAGCTCTGGACACTATAGACTGGGGGAATCGTGCCATCAATGTAACATCTTTGTCTTGGTCAGATTTGTCTGTTCTTATTGATAGGCAGATAATTGGTAACATCCCCATTAATCAGTTGCATCACAAAACAAATTCTGCCATTCAGTCCCGGTAGCTGTAATGTTTCCTCCCTAGGCCGTGCACTACTTTACTCCTTCCACCCTCCATTCCTATAAGTACCGCTCCCCGCGGGCTCTGACGCTCCACAGGTGCAGTTTCCCATCAGTTGCTGGAGCCCTGTCTATAGCTTCTGTCCATGAAGCCGGGCTGAGAAGGGCGGAGCCACAGCAGCAGCCGCTCCTCCCGTCAGCGGCGATGGGGATCATACGTATGCCGGAAGAGGCGGAGCTCTGCGCAGCAGATGCGGAAGGGCTCCAGTCAGTCGCGGCCTGAGAGCGATGTGAGCACTTCCGGCGGCTGGAGGTGTCCGAACCCTGGGCTGAGATGTGAGGAGAGGCCGCTGCCGGGGCAGGTAGTGTAATTATGGCGCCTCATACTTGTAGAAATATAGATAATGCTACAACATAGAGATATTAGGCCGGTGTTAGACCTGTAATAGAATGTAATGTGTGTGTATATATATATGTATATATATATATAATATAAACACAATCACATACCTGTAGTGTCACAATCCTGCATGGCTGTAGGTATTATATACCTGGTCATACATATATGTTACGTGCGTCAGTGTATCTGTCACGTTCTGTCTGATATTGACAGCGGTGGTCGGTCTGTACACCCGTATTGCAGGGTACAGACTTGTAAGGCTACGTTCACATTAGCATTGCGTCGGGGGCAGCTGCGGCGACGCATGCGTCATGCGCCCCTATATCTAACATGGGGGGCGCATGGACATGCGTTGCTCTTGTGTTTTGTGACGCATGCGTCACTATGCCGCAACTGTCGGGGCGCAGAGGATGCTGCATGATGCACTTTTTTCTGCGCCAAAAACCATGAGAAAATGAACGCATGCGTCACAAAATGCTGCGTTGTGCGTGCGTGCACATTTGCATTGTGCATTGCGTCGCCCACGCTGCACCGCACAACGCTAATGTGAACGTAGCCTAACTCAGTTAATGTGCGTCGTCAATATTGCGCTCACTCTGGGGTTTCCATGGCAGCACCAACACATTCAATCTCTTCACATCAAGTTAGAGACGGCCATGATGATGAGCAGAATGATAAAGATTTCAATATAACGCGCATTTTATTCATTTCAGTCCCTGGTGTTTGTATGAAGGAGTCCAGTGTCAATAACTGATAGGTCCACCGACTGGACTCATCCATACAAACACAGGGATTTCAATGAATAAACTACAACTTTTACCAAAAGTTTCCCCGCAGGAATTTTTCATCAATCTGATCACATCTATAATATCCGGCCTGCAGATTGGAGACATGACAGGTCCCCTTTAAATGAATGTGTAAAAGTTTGTAAAGTTCATATGTTTCTATACTGGATTCCCTTGTCTCTAGTGATGCCTCCTGAATAAATGCGAAAAGAACACTCTTCTGGCACATGTCGGGTCTATGGGTACAGTTTATACACCCATGTGTGAATGAGGCCCAGCACATATGGCTACCGCTCTCATGATTATTTTTCCAAGTGGATGAAATGATGTGAGAGAGACTATTGCAGTTGTGGTGCACATTATATTACAGGTTTTTGTAGGTGCTAGGAACAACTTCAAAGTATTAAATCGTATATCTACTTTGACACGCATTCTATTGCTCCATTTGAAATGAAGCCACTGTAAGCAGTCCTATATAAAAATCCATTGTTTTGTGTATACAGATACGGCTCTTATGCTATGTTTCTATGGTTTCAGACTACAAACCAATCCAGTGTGGTTAGTTTCTGCAGTCCCTACTAATCTACTGAATGCATGTTGGCAATAAGCAGAGAAGAGGCAGGAGGGAGTAATACTTGCCTGCAGGAGCAGACTACTTGGGGTGTATTTGTAGTCTGTATCCGTGGAAACAGATAAGACTGCATAGGAGCAATACTACCCTGTGCAAAAACAAAAGTCTCAAGACGTTTCAAACGTGGTATTCCCAACAAATCAAGCTATGCCTTTTCTACAAGATAAGTGCTAATATGCTGATCGCTGGGGGTCCCACCCCCATCTTGAATGGAAAGGTAATTTTAGCAGTAACATGAACAGTGATTTGGGCAGAGGTTGAGCATGTGCGCCATTCAGGATGGGGCTGTGGATCCCAGTGATCAGACTACCAGCAATCAGCAGGTCACCTCTATCCTTTGAAGAGTGTAAAACTTTTTTTTTTTTTTTTTTTGGAAAGGTGGGGGGAGAAACCTTTAATGGGATCAGATATTTGCTTGAATACTAACTGTTTTGTCTTTATTATTATTTTCCACTTCTAGTTTTGCAGAAATTGCACTTGTGCCAGTGGTTTGGGTTGGAAAATGTGAGTGCACGTTGACCTTCAGGAAGTACAAGGCTAATTCATGTTTGCACAGTAGGTCAGTCATTGTCAGTAGTACCGTGGTCACATTGTTATATAGCGACATTGATCATAGCGTTTGTGTCATCTCCCAAAACAGGGACAGCATGCCACCAGAACTGCAGGATGGGGATTTTTACTTTAGTTTAGGAATGAACATTGTGTACAACTGGTTTGTGCACTAGTCATTTTGGAATAGAGACCATTCACAAGTGGGATTGTCAGGGGAATCTACAGTAAAGGCCCCTTCACATTAAGCGACGCTGCAGCGATACCGACAACGATCCGGATCGCTGCAGCGTCGCTGTTTGGTCGCTGGAGAGCTGTCACACAGACAGCTCTCCAGCGACCAACGATGCCGGTAACCAGGGTAAACATCGGGTAACTAAGCGCAGGGCCGCGCTTAGTAACCCGATGTTTACCCTGGTTACCATCCTAAAAGTAAAAAAAAACAAACACTACATACTTACCTACAGCCGTCTGTCCTCCAGCGCTGTGCTCTGCACTCCTCCTGCACTGTGCTCTGCACTCCTCCTGCACTGGCTGTGAGCGTCGGTCAGCCGGAAAGCAGAGCGGTGACGTCACCGCTCTGCTTTCCGGCCGCTGTGCTCACACAGACAGTACAGGAGGAGTGCAGAGCACAGCGCTGGAGGACAGACAGCGGTAGGTAAGTATGTGGTGTTTGTTTTTTTTTACTTTTAGGATGGTAACCAGGGTAAACATCGGGTTACTAAGCGCGGCCCTGCGCTTAGTTACCCGATGTTTACCCTGGTTACCAGTGAAGACATCGCTGGATCGGTGTCACACACGCCGATCCAGCGATGTCAGGAGGAGTCCAGCGACGAAATAAAGTTCTGGACTTTATTCAGCGACCAACGATCTCCCAGCAGGGGCCTGATCGTTGGTCGCTGTCACACATAACGATTTCATTAACGATATCGTTGCTACGTCACAAAAAGCAACGATATCGTTAACAATATCGTTATGTGTGAAGGTACCTTAAGTCACTATTAACTCATTAGGTTAAGTCGGGTCAACCTAAGACTTTCCGTTCTTGGCTCTTCCAGTACATCTGTCCTAATAGCTCCAATGCATGTGTAATATCTCCTATGTATGAACAAATCCAAAACATCCAATATCTAGACCTAATTTCTAGTTCCCAATGTGAATTGGGTGCATCGCTTGGATATCTCTTCTCACGGCCAGAGACAATAAATTGACTGGTATTTGCGTAAGCTCATTAACAGTTCTCATGAATGGTGGCAAGATCATTTATCATCTATTTAGTGCAAAGGAGCATAAATTATGTCTGTGAGATATCCCCATTGTACTAGTTAAGGGTGTTCACTTGTTCTGTGTTACTTTCCTTGCAGAACTTCAAAGCACTTGTGATGAAATGGAGCCTGGAATGAACTCTTTCCGCGTCGAGTTTCCTGATTTCTCAAATACCATCCTTCAGAAGCTGAATCAGCAGCGCCAGTTGGGTCAGTTATGTGACATTTCCATTGTGGTACAAGGCCACCTCTTCCGTGCCCACAAAGCCGTCTTAGCAGCTAGCTCCCCATACTTCTGCGACCAGGTTTTGCTTAAGAACAGCAGGAGAGTGGTACTTCCTGACGTCATGAATCCGCGGGTGTTTGAGAACATCCTCTTGTCCTCATACACTGGAAGGCTAGCTTTACCCCCTCAGGAGATTGTGAGTTATCTGACAGCAGCAAGTTTCCTTCAGATGTGGCATGTCGTAGACAAGTGCACAGAGCTCCTGGAAGGTAACCCAACGCTTCTGTGTCAGAAGTCCAATCTCAGTAATGACCACCAGTCCCCCAGCAGCAGCAACTACAATGGTCTCAACGAAAACTTTGATCTTGGTTCGTGTGCCCAGCCGGAATTCAGGAAGGGTGAAGACATACGGGATGGTGAAAATGAAGAAGAGAGTCCAAAGGATGATGAGCTGTCTTCTCAACTCACTGAACACGAGTATCTGCCCAGTAACTCCTCCACAGAACATGATCAGCTGAGTACAGAGATGACCAGCCAAGATGGCGAAGAAGGTGCCAGCGACAGTGCCGACTATCACTACTCTCGTCCTCTGTACATCAAGCCAAGCATCATGTCTCACAAACGATGGGTCCAGATAAAGCCTGAAAGGTTTGAGCAGGAATGTGAAGGTGTTGAGGTGCACCCACCCTTTGAGGAACATGTCTCTGAGTCTGTCAACTTAGCCCATGTGGATCCTCCAATCCAGACTTCAGGTGTTGTAGACAACTTTGACTTCTGTAATAAGAAGAGCGCAGAGCCGGAAGGACATAGTAGTGGCGGCGGCAGCAACAACAACAACCGTTATGACGACCATGTTGATTTTTATGGGGCTTCTATGGAAGAGTTTTCAGGAGAACGTGAGGATCATCTTGAGGGACATGTCACTGAAAATACCTCAGGAGGTTTTGGGGAAGGCTTAGATGTTTCTACAGGTATTAAAGAAGAATCATCATCCTCTGGCTTCACTGCAGTAGTCTATAAACTGTATCCTTGCCAATGTGGTAAAAGCTTTACACACAAGAGCCAACGGGATAGACACATGAGCATGCACCTCGGACTGCGACCTTATGGATGTGGGGTTTGCGGTAAGAAGTTCAAAATGAAGCATCACTTGGTAGGCCACATGAAGATACACACCGGGATAAAGCCTTATGAGTGTAATATATGTGGCAAGCGGTTTATGTGGCGGGACAGCTTTCACCGACACGTAACTTCTTGTACCAAGTCCTACCATGCTTCGAAAGGAGAACAGCCCCAGGCCGAAAGTTGAATACGCCCGTGTATTTTTTTTTTTTTTTTTTTTAATACTCCTGTACATTTAAAAGCATCTCTCCATACGCACATGGCTCGGCAAACACTATAAAAATATGTACAAGCAATAAGCAAATTAGAATCTGCAATAGTAATTTCAATTTGGTGCCTGCTATTGGAACAAGATTTCACATCCAAAACTGATGGCATATTGCTAGAAGAAAAATTATAAGACTATGTGACATATTCTAAAAGAAGAATGTCACATATTCTATCAAATACATTTTCAGAACACTTCTATGTTGCAAAACAAAAAACATTAAGGGTATGTTTCCACGTTCAGGAAACGCTGCGTTGAGCCGCAGCGTCAAAAACGCAGCTTCCAGATGTTACAGCATAGTGGAGGGGATTTAATGAAATCCCGTCTCCACTATGCAGTAAAAAACGCATGAGGCATACCAGCAAAAACGCACATGCGGCGCGTCTTTTCAGAACGCAGCATGTCGTTACAATGAGCAAAACACGCAAGAACACCGCAGGTGACCTGCCAGTGACCTCAGGTGCAGATTTGATCAGGATTTTACCTGCATAAAATCCTGACCAAATCCTGAAGCAATCCTGAACGTGGACACATACCCTAAAGGGGTTGTTCCATGCAGACAACAACTTTTTTTTAAAAGAAGCCATTCCTGACATCAGCTGAACTAGGGACAAGACACCTAGCTATGCAGTATTACTGCTGGAAAAATGTAGTATTACACTCTAGTGAAATACATATACAAAGTTATAGTCAACCAGACTCAATGCCCCTACTGTACTAAGGTATATGGGAAAGTGGCCACACAGTTACCCCGATTATGTTATCAAGATTGTGGTGTCACATTTGTAAATGGTGCAAATGCGCATGAAGGGCCCTATTTATTTTAGTCGGCTTTTTATTGTCTTGCTCTTTTTTTTCTTTTTTGCATCCTATTCATCTTTCCAATTGTGCCTTTTTTTAAAAGTCATGTTTTTATGTGTCACTATGGGTAGAGTTTAGGGTTTTCATATGTTTTTGCCTAATTCATCATTTGCGACTTTTCAAAAAAAAAAAAAATTGCAAATGTTCTCTAGAATACAACCCCTCACCCCACCCCTTGTCTTCCCTTTTGGGGTATGATTAGTAACACTTTAGCGGAGCATGCACCTTTTTTGCTCTAAAGTCTCAAAACAGGTTAAAGATAGAGATAAAAAAACATTTTTTTTATTTCAGCACCGTTTAAATGAATTTGATGGGGAAAAAAAACAACAACAACTCGTGAACGAATACCATAAGACAGAATATGAAAAGTGATTTGAAAACTTGCAATGATGAATCGGGCCCGAACTGTTACATTTATTTATTTTTAATATGCTGGATTACAGAAAAATCCAAAACAAATGAAAAATATTTATTCAGACTTTTTTTTTTTTCCTGAATATTGAATTAGTGGTATTGTTTTAAGATTCCACACTTTTGCATTATATTGTCAGTACAAAAAAATTCTGCTTTTATGTGACTTAAAGAGACAAAGAAAAAAAAGCTTTAGTTTTTTGGGTAATCTTTTGCCAAGTCACAATAGCAAGTACCAAATTCAGAGCCAGAACATCCTCTCGTATACCTGGTTCGACCATTTGTTCAATCCTGTCTGAGATGGTGAAGAACATAAACTATACTTGACCACAGTGACGTGTATCACTTTCTACTTTACTGGGAATAATTCCCACTTTCTAACACAGAACCCGTGAAACTGTGATTTTTAGGTTTTTATTATCATTTTTATTTATAAGAGAACTGGTTGCACCTTTTAATTTGTGGGCACTGTAATCTACAATGCACCATATAAAACTTTTTTTTCTTTAATCGCAATAGTCGGAAGACGTGTACGTAATATTACTGGATCCAGATCACGGTCGGACTCTAGTCCTTTTTTTTTTCTTAATTCTTTCACAAGGAAGTTCATTTTAGCACTTTCCAAATATATTACAACATTGTGTGACCGTGTAAAATGAAAGCATTGGGAAACAGCAAAAAAAAAAAACTCCAGCTTTTGTCTGGGGGACAAAAATTTTCCAGTTATGTAATTCCCAATGATCAACTGGTGGTTTGCTCCTGCACATACTGGTTCCAGTTAGTGGTTGTCACGACCTGCCTAGGAGCATGTGTAAGAAATGACTCACTGCACATATTCGTGCAATGCCGCTTCCTGGGCAGGTCATGGCAGCTGCTGAATTAATGGAGGCCTGCTAGAAGACACCCATTTAACTGACGGGGGTCACTAAGGTGAGAATTTAGGGAAAGGGCTGTTTGGGTGAGAAAAAGTAGGGTTAGGTTGGACATTGTAAGTTTTGGGGTGTAACAGCCCTTTTTTTAACACTTTTTGAAGACCCAGAGTTGGTATTTGCCAATCATCATACCAGTTAGTAGGCGAGTCTTGCTTGTTCCCACTCTATGGTGTATACCCCTTGTATTCCTACAGGCCCTAATGTTATAGGACCATCCTTTTCTAAACTGGTTTGGTGCTGTCCCAGTCTAAGTAACCCCCCATCACCGATTATAGCTGTTTAGTAGTCCACAAATTTGGTATCGTGCAATGGTCTCCTTAGTGGTCCCTATGGATGAGTGATCTGCAATCTGACAATTGTACATTAGTTCTTATGTGACAGATAACGTCTTATCTTCTCCTACGTTTCTGGACGAAAGCTGATATCGATAGCACTTACTTGATTATGATAGTTGATTAAGTGTGTTTGAGACATTGTCAAACTTAAGAATTGTTTCCAGTTTTTTTTTTTTTGCTGTTGGAGCAGGTCTTGAAGATAAAAAGAAAAATAATGTAGCGTAACTCTGTTTTAACTGGTGCCATGATCGTGTAGTCACGTGTGGTGTATGCTAGCGCACTGTAAAGAGGGGTGTCACTTTTAAAAATGATTTTGCAGCTATTATCTAGATATAAAGTATACTTTATGTACCTCTTTACTTCTATGTGTACTCCAATCACATCTAAAGCTGCATCCTGAATTCTGCTGATTTCTATCACTTGTAATTCACCCATAGTGTCTTGTCAGACACCACACATTACTTGAAATGACTGCTTAGATCTTGATTTAACTGTAGCTCTCAGAAGGACATGCGTCATCATTTGTGAGCTAGGAGATTGCAGAATTAGAAATGCAGCGTTGGATTTAACTGGAAGATAAATGGTGTAGTGCAAGATCACTATAGCTACATACTAAATATCCGATTATAATCTAGTCTAGACTTGATTGTAGACGTTTAGATTCCCAGTGCAATTTTGTTTTCTTTCAGAAGTATAGTTACAGCTAATCTGTCAGGATTGTATATAAGGGCAGCACAGGATTGGAGATGAGCGAATATTTCAATATTTGGTTCGGATTACAAACGCCATATTTGCTGAACATAGCCAAACGCCATTGGAGTCATTGGGAGTACAGATGAGCGAATATGTTCAGAAACGATAGTCAAACATAAAATTGGTACGAATGTGGAACAAATATGGCAAATTTGGATTCGGCCATCATTTTCCAAACATATTTGCTCATCTCTGCACAGGATAACTGGTGCACTGAGCTCATGATAAAAGTTTTTAAATGGATTTCAATCGGTTATTTTTATGTAAGTTGTTAGGTCTCCGGAGAAAGCCTGTGAGTCTTTTATCTCTGGCTTCTTTGAGTCCTGCACCACTGCCCGCTAGTGGAAAGCTTGTGAGTCCTGCATGTCCCATCTGCAAATAGGCTAGTTTCACACTAGCGTTTATCTGGGCTGCGGACTTCCTCCGTGAAGCCCCGCCCACTGCCGCACCTCTTCGTTCAGCTCCGCCTACGGCTGCATGCGGCGTGCGCACCCTATCTTTAACATTGGGTACGCAGGCCATGCCGCTGTATGCGGATGCCGCCGCATGCGTCGTTTTGACGGTGCGGCATCTGCACGAAAATGCAACATGTTGCGTTCGGCGCAGGTCGTCGCACGATCAAAACGATGCATGCGGCTGGTCCGCATACTGCGGCATGGCCTGCGTACCCAATGTTAAAGATGGGGTGCCCACGCCGCATGCAGACGCAGGCGGAGCTGAATGAAGAGGCGTGGCAGCGGGCGGGGCTTCACGGAGGGAGTCCGCATCCCTCTGCAGCCCGTATAAACGCTAGTGTGAAACTAGCCATAGAGAGCCTGTGAGTCATGCATATCCCATCCACTAATAGAGAGCCTGTGAGTCATGCATATCCTGTCCACTAATAGCCTGTGAGTTCTCCATATCCTGTCCATTAATAGAGAGCCTGTAAGTTCTGCATATCCTGTCCACTAATAGCCTGTGAGTCCTGCATATCCCGTCTACTAATAGAGAGCTTGCGAATCCTGCATATCCCGTCCACTAATAGAGAGCCTGTGAGTCATGCATATCCTGTCCACTAATAGCCTGTGAGTTCTCCATATCCTGTCCATTAATAGAGAGCCTGTAAGTTCTGCATATCCTGTCCACTAATAGCCTGTGAGTCCTGCATATCCCGTCTACTAATAGAGAGCCTGTGAGTCCTGCATATCCCGTCTACTAATAGAGAGCCTGTGAGTCATGCATATCCCGTCCACTAATAGAGAGCTTGCGAATCCTGCATATCCCGTCCACTAATAGAGAGCCTGTGAGTCATGCATATCCTGTCCACTAATAGCCTGTGAGTTCTCCATATCCTGTCCATTAATAGAGACCCTGTAAGTTCTGCATATCCTGTCCACTAATAGCCTGTGAGTCTTGCATATCCCGTCTACTAATAGAGAGCCTGTGAGTCCTGCATTTCCTGTCCACTAATAGAGAGCCTATGAGTTCTGCATATCATGTCCACTAATAGCCTGTGAGTCCTGCATATTCAGTCCACTAATAGAGCCTGTGAGTCTTGCATATCCCGTCTACTAATAGAGAGCCTGTGAGTCCTGCATTTCCTGTCCACTAATAGAGAGCCTGAGTTCTGCATATCATGTCCACTAATAGAGAGCCTGTGAGTCCTGCATATTCCGTCCACTAATAGAGCCTGTGAGTCTTGCATATCCCGTCTACTAATAGAGAGCCTGCAAGTCCTGCATATCCTGTGCACTAATAGAGAGCGTGTGAGTCCTTCATATCCCGTCCACTAATAGAGAGCCTAAGTCTTGTATCTCTGTCTATTCTTAGAGGAAATCTGAGTCTTGAATTCCTGCCCACTAATAGAGACAGCTTGTTATTCCTGCATCCCTGACCCTCTAATCTTGAGTCCTGCATTCCCAGCTCAATAATACAGAACCTAGGAGTCTGACGTACCCTGCCCACTAAGAGAGAGCCTGTGACTCCTGCATACTCCGTCCATTAATAGAGGGCATTTGCAAGCTTATGAGTCCTGCGTTCCCCGCCCACTAATAGAGCTTGTGAATCCTGCTTACCCCTCCGCTAATAGAGAGTGCTTGTGAGTCATACCCTGCTCACTGAGAAAGAGCTTCCTACATACCCCAACCACTAGTAGAGCTTGTAAGTCCTGGATACCCCACCCTTTAATAGAGCTTGTAAATCGTGGATACCCCACCAAATAATAGAGCTTCTGAGTCATGAATACCCCACCAATAGAGCTTGTGAGTCCTGCATGCCCCGCCCACTAAGAAAGAGCTGGTCAGTCCTGCCTACCCCGCCCACTAATAGAGCTTGTAAGTCCTGCATACCCCGCCCACTAATAGAGCTTGTATGTCCTGGATACCCCACCCACTAATAGAGCTTGTGAGTCCTGGATACCCCACCCAATAATAGAGCTTGTATGTCCTGGATACCCCACCCAATAATAGAGCTTGTATGTCCTGGATAACCCACCCAATAATAGAGCTTGTGAGTCCTGGATACCCCACCAATAATAGAGCTTCTGAGTCATGAATACCCCACCAATAGAGCTTGTGAGTCCTGCATGCCCCGCCCACTAATAGAGAGAACTTGAGTCCTGTATATCCTAATCAGTAATAGAGAGATCCTGTGAGTCCTGCACCTTTCTAGCTACACTGAGAGAAGTCCTGCGAGGGCTGCCTACCTTACCTAGACAATAGTGATTGACAGCTTTTATAACTTTACGTACCAGACTGAGGAGTCACAAGCAGGATTCACAGGCTTTTTCTGAGGCAGGACTCCTAGAATTTTCATTGTGAGAGGGAGGGAAGCAGGACTTCCAGGTTTCCTTGATGAGTGGTGGAGGGAAGGAGCAGAACTTATAGGCTTTCTCTGTTGATCCTGCCTGATCCTTACATTAGAATACCAATTAAAATCCTAGAAAACGCTCCATCCCTGAGCCCAGCACCTCCTCTATCCTACGCTACTCTCATATACAGACCTGTTGGCTCTGTAGTGGGCAGAGATGTAATTAAAGAAAGTAAGAATTCTTTACAGCCTGATCTGTGGTATTAATATTCTCCTTCTAGAATTTCCACCGATATTATTATAATTGATATTTGCACAGCTGGCTGAGCCCCTTTTCGGCTTAGCTCTAACCTGTTTACATAACGACAAGAACGTTTTTTAATGTTTATAATGTTAAATTGATATGTACTTGTGGTTTGCAGCCCTGACATATCCGGTAGTGTCATCATTGTATGTAACCTATATGGAAGCTTCAGTTTTGTGTTAATAAGCATATTGCTTACTGCTTTATATTTTCTGCATTTTTCCTTCTCTAATAGAAGCAAGCTCCTTCAGCTCTTGAACAATGGGCACTGCCCTTGATAATGCTCCTAAACTTCCACCTGGCAAGTCCGGGCTCATCATAAAAATAGCGTACAGTCTGGACCCATGAAAATTGTATAGGAGTGTACAAACTATGCACATA
Organism: Ranitomeya imitator; assembly: GCF_032444005.1. Taxonomy (NCBI): domain Eukaryota; kingdom Metazoa; phylum Chordata; class Amphibia; order Anura; family Dendrobatidae; genus Ranitomeya; species Ranitomeya imitator. The sequence goes on from NC_091283.1 coordinate 172,126,425, forward strand.
TACAGCTAATGGAGAGGCTGCCATGTTGACATGCTGCCACTATAGGTATTATATATGTGGTCTAAGTCTTAAAGGTGTCACCAACCTCTAAGGACTTTTTTTTTTTACTTCCATGTATTTGATGCAAAAAAAAAAAAACATTTCCCCCTCTCCCCCACAATGTAAACTTTGATGTGGTCATGCATCAGTTGAGAGGAGCGGAGAGCTACAATCTCACCCATTAGACTGTGGGAATGAGCTCACTGACAGATTCTCAGTTAACCCCATCTACAGCCTGCAATAAACAGTGCAACACAGAGGCTATATATTTAAATGAAGCCCAATTCCAAATATGATTTTTAGCCAAAATTATGTACATTTAAGTAAGGGGAAAAATTCACCAAAGGTGCACAACCCTTCTAGAATGTTTTAGATATCTTCCTCTAAAAAAAATAATAAATTTAATCAGTGAAGGATAGATATTGACCAAACATTTCTGGTGGGAAGGAGACAACTCCAGCAGCCTTCATAAATTAGTGATGTATCTCTTCCAACAGTAGAATAATGTCTGCAGCCAACTTTATGGTATTGGTTCACAGCACATCAGGCATGACTGATGAGGCCAAGCCACCCAGTGACTCAGAATGACTGGTAATGGTCCTGCAGGAAAGGTAATGGTCAGACATTTCTTGGTATTTATTGCACGCACATCTACAACTAAAGCATGAAACCCAAGTTACCTGATGGACAGCAGCTGTTAAACACATTGACTGCTTTAGATAATGTTCCTTTATGTTGACAGACCTTGAGATAACGAATGAGTTGCAGCTGAAGGACTCAAAGGAAAAATAGAAAAAAAATATATATAATTTCAAGTTGTTAAAAATTAGGTTTAGATTTTTTTATTTATTTCTAGTGTTTTCTCATAATCCCTGCAGGGTATATGTGCAAGACAAACTTCCATTTCACTCAACAGAGGCTAGATGCAAGTGTTTTCGGCTTCCGTATATATATTTATTATGAATAAGCGTCTCTAGCTCAATCTGTATCTGGGTGCTAAGCCTCTTAAGCAGTTCCCAAACCTTTTTATTATATATACGGTATGTTTTTGTTTTTTTTGTTGTTGTTTTTTTAAATCCATGTTATTGTGTTTTTTTTTTTTTTGTTTTTGTTTTTTTTACTGGAGCTTTATGGGCACGCTTATAAAGTTGCACATTGTAGGAGACATCCGTTGAAAAAATTAAATCATCTGTGGGTATATCACCCACATAGACTGAAAATCTGATATGAATGCACCCTAACCTGCCCAGTTATACATGAGCTTCAGATTTATTTGTGCATTACTTGGAAGATTTTCTATTTAGGAGGGTGGAGATGTTGGTTATTGTCCCAATGAGAGTCATAGTACTTTTACTAACTTTCGCCCAGCTTTGCCTCCCCCAAAAATGGATAAAAAAAAGGACAAATCAAGGATTCCATTTTTGAAGTCTTTTTGCCCCTTAGTCGTAGCTTCTTAGGCTATACAGTGGTGGAGTTTGGGTTTTGTGACAGTCCAGCATTATTTCTGTCAATTAACAGTATTTTTCTTGCACAGAGCATCCCTTGCCGGGTCACACTTCACAGAAAATTTCTATTTTTGAGCCGGTGTATTAAAAGGTCATGACTATGCTGTTCCGGACTTATCTAACACTGTAACCTGCTGTATGCGCGAGACTGGATATTTCTGTCTTTAAATGATATTGCTGTTATGAGCACACAGTCTGTGTAGTTCAATGTCTCGTTATTTTCTTCTTATAGAAGAGACCCAAGCTGTTTTGTATGGCGTGTTAATAAATGTTACCTGTTAACTCAGCCTGGTGTTTGTATTCATTTTTCCCTTGTACCTTGTACATTTAAAGGGGTTGTCAAGGATTAGAAAAAAATGGCTAATTTCCTCCAAAATCCGCACCACATGTTTTTACTGGTTGTCTAGGTTATTACAGCGCACCTCCACTCACTTCATTTATGCTTTCTAGCAATATCAGATGGACCGCGGTGTCGTTGATTTGTGATGAAGTCAGCCATGTTTCACTGATCCTGAACAATTCATTTATATGGCTTTTCAATCCAGCATAGCCATTGTAAGTAAGTAAGTAATAAGTAAATGTGCCATCTTCTCCAAGTTGCAAAAAATTCTATTCTATTTCTTATATCAAAAAATTGGAACACCACAATAATCACTGATGGTGCCAGGCGTCCCAGGCAAAAGTCCAATACTTGCCCAATTTAGACAGAATAAAATACGAAGGCAGCACTCCAAAATCCTAAAGGTGAAAAAAAGTAGTAGACTTTATTCAGACCCACATGTCTGGGCAACGTTCCGGCTCCTACTGAGCCTTTGTCAAAGCTTGACAAAGGCTCAGTAGGAGCCGAAACGTTGCCCAGACATGTGGCTCATCTCTTCCGACAAGCCTACAGCCTGCAGTGATCCTCAACCTACTGAACAGCCGCACAGCCAGCTTTTCCCTCTCCTAGTGTATCCTCACCCACCCCCTGCAGACTGTGAGCCCTCGCGGGCAGGGTCCTCCCTCCTTATGTACTCGTGTGCCTTGTTATCTGCTCATGTTTAATGTATTTGTCTATATTTGCCCCGTATTCACATGTAAAGCGCCATGGAATAAATGGCGCTATAAAAATGTATAATAATAATAATAATATTTTATTCTGTTCTATTTCTTAGTTACCGTATATCTATTACTGGGAAAACTTGCTATAGTGGCTATACTAGATCTAGTCAAGTCCCACATGGATTTACAGCTAGCTTTAGGCTATGTGCCTACTTTGCAGAAATGGTGCGGAAATGTCCGCAGCATTTCCGCAACTCTCTGCTGCGGGTAAAACGCATGCGGAATTCGCATGCGTTTTGCAAGCGTTTTTAGCTTGCAGAATGCTTGCGCTGTTCCAAGCGATTTGAAGCGTCGCTTGGAAAAGTGATTGACAGGTTGGTCACACTTGTCAAGCATAGTGCTTGACAAGTGTGACCAACTTTTTACTATTGATGCTGCCTATGAAGCATTAGTAGTAAAAGATAGAATGTTAAAAATTATAATAAAAAAAAAAAAAATATTTATTCTCACCTTACGACGGCCCCCGATCTCCTCAGCGGCGCTCCCGTTACGTTCCGTTCCCAGGGATGCTTTGCGCGAAGGGCCTTTGTGACGTCATGGTCCCGTGACCGCGACGTCATCTCGGGTGATTCGCGCAATGCATCCCTGGGAACGGAAGCCGCCGCATGCACCGCTGAGAGGCGGGAGGACTCCGGGGGCCATCAGAAGGTAAGTATATCCCTATTTTTTATATTCTTTTTTTTTTTTTTTTACAGGAATATGGTAGCCAGGGCCTGGAGGAGAGTGAAGTGCTCACTTTATGCATGGTAGGCATAGCCACATGCGTAAAGTGAGCGTAACAAAGCAATCCTATGGTGGCAGAAATGTGGGCTATGTAGTATTAACGGTGCATGTGCTATTTACTGGCAGGACAAATCTGGTAGGCTGCCGTGTCACTAGCAGTATTTGGTCAGTATTTTACATCAGTATTTGTAAGCCAAAACCAGGAGTGGAACAATTAGAGGAAAAGTATAATAGAAACATATGCACCACTTCTGTATTTATCACCCACTCCTGGTTTTGGCTTACAAATACTGATGTAAAATACTGACCAAATACTGCAAGTGTGACGGCAGCCTTAAGGTACTGTCACACTAGACGATATCGCTAGCGATCCGTGACGTTGCAGCGTCCTCGCTAGCGATATCGTCCAGTGTGAAAGGCAGCAGCGATCAGGCCCCTGCTGGGAGATCGCTGGTCGGGGAAGAAAGGCCAGAACTTTATTTCGTCGCTGGACTCCCCGTAGACATCGCTGAATCGGCGTGTGTGACACCGATTCAGCGATGTCTTTGCTGGTAACCAGGGTAAACATCGGGTAACTAAGCGCAGGGCCGCGCTTAGTAACCCGATGTTTACCCTGGTTACCATCCTAAAAGTAAAAAAACAAACACTACATACTTACCTACAGCCGTCTGTCCTCCAGCGCTGTGCTCTGCACTCCTCCTGCTCTGGCTGTGAGCGTCGGTCAGCCGGAAAGCAGAGCGGTGACGTCACCGCTCTGCTTTCTGGCTGCCCGGCGCTCACAGCCAGACCAGAGAAGCAGAGCGCCGAGGACAGACAGCGGTAGGTAAGTATGTAGCGTTTGTTTTTTTACTTTTTAGGATGGTAACCAGGGTAAACATCGGGTTACTAAGCGCGGCCCTGCGCTTAGTTACCCGATGTTTACCCTGGTTACCGGGGACCTCGGGATCGTTAGTCGCTGGAGAGCTGTCTGTGTGACAGCTCTCCAGCGACCAAACAGCGACGCTGCAGCGATCCGGATCGTTGTCGGTATCGCTGCAGCGTCGCTATGTGTGACGGTACCTTTAGACGTTTGGTATTGTCTGTGGGGCCAAATATAAATATACAGAGGACCAGATTTGGCCCAAGAACCTGTTTTTGACATCTATGAACTAGACATAACACAGTTATCAGTCTTACCATTTGTCTCCAAGCCATTGCGCTCTAGGTTTTGTGAAAGCACAACTTTCAAGCGGTCAGAGCATGGTGTAAATTGTGGTTTATTGACTTAAGCAAATATCCTGTGTGAACTCAGGTCTGTAAAGTCTCCTGACAGTAATAATAAATTGTTTTAGCTCTTCCTACTTACAGCTTCATGTTTTATCCTCAGGGTATGCACTATACTAAAGAAGCATTCTGCCAAAATAGCTGAAGTCAGACAGATATAGGTGATCTATATAGTTTACCTGCTAGTATCAAAAAGCAGAAATCAGGTACCTACATAATAAGAATAATGATTGTATTTTAACAACTTAACAGTTGGTGATCTTTATTGGGATCTGGCAGGTTTCACACACCCATGCACTCGCCATTTTAGGGGTTTTTTTTTTTTAAGCAAAAATACTGCTCACCAGATACAAGAATAAAGCTATCATAATATTGTTCCCCATATGTTAAAAATAAACTACTATAATACTGCCCTCTATGTGCAGTAATATAACTAGTATACTATTTCCCCCTGTCTACAGGAATACAACTACTATAATACTGCTCCTGTATACGAAAATACAACTACAAGAATACTGCCGCCGTCACACTTACCATATGAAAAATTGGTCCGAGTCTACCTGCTGAGAATCGCAGGCGTGTTACGTGAGAGTCGTGTAAGTGTCACGCGAGTACAATCCGATTTCTCACACCTAGCATCCGGAGCATTGCGATTGCAATGCGATTTTAACATGAGCTTTAAAACATGCAGCAATTCTGTCATTTACAGATCGTTTTCAAAAGAAATATTTGTCAAAACACACACACACACCAAAAGTTTGGACACACCTTCTCATTTAAAGATTTTTCTGTATTTTCATTACTGTGAAAATTGTACATTCACACTGAAGGCATCAAAACTATGAATTAACACATGTGGAATTATATACTTAACAAAAAAGTGTGAAACAACTGAAAATATGTCTTATATGGTTCTTCAAAGTAGCCACCTTTTGCTTTGATGACTGCTTTGCAGACTCTTGGCATTCTCTTGATGAGCTTCAAGAGGTAGTCACTGGGAATGGTTCTCCAACAATGTTGAAGGAGATCCCAGAGATGCTTAGCACTTGTAGGCCCTTTTGCCTTCACTCTGCGGTCTAGATCACACCAAACCATCTCTATTGGGTTCAGGTCCGGTGACTGTGGAGGCCAGGTCATCTGGCGTAGCACCCCATCACTCTCCTTCTTGGTCAAATAGCCCTTATACAGCCTGGAGGTGTCTTTGGGGTCATTGTTCTATTGAAAAAGAAATGATGGTCCTACTAAACGCAAACCGGATGGAATAGCATTCCGCTGCAAGATGCTGTGGTAGCCATGCTGGTTCAATATGCCTTCAATTTTGAATAAATCCTCAACAGTGTCACCAGCAAAGCACCCCCACACCATCACACCTCCTCCATGCTTCACGGTGGGAACCAGGCATGTAGAGTCCATCCGTTCACCTTTTCTGCGTCGCACAAAGACACGGTGGTTGGAACCAAAGATCTTAAATTTGGACTCATCAGACCAAAGCACAGATTTCCACTGGTCTAATGTCCATTCCTTGTGTTCTTTAGCCCAAACAAGTCTCTTCTGCTTGCTGCCTGTCCTTAGCAGTGGTTTCCTAACAGCTATTTTACCATAAAGGCCTGCTGCACAAAGTCTCCTCTTAACAGTTGTTGTAGAGATGTGTCTGCTGCTAGAACTCGGTGTGGCATTGACCTGGTCTCTAATCTGAGCTGCTGTTAATCTGCGATTTCTGAGGCTGGTGACTAGGATAAACGTATCCTCAGAAGCAGAGGTGACTCTTGGTCTTCCTTTCCTGGGGCGGCCCTCATGTGAGCCAGTTTCTTTGTAGCGCTTGATGGTTTTTGCCACTGCACTTGGGGACACTTTCAAAGTTTTCCCAATTTTTCGGACTGACTGACCTTCATTTCTTAAAGTAATAATGGCCACTCGTTTTTCTTTACTTGGCTGTTTTTTTCTTGCCATAATACAAATTCTAACAGTCTATTCAGTGGGACTATCAGCTGTGTATCCACCAGACTTCTTGACAGGGCACACCTGTGAAGTGAAAACCATTCCCGGTGACTACCTCTTGAAGCTCATCAAGAGAATGCCAGCAAATCATCTGCCGCATCTACTATATATAATTGTCTAAGGGTCACTTCCGTCTGTCTGTCTTTCTGTCACGGATATTCATTGGTCGTGGCCTCTGTCTGTCATGGAAATCCAAGTCGCTGATTGGTCGTGGCAAAACGCCCACGACCATTGCCACGACCAATCAGCGACGGGCGCAGTCCAGCAGCAACATGGCCGCTCCTTCGTCCCCGCAGTCAGTGCCCGCTCCAAACTCCCCTCCAGTCAGCGCTCACACAGGGTTAATGGCAGCGCTAATGGACCGCGGTGTAACGCACTCCGTTAACGCTGCTATTAACCCTGTGTGACCAACTTTTTTACTATTGATGCTGCCTATGCAGCATCAATAGTAAAAAGATCTAATGTTAAAAATAAAAATAAAAAATTAAAAATCATCATACTCACCTTCTGGCGCCTTTCCTGCTCCTCGCGACGCTCCGGTGACCAGTCCATGCATTGCGATCTCGTGAGATGATGACATAGCGGTCTCGCGAGACCGCTACGTCATCATCTCGCGAGACTGCAATGCACTCTTGAGTCCGGAGCGCGCGTGGAGCATCGGTAAACGCTTCCTGGATCCAGGGGCCAACGGAAGGTGAGTATATAACTATTTTTTTATTTTAATTCTTTTTTTTAACAGGGATATGATGCCCACATTGCTATATACTACGCGGGCTGGGCAATATACTACGCAGGCTGTGCAATATACTACGCGGGCTGGGCAATATACTACGTGGCTGGGCAATATACTACGTGGCTGGGCAATATACTACGTGGACATGCGTTAGAATAGTTATATACACATAGAATAGATGTGTGTGAATATACAGTGTGTGTGTGTGTGTGTGTATATATATATATATATATATAATGTCAGTGACATACACACATACAGTACCGACCAAAGGTTTGGACACAACTTCTCAATGATTATTCTGTATTTTGATGAATATGAAAATGGTACATTCACACTGAAGGCATCAAAACTATGAATTAACACATGTGAAATTGTATACTTAACAAAAAAGTGTGAAACAGTTGAAAATATGTGTTATATTCTAGGTTCTTCAAAGTAGCCACCTTTTGCTTTGATGACTGCTTTGCACACTCTTGGCATTCTCTTGATGAGCTTCAAGACGTAGTCACCAGGAATGGTCTTCCAACAATCTTGAATAAGTTCCCAGAGATGCTTGGCACTTGTTGGCCCTTTTGCCTTCACTCTGCGGTCCAGCTCACCCCAAACCATCTCGATTGGGTTCAGGTCTGAAAAATAAATGATGGTCCAACTAAGCTCAAACCGGATGGAATAGCATGCCGCTGCAAGATGCTGTGGTAGCCATGCTGGTTCAGTATGCCTTCAATTTTGAATAAATCCCCAACATTGTCACCAGCAAAGCACCATCACACCTCCTCCTCCATGCTTCATGGTGGGAATCAGGCATGTAGAGTCCATCCGTTCACCTTTTCTGCATCACACAAAGACACGGTGGTTGGAACCAAAGATCTCAAATTTGGACTCATCAGACCAAAGCAGAGATTTCCACTAGTCTAATGTCCATTCCTTGTGTTCTTTAGCCCAAACAAGTCTCTTCTGCTTGTTGCCTGTCCTTAGCAGTGGTTTCCTAGCACTTATTTTACTATGAAGGCCTGCTGCACAAAGTCTCCTCTTAACAGTTGTTGTAGAGATGTGTCTGCTGCTAGAATTCTGTGTGGCGTTGACCTGGTCTCTAATCTGAGCTGCTGTTAACCTGCGATTTTTGAGGCTGGTGACTCGGATAAACTTATCCTCAGAAGCAGAGGTGACTCTTGGTCTTCCTTTCCTGGGGTGGTCCTCATGTGAACCAGTTTCTTTGTAGCGCTTGATGGTTTTTGCCACTGCACTTGGGGTCACTTTCAAAGTTTTCCCAATTTTTGGGACTGACTGACCATCATTTCTTAAAGTAATGATGGCCACTCTGTTTTCTTTACTTGGCTGCTTTTTTCTTGCCATAATACAAATTCTAACAGTCTATTCAGTGGGACTATCAGCTGTGTATCCACCAGACTTCTGCACAACACAACTGATGGTCCCAACCCCATTTATAAGGCAAGAAATCCCACTTATTAAACCTGACAGGGCACACCTGTGAAGTGAAAACCATTCCCGGTGACTACCTCTTGGAGCTCATCAAGAGAATGCCAAGAGTGTGCAAAGCAGTCATCAAAGCAAAAGGTAGCTACTTTCAAGAACCTAGAATATAAGGCATAATTTCAATTGTTTCACACTTTTTTGTTAAGTATATAATTCCACATGTGTTAATTCATAGTTTTAATGCTTTCAGTGTGAATGTACAATTTTCACATTCATAAAAATACAGAATAATCATTAATTGAGAAGTTGTGTCCAAACCTTTGGTCGGTACTGTATGTGTGTAGGTCACTGACATATATATATATATATATATATATATATATATATATATATATATATATATATATATAAATGCGGTGTGTCCAATCTTTTGGTCTGTACTGTGTGTGTATATATATATATATATATATATATATATATATATATATATATATATATAATATATACTCTGCTCAAAAAAATGAAGGGAACGCTAAAATCTCACATCCTACATATCAATGAATTAAATATTCCTGTTGTAAATCTTTATTCATTGTATAGTGGAATGTGTTGAAAACAATAAAACCAAAAAATTATCAACGTAAATCACAACTAATATGCCTCGGAGGTCTGGAGTTGGAATGATGCTCAAAATCAAAGTGTAAAATGAAGTTACAGGCTGATACAACTTCAGTGGAAATGCCTCATGATAAGAAAATGATGCTCAGTAGTGTGTGTGGCCTCCACGTGCCTGTATGACCTCCTACAATGCCAGGGCATGCTCCTGATGAGGCGGTGGATGATCTCCTGAGGGATCTCCTCCCTGACCTGGACTAAAGCATCATCCAACTCCTTGACAGTTTTGGTGGATGGTGTGAGACATGATGTCCCAGATGTGTTCAATCGGAGTCAGGTCTGGGGAACTGGCGGACCAGTCCATAGCTTCAATGCCTTCATCTTGCAGGAACTGCTGACACATTCCAGCCACATGAGGTCTGGCATTGTCCTGCATTAGGAGGAACCCAGGGCCAACCGCACCAGCATATGGTCTCACAAGGGGTCTGAGGATCTCATCTTGGTACCTAAGCACAGTCGGGCTACCTCTGGCGAGCACATGGAGGGCTGTGTGGCCCTCCAAAGAAATGCCACCCCACACCATTACTGACCCACTGCCAAACCGGTCATGCTGAAGGATGTTGCAGGCAGCACATGCACATTGCTCTCCATGGCGTCTCCAGACTCTGTCACGCTGTCACAAGTGCTCAGTGTGAACCTGTTTTCAGCTGTGAAGAGCACAGGGCACCAGTGGCAAATTTGTCAATCCTGGTGTTCTGTGGCAAATGCCAAGCAACCTGCACGGTGTTGGGCTGTGAGCACAACCCCCATCTATGGACATCGGACACTCAGATTATCCTCATTGAGTCAGTTTCTAACCGTTTGTGAAGACACATGTACATTTGTGTGAAAAAACACCGTGAGCACAGCTACAAAGTGGTGCTAAAGTTAGTCTCCCAAGCCATACACATAATAAATATAACTTAGCACTCAACTTAAGGATGCTTGAACAGAAGGATTTATTTTGCAGTATACACAAAACGTTTTGGTTCATTATAGAACCTTCTTCAGTTACGTATTTTATTGTGCATATAATGCATAGTTCTCAGAGCCCGTTTTCATCTGAGAACTATGCATTATATGCACAATAAAATACGTAACAGAAGAAGGTTCTATATGAACCGAAACGTTTTGTGTATACTGCAAAATAAATCCTTCTGTTCAAGCATTCTTAAGTTGAGTGCTAAGTTATATTTATTACATGTACATTTGTGGCCTGCTGGAGGTCATTTTGCAGGGCTCTGGCAGTGCTCCTCCTGTTCCTCCTTGCACAAAGGCTGAGGTAGCGGTCCTGCTGCTGGGTTGTTGCCCTCCTATGGCCCCCTCCACATCTCCTGGTGCACTGGCCTGTCTCCTGGTAGCGCCTCCAGCCTCTGGACACTACGCTGACAGACAGCAAACCTTTCCACAGCTTGCATTGATGTGCCATCCTGGATGAGCTGCACTACCTGAGCTGCACTACCCGAGCCACTTGGGTGGGCTGTAGAGTCCGTCTCATGCTACCACAAGTGTGAAAGCACAACCAACATTCAAAAGTGACCAAAACATCAGCCAGAAAGCATTGGTACTGAGATGTGGTCTGTGATCCTCACCTGCAGAACCACTCCTTTATTGAGTGTGTCTCGATAATTGCCAATAATTTCCATCTGTTGTCTATTCCATTTGCACAACAGCATGTGAAATTGATTGTCAAACAGTGTTGCTTCCTAACTGGACAGTTTGATTTCACAAAAGTTTGATTTACTTGGAGTTATATTCTGTTGTTTAAGTGTTTCCTTAATTTTTTTGAGCAGTGCATATACAGTGCCTTGCGAAAGTATTCGGCCCCCTGGAACTTTTCAACTTTTTCCTACATATACTTCAAACATAAAGATACCAAATGTAAATTTTTGGTGAAGAATCAACAAGTGGAACACAATTGTGAAGTTGAGTGAAATTTATTGGTTGTTACAGAACCCCCCAGCACCAAGAATGTTATGTGTTATGAACTGGTGATTTAGAACCACAATGGACCTGGTGGTTAAGAGCACACAAAATGACCTGAAGTTACTAATAATATAGGACGAGCTCTGAGACGTGGGAACTCTGCTGACCGCAATCCAGTGGCGTAGGAAGGGGGGTGCAGGGGGGCGGTCCGCCCCGGGCGGCACAATGCGGGGGGCGGCCGGCGCTGCAGGAGAAGAAGAAAAAAAAACAAAAAAAGACGCACCTTTAAATCTTCGGGCGGCGCCGGCGCCGCCACGACCAGGGCCAGCTCCCCCCACCCCCGGGCCCCGCCCCCGCCCCGCCCCCCGCTCTAATACTCACCTCTCCTGGTTCCTGCGGCTTCAGCGTCCTCTGACTCTGCGACGTCTCAAAGCAGAGGGCGCGATGACGTCACTACTGTGCGCGCCGCTCTGCCTCTCTGTCCTGAGCGTCGCAGAGCAGGAGAGACGCTGACTGGCTGCAGCGGACCTGCGCTAGGAACGGGAGAGGTGAGGATTTTACTTTTTTTTTTTTTTTTTTTTCTTTATGTCTGACTGTCTGGGGGCAATGCTGGACACACTGGGGCAATACTGGAGACCATGGGGCAGATTGCTGGACACACTGGGGCAATACTGGAGACCATGGGGCAGATTGCTGGACACACTGGGGCAATACTGGAGACCATGGGGCAGATTGCTGGACACACTGGGGCAATACAGGAGACCATGGGGCAGATTGCTGGACACACTGGGGCAATACAGGAGACTATGGGGCAGATTGCTGGACACACTGGGGCAATACTGGAGACCATGGGGCAGAATGCTGGACACACTGGGGCAATACAGGAGACCATGGGGCAGATTGCTGGACACACTGGGGCAATACAGGAGACTATGGGGCAGATTGCTGGACACACTGGGGCAATACAGGAGACCATGGGGTAGGAATGCTGGACATACTGGGGCAATACTGGAGACCATGGGGCAGATTGCTGGACACACTGGGGCAATACAGGAGACCATGGGGCAGATTGCTGGACACACTGGGGCAATACAGGAGACTATGGGGCAGATTGCTGGACACACTGGGGCAATACTGGAGACCATGGGGCAGAATGCTGGACACACTGGGGCAATACAGGAGACCATGGGGCAGATTGCTGGACACACTGGGGCAATACAGGAGACTATGGGGCAGATTGCTGGACACACTGGGGCAATACTGGAGACCATGGGGCAGAATGCTGGACACACTGGGGCAATACTGGAGACCATGGGGCAGAATGCTGGACACATTGGGGAAATACAGGAGACTATGGGGCAGATTGCTGGGCTCACTGAATACTGGAGACCATGGGGCAGATTTCAGGACACATTGAGGCAATGCTGGAGACCCTGGGGCAGACTTCTGGACATACTGGGGCAATACTGGAGACCATGGGGCAGATTGCTGGACAACATGGGGGTAATATGCTGGACACACTGGGGGCAGGACTTGAGGCATGGGCAGAATGTAGATACGGGGCATGATTGGAGACACGGGTCAGGATTGGATCATGGGGCAGGACGGATACGATGGAGGTTGGTGGGGCAGGATGGGGAGATCATATGGGGTAGAATGGATACTCATGAGGGCAGGATGCGAGAACATATGGCTGCATTAAACATATGGGTGCATTAAATATGGGTGCATTAAAAGAGGTCTGGATACACATGATGAGAGCATTATACTGCCTCTGTACAAATCCCTAGTTAGACCGCACATGGAGTACTGTGTCCAGTTTTGGGCACCGGTGCTCAGGAAGGATATAATGGAACTAGAGAGAGTACAAAGGAGGGCAACAAAATTAATAAAGGGGATGGGAGAACTACAATACCCAGATAGATTAGCGAAATTAGGATTATTTAGTCTAGAAAAAAGACGACTGAGGGGCGATCTAATAACCATGTATAAGTATATAAGGGGACAATACAAATATCTCGCTGAGGATCTGTTTATACCAAGGAAGGTGACGGGCACAAGGGGGCATTCTTTGCGTCTGGAGGAGAGAAGGTTTTTCCACCAGCATAGAAGAGGATTCTTTACTGTTAGGGCAGTGAGAATCTGGAATTGCTTGCCTGAAGAGGTGGTGATGGCGAACTCAGTCGAGGGGTTCAAGAGAGGCCTGGATGTCTTCCTGGAGCAGAACAATATTGTATCATACAATTAGGTTCTGTAGAAGGACGTAGATCTGGGGATTTATTATGATGGAATATAGGCTGAACTGGATGGACAAATGTCTTTTTTCGGCCTTACTAACTATGTTACTATGTTACTATGTTACTATGTTACTATGGCTGGAGCCAGGAATGAGATAAACGGGGCCAGGGTGGGGAATAGTGTTACCATAGGGGATAATTAAGGGATATTATTACTGCAGTGACGTATTTATTTTATTTTTTGAGTATACTGTTTTAAATGGGGGGGCGGTCCTGTTACTGTGCAGAGTGACACTATATCGCCTTTTTATCTTCATGTGGTGTAATGTAGAAGTTGTGAAAAATTAAGTAATGTGTTCTGCAAGCGGAGCTCGAGATAACTGTGTTATTTCCTGCAGAAACGAGTCCTGGCTGGAAGGAATGATGGCGGTCTGTGCTGGATGAAAGATGAAGGACTTCACCTAGAGACGTCACTGGTGAGTCAGTGTTACCTATACACTGACACTATACACTGTATACTATATAGAGGTCCTGTGTATAATGTCACCAGTGATCTCTGTATTACCTCTACACAGACACTGCATACTAAGTACAGATCTCCTGTGAATACTGGCACTTATGGTGATAGTATTGTGGTTTTTTTTTTTATTACTGATCAGTATTGTAGTATTCAGTCACTATGTGGTGGTAATATGTGGTCTGGAAATGGTGTTGTGGTATTTGTCCCTTGTATGTAGTATTATTCGGTCACTATGTGGCCTGGTCATGGTGTGGTGGTATTAAGTCACAGGTGTGGCATGTGGGGGTGACACCATTAGGCCCAGTTTAAGTTCTACATAACAGGAAAACCATTTTTGGTAACCTTTGTGTGTATTGAGCGGGGGGGCGCCAAACTCGGGAACAGCCCCGGGCGGCAAAAGCTCTAGCTACGCCTCTGCCGCAATCCCTAATCCTATCACACCACACTAGAAGTAGCCGTGGAGCGCTCCTGACCAGACCTAGGCGCCTCGGCACAGCCTGAGAAACTAGCTAGCCCTGAAGATAGAAAAATAAGCCTACCTTGCCTCAGAGAAATTCCCCAAAGGAAAAGGCAGCCCCCCACATATAATGACTGTGAGTAAAGATGAAAATGCAAACACAGAGATGAAATAGATTTTAGCAAAGTGAGGCCCGACTTACTGAATAGACCGAGTATAGGAAAGATAGCTTTGCGGTCAGCACAAAAACCTACAAACAACCACGCAGAGGGCGCAAAAAGACCCTCCGCACCGACTAACGGTACGGAGGTGCTCCCTCTGCGTCCCAGAGCTTCCAGCAAGCAAGACAAACCAATATAGCAAGCTGGACAGAAAAAATAGCAAACAAAAGTAACACAAGCAGAACTTAGCTTATGCAGGGAAGACAGGTCACAAGAACGATCCAGGAGAGAACAAGACCAATACTGGAACATTGACTGGAGGCCAGGAACAAAGAACTAGGTGGAGTTAAATAGAGCAGCACCTAACAACTTAACCTCGTCACCTGAGGAAGGAAACTCAGAAGCCGCAGCCCCACTCACATCCACCAGATGAAGCTCATGGACAGAACCAGCCGAAGTACCACTCATGACCACAGGAGGGAGCTTGACCACAGAATTCACAACAGTACCCCCCCCCCTTGAGGAGGGGTCACCGAACCCTCACCAGAGCCCCCAGGCCGACCAGGATGAGCCAAATGAAAGGCACGAGCCAGATCGGCAGCATGAACATCAGAGGCAAAGACCCAGGAATTATCTTCCTGACCATAACCCTTCCACTTAACCAGGTACTGGAGTTTCCGTCTCGAAATACGAGAATCCAAAATCTTCTCCACTATATACTCCAACTCCCCCTCAACCAAAACCGGGGCAGGAGGATCAACGGATGGAACCACAGGTGCCACGTATCTCCGCAACAATGACCTATGGAATACATTATGGATGGAAAAAGAAGCTGGAAGGGTCAAACGAAAAGACACAGGATTAAGAACCTCAGAAATCCTATACGGACCAATGAAACGAGGCTTAAACTTAGGAGAGGAAACTTTCATATAACGAGACGACAACCAAACCAAATCCCCAACACGAAGTCGGGGACCCACACAGCGCCTGCGGTTAGCGAAACGTTGAGCCTTCTCCTGGGACAATGTCAAATTGTCCACTACATGAGTCCAAATCTGCTGCAACCTATCCACCACAGTATCCACACCAGGACAGTCCGAAGACTCAACCTGCCCTAAAGAGAAACGAGGATGGAAACCAGAATTGCAGGAAAACGGAGAAACCAAAGTAGCCGAGCTGGCCCGATTATTAAGAGCAAACTCAGCCAAAGGCAAAAAGGACACCCAATCATCCTGATCAGCAGAAACAAAACATCTCAGATATGTTTCCAAGGTCTGATTGGTTCGTTCAGTTTGGCCATTTGTTTGAGGATGGAAAGCCGAGGAAAAAGACAAATCAATGCCCATCCTAGCACAAAAGGCTCGCCAAAACCTCGAAACAAACTGGGAACCTCTGTCAGAAACGATGTTCTCCGGAATGCCATGTAAACGAACCACATGCTGGAAAAACAATGGCACCAAATCAGAGGAGGAAGGCAATTTAGACAAGGGTACCAAATGGACCATCTTAGAGAAGCGATCACAAACCACCCAAATGACCGACATCTTTTGAGAGACGGGGAGATCCGAAATAAAATCCATAGAGATATGTGTCCAGGGCCTCTTCGGGACTGGCAAGGGCAAAAGCAACCCACTGGCACGAGAACAGCAGGGCTTAGCCCGAGCACAAATCCCACAGGACTGCACAAACGAACGCACATCCCGCGACAGAGACGGCCACCAAAAGGATCTAGCCACCAAATCTCTGGTACCAAAGATTCCAGGATGACCAGCCAACACCGAACAATGAACCTCAGAGATAACTCTACTCGTCCATTTATCAGGGACAAACAGTTTCTCCGCTGGGCAACAGTCAGGTCTATTCGCCTGAAATTTTTGCAGCACCCGCCGCAAATCAGGGGAGATGGCAGTCAAAATTACCCCCTCTTTGAGAATACCCGCCGGCTTAGGCAAACCCGGAGAGTCGGGCACAAAACTCCTTGACAGGGCATCCGCCTTCACATTCTTAGAGCCCGGAAGGTACTGTAAGACTCATGCTGGTGTGGTAGATGGAGGCAGGTATATCTCGCCCAGGTGTTTGTCCTATGTGAACTAGGCCACTCAGTATCTTCAGGGTGCTAATGGGTTAATGATTGCAGGAATAAAAGATGACCAGCTGGGTGTTTCCAGTGTCTGCCTGGGGCACACAGATTGCCTGCCTGTGTGAGACAAACGTGAGTGAAGAGCTCTGCTCAAGATCTGTATGATGTTAGCTGGGTGGGAGAAGCCCCCCCAGTTGTTGAGATAGCAACGTATTTGTTTAGTTAGTGCCGGACAGGCTAGGGTTTATTTTTATGTTTTGTTTTTTGTGTTGCTTTCACGTTAATAAACCTGACCTGAGGTCAGCCTGCTCAGAAACCTGCTGTACGCCTCAGATTCAATGCACAAACCACGTGTCCTTTGACCCCAGCAAAGGCGATCCCAGAGTGTTTTGTCACATTGTGGTGGAGAACGCGGGCATACCGTGGCACAGGCGACAGCATGGAAGACGTGGTGAAAGCCTTAGTACAGTCCACTGCCGTACAGCAGCAGGCCACTGCCGCACAGCACGAAGCTAATCGCTTGATGGCCGCACAGCTGAAGGAGTTACTGGACATGACGGTTGCAGACCGCCAACTTCTCCAACAGGTGGCGCAGCGCCTGGTGAGCATGCCTGACGCTGACCCGGAAGCAGAGTCCAGAAGGATCCATGTGAGTCGATACTGGCAAAAGCTGACTGCAGAAGATGACGTCGAGGCATATCTGACAACTTTTGAGCGGACGGCATTGAGAGAGAAGTGGCCGAAGGCACGATGGGCCGATTTGATTGCCCCGTTTCTCTCCGGCGAGGCCCAAAAAGCTTACCATGATTTGGACCCGGAGGTCGCTCAGGACTTTGAGAAGCTGAAAGCTGAGATCCTGGCCCGGCTGGGTGTGACGACGGCTGTCCGTGCACAGAGGGTACATCAGTGGACATACCAGCAAGATAAACCAGCGCGGTCTCAGATGTTCGACCTGATCTACTTGACAAAGAAATGGCTGCAACCCGAGGTACTGACAATACCCGAAATAATCCAGCGGGTTGTCCTGGACAAGTACCTGAGAGTACTACCCCCAGCGCTGAAAAGGTGGGTAAGCCAAGGAAATCCCACGACAGCGGATCAACTTGTGGAGTTGGTCAAGCGTTATTCCGTGGCAGAAGGACTTCCCGACGACACCGCCAAACCCCGGACTGTGCCTCCTCCTCGTGGAACCGGTAAGACTGTTCCAGGGACCACGGGTGAAGGAAAATCGCTTAAAACTGTGGGGGAGGAGTCCGGGACTGCTCGCACTCCGAGACCAAGAGTATTGGACGGTGGTCTCAGTAGGGGACCTGTTAGGTGTTTCCGCTGCCATGAGAAGGGTCATGTTTCTGCGAACTGTCCTGTTACCGCTGAACCCATGCAGTGCGACGTTATAGACTCTAGAAAACGCATGTCTTTGGTTACACAGCTAGTGAGTGTGAATGCGGGTCAAAATGATACAGTGAAACACCTGTGTGAATTATCTGTTGATGGGAAAAATGTTGTGGCATTACTAGACTCTGGAAGTGTAGTGACTCTGGTGAAAGCTAGTCTGGTGGCACTTCCGTCTGGTCCGTCTGACAAGTTTTCTGTGACGTGTGTGCATGGTGACACCCGCTCGTACTTAACAGCGGTCATATGGATTTCTACTCTCTATGGGTCAGTGCAGCACAAAGTGGGACTCGTTCCCGCATTGTTACATGATGTAATCCTGGGCAGGGATTTTCCCTATTTCTGGCAGTTGTGGGAGAATCAGTTACTCCTTCACGGTAGCTGTACCCGTGAATCTTCTCCCATGCCATCTGGAGGTCCCGAGTCCCTAGAGGAGACCCCACAGGAAGATGTTGCTGGGGAGGTTAGTGAATCTAACCTTCAGTACCCCTTCTCCGTCATGGCGGGGGAAACAGAGGAAACTGAGGAACCTCAGCGAGAGGCGGAGGCAGACAGCCATCCGGCACCCTGCCTGCCAGATTTGGGAGTCCAGGTGGATGACTTCCACAGCGAGCAAATGAAAGATCCTACCCTGACTCCGGCTAGGAAAAATGTAAAAATGATAGATGGGGTACCCGTAGAACCTGACACTAGGCTAGCGTACCCGTATATGGTTCTTGAAAATGATTTGCTCTACCAGGTAGAAAAAAAAGGGGAAGACACAGTGCAACGGTTAGTGGTACCCAAACCTTATCGGCGGAAGGTACTGGATTTGGCCCACGGACATATAATGGGGGGACATCTGGGGGTACAGAAAACCACAGAAAGGATATTGCATTGTTTTGTGTGGCCTGGAATACATTGTGATGTGCGTAACTATTGTGAGTCCTGTCCAGAGTGCCAAATCGCGGCCCCTAAATCTCAGTTCCGTAGCCCTTTGGTACCCCTTCCTATCATCGGGGTCCCTTTTGAGAGAATTGGGATGGATTTGGTTGGGCCCCTTCCCCGATCCGCACGTGGGCACCAACATATCCTCGTCATCGTGGACTATGCCACTCGTTACCCGGAAGCCGTCCCTTTGCGTAACACAGCTACCAAGACGATCGCCAAGGAATTGGTACAAGTGTTTAGTCGGGTGGGAATTCCAAAACAGATACTCACCGACCAGGGGACTCCCTTTATGTCGAGGGTAATGAAGGAGCTCTGCAGGCTCTTACAAATAGACCCGTTGCGTACGTCCGTCTATCACCCTCAAACAGATGGCCTGGTTGAACGCTTCAACAAAACCTTAAAACAGATGCTCCGGAAGGCGATAGACAAAGATGGGAAGAACTGGGATTACTTGTTACCCTATTTGCTGTTTGCCATTAGGGAAGTTCCCCAGTCTTCCACAGGATTTTCGCCTTTCGAACTGTTGTACGCCCGTCGTCACCGGGGACTGCTGGACGTCGCAAAAGAAACCTGGGAAGGTCAAGTCACTCCCTTTAAAACGGTGATCGACCATGTAACACAAATGCAGGATCGTATTGCCGCTGTCATGCCCATTGTTAGGGACCATATGTTACAGGCCCAGGGAGCCCAGGGAGCCCAGAGGCAAAGTTATGATAGAGGCGCTAAGGTCCGTACATTTGCACCCGGCGATAGGGTGTTGGTCCTAATCCCTACGGTGGATAGTAAATTCCTGGCGAAATGGCAGGGCCCATTTGAGGTCCGAGAAAGAGTTGGTGAAGTGAACTATAAAGTGTACCAGCCGGGTAAGAGAAAACCGGAACAGATTTATCATGTGAATCTGATAAAATCCTGGAAAGACCGCTCTGCCCTAACGGCGGATCTGCCCCGTCCGGTTTGTTCACCTACTGTACCAGAGGTGCAGGTTGCTGAGACTCTCTCAGAACGACAAAAATCTGAGGTTAAGCAATTTTTGTTACAGAACCGACAGTTTTTCTCCGAAAAACCTGGCCGGACGAAGTTGGTGAAACATGAGATTGTCACAGAGCCTGGCGTCACTGTTCATGTGAAGCCCTACCGGATTCCGGAAGCCCGCCGTGAAGCTGTCTCCCGGGAAGTGATGGCAATGTTGGACTTAGGAGTCATTGAGGAGTCACACAGCGCCTGGTCCAGTCCAATTGTGTTGATACCTAAACCGGATGGCTCCATCCGGTTTTGTAATGACTTTAGGAAACTGAATGCAGTTTCTAAATTTGATGCGTACCCTATGCCCCGGGTCGATGAGTTGATCGACCGGCTTGGTAAAGCCCGATACATTACGACCCTGGATTTAACAAAGGGGTACTGGCAGATTCCTCTGGCCGAGGCGGCCAGAGAGAAGACGGCATTTGCTACACCGGAAGGTCTGTTCCAGTATGTCTATATGCCGTTTGGACTTCACGGAGCTCCCGCAACGTTCCAGAGATTGATGGATCGAGTCTTGAGGCCTCACAGACAGTACGCTTCTGCCTACCTGGATGACATCGTAATTTACAGCATGGACTGGGAAACTCATCTCCAGAAGGTACAAGCCGTGATTGATGACCTGCGAGATGCAGGTTTAACGGCAAACCCCAAGAAATGCCACATCGGGCTTGAAGAAGCCCGATACTTGGGCTACGTGATTGGCCGAGGAGTGGTTAAACCCCAGATCGACAAAATACAGGCAATTCAGGGCTGGCCACAACCAGTGAACAAGAAACAAGTGCAGGCTTTCCTGGGGATTGCCGGCTATTATCGCCGGTTCATACCCAATTTTGCAGCCATGGCTACTCCCTTGACGGATCTTACCAAGGGGAAGGGTTCCGTCATGGTAAAATGGACCTCAGCTGCTGAAGAGGCCTTCCACAGCCTGAAACGGGCTTTGTGCTCTCAGCCCGTACTAGTGACTCCTGATTTCAGCAGCGAGTTTGTGGTAGAAACTGATGCCTCTGATACTGGTGTCGGAGCTGTACTTTCCCAGGTGAGGGACGGAGTCGAACACCCGGTCCTCTATCTCAGTCGGAAACTGAATGTACATGAGCAGAGGTATGCCGTGGTTGAAAAAGAGTGCCTAGCCATTAAATGGGCTCTCGACTCCCTCAAGTATTACCTGGCTGGTAGGAAGTTTAGGCTGGTCACAGACCATGCCCCTCTCAAGTGGATGCACCTCCACAAGGACCGTAATTGTCGGGTAACCAGGTGGTTCCTTGTCCTGCAGGCTTACTCTTTTACGGTAGAGCACCGACCTGGGATGCAGATGGGGAACGCCGATGCCCTATCCCGAGTGCACTGTTTCAAAAGTGTTCTTGCTCGACCGGAGTGGTCTGAGCAAGGGGGGGGGGATATGTAAGACTCATGCTGGTGTGGTAGATGGAGGCAGGTATATCTCGCCCAGGTGTTTGTCCTATGTGAATTAGGCGACTCAGTATCTTCAGGGTGCTAATGGGTTAATGATTGCAGGAATAAAAGATGACCAGCTGGGTGTTTCCTGTGTCTGCCTGGGGCACACAGATTGCCTGCCTGTGTGAGACAAACGTGAGTGAAGAGCTCTGCTCAAAGATCTGTGTGATGTTAGCTGGGTGGGAGAAGCCCCCCAGTTGTTGAGATAGCAACGTATTTGTTTAGTTAGTGCCGGACAGGCTAGGATTTATTTTTATGTTTTGTTTTTTGTGTTGCTTTCACGTTAATAAATCTGACCTGAGGTCAGCCTGCTCAGAAACCTGCTGTACGCCTCAGATTCAATGCACAAACCACGTGTCCTTTGACCCCAGCAAAGGCGATCCCAGAGTGTTTTGTCACAGTACGAAACCACAAAGTCAAAACGGGAGAAAAACAGCGACCAACGAGCCTGTCTAGGATTCAACCGTTTGGCAGACTCGAGATAAGTCAAGTTCTTGTGATCAGTCAAGACCACCACGCGATGCTTAGCTCCTTCAAGCCAATGACGCCACTCCTCGAATGCCCACTTCATGGCCAGCAACTCTCGATAGCCAACATCATAATTACGCTCAGCAGGCGAAAACTTCCTGGAAAAGAAGGCACATGGTTTCATCACCGAGCCATCAGAACTTCTTTGCGACAAAACAGCCCCTGCTCCAATTTCAGAAGCATCAACCTCGACCTGGAACGGGAGCGAAACATCTGGCTGGCACAACACAGGGGCAGAAGAAAAACGACGCTTCAACTTCTGAAAAGCTTCCACAGCAGCAGAAGACCAATTGACCACATCAGCACCCTTCTTGGTTAAATCAGTCAACGGTTTAGCAATACTAGAAAAATTATTGATGAAGCGACGATAAAAATTAGCAAAGCCCAGGAACTTTTGGAGACTCTTCAGAGATGTCGGCTGAGTCCAATCATAAATGGCCTGAACTTTAACAGGGTCCATCTCGATAGTAGAAGGGGAAAAAATGAAACCCAAAAATGAAACCTTCTGAACACCAAAGAGACACTTTGACCCCTTCACAAACAAAGAATTCGCACGCAGGACCTGGAACACCATTCTAACCTGCTTCACGTGAGACTCCCAATCATCCGAGAAGATCAAAATGTCATCTAAGTACACAATCAGGAATTTATCCAGGTACTCTCGGAAGATGTCATGCATAAAGGACTGAAATACTGATGGAGCATTGGAAAGCCCGAATGGCATAACCAGGTACTCAAAATGGCCCTCGGGCGTATTAAATGCTGTTTTCCATTCATCGCCCTGTTTAATACGCACAAGATTATACGTACCACGAAGATCTATCTTGGTGAACCAACTAGCCCCCTTAATCCGAGCAAACAAATCAGACAGCAGCGGCAAGGGGTACTGAAATTTGACTGTGATTTTATTTAGAAGGCAGTAATCAATACAAGGTCTCAACAAACCATCCTTCTTGGCCACAAAAAAGAACCCTGCTCCCAATGGCGACGACGACGGGCGAATATGACCCTTCTCCAAGGATTCCTTTACGTAACTCCGCATAGCGGCGTGCTCAGGCACAGACAAATTAAACAGTAGACCTTTAGGAAACTTACTACCAGGAATCAAATCGATAGCACAATCGCAATCCCTATGCGGAGGTAGGGCACTGGACTTGGGCTCATCAAATACATCCCGGTAATCCGACAAGAACTCTGGGACCTCAGAAGGGGTGGATGATGAAATAGACAGAAATGGAACATCACCATGTACCCCCTGACAACCCCAGCTGGACACAGACATAGATTTCCAATCCAATACTGGGTTATGGACTTGTAGCCATGGCAACCCCAACACGACCACATAATGCAGATTATGCAACACCAAAAAGCGAATATCCTGCAGGACTTTGAGCGGCAGTGTGCCCTTCATCAAGTGAAGCCGGAGGAACGGGTTCAGATTCTGGCCAGCAAGCTGACAGGCCGGGCAGCGGACACCTATCGCACGGTACCCGATGAGGACTGTATGGACTATGAGCAGATCAAAGAAGTGATCTTGGCCCGGTATGCGCGGACACCAGAGGCATACCTCCAAAAGTTCCACGGATTTATAAAACGAGTAACCGATACCCACGCTGAATGGACCTGTAAATTACGGCGGTCACTGCTACAGTGGGTACAAGGGAGCCAAGCAACCACTAAGGAGGATGTCCTCCAGCTCTTCTTGTTAGAACGATTCCTTAATGGACTAAACCCCGAGACACAGGAATGGCTTCAGGACAGGCGGCCAATGACTCTTGAGGAAGCCGCTCGTCTGGCCGATGAACATCATGACGTCAGGAGGCCTCAGTTGTCCGGATCAAAGATGGTCACTAGGGGTCCGCCCATGGACCTGGAGGGCCCCAAACCACCGAAGATTGTAGGGGGACCAGCTAGAAACCCGGCCTACCACAGTTCCCCTGGGGCGCGATGCCACACCTGCCGTCAGCTGGGCCACCTGCAAATACAATGTCCCAACCGGACTCAGCATACCCAGTGGCCAAAGGCGGGAACAGCTACCTTCCGCTGGGCCGCTGTACCCTGCTACCAAGGCGAAGCTGACCCGGCATTGGGGGCTACACCTAACCAAGGGGTGGAAGACATGGAGGAAGTGCTGCATGAAGTAGACCCCGGGCAGGCAGCCCAGGCAGATAATCGACAACAGCATCGACAGGTCGTGTGGGTTAATGGGAAACGCATGCAGGGACTAAGAGATTCCGGAGCAACTTTGACCCTTGTGAAGCCTCATCTCGTGCAGGACCAAGAGAAGACGGACCGGACAGTGGCAGTCCGTGTAGCAGGGGGAGCCATACATCGACTGCCCACTGCCAGGATTCACCTGAACTGGAGAGTTGGGGATGGCCTTGTTGAGGTCGGCTTGATGGAGGATTTGCCTGCAGACGTTTTGCTGGGAAATGACTTGGGGCCCATGTTGTCTGCCTTCTCGGTTGCCCCTCTGGCTGAGACATATCCTGTGACCACCCGGAGACAAGCTCGAGCTGTGGAGGCGGAGTCACACTCAGAGGAGGCCCAGGTAAGACATCCCAGCCCTACACGTATTCCCATAGCCAGACACATTTCTTGGGCCACCCCAGATGAATTTAAGAGGGAGTTACTTGAGGATCCTTCATTGGAGGGATATCGTGGGAAGGCACAGGAGGGGAGAGGGGTACTGGAAGGGGAACAGTTTATATGGAAGCAGGGACTCCTCTACCGTATCACAGAGCAGCACCACACAGGGACGAGCCCCACTATAAAACGACAGCTGGTAGTTCCCAAGAAGTATAGGCAGGAGTTACTGTGAATCTCTCATGACATACCCTTGGCCGGGCACTTCGGCGTCAGTCGCACCAGGCATCGTCTGACACAAAACTTCTTTTGGCCGGGGGTAACCTATGATGTTCGTCAATACTGCCATACCTGTGACAGTTGCCAGCGCATTGGCAAGAGGGGAGATCGATGCAAGGCCAAATTACGCCCCCTCCTCATTGTGGAGGAACCATTTAGCCGAGTAGCGGTCGATCTGATAGGGCCGTTAGCCAAACCCACTCCGTCAGGGAAAAGGTATATATTGACAGTGGTAGATTATGCCACACGGTATCCAGAGGCAGTTGCGTTAGCTAACATACTGGCAGAGATGGTGGCGGCTGCCCTGCTCCAGGTTTTCTCACGGGTTGGATTTCCCCGGGAGATTATCTCAGACCAGGGTACCCAGTTTACAGCAGAGGTGACCAACCAACTGTGGAAGCTGTGCGGCGTAAAGTCCATAGGAAGCGCCCCGTACCACCTGCAAACCAATAGGTTGTGTGAACGCTTTAACGGGACGTTAAAACAACTCATTGGGACTTTTACCAGGACCTACAGGGACTGGGAGAAATTCTTGCCTCACCTCCTGTTTGCCTATCGAGAGGTGCCCCAAGAATCCACGGGGTTCTCCCCATTCGAACTGGTATACGGGAGACGGGTAAGGGGACCCCTAGACTTAGTGCTAGAACACTGGGAAGGAGAGGGCACCATAGAAGGGGTACCTATTGTACCCTATGTGCTGGAATTCCGGGACCGCCTACAGGAGCTGACCCAGGCTGTACGTGGGAACATGCAGGTGGCACAGCGGCGCCAGCGCGTATGGTACGATCGGAGGGCCAGAGAGCGCACCTTGGAAATAGGACAGAAGGTCCTGGTGTTAGAGCCCACTAGGCAGAACAAGTTCCAAGCTGCATGGCAGGGGCCCTACCAGGTAGTGAGGAAAATAGCCGACACCAACTATAATGTCGCCGATTGTGACGACCCCAGGGTTATCCGCATGTTCTACGTGAATATGCTGAAGCCCTATCGGGAGTGCCCTGAAGAGGTAGTTGCCATCTGTGCACCTGAAGCAGAGGATTTAGCCGGACTTCCCTTGCCTGATGTCTTAGAGGAGAGGACTCAGTCTAAAACATGGGACCAGGTACACTGGGGTGAAGACTTAGGTCCCCGGGAGAGACAGCAGGCGGAGGAGTTGTTGAGGCAGCGACAGAGGATGTTTTCGGGGAAACCCGGGTACACTCACCTGGCACAACACAAGGTTGAGACCCAGGATCAGACCCCCCTGCGACAACCCCCCTTCCGCGTCCCTGAGTCTGTCCGAGAAGGGATGCGACAAGAGATACAAGAGATGTTGCGTTTAGGGGTCATTGAAGAGTCATATAGTCCCTGGGCATCCCCCGTAGTGTTAGTGCCCAAGAAGGATGGGACTACACGGTTTTGTGTAGACTACCGTAAGCTCAATGAGAAAACAGTGACGGATGCGTATCCCATGCAGCGTGTGGATGACTTGTTAGACCGGCTGGCAGGGGCAAAGTATTTGACCACCATCGATCTATGCAAAGGCTACTGGCAGATTCCCCTTAGTCCTGATGCTATTCCCAAGTCGGCATATGTCACCCCATTCGGCTTATTCCAGTTTCGAGTTATGCCATTCGGGATGAAGAATGCCCCGGCGACCTTCCAGAGGCTGGCTGACCGGCTTCTGGATGGTCTCCAGGACTATGCTTGTGCCCACCTGGACGACATCGCCATCTACAGTGTGACATGGGAAGAGCATCTAAATCACCTAGAGACAGTATTGGACAGGATCCACAAGGCCGGAATCACCCTGAACCCAAACAAGTGTCACGTGGGCAAAGCAGAGGTTCAGTATTTAGAGCATTGGGTGGGAAGTGGGAAACAGAGACCAGAACCAGCCAAGATTGAGGCCATAGCCAAATGGCCCACCCCACGAACTAAAACCCAGGTCATGGCGTTTCTAGGGACAGCGGGGTATTACAGGAAATTCGTTCCCAATTACAGCAGCGTAGCCAAGCCCCTCACTGATCTGACCCGTAAGAACCAACCCCGCCAGGCAACCTGGACCCCAGAGTGTGAGGAAGCCTTCTGCCAGCTAAAGGACGCCCTCACCAATACCCTGTATTGGCCGCACCCACCCGGACGGCCAAGAACACCTGGAAACTACTGCCCCGTGAAGTGAGCTATGCGGCCATCGAGAAGGAGTGCCTGGCAATAGTATGGGCACTCAAAAAGTTACAACCATATTTGTGTGGACGACAGTATTCCCTCCTAACGGACCATAATCCCCTAGTCTGGCTTAATCGGGTCTCCGGAGACAATGCCAGATTACTGCGATGGAGTTTAGTCCCACAACCTCTGGACTTCACCATCCACTACAGACCCGGCAAACAAAACGGTAACGCCGATGGACTAAGTCGACAAACGGAACTCGTACCAACCCCATAAACTTCGGTCATCCCCAAACCGATCCGTTAAGGATCAGACTGTGTATGCCGATCGCATCGCTGAAAAGGGGAGCCGTGTTACAGAACCCCCCAGCACCAAGAATGTTATGCAGTATATGTATGTATAATAGTTTCCATGTGAAATGCATCAGTCCACAGGCTGCGGCCCTGGACAAGATATTCTCTTTCTGACCTCCCCCCACCTTTATAATTCCCACAGTAAATATCAGCAGGCTCCGGCCCCCTGCGACTATTGTAATGTATGTCTGGTCTGTTGTTTTCCTATTGGCCTGCCCTGTGTATCTGTGTTATATATTCTGTGTGCTGTAAATAAAGGGTGTTCTTAGACTGGAAATACGTGGAGAAGCAGTCAGCTTTTATATGCTCTCATGTAATCAAGAAATTCCTGCCAGCGTCCTTCATTCAGAATCTAGCAAAAGCAGAGTGGACCTCCTGAAACACGGGGGGTGCTGAAAGAGGTACTCCAGCACAGAAGACCCCGTTACATTGGTTATTTAAAATTTTTGCGGAAAATCAAAAACTGAAAAGTGGGGCGTGCAATATTATTCAGCACCTTTACTTTCAGTGCAGCAAACTCACTCCAGAAGTTCATTATGGATCACTGAATGATCCAATGTTGTCCTAAATACCTAATGATGATAAATATAATCCACCTGTGTGTAATCAAGTCTCTGTATAAATGCACCTGCTCTGTGATAGTCTCAGGGTTCTGTTTGAAGCACAGAGAGCATCATGAAGACCAAGGAACACAACAGGCAGGTCCGTGATACTGTTGTGGAGAAGTTTAAAGCTGGATTTTGGATACAAAATGATTTCCAAAAATTTAAACATCCCAAGGAGCACTGTGCAAGCAATTATATTGAAATAGAAGGAGTATCATACCACTGCAAATCTACCATGACCCAGTCTTCCCTCTAATCTTTCGTCTCAAACAAGGAGAAGACTGATCAGAGATGCAGCCAAGAGGCCCATGATCACTCTCGATTTACTGCAGAGATCTACAGCTGAGGTGGGACAGTCTGTCCATAGGACAACAATCAGTCATACACTGCACAAATCTGGCCTTTATGGAAGTGTGGCAGCCATTTCTCAATGATATCCATAAAAAGTGTAGTTTTAAGTTTGCAACAAGCCACCTGGGAGACACACCAAATATGAGGAAGAAGGTGCTCTGGTCAGATGAAACCAAATCGAACTTTTTGGCAACAATGCCAAATTATATGTTTGGCGTAAAGGCAACACATCTCATCACCCTGAACACACCATCCCCACTGTCAAACATGGTGGTGGCAGCATCATGGTTTGGGCCTGCTTTTCTTCAGCAGGGACAGGGAAGATGGTTAAAATTGATGGGAAGATGGATGGAGCCAAATACAGGACCATTCTTGAAGAAAACCTGTTGGAGTCTGCAAAAGACCTGAGACTGGGACGGAGATTTGTCTTCCAACAAGACAATGATCCCAAACAAAAAGCAAAATCTACAATGGAATGGTTCACAAATAAACGTATCCAGGTGTTAGAATTGCCAAGTCAAATTGCAGACCTCAATCCAATCGAGAATCTGTGGAAAGAGCTGAAAACTGCTGTTCACAAACGATCTCCATCAAACCTCACTGAGCTCGAGCTGTTTGCCAAGGAAGAATGGGCAAGAATTTCAGTCTCTCAATGTACAAAACTGATAGAGACATACCCCAAGCGACTTGCAGCTGTAATTGTGTCACGATCGCCGATACTTACCTCTCCGGCCGGCGCGCTCCCAACGTCCCTCCTCCTTCTGGTCGGCTCGGCTTCTCTGCTTCTTGGCGCATCTGCGGTCCGCGCATGCGCCGTAGGGTCTCTTCCGCCGCTCTGCCTGCTGGGAGGTTGTGACCCGGTGGCTCCGCCTCCAATATGGCGGCACCCACCGGGTATTTCTGTTCGGCGCTTCCTCAGGTAAGCGCCTGCGTATCTTCGCTGTAGCGTTCCTGCTAGCGCCAGCGTCGTATTTGGGCCCATCCTGAGGATTCCTCTCTGGGTTCCGTTTCTCCGGTTTCTCCCTGTTCCTGCTGGTTCCTGGTTCTGCCTTATCCTAACATTAGTGTTTTTTCCTTTTCAGCTCTCCGCCTCGTCTCCCTCTGCGTTCCTGCTCCGCTGCTTCACCCAGTTGTCCCTTTGGCTCCGGCAGTTGCGGTTCCATCCTCCTTGGGCCTGCTCCTAACACTCCCTGTATAGGGGGTGCATCCATCAGGTTTGCTCGCCCTGGGGGGCTCTGGGACCGTGACCCAGAGGGTCCACTATTGGGTTCGCTACGTCTCGTCATCTCACCCCCGTGTAGCGTAATAGTATAATAAATTGCAGCAAAAGGTGGGGCAAAAAAGTAAGGGGCCGAATAATATTGCACGCCCCACTTTTCAGATTTTGAATTTCCACAAAAATTTTAAATAATCAATAAATTTCGTTCAACATCACAATTGTGTTCCACTTGTTGATTCTTCTTCACCAAAAATTAACATTTGGTATCTTTATAATTGAAGCATGATATGTTGGAAAAGGTTGAAAAGTTCCAGGTGGCTGAATACTTTACCAAGGCACTATATATATGTACAGTATATGTATTTATATAGCAAAGAGAGATAGAAGAGTCGGTAATTCCTCTGCCGTCTTCTGTAAAATCACTGCAGGAGCCGACAGCATAAAAGAGGTGGATTACATACAGTAAATACAAAAAGAACAGGTAGATATATAGATGTCAGTGACAAATACAACTAGTACAGTGTTTGTGCAAATTACTGTACATTTAATTAAAGGGAACCTGTCACCCCGTTTTTTCAGTACGAGATAAAAATACTGTTAAATAGGGCCTGAGCTGTGCGTTACTATAGTGTATTTTGTGTATCCTGATTCCCCACCTATGCTGCTGAAATAACTTACCAAAGTCGCCGTTTTCGCCTGTCAATCAGGCTGGTCAGGTCATATGGACGTGGCGACATCGCTGTTTCTTCCCCCAGATCTTGCATATATTTCCGTTGGTGGCGTAGTGGTTTGCGCATTCCCATCTTCTGAATCCACTGGGCAGGAGAAGAAAAAACGCGCGATCGGCGCTATTTTCCTGGTGATCTGTGGGGGCGGCCATCTTCCTGAGGCCGCGCGTGCGCATATGGAGTCCTCTGCTGCCCGGGGCTTCAGGAAAATGGCTGCGGGATGCCGCGCGTGAGCAGATGGAGATTACCCCACTCCATATATAGGCATAGACGAATTGGAGAACAATTGAGTGTTCAGGGTTAAAAACAGGGTACTTTATTATACACAAATCAAGTGACATAAATATCATACAAAAGGTAAAATATAACACGATGATGTGCAAGATCACCAGCACCCACTACCCCCTAGTAGTATGCATAATGCCTGAAATGTATAAGGGCATGCTCTAAATAGAAATATGTACTTGTCACAACCAAGTGGTTAATAGCTACAAAAGCATATCAAGAGCAGCGCTTACCAGTTTAAAGTTAATGGGGGAGGTGGCACCAAATTGCATCCCAGAGTGCCCCAGAGTGCCCTGATGTACAAGAATATAACCACTATAATACGTTTCCTATGTACAAGAATATAACTTTTGTAATACTGCCCACTATGCACAAGAATATAACTACTATAATATTGCTCCTATGTACAAGAATATATCTACTGTAATACTGCCCCTATGTAGAAGAATATAACTACTTTATTAGTACCCCTATATACCAGAATATAGCTACTATAATACTGCCCCTATGTGCAATATAACTACTATAATACTGACCCTGTGTACAAGAATATAACTACTATAATACTGCTCCTATGTACAAGAATATAACTACTACTAGATGGTGGCCCGATTCTAACGCATCGGGTATTCTAGAATATGCATGTCCACGTAGTATATAGCACAGTCGCGTAGTATATTGCCCAGCAACTTAGTATATTGCCCAGCCACGTAGTATATTGCCCAGCCATGTAGTATATTGCGCAGTTACGTAGTATATTGCCCAGCCACGTAGTATATTGCCCAGCCACGTAGTATATTGCTCAGCCACATAGTATATTGCCCAGTTACGTAGTATATTGCCCAGCCACGTAATATATTGCCCAGCCACGTAGTATATTGCCCAGCCACGTAATATATTGCCCAGCCACGTATATATTGCCCAGTTACATAGTATATAGCCCAGCCACGTAGTATATTGCCCAGTTACTTAGTATATTGCCCAGTCACGTAGTATATTGCCCAGCCACGTAGTATATTGCCCAGCCACGTAGTATATTGCCCAGCCACATAGTATATTGCCCAGCCACGTAGTATATTGCCCAGTTACGTAGTATATTGCCCAGCCACGTAGTATATTGCCCAGCCACGTAGTATATTGCTCAGCCACGTAGTATATTGCTCAGTTACATAGTATATTGCCCAGCCACGTAGTATATAGCCCAGCCACGTAGTATATTGCCCAGCCACGTAGTACATTGCCCATTTACTTAGTATATTGCCCAGTCACGTAGTATATTGCCCAGCCACGTAGTATATTGCCCAGCCACGTAGTATATTGCCCAGTCACGTAGTACATTGTACATTTACTTAGTATATTGCCCAGTCACATAGTATATTGCCCAGCCACGTAGTATATTGCCCAGCCACGTAGTATATTGCCCAGTCACGTAGTATGTTGCCCAGTCACGTAGTATGTTGCCCAGCCACGTAGTATATTGCCCAGTCACGTAGTATATTGCCCAGCCACGTAGCATATTGCCCAGTCACGTAGTATATTGCCCAGCCACGTAGTATATTGCCCAGTCAAGTAGTATATTGCCCAGCCACGTAGTATATTGCCCAGCCACGTAGTATATTGCCCAGTCACCTAGTATATTGCCCAGTCACGTAGTATATTGCCCAGCCAAGTAGTATATTGCCCAGTCACGTAGTATATTTCACAGCCCATGTAGTATATTGCCCAGCCCACATAGTATATAGCAATGTGGGCATCATATCCCTGTTAAAAAAAATAATTAAATTAAAAAATAGTTATATACTCACCTTCCGGAGCCCCCGGATCCAAGCGAAGTGGTTCCCGACGCTCGTCGCGCGCTCTGGTCTCAAGGGTGCATTGCGGTCTCACGAGATGATGACGTAGCGGTCTCGTGAGACCGCTACGTCATCATCTCGCGAGATCGCAGCATGGACCGGTTACCGGAGCATGGCGAGCGGGAAAGGCCTGTTGTGGATCCGAGGGGTCGACGGACGGTGAGTATATAACGATTTTTTATTTTGTTTTATTATTTTTAACATTAGATCTTTTTACTATTGATGCTGCATAGGCAGCATCAATAGTAAAACGTTGGTCACACAGGGTTAATAGCAGTGTTAACCGAGTGCGTCACACCGCGGCATAGCGCGGTCGGTTAACGCTGCCATTAACCCTGTGCAAGCGCTGACTGGAGGGTCGTATGGAGGAGGCACTGACTGCGGGGAGGAAGGAGCGGCCATGTTGCCGCCGGACTGTGGCCGTCACTGATTGGTTGTGGCTGTTTTGCCGCTACCAATCAGCAACTTGGATTTCCATGACAGACAGAGGCCACGACCAATGAATATCCGTGACAGAAGGACAGACAGACAGAGAGACGGAAGTGACCCTTAGACAATTATATAGTAGATAATACTGCCCCCTACGTACAAGAACATAACTACTATAATACTGCTCCTATGTACAAGAATATACAGTGGGGCAAAAAAGTATTTAGTCAGTCAGCAATAGTGCAAGTTCCACCACTTAAAAAGATGAGAGGCGTCTGTAATTTACATCATAGGTAGACCTCAACTAAGGGAGACAAACTGAGAAAAAAAAATCCAGAAAATCACATTGTCTGTTTTTTTAACATTTTATTTGCATATTATGGTGGAAAATAAGTATTTGGTCAGAAACAAAATTTCATCTCAATACTTTGTAATATATCCTTTGTTGGCAATGACAGAGGTCAAACGTTTTCTGTAAGTCTTCACAAGGTTGCCACACACTGTTGTTGGTATGTTGGCCCATTCCTCCATGCAGATCTCCTCTAGAGCAGTGATGTTTTTGGCTTTTCACTTGGCAACACGGACTTTCAACTCCCTCCAAAGGTTTTCTATAGGGTTGAGATCTGGAGACTGGCTAGGCCACTCCAGGACCTTGAAATGCTTCTTACGAAGCCACTCCTTCGTTGCCCTGGCGGTGTGCTTTGGATCATTGTTATGTTGAAAGACCCAGCCACGTTTCATCTTCAATGCCCCTGCTGATGGAAGGAGGTTTGCACTCAAAATCTCACGATACATGGCCCCATTCATTCTTTCATGTACCCGGATCAGTCATCCTGGCCCCTTTGCAGAGAAACAGCCCCAAAGCATGATGTTTCCACCACCATGCTTTACAGTAGGTATGGTGTTTGATGGATGCAACTCAGTATTCTTTTTCCTCCAAACACGACAAGTTGTGTTTCTACCAAACAGTTCCAGTTTGGTTTCATCAGACCATAGGACATTCTCCCAAAACTCCTCTGGATCATCCAAATGCTCTCTAGCAAACTTCAGACGGGCCCGGACATGTACTGGCTTAAGCAGTGGGACACGTCTGGCACTGCAGGATCTGAGTCCATGGTGGCGTAGTGTGTTACTTATGGTAGGCCTTGTTACATTGGTCCCAGCTCTCTGCAGTTCATTCACTAGGTCCCCCTGCATGGTTCTGGGATGTTTGCTCACCGTTCTTGTGATCATTCTGACCCCACGGGGTGGGATTTTGCGTGGAGCCCCAGATCGAGGGAGATTATCAGTGGTCTTGTATGTCTTCCATTTTCTAATTATTGCTCCCACTGTTGATTTCTTCACTCCAAGCTGGTTGGCTATTGCAGATTCAGTCTTCCCAGC
The DNA here is from genome assembly GCF_032444005.1 of Ranitomeya imitator. Taxonomy (NCBI): domain Eukaryota; kingdom Metazoa; phylum Chordata; class Amphibia; order Anura; family Dendrobatidae; genus Ranitomeya; species Ranitomeya imitator. Next base: position 172,160,806 of record NC_091283.1, read on the forward strand.
CTGGTGCAGGGCTACAATTTTGTTTCTGGTGTCCTTTGACAGCTCTTTGGTCTTCACCATAGTGGAGTTTGGAGTCAGACTGTTTGAGGGTGTGCACAGGTGTCTTTTTATACTGATAACAAGTTTAAACAGGTGCCATTACTACAGGTAATGAGTGGAGGAAAGAGGAGGCTCTTAAAGAAGAAGTTACAGGTCTGTGAGAGCCAGAAATCTTGATTGTTTGTTTCTGACCAAATACTTATTTTCCACCATAAAATGCAAATAAAATGTTAAAAAAACAGACAATGTGATTTTCTGGATTTTTTTTTCTCAGTTTGTCTCCCATAGTTGAGGTCTACCTATGATGTAAATTACAGACGCCTCTCATCTTTTTAAGTGGTGGAACTTGCACTATTGCTGACTGACTAAATACTTTTTTGCCCCACTGTAACTACTATAATACTGCCTCTATGTACAAGAATATAACTACTATAATACTGCCCCCTATGTACAAAAATATAACTACTATAACACTGCCTCCTAAGTACAAGAATATACTATAATACTGTCCCTTATGCTCATAAATGCAACTACTACATCACTGCCGCCTATGTACAATAATTTTGATGTAGTGTATCATCTTTGTGTACTAGTTGTGCAGAGTGATTAAACATTTAATTCTGGCGATAATTTACATAGCTGTGTGTTGTACAGGGCCCGTTACACCCACGTTCGCTGGTACACAGAGGTAGAATAAGGACAGGGTACACCTCCACAGACACACACCCATCATACTGCACTACCTGTCCTGCAGCCTCTGCAACAACATGGAAAAAGGAAAGACTCTGACTCCACATGAAGCAGCCCTGGATTAGCTGAGCAGTGGGAATTTTGTATCTGTTCCTTTGAAAAACATAGCACTTTACCCGGCCATGACCTTACCGTCCTTCACACCAGCTGTAAAAACTGATCTCTGTCACCATAAACCTGGAGTGGATATTTGCTCAAATAATAAGAAAAAGAGCAGTGTCAATTTTCAGACTGGTCACAAGCTACACGCTCTGCGTGTATGTATCTAATTATATAAAACTCCATTAATCCAACACAATATAATTTTTTCGCAGAAGATTTGCAAAATTATTTTTATTTTAGATGTATTGGTGCAATTAAAAATCATTGCAAAAGTTTACATATCAATGAAAATAGTCTGAAATTTCAGCATATAGATTCTAGAGGGGTGGCATGACGAAATAAGGTGCCTGTCATCCTTAAGGTACCTTCACACATAACGATATTGTTAACGATATCGTTGCTATTTGTGACGTAGCAACGATATCGTTAATGAAATCGTTATGTGTGACAGCGACCAACGATCAGGCCCCTGCTGGGAGATCGTTGGTCGCTGAATAAAGTCCAGAACTTTATTTCGTCGCTGGACTCCCTGGAGACATCGCTGGATCGGCGTGTGTGACACCGATCCAGCGATGTCTTCACTAGTAACCAGGGTAAACATCGGGTAACTAAACGCAGGGCCGCGCTTAGTAACCCGATGTTTACCCTGGTTACCATGCTAAAAGTAAAAAAAAACAAACACTAGATACTTACCTAACGCTGTCTGTCCTCCAGCGCTGTGCTCTGCACTCCTCCTGTACTGGCTGTGAGCCGGAAAGCAGAGCGGTGACGTCACCGCTCTGCTTTCCGGCTCCCAGACAGTACAGGAGGAGAGCAGAGAAGCAGAGCGCAGCGCTGGAGGACAGACAGCTGTAGGTAAGTATCTAGTGTTTGTTTTTTTTTACTTTTAGGATGGTAACCAGGGTAAACATCGGGTTACTAAGCGCGGCCCTGCGCTTAGTTACCCGATGTTTACCCTGGTTACCGGCATCGTTGGTCGCTGGAGAGCGGTCTGTGTGACAGCTCTCCAGCGACCAAACAGCGACGCTGCAGCGATCCGGATCGTTGTCGGTATCGCTGCAGCGTCGCTAAATGTGAAGGGGCCTCTATAGTGATATAGTGATGTGAGTATTAAAGTAGATCAATAGCAATTATTATTGTAGAATGAGTATGTTAATTTAGGGGAAGCTTTCTGCCTATCTGTATATGCATAAGCCAACATGGACACAACATTACAATATACCGTATATCAAAGTAACCAAAGAACATTTACCAGAGGCATTTCACTATTTTTTGAGGGTTTGCATCAGTTCAAGTAAAGAACATGCTTACAACTGTGAACATTTGGTTTTCTTTTTATTGTGAAGCAAACAGCAAATAGGACAAAATAACTGAAAGCTTCAGTGTACATAACTATTCACTCCCCTAAAGTCAGTACTTTGTAAAGCCTCCTTTTTCAGCAATTACAGCTGCAAGTCGCTTTGGATAAGTCTCTATGATCTTTCCACATCTTGCTACTGGGATTTTTGCCCATTTCTCATGGCAAAACTGCTCCAGCTCCTTGAAGTTAGATGGTTTCCTCTGTTGAACAGCAATCTTCATGTCTGGCCACAGATTCTCAATTGGATTAAGGTCTGGGCTTTGACTAGGCCACTGCAAAACATTTACGTTTCTCCTTAAACCACTTGAGTGTTGCTTTAGCAGTATGGTTCATTGTCTTGTTGGAAGGTGATCCTCCGTCCCAGTCTCAAGTCACAAACAGACTGAAACAGGTTTTGTTCAAGAATAGCCCTGTATTTCACACTATCCATCTTCCCCTCGACTCAGACCATTTTTCTTGTCCCTGCTTCCAAAAAAAACATCCCTCTGCAAAGTTCAATTTTGATATCATCTGACCACAGCACCAACCTCCATACATTTGGGGAGTCTCCCACATGTCTTTTCACAAACTCATAACGCGCCTTAAAATTGTTGCGTGTAAGTAAAGCCGTTTTCTGCTCACTTTTCCATTAAGGCCACCTGCATGGAGTGTAAGCAAAAAAAATACTTTTACCTATTGTTGTCACGTTTAACGGCAAGAGTGTGGAGGGTTATGCTTTTGTTGATTGAGAGGCTAAGAATTTTTTTGAATACTGCCTTAGCCATGGAGTTGGAGGTTCCTCTTATCTCCTTGGATGCATCTATAAGATTACCTTCTCTTGATAATTTTCCCCTTGTCCAGAGTATTGAAAATTGCACCGCCGAACAAGTGTGTATCACCACAGGTTGTCTGCACAAGGCTTCACACCCATAACCCTATTATTGACTGAGAAAGGGGGGACATTGTTAAGTTGTAGTCCAACTGCCAATCCCTTTGTATTATTAGGCCTCCTAAGATAGTAGGTTCCGCCTCCCAAGTTCACTGGTATATGGCGCAGTTACCAAAGATGTTCTCCAAAGAGGCTTCCTAGAAATTACATCCACATAGAACTTATGACTGTTCCAGCCAGCTCATTGAGGGGGCAAAGATGCCTAGGGGCAGAATTTTTAACCTGTCACTACCTGAAAGGCAAGCCATTAGGGGATCTATTAGGGAAAATGTGAAAAATGGGTTTATCTGCCCTTCAAAACCCCCAGTTGGAGCAGGGTTCTTTTTTGTAGCCAAAAAGGATGTAGGTTTGAGACCATGTATCACTATCGTGAGCAAAGTCTTAAGGTACCTTCACACATAACGATATCGTTAACAATATCATTGCAACGTCACGCTTTTTGTGACGTAGCAACTATCCCGCTAACGATCTCGTTATGTGTGACAACGACCAACGATCAGGCCCCTGCTGGGAGATCGTTGGTCGTTGGGGAATGATCAGGACCTTTTTTTGGTCGCTGATCACCCGCTGTCATCGCTGGATCGGCGTCACTTGTAACCAGGGTAAATATCGGGTTACTAAGCGCAGGGCCGCGCTTAGTAACCCGATATTTACCCTGGTTACCATTGTAAAAGTTAAAAAACAAAAACAAACAGTACATACTCACATTCCGATGTCTGCCACGTCCCCCGCCATCAGCTTCCCTGCACTGACTGTCAGCGGCGACGTCACCGCTGTGCTCTGCTTTACGGCCGGTGTTGACACAGTCAGTGCGGGAAGCTGACGGCGGGGGACGCGACAGACATCAGAATGTGAGTATGTAGTGTTTTTTTTCTTTTTTACTTTTACAATGGTAACCAGAGTAAATATCGGGTTACTAAGCGCGACCCTGCACTTAGTAACCCGATGTTTACCCTGGTTACCCGGGTGCTGCAGGGGGACTTTGGCATCGTTGAAGACAGTTTCAATGATGCCGAAGTCTTTCCCCTGATCGTTGGTCGCTGGAGAGAGCTGTCTGTGTGACAGCTCCCCAGCGACCACATAACGACTTACCAACGATCACGGCCAGGTCGTATCGCTGGTCGTGATTGCTGGTAAGTCGTTTAGTGTAACGGTACCTTTATACCTGTACGCAATCAGTACCATCTCTCACTGACCTCTTTAACCAACTGGTAGGGGCAAGTTGGTTTAGCCAGCTGGATCTCAGGGGGACTTATAATATTGTTTGAACTAAGGAGGGAGATGAGAGGAAAACAGCCTTCAATACCCCAAGGGTCATTATGAGTATTGTGCTATGCCCTTTGGGTTGTATAAGGCTATGTTTCCATGGTGCGGATTTGCCTGCGGATCCGCAGTGGATTGGCAGCAGTTTTCCATCAGGTTTACAGTACCATGTAAACCTATGGAAAACCAAATCCGCTGTGCCCATGGTGCAGAAAATACCGCGCAGAAATGCGTTGTATTTTCTGCAGCATGTCAATTCTTTGTGCGGATTCTGCAGCGTTTTACACCTGCTCCTCAATAGGAATCCACAGGTGTAAAACCACAGGTGAAATCCGCACTAAAAAAGCAGGAAATCCGCGGTAGGATTTTTCAAAAACGGTACGGAAAAATCCGCACACGAATCCGCATCGTATGAACATAGCCTAACACTCCAGCTGTGTTACACATGCTTATGATTGATATTTTCCGTGATCTTTTGGGTATTTGTGTTATAGTTTACAGCGATGATATCCTCATCTTCTCCAGAAACCTGGCTGCGCATAGGGTCCATATGCATATCATCCTGAAAAGATTAGGGTATCATTATCTTTATGTCAAAAAAGAAAAATGTGTATTCGACATGGGGTTCCTGAGAGTTATTCTTTCCCCCACGGGGTTTCGTATGGACCCCGAGAAGGTGAGGGTGGTGTTTGAGTGGGCACAACCTGTTAACCTCAAGGCATTGCAGCATTTTTGGGGTATTTTCCAATTATTACCAGAGGTGTGTTAAGGTTTTTTCTAAGGTGGTGAAACTTCTAATGGATCTTACCCATAACTCGTTTTTGTCCAGCTTGATTTTGTGGTGGAAATGGATGCCTCTGAGACAGGTGGGAGTGATGCTCTCCTAGGGTTCCACCACTCCAACGCATTTGAGGCCTTGCGCCTTTTCTTCTCAAAAATTATCTCCTCCAGAGCTTAATTATGACATCGGCAATTCTGAATTTCTTGACTTCAAGTTAGCTCTGGAGAAGTGGAGGAACCTCCTTGAGGGAGTTAAGCACCCATTCACAGTGCTTAGTAACCATAAGAATCTCTTTTTTTTTTAGAGAATGCTAAGAGATTGAACTTGAGACAAGCCTGATGGGACTTGTTCTTTACCAGATTCAATTTTTCGATCTCTCACCTTCTTGGCACCAAGAATGTTCGGGCAAATGCTCTCTCTCGGAGTCTTTGTCCTAGTGAGTCTGAAATTACAGAACCTGATTTCATTCTTCTAAGGGGCATTGTAGTCTCTTCTAACAATTTAGTTTAAGGGTACCGTCACACAGTGCAATTTTCATCGCTACGACGGCACGATTCGTGACGCTCCAGCATCGTAACAATATCGCTCCAGCGTCGTAGACTGCTGTCACACTTTGCAATGTACGACGCTGGAGCGATAATTTCATGACGTATGTGCGATGTAGAAGCCGTTGGTTACTATGCGCACATCGTATACGATATATGTTACACCATGCGATCATGCCGCCACAGCGGGACACTAGACGACGAAGGAAAGTTTCAAACGATCTGCTACGACGTACGATTCTCAGCGGGGTCCCTGATCGCAGGAGCGTGTCAGACACTGCGATATCGTAACTATATCGCTCGAACGTCACGAATCGTGCCGTCGTAGCGATCAAAATTGCACTGTGTGACGGTACCCTAAGAGGTGGTTAAGGTTCAGGGCATGGCTCTGTCCAGCACACCTCATGATAAATTTGTTCCGATGCAGTTATAGTTTGGTTTACTCAGGAAGTGTCATGACTTCGTCACAGCGAGCCATCGTGGCATTAAGGAGAGTAGTCAACTGTTGAACAGAAAGTATTGATGGCATTCCTTAGGTAAGGATGTTGAAGGTTATGTTAAGGCAGGCGAGATCTGTGCACAAGGTGCCTCGCGTCACCCTGCAGGGAAACTTTTCCCTTTGCCCATTCCTGTATGTCCTTGGTACCAGCTATCCACGGACCTCATTACGGATCTCGCTGACTACAAGGGTATGACTAAGGTGTGGGTTATTGTGGAACAATTTTCTAAATAGTGCCATTTGGTTCCTTTGGCTCAGTTGCCCAATGCTCACGTCTTGGTAGAATTGTTTCTTGTTCAAGTGGTAAGATTACATGGGGTTCCCATGAATATTGTTTCCAACCGCGGGTCCCAGTTTCTCTTCAGGTTTTGGAGGGATTTCTGTAAACGCCTTCTATCGGAAACCTCTCGTTTTCATCTGCGTCCCATCCTCAAACTAATGGGAAACTGAGCAAACCAACGAGTGTCTTGAGTCCTATGTACGATGTACTGTTAGGAATTGTGGTTCTGTACTCCCACCTGGGAATGGCTCAGCTCTGCTGCTTCGCTATTCTGGTTGCAAGCGCTATCATTGGCCTGATCATCGAGGTGGAGCTACTACGTGCACAGTGTAAGATAGCGCTTACTGCATGTATTGGGGGACACTCGCTTAGCAACGAGATTCAGTCACACAGGCACGATTTTCTCCATTAAACAGTCCATGTGGTTTATTTAGGCATCATAAACCGCCATGTTACACATCACACACATATAGTTCACAGTACACGGCTTCAATCACTTTTCAGAGACTATACCTGCCAGTCCTCCTCTGACTAGTTCCCAGGGGTTTCCGTGTGTCGTATCAATGTCTCTACTCACGACATTAAGTTGCAGTCTTTAAACACGCCGGCCCTTACTTCATCCAGGTACCGTGGGAGACCACACAGTTCATTAACTTCCATGGAACATCATAGGCACTAACAGTCTGTTCCACTGGCAGATACTCATCTGCCATAACCCCCTTTATCTGGAGTTACCTTACAGGAGCTCCTGCTCTGCACGCTGACTCCTCGTCAGTCCTACTCCCAGGACCTTCCAACATAGAGGCCATCTAGGTCCATGGCCTTTCCGTGTGCTATTCAGGATGTACGTCCTATGCCCAGGACTGCCCAACACACAGGCCTTCAGGTACGTGGCATCTCCGTGTGCTATTCAGGGATCTGGTCCACACACAGGACCTCCCAACACCCAGGCCTTCAGATCATGGCCTCTCCATGTGCTCTTCAGGAATCCAGTCCTACTCCCAGGACATTCCAACACACAGGCCATCCATGACCTGACACTCCAGCCATTCAGGCCCATACACTCTGACCATGTGACCAGACCTCAGTCATATTATATCACTGTAGCCACTCCCATAGGTGGGAGGTGTGTGTGGTTAGTCAGACCCGGCCAGCTCTCCAACTAACCCTGTAAGCATCCCTTATTATAAGCTACTTGTGGGACTACAGGTCCCAGAACAACATTACTGGCTTACAGTGCAGAAAATCTCCTCTGTGACACATACCGGCCATTCACAATGACGCCAGTCACCGTCTCATTATAACAGTTACGCCTGCGACGTCCATGCACTTCCATGGCCTCAATACGCCTCTGTACGTATTCTGAGGAGAACATACAGCGCCCCTAGCTGTAACAGGGGTCACTGTCTTACAACAGGTAAAACGTGCCAATCTTATGGAGCGTTGCATTCTGCAATAGTAAGACGTGTGGGGACGCGGGCTGCTGTACCTCCAACTGATTTAGCTGCCGGGGAACATTGGATGCTGTGTTCACCAGTTGCCAGGCAATGCAGGATGCTGCACTGTCGGGTACTAGGCAGTGGAGGGATAGTGTCCATTCTACTGTGCAAGTTAGCAGGGAGTGAATGTCTTTTGGAGATTGGGAGGTATTCAACACCTGCTCATTTTTTTTAGCATCAGGCGGGCTATTTAACCCTGATGCAAGCTTAGGTCTTTGCTGTTTATTGCAGTTCCTATGTGTTGTGGTTGTGAGTCGTACGTGCAATATTGGTTGCTCTCTTTCAGGGTTGGTCTTATGGATCGTTTCCCTTTCTCTTCGTGATACACTCTCTTGCAGAGGTATCTGCCTGCTCTCAACGAGGTTCCGCTTGCGTCACCTGACTGCAGCTGCCCGGCGACAGCGGGCTTGGGAAGAAACTCTGCTAAAGTTCCCCTTCCATTTACTGGGAGCTGGGTGAAGATTATCCCAGCCCTTTAAGGCTCGCTTAGCTGGGACAGCTTGTGCCAAGTGCATCTATAGCTGATACTTTGCTGGTTTGATGCCTGTCTTGCTGAGTCTCTCTGCGATTGCACATAATCACATAATATATATACTGAAAGACCATGTGACACTCAGATTGCATACAGGTGGACGTCCTTTCACTAACCATGTGACTTTTGAAGGTAATTGCTTTGAACAGAAATTTTTAGGGGCAAAAGGGGTGATTACATATGAACATGCCAATTTTTAGCTCTTTGATCCCATAAATTTAAAGCAAACCTGTCACCAGGTTTGGCCGATATAAGATACGGCCACCGCCTTTCAGGGCTTATTTACAGCATTCTATAATGCTGTATACTGTATAAGCCCCCGATCCATCCTGAAAGATAAGAAAAATAAGTTTTATTATACTCACGCGGGGGGCAGTCCCATCCGCTGTGTGTCGCAAGTCCTGGTCCGGCACCTCCCATCTTCTTATGATCACCACCCTCCTGCTTGCATCTTGGCTCCCCGGCATCGCCCTGCCCTGTTGAGGGCAAAGCAAAGTACTGCAGTGTGCAGGTGCCGGGAAAGGTTAGAGAGGCCCAGTGCCTGCGCACTGCAGTACTTTGCTCTGTCCTCAACAGGGCAGATAAGTATACCTGCGCAGGTGCGAGATGCCGAGGAACTGTGTGGATGATGTCATCCACATGAAGCAAGCAGGAGGGCGGAGATCGTAAGAAGATGGGAGGCCCCAGACCTGCGACACCCATCGGACCCGGACTGCCCCCCCCCCTCGGGTGAGTATAATAAACCTTATTTTCCAGGACGTCCCTCCTGACAGCACCCTGGAAGACTTCCTCCTCCTTGCTGGGACAGGAAACACACGAGAGTTCAAATGTCCGGTCCCACCCACCAATCCTCAGTGTTTTTCCTGTCCCTGCATGGAGCGACACACGAGTAGAGCTGCGCAAGCTTACCGAGCTCAGGGGGGATCGTGCAGTCCTCCAAATCCTTCCCCCTGTCAAGAGGCTCAGGGTCGAAACTTCCCAGTAGGGAGTCCCTCTACCCCAAAGGCCCGGAGCGGGATTGAGCCGCTCCTCCCGGTGGGAGGCTCTCAGCTCAGGACGTGGCAGCGGTCCTGGTGGGGTGTTCCTCCAGTCGGCATAGGCGCATTGTCCTGGCGACGCTACACGCAGCGTGCGGCTTCCGGAAACAGAGGAGCCGCGTCACTTCCGGTTTTGTCGGGGCCGGCGAATTGTCACTTCCGGTGGCGTTCCAAGAGCGGGGAGAGCAGGCGCTCCATCAAGAGAACGCACAGCACCGGGGTCGCAACTGACATTAGCATCCAGCATCGTGCAGGGGGTGCTTTGTTGACTCCGGCTTCAGTCCAGCTATGGAAGGGGACATGATCGAGGATGGAGGGGTAAGTCCGCTTCGTGCAGTCCACACTCACCTCAAATAATACTATAGTATGTCACCTAGCCTATTACTCCCTATCTTATGTCATTTAGGATAAGGGAAACCCCGCTGATCCCCCAGCCACGGCTAAGAAACATGGAAAGGTCTCGGCAAAGTCCAACAGATGTCCAGTATGCCACGTAAAACTCCCAGACTCCCATGGCAAGACTCTCTGCGCACCCTGTACTTCTAGGGTCATGAAGGACGAACAGTCTTCACTGCTTTCAGAGATGAGATCCCTAATCCGGGAGGAGGTTCAGTCTTCTATGTCCAGCCTTTCACATTCACGCCCGGCCAGTCCCTTTTCTGGTCGTAAGCGGGCCATGCGGGAGAAAGACCATGGGGAAGCTAGAGTATTCTTCTGATGAAGGTTCCAATCTAAGCGACTCTCTGTCAGAAGAAGGGGGAGAGATCCCAGCAGAAAACCAGGATCGGGCCAGGAAGTACCTTTTCCAGTCTGAGGAGACAGATGAGCTCGTTCAGGCAGTGAGGAATATCATGCAGATCGAGGATACCTCTAAGCCACAGTCCAGACAGGACTTGATGTTCGGAGGACTTGTGTTGCGAAACCAGACTGTTTTCCCTATAAGCGATCATATTAAGACCATGCTAAGATGCTAAGCACCGGCTGGTGCTATCTCGTGACTTTAAAAGTCGTTTACCATTCGACCCGGAGGAAGTCAAGTTATGGGAGGAGGTCCCTAAAATTGACGTTCCGGTTACGAAGGTCGCCAAAAAGACTGCTATACCTTTTGAGGACTCTTCTAGTTTGCGTGACCCTATGGACAGAAAAGCTGACATTCTCCTAAAAAGGGCCTGGGAGGCTTCTGCGGCCCTAATTAGGACAAACATAGCGTCCACTTCGGTGGCCAGATCTATGTACTTATGGATGGGTCAGTTGGAGGAGCATAAGACCCCTAGATCAGATATTCTGACTTCCCTGCCTATTATGAAATCTGCCATGGCATTTTTATCTGATATGACAGCAGAATCTGTTAGATTTTCAGCTCAAAACAGTTCCCTATCTAATGCATCTAGGAGGGCCAGATGGCTGAGGTCCTGGTCAGGAGATAATGCCTCTAAGACCAAACTCTGCTCTATTCCATTCTCTGGGCAGAGGGTGTTTGGACCAGCATTGGACACTATCCTGGAGTCAGCCTCTGATAAAAAGAAGGGGTTCCCTGAGGACAAACCTAAGCGGTCTCAGCCCTTTCGGAGAGGATTCTTCTCCAGAAAGCAGTTTGATTTCAGGGGACAGAGTAGGTCCAGCAGAGGATCCTATAGAGGCTCCCGTGGACAGGGTAATAAGGGCAGAGGTCTTTTCTTTAGTCCAACCTCCAGAACTAAGTCACAATGACGCCACTTGCATAGGGGAAGGCTTCATCAATCCGCAAAAAATTGGGCCCAGATTACTCAAAATCAGTGGGTTCACAGAACTGTGTCAGAGGGATACAGCATAGAGCTTTACTCCCTTCCCTCAGAAAGGTATATTACACCTACTATAGTTGCAGAAGACTCTGCCATACTAACAGAATTACAGGACATGCTCAGGGCAGCAGTAATAATTCCGGTCCCTCCATCAGAGATAGGAAGGGGGCACTATTCTTCCCTATTCACTATCACAAAACCGTCGGGAGACACTCGCACTATAATAAATCTAAAGGCTTTGAATGCTTGGGTAAGATACAAAAGGTTCCGAATGGAATCTATCCGGTCAGCAGTTCATCTTATAGATCAGGATGCCGTGATGTGCACACTCGACCTAAAGAGTGCCTACTATCATGTTGCGGTGCATCCCTCATCACAGAATCTGCTGAGGTTTGCAGTGGAACTGCCAACCCGGACCTGCCACTATCAGTTTCAGGGCCTCCCCTTCGGGCTGGCTTCTGCTCCCCGTATTTTCACAAAACTGGTGTCAGAGATGGTGGCCTTCTTGAGAAGTCAAAGCATTATAATAATTCCGTACCTGGACGACTTTCTTCTTGTGGCAGGTTCAGTAGAGATCCTGGAGGATCACGGGACTCGGACGATTTCAGTAATGGAACATCTAGGATGGGTAATAAACTGGCAGAAGTCCGACCTGCTACCAGAACAGAGGAAGATCTTCCTGGGAGTGTGTCTGGACTCCAGACACAGAATATCCCTATTACCAGAGGTCAAGCAAGAGACAGTTAGAACTTGAATCAGGTACTTACTGGAACATCGAATTTCCATAAGGATCGCGATGAAAGTACTAGGCCTAATTACAGCCTGCATACCCTGTGTCAGATGGGCACAGGCACAGGCACACTCAAGACCCCTGCAGACACAAATCCTATCTGTTTGGGATCGCCGTCAGATGTCTCTAGATGCCCCCTTGAAGCTGGCAGGTCCAGTACGGAGATCTCTCCACTGGTGGACTCAGGCAGAAAACCCAAAGGTGGGCATCTTATGGTCCACCTCCCCCTACATCGAGGTCACCACGGATGCCAGCGCATGGGGCTGGGGAGCTCATCTTCAAGACAGAATCTTCCAGGGCAAGTGGTCAGCAAGTATCAGAGACAGATCCTCCAACTTCAGAGAACTATATGCCATATGGGAAGCGTTAAGGCGAAATCAGATCACGCTTTCAGATCGTCACGTCAAAATTTTTGTCCGACAATGTGACGACGGTCTTGTTCCTGAATCATCAGGGAGGCCCAAGATATCGTCCACTGCAGGATCTAGCGGAAACGATTTTCAACTGGGTGGAAGATACAGTTCTATCCATAACGGCCATCCACCTAGAGGGTTCTCAGAACGTGATAGCAGATTACCGTATATGAGCAGACGGCAAGTGTGTCCAACAGAGTGGGAACTAAATTAGAATATCTTCCTGAAGTTATGTCATCTGTGGGGAACCCCCAATATAGACCTATTTGCAAACAGGAGAAACTCGAAGGTCTCAAAATTCTTCTCTCTGAACCCCTTGGAGCTTCCAGACGGGGTAGATGCACTGAGTCAGCGGTGGGTGAAACCCCTATCATATGCTTTTCCACCCCTGGCTTTGATTCCAGCCGTTCTACGGAAGATCAAGGAGGATCGAGCAAAGGTCATCTTGATCGTTCCATACTGGCCAAGAAGAAGCTGGTTTCCCCTACTGGGGACCTTAGCGATTGACAACCCAGTCGAGTTACCCCTCCAGGGGAATGTCATTCACCAGGGACCAGTTTACCATCCGAACCCAGGCAAACTCCGTCTTTCAGCTTGGATCCTGAAAGGGACATCCTGAAGTCTAAAGGCAAAATTTGGAAATGATTTTGTCTAGAAGGTGACAGGTCCGACGTTGTGTCAGGCTCTCTGGATGTGCCTGGTATCTTAAACTTCCTACAAAAAGAGTTCAACATGGGTCTTAGACCCAGTACATTAAAAGTTCAGGTGTCTGCACTAAGCTCCTTTTTAGACTACCCTTTGGCATCTCAACCATGGATGATAAAGTTCATTCGGGCCACTCAGAGAATGCGTCCCACCATTAGGCAGTTGTCCCCATTCTGGGACCTTAACTTAGTCCTCGGGGCCCTGTGCAAAGGTCCTTATGCGCTGGGTGGGGATATGCCTATTTCTGTTCGCACTCGGAAAACTGCTTTTTTAGTGGCGATCACCACGGCCAAGAGGGTTGGAGAAATCCAAGCTCTATGTACCAGAGACCCGTATCTCCAGATTAGGGACGATAGTTTAATTCTGAAACTAGACCCAGCATTTATTCCAAAGGTAGGCTCTGCCAAAAATAGGAATCAGGAGATAGTGCTTCCTTCTTTTTGTAATAATCCTTCCAACGCGAAGGAGAAAGCCCTCCACTCACTGGATGTCAGACAGGCGGTTTTAGACTACTTACAGGCTACAAATACTTGGCGTATAGACCCAAACCTCTTTATTCTTTTTGGGGGCAAGAACAGGGGTAAGAAGGCCTCTAAGGCCTCAACTGCATGCTGGATCGCAACGGTAATCTCAGACGCTTATCAATCTGAGGGGATTTCCCCTCCAGTGGGCTTACAAGCCCACTCTACATGTGGTGTTTCTGCTTCCTGGGCTGAGCGGGCAGGAGCATCAGCGGAACAGATCTGTAAGGCCACGACATGGGCCAGTGCTGGCACCTTCTGTAAACATTATAAACTTGATGTTATATTTGGTCAACACACTGCTTTCGGGAGGAAGGTCCCCCAAACAGTAATCCCACCCTAAGGAGGTGCTTTGGTACTCTCCAGGGTGCTGTCAGGAGGGATATCCTCAAAAATAGGCATTAGACCTACCGGTAATTATGTTTCCAGGATTCCATCCTGACAGCACTGGTAGTTTGCCCCCAGTCTTGTCATATATATGTATATTATGATGTAATGTGATTCTGTCATTAAAGGTTTTTATTTGCATTATTCCATGAGATGGTTCTTGTTACAACACTGAGGATTGGTGGGTGGGACCGGACATTTGAACTCTGGTGTGTTTCCTGTCCCAGCAAGGAGGAGGACGTCCTCCAGGGTGCTGTCAGGATGGACTCCTGGAAATATAATTACTGGTAGGTCTAATGCCTATTTTTATTATCTTGCAGGTTGGATCAGAGGCTTATATACAGCATTATAGAATGCTGTTGATAAGCCCTGAAAGGCAGTGGCAGTATCTTACAGTATATCGGCCAAACCTGGTGACAGGTTCCCTTTAATTTATACCTATATTTTTCTCACGTCACTACACCAACATAGACTATTTAGTGTTGATACATCACACACAAATCGGATTACAAAAATATTTTAACACAGGTTGTAATGTAACAAAATAAGTAAAAAGCTAAGGGGGATGAAGCCATTGTATGCAGCATACCACCGCACACAGGGACTGGGACACCAAAGAGCTGAAAACTAGAGACTTATGCAACATATCACTATACCTGAGGAACTGAGATACCAAACCACTTGCACAAGGGACTGGTGCACCATACCATTAAACATCAAGGATTGGTGCACCTCGTCGCTAAACATCAAGAACTGATGCACCGTGCCACTGAACATCAGGTGTATACACGTTGTACAGCAGGGACTAGGGCACAAAATCACTGAACCCCAGGACCAGACAATGGACAGTATGAACAGACTCACAATCACTGCACACTGCTAAATGAAATAATTAGAAAATTGGCACATTTCAGGGTCTCACAGTTTGCCATCTTTGGCTTTAATCTGATGCCAAACATTACAAACAACAAAGGATTATCTGGCCAAACTTAATGGAATAGCTCATTATTTCTCATACATGGCATATTTGCCAATGTGTGATCATTCTCATAGAGATGGCATCTGCCAGCTGGGTCACATGGGAGCCACCAGTTTGTCATCACTGGGGTACGCACACATAGGATGCCTTTCTTTTCAATTTGCACGGAATTATACTGCGATTCAACCACCGCCCCAGCTTTCTCCAGTCTGCAAAGCTGATAATGCCATCAACATGTCACTCTCAGCAATAAACCATTTCAATAATACAAGTATATTATGGAAATTTTATTTAAGCAATTCTCTATTGTATTAATGAGGATTCTGTAAAAAAGTAATCTCCTGGTTTCTGTGGACACAGTCTGTCCTCCCCTGCCTGCAGCTACAGGACGCAGGTAGAACTCACTAAACACGTTTTGTATAAGACCCGGTTCAAACAAGGTGAAATACAGAGGACACTGCAGATGCACAATCCCAGAGACTAAATGTGGGGCTGCACCAGAGTCACAAGTGACAAAAGTGGATCTTCCAGCACCTGTTAATCATGGTACTAATATATATGCAATAAACCCCACAAGTTCCATAGTGAGAGGCTGATTTGTAGTTACACAGCTGTATTAACTGATAGGGCAATATCCTTTATTCTATATACATTGGCATGTAAAAGTGTGGGCAAAATTACAGTGGGGGAAATAAGTATTTGATCCCTTGCTGATTTTATAAGTTTGCCCACTGACAAATAAATGAACAGTCTATAATTTTAAGGGTAGGTTAATTTTAAAATTGAGAGATAGAATATCAAAAATAAAATCCAGAAAATCACATTGTATAAATTATATAAATTTATTTGCATTTTGCAGTGAAAAATAAGTATTTGATCTCCTAGCATCCATTAAGAGTTCTGGCTCTTACATACCAGTTAGATGCTTCTAATCAACTCGTTACCTGCATTAAAGACAGCTGTCTTACTTAGTCCCCTTTATAAAAGACTCCTATCAACAGATTTAATTAATCAATCAGACTCTAACGTCTACAACATGGGCAAGACCAAAGAGCTTTATAAGGATGTCAGGGTCAAGATCATAGACCTGCACAAAGCTGGAAAGGGCTGCAAAACCATAAGTAAGACGCTGGGTGAGAAGGAGACAACTGTTGGTGCAATAGTAAGAAAATGGAACAAATACAAAATGACTGTCAATCGACATCGATCTGCAGCACCATGCAAAATCTCCCTTTCGTGGGGTATCCTTGATCATGAGAAAGGTGAGAGATCAGCCTAAAACTACACAGGGGGAACCTGTTAATGATCTCAAGGCAGCTGGGACCAAAATCACCAAGAAAACCATTGCTAACACATTACACCGTAAAGGTTTAAAATCCTGCAGTGCCCACAAGGTCCCCCTGCCAATGAACATCTGGATGATTCTATGAGTGATGGGGAGAAGGTGCTGTTGTCAGATGAAACAAAAATCTAGGTCTTTGGCATTAACTCAACTCGCCGTGTTTGGAGGAAGAGAAATGCTGCATATGACCCAAAGAACATCGTCCCCACTGTCAAGCATGGAGGTGGAAACATGTTTTGAGGGTATTTCTCTGCTAAGGGCACAGGACTACTTCACCGCATCAATGGAAGAATGGATGGAGCCATGTATCATAAAATCCTGAGTGACAACCTCCTTCCTTCTGCCATGACATTAAAAACGGGTTGTGGCTGGGTCTTCCAGCAAGACAATGACCCAAAACATATAGTCAAGGCAACAAACGAGTGGCTCAAAAAGAAGCACATTAAGGTCATGGAGTTGAAGCTCCGAGTTGCCAAGTGACAGCCTGTAAATCTTAATGATTTAGAGATGATCTGCAAAGAGGAGTGGACCAAAATTCCTACTGACGTCCGCAAATCTCATCATCAACTACAAAAATGTCTGCCTGCTGTGCTTGCCAACAAGGGTTTTGCCACCAAATATTGAGACTTGTTTGCCAGAGAGATCAAATACTTATTTCTCACTGCAAAATGTAAATACATTTATATAATTTATACAATGTGATTTTCTGGATTTTATTTATGATATTCTATCTCTCAATGTTAAAATTAACCTACCCTTAAAATTATAGCCTGTTCATACCTTTGTTAGTGGGCAAACATACAAAATCAGCAAGGGATCAAATACATTTTACCCTTTGCCACGACAGCATCCACAATGAGAGAGGAGCCCGCCCATAGGAACAGGAAACCTACAAAATAAAAAGGGCGGTCCCCCTCTCCTCAGTTAGTTTCCTGTTCCTATCGGAAATCCCTGGAATACCTACATGGACGGAGGTGGTGGGAGCACCGCCATGTATCCTGACCTGTGCAACTGTCTGTGTGGTCTCCATGCGGACAGTAGGGGCTGCGGCGTCAGTAGCAGCGGTGGGGGAGCCACTGCATGCAGCCTCCCCCCTCGTCTGGTCACGTTCCGGGCAGCAAGCCTGGCCTATGGAGTAGAGGACGCCAGTAAGCGTATCGCTTCTAGGCGGCGGCGGCATCTCGTCTGTAAGTGCGCTCTGCCTCACTGAACCGGAAGTAGTCGGAACACTTCCGGTTCGCGGCCGCCGGCATGCTAAGAACGCCTCACAATTCAAATATGGAGCCAGGACACAGAGCAATCGTGCTCAGAATGTCATCTCAGGCGCATGAAGAGCATCCACCAGTGGTGGAGCAGGATAGCGCTGGCAAGGACAGCAGCGCTAAGGGCTCAAAGTCCGCAGCAAAGCCTATGAGAAAGAGTGGTCGCTCTGTTGATGGGTCTGACACTCATACAAGAAGAAGTAGAGATACAGATCTACTTAGACTCCGCACAGCGTCTCCACCTCCAAGACCGGTATAATGAGTGCTTCACTGGGTGAGTGTATATATTCCTCTACCTATAAGCTGATTCCTTCCTTCTTTATCCCTCTCCCCATAGGTTAAGAAAACCAGTAAATCGATGCATAAACAGTGTGCCCTGTGTGTACAACCACTGCCCGATTCATATTCAAAGAGGTTGTGTCCAAGCTGCATAAATCAGACCTTACAGGACGAGGCTGCGGTTACAATGACTAATATCAGGGCCATAATTAGGCAGGAGATCCAATCTCTGGGGTCAAAAAGCCTAAAAAAACAAGAAAGCAAATGTTTTTCCCTCGTTTCCAGTTCAGAGTCTGAGGAGGGTTTAATCCGATCCTCCAATACCTCGGGATCATCATCCAGTTCTTTTGAGGATGAGGGCAGAGCATGCTTTCCAGTTGACAATATAGACAATCTTATAATATCCGTGCAAAACACTATGGGTTGTCCAGACACTAAAGGGGTCAGATCAGCCCAGGATATTATGTTCGCAGGCCTAGGTCACAAAAAACGGCGAGCTTTCCCAGTCGTTTCCGCCATCAAAGACCTTTTTAAAAAGAATGGGACAAACAAAGGAAGGGGTTTCTCCCATCCTCTTCCAAAAGGCGTTACCCCTTCAGTGATGAAGAGTTAGCAGTATGGTCCAAGGTTCCAAAAGTGGATGCAGCGGTGGCATCCACCTCAAAACAGTCATCTCTCCCTGTGGAAGATGCATGAAGTTAACTAGACCCATTAGACCGTAAAACCGAAGCTCTTCTTAAAAGATCTTGGGAGACAAATACAGGAGCCTTGAAGCCTGCCATATCAAGTACATGCACAGCTAGGTCATTATTAGTATGGATAGACCAGCTGGAGCAACAGGTAAAAGGCAAAGTGACGAG
The DNA here is from genome assembly GCF_032444005.1 of Ranitomeya imitator. Classification (NCBI taxonomy): domain Eukaryota; kingdom Metazoa; phylum Chordata; class Amphibia; order Anura; family Dendrobatidae; genus Ranitomeya; species Ranitomeya imitator. The sequence continues at coordinate 172,179,740 of NC_091283.1, forward strand.
AGAAAAAATCTTACAAACAGTTCCATTGATTAGAAGTGCTGCGGCATTCTTAGCTGATGCTACAGCAGATTCTCTACTGCTGGCAGCAAGATCAGCGGGCCTTGTCAATGCAGCTCGTTGAGCCCTCTGGCTGAAAGGATGGAAAGGGGATGCACAGTCTAAATCTAGATTATGTACAATCCCGTGCCAGGGTGAATTCCTGTTTGGAAAGGTTCTTGATGACCTACTCAATAAAGCTGGAGAAAGAAGGAAGGGATTTCCTAAACAGTTTCTTCCTTCTTATAGGAGAGCGTTTAGAAGACGGCTGTTATGAACTGGTGATTCAGAAACACAATGGACCTGGTGGTTAAGAGCACACAAAGTGACCTGATAGTTACTAATAACATAGGACGAGCTCTGAGACGTGGGAACTCTGCTGACCGCAATCCCTAATCCTATCACACCACACTAGAGGTAGCCGTGGAGCGCTCCTGACCAGACCTAGGCGCCTCGGGCACAGCCTGAGAAACTAGCTAGCCCTGAAGATAGAAAAATAAGCCTACCTTGCCTCAGAGAAATTCCCCAAAGGAAAAGGCAGCCCCCCACATATAATGACTGTGAGTAAAGATGAAAATACAAACACAGAGATGAAATAGGTTTTAGCAAAGTGAGGCCCGACTTACTGAATAGACCGAGGATAGTAAAGATAGCTTTGCGGTCAGCACAAAAACCTACAAACAACCACGCAGAGGGCGCAAAAAAGACCCTCCGTACCGACTAACGGCACGGAGGTGCTCCCTCTGCATCCCAGAGCTTCCAGCAAGCAAGAAAAACCAATATAGCAAGCTGGACAGAAAAAATAGCAAACAAAAGTAACACAAGCAGAACTTAGCTTATGCAGGGCAGACAGGCCACAAGACGATCCAGGAGAGAGCAAGACCAATACTGGAACATTGACTGGAGGCCAGGAACAAAGAACTAGGTGGAGTTAAATAGAGCAGCACCTAACGACTTGACCTCGTCACCTGAGGAAGGAAACTCAGAAGCCGCAGCCCCACTCACATCCACCAGAGGAAGCTCATAGACAAAACCAGCCGAAGTACCACTCATGACCACAGGAGGGAGCTTGACCACAGAATTCACAACAGACGGCCATTTAACAGAAGGAGGCCGTATGAGCCGCAAAGAGATCGTTGGGAAACGAAGGAAACAAAATCGAAAGGTGCCTTATTTAGTAACCCCGAAACATCTAGACGTGGTAGATACCATCAGTAATGAAATCCCGGTGGGTGGAAGACTGAAATTTTTTCATCGACAGTGGGGGCATACAACCTCAAATCAGTGGATCCTTCACCTAGTAAAATCTGGACTAAAATTAGAGTTCTTTAAACTGCCACAGGATACTTTTATTATAACATCACTGAAAGCACCAGAACAGCAAAAAGCGCTTCAGTTAGAAATTCTATGCCTTTTGGCTAAGAATGTTCTCATAGAAGAACCAAGGAATCAGGAAGGGAGAGGATTTTATTCCCCTTTATTTCTGGTTCCAAAACCGGATGGTGCTTTTCGTACTATAATAAATCTAAAAAAACTGAATTCCTTTTTGTATGACCATACCTTTAAAATGGAATCAATAAGGTCTACTATTAAACTTTTGTTTCCTAGGTGCTTTATGGTGGGTCTAGATTTGAAAGATGCGTACTATCATCTTCCCATTTATGCAGAACACCAACAATACCTCAGAGTGGCGGTAAACCTACAGGGTCGGATCCATCACTTCCAATTTACAGCTATGCCATTCGGCCTTTCCATGGCTCCTTGGGTTTTCACAAAAGTTATGCTCGAGGTGATGGCTTATCTGCGTCATCAGGATACGCTAATCGTGCCTTATCTAGATGACTTCCTAATAATTGGAAATTCAGCCTCACAATGTAAAGAACGCTTGACTAATACCATTTCATCATTACAGGCTTTAGGTTGGATTGTGAACTTCAAAAAGTCCAGACTACTTCCGGAAACCCTTCAGTCCTTCCTAGGACTAATCTTGGACTCTGTAAGTCAAAGATGTCTCTTACCAGAATCCAAAAAATTAACCATAATCTCAAAAGTTACTATGGCAAGGTCTAATCCTCAAATGTTCCTAAGAGATGCCATGTCTCTCTTGGGTTCACTCTCCTCCTGCATTCCTGCGGTTCAATGGGCCCAATATCATACTAGAGCCTTACAACACCAGATTCTTTATGCACAATCACATTGTCATGGTCATTTAAAAGCAAAGATTACCCTATCTAAAGACGTGCTTAATTCACTTCTTTGGTGGCTAGATAAAACCCATTTGTCCAGAGGAATCTCATGGACAATAATACCCTCGAAATTAGTCACTACTGACGCAGGTCCAGAAGGATGGGGGGCCCATCTGGATCAAAATATAGCTCAAGGCCGCTGGAATTCTGTAGAAATTCAGCAGTCCTCCAACTGGAAAGAACTAAATGCAGTTTATTATGCCTTGAATTTTTTCCATACTCAGCTCTGAGGATCCCATATCAGAATCCTGTCAGACAACACAACGGTCGTCGCATATTTAAATCGTCAAGGCGGAATGCGATCGGGAAGTCTCATGTCTTCAGCGGCAAACATCTTCAACTTAGCAGAAACCAACTTTCTATGACTCACAGCTCTCCATATCAGAGGAGTAGAAAACTCAAAGGCCGACTTCCTAAGTCGTCACACGCTCCGCCAGGGAGAATGGACTCTCAATCCTCAAATATTCAGGAGCATAGTGGACATATGGGGTCTTCCACAAATAGATTTGTTTGCAACCAGGAACAACAGACAGGTACCGATGTTCTCCTCCTTAAATACAGCAGATCATCCAGACATGATAGACTTGCTCCAGTATCCGTGGGACTACGATCTGGCCTATGCTTTCCCACCAATAATGTTAATCCCGTTGGTCATCAAGAAGATAAGGGAAGAGAAAGCAAGGGTGATATTGATAGCACCATTTTGGCCAAAAAGGCCTTGGTTCTCCTGTCTTCGAGCGATGTCAGTTTGCGATCCCTGGATTCTGCCAATGATCCCAGACCTACTGTCTCAGGGTCCATTCTACCACCAGCAAGTGAAAGTTCTTCACCTAACGGCGTGGAACTTGAGAGGCAAATTCTAACGTTAAGAGGGTTTTCTCTAGAGCTAATTAACACATTACTGCTCAGTAGAAAGAGGTCTACAACTTTAATATATAGAAGAGTATGGAGAAAATTCCTCAGCTTCTATACAAAACCCTTCTCTAGCAAGGTCCCTATTAAAGCTATCCTAGAGTTTCTACAAAAGGGCAATGAGCTGGGTTTATCAGTCAATACCCTAAGAGTTCAGGTGTCTGCCTTAGGAGCCCTTTATAGTGCTAACATAGCTGGTGACAGGTGGATAGCAAGATTGATTAGAGCATGTGAAAGGTGTACACCAGTGCATATCCCACGTTTACCACCCTGGGACTTGAATCTAGTCCTAGATGCTTGAACTGAACCTCCTTTTGAGCCCTTACATTCTATTTCTCTAAAAAATATCACATATAAGGTAGCCTTATTGATAGCCTTAACTTCTGCCAGAAGAATAGGAGACATCCAGGCCCTCTCCATAGACCCTCTGTTCTTAATGACATACCATGACAGGGTAGTTCTTAAACCAGATCCATCATATCTCCCTAAAGTATCAATACCATAGATCTCAAGAGATTTTTCTGCCTTCCTTTTATGACAATCCATCAAATCCAGAAGAAGAGGGTGGAGAAAAAAGACATCTCCATCGAGCTTATATGTAAGGCTGCAACCTGGTCATCGCCTTCAACTTTTTATAGACATTATAGGCTTGATCTAGCTTCTACATCTGACTTGGCATTCGGGAGAGCTGTCCTCAGCACGGTGATCCCACCCAGGTGAAGGTTCTCTGTAAATCTCTCATTGTGGGTGCTGTCGTGGCGAAGGGTAAAAAGCCGGATTACTTACCGGTAATGCCCTTTTAGTGAGCCATGACAGCACCCTGTCACTTCCCACCCTAGTTAGTTATATATAGTTATTTATTCAAAGTATTCTCATGGGTGAATATAAATAAGATAAGATGTACAAACAAATTACAGACATATATATTAACTTAACAACGGCGGTTCTTCTCGTACTCTGAAAAACAACTGAGGAGGAGAGGGGGACCGCCCTTTTATCTCTGTAGGTTTCCTGTTCCTATGGGCGGGTCCCTCTCTCATTGTGGGTGCTGTCGTGGCTCATTAAAAGGGCATTACCAGTAAGTAATCCGGCTTTTTTCACCCACTGTACCTTTATTGTGAACAGTTAAGCAAGTTGAGGATGAAATTATCTCTTAAAGGTCTAAAGTTAAAGATGACACATTACATTTGTATGTTAGGTAAAAAAAAATATATATATATATATATATTTTACATTTTAAAAATTAAAAAAAGGAAAATGGGCCAATGTAAAAGTTTGCATGGATAGTACCTGTAGCACCCCTTTTGCAAGTATCACAACTTTTAAATGCTTTTTATCGACAAGAGTCTTTCAATTCTTGTTTGAGGAATTTTCATCCATTCATCCTTGGAAAATTCTTCCAGTTCTGTGAGATTCCTGAGTAAGCTTGCATGCACTGCTGTTTTACGGTCTCGTCACAGATTTTCAATTATGTTTAGATCAGGGGACAATGAGGGCCATTGTGAAATATCTAGCTTGCACCTTTTGAAGCAGTCTATTGTGGATTTTGACATGTGTTTATGATCATTATTATAGAAACCATCCTCTTTTCAACTTCAGCTTTTTTACAGATGAAGCTATATTTGCATCAAGAATCTGTTGAAATTTGATTGAATCCAATCTTTCCTCTACCCTTGAAATGTTCCCGTGCCATTGGCTGAAACACAACCCCAAAGCAAGATTGATTTACCCCAATTCTTAATGGTTGGTTAGATGTTTTTTTCCCCTGAAAATTCTGTTCCCTTTTTTTTCTCCATGCATATCTTTGATCATTATGGCCAAAAAGTTTAGATGTTCTTTTACATACTTTTGATGCTGTATTTTATAGTGATGAGGCACGAGAGGTTTTCTTCTGATGACTCTTCCATGAAGGCCATATTTTTGCGGTTGTCTCTAAATATCAACACATCATGGTACCTAATAACACCAGAATTATGAAGAGATCCATAATATTAAAATTAATATAACTTTATTAATAATATCTTTTAAAAAATGAGTACAAAAAACTATTTAAAAAGCAGAGTGCCTCAAAGGTGAAAGCCACAAACTTTTAAAATATATGATGATTAGTTAATAAAGTGAAAATAAGATGGTATAATTTAAATAAATAAATGAGGAGACTAACAACAGGACCCTCTATGGGCCTAAGGTAGTACGTATTATGCAATGTATTCTGTAATTACAGTTAGGTCCATATGTATTTGGACGGAGACAACATTTTTTCTAATTTTGGTTATAGACATTACCACAATGAATTTTAAACAAAACAATTCAAATGCAGTTGAAGTTCAGACTTTCAGCTTTCATTTGAGGGTATCCACATTAAAATTGGATGAAGGGTTTAGGAGTTTCAACTCCTTAACATGTGCCACCCTGTTTTTAAAAGGACGGAAAGTAATTGGACAATTGACTCCAAGGCTATTTCATGGACAGGTGTGGGCAATCCCTTCTTTATGTCATTCTCAATTAAGCAGATAAAAGGCCTGGAGTTGATTTGAGGTGTGGTGCTTGTATTTGGAAGGTTTTGTGTGAAGTAAACATGCGGTCAAAGGAGTTCTCCATGTAAGTGAAACAAGCCATCCTTAAGCTGCAAAAACAGAAAAAAACCATCTGAGAAATTGTTACAATATTAGGAGTGGCAAAATCTACAGTTTGGTACATCCTGAGAAAGAAAGAAAGCACTGGTGAACTCATCAATGCAAAAAGACCTGGGCGCCCACGGAAGACAACAGTGGTGGATGATCGCAGAATAATCTCCATGGTGAAGAGAAATCCCTTCACAACAGACAACCAAGTGAACAACACTCTCCAGGAGGTCGGCGTATCAATATCCAAATATACCATAAAGAGAAGACTGCATGAAAGTAAATACAGAGGGCTCACTGCATGGTGCAAGCCACTCATAAGCATCAAGAATAAAAGGGCTAGACTGGCCTTTGCTAAAAAACATCTAAAAAAGCCAGCACAGTTCTGGAAGAACATTCTTTGGACAGATGAAACCAAGATCAACTTCTACCAGAATGATGGAAAGAGAAAAGTATGGCGAAGGCGTGGTACAGCTCATAATCCAAAGCATACCACATCATCTGTAAAACACGGCGGAGGCAGTGTGATGGCTTGGGCATGCATGGCTGCCAGTGGCACTGGGTCACTAGTGTTTATTGATGATGTGACACAGGACAGAAGCAGACAAATGAATTCTGTGGTCTTCAGAGCCATACTGTGTGCTCAAATCCAGCCAAACGCAGCCAAACTGATTGGTCGTCGTTTCATACTACAGATGGACAATGACTCAAAACATTTTCAACTCGTACGTGTGCAGTGATTTTTTTGAACTATTATCCACATGGCAGGCAACTCAAACCTTTTTACAGGTGTCCCTTCCAGTGGTGACTCCGGGCTCTATATGCTGCTGTGCCTTCGGGTGTAGTGGTGGACAGGCGACTTGAAATCTCCTGCCCGCCGGTTTCTGCTGCTGTTACCCCCACAACCTCGGAATTCCGGTCTCCGGTTTCTAGCGCTGATTCTAGAGTAAGCCCTCTCGCAGCTCCACTCCCAGTATCTTTCCTCTCCTTTGCCTCTGCTCCCCTCACAGTCTCTCACAGATTGCCCTGTCAGGAGCTGCAGAACCACGTGTCTGCACGGCTCCAGCTCTCCTCTCAAAACTGACTACTTTGCTCCTCTTCCAGCCAGAATATATAGGGAACTTACCCTGAAACCGGGTCTCGAGCTCCCCCTTCTGGCCTGGAGTCAGAACAGTGTTGTGTGTACATGTTACCTGTTAAAGGGATACTTCCTCCCTTCCAGGCATGGCATCACCCTCCCCGTGAGGAAGGCAATACCACTGTAACAACGGGCTTCCTGGGGTTTTACACTTCCACATGTTATCTTGACCTTCACTGTTACTGTTAACTGCCATTTCTTAATTACATTTCAAACTGAGCAAAGGGTCTGTGCTTATTTTGATTGTTAAAAATTTATAAAACTTAATAAAAATCACAGTTGTAAAAAAGAAAAATTGAGGAAAGGGCAAATTGAAAACGCTTTGCTATTATTATTTGTTTATTATTCTTTGTTTATATAGGCCTATCATATTTTGTAGCGCTTTAGAGACATTATTATCGATGTCCCCAATGGGGCTCACAATCTAAATCCCCTATCAATATGTATTTGGAATGTGGGAGGAAACCCACGCAAACACAGGGAGAATATACAAACTCCTTGCAGATGTTGTCATTGGTGGGATTTAAATGACTAAAATCATGAATATACATTAAATTTACATTATTATAAATAGTATAAGACAAAACAATATTAAAACTATAAGTAATAAATGTTATAAAGGAGGAGAAAAAATATAATAATTAATTATAATAGGTAGGTACAATTCAAATACTTCTAAGATCCCTAAGGCCTTCACTAGATCAGATAAAAAAATTGTTGGGCAGGACCTACTTATGTTAATAGACAGAACCCATAAATTTAATGCTATTATTAATCAGAGCCTCACCTAGCTAAGTTATGTAATATTCAATTAATGGGTGTACTCGATACTAATTTTCAAAACCTCTAAATGCAAAGTAGCCAACCTATATATACCCAGAAGGACTCTCTGTCATTTAGCCTCTGTATCCGATCCGGACTGGTCTTAGGCATATGTTCAAGAATGATCAACTGTAAATTATTAGACCTTTTTAAGTGATACTTTAGGAAATGCATGGACAGGCTATGGTTGGTTACTCCATTTTTGATGGTTTGCCTGTGGTGGTTAATTCTGCTGTGAACCTGCTGCGTGGTTCACAACGACTCGTGAATGCTGGTGCATGTTTAACCCCTTTCTGCCAATGGACGTACTAATCCGTCCATGTGGGGTGGGCCCTACTTCCCAAGGACGGAATAGTACGTCCAAGGCGATCGGCCGCGCTCACGGGGGGAACGCGGCCGATCGCGGCCGGGTGTCAGCTGCCTATCGTAGCTGACATCCTTCACTATGTGCCAGGAGCGGTCACGGACCGCTCCCGGCACATTAACTTCCGGCACACCGCGATCAAACATGATCGCGGTGTGCCGGCGGTACAGGGAAGCATCGCGCAGGGAGGGGGCTCCCTGCGGGCTTCCCTGAGACCCCCGCAGCAACGCGATGTGATCGCGTTGCTGCAAGAGTCTGCTCACCTCCCTCCCTGAGGTGGGGGTTTCCACTGTTTAGGCACATCAGGGGCTCTCCAAACGCAACATGGCGTCCAATCTCAATTCCAGCCAATTCTGCGTTGAAAACGTAAAACAGTGCTCCTTCCCTTCCGAGCTCTCCCGTGTGCCCAAACAGGGGTTTACCCCAAAATATGGGGTATCATCGTACTCAGGACAAATTGGACAACAACTTTTGGGGTCCAATTTCTCCTGTTACCCTTGGGAAAATACAAAACTGGGGGCTAAAAAATAATTTTTGTGGGAAAAAAAAGGATTTTTTATTTTCACGGCTCTGCGATATAAACTGTAGTGAAACACTTGGGGGTTCAAAGTTCTCACAACACATCTAGATAAGTTCCTTGGGGGGTCTAGTTTCCAATATGGGGTCACTTGTGGGGGGTTTCTACTGTTTAGGTACATATGGGGCTCTGCAAACGCAATGTGACGCCTGCAGACCAATCCATCTAAGTCTGCATTCCAAATGATGCTCCTTCCCTTCCGAGCTCTGCCATGCGCTCAAACGGTGGTTCCCCCCACATATCGAGTATCAGCGTACTCAGGACAAATTGGACAACAATATTTAGGGTCCAATTTATCCTGTTACCCTTGGAAAAATACAAAACTGGGGGCTAAAAAATAATTTTTGTGGAAAAAAAATATTTTTTATTTGCACGGCTCTGCGTTATAAACTGTAGTGAAACACTTGGGGGTTCAAAGCTCTCACATCATATCTAGATGAGTTCCTTAGGGGGTCTACTTTCCAAAATGGTGTCACTTGTGGGGGGTTTCTACTGTTTAGGTACATTAGGGCTACTGCAAACGCAATGCGACGCCTGCAGACCATTCCATCTAAGTCTGCATTCCAAATGGCGCTCCTTCCCTTCCGAGCCCTCCCATGTGCCCAAACGGTGGTTCCCCCCCCCCCCTTCACATATGGGGTATGAGCGCACTCAGGACAAATTGGACAACAACTTTTGGGGTCCAATTTCTCCTGTTACCCTCGGGAAAATACAAAACTGGGGGCTAAAAAATAATTTTTGTGGGAAAACATTTTTGTTTTATTTTCATGGCTCTGCATTATAAACTTCTGTGAAGCCCTTGGTGGGTCAAAGTGCTCACCACACATCTAGATAAGTTCCTTAGTGGGTCTACTTTCCAAAATGGTGTCACTTGTGGGGGGTTTCAATGTTTAGGCACATCAGTGGCTCTCCAAACGCAACATGGCGTCCCATCTCAATTCCTGTAAATTTTGCATTGAAAAGTCAAACGGCGCTCCTTCCCTTCCGAGCTCTCCCATGCGCCCAAACAGTGGTTTACCCCCCACATATGGGGTATCAGCGTACTCAGGACAAATTGTACAACAAATTTTGGGGTCCAATTTCTTCTCTTACCCTTGGGAAAATAAAAAATTGGGGGCGAAAAGATAATTTGTGAAAAAAAAAATGATTTTTTATTTTGACGGTTCTGCATTATAAACTTCTGTGAAGCACTTGGTGGGTCAAAGTGCTCACCACACCTCTAGATAAGTTCCTTAGGCAGTCTAATTTCCAATATGGTGTCACTTGTGGGGGGTTTCAATGTTTAGGCACATCAGTGGCTCTCCAAACCCAACGTGGCGTCCCATCTCAATTCCAGTCAATTTTGCATTGAAAAGTCAAATGGCGCTCCTTCGCTTCCAAGCTCTGTCATGCACCCAAACAGTGGTTTACCCCCACATGTCGGGTATCGGCGCACTCAGGACAAATTCTACAACAACGTTTGCGGTCCATTTTCTCCTGTTACCCTTGGTAAAATAAAACAAATTGGAGCTGAAGTCAATTTTTTGTGAAAAAAAGTTAAATGTTCATTTGTATTTAAACATTCCAAAAATTCCTGTGAAACACCTGAAGGGTTAATAAACTTCTTGAATGTGGTTTTGAGCACCTAGAGGGGTGCAGTTTTTAGAATGGTGTCACACTTGGGTATTTTCTATCATATAGACCCCTCAAAATGACTTCAAATGAGATGTGGTCCCTAAAAAAAATAGTGTTGTAAAAATGAGAAATTGCTGGTCAACTTTAAACCCTTATAACTCCCTAACAAAAAAAATTTTTGGTTCCAAAATTGTGCTGATGTAAAGTAGACATGTGGGAAATGTTACTTATTAAGTATTTTGTGTGACATATCTCTGTGATTTAATTGCATAAAAATTCAAAGTTGGAAAATTGCGAAATTTTCAACATTTTCGCCAAATTTCCGTTTTTTCCACAAATAAACGCAGGTAATATCAAAGAAATTTTACCACTATCATGAAGTACAATATGTCTCGAGAAAACAATGTCAGAATCACCGGGATCGGTTGAAGCGTTCCAAAGTTATAACCTCATAAAGGGACAGTGGTCAGAATTGTTAAAATTGGCCCTGTCCATAACGTGCAAACCACCCTTGGGGGTAAAGGGGTTAAGTGTGGAAACAGTAAGTGTCTATGCTGCAAAATGTTGAAGCATGGATGTACCGACTTTAAAACAAGGGTGCGTGAAGAAACTTTAGAGGTGTACCAACATCTGACCTGTGGCACATCATTCATTTTCTACCTGTTGGAATGTTGGTGAAGTCTCCAATATGTGGGACGCAGCAGGTCCACAGCAGAATGAACAGCCACAGGCACAGCATCAAAAATGGAGTAATCAACTATAGCCTGTCGAAACATTTACTAATGTATCACCAAAAAAGGCCTGATAATTTATGCTAGACCATTCTTGAACATATGCCTGGTCAGGACTAAGGGCTTCTGAGCCTGAAACCTGTGCCCCCCTTGTTGTCCCCTTCTATCCTCCCCTTTTTATTTTTGATGTTTTTTGATATTAGATATTTTTAATGTCACTATGAAAAGTCATGTTTTAATATTTTTACATTTTGCAGATGTTGAAATTTCATTCCACATACTGTAGCTCAGCTGCTGCAGAACTTCTCTCTGATTGCATAAAGCTTCATCCTTCTCAAAGAGGTTCTGCAGCAGCTAAAAGTTTTAAAATACAGACTTCAGCTACAACTGCTGCAGGACTTCTTTCTTTGCAATGATTGGATTTAGTCCCAGCTCCATGTTTATCTAGTACTAACAGTATTAAGCCCCTCCTATACCCTATCTCCATGCAAACCCAAACAAATTAAGTGCAACACCCAGGGCCGGCTCTAGGTTTTCATGGGCCCCTGGTGAAAGAGTCTCAGTGGGTCGCTTTACACATACCACAATACATGATACACAGATACAGCAGAGAAATATAGGTAAATATACAATGCCAAAGATTTCACTGACTTCTTAAATTACATGGATGATATCTATTGTAAATTCTACACTAGGTCAGAAACCGGACAGTATAGTCCTCAGTATTCAGTATTATGGGCACCACCTAGTACTCCATACAGAATAATGAGTTCCATATATTGCTCCATACAGTATATAATAGGCCCCATATATTGCTCCATACAGTATAATAAGCCCCATATATAGCTACATACAGAATAATGAGCCCCATATAATGCTCCATACAAAATAATGAGCCCAATATACTTCTCCATACAGAATAATGAGCTCCATATAATGCTCCAAACAGTATAATGAGCCACATATATTGCTACATGCAGTATATAATAGGCCCCATATATTGCCTCAATACAGTATAATGAGCCCATATATTGCTACATACTTTATAATGAACCCCAATATAATGCTCCATAATGAATAATGAACCCCATATATTGCTCCATACAAAATAATGAGCCTCATATATTGCTCCACACAGAATAATGGACCCCATATAATGCTGTATACAGAATAATGAGCCCCTTATATTACTCCATACAGTATATAATAGGCCCCATATATTGCTCCATATAGTATAATGAGCCCATATATTGCTCCATACTGTATAATGGGCCCCATATAATGCTCCATAAAGAATAATGAGTCCCATATTTTTCTCCATACAGTGTAATGAGCCACATATATTGCTACATACTGTATAATGGACCCCATATAATGCTCCATAAAGAATAATGAGCCCCATATACGTTATTTCTCCATACAGTGTAACGAGCCCTATATAATGCTCCAAACAGTATAATGAGCCCCATATATTGCTCTATACATAATGGGTCCCATATTATGTTCCATACAGTATATGATAGGCACCATATAATGCTCCATACAGAATGGGATCCATATAATTCTCCAGTATATGATGGACCCCATATATTTCTCCGTATGTAATGGGTTCCATATAATGCTTCATATAGTATGAGTCCCATATAATGGGCTCCATTTATAATGGGCCCCATATGATGCTCCAGTATATGATTAGCCCAATATATGATGATCCAGTGTATGATGAGCCCCTTATAATGCTTCATATATAATGAGCCCCATATAATATGCTCCAGTGTATGATAGGCCCATATAATGCTCCATATATAATGGGCCCCACCCATACAGTACAGACCAAAAGTTTGGACACACCTTCTCATTTAAAGATTTTTCTGTATTTTCATGACTATGAAAATTGTGAAACAACTGAAATTATGTCTTATATTCTAGGTTCTTCAAAGTAGCCACCTTTTGCTTTGATAACTGCTTTGCACACTCTTGGCATTCTCTTGATGAGCTTCAAGAGGTAGTCACCGGAAATGGTTTTCACTTCACAGGTGTGCCCTGTCAGGTTTAATAAATTGGATTTCTGGCCTTATAAATGGGGTATGGATCATCAGTTGTGTTGAGCAAAAGTCTGGTGGATACACAGCTGATAATCCTACTGAATAGACTGTTAGAATTTGTATTATGGCAAGAAAAAAGCAGCTAGGTAAAGAAAAACGAGTGGTTACCATTACTTTAAGAAATGAAGGTCAGTCAGTCTCAAAAATTGGGAAAACTTTGAAAGTGTCCCCAAGTGCAGTGGCAAAAACCATCAAGCACTGCAAAGAAACTGGCTCACATGAGAACCGCCCCAGGAAAGGAAGACCAAGAGTCACCTCTGCTTCTGAGGATAAGTTTATCCGAGTCACCAGCCTCAGAAATCGCAGGTTAACAGCAGCTCAGATTAGAGACCAGGTCAATGCCACACAGAGTTCTAGCAGCAGACACATCTCTACAACAACTGTTAAGAGGAGACTTTGTGCAGCAGGCCTTCATGGTAAAATAGCTGCTAGGAAACCACTGCTAAGGACAGGCAACAGGCAGAAGAGACTTGTTTGGGTTAAAGAACACAAGGAATGGACATTAGACCAGTGGAAATCTGTGCTTTGGTCTGATGAGTCCAAATTTGAGATCTTTGGTTCCAACCACCGTGTCTTTGTGCGACGCAGAAAACGTGAACGGATGGACTCTACATGCCTGGTTCCCACCGTGAAGCATGGAGGAGGAGGTATAATGGTGTGGGGTGCTTTGCTGGTGACACTGTTGGGGATTTATTCAAAATTGAAGGCATACTGAACCAGCATGGCTACCACAGCATCTTGCAGCGGCACGCTATTCCATCCGGTTCATGTTTAGCTGGACCATCATTTATTTTTCAACAGGACAATGACCCCAAGCACACCTCCAGGCTGTGTAAGGGCTATTTGACCAAGAAGGAGAGTGATGGTGTGCTACGCCAGATGACCTGGCCTCCACAGTCACCAGACTTGAACTCAATCGAGATGGTTTGGGATGAGCTGGACCGCAGAGTGAAGGCAAAAGGGCTAACAAGTGCTAAGCATCTCTGGGAACTCCTTCAACATTGTTGGAAAACCATTCCCAGTGACTACCTCTTGTCCCCTGTACCCTAGCAGCAAGCTGGTCTACATGAGAAGCTAATTCCTGAACATTCATGCTAGCACAAGGCTCATCAGCCACCCAGAGATAAATAGGAAGGAGAAGACAAAGTAGACTGAAGAAAAAAAATGGCTCAAGACCTTTCTTCCCTTCTTCTGAGATGCATTTAACTCATTACTGGCCAGTTGTACTGTTATGATCAGGTGACCTTGGAGCAGCATGAAAACTTTCCCTGGAGTAGGTGGTAACTATACAGACCGTAAACCCTGATCTTAACATCGCAACTAGAAGTAGCCGTGGGGTGTGCCTAACAAAACCTAGACACCTCGACACAGCCGGAGGACTAAATACCCCTATAGATGGAAATAGGAATACTATCTTGCCTCAGAGCAGAACCCCAAAGAATAGGCAGCCCCCCACAAATAATGACTGTGAGTAGTAGAGGAAAAGACACACACAGGCAGGAAACAGGAATTAGCAAATTAGGCCACACTAGCTAAATAGGAAAGAATAGGACAGGATAGTAAGCGGTCAGTATTAAAAATCCTTCCAAAAAATCAACAGCAGAAAATACAAAAAACTCCACCATCTAACTAAAGATGTGGAGTGTATATCTGCAACTCCAGAGAATCCAACAAGACTGAGAAAACACTGACACAGTCTAAGCTGGACAAGAGAAAAACAAATGAATAGCACAGAATACAAGCACACCGCATGTGTGCCACAGAAAAAGTAACAGACACTTATCTTTTGCTGAATTGGCATCTAAGCAGGAGAGCCAGAAAGTGATCCAACACTTCACAAGAAACATTGACAACTGGAAAGGACTAATGAGTCCTGCAAACCTAAATAACCCAGTCAGATTTGCAATCAGCAGATACACCTGTCCAGAACTGCAGGCCAGGGACAACTGCATTACCACTTACAGCCACCGGTGGGAGCCCAAAAGCAGAATTCACAACAGTGGAGGTTCCATCATGCTTTGGGGCTGTGTGGCCAATGCCGGCACCGGGAATCTTGTTAAAGTTGAGGGACGCATGGATTCCTCTCGGTATCAGCAGATTCTTGACAATAATGTTCATGAATCAGTGACAAAGCTGAAGTTACACAGGGGATGGATCTTTCAGCAAGACAATGATCCAAAACACCGCTCCAAATCTACTCAGGCATTCATGCGGAGGAACAATTACACTGTTCTGGAATGGCCATCCCAGTCCCCAGACCTGAATATCATTGAACATCTATGGGATCATTTGAAGAGGGCTGTCCATGCTCGGCGACCATCAAATTTAACTGAACTGGAATTGTTTTGTAGAGAGGAATGGTCAAAAATACCTTCATCCAGGATCCAGGAACTCATTAAAATCTACAGGAAGCGACGAGGGGCTGTTATTTTTGCAAAATAAGGATCTACTAAATATTAATGTCACTTTTCTGGTGGGGTGCCCACACTTATGCACCTGTCAAATTTAGTTTGAATGCAGATTGCACATTTTCTGTTAGTACAATAAACCTCATTTCAAGGCAGAAACATTACTGTGTCCAACAGTTATTAGATATATGAAACTGAAATAGCTGTTGCAAAAAAAAACAATTTTTATAAAACATTAAGCTTAAGATTAATAGGGGTGTCCAAACTTTTTCATATAACTGTATATCATACAGCCACATAGTATATAACACGACCCACGTAGTTTATAAAACAGCCATGTCGTATATAGCCCAGCCCACGTAGCATATAACAGCCTATATAGTATATAGCACAGCCACATAGTATATAACACGGCCCACGTAGTATATAGAACAGCCATGTAGTATATAGCACAGCCCACGTAGCACATAACAGCCCACGTAGTATATAACACGGCCCACGTAGTATATAGCACAGCCATGTATTATATAGAACAGCCGTGTAGAATATAGCACATACATGTAGTATACAGCACAGCCCCCCTCCCCCCAATAATGGCCCCATAGTCCAGTACTCACTTATAATTTAAAAAAAACACTCCTCACCTCTCAACGTTCCCACGCCACGCTGCTCCCTCCCTGCTCCAGTCTCAGCGGCTGCCGCTGTACTGCCTGACACACAGCAAGTGCGCGATGACATCATCTCTACTCTCTACTCTCTCTACTCCATCATTTGCTTTGAACTTTACCGGCAGATGCCGGTAAAGTTCAAAGCGGGGAAGTTGGCGCTTGCGACAGGCGGGGCCCCCTGCCTCACAGGGGCCCCATAGCAGATGCGTGATGTGCCGCTAGCTGAGGGCCCCTGGGGCAGCGGGGCCATAGGCACTGGCAGCTGCCTGCCCCTAACGCTGGCCCTGAATTGGCCCCCCTGTCTCGCCAGGACCCTGGCACTTGCTCGGGTACACTGGGTGCTGACGCCGGCCCTGATGGTGGTGGCAGCATCATGCTATGGGGGTGTTTTTCAGCTGCAGGGACAGGACAACTGGTTGTCATTGAAGAAAACATGAATGCTGCCAAGTTCAGAGATATCCTTGATGAAAACCTCTTCCAGAGTGCTCTGGACCTGAGGCTTGGCCGAAGGTTCACCTTCCAAGAAGACAATGACCATAAGCACACAGCTAAAATAACAAAGGAGAGCACAACTCTGTGGCCATTCTTGACTGGCCCAGCCAGAGCCCTGACCTAAACCCAATTGAGCATCTCTGGAGAGACCTGAAAATGGCTGTCCACCAACGTTCACCATCCAACCTGATGGAACTGGAGAGGATCTGCAAGGAAGAATGGCAGAGGATCCCCAAATCCAGTGGTAAAAAACTTCACATCACATCATTCCCAAGAAGACTCTTGGCTGTACTAGCTCAAAAGTGTGCTTCTACTCAATACTGAGCAAAGGGTCTGAATACTTATGACCATGTGATATTTCAGTTTTTCTGTTTTAATAAATTTGCAAAAATTGCTACATTTATGGGTTTTTTTCAGTCAAGATGGGGTGCAGAGTGTACATTAATGAGAATGAAAATTAACTTTCTTGAATTTACCAAATGGCTACAATGAAACAGAGTGAAAAATTTAAAGGGCTCTGAATACTTTCCGTACCCACAGTATATCAACACACGCTTTCTACTGACCAACTTGAGGTATTCAGCCTCGGTCTTTCTGTTTCACCTACAGTAAAATGTTGCTATTTTCTGACAATATATGACCTGCAGTACCTCTTTGCAAGAAGACTGGCCTTTAGTAAGATTTTTAGCTGGTGAAACACACTGGGTTTGTTTCCAATTAAGGAAGAACAAAGAATGTTGCCAGCTTCTATGAGGGAGGCCATTGCTGTGGTTATCCCCAAAGCAGAAAAGGACCTGCAGCTGTCGGAGTCTTATAGACCAATTTCACTCCTTACAGAAGATATTAAGATTCTGGCAAAGGCTCTGGCGAACAGATAATAATGGAGTGCCCCAACCATGGCAGAGGAGTACTCGGTACCGGGTTCGGTCTTAAAGGGGATGCCACAGTGGTTGCGACCCGGTCCGTGGCACCCAATTAAAGGGAAAGGTCTTTAAGGGGATTTGTAATGTCTATGTTTGTGATGCCACCTGTGGTGTTCGGTCAGTTGGGACCGACGCTGCTTAAAGGGGTCCTCTGGGGTGATGGTATGCAGCAAGATGGTGACGCTTCCCACAGGTGAAGCGGGGTCCCCAGGGCTTCTGAAGTGTATGGCAAGATGGTGTAAGCCGATGAATGCACAAAGAACGAGGACACAAGTTTGCAAAGTCTTTTACCTGGTTTACTGATGGTAGCAGTCCTCAGTCCAGGGCACCAGGTGTAGGGTAGCTGTAGTCTGGCCGGCTGGGAGGCAATAGGAGATCCCTCTCCCAGGTGAGGTCCGTAAGTCTTTCCTACTTGCACTGTTTAGTTGGTTTAGTCCCTGCCGCTTGAATCTCAGTGCAAGTCCCCTCTCTCCTGTCCTAAGACGATGTCTGCACGGTAGGCAGTTCGAGCCTGTTTATAGGATCTCTTAGATGACCCGGCTCTTAAGGTCACTGCTTCACCTCAGACTTGTTACAGGCAATTGACATATAGTACTATGCCCTCCGATTCTGTCGCGCATCCTGTAGAACAACACGACCTTGGGCTCCCGGTACTCGGTTTTGCGCTCTGGCTTCCAGGGTGTCCTTCCGCTGTTCCCATGCTGAGCCTCTTCCTCCTCTGTGCTTCTTCACTCTATCCTCCTCCCCAATTCAACTCTCCTTCTGCTTCTCTTTCCAGGGGTAGCAGCTCCCTCATGGCTGCTCGGCCCCCACGTCTGCTCCAGACTTCCTTCTACTCTCCTCTCCTCTCTCAGACTCACTACAAACTGACTGGCTCCTCCAGACCAGGATACATAAAGTGTAAGGAAGCTCCCCTGAATCCGGGTCCTGAGCTCCCCCTCCTGGCCTAGATTCAGATGTGTTGAATGTGAGTGCCTTATCTGATAGAGAGAATCTCCCTTGCCTCCAAGCGTGACATCACCCTCCCCAAAAGGAACGCAACATCACTGCAACAACCAGTTCCCTGGTGTGTTGCAATAATAACGGTTAAAAGATAGAGTGGTCCATTCGCACCAGTCTGGCTTTATGCCTAATAAGTCCACTGCGGTCAATTTAAGAAGACTGCATTTAAATATGCAAATCCCAGCTGAAAATATGGGTAAAAGAGTGGTGGTATCTCTAGATGCACACAAAGCTTTTGATAGTGTGGAATGGAGTTACCTGTGGTCGGTGCTGGATCGCTTAGGGTTTGGGCCAGTGTTTTGTTTGTGGGTGAGGCAGCTATATTCCTCTCCAAAGGCTAAAATCAGAGTCTGATTTTATAAAAAAATAAATAAATAAACTGTCAGATAGTGTTTCGCTGTCCAGAGGCATGAGACAGGGGTGTCGGTTATCTCCCATGCTTTTTACCCTTGCTTTGTAGCCATTATCTACTAAAATAAGAGAAACTCAGGAGGTAAAAGGATTTATATATGGATCAATGGAAGAGAAGGTGTCTCTCTATGCCGATGATATCCTGCTTTTCTTGGGGGATTCCGGGAATCTTTGAGAAACGTAGTGGAATTGAGGGCTTTGGACAGATTTCGGGACTGAAAATCAATTGGGATACGTCATGGCGAGGTGGAAACATATACCAAAACCAGGGATTCAAGCTTCAGGAGGCTAATTTGCATATTCCAGGTGCCTTCTGGGAGAAGCGAAGTCTCCCTAAGCTAGAAGATCGTTGGGTACAGCCGGGACCAGTTGCTTCGAAAGCATCACCAAACCAGGGATTCAAGCTTCAGGAGGCTAATTTGCATATTCCAGGTGCCTTCTGGGAGAAGCGAAGTCTCCCTAAGCTAGAAGATCGTTGGGTACAGCCGGGACCAGCTGCTTCGAAAGCATCACCAAACCAGGGATTCAAGCTTCAGGAGGCTAATTTGCATATTCCAGGTGCCTTCTGGGAGAAACGAAGTCTCCCTAAGCTAGAAGATCGTTGGGTACAGCCGGGACCAGCTGCTTCGAAAGCATCACCAAACCAGGGATTCAAGCTTCAGGAGGCTAATTTGCATATTCCAGGTGCCTTCTGGGAGAAGCGAAGTCTCCCTAAGCTAGAAGATCGTTGGGTACAGCCGGGACCAGCTGCTTCGAAAGCATCACCAAACCAGGGATTCAAGCTTCAGGAGGCTAATTTGCATATTCCAGGTGCCTTCTGGGAGAAGCGAAGTCTCCCTAAGCTAGAAGATCGTTGGGTACAGTCGGGACCAGCTGCTTCGAAAGCATCACCAAACCAGGGATTCAAGCTTCAGGAGGCTAATTTGCATATTCCAGGTGCCTTCTGGGAGAAGCGAAGTCTCCCTAAGCTAGAAGATCGTTGGGTACAGCCGGGACCAGCTGCTTCGAAAGCATCACCAAACCAGGGATTCAAGCTTCAGGAGGCTAATTTGCATATTCCAGGTGCCTTCTGGGAGAAGCGAAGTCTCCCTAAGCTAGAAGATCGTTGGGTACAGTCGGGACCAGCTGCTTCGAAAGCATCACCAAACCAGGGATTCAAGCTTCAGGAGGCTAATTTGCATATTCCAGGTGCCTTCTGGGAGAAGCGAAGTCTCCCTAAGCTAGAAGATCGTTGGGTACAGCCGGGACCAGCTGCTTCGAAAGCATCACCAAACCAGGGATTCAAGCTTTAGGAGGCTAATTTGCATATTCCAGGTGCCTTCTGGGAGAAGCGAAGTCTCCCTAAGCTAGAAGATCGTTGGGTACAGTCGGGACCAGCTGCTTCGAAAGCATCACCAAACCAGGGATTCAAGCTTCAGGAGGCTAATTTGCATATTCCAGGTGCCTTCTGGGAGAAGCGAAGTCTCCCTAAGCTAGAAGATCGTTGGGTACAGCCGGGACCAGCTGCTTCGAAAGCATCACCAAACCAGGGATTCAAGCTTCAGGAGGCTAATTTGCATATTCCAGGTGCCTTCTGGGAGAAGCGAAGTCTCCCTAAGCTAGAAGATCGTTGGGTACAGTCGGGACCAGCTGCTTCGAAAGCATCACCAAACCAGGGATTCAAGCTTCAGGAGGCTAATTTGCATATTCCAGGTGCCTTCTGGGAGAAGCGAAGTCTCCCTAAGCTAGAAGATCGTTGGGTACAGTCGGGACCAGCTGCTTCGAAAGCATCACCAAACCAGGGATTCAAGCTTCAGGAGGCTAATTTGCATATTCCAGGTGCCTTCTGGGAGAAGCGAAGTCTCCCTAAGCTAGAAGATCGTTGGGTACAGTCGGGACCAGCTGCTTCGAAAGCATCACCAAACCAGGGATTCAAGCTTCAGGAGGCTAATTTGCATATTCCAGGTGCCTTCTGGGAGAAGCGAAGTCTCCCTAAGCTAGAAGATCGTTGGGTACAGCCGGGACCAGCTGCTTCGAAAGCATCACCAAACCAGGGATTCAAGCTTCAGGAGGCTAATTTGCATATTCCAGGTGCCTTCTGGGAGAAGCGAAGTCTCCCTAAGCTAGAAGATCGTTGGGTACAGTCGGGACCAGCTGCTTCGAAAGCATCACCAAACCAGGGATTCAAGCTTCAGGAGGCTAATTTGCATATTCCAGGTGCCTTCTGGGAGAAGCGAAGTCTCCCTAAGCTAGAAGATCGTTGGGTACAGTCGGGACCAGCTGCTTCGAAAGCATCACCAAACCGCGCGCCGTAAGGCGCGCGAATTTTTGCCTGTAGGACATTATTGCAAGAGAGCTTGGCTGAGTAGATTACACAAGAAGGAAAACACACAGCAAGTCAGCAGGATCTAGGAGCAACATGGCAGATGTGACAACCTACATGGTGAGCTGCAGCATGTGCTACATGTTCACAGATCGACCAGAAGAAGAATCCAATTTCACCTGTCAGAAGTGTAGACTAGTGGCCCTTTTAGAAGAAAAGGTGCGGGGTCTGGAAGAAAGAATAGCAACTTTGAAACTCATCAAAGAGAATGAAGACTTTCTAGACAGAACAGAAGCATCTCTACTGGTCACAGAAGGTGCAAAAAGTGTCAGAGAACCTCCAAAAGCAGATGAGTGGAAGCATGTGACCAAAAGAAGCAAGAAGACCATGGAGAAATCACCAACCACACAACTGAAGAACCGATATCAAATCTTTGTAGAGGATGAAGATGGCACACCTAAGAATGAAGCAATACCAGCAAGCAAAAAAGAAAAGGGCACACAGCAACAAGTGACAGCAAAAAGTACAGCCAAGAAGCAACGAAGAGTGGTGGTGGTGGGAGACTCACTACTGAGAGGCACCGAAGCAGCCATCTGCAGACCGGACATAACTGCAAGAGAAGTATGCTGCCTTCCAGGTGCGATGATCAAGGATGTGACCGATAGGATACCAAAGCTCTTCAGCTCCAAGGACGTCCACCCATTTCTTCTGATACATGTTGGCACCAATGACACGGCAAGGAAGGACCTACCGACAATCTGCAAGGACTTTGAAGAGTTGGGGAAGAAAGTAAAGGAACTGGATGCACAGGTAGTTTTTTTTTCTATCCTTCCAGTAGACGGGCATGGCACCAGGAGATGGAACAGGATCCTTGATGCAAACAACTGGCTAAGACGATGGTGCAGACAACAAGGATTTGGATTCCTGGACCACGGTGTGAATTACTGGTATGATGGACTCCTCGCCAGAGACGGACTACACCTCAACAAACCTGGGAAACACACATTCGCCAGAAGACTCGCTACACTCATCAGGAGGGCGTTAAACTAGAAGAAGAGGGGACGGGAAGAAAAACATTAGACTCGAACAAAGACGACCCAGGAAAACATACTCAGAAGGGAGGTAAGAACATTTCTAAAACAATCCACAGTGAGGAGATTGGAACAAAACAAAATCCTTTAAACTGCATGCTCGCAAACGCCAGAAGCCTGACAAACAAGATGGAAGAACTAGAAGCAGAAATATCTACAGGTAACTTTGACATAGTGGGAATAACCGAGACATGGTTAGATGAAAGCTATGACTGGGCAGTTAACTTACAGGGTTACAGTCTGTTTAGAAAGGATCGTAAAAATCGGAGAGGAGGAGGGGTTTGTCTCTATGTAAAGTCTTGTCTAAAGTCCACTTTAAGGGAGGATATTAGCGAAGGGAATGAGGATGTCGAGTCCATATGGGTTGAAATTCATGGAGGGAAAAATGGTAACAAAATTCTCATTGGGGTCTGTTACAAACCCCCAAATATAACAGAAAGCATGGAAAGTCTACTTCTAAAGCAGATAGATGAAGCTGCAACCCATAATGAGGTCCTGGTTATGGGGGACTTTAACTACCCGGATATTAACTGGGAAACAGAAACCTGTGAAACCCATAAAGGCAACAGGTTTCTGCTAATAACCAAGAAAAATTATCTTTCACAATTGGTGCAGAATCCAACCAGAGGAGCAGCACTTTTAGACCTAATACTATCTAATAGACCTGACAGAATAACAAATCTGCAGGTGGTTGGGCATTTAGGAAATAGCGACCACAATATTGTGCAGTTTCACCTGTCTTTCACTAGGGGGACTTGTCAGGGAGTCACAAAAACATTGAACTTTAGGAAGGCAAAGTTTGAACAGCTTAGAGATGCCCTTAATCTGGTAGACTGGGACAATATCCTCAGAAATGAGAATACAGATAATAAATGGGAAATGTTTAAGAACATCCTAAATAGGCAGTGTAAGCGGTTTATACCTTGTGGGAATAAAAGGACTAGAAATAGGAAAAACCCAATGTGGCTAAACAAAGAAGTAAGACAGGCAATTAACAGTAAAAAGAAAGCATTTGCACTATTAAAGCAGGATGGCACCATTGAAGCTCTAAAAAACTATAGGGAGAAAAATACTTTATCTAAAAAACTAATTAAAGCTGCCAAAAAGGAAACAGAGAAGCACATTGCTAAGGAGAGTAAAACTAATCCCAAACTGTTCTTCAACTATATCAATAGTAAAAGAATAAAAACTGAAAATGTAGGCCCCTTAAAAAATAGTGAGGAAAGAATGGTTGTAGATGACGAGGAAAAAGCTAACATATTAAACACCTTCTTCTCCACGGTATTCACGGTGGAAAATGAAATGCTAGGTGAAATCCCAAGAAACAATGAAAACCCTATATTAAGGGTCACCAATCTAACCCAAGAAGAGGTGCGAAACCGGCTAAATAAGATTAAAATAGATAAATCTCCGGGTCCGGATGGCATACACCCACGAGTACTAAGAGAACTAAGTAATGTAATAGATAAACCATTATTTCTTATTTTTAGGGACTCTATAGAGACAGGGTCTGTTCCGCAGGATTGGCGCATAGCAAATGTGGTGCCAATATTCAAAAAGGGCTCTAAAAGTGAACCTGGAAATTATAGGCCAGTAAGTCTAACCTCTATTGTTGGTAAAATATTTGAAGGGTTTCTGAGGGATGTTATTCTGGATTATCTCAATGAGAATAACTGTTTAACTCCATATCAGCATGGGTTTATGAGAAATCGCTCCTGTCAAACCAATCTAATCAGTTTTTATGAAGAGGTAAGCTATAGACTGGACCACGGTGAGTCATTGGACGTGGTATATCTCGATTTTTCCAAAGCGTTTGATACCGTGCCGCACAAGAGGTTGGTACACAAAATGAGAATGCTTGGTCTGGGGGAAAATGTGTGTAAATGGGTTAGTAACTGGCTTAGTGATAGAAAGCAGAGGATGGTTATAAATGGTATAGTCTCTAACTGGGTCGCTGTGACCAGTGGGGTACCGCAGGGGTCAGTATTGGGACCTGTTCTCTTCAACATATTCATTAATGATCTGGTAGAAGGTTTACACAGTAAAATATCGATATTTGCAGATGATACAAAACTATGTAAAGCAGTTAATACAAGAGAAGATAGTATTCTGCTACAGATGGATCTGGATAAGTTGGAAACTTGGGCTGAAAGGTGGCAGATGAGGTTTAACAATGATAAATGTAAGGTTATACACATGGGAAGAGGGAATCAATATCACCATTACACACTGAACGGGAAACCACTGGGTAAATCTGACAGGGAGAAGGACTTGGGGATCCTAGTTAATGATAAACTTACCTGGAGCAGCCAGTGCCAGGCAGCAGCTGCCAAGGCAAACAGGATCATGGGGTGCATTAAAAGAGGTCTGGATACACATGATGAGAGCATTATACTGCCTCTGTACAAATCCCTAGTTAGACCGCACATGGAGTACTGTGTCCAGTTTTGGGCACCGGTGCTCAGGAAGGATATAATGGAACTAGAGAGAGTACAAAGGAGGGCAACAAAATTAATAAAGGGGATGGGAGAACTACAATACCCAGATAGATTAGCGAAATTAGGATTATTTAGTCTAGAAAAAAGACGACTGAGGGGCGATCTAATAACCATGTATAAGTATATAAGGGGACAATACAAATATCTCGCTGAGGATCTGTTTATACCAAGGAAGGTGACGGGCACAAGGGGGCATTCTTTGCGTCTGGAGGAGAGAAGGTTTTTCCACCAACATAGAAGAGGATTCTTTACTGTTAGGGCAGTGAGAATCTGGAATTGCTTGCCTGAGGAGGTGGTGATGGCGAACTCAGTCGAGGGGTTCAAGAGAGGCCTGGATGTCTACCTGGAGCAGAACAATATTGTATCATACAATTATTAGGTTCTGTAGAAGGACGTAGATCTGGGTATTTATTATGATGGAATATAGGCTGAACTGGATGGACAAATGTCTTTTTTCGGCCTTACTAACTATGTTACTATGTTACTATGTAAATTAAAGGTAGTTCAAAATGTAAATACTTGGGGATCCACATAGCATTCCGCTAACTAGATTTGAGGAACTTAATTTAAGCCTGTTACTGCAGAGACTACATATTAAAATTTCAGTGTGTGGAATAGGTTGCATCTGTCGGTGGTGGGTAGAATGAACCTCCTTAAAATAATTGTAATGCCGCAGTTATTATATATATTACATAGTTCCACTATTTGGCTTCCATTGTGCAGGTACCGTAGGATAAAGTCATTATTTGGTGATTTAGTGTGGGGTGGGAAGAGTCCGAAACACTGCAGAGGCTGAAGAATGAAGGAGGCTAACACTCCTGAATCCCTGGATATATTTTGTATCAGCTCAAAGTCAGCACCTTCAGGGTTGGGGGGAGATGTTAGGGGAGAGACGGATACCTAGTAGTTTGAGGTATTTAATTAAGCCATTGCCGTTGAGTATGGGTCTGGAGGTGGGACTCTTCCAAAAGTTGGGGTCGCAGTATTATATTATTAATCTTATTCAGAAGGTATGGCAGAAAATTAAGCATATTAGGGGGTAACGGGTTTCACTAAGTTCTCACCTATTTGGGATAACAGTTATCTCCAGGACTTTAGGCATGTGAAGGGGTTTAATGATGGAAGGAGATGGGCATTAGGCTGTTAGGCCAATTGATTTTTCAGGGGAAGCTTAAATCATGAGAGGCTACAAGAAGAAGTTTTGTTCCCAGGGTTGAATCTTTATCAGTACAGAAGAGGCCAACATGCGTTTCAGTCCCAATGTAGAAGAGGACCCATAGAGATACAAACGGATATCCTGCTAGAGTTTGTTCTTAAAGATAGCGGTACAAAGAGGGCAATATTGGTAGTATATGGGGACCTGTTACACGCTTTTCTGAGAGATCATCCTATCAACGCTAAAAGGAAGTGGGAGACAGATGTGGGGGAAATAGATGATGATAGCTGGGATTCTATCCTAGAGTATATACCTAAGTTATCTATGAGTGAACCTGGGAGATTGTCACAATTATATGTGATCCATAGGGTGTATCGCACCTGATATGTTGTTCAGAGCGGGGCGCAAAGTCCAACTTAGACTGCACAAGGTGTTCACAATCTCAGGCAGGTATGCTACATATGCTCTGGAGTTGTCCTAGACTGTCAGCCTTTCGGATTGTAGCCCTGAATCGTATTGAAGTGGTGTATGGATGTGTGGTCACTAGAGATCCGTTAGTATGTATTTTGGGGTACATAGAGGAAATAACAACGGACAGTACTACTAAAATTGCAATTGCTAGAATATTGTTTGTCACAAGGAAACTGCAAAATACTGGATTAGAGAAAAGCCTCCGTTCTGACGGGAATTTGTTACTCAAATGGACCATTTACGGTAATTCTATTGAAAAGAAGCATTTACATAAAGAGGAACAAGATGGAGATGTTCCGCAAACTATGGCAGCCGTGGTTGGACAGTAATTTTTAAGGTTATACCAGTTTATTAAACTGTGGTGTTATGTTTATGGTTAACGCACTGAAGCATTAACTATGGTTACTATGTCGTTTGCTCCTGGACTGGTCTCCAAGGGGGAAGGGAAGGGTGGGTTAGGGGTAATGTACTGAACTTTACAAAAAGGAAAATGTAAAAGTAATATGGATCTGTGTTATTGGTTTCTAATGCTTTATGTTTAATAACAATTTATCTGATTTAACCCCTTCTCGACCTCCGCCGTACTATTACTGCGGATGTCGGGTCCCCTGCTTTGATGTGGGCTCCGGCGCTGAGCCCACCTCAAAGCCGGGACATGTCAGCTGTTTTGAACAGCTGACATGTGCCCGCAATAGCGGCGGGTGAAATCGCGATTAACCTGCCGCAGTTAAATGCCGCTGTCAAACGCTGACAGAGGCATTTAACCGGCGCTTCCGGCCGCGCGACCGGAAATCATCGCATCGCCAACCCCCGTCACATGATCGGGCGTCGGCGATGCGTCAGGATGGTAACCATAGAGGTCCTTGATACCTCTATGGTTACTGATGCCAGCCTGCTGTGAGCGCTCCTCTGTGGTCGGCGCTCATAGCAAGCCTGCAATTCAGCTGCATAGCAGCGATCTGATGATTGTTGCTATGTAGCAGAGCCGATCGAGTGGTGCCAGCTTCTAGCCTCCCATGGAGGCTATTGAAGTATGGCAAAAGTTAAAAAAAAAGTTTAAAAAAATATGAAAAAAAATAAATAAAAAAATATAAAAGTTTAACCCCTTTCTGCCATTAGACGTACTATTCCGTCCATGTGGGGTGGGCTTTACTTCCCAAGGACGGAATAGTACGTCATAGGCGATCGGCCGTGCTCACGGGGGGAGCGCGGACGATCGCGGCCGGGTGTCAGCTGCTTATCGCAGCTGACATCCGGCACTATGTGCCAGGTGCGGTCACGGACCGCCCCCGGCACATTAACCCCCGGCACACCGCGATCAAACATGATCGCGATGTGCCGGCGGTGCAGGGAAGCATCGCGCAGGGAGGGGGCTCCCTGCAGGCTTCCCTGAGACCCCCGCAGCAACGCGATGTGATCGCGTTGCTCCGGGGGTCTCCTACCTTCCTCCCTGCAGCAAATCCCAGATCCAAGATGGCCGCGGATCCGGGTCCTGCAGGGAGGGAGGTGGCTTACCAAGTGCCTGCTTAGAGCAGGCACTTGGTAACGCTGCAGCGCTGTTTGACAGATCGGTGATCTGTCAGAGTGCTGTGCAATCTGGCAGATCACCGATCTGTATTGTCCCCCCCTGGGACAAAGTAAAAAAGTTAAAAAAATTTTTTACAAGTGTGTAAAAAAAAAAAAAATAAAAAAAAAAATCCTAAATAATGAAAAAAAAAAAAATATTATTCCCATAAATACATTTCTTTATCTAAATAAAAAAAACAAAACAATAAAAGTACACATATTTAATATCGCCGCGTCCGTAACGACCCGACCTATAAAACTGGCTCACTAGTTAACCCCTTCAGTAAACACCGTAAGAAAAAAAAAAAAGAGGCAAAAAACAACGCTTTATTATCATACCGCCGAACAAAAAGTGGAATAACACGCGATCAAAAAGACAGATATAAAAAACCATGGTACCGCTGAAAGCGTCATCTTGTCCCGCAAAAAACGAGCTGCCATACAGCAACATCAGCAAAAAAATAAAAAAGTTATAGTCCACAGAATAAAGCGATGCAAAAATAATTATTTTTTCTATAAAATAGTTTTTATCGTATAAAAGCTCCAAAACATAAAAAAATGATATAAATGAGGTGTCGCTGTAATCGTACTGACCCGAAGAATAAAACTGCTTTATCAATTTTACCAAATGCGGAACGGTATAAACGCCTCCCCCAAAAGAAATTCATGAATAGCTGGTTTTTGCTAATTCTGCCTCACAAAAATCGGAATAAAAAGCGGTCAAAAAATGTCATGTGCCCGAAAGTGTTACTAATAAAAACGTCAACTCGTCCCGCAAAAAACAAGACCTCACATGACTCTGTGGACTCAAATATGGAAAAATTATATCTCTCAAAATGTGGTAACGCAAAAAATATTTTTTGCAATAAAAAGCGTCTGTCAGTGAGTGACGGCTGCCAATCATAAAAATCCACTAAAAAACCCGCTATAAAAGTAAATCAAACCCCCCTTCATTACCCCCTTAGTTAGGGAAAAATAAAAAAAAATTAAAAAAATTTAAAAATGTATTTATTTCCATTTTCCCATTAGGGCTAGGGCTAGGGTTAGGGCTAGGGTTAGGGTTAGGGCAAGGGTTATGGTTAGGACTAGGGCTAGGGTTAGGGCTAGGGTTAGGGTTATGGTTAGGGCTATGGTTAAGTTACCCTAC
The DNA here is from genome assembly GCF_032444005.1 of Ranitomeya imitator. NCBI lineage: Eukaryota > Metazoa > Chordata > Amphibia > Anura > Dendrobatidae > Ranitomeya > Ranitomeya imitator. Next base: position 172,209,044 of record NC_091283.1, read on the forward strand.
AGTTATGGTACCTTCACAGATAACGATATCGTTAACGATATCGTTGCTTTTGGTGACGTTGCAACGATATCATTAAGGAAATCGCTATGTGTGACAGCGACCAACGATCAGGCCCCTGCTGGGCCATCGTTGGTCGCTGAACAAAGTCCAGAACTTTATTTCGTCGCTGGATCTCCCGTGGACATCGCTGGATCGGCGTGTGTGACACCGATCCAGCGATGTCTTCACTGGTAGCCAGGGTAAACATCGGGTAACTAAGCGCAGGGCCGCGCTTAGTAACTCGATGTTTACCCTGGTTACCATCCTAAAAGTAAAAAAAACAAACCCTACATACTTACCTACAGCTGTCTGTCCCCGGCGCTGTGCTCTGCACTCCTCCTGTACTGGCTGTGAGCGTCGGCCGCTGTGCTCACAGCCAGTACAGGAGGAGTGCAGAGAAGCAGAGCGCCGGGGACAGACAGCGTTAGGTAAGTATGTAGTGTTTGTTTTTTTTACTTTTAGGATGGTAACCAGGGTAAACATCGGGTTACTAAGCGCGGCCCTGCGCTTAGTTACCCGATGTTTACCCTGGTTACCGGCATCGTTGGTCGCTGGAGAGCGGTCTGTGTGACAGCTCTCCAGCGACCAAACAGCGACGCTGCAGCGATCTGGATCGTTGTCGGTATCGCTGCAGCGTCGCTTAATGTGAAGGGGCCTTTAGGGTAAAGGCTACAGTTAGGGTTAAGACTACAGTTACGGTTAAGGCTACAGTTATGGTTAAGGCTACAGTTAGGGTTGGGGCTAAAGTTAGGGTTAGGGTTTGGATTACATTTGCGGTTGGGAATAGGGTTGGGATTAGGGTTAGGGGTGTGTCTGGGTTAGAGGTGTGATTAGGGTTACCGTTGGAATTAGGGTTAGGGGTGTGTTTGGATTAGGGTTTCAGTTATAATTGGGGGGTTTCCACTGTTTAGACACATCAGGGGCTCTCCAAACGTGACATGGCGTCCGATCTCAATTCCAGCCAATTCTGCGTTGAAAAAGTAAAACAGTGCTCCTTCCCTTCCGAGCTCTCCCGTGTGCCCAAACAGGAGTTTACCCCAACATATGGGGTATCAGCATACTCAGGACAAATTGGAAAACAACTTTTGGGGTCCAATTTCTCCTGTTACCCTTGGGAAAATACAAAACTGGGGGCTAAAAAATAAGTTTTGTGGGAAAAAAAAAGATTTTTTAATTTTCACGGCTCTGCGTTATAAACTGTAGTGAAACACTTGGGGGCTCAAAGTTCTCACAACACATCTAGATGAGTTCGTGGGGGGGTCTAGTTTCCAATATGGGGTCACTTGTGGGGGGTTTCTACTGTTTAGGTACATTAGGGGCTCTGCAAACGCAATGTGACGCCTGCAGACCATTCCATCTAAGTCTGCATTCCAAATGGCGCTCCTTCCCTTCCGAGCCCTCCCATGCGCCCAAACGGTGGTTCCTCCCCACATATGGGGCATCAGCGCACTCAGGACAAATTGGACAACAAATTTTGGGGTCCAATTTCTCCTGTTACCCTCGAGAAAATACAAAACTGGGGGCTAAAAAATAATTTTGGGGGGAATTTTTTTTTTATTTTCACGGCTCTGCGTTAGAAACTGTAGTGAAACACTTGGGGGCTCAAAGTTCTCACAACACATCTAGATAAGTTGCTTGGGGGGTCTAGTTTCCAATATGGGGTCACTTGTGGGGGGTTTCTACTGTTTAGGTACATTAGGGGCTCTGCAAATGCAATGTGACGCCTGCAGACCATTCCATCTAAGTCTGTATTTCAAATGGCGCTCCTTCCTTTCCGAGCCTTCCCATGCGCCCAAACGGTGGTTCCCCCCCACATATGGGGTATCAGCGCACTCAGGACAAATTGCACAACAAATTTTGGGGTCCAATTTCTCCTGTTACACTCGGGAAAATACAAAACTGGGGGCTAAAAAATAATATTTGTGGGAAAAATTTTTTGTTTTATTTTTATGGCTCTGCATTATAAACTTCTGTGAAGCTCTTGGTGGGGCAAAGTGCTCACCACACATCTAGATAAGTTCCTTAGGGGGTCTACTTTCCAAAATGGTGTCACTTGTGGGGGGTTTCAATATTTAGGCACATCAGTGGCTCTCCAAACGCAACATGGCGTCTCATCTCAATTCCTGTGAATTTTGCATTGAAAAGTCAAACGGCGCTCCTTCCCTTCCGAGCTCTCCCATGCGCCCAAAACAGTGGTTTACCCCCACATATGGGGTATCAGCGTACTCAGGACAAATTGTAAAACAACTTTTTGGTTCCAATTTCTTCTCTTACCATTGGGAAAATAAAAAATTGGGGGCGAAAAGATCATTTTTTTTCACAAAAATTATTTTTTATTTTTACGGTTCTGCATTATAAACTTCTGTGAAGCACTTGGTGGGTCAAAGTGTTCACCACACCTCTAGATAAGTTCCTATGGGGGTCTACTTTCCAAAATGGTGTCACTTGTGGGGGGTTTCAATGTTTAGGCACATCAGTGGCTCTTCAAACGCAGCATGGCGTCCCATCTCAATTCCTATCAATTTTGCATTGAAAGGTCAAACGGCGCTCCTTCCCTTCCGAGGTCTCCCATGTGCCCAAACAGTGGTTTACCCCCACATATGGGGTATCAGAGTACTCAGGACAAATTGTGCAACAACTTTTTGGTTTCAATTTCTTCTCTTACCATTGGGAAAATAAAAAATTGGGGGCGAAAAGATAATTTTTGTGAAAAAAAAATATTTTTTATTTTTACGGTTCTGCATTATAAACTTCTGTGAAGCACTTGGTGGGTCAAAGTGCTCACCACACCTCTAGATAAGTTCCTTAGGGGGTCTACTTTCCAAAATTGTGTCACTTGTGGGGGGTTTCAATGTTTAGGCACATCAGTGGCTCTCCAAACGCAACATGGCGTCCCATCTCAATTCCAGTCAATTTTGCATTAAAAAGTCAAATGGCGCTCCTTCGCTTCCAAGCTCTGTCATGCGCCCAAACAGTGGTTTACCTCCACTTATGGAGTATCGGCGTACTCAGGACAAATTGTACAACAAGGTTTGGGGTCCTGTTATGTAAGCAATCCAGTAACACAGTGTGCCAGTAATCAGAGCACATACAGTGATCTGACAATAACCCAAAAACAATAGAACGAGCTCTGAGACGTGGAATCTCTGTAGACCGCAATACCTGAACCTATCCTAAACACAACTAAAGGCAGCTGTGGATTGCGCCTGACACTACCTATGCAACTCGGCACAGCCTGAGGAGCTGACTAGCCTGAAGATAGAAAAACAAGCCTGACTTGCCTCAGAGAAATACCCCAAAGGAAAAGGCAGCCCCCCACATATAATGACTGTTAGCAAGATGAAAAGACAAACGTAGGGATGAAATAGATTCAGCAAAATGAGGCCCGATATCCTAGATAGAGCGAGGATAGCAAAGAGAACTTTGCAGTCTACAAAAAACCTTAAAGCAAAAAAAACCACGCAAAGGGGGCAAAAAGACCCACCGTGCCGAACTAACGGCACGGCGGTACACCCTTTGCGTCTCAGAGCTTCCAGCAAAACGAATAGACAAGCTGGACAGAAAAAGTAGCAACAAAAACAAAGAAGCACTTATCTAAGCAGAGCAGCAGGCCACAGGAAAGATCCAGAAGCTCAGATCCAACAATGGAACATTGACAAGGAGCAAGGAAGACAGAATCAGGCGGAGTTAAATAACAAAGCAGCCAACGAGCTCACCAGAACACCTGAGGGAGGAAGCTCAGAAGCTGCAGTACCACTTGTGACCACAGGAGTGAATTCAGCCACAGAATTCACAACAGTACCCCCCCCCCCCTTGAGGAGGGGTCACCGAACCCTCACCGGAGCCCCCAGGCCGACCAGGATGAGCCACATGAAAGGCACAAACAAGATCTGGAGCATGGACATCAGAGGCAAAAACCCAGGAATTATCTTCCTGAGCATAACCCTTCCATTTAACCAGATACTGGAGTTTCCATCTAGAAACACGAGAATCCAAGATTTTCTCCACAATATACTCCAATTCCCCCTCCACCAAAACCGGGGCAGGAGGCTCAACAGATGGAACCACAGGTGCCACGTATCTCCGCAACAACGACCTATGGAATACATTATGTATGGAAAAGGAGTCTGGGAGGGTCAGACGAAAAGACACAGGATTGAGAATCTCAGAAATCCTATACGGACCAATAAAACGAGGTTTAAATTTAGGAGAGGAAACCTTCATAGGAATATGACGAGAAGATAACCAAACCAGATCCCCAATACGAAGTCAGGGACCCACACGGCGTCTGCAATTAGCGAAAAGTTGAGCCTTCTCCTGGGACAAGGTCAAATTGTCCACTACCTGAGTCCAGATCTGCTGCAACCTGTCCACCACAGAATCCACACCAGGACAGTCCGAAGACTCAACCTGTCCTGAAGAGAAACGAGGATGGAACCCAGAATTGCAGAAAAATGGAGAGACCAAGGTAGCCGAGCTGGCCCGATTATTAAGGGCGAACTCAGCCAACGGCAAAAAGGACACCCAATCATCCTGGTCTGCAGAAACAAAACATCTCAGATATGTTTCCAAGGTCTGATTGGTTCGTTCGGTCTGGCCATTAGTCTGAGGATGGAAAGCCGAGGAAAAAGACAGGTCAATGCCCATCCTACCACAAAAGGCTCGCCAAAATCTTGAAACAAACTGGGAACCTCTGTCAGAAACAATATTCTCAGGAATGCCATGCAAACGAACCACATGCTGGAAGAACAAAGGCACCAAATCAGAGGAGGAAGGCAATTTAACCAAGGGCACCAGATGGACCATTTTAGAAAAGCGATCACAGACCACCCAAATGACTGACATCTTTTGAGAAACGGGAAGGTCAGAAATGAAATCCATCGAAATATGTGTCCAAGGCCTCTTTGGGACCGGCAAGGGCAAAAGCAACCCACTGGCACGTGAACAGCAGGGCTTAGCCCTAGCACAAATCCCACAGGACTGCACAAAAGTACGTACATCCCGTGACAGAGATGGCCACCAGAAGGATCTAGCCACTAACTCTCTGGTACCAAAGATTCCAGGATGACCAGCCAACACCGAACAATGAAGTTCAGAGATAACTTTACTAGTCCACCTATCAGGGACGAACAGTTTCTCCGCCGGACAACGATCAGGTTTATTCGCCTGAAATTTTTGCAACACTCGCCGCAAATCAGGGGAGATGGCAGACACAATGACTCCTTCCTTGAGGATACTCGCCGGCTCAGATGAACCCGGAGAGTCGGGCACAAAACTCCTAGACAGAGCATCCGCCTTCACATTTTTAGAGCCCGGAAGGTACGAAATCACAAAATCGAAGCGGGCAAAAAATAACGACCAACGGGCCTGTCTAGGATTCAAGCGCTTGGCAGACTCGAGATAAGTAAGGTTCTTATGATCAGTCAATACCACCACGCGATGCTTAGCTCCTTCAAGCCAATGACGCCATTCCTCGAATGCCCACTTCATGGCCAGCAACTCTCGGTTGCCCACATCATAATTACGCTCAGCAGCCGAAAACTTCCTGGAAAAGAAAGCACATGGTTTCAACACTGAGCAACCAGAACCTCTCTGTGACAAAACCGCCCCTGCTCCAATCTCAGGAGCATCAACCTCGACCTGGAACGGAAGAGAAACATCTGGTTGACACAACACAGGGGCAGAACAAAAACGATGCTTCAACTCCTGAAAAGCTTCCACAGCAGCAGAAGACCAATTAACCAAATCAGCACCCTTCTTGGTCAAATCGGTCAATGGTTTGGCAATGCTAGAAAAATTACAGATGAAGCGACGATAAAAATTAGCAAAGCCCAGGAATTTTTGCAGACTTTTCAGAGATGTCGGCTGAGTCTAATCCTGGATGGCTTGGACCTTAACCGGATCCATCTCGATAGTAGAAGGGGAAAAGATGAACCCCAAAAATGAAACTTTCTGCACACCGAAGAGACACTTTGATCCCTTCACAAACAAAGAATTAGCACGCAGGACCTGGAAAACCATTCTGACCTGCTTCACATGAGAGTCCCAATCATCTGAGAAGATCAAAATGTCATCCAAGTAAACAATCAGGAATTTATCCAGATACTCACGGAAGATGTCATGCATAAAAGACTGAAACACAGATGGAGCATTGGCAAGTCCGAACGGCATCACTAGATACTCAAAATGACCCTCGGGCGTATTAAATGCAGTTTTCCATTCATCTTCTTGCCTGATTCTCACCAGATTATACGCACCACGAAGATCTATCTTGGTGAACCAACTAGCCCCCTTAATCCGAGCAAACAAGTCAGATAACAATGGCAAGGGATACTGAAATTTAACAGTGACCTTATTAAGAAGGCGGTAATCAATACACGGTCTCAGTGAACCATCCTTCTTGGCTACAAAAAAGAACCCTGCTCCCAGTGGTGATGACGATGGGCGAATATGTCCCTTCTCCAGGGATTCCTTCACATAACTGCGCATAGCGGCGTGTTCAGGCACGGATAAATTAAATAATCGACCTTTAGGGAATTTACTACCAGGAATCAAATTGATAGCACAATCACAATCCCTATGCGGAGGTAGGGCATCGGACTTGGGCTCTTCAAATACATCCTGATAATCAGACAAGAACTCTGGGACCTCAGAAGGAGTGGATGACGAAATAGACAAAAATGGAACATCACCATGTACCCCCTGACAACCCCAGCTGGATACCGACATAGAGTTCCAATCCAATACTGGATTATGGGTTTGCAGCCATGGTAACCCCAACACGACCACATCATGCAGATTATGTAGCACCAGAAAGCGAATAACTTCCTGATGTGCAGGAGCCATGCACATGGTCAGCTGGGTCCAGTACTGAGGTTTATTCTTGGCCAAAGGTGTAGCATCAATTCCTCTCAATGGAATAGGACACCGCAAAGGCTCCAAGAAAAACCCACAACGTTTAGCATAATCCAAATCCATCAGATTCAGGGCAGCGCCTGAATCCACAAACGCCATGACAGAATACGATGACAAAGAGCATATCAAGGTAATGGACAGAAGGAATTTGGATTGTACAGTACCAATGACGGCAGACCTATCGAACCGCTTAGTGCGCTTAGGACAATCAGAAATAGCATGAGTGGAATCACCACAGTAGAAACACAGACCATTCAGACGTCTGTGTTCTTGCCGTTCAACTCTGGTCATAGTCCTATCGCACTGCATAGGCTCAGGTTTAATCTTAGACAATACCGCCAAATGGTGCACAGATTTACACTCGCGCAAGCGTCGACCGATCTGAATGGCCAAAGACATAGACTCATTCAAACCAGCAGGCATAGGAAAACCCACCATGACATCCTTAAGAGCCTCAGAGAGACCCTTTCTGAACAAAGCTGCCAGCGCAGATTCATTCCACAGAGTGAGTACTGACCACTTCCTAAATTTCTGACAATATACTTCTATATCATCCTGACCCTGGCACAAAGCCAGCAAATTTTTCTCAGCCTGATCCACTGAATTAGGCTCATCGTAAAGTAATCCGAGCGCCAGGAAAAACGCATTGACATTATTCAATGCAGGGTCTCCTGGCGCAAGAGAAAATGCCCAGTCCTGAGGGTCGCCGCGCAAAAAAGAAATAATAATCAAAACCTGTTGAATAGGATTACCAGAAGAATGAGGTTTCAAGGCCAGAAATAGCTTACAATTATTTTTGAAATTAAGAAACTTAGTTCTATCACCAAAAAAACAAATCAGGAATAGGAATTCTTGGTTCTAACATAGATTTCTGATCAATAGTATCTTGAATCCTTGGTACATTTGTAACGAGATTATCCATTGAAGAGCACAGACCCTGAATATCCATGTCCACACCTGTGTCCTGAAACACCCAAATGTCTAGGGGAAAAAAAAGACTGAACACAGAGCTGAGAAAAAAAAATGATGTCAGAACTTCTTTTTTCCCTCTATTGAGAATCATTAGGTATGGCTCCTTGTACTGTTATGTAGGCAATCCAGTAACACAGTGTGCCAGCAATCAGAGCACATACAGTGATCTGACAATAACCCAAAAACAATAGAACGAGCTCTGAGACGTGGAATCTCTGTAGACCGCAATACCTGAACCTATCCTAAACACAACTAAAGGCAGCTGTGGATTGCGCCTGACACTACCTATGCAACTCGGCACAGCCTGAGGAGCTGACTAGCCTGAAGATAGAAAAACAAGCCTGACTTGCCTCAGAGAAATACCCCAAAGGAAAAGGCAGCCCCCCACATATAATGACTGTTAGCAAGATGAAAAGACAAACGTAGGGATGAAATAGATTCAGCAAAATGAGGCCCGATATTCTAGATAGAGCGAGGATAGCAAAGAGAACTTTGCAGTCTACAAAAAACCCTAAAGCAAAAAAAACCACGCAAAGGGGGCAAAAAGACCCACCGTGCCGAACTAACGGCACGGCGGTACACCCTTTGCGTCTCAGAGCTTCCAGCAAAACGAATAGACAAGCTGGACAGAAAAAGTAGCAACAAAAACAAAGAAGCACTTATCTAAGCAGAGCAGCAGGCCACAGGAAAGATCCAGAAGCTCAGATCCAACACTGGAACATTGACAAGGAGCAAGGAAGACAGAATCAGACGGAGTTAAATAACAAAGCAGCCAACGAGCTCACCAGAACACCTGAGGGAGGAAGCTCAGAAGCTGCAGTACCACTTGTGACCACAGGAGTGAATTCAGCCACAGAATTCACAACAGGGTCCATTTTCTCCTGTAACTCTTGGCAAAATAAAACAAATTGGAGCTGAAGTAAAATTTTTGTGAAAAAAAGTTAAATGTTAATTTTTATTTAAACATTCCAAAAATTCCTGTGAAACACCTGAAGGGTTAATAAACTTCTTGAATGTGGTTTTGAGAACCTTGAGGGGTGCAGCTTTTAGAATGGTGTCACACCTGGGTATTTTCTATCATATGGACCCCTCAAAATGACTTCAAATGAGATGTGGTCCCTAAAATAAAATGGTGTTGTAAAAATGAGAAATTGCTGGTCAACTTTTAACCCTTATAACTCCCTAACAAAAAAAATTTTGGTTCCAAAATTGTGCTGACGTAAAGTAGACATGTGGGAAATGTTACTTATTAAGTATTTTGTGTGACATATCTCTGTGATTTAATTGCATAGAAATTCAAAGTTGGAAAATTGCGAAATTTTCAAAATTTTCGCCATGTTTCCGTTTTTTTCACAAATAAACGCAGGTAATATCAAATAAATTTTACCACTATCATGAAGTACAATATGTCACGAGAAAACAATGTCAGAATCACCGGGATCCGTTGAAGCGTTCCAGAGTTATAACCTCATAAAGGGACAGTGGTCAGAATTGTAAAAATTGGCCCGGTCCATAACGTTCAAACCACCCTTGGTGGTAAAGGGGTTAAATCACCCCCCTTTTGCCCCATCCAAAATAAAACAATAAAAAAAATCAAACCTACACATATTTGGTATCGCCGCGTTCAGAATCGCCCGATCTATCAATTAAAAAAAAGGATTAACCTGATCGCTAAACGGCATAGCGAGAAAAAAATTTGAAATGCCAGAATTACGTCTTTTTGGTCGCCGCAACATTGCATTAAAATGTAATAATGGGCGATCAAAAGAACGTATCTGCACCAACATGGTATCATTAAAAACGCCAGCAAGGCACGCAAAAAATAAGCCCTCCCTTGACCCCAGATCACAAAAAATGAAGATGCTACGGGTAACGGAAAATAGCGCAATTTTTTTTTTAGCAAAGTTTGGAATTTTATTTTACCACTTAGATAAAACGTAACCTAGACATGTTTGGTGTCTATGAACTCGTAATGACCTGGAGAATCAAAATGGCAGGTCAGTTTTAGCATTTAGTGAACCTAGCAAAAAAGCCAAACAAAAAACAAGTGTGGGATTGCACTTTTTTTGCAATTTCACCGCACTTGGAATTTTGTTCCTGTTTTCTAGTACACGACATGCTAAAACCAATGATGTCGTTAAAAAGTGCAACTTGTCCCGCAAAAAACAAGCCCTCACACGGCCATATTGACGGAAAAATTAAAAAAGTTATGGCTCTGGAAAGGAGGGGAGCAAAAAACGAGAACACAAAAACGGAAAAGGGCAAGTTCGTGAAGGGGTTAAAGAAGAAAAAAGGAAGAACAAGAGGCACTCGACACTTTGGAAGAACTACATCATGAACAACAACCAAAGGATCAAGATAAGTTTCCCATGCATCTGTTATAGATCAACCAAATGCCCTACCGTGACACAATACAGGGAAATTGATGTTTGTTCATATAGTATCAGCTGAACTTAAAAACAACTCTGAATGTGTAAAGAGTGACAACCTCACTCCACAACAATCACGGGCCTTGTATGAACTTCAAAATTTAAAGATGTTGTGACTGAGCCATCTGACAAAGTGGACAATGCTGTCCTATGGCCGGCTAAAATGTATGAAAAAGAAATGCAAGGTGTGTTATAAAAGACAGACCTTTAACCCCATCTCTAAATTTAAGAGTGAATTTCAGGTTATTGTGTGCAGAGTATTTGAGAATGGGACTTTTTCCAATAAAGAAACAGAAGACACTCTCCCAGTGTATGTATGATACAATGGTAGTCACCATATATTTACTCCCTAAACTGCATAAATACTTACTAAATCTTCCCCTTGTCCAAACCCAACAGCCTTTGTAAAAGCCTATGCAAATGGATTGACCATATTTTCAAACCATTGGTTGAGGTTCTGCAATCTTGCCTTAAAGATACCTCGTTACATAAACGGGATGGCTTCCAACTAGAGGAGGATATGGCCGTTATCACTTGTGATGTTGAGTTACTTTGCACCTCAATTCGACATCATGATGGACTTACAGCAGGTAATTACTTTCTATTTATCAGCAACTATGATTCTGGTCTTTGTAATTTTCTTCTTGAAGCCCTTATATTTGCTCTCTCTCATAATTTTTATATTCAAAGAGACCTTTTATTTCCAGCTCCAGCTCACGGCTATGGGGGCATTCTACGTGCCATCATACGCCAACTTGTTCTTGGGACACTGGAAGAGGAGAATCTTCCCCATTAACCCTATTCAATATATCAATAAAGTCCTCCATTGAGAACACTATATTGAAGACATCATCTTCATTTGGCAGGATCCCAGACATGAATTGAATTTCTTCATACGATAACTAAATGTTAACCATTGTAACATCAGAGAAAAAAATGAGAGTAGTTTCCGGCACAACCAACTGGATTAAAACTGTAAGTTTATTGAATCAAGTTAAAAGTCCATAACAGTTAAAAATCTCAACACCTTACTCGTTTCTGGCGTACTAAGACGCCCTTAATCATACGATAGCATGGACTGTCAATAAACAAGTATGTATAGAAACAAGGGACCCATCACCATTGAGACAGATAGATTTAATTGGAGAAACGCAGCTGTGTTTGTTCTCATATATTAATGAAATAGAGAAAAGTACCATACATTTGTTAATGCACTTAGGAAAAATGCAATACATAAATGTTAATATAAAACATGATACAATCATGACATTAATGATTTATCAGAACCAAAAACACATACTCCAAAACATATGCATTCAGGTCTTAAATAGTGTATACCATGACATTAGCTTTTTCCTACCCAAGATTGTTGTAGATAAATTGTGACATCAATCTCGCATATCAAGTGAGTCAAATGAACATTGATTTCCGAGATCTCAAGATTTCTGTTAACCCACAAGGTTTTCTTTAAAAAATAGACTTAACCCCTTCATGACCGGAGCTTTTTTCAGTTTTGCGTTTTCGTTTTTCACTCCCCTCCTTCCCAGAGCCATAACTTTTTTTATTTTTCTGTCAATATGGCCATGTCAGGGCTTATTTTTTTGCGGGACGAGTTGTTCTTTTGAAAAACATCATTGTTTTTAGCATGTCGTGTACTTGAAAACGGGAAAAAAATTCCAAGTGCGGTGAAATTGCAAAAAAATGAAATCCCACACTTGTTTTTTTGTTTGGCTTTTTTGCTAGGTTCACTAAATGCTAAAACTAACCTGCCATTATGATTCTCCAGGTCATTACGAGTTCATAGACACCAAAAATGTCTGGGTTCTTTGTTATCTAAGTGGTGAAAAAAAAAATCCAAAGTTTCCCCCCCCCAAAAAAAAAATTAAAAAAAATTGTGCCATATTCCAATAGCGGTAGCATCTCAATTTTTCATGATCTCGGGTTAGGGGAGGGCTTATTTCTTGCGTACAGAGCTGACAGTTTAATGATACCACTTCTGTGTAGATACATTCTTTTCATCACCCGTTATTGCATTTTAATGCAATGTTGCGGCGACCAAAAAACGTAATTCTGGTATTTCAATTTTTTTATCGCTACGCTGTTTAGCGATCAGGTTAATCATTTTTTTTATTGATAGATCGGGCGATTCTGAACTCGGCGATACCAAATGTGTGTATGTTTGATTTTTTTTTTTTTTATTATTTTAAATGGAGCGAAAGGGGGATGATTTAAACTTTTATATATCTTTTTTAGATTTTTAAAACTATGATCTTTTATTTTTTGCATGCTTCAATAGCCTCCATGGGAGGCTAGAAGCTGCTACAACTTGATCAGTGCTGCCACAACTTGATCGGCTCTGCTACATAGAGGTGACGGATCCGAACCTGCAACACCCATCGGACCGGACAACCCCCCCCCTTAAGGTACCGTCACACTAAGCGACGCTGCAGCGATACCGACAACGATCCAGATCGCTGCAGCGTCGCTGTTTGGTCGCTGGAGAGCTGTCACATAGACCGCTCTCCAGCGACCAACGATGGCGGTAACCAGGGTAAACATCGGGTTACTAAGCGCAGGGCCGCGCTTAGTAACCCGATGTTTACCCTGGTTACCATCGTTAAAGTAAAAAAACAACCACTACATACTTACCTACCGCTGTCTGTCCTCGGCGCTCTGCTTCTCTGCTCTGGCTGTGAGCACAGCGGCCGGAAAGCAGAGCGGTGACGTCACTGCTCTGCTTTCCGGCTGCCCGGCGCTCACAGCCAGAGCAGAGAAGCAGAGCGTCGAGGACAGACAGCTGTAGTTAAGTATGTAGTGGTTGTTTTTTTACTTTAACGATGGTAACCAGCGTAAACATTGGGTTACTAAGCGCGGCCCTGCGCTTAGTAACCCGATGTTTACCCTGGTTACCAGCGAAGACATCGCTGAATCGCTGTCACACACGCCGATTCAGCGATGTCAGCGGGAGATCCAGCGACGAAATAAAGTTCTGGCCTTTCTTCCCCGACCAGCGACATCACAGCAGGGGCCTGATCGCTGCTGCGTGTCACACTGGACGATATCGCTAGCAAGGACGCTGCAACGTCACGGATCGCTAGCGATATCGTCCAGTGTGACCGTACCTTTACCCCGATGAGCATAATAATACTTATTTTTCTTATCTTGCAGGTCGGACTGGGGGGCTTAATGCTGTAGATAAGCCCTGAAAGGCATTGGCTGTATCTTATATCGACCAAAACTGTTGACAGGTTCGCTTTAAGCTGCGTGCATACGTTGCAGATATCATAGAATCAATCAAGAAAAAGACATGTTGTATGGGAGATCAACAGGACTCAATAGTAACTAGATATCAAAAATATTTATTTTAATAGAACAGTCTAATAAGCAAAAAACACACAATTAAAAACAATTAAAAGCACAAAACGTGCCCATAATGACAAGGAATACAAGACATAGCCCACAGACAAAGATGTAATTATTAGTTATTGGCACCTGAAGGGGCTGAGACAATTATGAGGGCGTACCCCCCCAAAAAAGGAGGAATCATAGTAGTACATCCATTATCTAAAGAATATTAAAATACAACAATTGAACAATATTAGATACCTGTCCCAGCTAAAAGATAGACTAGCACCACAAACGGAGATATGGGAGACTGCTAACCTATAAGCAGTAGATACTATCCCCCAAAATAAGGACCGCTGCAAGTTAGGTAAGGTAGCCAAACCAAAATAAGGTGTGAAACACTCGCCCCTGATGAAGCTGCCTCCATGCAGCGACACGCGTAGGGCAACATAGTCCCACGGACTGGTTTTGACATTCAGACTGGTATCCTGACTGACAGCACGGACTGGACCTGTGACTTGGACTGATGACTTATCTGCTATTGTCCTGTTGGGCCTTGGATATCTCTCATTTTTGGGTATGCATATATATGCCTTTTCTGTCATGAGATTATCCTTATTTTGGTTTGGCTACCTTACCTAACTTGCAGCGGTCCTTATTTTGGGGGATAGTATCTACTGCTTATAGGTTAGCAGTCTCCCATATCTCCGTTTGTGGTGCTAGTCTATCTTTTAGCTGGGACAGGTATCTAATATTGTTCAATTGTTGTATATTAATATTCTTTAGATAATGGATGTACTACTATGATTCCTCCTTTTTTGGGGGGGGTACGCCCTCATAATTGTCTCAGCCCCTTCAGGTGCCAATAACTAATAATTACATCTTTGTCTGTGGGCTATGTCTTGTATTCCTTGTCATTATGGGCACGTTTTGTGCTTTTAATTGTTTTTAATTGTGTGTTTTTTGCTTATTAGACGGTTCTATTAAAATAAATATTTTTGATATCTAGTTACTATTGAGTCTTGTTGATCTCCCATACAACATGTCTTTTTCTTGATTGATTCTATGGTGTTTGCTTACTTGTTGAAGGGGATTCAGGATCTTTATATTTCTATAGGTTATTTTTCTTTTGGTGGTGCCCTCCATCCTCTTCTTTTTTACAATACGTTGCAGATATGGTGCTTTTTTTCCTGAAGTGTCATGCACACACTGAGTATTTTGAATTTTTGACTTGCATATGTATTTAGGCAAGAAAAGTAAAAAATTTTAACACTTTAAAATTTTACTCAACGTGTGCACATAGCCTAAGCGTAAGTTACACGTTGCGCTTTTCTTAATGCCAAGTTTAAGCTGTGTTTAAGCTGCTTACCTAAAAGCAGATTTTGCTTAGTTTTTGCTGCATTTTTCATGCAGTTTGGTCAGGATATATTTGTCTCTTGTGCACGCTCATTAATGTTTAGTGCATAAACAAATCTGACTCAACTTCATCAGGTTTTGGCACCAAAAACGCAGCAAAACCTGATACCTGTGTTTTTTGCACTACCCATTGCTTTCAGTGGGTGAAAAATGGAGCAAAAATGCTGAAAGAAGTGACATGCTGCATTTTGCAAAAACCAAGCTCTTTTGACTAAAGAGTCAAAAAATAAAAAAACAAGGTGTGTGCATGAGATTTCTGAAATCTCATTGACTTTGCTGGTAATGTGAAACGCAGCTGAAAATTTGCTGGGAAAAATACTCTCTATCAGAAAACCGCCAATTGACATCTCACTCGGCAGCTTATCTCTAGAAAAATCCAAAATTGGTCATAACCAGCCTACCGCCCCCCTGACAACCAGTCAGCTGGCACCCCCATAAACATCAGAATGTTGTCTGAAACCGTCTATATCAGCAGGTTCAGCCGACATTAGTCTAATGTGTTTGGTAGCCTTCAGAGTAGGTCATCCTGGGGATTGTACTATGTATACTGGTCAGTCGTGTTGGGAGTTGTAGTGTTCTGTATATAAAAAGTAACAGGATTGTACAGGAGTCCGGTCATGTTGGGAGTTGTAGTATTCTTTTTGTACGGTTCAATAGATCTTTCTTCTGGTTAGGCCGGGGTCACATCTGCGAGTGCAGTGCGAGAAACACGCGCAAGTCTCTCGCATTAATACCAAGCTGCCGCTGGAACTCAGGACCAGAGTGTGCGGCTGTATTTCTATGCAGCTCAACGCTCCGGTCCTGAGTGCCGGCGGCAGTGCCAGGTATTGAGGCGAGAGATTCGTGCGAGATTCTCGCATTGCACTCGCAAGTGTGATCCCAGCCTAATTTGTAGTGTTATATGTATAGTGTATAATATTTCATTATGTTTAAAACCAGTGGACATGTTGGGAGTTGCATTGCCCTATGTATACAGTTGTCCTATCATGTTTGTGGCAGGATGTATTCCGTGATTCAGATTCTGATAAGCAAGCTATTTCATTTATCTGTAATGACTTTCCACACCTGACTTGTCCTCACTTCACCTACAGTGTATACCGGCTCTCATTAGCTTATGTGTGTCGCAAACAGAAAGATCCTGACTAATTAAACAGTGTTTTAATTATATGCCAGGGCCAAAGTATATACTTCTGCTGCCAAATACTCCACAGAGATGCTAACTTGGCAAACACAGGATTACTATGTGATGCACTACAGTCCACAAACATCACAAGCGTTTTGCAATATTCCACGATGTTCTCGAGTCGACACATTGCAGAGCCTTCACCCAAAGTCCAAAAATGTTTATGTCAAAACACCTAACTGTAAAAGCGGAGTAACGTGAGCTCTGTAATCAGGATCTGACTGTGAGCTATTGATTATACTGGTATCAAACAGCCTCCCAATGGCTACAAACTAGGAGAAACTAACTAAAGATAAGCAGCGCTCATGTTGTCTGCCCAGCGTGTTAACCCAAACTATGCAGTTCCCGTGAATTAAGGTAATGGGCCATCATAGTCTGTCATCCTTTGGGGGTGCCTTCTGTAGTACACATCTAGTCAGACCTTAGTAT
Source organism: Ranitomeya imitator (assembly GCF_032444005.1). Taxonomy (NCBI): domain Eukaryota; kingdom Metazoa; phylum Chordata; class Amphibia; order Anura; family Dendrobatidae; genus Ranitomeya; species Ranitomeya imitator. Next base: position 172,225,772 of record NC_091283.1, read on the forward strand.
CAACATCTTCTAGCCACGACTCGTCTTGTCGCGATCATCACTGCAGCCCTGAAAATAACAAGGTCCCATATATTATATATATATACATGTATCTCCCCCGCACTGCGCTCCTGACTACAGATATGGACCCACCATTAATATGCTATTAGCCATGCACCAGTCAATATATAAAGTGATATGCAGCACTGTGTCCCCCATTAACTATAATCTCTGCCGCCCAATGAATACAAATTATTCACTCTCTGTGACTCTCCCCAATTAACTTTAAGGCTATGTGCACACACTATGTTTTTGTTATTGAAAATATGCAAGGTTTTACAGTGAAAGTAAAGTGAATGAGATCCCTGAAGTCTCATGCACACGCTGCTTATTTTCTCATGCAGATTTTACAGCAGATTAAAATCTGCATAATGTATAAACATAGAAAATAGCCGACAGCACAACTGATATAGGGATACCCATCCTAGTTCCACTGGACCCAAATGGAAAAGTACATACCACAGCAAAGTGAAGAACAGCATCCAATCCAGGTGAAGTATAAAAAGTCCTTTATTGTGCCAAATGCAACGTTTCAACCATATAGGTCTTTTTCAAGCATGCTTGGATGCTGTCCTTCACTTTGCTGTAAAATCTGCATAATGTCCATTCTTGCAACTTATTTCACCAGTATTAATGAGTGGGGAAAATACCCAACAAAAACATGGCAAAAATTTGTAAAAAAATATAATTTTACATGTTTTTCCTGTCAACACATTAGGATATGCAGCAGAATTTTCTCCAGCAAATCCTGAACGTGTGCACATAGCCTTAGTCCCTGTCCTGTGTCCCCCCCTTTATTAAAAGTTCTTGATAGCATCATAATGAATTTGGGGGTGGGAGAAGATGTTATCAGGTACTTAACAGCCTCCATCACCTCCCAATTCATTACAAGTCCCTTACAGAGTCTTCTCCCACCTTTCTTTCATTACAAAGTGTCCTATGCACCTTACCCCCTCCTCTCCCAATCCCCATCAAATTTTAAGTCACTGATAGCTTCCTCCTCCCATCCTACAATTCATTATGACGCTATCAGATACTTGCCACCCTCCTTCACCACCCAATTCATTTTACATCCATATCTAACGTCCTTCTCCCCCTACCCCTGTTCATAAGTCTATTTTATAATGTCAGTGTAGCAAGAAAAAATAACACGGCACCACTGCCTGTACTTCCCCGGAATGCCTACTGCTATGTGCCGCTGCAGAGTCCGTGAGACACCAAAACGGACATTCGGGTGCACCATAAAGATTCAAATACGAACATCCATGAACAGAAAAAATAGAAGTGCACTCACCAGTCCTTATAAGTTACGAGCCTTTATTGAAAATGCATGCAGGTAAATTTAAGGGAGAACGTGGAATGGACGGACGACGGCCGTTTCGTGCTGCTGCACTTCTACGGGTCCGAATGCCTACAGGAATCAGGGGAGCACCCTTTAACTGCCACGATCGACAGGGAACTTCCCCTCCTCCCTACCAAGAAAGTGAAGAACCCACCCACCAAATTGTGAAATAACAAAAACCGCAAATTATACCAAATTATAACAATATGCAAATCGAACAATAAATATACACAGAGGACGCAACATGAAATACAAATCATAAAAATACTGCCATATCCATTTTATCGTTAAGGCCTAAAGGGCCCATAGCGTTAGTGCGCAGAATCCATCTGCCCTCCGCTCTTAACAGCAGTCTATGCAGACTGCCTCCTCGTTGCGGTAAGGATACCTGTTCCAACCCGGCAAAACGTAGTACATTTATGTTTCCAGCATGTACCTGTCTAACGTGGCTAATTAGCCTAGGGGCTCCCTTCCCAGTGCGGATGGAGTTGAAATGCTCCCTTATTCTAATAAACAGCGGGCGGATAGATTTTCCAATATAACAATAGCCGCAGGGGCAGAGGATTGCGTACACTATGTGTGTGGACCTACATGAGATGAAATGCCGCACATAATGGGAAATAGAGCCAAGTTGTAATCTATTACCCGTCAAATGGAAAGAACAGAAATTACAGTGTCCGCATTTAAAGTTCCCCTTTGGGACACCTGTCTCTAACCAGTTACTTGTGTCATTCATATAACAATTACGGGTTAGTAAATCCTTCAAATTTCTGCCGCGACGGCACGCAAATAGGGGACCGTTTTTAGTCATGTCCGACAAATCCACATCTTTTTCCAAAATATACCAATTTTTGCGAATGGTAGATCTAATAAAATCGTCCATAGGACCAAATTTAAATGAAAAGACAAACTTCTTTGCCTCTTTAGAGCCGTGTTCAGTGGAGCTGGGGGGAGCATTAAACGCAGGAACCGAAGCCCTCTGTAAAGCTGTATCTAGAAGTGGGCGAGGGTAGCCACGTTGCTCGAACCTTTTGTATAAATCGTGTGATTGCTTAATTAACCCGCTAAATGTGCTATTCGTTCTTCTAACCCTCAAAAACTGGCTGTATGGTAGAGCCTTTTTGGTATAATGTGGGTGAGCACTCTGAAAATGTAATAGCGAGTTGGTGGCTGATGATTTTCGAAAAACCCCCGTGTGAATTGTTCCATCTTGAATTGACAATTTGACATCGAGAAACTCCAAAGAATTACCCCCAAAATTAGACGTGAACTTTAAGTTCATGGTGTTCGAACGGTCCAGGAAGGCAACGAACTGAGTGAAGTCCTCCTGGGAACCGTCCCACACCACAAAAATATCGTCCACGTAACGTAGATATAATTTAATATTTTTGAGGAATGGATTATGCATAGAATAGATGAATTTGCTCTCAAACACTGCTAAGAAGAGTTTGGCGAGGGTACAAGCTACGGGCATCTATTTTATAATGGACTACTGTTCTAATCCCCCTCATCCCATCACTGTCCTCTCTCCCACATCCCATCATTGTCCTCTCCCCCACATCCCATCATTTTCCTCTCCCCCACATCCAATCATTGTCCTCTCCCCCACATCCCATCATTGTCATCTTTCCCACATCCCATCATTGTCCTCTCCCCCACATACCATCATTGTGTTCTAACCTCACATCCTATCATTGTCCTCTCCCTTCATTGTCCTCTTCCCCACATACCATCATTGTGTTCTAACCACAGATCCTATCATTGTCCTCTCCCCCCACTCCCTTCATTGTCCTCTTCCCCACATACCATCATTGTGGTCTAACCTCACATCCTATCATTGTCCTCTCCCCCCACTCCCTTCATTGTCTTCTTCCCCACATACCATCATTGTGTTCTAACCACACATCCTATCCTTGTCCTCTCCTCCACATACCATCATTGTGTTCTAACCTCACATCCTATCATTGTCTCTCCCTTCGTTGTCCTCTTCACCACATACCATCATTGTGTTCTAACCACATATCCTATCATTGTCCTCTCCCCCCACTCCCTTCATTGTCCTCTTCCCCACATACCATCATTGTGTTCTAACCTCTCATCCTATCATTGTCCTCTCGCCCCACTCCCTTCATTGTTCTCTTCCCCACATACCATCATTGTGTTCTAACCTCTCATCGTCCTCTCCCCCCACTCCCTTTATTGTCCTCTCCCCCACATACCATCATTATGTTCTAACCTCACATCCTATCATTGTCCTCTCTCCCCACTCCCTTCAGGGTCCTCTCCCCCACATACCATCATTGTGTTCTAACCTCACATCCTATCGTTGTCCTCTCCCCCCACTCCCTTCATTGTTCTCTTCCCCACATACCGTCATTGTGTTCTAACCTCTCATCATCCTCTCCCCCCACTCCCTTTATTGTCCTCTCCCCCACATACCATCATTATGTTCTAACCTTACATCCTATCATTGTCCTCTCCCCCCACTCCCTTCAGGGTCCTCTCCCCCACATACCATCATTGTGTTCTAACCTCACATCCTATCATTGTCCTCTCCCTTCATTGTCCTCTTCCCCACATACCATCATTGTGTTCTAACCACAGATCCTATCATTGTCCTCTCCCCCCACTCCCTTCATTGTCCTCTTCCCCACATACCATCATTGTGGTCTAACCTCACATCCTATCATTGTCCTCTCCCCCCACTCCCTTCATTGTCTTCTTCCCCACATACCATCATTGTGTTCTAACCACACATCCTATCCTTGTCCTCTCCTCCCACTCCTTTCATTGTCCTCTCCCCCACATACCATCATTGTGTTCTAACCTCACATCCTATCATTGTCCCTCCCTTCGTTGTCCTCTTCACCACATACCATCATTGTGCTCTAACCACACATCCTATCATTGTCCTCTCCCCCCACTCCCTTCATTGTCCTCTTCCCCACATACCATCATTGTGTTCTAACCTCTCATCCTATCATTGTCCTCTCGCCCCACTCCCTTCATTGTTCTCTTCCCCACATACCATCATTGTGTTCTAACCTCTCATCGTCCTCTCCCCCCACTCCCTTTATTGTCCTCTCCCCCACATACCATCATTATGTTCTAACCTCACATCCTATCATTGTCCTCTCCCCCCACTCCCTTCAGGGTCCTCTCCCCCACATACCATCATTGTGTTCTAACCTCACATCCTATCGTTGTCCTCTCCCCCCACTCCCTTCATTGTTCTCTTCCCCACATACCATCATTGTGTTCTAACCTCTCATCCTATCATTGTCCTCTCCCCCCACCTTCCAATCCCCCTCATAATCCTCTTCCCCAGTGCATTGAAATTAAGAAAAAAAAACACTCACCTCTCCGTTCGTTGCCCCAAGGCATCACTACTTCTTTCTTGTTTGCTGGCAACTTTCTAAATGACACAGGTGCGTGCTGCATACTGACGTCAAGCCGCGTGCCTGTATCACTGAGATAGTGCCAGGTAGGAAGCTGAGGATGGGATCGTGAAGCTCCACTGCCATTTTCTCCTTTAGGCCGGGGTCACACTAGACCGTAATACGGACGAGTGCAATGTGATAAAAAATCGCATAGCACTCGTCCCAATGTTAATCAATGGGGCAGCTCCCATCATCCGATATTTTCTCGGCCGTATTCAGGATCCGAGTGAAGTCGCAGCATGCTGCGATTGTCAGCGTTTCTCGGCCGAGAATCGCCAATGAAAGTCTATGGGGGTGAGAAAAAATAGCACAGCACACGGACCATCAGTGTGACTTGCGAGAAATTCTCAGGCATTGGGCAGGTGACAGGAAAGGCTCAGCCATTATTTGCTCATTTTGCAAGTGTGTGAGAAAATCTCACCATACGGATGTCACACGGATCATTTGATGTGAGAAAATCGCATCCTCGCACTGCACACGGATCACTGTTTTGTTAACATTTGTGCGATTCTCGTCCGTCAAAAACGTACCGTTTTTTTATACGTTGTGTGTGTCCCCGGCCTTAGGCAGCGGAGCTGCAGGATCACTCCCTGCCCGGCACGCTGCATATGATGAGGGAAATCTAGCCTCCAGAGCTCGGGCTCCAATCCACAGACAAGATTGCCCTCATTATTACCGCCCTGCAAGGGTCCCCCTCCAGCTATAGGCTCTGATGCAGCTGCACTTGCTATATATCCGCCCCTGACTCAGGTGACATCTGAGTGCAGTCCGATGTTTTACACGCACCCACAGACTTGAATGGGTGTGGGTGCTCCGATTTGTGCAGCCACTCATAGTATTCTGCGATTCTTTTATCATGCTGAATCGATAACAAAATAAATCCAGATCTGCACTGCTCCATAGTATAACACTGGGCCCAGTGTAATCTGATAGAACATCTGGGTTATACCCTAATGGGAGCGAGCCCTATCTATGGAATCTGTATAACAGCGTCATTATGGCAGTACCCTTACCATGAAAAATCTCTGTAAAACGAACACATATACATATATACAAGTCTGCGCCGTGTTACTAGCCACAAACTGCCCCACACTTCTGACAGGATTGTGACGGTGGCAGCCCATCCTGTTGGGTGACTGGGTGACTTCTCCGGACGCCGCAGGGCTCGGAGCTGATTTTTTCATTTGCTATAAGGGAATTTAGCATTTAAGGCGCCGTCCATTACCTGACAGCAGCCAGAAGGGGTTAACGATGGAACAGATCAATGGTGTCGCTCTCCAGTGGTTGTGAATCTGCAACTACAATTCCCAGCATGCACTGACAGCCAGCTATGCTAGGAGTGGTAGTGTCACAGCAGCTGGAGAGCCTCAGGTAGTGTCCACACTATGGCTACACCTGGACACGTGACCACCATCATGGCTGCCCCCATTGAAAAATGAAAAACGTTTTAGAACACGCACACACACATACACCAAACTGCCAAGTATCACAGGACCTCCATCACTGCTCACTTAGCGGAATCTACATAAAGTTGTTCGGGAAAAAAAAAAAAAGCCTCGCGAATTCCCTTGGTAGTGGTGACGAGGCGTGACTCGCAGAGCTGGGCGTGGCCTCCAGAGAGAGCGAGCGCGATGCCGACCCGGAAGTGGCCACTGGGCGAGACCTGAGAGCGTTTCCGGCAGCTGAGGAGAGAGGAGCGCCGCGTTAGGCCCCGGCACAGGCCGAGCTCTCCGGAGCTATGTGAAGAGGAGAGAAACGGCTTACTCCCGGCAGGTGAGACCGAAACCAAACGTCGGGGAAAGGTAGAAGCGTCCCTGCGACATCTCCTCCCGGGGGCTCACCCCTCCCCCACTTTTCTCATGTGTCTAGCTGCCGGCGCCGCGTATTGAGATCCTACTAATATCGCCCTCCAGTGGACACCCACCGCTACTGCAGGCCACTTACAGAAAAGCACGGGGTTCCCCAAAGTTCCCCCTTCTCTGCTACAACAGTGCTAGCTTCCACTAAACTTGTCCTTCTACAGCCAGTGCCACTTACTAGAGTCCTGGGCTTGCATTTGCTCTCATTAGCTTGTTTTATACCCAGTCCTATAGACCCTTCCCCCCATGTCCCTATAAGTCCCCTTTCATCAGACACACCCTGTAGTTACACACTATTCCACTTTCAGCAGGACAGCTTCAGTGATGTCTGAATTCTGCATGCTGCTAGTAGGGTTTCCTTTTAATCCATCCATAGACTTGTCTTTAAAAAAGCAAAATTGCTTATTTCAGTGGACATGTGCTTATCCTAAGATGTACTGATGTTTCATCTCAGATTATTTTTTTGATACCTATAGGATGATCGCACAAAAAAAGGGAAATCTCACTTGTGTCAGCCCTAAAGTGCCGCAACCTGTACAGATATTTGCTCAATCACTTCTAAATTATGTATGTAATTGGTCATATTACAGCAGCGCTGGGGTTCTGGGATCAAATCCCACCAAGGACAATATCTGCACGGAGTTTGTATGTTCTCCCTGTGTCTGTGTGGGTTTCCTCCGCGTTCTCCAGTTTCCTCCCACACTGCAAAGACATACTGATAGGGAATTTACATTGTGAGCCCCAATGGGGACAGTGATGGTAATGTAAAGCGCTGCAGAATATGATGGCGCTATATAAGCAAAGAATAATAAATATTGACAGCTGCCAAGAAACTGACGGGAACTGGTGCTATCCTAACAAAATATTTGTTTATGTAGCGCTGCATTACTCAGGCATGTTTCCAGCCCAATTGACAGTACTTTATCACTTGCTTAAATTCCCCTGATGCAAAATAGTGGGGTCGAAATATCCTTAATAGAGTTGTTTGGTCCCTATACTGTTTTGTTATTGTCGGCAGCACATCCTGTTATATGGGACAATGTGCTGCTGACAACCCATAACGGATGCTGATCGCTGCCACGTTTATATGGGCCAGTGATCAGGAGCGAGTGTGTCTCACATACACATTATAGATCCTCTTTTAAAAGATCCTTGAGGGCTGTTTCATGCATTTCAGGGTTTTGTCCAGGCCACTCTGGAAGTTGTAGTTTCACAACATCTGGAAGTTCACAGATTGAACGAATATATTACCCCAGGCTGGTGCTGCACTAATATTTATCCTGTTCACACGTCTCACAAAGGAGTTACTGTCTCAACAACAATTTCCATGCGATTGCTGCTACTTCTGTCCTGCTTGACTGTACGCAGGATGTATGCATTCACACTCTGTTTTGCAATTTAATTTCCATACCACAAGTGGATAGTCATATGGTAGTGTCGCTCTGTATGCTGTAATTTCACACATTGGAAGGAAACCTTGGTTTAGAGTGCACTTAAAGGAAACCTGTCACCCCCCCCAGGCGTTTTTAACTAAAAGAGCCATCTTGTGCAGCACTAATGCTGCATTCTGTCAAGGTGGCTCTTTTAGTTCGGGTCCCTGCCAACGCTGCAATAATCGCTTTTATAATTTGTCCCTGATACCTTGAAATAGACCTGGGGGCATGTCTTTTCCCCCGGACAGAAACACCTCCCAGCCGTCACTCAATACTCTGCGCACCAGGCTCCGCCTCCTCTGGCTTCATTAACGTCTCGGAGGGGGGGGTGTTCTCCCGGATTTACCGCCTTGTCAGTGACCACCGCGGTGCGTCCCTTCCCAGATGACCTTCCGCAATTAGGCTGGTTTCACATTTGCGTTTTAAACGCAAACGCATGTGGTGAAAAAACGTGTTTAAACGCTGCGTTTTTTAGACGCATGCGTTTTTGCATGTGTTAAAACAAACGCGGCGTTTTGACGCGTTTACAAGCGTTTTTTCCTGCGTTTGCGTTTTTGAAACGCATGATGAGAAGTGTGTGACAGCTGCCAATCATCAAAATCAACTAGAAAACCCACTATAAACAGAAATAGCTAGGGTTAGGATCCCTAGTAACCCTAGGGACCCTAACCCTTAGGGTTAGGATCCCTTAGGGTTAGAGTTGGGGGGTGGCTTATCAGTGTGTATTCTTGTGTTTTTCTATTAAAACGCATGCGTTTAAAAACGCATGCGTTTACATAGACAGCAATACGTTTTTTTGCCGCAAAAACGCCGCTAGAAATAGCTACATGTTGCATTTCTACAACAAAACGCATGCATAGAAACGATGCATGCGGCGGCAAAACGCATGCAAAAAACACATGCGTTTTTAATGTTAAATATAGGGAAAAAAAACGCATGTTTTTTTTGCGCTAAAACGCAGCGGCAAAAAACGCAAATGTGAAACCAGCCTTAGAGCAGCAGCCGCAACATCGACTACTTTGAGGAAGTGAACACGCAGCAGTCGCCTGTGTGTTCTGCTGCGGCCCCGGAGCCTGCGCTGTAAGTTCGAAGGGCAGCGCAAACTGCGCATGCCCGAAAAAAAAACATACAGTGAGGCGTTAATGAAGGCAGAGGAGGCGTTTCTGTCCGGGGGAAAAGACATGCCCCCAGGTCTATTTCAAGGTATCGGGGACAAATTATAAAAGCGATTATTTCAGCAGTGGCAGGGACCCAAACTAAAAGAGCCACCTTGACAAAATGCAGCATTAGTGCTGCACAAGATGGCTCTTTTAGTTAAAAACGTCTGGGGGGGGTGGATGACAGGTTCCCTTTAAAGGGGTTGTCCGCTTGAAAAATAGTAAATGCATTAAACGCTGAGGATTCACTGATAAAAGCAGAAGAGATTTATATTGAGCCACACTGTAAAAAGCCCCCCCAGTTGGCTTTACTTTTTGGAAGGCACTGAACCTGGGTAGGGGTGGGGACATCCAATGACATGCTAAAACCATGTGACTGATGCAAACTTCTGTGTATGGACTTGGAAATGTGCAAATCTGGGCAGGGGCATATTCAGGTACTTTTTGAAGCATAATATCAGTGATTAATGCAAATGCATTATCTGATTTTCATTATCTGATTTTTGTCAACCTGTCTGATGGAAATTTACCTTGTTCAGGAAAACTTATGGACGTGTCATTCATGTTGGTGGTTCATAGCCTTTGTAATTGTTGGCGCCGGCTCCCAAGAAGTTGACGTTGGGCCAACGCTTAGCACTAGTGATGAGCGAATATACTCCTTACTCGAGATTTCCCGGGCACGCTCGGGGGTCCTCCGAGTATTTTTTAGTGCTCGGAGATTTTGTTTTTCTTGCCGCAGCTGAATGATTTACATCTGTTAGCCAGCATATGTACATGTGGGGGTTGCCTGGTTGCTAGGTAATCCCCACATGTACTTATGCTGACTAACAGATGTAAATCATTCAGCTGCGGCAAGAAAAATGAAATCTCCGAGCACTAAAAAATACTCGGAGGACACCCGAGCGTGCTCAAATCTCGAGTAACAAGTATATTTGCTCATCACTACTTAGCACCTCCGTTCGCAACCATTATATGTGTCTATATTATTAATTGATCATCCCCGTGAGGGTGAATTCACAGGCAGCAGATTGATTACAGGAATTTGTGCAAAAGTCCTGTCCCTATGTGTCTGTATGAAAGCTTGCATAAATTAATAGACTAATCAGATGTATGTGATGGACTTTTATGCACATAGACCAGTGCAAAAAATAACAAGATTCCATATGTTTTAGGCTTATTGCCTATGTCCCTTTAATTTTCTTTTCTCATTTTTTTTAAAGGCCATTTGGAAAATGGCAGCAAACTGTTTGCTCAGGTTAACTGCTCCCCTTTCCTCTAAATGTGTGTTCAATCCTTTTATTTGCTTGTTGTGCGGGCATTCTTTATTCTTTTCCCTTTTCCATAATAATAATCTTTATATAGCGCCAACATAATCCGCAGAGCTTTACAGTTAAGGTACCGTCACACTCAGCAACTTTTGAATGATAACGATAGCGATCCGCGACGTTGCAGCGTCCTGGATAGCGATCTCGTTGTGTTTGACACGCAGCAACGATCAGGATCCTGCTGTGACATCGCTGGTCGGAGCTAGAAGGCCAGAACTTTATTTCGTCGCTGGATCACCCACTGTCATCGCTGGATCGGCGTGTGTGACTGGTAACCAGGGTAAATATCGGGTTACTAAGCGCAGGGCTGCGCTTAGTAACCCAATATTTACCCTGGTCACCATTGTAAATGTAAAAAAAAAAATAGTACATGCTCACATTCCGGTGTCTGTCACATCCCCCGCCTTCAGCTTCCCGCACTGACTGTGAGCGCCGGCCGGCCGTAAAGCACAGCGGTGACGTCACCGCTGTGCTCTGCTTTACGGCCGGCCGGCGCTCACAGTCAGTGCGGGAAGCTGAAGGCGAGGGACGTGACAGACACCGGAATGTGAGTATGTAGTTTTTTTGTTTTTTTTTAGATTTACAATGGTAACCAGGGTAAACATCGGGTTACTAAGCGCGGCCCTGCGCTTAGTAACCCGATGTTTACCCTGGTTACCCGGGGACTTCGGCATCGTTGGTCGCTGGAGAGCTGTCTGTGTGACAGCTCTCCAGCGAGCACACAACGACTTTCCAACGATCACAGCCAGGTCGTATCCCTGGTCGTGATCGTTGGAATGTTGATCAGTGTGAAGGTACCTTTAAACAATTTCAAACACAGTCATAAGTAACAGCGTTAACAATAATATAATGATTAATGCAAAATCAGACGACCCTGCTCGTGAGAGCTTACTATCCACAATGAGGTGGGGGAGATACAAAGTACAGGTGTGTATTTACAATGATGTATTTACAATGATGGTCCAGCCATCTTCAGGGGGTGGGGGATAGGTGGAGATGGTGAATGGGCTACACACACACACACACACACACACACACACACACACACACACACACACACACACACACACTGACTTTGATTAAGGAACATGATAGGCCGCTCTGAACAAATGTGTTTTGAGGGAGCGTCTAAAACTGTGCAAGTTGTGGTTGGTCTTAATTTCTTGTGGTAGAGCATTCCAGAGGATTGGCGCAACGCCGGAGAAGTCTTAGAGTCAGGAGTGGGAGGTACGGATTAGTGCAGAGGTTAGTCGAAAGTTGTTTACAGAGCGCAACGATCAGCTTGACCAATAGACAGAAATGAGGGAGGAGATGTAAGGGGGTGCCGCACTGTGGAGAGCTTTATGGGTGAGAACAAGTACTTTGAATTGGATCTTATAATGAATTGGCAGCCAATGTAACGACTTGCGAAGAGCGGATGCGTCCAAGTAATGATTAGCCAGATGGACGACCCTGGCTGCCGCATTAAGAATGGACTGGAGAGGGGAACTTCGAGTAAGTGGGAGGCCAATTAATAGAGCATTACAGTAATCCAGGCGGGAGTGGATCAGGGCGACAGTGAGGGTTTTTGTTATTTCCATGGTGTGAAAAGGGCGGATTCTAGAGATGTTCTTTAGGTGTAAGCGGCACGAGCGGGCAAGAGATTGTATATGGGCGGTGAAGGAGATATCGGAGTCAAACGTAACACCCAGACAGCGCGCCTGCTGCCGGGGTGTTATGGTTCTACCCACGGAGAGGGAAATGTCAGATTTAGAGAGGTTAGTAGACAGTGGGAGTAGAACAAGTTCGGTTTTGGAAAGGTTGAGTATCCGTCTTCTGCACACAAGCTTTTTCTTTTTGTAACTTCGTAGAAAACTTATTTATTTTTCCTGGATATGGAAAGAGGGTGCTACATTGGATGAAATCTTCCATGTGAGGGGCTGTACCATGATATTGGCTCACAAATCATGCAATGTACAGTCGCAGGTTTACTTCCTTACCGATTTAACTTTTTTGTAAGTTCAAAATGTCTGATGTGGTGAGGTTTTTGTTTTTTTTTTTGTTTTGTTTTCAGCATTTGCGAAACTGCCTAAAAATTGTTTTGGAACATTTAACATTGAGATGGTAGTAATGCTGTGAATAGCTAAACAATGGCTTGTGGCTCCAGTCTTAAAGGGAACCTGTCACCTGAATTTGGCGGGACCAGTTTTTGGTCATATGGGCGGAGTTTTCGGGTGTTTGATTGCCTTGCGCAGGCGTGTACTACGGAGGACATAGAATGAACTTCAATCCAATATTGCAGCCAGCATGCAGCCAGCGAGTAAGGAAAGGGTGAATCAAACACCCAAAACTCCGCCCATATAACCAAAAACTGGTCCCGCCAAATTCAGGTGACAGGTCCCCTTTAAGGTGGACATACTTGGCTCGATATATCTGGGTCGTCATTGTTCCTGGTAATGAGAAAAGTAATCAGAAATGCTTGTCCGTTCTTACAAGAAATGAGCAATACATGTTTTTTGCAGTGTTGGCTGATGATCTGGTATTTATGGGTAGCTACCAAATCTTCCTCCACCGCAGAAGAGAAGGATCCAGCGGGTTGAATCTCAACATGACTGATTCTTTTTTTTCCTAGGGGAGATAAGCTGCTACCAGGGGGGGTTTAAGATGTTTAATACCTCATTGAAATGGACACTGGAGATAGATGGCAATAAAGCCCTGCCATCCAGAAGCTCTCCCATTGCTTTTGTTAATTTGAGCGGTATGGGGAGAGCTAAGAGTTTTTATACTGTTCTGATCATGAGTTTTCAGTCTTACAACCAAGACCATCTACAAATTTATACACATGGAAAATCTTAGATCAGATTGATCTTCTCGTCTTGCCTGTGATATGTCTTTCCGAAAATTCCATTCAAAGCCGGGTACAGATTGACTTCTGATTGGCTGTGTTTTGGGGAGTGCATGATGGCTGCGACTTGGCTGAAATATTTTGTAGCATTGCCTAAAACTAAAAAAAAATACAGCTGAAGCTCAGGATCCCTGATTTGGCTAAAGCTTTACCTCCTGAGCTATCATGCATTCCTGAGTTCTGGTCTTCTCAAGTTACACCCCATCCACCCCCTGTGGCTGCTTCTTGCAAGGCTGCATATTAGCCAGCCTGGCTACCTTTGAAATGCCAGATAGTTGAGTGTGAAAGTTTCTATCAGATCTCCGATCATTTCCTACTGATAGTTTTTAATTTAACTGCACCCATCCATCCATTATTTTTCTTACCTCTCGGGCAGTAGGTTGTGCTCTATTATTTGGTGCACGTTTCCAGGCGGCTATTACACTTTCATCTTGGGTGCGCGTTCTCAGCCATCGCACTCATTTGATCCATGTGCTCTTTGAAGTTCATCATTTTACTTCAAAGTAGCTTTTGCATTTAGTATAGCTGTTTACCAGACGTGTGCTACTTCGACCACATGTGCCGAGTGTTTGTGCTGGGTGGGGAATAGTTTGAAGACCGTTGTATGGCCCCATCTGAGAATTGATAACATGCTCTGTAGAGTTCCTCGTTTTTTTTTTTTTTTTTTTTAATAGATAGTTGGCCTTCCACAGGCACATGTGGTTGCACAAGAAATGTACTTAGTACCTCCAACCCATCCCCCATCCTTGGAATTTCAGCTCCCTGGTATGAAGGATTGTTGTTCCCCTGCTGGGAGTGTAGCACCTTTTACACTAACCTTCCCCCACAGTTGGTGACACTATTTGCAACCAAGGATACACATGGTAATCATGTGGTTTGTGAATGGGCAGATTGGTTGGCTTTTCTCTATCACCTAAATATCCAGTACCCTTGTGCTTATGTTAGCTGTGGGGACCTTACCTATTTGTCCACAGACTGTCCCTATGCTTATTTCATGTGCCATCACTCTGGTGTGGTCTAACCCTGGACCCTCTCCAATGGTGTTAATAAAGGGGCTGCAGTGCTGATTCAGCCATGGGACAGTGCTTTTACTTGCACAGCTGCACTCTTGGCTTCCTGGCTGTGTGAGAACTGCAGCTGCATTCACTTGAAAGGAGGATTTTCTGGATTGGTGGAGTCCCAGATGTTCAACTCATAAAGTGATGTCAGATCCCTTCACTTTGAGACTAACATACCCCAGTCTTCCCAGGATTTCTAAGTCATGTCAGTCCCCATGATATTGTTAGACTGTCTGTCCTTATGAAGATTCCTGCATTAAGGGACCCATACATGTTTCATAAAAGTTATCTGAACCTTTTTCGTTAGGTTTAGTAGACCATCTAATATGGATAGGGGCCCCCGGCTCTGCGTCAACAGATTATGATGGAATTTCTATGTCCGATTATTTGATTTTCAGGGAGATAAGTCACTTTTTCTTCTTTCCCTCCCATTGAAAACAAAGCCTACAGCAATCTAATGTGTATGGCTAGGTTTTTGTGATCTTCCTTTAGCCGCTCTCTTTACAGTGATTTTGGGTGGCGAGCATTTACACCACCGAGATTCTTGAAGACATAAGTCCGACTCACACATTTGATCCTTGCAATCAACTGTACATTGTATCCGTAAACCTGCTACTTGTTCAGTCTCTACTACATGGTCCTTGATGAAATAGCCCTGGGAACAATCAGGCAGCCTATTTAGCCTTCAGCTTTATGGAACCTGTTTTTTTAAGGTCCTTTTGATCTTAAGTGTTCTTCAGCCCCTTAAAATCGCTTTTTTTCCTAAAGGAATTGGCTACCTTTGTCCTACTGCACTTAAAGCATCCACATTAACATGTTAGAACTGCAGCCAGAGGCGCAATACTGTTCAGTGCACATCTCAGGAATGTCGTCACAGTGTAGTAGTTAAGCGTACTAGAATCTCTCTTTGTGATAAGTCCATAGTTTTAGCCTCAAATCCATGAGTGGCCGTGCAGTTTTCAGGATAAAAACGTGATTTTACTTTTAAAATCTTGCTCCCCAGGTGTGGTTTTGCCCTCTTACTGCTCCATATTTTGAAAACTTCTTCAGTCACATAGGAATAAGCCATAGCTGCTTATGCAGCTTTTATTTGGAATGTCTGAAGTCTTTACAAGAAATAACGTCCTTCTTGTCCATAGGTGGTGTCTGATATTGTATCTCACTTTAGTGACTGATCCAAGATCCTTATAGGCTGTAAGAGGCTGTGGCTGTCTCCACCACTAAGCTAGTTATTGGGGAACTCACAGTGAGCGTATAGTACGGGTGCCAAAAGCCATACAGGCATAGTCCAATCCTCCAATTATTAAAAAAAAAAATTGAAGGCATCATACCATTTGAGAAAAATAGAAATAGTGGTTTAATAGAGCATAGGGGCTCAGCGACATTTCGGTACAGCTGAGAACCTTATTAAAATGTATATATTACAGATACACACTGATACGTTCACTACCTGCCACCATTAATTGTTTATACAGATGGATTGGACATCCGTTATGGGTAGTGTATGGTTTTAAGGGTATGGTTTACAGAGCATGAGGAACGGAGCTATTACGGTACATTTCATATATTCAATCTGGAAAGGTAGCCAGTGTTTGTGTGTATAGATAGATAGATAAATAGAGATATATATATATATATATAGATATATATAAATAAAACCATGTTGTGTACAATCACATCATCTAAAAGGGATAACAAAAGGAAAGTATTAAACCTATGTATGAAAACGAACAGAATTATAGCAAGCCCTACCTTCCAGCATTAACAAGACCAAAGCTCTGATTTTTATTAGATTAAGGTTACATCCACATAACTCCATTTGTGAGCGCATATGGGGGCTTGTCATGGAATGTGTAAATCTGACAGGGAGAAGGACTTGGGGATCCTAGTTAATGATAAACTTACCTGGAGCAGCCAGTGCCAGGCAGCAGCTGCCAAGGCAAACAGGATCATGGGGTGCATTAAAAGAGGTCTGGATACACATGATGAGAGCATTATACTGCCTCTGTACAAATCCCTAGTTAGACCGCACATGGAGTACTGTGTCCAGTTTTGGGCACCAGTGCTCAGGAAGGATATAATGGAACTAGAGAGAGTACAAAGGAGGGCAACAAAATTAATAAAGGGGATGGGAGAACTACAATACCCAGATAGATTAGCGAAATTAGGATTATTTAGTCTAGAAAAAAGACGACTGAGGGGCGATCTAATAACCATGTATAAGTATATAAGGGGACAATACAAATATCTCGCTGAGGATCTGTTTATACCAAGGAAGGTGACGGGCACAAGGGGGCATTCTTTGCGTCTGGAGGAGAGAAGGTTTTTCCACCAACATAGAAGAGGATTCTTTACTGTTAGGGCAGTGAGAATCTGGAATTGCTTGCCTGAGGAGGTGGTGATGGCGAACTCAGTCGAGGGGTTCAAGAGAGGCCTGGATGTCTTCCTGGAGCAGAACAATATTGTATCATACAATTATTAGGTTCTGTAGAAGGACGTAGATCTGGGTATTTATTATGATGGAATATAGGCTGAACTGGATGGACAAATGTCTTTTTTCGGCCTTACTAACTATGTTACTATGTTAGGTCTTTCAGAATTTGATGAGATCCCCAATTTTCAGGATATCTTCTCCCCTATAACTCCCAGGCTGACGTTATCATTGTCATGTTTCCTATTACAATTTTACCTTTCTATAGAGATGGAACATGGCATGGATAGCATCATCCATCTTTCCGATATTAATAAGTTGGAGGCATTCGGCTAGCCTAACAATTATGTGAGTGAATGTGTTATATTTGTCCCTTTGCTATGCCACCAACAATATGTCTCACATAAATATCAGATCAATGCAAAGCCCAATATTCAAGAGTGGCTCCAGAGAGAGAGAGAATTCCTTTGAACAGAGGAAGCTTATGTTCTTCTCTGCCTCTGAGTATACGAATCCTAGACTTGCTGATTCTCAGCAGATCCCTTTTGTAATTACGTATTCACGGCAGGAGGTCCTACTTCAATGGAGGTTGAAGTGTTCGCTCTTTCTGACTTCCCCAGTTATAATTAAACCCATATGTTGAATGTGAGGGTGATATGTAACCTCCCTGGAGATGTCTTCATGGATTTTACAATTTTTCTGTATGTCACCTCTCCCTTTTAGAGGTGGTATGGGAGACTGACTTACAAATCATCTCCCAAGCCCCTCTTCCAGCACAGCCTCCCTGGATCTCACAATACCCTCTCCTTCTTGGACTTAGTGATGGGCTTCTATGGGTAGCTGAGTCTGAAACTCCTGGCTTCAGGTAGCCAGAAGTGACGTTATGGCCCCAACTTTATGGGAACCCTCCGGGACCTGCTTTGAGTCAGTAACTGGTCCTGTTATCCCACTGAATGATGAGGATCCAGAAGGCAGTGGTGATACCGGTGTTCTGGGAAATCCTACTGCGGATAACAGCTATGTTGACTGTCTCCGCGGGGGATAACAACATTTTCCCGGTCCTGACAGGCTGTGGGTACCACTTTTCCATCACCCTAACAGGCTGTAGGTAACATTCTTCCCTCAAACAGACAGGCTGTGAGACTCCCTTTCCCACAACCATGACAGTCTGTGGGTAATGCTCTTTCCCATCACCCTGACAGTCCCTGCCTTCTCTGGAACCTCAGGAGCAGTGCTAATAATGGGATCGCTACTGCAGACCATGTCACAGTCCGTTGGGACACTGATCAGCTGCACTTGACCACCTACTTCATGATCCCTGTGCCTGTTCCCATTACCGAGCACACTGATGCTCTCTCCTTTTAGGGGATCCTCCGCAACATCACCCACAGCATTACATGGCTGAGTTTTCCTATACAATGAAACACATTATCATCATGCATAACATTGAAATCCACATTATCGACATTTGAATCACATGAAATGCCAGATCTGGGAGGTTTGTTGGGAGCATATTGAGCGATCAACTGTCCCAGATCGGTCCCCAATAAAACATGTGGGGAGATTCTCGGAAGCCCTCACTTTACTCAACCCCCTCCCGGTACCCCAGTCTAGGAAAGCCCAGGCCATTGGTAAAGGTCATCGAACACTTCCAGTGACAGGGTCTTCCCATAGATATGTTCTTCAAAGAACACAAATTCAGGGTGGATGAGGGTTCGTTCTGCACCAGTGTCCTTGAGCCCTACAGTTACTGTCTCCCACAGGAATAGGGTTGCAAGCTTTCATTGTCCCTCCCAACCGTCAAAAAAGAAGAGATAAATAGGGAAATTCATAGACCATGTAACATGTTGTCCCCTTAAAAATATAATTTTAATCAGATAATCATAAAAATACCAATTCCCAGTGAAACACACAAAAAATGATACAAAAGAATCTAATAGTGCACCTAGCCTAATACAATAACCCTACGCTTGCCTGCTGTCCCTTCCTAACAGTGGAGGTTGGCACCCTGATAGAGTATTTGGCGCCCCCACTCCGCGGCGGCTAGCATCTGCTCACCCTGTTAAATAACTAGCAAACTATAGGAGGGAAAACAATAAGCAAATAAAAGAAATGAAAGAAAGCGTAAGGTAAGGAAACTAAGGTGCACAAAACAATTATATATCAACCTCCTGCATTGAGATCCCGTGTAGGACAATCCAGACGCTAAAAAAGTGAGCAAAAATATAAGTCCATATGCTCATAGCGTTTTTATATAACAGTCCTACTGCACACCCCACAGAGATAGAACTGTGTGCATAGGTTATCGAGATGATAATAGCAAGGGAGATATATTAACAAATGACCTGGTTCAGTCTAAGATAAAGCTTGTGCATGGCAGCACCTCCTAGGTAGCCATTAGCAGTAGTCATTATCGGTGCATTCAAAATATTCAACAATGTTTAAATACCCCAGCATAGCAGCCAACATCTATGATCACACAGAAATTCATAATGCTATACAGGAAATGAAAAATAGTGGAATGCACACAGCTACAATCTGATGGATGAGATAGTAGACGCTGACAGTAATAGGTGAACACTGATAACTAACGGTAGCTGCTTATACTCATGCACAGTCAGGTAGACAGAGGTAGGTGGTTCCAAAGACAGCAAACAGAGAGGGTGTTAACCCCAAAAGGACACTTAGCTGTAAACCAACGCCCCAAACGCGTCTACCTGGCTCTATGTCCATCACGGACCGTCACACCTTCACAAGCCAAAGATGAAGAAATTGGTCCTACACCATCAGGTCCTTTAAGCCCTTGAAGGTGGTAACCGATAGTCCCTGGATCAACTGCTCGAATTTGATTGAGTCCATCCACCACATAACTGTAGCAGTCGAAGCACTTTAAAGGGTCCGGAACTTTTTTCGAGACACTTCAGGAGTCTGTTGATATTTCTTCATCAGGTCCTGTTTAATGGCCTAAAAGTTTCCATCTTGTTCTTGAGGGAGAGCAGCGAACACCTCCAGAACTTTTGACTCATAGCCCTGATGACCAGCGCACTGGTCTTCAGGCAACTGGTACTGTCTGGAGACCTTTTCAGACTGCTTAAAAAAATGTGTCCAGGTCCTTGTCCATGACAGGAAAATGCTCGGTATGGGGTGTAAGTGTGTTGGCATTACTAGACTCCCTATTCAGTGGGATATTGTTCCTTCCTGGAGTCAGATTAACGCCAACTGGTGGTCTCTCTCAGCTTGTCGCTCTCGCTCGCCTTGGGCCTGTCTCTCAGCTAATTCATGCTTTGCGTTATTGTAGCACAAGCTGCATCCACATTTGAGTTATATCTTCCCATTTGCTGAATGAATGGCAAACAAGAGTCCATTCCACTCTGGGAGCTATGGCTGCTGCTGGCCCTCTGTGTCAGACAGTTCTGGAAACGGATCCACAACTGGGGCAACCTGGTGCTCTATTGGTCTTGGGCTCTGATGCCACATCGTGTTGGTACCTGGCATCATCCTCAATCATTTGGTTTTGTCTTTTTTTTTTTTT